>NC_090447.1:1262713461-1264038461 GCF_031143425.1 Pleurodeles waltl | reverse complement strand
GCGCAGAGAGGCCCAAGGACCTGGCCGTAGCCCGAGAATCCTTGAATCGATCTAGCGCTGAATCTGCCTTTCCACCAAATAGGTGCGAGCCATCAAAGGGCAAGTCCATAAGGCTTGCCAGGACATCCCCCGAAAAGCCAGATATATGTAGCCAGGCGTGGCGACGAAGGGCCACCCTCGAGGAAATCGCCCTACCCAGCGAGTCAGTCGTGTCAAAACCACACATTATTGTAAACTTCGCTGCATCTCTCCCATCTTTAACAGCTTGTGTGAGTGTCCCGCATACCGTATGGGATAAAAGGCCCAATAGGCATGAGGTGTTTACAGCCCTCAAATACCAGACTGGAGGAAGAAAACATTTTCTTCCCAAGCTGATCCAGCCTCTTGAATTCCCTATCCAGGGGAGCGGAAGGGAAGGCACCAGGGGAAGTGAAGGCCAGGACCACCAGGCTCTCCAGGGAGGGGTGTTAGGTGAGGAAACTAGGATCATTTGGAGCTGGGCGATAGTGGTGGCCAACTGTCCTATTTATAGGAGCCCCTGTGCTGGTTTCGGACCACGTCCCCAGCAGAACATCAGAGAGGGCTTTGTTAAAGGGTAACTTTGGGTCCGATGTGGAAACCCCTGGCTGAAGCACCTCAGTCAGGAAGTTAGTCCTGACCGGCACCATAGGCAAATCCAGGTCCAAGACCTCAGCTGCCCTACGCACCACCATAGCATACGAAGCTCTCAGCTCCATAGCCACCGTAGGAGGTCAGAACATGGCAGCATCTGGAGAGGAGTCCAGTCCACTGGCTTCCCTAGTTCCTCATACTTGTCCATTTGCTCCAAACCATACTCTATAGGATCCTGAGACCCCTCCCATTCCTCACCTGTGCCTGGTTGCTCATAATAATACTCAGGCAATGATCTGGCCTCTGTCAGCAGCGTTGTACAAAGCCGTTCCACCTCCAGATCATCAGGTATGAGGCTGGGGCTTGCACTACCAGTGGGCGCTGGTGGCACGGGGACTATCGACGTCGGGAACGACGCCAGAGAAGGCCGACTGTGTGTACTCGGCATCGTTCTGGATCTAGTATCCGATCCAAGAGGCCCAACTGGAGCCAAGGACGAAGCCGCCAGCGTGGAATCTAACGGGGCCCCTGCCAACCCCAACTGGGGCCCAAAGGCCCACCAGCGGGGGCAGCCTGCTTTAATACAAGACGCATAGCCTTGTAAAACTCCTCGAGTTGAGAGGGGGTTGCTCCAGCTCCCAGGAAGGGGGGAGGCTTGAAGTTGGCCCTGGCATCGGTTCTGCGAAATCTTGCCTGCAACATCGACGTTCCAGAGTCGTCTGGTCAGTCGACTGGTGAGGCGAAGTCGAAGTCCGCTTGGGCTCTTCTTCTTCTTGTGCCTCGTCCCTGAGTGTGAAGAAGAGGGCTGGGGCTCCTGGAACCGTTCCGCAACCTCCTCCTCGATCGGAACCATGACCTCCTAGGAGTCGTGCCAACCGACGTCAACTGCTGGACCACCATGAGCTTCAGAGACCACTTCTCAAAGCTTTCGGGGACATGGCCCAGCAGTTGGAACGTAACTTTGAGTATTGGTCTTGGTCAGAGCACCAGAGACATACCTGGTGGGGGTCCGTCACCAACATGATGCTATGGAGGGCGTCACAAGGCTTAAACCTGGTCTTTCTCGATGTCATCCTGCACAGACTTCAAAGAGTCGACAAAAAGGTTCGAAAAAAGGCCTGTATAAAAACACAGAGGATAGCTCGATTCCAGATCTGCGCTTAACCGGCATGGAAGGAAAGAACTGACGTACGCGCGCCGGGGTGGTGCCTTTATAGGTGACCGTGACGTCACAGACGGCTACAACAATGCCACGCGGATCTGAGCGACACTACCAGATGGCGCACGCAGGGTACTGCTCAACAAAAATTCCGGATTCCAAGCTGACGCCAGTAAATTGTAAGGTAAGGATTCTGCAGCTAGAAGTCTCTATAAGATAGTAATGTATGTCGTTCGGGTGTTCTTTGCAGCTTTAGCAAACAACCAGGCTCTGGCTTCTAACAAATCTGTAAAGAATATCCAAAGTTTCTATAGCAACATAATGTTACTAATGCTGATTTCATAACGATAACGCAAGTAAATATGTCAAATGTGCCGCTGACATCTGCTTGGGGCCTCCAGCCCCTAAATTCCTAACCATGCAGGGCCAACTTATGGCTTCCACCTTCATGTGTCGATAAGCTGACTGTGCGTCATTATAGAGGGTTACACTAACAGCTGTCATCTTCATTGTATTCAAAACGGCAAAAGGCAGACAAATTGAAATTTTCGTTCTGTCAGTCGATACACAGCAATTTCTATAATAGCGATCACTACCAACAAATCTCAAAACAAAAAACAGTAGCAAGCAGTGGTTCCCAACAAAAGGCGAAGAGCACATTTTGGATGTTATTCAGGCACTACGTGCTGTCCAGGAGTATTACTGGCCGTCTCTAAGGACTGGGTTGGCAAAGTCTTCCTTAAAACCTGTCTGTGCATTCACATAGATGTCAACAGTACATGAAGCAAAAAAAAAAAACATTACTGCAGGTAACAAACTTGTTGTGACTTGGCCCTGAAAAGGAAAAGTGCAGTAAGTTTGGGGTAGGGGAAGGGGGAAGACCCGGTGCAAAGCAAACAGGAAACAGTTCTAATGGGTTCTTCCAGGGGAGAAGGTGGGTGACACAGGCGGATGAGCTTCTACAAGAACTTCCCATGGCAAACTGCTGCAGCACCGGGGGATGCCATAATTTTCACTGACTTTTCTGAATTTATTATCCTAGCTATAGTCTCTCCTGCTGCTTGCGTTGCTGTGTGTGGCATATTCTATCTACATGGGGGAATTCACACAGCAACTGACCACACTTGAAATCTCAGCTGCAGCTGGACACCGCCAATAAATCCACGAGGCTCCAGGAGCGTGCCAGTATTGCTTTTGGAATTAGAAAGTAGCCAGCCTCATGCTCAATAAAAACAATGTCTTCAGTTCATAGGAGTTAGGAAAATCCGACCTAAGCACTTGAATGGCTATCGTGTAATGCATTTTCTGCTAGAAATGGGAAACATCGCTTTGGCACACGAGCTATCCCGATAGAACAACTGTTCACAGATACATGCTGATCGAGTTCGCGCTGTGAGCGTCATGGCCGCAATGCATGAAGGGAAGAGACAAAAAAAAAGAAGTTTGCCCATAGTGAAGTATATCGGCAAGTGTGCAATAATCTATTTAGCAGGGCAGTCTGCAAAGCAGTAACAAAACTGTCTCCGAGGTGGGACAAACATAAAGCATTTAGCAATGACAGAGGGATTTTTGAAAGGCATGCCCAGGAACGAATGAAAATGATGGACGTGAGGTGGGCGTGGTTAAAGCCCACAAAATAGATGACAACAGGTGGAAAAGCAGCTCTTGTGCGCTGCTATGCTCAACCTAAAAAGAGCTTTGGGTCAGACTCTTCATTCATTGCCATCTGGAGTTTGTCTCACTTTAATTCAGCCCCCAGGGCAGCATAGACAGAGTAGACACAAAGAGACCAACAATCTAATGAATTTCAATATCTTTATAAGCAAGAACGACTTTGTTTGAGTAAAGCAATTCTAGTTTGTCATTAAAATCCACAATAAGTTTGCTATAATTAATTTGTATAACAATCTACTAGGTCCTAATTCACTTAGTGATTTTGCATCAATAGCAGCTAGAGACAAACTTGTAAAACCATCTATTCAATTCTTTGTTCACTCATTAACATTAACAGCATTGGATTTCTCAAGTTAAAAGGCTGAGCAACAACTGTATTTATGGCAGTTGAACTTAATATTCCACATCTATAAATAAACGTTTGTCACTCATTTTCCAAACACGCTGCTCACTGCAATCTCACTAGAACAATTGGATCCATTACCACGGACACCACCAGTACCTCCACTACCACCTTACCACCATTACCATTGCTATTACCACCACTGTCATCACTCCCACTACCATAACCACCTAAACGGCTACCATCGTCACTATAATCACCATCTTCATGACCATCACCACTGCCAACTGCCATTACTACCAAAACAACCACCACCACTGCTACAAGTAATATCACCACAATGTTCTTGAGAGCTGTATGTTTGGCAGTGTTTTGTATTTAAGAAAAGAGTGATGGGGCATGTGTGTGTGAGAGTAATAAACATGCATTTGCAAAGCATCTGGATTTAATTCATCAATGCAAGTAAACATTTAATTCACGAATGCACGTAAACATAAATTCATAAGCCATTTAAATGTGCTGCAGGTACAAATGCTGTTTATCAAATTAAAGCTTGTCCTAACGGCTTTGCTGATGCTTGGAAAAACATAAAAAATGATTCCTTTCTATACGGAATACATATCTGTGGTATAGAACTGAAAATTCCAATTTGCATAATGATTGAGTGTACCTTGCAAATATAAGAAACTCCCTTATGCTTGCCAATGGAAGCACTTCCTGGAAGGCAGTATGAAAAACCAAGCAGCAAAAGCATTTATGGCTGGGGCCAAAGTCCTCCCTACGCATAGTTTAAAACATTGATATTAAGTAGTTTTGTAAATGCCTGTGCTATAAAGCAAGACCTAAAACAGGTCGGACCAATTGAGTTTACAAATGCTTGTTTACATGCAATCCACTGATTATGAAGAACAATCAAGTTAATAGCTGGCGCATGTTCAAAGACAGAAGCTAGATTTTTAAATGATTGGCAGGGCTCCTATAAATCAGCTTTCAGTAATATCAATCAAGAAGGAGACACTTTCTTTCTAAAAGTCAGAAGGGACCAAGACCTGATTGACATGATTTTCAATAGAACAGCATTCCAACTGAAGCCTGAGCAAAAGCAGCTTAGTCATGCTTATGATATATGATGGAACCTGGATTTTTGCACAAAGAACCCAATTTTTACCACACAAACCCAGACATGTTTACATCTTGGCCCTGTAGGGTAAAAAATGGAAAAGAAGGTTAGAGAAGCAGAGAACGACATAATAAAAAAATTATAATAAAAAAACGCGAGAGCAGCTGGGTGGGTGAGAAGGCTCTCTTAAGAATGTTCCTTCCATTTAGGAAAATTCTGAAAAAAGCAAAAGCCATTAATCTATCCATCCCTCGGACCTCCATAAATATACAAACAAAAAAAAATAGAGAAAGTTAATGTCAAAGCACAGATGTAAAACCAAGCATAGATATGTTTTAAAAATCAACTTTAACACATGGAACTCAGCCTCGCCGTTCATTTGCCATAAGTAGGTTGTCAACAAGCTTTCTGACATACATTCCCGATGATCATTTAGAGCAGAGGATATTTTTTAACAAACCCAATTAAGTAAGACTCTTTCTGTATCTGTGTGCATTTTTAATGCAGTCAGGTTATGCAGCCTGTAGTCAGGTGGTTCAGTTCCAAAATTAAATAAATGTTGTGAAAAGCCAAAAGATCTGACCTTGGCAAGTTAGTGCGATGATTACATTGCTGTTTTATTACAGTCATATGCCACAAAAATAAAATGTGGAGAAACAAAAATGTCACCACATAAATGTGGGGCCATATGTTCGCAATAAAAAATTTCAATTTAAAAATAAATTATTGCATATATTTTAATGGAACAGCACCGGTACTTCCTAACCTAAAAGTATAAAACCCTTGTTATTTTTAATGAACCTCACAGGAAAATATGATTCTTATTAGTACAAAGAAAAAGTACTATTGGCTTTCTATTACTGTAAACTGAAGACATTGTTTAAACAAACGAGGAAGAATACAAAAAAAGACTAAGGAATGGAAAGAAATAAGCAATGCTTCTTTTTAGGTGGATGTGCACAAGTGATCAAGCAAAATGTCATCACTCAGTGTTTGAGAGTCAACGGCTGAAGTAGGCAGACCCATTCCCCCATACTGTAGTGGGCGGAAGCAAAATGTGAATGACTACTCAACAGGGCAAAAGATGAAGAACACTGACAAAGTATATGTATGTATGTACGTGTGTGTGTATATACATATATATATATATATATATATATATATATATATATATATATATGTATATACACACACATATATATATATATATATATAGAGAGAGAGATATATATATATATATATATATATATATATAGAGAGAGAGAGAGAGAGAGAGAAAGAGATTCACTGAAGAAAACAAAGGTTACAGGGACGTTATATTTAGGTTCTGAATTTACTCGCACAAAACCAAGGAAATTCAGCAGTTATAGTTTGAGTTCTTTTAAGTAACTAGAACTCGCACCCTAAGGAAACTAACTCACGTTCTTGCCAGGATGTTCTGATTTTCTCATCAATAATGGTATTGCAAACATTGCAGTGATATCAAAGATGTCATGTAAGATCTCATCAATTACATAATATAAGGTGTAATTAGATGTGCATGGCAAGGCGAGAGTTATAGCTACCTTAGGGCATGAGTTATAGTTACTTGAAAGAACTTGAAAACTTAACTAGAACGTCCCTGTAACCTTTGTTTTTTTTAAACTGAATTTTCCTTGGTTTTCTTTAACGTAAAGCAATTTTAATTGCAATAGGTTATTCCAACCCTCGCTGCACACAGCCTTAGGCTGTGCGCGGTGGGGGATAGTCGCAAGCCCTTATAACCACTCAACACTGTGCCATGCATTGCCTTTGTGAGTGGGTGCATGAGTGTCTGAGTGAGTCTGAAAGTGGGTGTATGAGTCTAAGAGTGAGTCTGAGTGGGTGTGTGAGAGGGCATATGAGCCTCAGAGTGCTTCCTTCAGTGAATGAATAAGTGTATGAATGAGTCTGTGCTTTTTCTTTAAAATATTTCCATAATCGCAAATATTTTGCACATAAATCGTGGAAATTGGCAAAAATTCACGAATATTTCGCACTGTGATGCAAAATTATATTTAACCTCTAGTTTGCCCCTAAAACACACCAATATCTCACCCCTGGGGTCAGGGTACCTTCACTCTGACCATTTATACCACTTTCAGTATGAATTTTCACTCCGGGGGACCATGTCCTCGCAACTTTCTAGTCAGGTTGCGGTCACCCAATTGCAATACTTATTTTTGCACGCGTATTCGGGCAGAGATTTACAAATTTATTGCCCTAAAATATCTCCTAAACTACTGAACGGATTTACACCAAATCAAATAACAAAAAGCACAATCTGCGTACTGGCAGCTAGCTTTCTGCCAAATGTGGTGTAACTCTGTCCAGTGGTACGGGCTGTAGACGTGCTGACAGGCCCTATGGGAATTCTCGGCACCCGCTTGATGGATCACCCCGAAATTTCCTGTGCGCAGCAACAATTACTGAACCACTTTTTTGGGGGGGTGGGGGGGAGAGAATTTCGTGAAGATTGGTCCAAACAGAGCCAAAGATATAGGCAAGTCAAAAAACACCTTTTCTGTGGAACCATGGTCCTAACTATAACTACCTACCGGCAACCGCCAGTAGGTAATATATATTTTTTTCATTGTATGAAGTTGTTGATGAAACTAAAGCTAGCGCCAGATTTAAAAATATATGCTATCTGTGTTCTGTTAACAACCAGTTATACACTTCCTGAATGGGAGATGCAACCTTGAGCTCTCGGCTGATTAAGGGAAATTCCTAGCCCCCGTTTTTATGCCATGAGCAAAACCATCTTCTTTGGCTTTACAAAACATCTAAATGCAACCTCAGCTGGACTTTCCTGTGAAATTTGAAAACTATAAATTCTACAATTTTAAGTTGTAAAGTGATTTTCAACCGCTACTGCAGCTTGTTACACTTAAATGCCAAGAATAGAATTAAAGAGCATTACACCATAAAAAAAACTGAAAAGGGTGGGAGTAAAAAAGCAAGGGCTTAAGGTCCCATTTTCTGGCACCAAGCGTATTTCTAGTTAAAGAACACTTTAAAAATAATACACAATGAGGTAAGGGCTTTGTCTCTGTTATTTGGGAACACACTACATTAATTGGGAAATACCGTGTCACACCCCGGAAGGCTGAAACAAATATCAAGCTGAAGTGGTGTTTTCAGAACTTAAAGTATGATACATTACTTGGGCACTACTTTTTTCAAGCTCTATGTTTGTTATGAATGTAGGTGTTAGTCTGACCAGTGGCAATAATTTAAACTTGACTGTAGAAATAAACAAGTGACTTTTAGCAGGGGTTAGTAGGAACACAATATGCGAGGAGCAAAGAATAGTATGAAACATACAGCTTCTAATGAATGTTGATGACGTCACCATTTAAAGGCTATACACACTTGCACTAAAAAACAGGAAGCCTTTTATCAAGCTGTCTCACTTCAACCGCAATAGGCAAGAGAATGGCTGAGTGACCTTCACAGCAAATGCAGTTAGGCCTTTCAGTAAATCACATGGTTCCAAAACCACTGTTGCATTCACTGTGTCTGCCTTTTGTTTCTCCTTTTCCCACACATTTCCAACCTACTGCACACAGCTTCAACAACTAATCCCATGAGTTACAGAACTATGCTATAGCCGTCCCCAGTTTATGGGAGTGAATTTTAGCCAGGGCCACTAGAATTATGAGACTGTGCGGCAGTGGCAATTTTCAAGTAATTACTGATTGGCTGCATTTGCCACTAGTATAAGACATGAATCGGGTATTCAGGCAATTAAACATATGCTGAATAGAAGATCAGAGAGTTTAATGGAACATACTGATGATATGTTATTGCAAATAATAGATCTAATTCTTAATCATAACTATTTCCTCTTCAATAATGAATTGTTTAGACAAAAACAAGGGGTGGCGATGGGATCGAAATGTTCTCCCTCGTACGCAAATTTGTTTATGGAATGGTTTGAAGAGTGTTGGATTTGGGGACGAGGAGCAGCAGAATGGCAGACCTACATCCTCTATTGGGGAAGATATATTGATGACTGTTTTAAGATATGGACAGGCAGTGTGGAGAATTTAAAGGGATTTTGTGAGTATTTGAATAGTAATGAGGTGAATATTAAATTCACATATCAGTATAGCTCGACACAGATATTTTTTTAGATGTGGAACTTTATGTGGAGAATGATAAGATAAAAAGCAAACTACACCGTAAACCAACATCCTGTAACTCAACATTACATGCTACCAGTGCGCACCCTATACATCAGACAGAAGCAATACCGTTTGGAGAAATGGTAAGAGCGAGACGCAACTGCAGTAAGGACAAGGATTTTTAAGATTGTATTCAGGATTTGGGAAAACGATTTGTAGCCAGGGGATATCGAGAAGAAAATGTGAAGAAATCTCAGCGCAAGGCATTTCAAATACCTCAACAACAAACTTTACAATCTCAGGTAACTGCAAATTCAAAAGACAAGGATAGAATAAGGATAGTATTGGATTATACTGATAACTCAGTTTTATTACTGAAAAGTATGAAGAAACACTGGGATATTCTATTACAAGACCAGGTACTAAGAAAATACATTAAGAACAAACCAGAAGTGTCATACCGGAAAGGGAAAGCACTTAATAATATCCTTAGCCCTAGTTATTCGAATAAGAAAACAGACTAACCGGTTGGATACTTATAATAAAGGTGTTTTTTTAAATGTGGGTGTTGCAGAGTTTGTAGATGAGCATGGCAAGCAAAAAAAAGATTTTCATGAATATGGGGATAATAGATACACCATTCAAACAAACTGTAATACGACCTTTGTAATATATATGATGGTTTGTAAATGTGAAAGAATACATGTAGGAAGCATGATTCGTCCTCTTAGAATTTCAGAACACTGGAGGGCCATTAGACAGGATCATGAACGTTATCCTACTGCATTACATATGAGGACGTGTACAGCACAAAGTGCCCATAAAGAATTTAAATTCTTTGGATTTGAACATATAGGGAGGAATTCCCGAGGAGGAAACAGAGAGCTAGCACTGAGGAGGAAAGAATCTATATGGATTACGCGCTTGAAAGCAGTGGAATGTGGATTGAACTCAGATTATGAACTAGAGTACTTTTTGGGTGGGAGATAATACAGGCGATATGACTAAGGAGTACACTAATAGTTTGAACAATACACACGAGTAGTAACCTAGAATAGCATTTTGAATTAGTATATAGAATTATATAAAAAGATAGAGAGGACATATAAAGAGGTCTTTTCCATATAAATATATCCAAGTATACATTCAATATGTATTGTATGACCTATAGTGAAAAAGCTCATAAAACTTGAATATGGTCACAATGATTACAACAAAGAAAATAATAGAGTCCTTACATTTCCTAGTAGGCGATATGGGAATTATATTGAAGATTTTATTAGTGTACAAGTATTGTTGTTTAAATCTGTGTTGGCACAAGACTATACAATGACTAATAAGATTCAAGAACATAAGAAATGTTACTGTTCGTATAATATGACTGGACGGGATCAGCATTATTTGTGTCTCTCAATAAACAATAGAGTAGGATAAGAATTGTGAATACTCACAATTCAACGTACTCAAGAGTATATGATATGAGCATAGCTACAATAGGCATGTAGGTATGAAGGGAGAATGGAGGAATAATATTTAAAAACATTTTAAAAACTGTTGAACGTAAAGCTCACAAAGAAACCCAGTCCTCTCTCTATGTTTGGAGAGGGTGGGTATAAAAATAGGAAAAGAGAAAACGGACTCCGTTTGGATGGCCATCGGCGTACTCGCCAGTCAGAAGCTACACGGATGTTAATAGAGGTACACGATAGAGCTTTAATCTGTATTTTTACTATTGAAGAGTAACTATTTGAGGGGAAATATGCATATAATAGCGGCTATTAACTTATTTTTAGGATACACTATGCATTAGTGACAGATAGAGGCATCCTAAGAAAGTGGGACACAATAAAGAATAAACAAATGATCAGGTAAGCGGAATGGGATAGGGAGAGGCGAGAGAGCTATCTGATATTAAGATGAGAGATGATTATTGTAATTATTAGTTATTTAATAATGACTGGTTTTATTACACAGAAAATTTTATTTACAAAACTTAAATAAACACTAGCAGTGGTAATTAAGACAACAAACCTATAAGAGGAGGCCAGATGGAGGTGTACTAACGAAGGACAGGTAGGGATCTCTCTGTTATATTATGGATGGAACACGAATTAGATCACGGAAATCCCCAAGTAGGGGGATGGATATCCACTGGTGTGTGCATGTTTCAATATATACATGGATGACAACTAGTATGCTATTAAAGAGTGTATCACTTTGGGTAAGAGGAGACCGGTGTAGAATATATGAGTTGAATACTCATGAATGATTATTAATATGTAAAGTATCTATAAAGTTGGGTTTCCACCTAATGTATATGAACTAATGTATTACACTGCATGAGAATGGATTGAGGAGACTTATGTTAGTATAAGATTTGTGTATGTTTAAAGATTGTATATTGTTTGCAGCCATAGAAAGCCCTGAGGAAGTTGTGGGGTAACACCCAGACGAAACACGTGTTGACTTGGCTAGAACAGAAATTAAAAAGAAGAATAAAAAAAGATAATGTGCCAAATATTGGAACTCAATTGAATTGTTTGTGGACTTTTTCATTTTTATTTGGACTTGATTTATCTATGTTGAGTCTATAGAACATGACGAGTGCTAAATTTGCTTGGAGTTGATAACATTCTTTGGACTGTTATCGTTGGTAGGTTTTGTTGGGAAGGTTTTCTTAGTTTAAGCACCGCTAGATTCAGAAAGGATGGAATTTGTTAAGATCTAATATATTATTAATATATAGGTGAGAGACAGACCCTATAAAAACCACCCCTTTAGTGTCATTAAACGCATTTGCAGCATACCCCATCATCTGCCGCATAATCTGCAGATTATTGTTTCTATCTGAAACGGTTCAAAAGTTACTAAAAATGCAGAGACATGTTGCTGTGCGATGGAAGGCCCTTTGCAAAACGGGTCTGGTCACCTTTTTGTTGCTTATTGCTATACTTGGGTGTTAATCTGGTACTAATGAAGTGCAATCAATGCCCAAACAGTTTTACCAAGTTCAAACAAGCATTTGCAATGCAATGGGTCTCGCGTTTGCTTGGACTTTTATTGCCACATAAATTGAAAATGAAAAGTAATACAGTTTTATGCAAGCGAGCCGATTTAAAGTGCCACGCCATGAGCATGAAAGAATACACAAAAGGAAACAGAAATTTGCTCGCCGTCAAACGTATCGGCAAATGTGCAATTATCCATGTAACAGGGTCAATGTCATTCAAAGCGTTCAATTACTGCCCAGCAGGATCGTGCTGCATAGGAAATAAAAAGAATACAAAAAGTAGTCCAGAAGCCATACGGAAAACATGGAGCCTTGTACGTTTTCAGTAGTTGGTGGGTGAGCTCGAGGAGGGCTAAACACAGGAAAAGGCATGATGTACGCATGCCTTTCACAAATGAAAGTAAGAGATTGTTAAAAGGCAAGCCCACAAACCAACGAAACTGATGGGCGTGCGGTGGGCACTCGACCCTAAAAATGACGAAATAATGAAGTAATATATTTTTTTTTAATGTGCTGCATTGTGCCACGTAATTTGCGTTTACTTGCCACCTAATCTACTCAACCCTGCAGAATAATATGGCCCTCTTCTGCCGCATAATCCCAGTGGCCCTGATTAAAGCGAGAGATCACAAGCAGAAGGGTCTGTCCTACAGCACTAATGAGCATTTACTTGTTCATGGACACGACAATAAGAACTGATCCGTAAAGGCTTAATGTCAGATACACTTCTTGAAATGCCACAACATACCAGTCTAATGCATGGCCATGCTAAAATCTATGCTCTGGCCCTACCACACCCCTCCACCACCAACCTTCAAGGGAGTTAAAAAAAAAAAATATAAAAAAAAATATGGTCTCAAAGTGAGATGTTTACTATTTAAGTCAACAGCCATGCAGCCACCTCTGCCAACATTTTCCCTCTCACTGTTGTTCTGCAAGTTTAACAATGCGTTTTCCAGTACCTATCGGTGGGTCCCACCTTTTTCTCAACAAGCATTGGCGATGCAAGTAAACATGCATTCACACATGCCGTTTACGTGCGCTGTATGAACAAATTTCTTTGATCACATTAAGCTGTGTTGGTTTTGCTGGGGAAAAAGCAGAAAAAAAACATTTCTTTCTCTACAGAATGCACACAGAAGATAAAGAAATTAATGTCAAACCGCATAGTGCCTACCTTTGCTTTTCAGATACAGAATAGCACCTCATGCAATCCAATGGCATGCCTGGAACGTGGAATGATGCACAGAATAGCCAATAGCATGATGTGAGAAATTAATACTCCTCAAGGTGGAGCCAAAAACCACAATTATGTGCATTTTTGAAGAACTGCTAACAATATGTCTGTGGACATCTATGCTGTTAAGCCAGAACTAACAAGCGTTGGCAAAGCCAATAGGATTTGTCTATGTGAGAGCTATCAGCTTTGTCATTGACTTTAAGCCATAAAATGGCTCCTCTGCAACATGGGTTAAAGAAAAAGCAGAATAATACGTCCAAAGCTGGCTGCGTGCTAGTGCTTTTTTTCACTGCACTCAGCATGGGGCTATTTTTTCCATAACTTTCAGCCGTGTTATGCTGCACAGCACTTGCAGCTCCCGCTCTGCTATACAAAACGAACAGGCGAGACTACTGCCTTCGCCAACGCTTGTTTTATAACACCCAAAACTCCATCCACCTCCCTTGTTAAACTACAGTTTCTCTTAGTAATTATACTCTCAGAATTGTTGGACCCTTGATTTGAAAGGCGAGCATGCTGCCCCTTGATTTCTAACACATTATGAATAGGTTTAAACACATGGTGGTTGCACTAACCAAAAACACGTTGACATGCCTTCTATCCGCTCCTGCTGCCTCTATGGGCACTGAAGCTTATTTGATAGCAGCTTAACCATGACTGACACCAGCTTTTTGTATAGACTGCATCAGCCTAAGAATCAGCACTTTTAAAATGTTGATTAATGCCCAATTGCCGGTTAACCGGGCATGATGTTTACTTCAACAGTCTCAGAAATGCTCAAGCAATTGCAGAAGCCAGTATAAAAACTGACATACACTCTTGTGTTGCACCCATGCAGCTCACCCTTAGGTGCGCAGTCAAACTTACATCTCTTTCTATTTCTACACATTAATTCATGCACAACATATTTACTTGCAACACACACTTTCATACGTACACATCACCTCACAGGGCCTGACAATGGTTGACCACCTCCGATGCTACTTTTTTTTTTTTTTTTTGGTCGAGCGCACAAGCGCTCTGGCCTGTTGTAATCCATCTGTGGGCTTTTAACCACACCCACCGAACGCCCATCACTATCACTCATTCATGGGATAGCCTTTCAAAAATCCTTTGTAATCATTGGTAAATGCTTCACATGTGTCCCTCTTTAAGGGTGGTTTTGTTACCGCTTTGGCCATTGGCCCAGTTACATGTTTGCTGACACGTCTGACTGCTAGCAAACTTTTTTCCTTTTGTGTCTCTCCTTCATGCTCACGCTCATGGCAGCCGTGGCACTTTGAATTGCTCGTTTATCTCAACTGTTTTATTTTTCATTTTTAATTTATGTGGCAAGAAAAGTCCAGTTAGGATTTCACAATGCTAATAGCTCTAACTCAAGCAAACGCGAGACCCATTGCATTGCAAATGCTTTTTTCTTCTTTCTTCATTTTTAGCAGTCAAACTCAATCTGAAATTATTGAAGCTATAAACATGAGCACCTGTTACATTACAAAAGGTTATGCACAGGGAGATTAAGAGATATGCCTGGACTTACAGGCTGTTGACCCAAACCTGTTTACCCAACCCCAAAGTGGTCAGATATTTTACTACAGAGTTTAAACAGAATTGCAATACAAGAGTCGGAGATTTAATAGGCTTATCTCAGAATAACATCCTCCTGTGGTAAACGACACTCACTCGTCAAATAGTGTTTCATAAGCGAGGAGTCTAATTCCATATTGATGATGCAGTCTTCAAGCACTTGTTGCACTATAGAATGTTTCCTTTCAAAGCTGCACCATCGTTCTTGACTAAAATTGAGGGCTATTGGCATCTCACCCCCTTATACTAAACACATTTAGTTTGAAAAAGATACAAACTTGTTCACAGCAGGTCGTCTCTTTACGCTTAGACCATTTAAGACTGCTGCAAAAGCGCACAGAATGCCACTCAAGACTGCTTTAGTTTGTTGATACAGATAGAAAAATATCAACTTGCGCTTCTTGCGGCACAAAGTACCCTGCAATGAAGAATGAGACAGTGCTAAATGTATACACTAGGTAGAAACATACTTTTGTGAAGATGTATAATAAACACGAATTTGTACAGGTCTGTTGCAGATTTCACTGTAAGCATTCTATGTGCACAATTGGATTTTCAGCCATTGGGGTAATTACTCACCCAACTTTTGCTTCCTAATGATGGTTGTAAGTGGTTTCATCTATGGCTTTCAAATGCTTTTCAAAACATCTGACCCACTGGGTCCAGCTTTCAGCAGGTGGTCCTGGAACTTCCAAAAAGGTGCTGGGCATCGACATGCATTCATTATTCCAGCCATGGGACCACTATTCCTCAAGGATTATACAATTGCTGTAAATCATGGCAGAACCAAAAGAGCTTAATCACGCAAGTTTTTTATAATGAATTCCTCCATATAGCTAATGAGGATTTGGCTCCCTCCAGTGTTCACGTCAAGTATTACTCCATATAATTTTGGCGGTAACATGATCCACTCACCAAGCTTTGTACATGCTGCCCCCAAGGGCTGGCTGAGGCGGGGCAAAGGTGCTGCTATTCTCCCCCAATACAGGGACCAAAACAGTTTAGCAACAGGCATATTGTTTAGCGATAATCCAAGTGAGGGTTAGAAAAGGGGCACCTGCCCTCCATAATGGGGCTGCCCAAAATGAATAGTTCTCAGACACCAGAAGAGCCCAATGTATCATGTTACAAAGACTCGAGGAGTGCAGGGGTGGTGAAGAGGACTGGTGCTTTTTGTGTGTGAAGCTTTCCTACAAAGGTTCAAGAGGCAACAAGACAATGGCAACAACCAATGTGTCTGGAAAGATAACAGAAAAAAGCAGTGGAGGGGAGAAGGGATGGTGGCAATAACATGAAAAAAGAAACAAGAAAAAAGCGATATGACGCAGTCAGCGTTGACCACGTCATTGTGCTTTTTTAAGCCATGTTGAACATAAGTTTAAAAAAAAAAAAAATGAGGGGGAGATGACAGGAAGAAGAAATAGTACCTGAATCACAGTGTGAGCAATGTATGGACAGCGGAGGGACACAAATGAAACTAAATTAGTCGATGCTTGGTCTGTGCGCCACAGAAAGAAAAGGAAGCAACACATAGCAAGCACACACCAACTAGAAGTCAGTTCAAGACAATGATGCCAAAGAATAGTAAGCAATCAGCGGGTTCCAAGCCCAATCTAAAAATGAACATGAGGGTAGTGATGAAAACATTAGTGACGCAGAAAAGATGCTAAAGCTCCCTCCCTGGTTTTATATTCTTTAAATTAAATGTGTACAACTGTCCTACTGTTTACACATAGAATAATTTACCAACATTTGTCAAACAAGTTTTATATGGAGAACACAAGCTAGGCAGGCCACTCTTACTTTAATTGTGAAATCACTATTGTTTTATCATGCAAAAAGTACACATCAATTTTGACCCAATGGAAAATACTTTTCTAAAAAGCAGAGTGTCTTGACTGATTTACCATTTTTGACTTCTCGTAAACCTATATAGGAGTATAGTCCATGAATTAAAAAAGTTAAAGCCTATAATAAATGCCTGTTTCTAGGGATGTACCCAAGAAAAAGATTTTGCTAGCAGACATTTAGGATCTAGGCACAAGGTCGCATGTGTAGCTTCTAAAATGGGACGGGGGAGGAGGGTCGCATAAGACTTTTTTTTAACATCCCTCAAAGAGCAAAGATTCCAAATCTCTCTAGTTTTAACACAACACAGAGCGCTGGAGGTGAAGCACGAGAGAGAGCAGCACACAAGGAAGAGAACAAAGTGAGCAGGTATCTGATAGGGGATAAGCACCAGCGAGAGAGCTAGAAAACACATGCACCCCAAAGGAGTGTTTAACGAAAGAGAAAAAAGTGGTTACTTATAAGTAAGCAGTGGAAGGATATAGGTCAGGCAGTCCAAAGGATAGTAAAGAGGCTATGCTCCAGGGCTTGGGCACACACACAAAGAAGGGAGAGGACAGAAAGCCATTGAATGAGAAACACGCTAAGGATAGTGACAAAAAAGCCTAGCACTGAAAGCAGTAGGTGAGCAACAGGTCCACTGTAAGTTACGGGTATCTCTCGCTATTTGGTAGGTGAGACCAAAAAGTTATGTGCCCTTGCAGTCTGTGGGGGTCAGAGTGTGGATAAAGATTTCTGTGGTGTGAAAGAATAGGGAGTGTTTATTCCACCTCATGTTCCCAATCAGTATTTATGAGGTGTTCTGCTCTACATCTGAAGTAAATTGATCCATATATACTGTTCTCTTGCATTCAAGTAGTTTTAAAACGTAAATTAACGATACAGTTTTATCAATGAGAACATGCAAAGACTTAATAGTTAAATATGAAACCAATATCTAATAACTTGTGCGCTTCACTATACAGTTCATTAGCCAACAAGTGATTGCCTATCCTTTGAAGGTTCGGACTATAATAGAAATATGACCGTTCTAAAGTCATTCACGATTTTACATTCTTTCTAAATTACATCCATCTTAAAGGTAGGGGCGAAATATGACAGACACAAAAGACAGACCACTTCATCTAACGACAGCATTGCACTAAGTGAGGCAGCACTCTAAAAGCAGGATACCTTCACTTTCTACCACCAGATTGCGACACCTGATGCACGCTCATCACAGTGATGTGGTTAGCACTGCAATGTGGAATCTGGGTTAAAATGTGACAGCCCCAATTATAGTAATTACAAGACTACATATTTTACAACACAATTCTTGTAACTCAAGTCAAAATCTTCTGAAAGCAAGCCGAAGCAGAATAGAAGCACTCATGTTTTGCACTGAACATACCAACAAAAAAAAAATCAACAATATAATCACACACATCGAAATGTGGCATTATTATAACTTCCATTTAAAAAGAAAAAAAAGGAAATTCAATTCAACTGTGGTCTTGTCAGCGAATTTTCTGTTACAACTCCCACTGCAGGACATAGACATTGGCCCCTGTGTCCTGTTACAAAAATCACAAGAGGCAAAAGGGAATTGAGAGCATTCCCTGACCCACTGACCCATGAGGGGGATCTCATAAGAGATCACACTTTGTTTAAGACTAATAATAACAAAAAGGAAAATTTGCTGTAGGGTTTGTGAGCCATGGGCCAGGGTTTGCAACCATCTGAATAAGAGTCAGTGGTTTGCAAGTTCAAGATTGCAAACCGTGCAAAAATAATAATGACCAAAAATAAGTGATAGATAGCTAGACAGACGGACAAACTTCCTCACTCTGTCTCCAGAAGAACGGGAGAGGCAGCACATCAATCTATGGCAAATGTGAATTAAATTTATTTTAAATCCCATATAATAAGTAAAGGCCTGCCTGACATATTGTGATAGGGCTAATTTCTTGAGAGCTACTGAACGCACTGACATTAAAGCAAGCAAAAGTGCTTGCCTGCAGAAATTTCTAGTTTCAGGCCATGTTTGGTCTATTTCTGTTCATCTCTTTTCTGTAGTGGACAGCAAAGATTCCTATGGGAGTTAAAATGGGAAAACTGCTTTTCTGACTCCACCTTTATTTTTATTCCATCCCACCCTTGACCAATCTGCATGTAACTTGGCATGCCGAGCCATACCCGAATATGAAAACTGTGGCCTAAATACAACTATATACTGGCTACTTTCATGTATGTATGAAAAAACACACTAGTTAAAAATGTAGTTATATTTTTGACCTAAATGTAGGCCACTAACATTCATCACTTCCGGTTATCTAGGCATGCAACACACGTCATAACTCACACGGACCTTCATGTTATTCTGTTGATAGCTCTTTTCTCGCCATACTGATGACAACTCATATTAGCTGGGTTTGAAATGGCTATAGTCTACCTCATTTTCTCCTACCTAGGACTGAATAGACAAGAGATTCTAATGTGTGCTGTCTGGTAAATGGAAATAAATTGCGATTGTACATATTTATAGCATCTACACGAGGCTGTGAGAAATAAGGCCCCTTTCAGGCAGCAATATGCCTTAAGACGTGTCCATGAGGGCTTGTTACTGTGGATCTAGCTGAAGCATTCCTATATAATGAGCTCTGTTTATTAACAATCCCCACCCAGCTGCCTACAGTTTTGGTCTTTACTTCTTTTAAAGCATGATAAGGCTATCAGTCTATCAGTGCCACTTTTCCAATACCCTCTTTGCTACCAAATGACAAGCACTAACTCTTTATAGCTGCAGCAAACCAACACTACCATTAAGTACAAACTCTTCAAATAAGAGTGATTTTGTCATGCCACTATGAAAGCTGACTGATAAAGACTGGATGCCTTCCTACACATGAATATCCAAGGGGATAACAGGAAGTGCATCATTACTTCACACAACTTGACTGCACATTCAACAGAAATTGTCAGTAGGCAGGAGGGTAGCCCTTCTCCTGAAAATTACCCTGTCGACATAGTCTCCTTGCTTTAGACTGCACTCATATGGGAGGAAGCCACATCTGGCGTGTCACTGATTCTACAGATTTCTCAATGATTAACACTTGCGAGAAATGGACAATTAACTATCCAAAGGGGCCAGTCCACTCTGAACTAAAACCTACCCGGCATTTCCTGTGAAACTGACAGTCAGACAGACAATAAAAGCCAAAGAGACAATTGGTCTGACAATTTCCTATTGATCCAACTAATATCACAAAAGAAGACTTCAGACGTTCATTGATGGAAAATAATCATCACAGCAAATATTATTTTTCAATGAAATGTAGACAAGCAAAACTGTGTGAAGTGAACCATTTCTTACGCTTTGGCAATGAATGCTGACAAATACAAAACCCATTATCTTGCAAAACTTGCTTTTTATCTTTCTAATAGGTTTCTGAATGTGTCTAAATCCACAACTCATCCATAAAACAATAGTATTTTACTGGAAACGGCCATTGCAGAGTGCAAATAACCCGGGGAGAGTCTAATCTTCGGCTTTTTACCAATTCTGTGGTCTACCTGGTCTGAGCTGTACTCATGCACTTGTCGGCCATGATGAATTTATGTGCCGGCGAAGAATTTGCTAACAAAGCAATTAACAGCAGAGAAGGAAAAGACAACTTCCTTGAAAGAAAGAGCAGAGTGGAGGTCTCCCGCCCTAACACTGCTCCATAGACAACAGTTACATAGAACTACATGTCAGCAAGTACATTTAAACAGTCACTTCAATTAAATTTCAAAACCATATTTTACGTCTCCTGCAAAAAAACATCTACCACATAGCCGCTTTCTTTAATTATCGTGCCTCGGTGGCTTAGACAGCAAAACAAAATGGGCAAGGGATTGGCAGACTGCCAGTGCGCACAGTAAGCTCACTGAAACCAGGAATCAATAGTTGACAGCACAAATTACATTTCTCAGGACTTGCACTGCAGATGAGCTACAGGCTGGGCTTGGCTCTGGAAGGTTTTAATCGCTTTATCCCTTCGCTCAAAACAAACGCAGCATCTCAGCCTGCTCCTGCACACACGATCTGGTCTGTTTTCACAAGGCATAGAAAATACCAATGACAACATTAATAAGTTCATGTTTTGCTGTGTTGTATGAAGATCAAGCCCCGCCCCCAAATGAACATCCCAAATCATGCAAACAATAGCCAGATCAGACTCAGATGTAAATGTGGGTCACTACAAAAGCCGAGGCAACTCATTATGTATTAAGCATGCTACAAAAGCACTCACACCATCACGAATTGAAAGCCTTCCTAAAAATCTTACTTTAATTCCCAGAGACTGGAAAATATCCTCAGGAAAAAAATAGAAATGACAATGCAGGCGTGGTTTGATAGTGTCCCATGTCTTTCCTTCAAATTGATCGACAACAGGATGAAAAAGACATATGCCTTAAAAGTGACTTGTTATTTTTTTGTGCTGGAGTGAGATAACTAAGAAGTAAAATGTTCATTGACTGAGCATTCTGCAAAAGTTGCATCCAAAAGTAATCTGGTTCATGGCCAACCAGAGTTAACCCCAGACAGAAGTTTACTGTGATAGTAGTGAAGGGTATGCAAATGAGCTAATGTCTCGCTGGTGTCAATTTTTTTAATGCTTCCCCTTTTTATGAATTGATGAAGCTTTTTTAAGAAACATTTCCAATGACCATTCAAATCACAGAAGGAAATTGTGTCTGGAAGTTTCTGTCACTCTTGGGAAGATTAAGAAGAGGAACGAAATCCTCTAGAACCTTCAGTTGTCCTAATTGTGGCACGGGGAAATAAAAGGTTATCAAATGACTGAAGAGTGTCTTGTTGGGTAAAGTAAATTGTGTGTTGGTTTGTGGAGTTGTGACATTGTTCTACTATGGCATGGCTTGCCCATCATTTGAGGTCAAACCACTTACTTTTTGATTGAAAGTGTATTTGCAGTGAACAGCAGCATTTTGAGAGTTTAATAAAAAAAATAGAGCATGTAACTTAAAAGGGGCAGGTTTCTTCGTCAGAAATACAGGGACTTTAACCTTACATAAGAGTTCTATATTTTGGCTCTGGGTTTTGGACATGGGCCTTTCTGCAGGGTTTCCCCTGACGCTTTGCTTCTGACCCCCTCTTTTTGATCCTGTGCTGAATTTCTCCTGGCTTTAGGACTCTTAGCATTTTACCATTCCTGATCAATGCTAAAGTGCAAGTGCTCTGTCTAAAGTGTATTGGTAATTGGTTTACCCATGATTGGCCTATAGTAAGTCCCTAGTAAAGGGCACTGTGTGTGCCTAGGGCCGGTAAATCAAATGCTACTAGTGGGCCTGCAGCACTGACTGTGCCACCCACATGAGTAGCCCTGTAAAAATGTCTACAAACCTGCCACTGATGTGTCTGTGTGTGCAGTTTTAAACTTCCAGTTCGACCTGGCAAGAACATTTCACTTGCCAGGCCCAAAACTTCCATTTTACTGCATGTAAGTCACCCCTAAGGTATGCCCAAGTAGCCCCATGGGCAAGGTGCAGTGTATTTAAAGGGTAGGACATGCACTTGCATGTTGTACATGTCCTGCTAGTGAAATACTGGTAAATTCGGTTTTCACTATTGCAAGGCCTATCTCTCCCATGGGTTAACATGGAGATTGCCTTCAACTATCTTTCAAGTGTAATTTCCCATTGGGAGCAGATGGAGATGTGGAGTTTGGGGTCTCTGAACTCATAATTTAAAAATGTATCGTTTGGTGAAGTTGATTTTTAAATTGTACATGTGAGAATGCCACTTTAAGAAAGTAAGCATTTTCTTGCTTGATCATTCTGTGCCTCTGCCTATCTTTGGAATATGTGTCTGGGTCAGATTGGCAGTTGGGCTGTTTGTGAATTCGCTCTACACAGTCACAAAAAGGGAGTTGAGGTGCGCCCTGCATATCCTGATGGGTCTTTCAGGGCTAGAGTGGTGGAAGGAGCTGACACTTGCACCAGAATAGGTCTGTGTTTGTCCTTAAACAAAGCAATCTCCAACCCACTGGAGTGTGTCTGGGGCCAGGACAGGAAAGGCAAGGTATTGTGCACTATGAAGATTTTCTTTTTAAGTTTGGCTACTTCAAAGGCAGAAATGAGTATAATTACTGGACCTTTGAGACCACAACATAAGAATCCTTCTGGACTGAAGACATTCTGCCAGGAAGAAGAGCTAGGTGCAGTAGGAGGGACAGCCACTCTGCTTGCTGCTTTGCTGTGCTGCCCTTCTGCTGGCTGCTTCTGTCCTGGGAGTGAAAGGACTGGACATTGCTTCCTACATTCTTCCTTCCAGGTTTCTCCAAGGACTTGAACTGAGCTTGCCTCCTGTTAAGAAGTCTCAGGGACAACAAAGACTTTACCTGCCAGTGTCTGGGCTCTACTGCTGAGAGTCCTGACTTGCCAAGTGGTGACAACTCCAGTCCCTGTGCCCTTGGGAGTGTAAGCTGGTGATCTGAAGGAGAAAATCCACTTGCCGACGCGCAGCTGCAGAAGAAAAAAAAAACATCAACCCAGCGTCCATTTTCCGGCTGGAGAACCAACACAGCGCCTGTCTCACAGGTGTAGAATCAACGCAACTCCATTTTTTTTTCCAGCGGCTCCATCAACACAGTGTGTCTGGATTTTCCATGCATCCATGCATTAATTTCTCATCTACCCTGCACCGCAGTAAGGAACCAAGGCTGCGTGTCTGAAAATCTATGCATCGCCTTTCCTATGAGGAAAAAATAGATGCATCACCTCTCCTACCAGTAAGGAACCGAGGCATCGCCTCTCCTGCGAGGAAAGAATCGACGCATCACCTCCCCTGCGCAGCAAGGAACCGACGCATTACTTTGATTTTTGACGCCTTCAAGCACTTTGTGCTAAAAAGGTACAACCATTGATTCCTATTGATTAAGACTCATTGAAACCTTTAAAAGTGATATCTTTACTTCTGTATGTTAGATTTTTGTTGTTTGGTCTTGTTTTACTCAGATAAATATTGGCTATTTTTCTAAACTGGTGTGGAGTCCTTTTGTGGTGTTTTCACTGTGTTACCCTCTGAGAAAAGCCTCACTGCTTGAGCCAAACTACCAAGCGGGTGAGCAGGGATTATCTTAGCTGTGTGACTCCCTTACCCTGACTAGAAAGAGGGCCTCTACTTGGACAGGGTGCAAACCACTACCAACTAGAAATCCCATTTCGAACACTGAGTATGGACTGTACAAAGCGGGCAGTGTTCTTGTCACCAGAGAAAGTAGACCCTTCAGTCACGCCCTACACACAGTCCAAATTTGCTCTATACACATTGGTATTATTTCTTTCCAATTCTCTAGAAGTTAAATAGGTATCCTATTTTGTGCCCGAAGTGTAAAAGGTTTTAAATTCTGAATTTTGCTTTTGTGGGTTCCTATCACCTCCCCAAAACAGCAGCCCCTCAACCCCGACCCACCCCAAAACCAAAATCACAAGGACTGAGATGTACTAAAATAATCCCACCGGCAAAAAGGCATTTCACAATGAGCTTTATGAATTAAGAGAACAGGTATATAGAACCATAAAATGACTAACATGACAAAATACCCCATCTGACAGAATTCTGAGTTCATCTTCAAATTTCAGTTAGGCTATAAGTTCACTCACCCAACAGACACAGTAATACATTTTTCTTTATAATTTTCTTAGCAGTTGCTGAAGAGTTTTACGCCAAACAAGAAAATTGGCTAAACTGAACTGAGCTCTTAACTTCATGCCACGTTAAGTATAATTCTGCTCAGCAGACGTTCTGCGGAATGGAGAGAGCAAATTCATGGGGAACTTTAAATAGGAAATGTAACAATTAGGACCTCTGGTGTAAAATTCAGACCCTTAGACCAAACTGGACAAATTTTTAAAGCATCAACCTTAGGTGCATGAATACGTTTTTCAAAGGTTTGAAAAGATTCGTTGAATGGGGCCAAAGGTATTACAAAACGACAACGTTCTCTTTCAATATAAAGAGCAAATCATCCATGACTGCAATCACCCTGTTTTATAAAGACCCCTCTCTACAGTTTGTCAGCTTGGCACATTAACACATGGAATCTACGTTCCAAATGTTCCACTGCAAGTTCCTTTTATAGCCCAATCATCCTTTGTCTAGTTCTACCTATGTGTTGAAGAGTCCTGGCTTTTCTTTACAACTCAAGTCAGTTGCAAGATTGAAAACAAACATTTTCACCAGTTGTAGTGAATTCCCTTGCATGCTAATTACATTTATATAGTGCTTATTTCACCTGAGGAGGCTTTTAGGTGCTTTCAAGTAACTAGCATACTACTACAGGAGCCCGGGGTTAAGTGGTTAGTCCACTATTGAATATTTTATTCAAGTTTTCAATTTACACTCTTTAGGTGAAAATCATTTTATGCAATAATCTAGGATTTCTGTTGCTGAAGTTAATAGGTTTTAGTTTTGTGCTCTCACGATGAAAAATGTCATGCATTACATCGAAGTTTTTTTGTGACTGAAAATTAATTTTGGATTGCTTATGTTAGAAATCAGGAGGATAAGCTGGAACTGTAATTAAGGGATTAATTGCATCAGTAGAGTTGGAAAGTCAAAATTGTTAAAAGATTAGTACGTTTATGCCAATAAAGTAAGATGTGGCCAGTTGAATGTGAAGGGAATTTGTGGATTGTTGTGGACCCAGAAACAAAGACAAGAATCTGAGGAGAATGGTGAAGCAGTGATGGGCAAGACAAAAATGCGAATGACACACTAACAAATTAATTAATGACACAAGCCTTGACAAAGCCTATGGGTCTCGCCTTTGCTCCCTATTGGCTTTGCCAATGGTTTGTAGCCATGATGCACAGCGATGCAACGTGGTTAAAGTTTAAAAGGCGAGTGCCGTGTCATATTGTAGGTGCATACACCATGCATATGCATTTATAAAATGACGCAGGTGATTAAAAAAAAAAAATAGTTATTGATCCCAGTTGGATCTGTAATTAAAAACAAAATAAAACGTGCAAAAGCACTTGAAAAAAAAGTGTATGTCTGGGCGGAACAGGGAAGCCACACGATGGAGAGTGGTGGATTAGCAGCAACACAGGGAGGCAACAGCAAGCAGGGAGGCAACAGCAAGCAGGGGGGGTGGCGGATTGGAGGGGCTGCATTAGAGAAAAGCAATGGAAGAAGCACATGCGTGGGCCCAAGAGGAAGGGACTGGGACAAGCACTTGGTAAAAAGAGCCATACAGAATGCAGGGGCAGAGAAGTACACGACGAAACAGGTTGAAAAGCAAATAATCTCATGGAGTGTTTAACACAAAAGAAATGAATTAATTAATGATGAGATGGCCAACAACAAGCTTATTAACCTTTGATTGGGGTTACCCTTCAAACACATTCCCAAGCACTGGCATGACTGCAATTCTACAGCCAGTCTCGGAGCTCCTTTCTAGTGAGGTGGCAGTCCATGACATCACCTTCACGTGTCCAAAGAGCATCTTGTGACCTAGTGTCCACCTCTGCTCAATCCCCAGGGGGTGGAGACTAGCATCAACCCAAAAAGAGCACACACAGGGTACCCGTACTCCATAGCAGTCAAGTATACTATATTGGTTTTACGGGGGGAACTCTAGCTGCTAAAACCAGACAATCAATAAGCTGCACTAATTGATAGGTACAACTCAAGCTGCAAGTTCCATGGAAAGGAAAAGAATGGAAAATGGGCAGCACAAACCAGGGGTATTTTATCTGGAAGGTCCAAGATAAAACTTAGTGCGCCTGAGGCATAAATAATGACACTGTGGCAAAATAACAGGGGGCGTTTATAGACTTAAGTCCACCAAAAACTGTCACCATTAGGGCTTAGTGTGGCAACACATCTAGGGCTTAGGGTGACCAGACATCACAGACCTGCCGAATATTTCCACATTTAGAACGTCTTTGAAGCACATTTCTGTAAATCTCTCATGCTATTTTCTTTAAAGACAGACGACTAAGCACAGAGGGTGACAAGCCTTTCTACATACCTGTACAGGATCAGTTTGCAGCACTTATCAAGAAGCAAGTAAGCTGCACAGATACTATGCATACATGCCAACGTTTAAAAACCGTAATCGTCATTTAAGTGAGTCATCAAGTACATCACTCTATGCCCCATAGTGGCTGCAAAAATATAGCTGTTTTAGCCTTTGCACTGGTTTTTAGTTTTCAACATATTGTGCTCTATAGAGCAGGCTGCAAATAATGCCTGGACACACCGTGGATATGTGATTCGCTCTGTCAAGCACTCCTCATACAACATTAACTAACACTGCTCTGCTGCCCATTCTCGCCTCGTTGTGCCACTACACACGAGAAATAAGAGGCAATGCTCAAAGTGTTACCTTACATTTGTCAGTTAAATGAATGTGGGAACAACCTATTTACAGTTTTTTTTTTTAAATCGAAATAAATTTGGCAAGAAGATAAAATGTGTAAGAAAATAAATAGGGATTAATACAGACTGCTATTTTTTTTTTTTAAACATATACCTGGAGTTCAATTTATAATCTAAGCATAAGGTTCATTTGTTCAACAGACGGTTGGTTGGGGCAGACTAGTTGACCGAAACAAAATCATTTAACATCGAATTACCTGAAAAAATACATCATTCTATTGTAATTCTCAACACTACATAGAGTGTGAGATTTTGTTGCCCGCAAAAGAAAAACTGGAAATTTTTTGAAACAAATGAAAGATGAGGTGTGTGTTAAGTAACCGTTCACTCCTCAGGAGTGCGAATGGCACAGCGTGTCCGTCACACTATGTCACAGACTCAAGGTCCAACAGCTTTCAAGCACCTTCCATAGCAGCAAAATACAAAACAGAAAGTGGCTGACTTTCTCTGGCGTCTATGGCTCTGTGTCAAACTAATGGACTGTGGATATGGCGAAGCTTTACGACTACTGATGGCATGATGGGCATTGACTTCTCCTAGGTGGTTGTAAAGTACAAAGTACCAAGGCTAAACCGGTAAATAGTGCTCTTAAAAAAGCCTTCAGCACCTTTGTAGTGATGTATTGGTTTGTATGTAAAAGAAGAATGCTATGACATCAGGGGCAGTGGAATGTTGGGGCAGTGGAATGTTAGGGCAGGCTGTGACTGGGGATTGGAATGTTTTCATATGAAAGGTTGGAGTTGTGCCGGTTTGGGGATGGCGAGCACATGTATCTCTGTCTGTACATTATAACTGGAAATAAACTTGTAAGGAAAGAACAAGAAGAGCCAGTGTACTTACTTCACATGGCGACGAGCAGGATCGTAAAGCAGCAAGCATTGGACTAAGAAAACTGTATTGGAAGGCAACGCTACAGACATCAGACTGAGGATTGGAGAGCAGCTATTTTCGGACCTGCTTTGATAAAGGCAACTTATTTTAGGCAAGTGAGGGCAGTTTTTTTTTTTATTATTTATTTATTTTAATTTTTCTCTTTCTCTAATACAGTTGCCGTTTGTTTATTTTGTTTGAGGCGCGTGTGTACTGCTCAAACGTTAGATTTTTCATCGCGTCGGTCCTCGCGTGCACCCCCGCATGGTTACTGGTTGCCTGGACAACATAATGCTTAATAACAATGTCTTGTGAACGTGCTGGTTCTTGCGCTGGAAGTTACATAGGAGCAGGAACAGCGCCCTTTTAATGTTAATTAGTACCAAGTACATGGTATTATTTTTACTATTCTTAACTTTTTAGCAACTTCATTGCTGAAGTTTATCCGGCACAAAGGAAAACTAACAGAAATTATTATAACAGAGATACATGTCTTGCTGAAGAGGTAAGCTAAAGAGTTATATTTTACAGCTATAATTTTTAGTACACTATGTCTTCGAGTGGAGATTCTTCTGGTACAGGGACGTCGCTTTCTTGCAGTTGAGTACACCAAAGGAATTTTTAGCATCTCCTGGTGAACCAGCTGTACAATGGAAGGAGTGGAAGGAATATTTTTTGAATTACATAGCAAACTTAGAAGATTGCAATGGTTTAATCTCTGCTGAAAGAAAAAAAAGGATCTTAATGCACTGTTTAGGCCCTGAAGGTCTTCGTATTTACAATCAACTACAAAAACACGATAGAGGCGATGAAGATGTGTTTCAAAGTGCTATTTTGGATTTAAATGATCATTTTTCTCCTGCTGTTTGCATTGCGGTTACTCATCACGCATTTTTCCATAGGAAACAAGAGAAACACAAGGACATAGAGAGCTACGTTTCTACTTTAAAACATTTAGCTAGCTCATGTAGGTTTGCTGGTCTACATGATGAACTGGTACGGGACCAGATTGTAATGTATACTAAAAACAAATCTATTCAAGAGAGGTTGTGGATTGAAGGCGAATCCAGTCTAAAGGATATTATTGCTTTAGTGAAGAAAGCGGAATTATCCGAAAGATGTGCGAAAATCACTTTGGCACAGGATAAGAACTTTGAAGAAGTTGTTGCCAAAGTTAGTGATCGCAAGCACAACAAATGGTCCATGGATAAGCGGGATAATGACTTTAAAAAAGAGAAAAATCAAACTTTTGCAAAGAATCAAAAATATAACATGTCTGATCGATCCAGAAATGAGTGTTTCCGTTGCGGGAGTTCCTTTCATTCTGCAAAATTTGATGGGTGTCCAGCTAAAAATGCTAAGTGTTTGGAATGTGGAATTGTAGGCCATTTTGCTAGGGTGTGCAGGAAGAAACAAATTAAGAAAGTGAACAGTAAAGTGGCCTGCATTAAGGAAGTGGTGGAAGACTGTTCTGATGACAGTGATGAAGACGTAAATTATAAACTGAGGGGTCACAAAACTGTGGTTTTGAACATTTCAGGACAAACGTCAAACAAACCCTTGTGTTGGGTATCATTTGGGGGAGTTATGCTGCAGGTGGCAGCAGACTCTGGTTCCCCATACAGTATTGTTTCAGAATGCACATGGCAAAAGCATTTTGTACATAGTTTAGGAGAACATTTAGAAACCTCTGACATTTCGCCTGAAAGTTACACTGGTGATAGAATAGATATTATTGGTTTTAGATTGCTGGTATTCAAATTTAAGCAAAGACAAGCCGTATGTAAATTATATGTGGCTAAGGATGGTCCGTCGGTATTAGGCTGGAAAGACCAAAAGAAACTGCATATTGTGCTTGATCCTAACAGTGTAGAGCAAGTCTTAGTAATGTGTGATGAAGAAGACACAAAAAAATGGGTCACACAAGAGTTTCCAGGAGTGTTCAATGGGCAAGTAGGTCAACTGAAAGGCTTTATACATCAGATTAGACTCAAAAAGGATGCCAAACCAAAAATTCATAAGGTACGGAATATTCCGTTTATTGTCAGGGAAGAGGTAAAAAAAGAGTTGGACAGGTTACAAAATTCACAGATTATAGAACCAGTTGAAGCTTCTGAGTGGGTTTCACCTTTGGTTGTTGCGCGTAAAGCTAATGGCAAAGTGCGTTTGTGTGTGGATTTGAGAGGTTTGAACAATAATATCATAGTAGATCAGTTTCCTTTGCCTCGTATTGATGAGATGTTGTCTGCCACGAGAGATGCTAAATGGTTTTCCACTTTGGACTTGTCGTCTGCTTACCACCAGGTTAGGTTGGACTATCATAGCAGACATCTTACAACTTTTTGTACACCATGGGGTTGTTTTCATTTCAAACGTATGCCATTTGGTTTGGCGTCGGCGGCTGCCGTCTTTCAAAGGTTGATGGCGTGTTATTTGGACATTTGCCTAATGTTGCATTCTTTCAGGATGATATTTTAGTTATGGGAAGTAGCAAGAAACATCATGATAAGGAATTGAGGAATGTTTTTAACATCTTACAAGAAAAAGGTCTGACCGCAGAGATCAGTAAATGTAGGTTTGCACAGAGAAAAGTAACGTATTTAGGACATGAGATTGACCATGAAGGCATAAGACCTAAAAAAAAGTTGGTGGAAGCTATTAAGAATGCCCCATGCCCCACATCTAAAGATGATTTGAGATCCTTTTTAGGTCTAGCCGAGTTTTATTCGAAATTTGTAGAAAATATTTCAGCTAAAACCTACCAAATGAGACTGTTACTAAAAAACAAAGTGAAATTTGAATGGAATGTAAGTTGTCAGAAGGCTTTTCAGGAAATTAAGAATGCAATTGTGAGTGCTCCAATGTTGCATGGGTACGATCCAAAAGCTTGTTCTATTATCACTACGGATGCAAGTGGTAAGGGCCTTGGTAGTGTATTAACACAGAGTGACAATGTGGGTAAAGAATATGTGGTTGCATTTGCATCCCGTTCTTTGTCTCCCACAGAGTAAAAAATACTCTGTAATAGAGAGAGAAACTTTGGCATGTGTATGGGCATTAGAACACTTTCGGAAATTTGTTTGGGGGCAAAAATGCATCATACGGACTGACCATAAGCCTCTTACTAAATTGTTAACTACAGAAGGTTTATGTAGAGCATCTGCGAGAATAGCTAGACTATCTATGAGACTACAAGATTTCTTATATGAAGTGCAGTATGTTCCTGGGGTAAAAAATGTTACTGCAGATTTTTTAAGTAGAATGTCCTTACCTTTAAGAGAGTTGGATCAACATCCATGGAATGACTGGTGTGTAGCTGGTGTGTTTGATGAGAATACTTTAAGCTCATTGCAAAAAGAAGAATGGATCATGGAGTATGAGAAAGACGAAGTGTTGAAAGAAGTTAAAAACAAAGTGATGTTCGGCTGGTATAATGACAAGAAAGTCAAAAGCAGTGATATGTTAAGAGCTTTTTGGGAAGTGAGAGATGAATTGAGTATTGAAGGTGATTTTGTGTGTAGAGGTGGGAAGATTATTCCCCCCTGTGGTATTAGAAATAAACTTATCGCTATTGGACATGAAGGTCATTCAGGAATATCTCGCACCAAAAGAGGAATTAAAGTACTTTATTGGTGGCCAAAAATTGATGTAGAAATTGAGAGATATGTACGTGACTGCATGGAGTGTGAGAATAGTGACAAATCTCAAAAGACACTTAACCCGCCAATTTCTTCTTCAAGTTGTCCTAATATACCATGGGAAGAAGTTGCTTTAGACATTATGGGTCCTATTACGTGGCATGATGGGTCTTCAAAGTTTATTGTGGTTTTAGTTGATTTGTTTTCAAGGTGGATTGAATTTTCTGTGTTACAAAAAATTGATACCAAGGCAGTGATTAATTTTTTGGAGGAAATATTTTTGAGGGAAGGATTTCCCAGAATTTTATTGACGGACAATGGTGTTCAATTTAAATCTGAGAAAATGAAAACTTTTGCTAAAATGACTGATATTGAACAAAGGTTTACAGCTTTATATCATCCCAGGGGGAATGCTGTAGTGGAACGTATAAATAGGATTTTCAAGGGCATCATTCAAATTGCAAAGCATGGAAACAAAAGTAATATAGATTCTGAGTTAAGGAAAATGTTATGGGCTTATAGAGCGACACCTCATGAGACAATAGGTCAAAGTCCGTTTGATATAATGCGAGGTAGAATTCCATTTTCGAAGATTAACCCTGGTTGGATGCAAAGAAGCAGACAAGTACTTTGGAGCAAAGAACATGTAAGAAAGTGCATAAAGAGTTCACAAGAAAAGAACAAGAAATATTTTAATAATAAATATGGTACTAAAGAAGCACATTTGAATGTGGGAGATTGGGTGAGAGTGAAATCCGTAAGGAAAGTGGCTAAAGGTGAGAGCAAGTTTGGCGAGCCTATAAGAATTAAGAAAGTGATGAGAAATACTGTCATTTTGGATGATGGCAGTGTATGTCACATGAGTCGCGTTGCTACTGCTAAGCCTTGCAAACAACAATTTGTGCAGTATGATTTGCTGGAAGGTAATAATAACAAATATTGGTGGTTGGAGTGTGATATTGATGGTAACAAAGATTCTAGAGTTATTGGGGAATTGGGAGCTAGGGGCTGTCAGGAAGGTGTCCAGACTCGTATTAATATGGGAGAATTGGAATGTAATGTGAATGAGCGTGAACTGAATAAAAATGTAGCTTGTGGTGAAGTGAAGAAAATTTGTTTCGGCAGGGTTTTGAGAAAACCTAAGGTATTAGAAAATTTTGTGTGTGATTAAATAAAAATATATATATTTATTTATATACATATTATTAAAAAAAATTCTTGTTTTTTTGTTATTTTTTTTAAGGGAAGGGGATGTGTAGTGATGTATTGGTTTGTATGTAAAAGAAGAATGCTATGACATCAGGGGCAGTGGAATGTTGGGGCAGTGGAATGTTGGGGCAGGCTGTGACTGGGGATTGGAATGTTTTCATATGAAAGGTTGGAGTTGTGCCGGTTTGGGGATGGCGAGCACATGTATCTCTGTCTGTACATTATAACTGGAAATAAACTTGTAAGGAAAGAACAAGAAGAGCCAGTGTACTTACTTTAGCCTTCTTTCTTGTGCTTCGTTGTCCAAGATGTCGTCCTGCTTTCTATCCGTTTATAGCACAAAAGTGCTCCCTGGCACACTTTATAAAATATTTAAACACACAAGGCGTGGCACAAGGTATGGCAAAGGCCATACCTACAACCAACACTGTAGAAAACCCTCAAATGCAATAGAGACAGGCCACACTCGAGTGTTTTAGCGTCCAATAAAGCCAACAACATTAGCATTCTGATTTAAACTCTGCTGGAATATTTCTGCTCCTTAATGCAGGAGCCCTGGATGAAAAGTGTCACACTCATGGGTGTGGAAGGAGCAGTGAAGTAGACTCTCCGCATGTGGCTCGGTCTTGTTTACATAGGAAGTTGATGGGTTTATGGTGCCATAAATGTATCATACGTTAATGATTTTCAATTATGCAGTGGGCTCGGTCAGCGCAGGGGGAGATAAGCAATACTGACGATGTGGTGGTGGGGGATGGAAGGGTTAAAAGCAACACAGACAACAAGGGTGAGAGGGGGCAGCAACACTGACAATAGGGGGGTCCAAGAGGGGAAAAGCTACAGGGACAACAGGGAATTCGACAATTGGCAAACAACAATGGGGGAAGCCCAAAAAGGACCTCAATTCCGGCGCAAGCAGCATAAGAAGGGTATTAATCAAAGACGATCAATCTGTTCCTGGTCCATGCTCCTGAGGAAAGAAGAGAGAGTGAAGCTGGCACAAGCTGCTCAATTAGGAGGCAGAACATAAGAGTGACAATTAAGCCAACAGATGGAAAGCAATGGACAAGCACCAAGCTCCTTGTTTAGAATCTCTTGCAAGCAAGAGTGCATGTGCTGTCGCAGGCAAGATCAAAAAAGCTTGAAAGGTTAAATAGATTATTAGAGTTCAGTTCTGATGTCACAATGCCTGTTGCCATTCCAAGCAGCAAGGGTAAAAAGGTCAAGCAGCTGTGTTTCAAACAATGAAAACAGAAACTGGCGTTTCCTTCTCTGCATGTTTCCACAATCTGAGCCACAGCATTTTTAATCTGATTTAAATTAAAATGATCTGAATATCTTTTTGTAGAATTTACCAACTGCTTCTTGTGGTATATTTAACTTTGCAGCGTAGATTCTGTTTTTATTCCTCTTGTCGACAATGAAAATGAAAGATGAAGACACTATGGATTTAGGAATTCATGGGAAAGGAGATGGCGTGACCAAGTAGTATAAGGAAAGAAATACCCTCTGCTGTATATATATATATATATATATATATATATTAACAAGATACTGTAAGTCACCTCGGTCTAGAGGCATGTTACCATCGCACAAAGTGAACATTATACTCAGCACTGCACAGTGATTTTTTTTACAAATGTATTTTATGTTTTAATGAGTAAGAACATATGGTGTATATTTTGAAAAAATGAGTCCGTCATAAGGAAATTTTGGTATGATTTTTATTAACCCAACAAATAAAGATGTGTTCCTCTTGTAATATACAGCAGGGTGTACTTTATCCTATCCATCAAAATGGTTTGCTTAACACCCAACCTAAAAACATATAGGTAACAAGAAAACACAGCAAATCTAACATCTGGTGCCATCACCTTGTAATATCTATGTTGGCCGCCTCGGCTTTACTAAGTAGAGCAATCTAGCTTCAAAATGTTGCATACAAGTGTGGGCCTTGATAAAGCACAAGGTCTTAAAAATAATCACTCCTCTAACCTACCAAATACCACTATAATGGGCCCATTTTTAAAGGCTATCCCCAAATATCTGTCTAACCATGTACTGGAAATGAGGGGAAGCCATCCAGCCCTTGATCCTGCTGCTATTATTGAGAGGGATCTGGCCTGGCTCCAGTGAAGTGTGCTGACCTTGCGCTGGTGGCAATATCGGGAAACACTGAGCATGGCCGGCACCTTGCACTTAAAGCATCAACCTGCAGAGGATGAGCTATTCCCCTTAATTTATGTTCCAAACAGGCTCATCACAAAGGTCTCACTTAAAGAACTATCAACACACCTTTTCCCTAAGCCTCCTCTTGGCTGGGAGCTAGCTAGAGCCTAACACTTTGGTACCAGGAAACAAAGATAATCAGTTTTTTGACTTAATAAGTGGTCTAGAATTAAATTAGGATTTGGGGTCAGTTTTTGAGTTTTCTAAGCTCTGTAAGAGATTTGCATGCAAAGTAAGGATGACGGATAAGTTTCCCTATAGGACTAACTACACCAATAACCATTTAATCTCTAAAAAATGAAAGATGGAGATAAAACTACTAAGGTTCTAAACGTATGCTTTGTATTTGGAATGCAGCTTGTTGATGTCCCTTCATAAGTCACTAAACTAAATAATACACCAAGGTACATTACAAGTTTTATAACTTGCGACTTACAGGTCAAATCAAATCAAAGTTTATAAAACGTAACGACTGACCCGTAAGACTTTCAAGGAGCTAAGTGGATTTGTCCTCTGAGCTTCAGTTGAAGAGAAAGGTTTTAAGCTCATTCGTGAATTGGGGTAGTGATGGTGACTGCCTGAGGTGCAGGGGCAGGGTATTCCAGCTCTGCGAGGTAGGCAAAGGATTTTCCACCAGCCAGGGTCTTCCGTATGCGGGGTACGGTGGCTAGTGCTTGTTGAGCAGAGCGGAGAGGTCTGGTGGGGGAGTAGACGGTGATGCAGTGGTTGAGGTAGGCAGGTGCTAGGTCATGAAGAGCCTTGTAGGTGTGGACAAGGAGCTTGAAGTTAATTCTCTTCTCAATAGAGAGCCAGTGGAGGTCTCTTAGAAGCAAAACCCCACTGAGCTATATGAAATACAATCTGTGATCTGCCTTTTACATGCTGTGCTTTGAGAAGGAACATTAACACTTTATGCTATTCTATGATGAGCCAGAGCTCTGAACAGATTGCACATAGCTCCATCCAGCAACAACAATGACCACACGGTTATCTTCCTGCTATTATGCCACAGAAATTTCTGGGTACACAAAGATCTCTGCAGGAGGTGCCTTAACCCCAAATATTATAATAAAATGCAGCCTGTTTGCAAAAATTACGTAAACCATAACAGTTTTACTATCACTGTTGTCCTTGACAATTTTGCTTGGGAGCAGAGTTTTAAAAAAATATAAAAATTATACGTTGACTATCCTATTCTGCGCCTCATCACCCGCCCCTAGTGACTCGGCCCCTTCTGATGCCGCCTCTTCACACCCAATCTGCGGAATACCGAAGTACATTTTCTCCAGTTCCAGCTCACATCTAACCTAATTACTTAATCTAATCAGTTTTAATCTACTATAGGCGGTTTTGAAGGAATTCTATACCAGTATGTTTGCTTCCTTGTTCTTTCCAAACGCTGCTTCGTGCAAAGGGGCAAACATTCTGACACGCAAAGCAGCTATAAATACATATGACTGACGACAGTACACCATGGTCTTTTACAGCTCTACGATTTAGCATTCGGAACTGCCCCGCGAAACGGAAATCACTGCAACCAATGATGAATCAAAATATACACTTCTTGTCATCCAAGATTTCTCAAACAGGTATGGTGAAGCATTTCAGAACTATTAAAAAAAGGCACTGTTGGACAAAAATACGTGGTTTACACCAGTGCTTTAAATGGAAAAATAGAAGTGCAGATACTCTGTAATAGAGTACCTGCTTGTTTCTGAGAAGTGCCGGTACTCTCCAATTAAAAGTATTAAATTTTTCTTGAGAAAATGCCGGTACTCTCCCTCTCAAAATAAAAAAGTGCTGGTACCAGAGAGAGTACGGAGAGTACCAGCCCATTTAAAGCACTGGTTTACACTTAAAAGCGCGGCATCATTTTGTCACAGCCATGTATTATCCATTGGTATGTGTATGTATTCACGGCTTCACAGTTAATCCATTTAAATACGTACAACGGCACAGACCACCCCAAGAAAAAGACATAATAGCTACTGTGTAAGAGCTGGAAATCACGATTATAAATCCCTCATTCTTGCGAATGTTTTTTTCTGAAAGATTCTTTGTGTACTGTCATGTGTGCAAAGCCCTGTATTCAAATAACGCAGATCTCAAGAGACCAATAGACCGCACCACCCACACCATGAACTTGTTAGTTACATTCAGCTACGGGGACTATTTGCATCAGTCTGTGAGCAGGCATAGCGGAGCGTGGTAGTGCAGAGCGCGCCACGACATCACCTGTAGAGTTGGGGGCCCTAGGCCCTCATGCTACTAAAAGGAGGTGAGATGGACACAGCCCTCAGCCGAGTGGTTGGTGGAACACTGTAGTGTCCTTCCTGCTGGACACGTTCTATTCCTCCCAAGCTTTGTTGAGGAACGAAATAAAGTCCAAATTGTAAAAGAAAACACAATAACTAAACACCACCATCAGTCTCTCGGCCTCAAAAAGGCAGGCCGCAGAATTGCAGTGGGCAGGTGCAGCTGGGAGCACACGGACACCAGGTACAGCTGGGCACGATGAAGTCCGGACTCTGTGACAGTCAGATGGTTGGTTGCGTCCACTCATGCACTGTGGGTCAGTCCTGCGACACTCGTGGCGAGGCTGTTGGTGTATACACCTCACTTTGTTCAAATTGCAAATTGGGTGCATCAGGAGCATTGGTGGAATCTGCTGCGAATATGCTTCTTGAGACATCCTGGCTTCATCAAGGCCAATCCCTCGAAGACTGACGGCATCTGTGATGGTGTGAAGTCCTCCTCTGAAGCCTTGGCACATCCTGATACTCTGTCGGCGAAGCAGCTTCCAGACCACCTCTCGTTTGTGGATTCTTCACTCTGGAACTTCCTTAAGGCCCTTTCAATGGGTTTGCCACGGGACTGGAGTGGACTGTGCTGGGCTGCGTGTGGGCCATCCACAGGCCGCTGCAGGCTCTCTGACAGGAGCCACAGTCAAGTCATTTGTGCAACCACAAGGGTGGATGTTTCGTGGTCAGTGCGCTTGCCAACATGGACCAGATGTAGGTGGGCTCTCAGGCGGTCTCAGGGAAATTGTCTCTCACGTTGCCAGGAGGGTGTCTTAGTTGGTGTTGGATTAATTCACTGAGACAGTCTTGATGTTCTGGGACCTGTTGGAGTCGCCATTGCACAGCCTTGGTGTCTCCTCGACTTCATAGGTGGGGCAATGTCAAGTCCCTCTCACGCGCTTGGGGAGGCCCCTTGTTTAGGTGCTTAGGTTGCCACAGGACTGCTTGTGGTCTGCGCTGGGGCTGCTTGTGTGCCACGTCAAGGCAGCTGCAAGACCTCCGAGGAGCCACTGCCTAGTCGCTCGTGCAATCACAGGGGTGGATGGGTCCAGGTCACAACTCGCTCTTGCTACCGCAAGCAGGATACAGGCAGGGTGAGCAGGTGGTCATTGGTTGACTGGTTCCTCAGAGCATTATAGCAACGGTGTAGGACTCCAGTCTGGTTGTTTAACTGCTCCTTTGATGGATACTGTGATGCACATGGCAATGATGGTGCTTGCCATTTGGAGACCTAGTCAACAAGTGATTGATGCTAGAGTGAGGGTGACCAGAGAGACTTTGCCATAGCTACTGCAGTCTTTCTTTTCCTCATGTGCAGATGCTAGCAGTGATGCCATGTGCTTCAAGCAGCCGGTGACAGGTGTCTTGGACAGTCACACTGTGCAGCGTGGGGCTAGTACACGGTTCACGCACGCAGGCGTCTTATATTTGGTACTCAAGCTGAGTTGTTCCAGTGGCATCGCTGCACCCCGGTGGCTGTCTTGTCTGTGTGTGCACTCTTCCCTTGTGGCTTAAGTCCTCCATCTCTCCACCCTGTTGATCTTCTGCTCTTTATACTTCTGTGGTCGTCAGGTGCTGCACTGTGACAGGTGTTGTCAAACAATCTCCTCTCTCCCTTCTTCAAAGTGTGGTGTCGCGCCATGCTCTCTTCTGCTGTGCTGTGGCGTCTGGCCACCTGTCTTCCTTTTTTGTTGACCTTTCAAAGGTCCTGTCCTGTCAAGGACTAGGCGTCTTCTCAGTGTTGCGGTGGTGGCATCGTGCAACTCAGGGTGTGCGAATCTCCTCTTGACTGTTGTGAGTCACTGGGGGGGGGGGGGGCGCTCCTTGATTAGTCTCTGGTCCATTGCAGAGCAGTGATGGCGGGTCACTTCCTTTCCCGCCTTCTCTTCACTTGAGGGCGCAGTGCTTGCACCTCAAGGCAGTACCGTCTCGGCACTAGGTCCTGCTTGACCCTGGCCGTGCTTTGCAGGGTTGGTCGCTTCTCTCGACCTTCTGTATGATGGGCCAACGGTGACCATCTTGTGTCACGCTGTGGCCGGCTGGCACGGATTCTTGACCTGGGTGTTACGTCACACTCTTGGGTGCTCTGTCCATCTTATTGCGCTCCTGCCAGTGTTGCCATGTTGGGTGTCTCTTTTATTTCTGGGTGTCCTTTGCTGACACCTGTCGTGTCCATCTTGCGGTAATGTCTATGACTGCAGGGGATTAGTAGCGTTCTTTCCGCGGTGGACAGCCGCAAGGGGCTGCGCAGGTCATGCTCTCTCTCCTCGATCCTCACGTGGCACTTACATCCGCTACCTACTTTTGAAGCTCAGCTGGGACAGCTGCAGTCTTCTCCTCTGCTGTGCACTGGTTGCACCAGTCGCTCTCTCTCTTCTACACCGTTTCAGTCCGTGCTCTGGCGCAGTAACTAGCTGGGGTTGCTGCTGTCAATTTGCTGTTGCCACTGCTCGTCTCCTGTTAAAATAGAAAAAGGGTGCATTTTCTTTCTTTGGCCACTAGATGCCACTGTGGCACTTCTTTTCAGCTCGAAGAAAGTCTACAGGCTACCATGATTGAAGCAGACGCCAGTGAGGAGCCATGCTGCCCAGGAGGAGTTCGTCAGGCTGGCGGGGGGGGGCTTCGAAGCTACAGGTAAGTGCCATTTCTCTTCTTTCTTTGTTTGTTTTACCAGGACAGCGACATTAGGCAGAGGCAGCAAGCAATCGCTGTAGCAGGTCAAAGCCAGAGCTCCGACATCCAACTGTTGCTGCTGGGGCAGGTGGAGGCAGGCAAGGGCAGTTTGCTGGCTATTCTATCGGAGCGCAGTAAGATCCGCCACATAACTGGCGACGGGTGTCACTCATCATGGAGGCAGCCGCAGGGTGATGCATGCCCGTTGCGCTTGTAGGCAGGAAGTCATTTCCTGCTTGGTGTGCCCAGCGGCATATTTGTCTCTGCTGCTTCACCACTCAGTTTGACTGCTTGTGGAATGCTGCGCGCACTTTGGCAGCGGTCGCCAGTCTGTGTGGTTTTCTGGGGCAGAGGGGGGGGGCACGGACCTGGGCACTTCACTTGGTTAGTGCGTGTCAGCACTGTCGTGCATCTCTTTTCGCGGCCGCAGCCGTATTGGCAGTGATGCTGGCCGCGCTTAATATTTTCCCCATGTGCTGGTGGGGCTGCATCGCGCCTTCCTCCTAACGGCTGTTTATGTACACGGAGGCTGCGTGTGGCTTCACTACGCTGGAGGGTGTTCTCCTTATAACCCCTGGGCTCACCTCATGCTCGGTGGGGTATGGAAGCGTGCTCCTGTTCCCCTGCGACCTTTCAGGGGTCAAGGCTGGCTGCTGCCGGGGGCTCTTAACTGTGCACCGGGTGACCGTCCTGGCGCACCAGTGATCTTCCTGCTTGCTGTTGGTGTTTTTCTGCACGGGCATCACTTTCCCCGCACAATCAATAGCAGAATTGCTGCTGGCGCCCACGTGGGATCGTACCCACTCGTTTCCATTGTAGTGTTGGGGGCTGTAAGCCCTCATGCTACTAAAGGGAGGTGACGGACACAGTGGTATGGTTCTAATAACTGGCCACGGGCACCTGGCCCTTTTTATTGGCAGGGTCACCGGACTGGTGACGCCTGTGTTAGATGGGCGTGGGATGTGTGTAAGGTCAGCCCTCAGCCCAGTGGCTGGTGGAACACTAGAACGTGTCCAGCAGGACACTACAATCAACCATGTCACGCACGTCCACAAGGAACACGTGTGTAGAAGTGAGGGCTCTTAAAAACCTAGGACACTGGTCGATGCAACAACCAAATCTCATCGGTTTGGTTCTTTGATTGCATTTACAAACGACGAGATTTTTGGTTTTAATACATTATCTGGTTGTTCAGCATTGATGCAGCTGTTTGTCTTTTTACAATGATGGCTTCTTCATACGTGAATTAAAGAACAGAATCGTAGCTGCCAAGTTTCCCAGTTCCATGCGTGACTAGTTGGGACAATCTCGATTTTTTCTTAGAATTCTGGGAGTCGCAGTCTTATTTAAGCCACTATAAATGCAGAACTACGTACGCCAAAATTCCAACAATAAAACAGGACTGGGCTAACTAGTCCTGTACCGGAGGAACTTGGCAGCTATGAAAGGTGCGCTTGGGAACAGGTGTTGTGAATATTTTCAGACCTGTGAAACCAAACATTTAATATGCTTCTCAACCAGTTGAGTGAATGAGAGTAAAATCGATGTTTAATTTATTAAACATAACAAAAGTGGAATGTAAACAGATAAGTAATCATTTGAGTACTTACATTTGGGTGCAGAAAAATAAAGATTTTTTTTTTATTTGTACCCATATCAGAAACAGACAAATAGTTTTCAGAAAGGAGGATACCGGAATGTCAAACCTTCAAACAGTGATATGGTCTCCGCTGAGGAGGTACCCCATGGCATCGGTAGAAGTGCATAAAGAAAAATATGGGAACTGAGATCTTGAGTACATTAGGTGTGGGGCTAGTGATTGTGGGAGCAGGCAGAGTCAGATAAAGGTCGAAAAAGAACACACTATTCTGTAACTATTGTGTTGGATTTTTAACTACAGATAACTGCACCTGGAACATAATACGCACACCTTAATTGAAAAATACATGCATCTTAAATGTACCTGTGAGAAATGCATATTTCCGGTAAGAAAGCTTGGTTGGTTGGTTAACTTCAGATGTCTGTGCTTTTAATCAGATGGTCACCGATTTGAATCCTGGTCAGTGCACTTGGGGTATAGTGATGTGTTTTATAGTGCTAAGAAATCCAGGTGTGTAACAGAAAGCACTGTGAATCTGTAAGTGATTAGAGAAATAACTGGAAAACACATGTACTCTTGTGGAATACTTAAGATGAAAGAAAAAAGTAGTTCCATAAAAGCGAGCAGTGGAAGGACACAAATTGCCACTGTTCTAGGGAAGGGAAAGACACAAGTTGGACAAGGCAAGCTATTGGATAAGAAGCAGGCAAATCTGAGTAACAGTAAAGCCAACAAATGGAAAGCAATGGGAGGGCTGCCAGCCTCTCTATTTTCTGGGTAAGCCCACAATTTGTCTTTTGCAAGGTTGTCTGGTACGCTATACCTAAAGTTAGCACTATTATGACATGCTGTGGGAGGGCCAGTATGACCATGTTTTTGGGCTCCTGACGCAGACTGTAGTTAATGGATAGTGCTGGGCCATTAATACTAATGTGCGCCCCTTAAATAACCATATTACTCACTTCCACGTTGGGAAAGCATAAAACGAGAATAAAGGGCTTACTGTACTTGATGCTGGGGATTAAAAACTCAGATACAACAAATAACACCAAATTTTACACAATGTCTAACCAGTGCAATGCTTATGTACACGCAACGACATAAAAGAACAGTAAAAAATATGATAAAAAAACAACAGGTGATGCTCACACCTTCAAAGCAGAGATAAGGCCTTGTTTTTATAGGCCTATGTTTTCTTGAACTATAGCCACATAGCAAGCATTAACGCATGAGGCACCTTGAGAAAATATTTAACTCATAGGGTCTTTTACAATGATGTTAAAAAACAGTCTTATATGGAGCAGATATAGCAGACAAAAATGATACTATGGAGCATCCTTGCACACACATCTAGGCCACTGTTTTAGTGGCTTTCGCCCTAGAAGAAAGACTGCACAACTCAGTTGGTTGAAACCTCGGCTGTCTTTTCCAGTCAACAAAATGGTAAAAATCCCTGGATCCACCAGACAAACAACAATGATCCAATCCAAGCTAAGTCAATGGTGCAATTTTATGATGCGAAGTGTCTTGATGTCCAAGCAAACTGTGACCCTGGCTCTGGTTAGCAGCACCCAAGCAGCACAGTCCATATTTGTTTAACAGACCAATCAAGGATCCACCTGTCTCGTAGCTTCTGCAGATTTAACAATGGGCCAGCATCCACACTGGTGCCCCTGGGGGCACTTGGCTTTAGAAGTCTGTACCTTTAAAACTACCTGTTAAGGTGTAGGGATTGGTGGCACCCACTTGCCACTTTCCAATGGGAACTGGACTTTCAGCACTAGGGACCAATCACAAATACAACTGGCACTGGCTAAGCTAATATTTCCTGTATTTTCTGGCGCTGGTAATTGTTGTCATTCACATGTATAGCACTCATTATCCCTGTGTGAGATGCCCTGGTTGATCTGAGTTATCCTGCCACAGTAAAACTACTATGCACTGTTAACTATCACACAACAGTGTGCCACCTTTAGCAACAAACCAGAGTGCTATACATCTTTGTATCATATCGCCCTCTGAACAGTGTTTTCTCACACACACATACGCACACACACAACCCTGCAAAAAGCAGGACCTGTAGGCTACATCGTGTGATGGGGCTATTTCACCTTTCTGGTAACCCTGTCCTCTCTGCTGCAGGCAGATCTTGCATCTATGCAGGCTCCTACTACCCACTAACTGTTGAAGGGAGGCTTCTTGCAGACTCTTCAAGCAGTATAAAGAAGCGCTGGAAAAAGATTAAAGAGATGAAGCACACAGAAAATTTCTCTCGCCTCCCTAGCCATGACATGATCCCAAGATGATCGCCACAGAAGAGGATGTCTAAAATTGGACAATCGTTTGTGGAATGAGTTAGTTCCACATGGCACTCATAAGGGGGATCCTGATATTAATTTGAGGTCTGATCCAATCCTGCGGCCACAACCCTTTCTAATTACTGTCATTCCCTCTAGCATGTGTGTCCTGCTTTTCTTCCTCAGCTATGGTTTAAATGTGAAATGAGGCCAAAGGGTAAGAGTTCCTGTGCTTCCATTTGGTCCATCATCTGTCTCCAGCCCACACCATTCTCCACTGCCTTGGACTTTTACTCTCCAACCAGCCCTTGCAGAAATGGGTGAGGTGTACAGTTACTAGTTTTGTACAGGACTACTGTGTTGTTCTATTTTATTTATTCTGTTTGGTAGGGTAGACTTGTGGTAGGCCACCATACAGAAAGACTCCTTTGGCATTGTGCCTAAGACTTGACTGTTCTACCACAAGCGTGGGCACTGGAGTTCTAGTCTGACCTGGCTATCAAGGCACATCTCCCAAACAGTGTGTGGAAGAGGAGGCTCCAACAAGGGAAAGCCTCTGCCATGGTTTGGGTCAGCACCCAAGCGGACACTGTTCAACGTTTTGCGAATGGAAAACAGGCCCATTCCGCAAAGGACCCCAGGTGAGAGAGGTTGTCTGAATCAGGGGGAGCTGGGTGGTGGTTAATCATGAGTCTAATTTTGTTTTGACAGTAGGAGGGTTTGTGTTAGGAATTTCTCTAAATAGCTTTTCCCATTCCCTAAAAGATTTTAACAAATGATGAAGTTATGGTATTGTTTATGCACAGCGTGTGTTTTTTACAAATACAACCTTGTTGCGAGTTGCAAATAAATATGGCCTGAGAATGTTTTCTCAAAAAGAAAACTGCCATGGTGTAGGTCAGTTATTGTGTGGTTCCTCGTCCTTAGGCCCCTAACTAGCTCGGGGGCTCCCCTTTTCTGGTTGGAGCGCCACTCTTTACTGGTAGTCTCTAAAGTTATAGAATACCCCATGGTGTTTACTGGTTGTTTCTGGTATTCACTTCTTGTGTGGATCACAATATGCCTTTACTATATGTTCTCCCCTCTTCCCAGCATTTCTTTTGGTGCTACCCACTTCCCTCTCCACCATCTCTGCTGCAACTACTATAAAGAAAGATGCATTTGTCTAGGGAAATGAATCCTATTGAATGAATCAGTAAGGATCATTTGTGGTCACTGGCCCAGGACAAGCCAGTTCTAGCAGATCCGCCCGTGGCCTAAGAGAAGCTACGCTTGAACAAAGAATGCAGCTAAAGGTATTGCCAAAGCTGTACACCTTACACAAAGAGATGAGCTACATGCCCATCTACCCCACATTACATTTCTGTTCCGCTGAAAAGGCAAAAACTCTGCAAAAGCACTTGACTGGGGTTCAGGTAACCCACTAGCCAATATACATGAGAAAGACAATTCCCTTGTCACTTGGATGCCATGAGGATAGGGGTCCCTAAAAGAAATGCAATTTGGCTAGACTGACTCACTCCACAGATAGGAAGCCAACTTTGAATGGGAGTGGTCAGTGCGTTGGAGACCAACTGGCACTGTACTGGATTTAAGGTTCCCACTTTGGCTTATCCAGTGTCCACCTTCGACTAAGTTCTGTACTCTAATGTAGGGAAGGCTTTGGCTGCCTTCCCTGGAAGCCTAACAAACATACTCCAGGACTCAGGAAAAAGAGTGTTCTGCTGCAACCCAAATTAAAGAAAAGGGAGACTGCTTTTCGAGTAGACATTGTCTCAATTAAAGACTGAGAGACAGTTTAGCAGCCCACCATCCTATTAGGAGGGCGCCTCAAGTGTTGAATCCGCTAAGACTGGAGACCTGCACTATTTCCCTCCCCGAATAAGTATGTAAGCAACTGTGACCCTAGCAGGCTGGCCAATGTGAAACCGCACACATCACTGCAACTGTAAGCCCTTTGGGAGTCTGAAGGTGTAGCCATGACCTCTGGCAAAGAATACGTCTGCCTCTGCCTTAACCACTGTAGAAATCCCTGCAAATTACCCTAGCTTCTAAAGAAGGGCAAGTGTGTCTTAGCACATTCGCCACCCCTCCCACAAACGGGGGAGCCTGGATGCAACCAGAATGCCACTATGAGGACTGCATTTGCTCCCAAATCATCCTGCCTGTGCCCTCATATTATCAGCTCTAAAGTCCCGTCTGATTAGTGCTGCATGGCTTGAGGCACATGTGCCGCCACCCAACGTTGCAGCAGCAAATCTATCCCAATTCAAACAGCCAGAGAGCCTCTGTCATGTTTTTTTTTTTTTGCCAGTGTTATTAATTCTTCAGACGGTGACTGCAGTTGTGTAAGACATCTTGGAAAAGAAAAACTCATCTACTTCTGAAACAGATGGTGCGTGGACAGAGTGGCTCTATGCCTTCGAAATGCAGCATCTATGATGAACTATAAGAAGATCCCAACACGACCTAAGAAAAATATCTGACAGTGTAGTTCACTGCTCCCACCAGGCACTGCCATTTGACTATAACTTAGAATATCCCTTCAACTAAATCCCTGTCTTCCAACAAGAGCACAACCAGAGAAACACGGATATCTCTACAGTGTAACTGCTAAGCTTACACGAGTAACAAATGTCAAGTAAGACCTGCTGAAGTTACTAATGTTTTTTTAATATAAATATAAACATACATTTTTGTCTAAAAGACTAACACTTCTTCAGCAATATATTTATTCCAAGAGAGAGCAATGGTAGCTTAGTCAAGCGTGCTGTATCACCCTCCAAGATAAGCCCTGACCGTTCAACTTTGCTAGTTCTAGAAAGTAAATGTGTAAAGAGGACGTAATTGACAATTCAGTGACCTCACGGTAACATCGGTTTCCGGTGGGTCTGAGAACTTCAGAAATAATTGTCACAAGGATTGCCTAACTGTCCTCGATGCACACACATGCCAGGCAACTATCCTAATGGCAACCATTCATCCATGTTACTGTGAAACATTCACGCACAAAATACAAAGTACGCACTGCACCTCCTACACATGTCCCACACGCAAGAGCAAGCTTAAGAGATTACTGGACGGACCTCTCCTAGGGAGAGCCAGGAGGCAGTCTCCCAATTGGGACTTCATCTGTACTGCTACCAGAGCTGTTCATTTCACAGTCTGGTATGAAGGGGTAGTTGACTCAGTTTGGAAATATACTTCTTGTTGCCTATGATGAACAACATAATGCAAACATCGAACACCTCCAGTGTACCCAGAGACTGTCTGGTTTACATAACGAAAGAGACAGAGCAGGCCAGGAAAATGTACTGAGCAGGGTAGCAAAGGGTTTGCATTTTGTAGGGGAGTTCTCCTCCAATCGTAGCAAAACAGTTGCATGAATGTGAACCAAAGCATTTTCAATTTAAGCAAATAACAGTTGCTTAGGAGCACCTCGGAACCACTCCATGTTCTTTGATTGCTCTTCATCACTTGTCGGGTTCTTTGGATCCCTGTATCCTGAATAACTTACCACAGTACAATACAAAATACTTTTAATGTTTTGACTACTCAGATAGGTGGCAATCATACAGAAGAGAGCAGCTCAAGACAATTACGTTCACAGTAGGCATGACACACAGGACTGTAGTGCAGGCCCCTTAGGCGCAGAGGGAGTCCAACACTTCAGAGCCCACCCCAACCCTTCAGGGGGACCCCACTGAGCCCAAGACCGATGAATATCTGCAAACTATGAGAGTCACAAGGTCCACACATCATATTCTGCAGAAGGCCCCCAACATTTTGTGGTTTGCCACTGATGACACAATAATAAAAGAATATTACTTGGATCCATAGTTGTATGCGTGAATGTGCCTTACATCACAAAACATACCTACAATGCTGCAGAAAGGTGTAAAAGGGGTTTACAAAAGGAAGGAAGCAAAGGTGGGGATGCAGTATCAAGGCGTGGGTGGAAGGGCTGTGAAGCATACAGGAAGATTCGGCGCAGCAAAGCTTGTGGAAAAGCTGCGAGAGGGTGAGAAGGTGGGAGTGTGAACACTTCAGCGGTGTTCAGTATCAGACTATTGTTTTGCTTGCAGGCCAGCTGCTCAATGACAAGTACTGACATGGGCACGCTTCTTCTAGCTAAGCACTTGGAGGTGTTCAGTCCTTTCCCGATCATGGGATATTAAGGAAATGTGCAGCCTAAGCAGTATCCAGCCCACTAAAGCCTTGATGGGTGCTGGACGCCTTGTTATTTTAGGATGAGCAGGTATCAAAGTATCACTACAATCCAGGTCAGCACCACAATATTACCGGATCCTCTTGTGATCTGACTTGAACTGTGTTTAAAGCACCTTAATTAGGCCTCGCTGCACAGAATGAACTGTCTGCTCGGAATCGCACTCCTCCCTGAATGCGTCAGACTAATTACCTTGGGGTAAAGAGGCCCTGTGAGATACGTAAACATTACAGCAATCTGCTGTCCTCTGCTTTTTGTTGAAAACACAACAGCGAGCGTGGATTAAGTGGATCAAAAGCACGCGCCAATAGGTAGAGTAACTCAACTTTGACTCAAGGGTATTTTGGTGTATGCATGGGCTACAAAACAGAAAGCTAGATGTATCAGGTTCTATTCTGGCATAGGACAAAAGGGGCTGTTATGCATAGACTAGTGAACACGATCTACTTCCTGCATACAAGAGGTGAGTTTGCAATTGTGCCTACTTATGCCAACCACAAAAGCAAGGTTGGAAGCTTGCAGGAGGGAACCATCCTACAATCAGAGCCCCTGGAATTGTGTGATTCTGCGACCGCCACTTCCCCCGCCCCCCCGCCGTAATTATGGATGTGCTGCATTCGCATATAATCCATCATCTGCTGATCGAGGAGGGCCAGAATACCCACAGAAGATACTTTTGCTACAAATGAATCTAAAGTGTAATCTTTTCCATGGTCTGCCCTAATCTGAATATCTGAGAAGGTCCTGACCCGTGTTAGACACTCCTACCTTCAAAGGGATCCACCCATAAAAAATGACATATAGGCGTTCAGGGAGTTTGGGGCCCAGGCCGTTGAACTCATTGGCCATCAACGCTCTGCAACTCAATTAGACCCAACTAAGTTTCAAACTGGAATGGGCTCCCATACACTCACAACATGCAGAAACCATGCCTACATCTGAACACGTCCTTGGAAAGAAACTTCCAAACACCTGTGCAGATTCTAAACTTCAGATTTAAGATTAGAGATATGGTTGGGGATTCTTTTCCTGACCACCAACTCCACAGAGTCACCAGTTGCCTATGCCACTAAAATGTTGTGATTGTGTGGCTGCAGCATTTTTTGCATAATTATGGATCTGCCACATAATCCATCATCTGCTGCATAATCTGCAGATTTTAACAAATTCTTTCTAGCTCAAACAGTTTAAAAGTTACTAAAAACACAGCAACACGAGTTGCTGCACACTGAAGGCCCCTTTCAAAGATTGACTGGTCACCTTTCTGCTACTTCTTGTTATATTTGTATGTTAAACTGATACTAATTTGATACACCAATGAATGACAAGTCAGTGTCAGCAAGTGTAAAAATGTCAAAATAATGAATATTATCACAAATAATGCCACATTATGCCACATAATTTGGCTTTTCTTGCCACATAATTTTCTCAACACTGCTGCATAGTCTGGCCCTCTATTGCCGCATAATTGCAGTGGCCCTTCTAGTACCAAACAGGCAGTAGCTCTTTTGAGTGAAGCAGCACAAGAATAGGGAAACACGCTTTGTTTTTTGCTGCACTAGGCTGTCTCTGCCCGAGAATGGTGAGCTACGGCTTCCTACCCTGAAGCCACATTAACTGGACAGTAATCACCCTGTTACACAAGCACAAATAGGGCAATGTTCACTACATATAGCATAATAACAGCAGGACAGCCTTCACTCACACACAGCATAAGCAGCAGTACAGCAAGCTTTTTCTAGGTTTTTTTGTAAACTAATGATGAGCAGTAGGTGCTATTTTTCCATACACAGGATGAACAGCAGTTTAAAAAGCCTTCATCTACAAGCAGCCTGAGCAGAAGATGAGGAATCTTATTTCTCATATAGCAGGAGTACCAGTCAGGCAAGCTTCCTTCACGTAGCATGAGCAAAAGTGATCAGGAAGAAGAGAAGATAAATAAACTTTCTCCTGCTATGCTCACACAATCAGAAACTCTCTTCCTAACCAGTCCCACCAAACTTTCTCTGTCCTCCTCTCGAAGAAGGAACTGAAAGCTTTGATCTCATTCATGTGTACCATACAGGTGGGTGACCCACTGCAAGTGAGCCAGAAGCCTGGAACTGGCTCAGCTCCAGGTCCTCTTGGAACATCAAATTCAAAACAAGCCAAGCTTTCATGAGAGATAACGTGGCCTAGTGGTTACGGCTGTTGACCATGCAACACGGTAAACCTGGTTCACATAGCGGTTTCAGCTCATCATCCTGGGAATCCTGGCAAATCTCCCTCTGCAAAATATAAAAGGTGTAATGTAGACTGTGTCTGTTATCAAACATTCATATGCCCTCAAGCAAGATTTACACAACTTAAAACTGGAAAAAATAAAATGTAGATTCTGCCTGTCACCCACGCTTTAATCTCATACACCAAATAATAAGGACAAAGCATTAAACTTTGATGTCAGAAAGAGATATTCATCTAGTGGGTGAATAGTTGCATGAAAGCGGAAAATATGAGTTCAGTCCTAGCCTCCCTGCATGAACAAATTGTGGGGTCCTAAGCAAATATTTTATTGCACTGAGCCTTCTTTTTATTCATTATCACATACGAGAGTCTCTCTTGTGTTTGTTTTATTAGCCTATAATGTTGTGCCATTCATAATAAGGCCACATATAGGGTGCAGGACAAAAGCTTTTTTATTACTTCACTAATAGCATTGTCATCAGGAAGTAACATCACTGGGTTCCCCACAATCCACTTGCACAGGAAGCAACATCACTGGTGGACAGCCTACAGTCCCTCCACTCCTCCTATGTGGACACACGAAGCGGGCATGCCACTGGTGTGCAAAAGGCAAGTCGGTCTGTGCCTGGACTGAACCCAGCATCAGGAAACCTATGTTCTCCCCCTACCCACGATACCCTGATGCACTTCTCCATGGTCTTAACCCCAGCTTCAGCACCGCACAACATGGAAGAAGCATTCACAGGTGCCTCCAGCAAGTTCTCATACACATTCTCACACCCTGCACCCCACTCAACCAGACTCACACAAACCAGTCACCCTCTCACACGGACCAAACATCACCATCTACACAACAACCCACACTCAATGCATGCTTCTCAACACCCGCTTGCTTACCAAACATGCCACGGAGATAGGTGACCTACTGCAGGACCACGCTCCGGACCAGCTCTTTCTAACAGAAACATGGCTAAACCCAACCTCTGCAGTGGACAACGCTACAGTAATCCCAGTCGCTACAAGAAGCAAGAACCTCAGCCCAAGCCTTAAGGTGGAGTCGCCATCATATTCAAAGAAACCATCAGCTGCACCACGTACACAGACACATGGTACGCCTTAACCATCAGCTCCTCAACGCCAAGCAATCCAGTTTCTGGCCCAACCATAGACCAGAAACAGCATTCTTTGCTGACATGGACGACACTTGGATGATTCTTTACAGAGGAAACACGGCAGCCCTCATTCTCCTGGACCTCTCAGCAGTATATGGCTTGGTCTCACATCCCATCCTCCTTAGGTGTCTGCACAAGATTGGAATCCATTACTCGCTCTCCACTGAATCTGCTCTTTCTTAATGGACAGACCAGCTTTCAGTTTGGCACCTTAATTTGAAGCCTGCAAACTTATCTGTGGTTCATTGGTCAGCCATATCCAATTCAACCCTTTCATCATCCCTCTGGCCAGTGCACACAACATCAACATTCTCTTCCACACATATGGCATGCAATTCATATTCACCCTCTCGGACAAGACACCCAACACAGGAAAAAAGTTCACAGCCTCAATGACCGAAGTTACTAACTGGGTGAAAGCCAACTGTTTCAAGTTCAACACTGACAAGAGACAAGAAGTCATCTTTGGCGAGAATACCCAACCATGAGACTTCAACTGGCGGCCTGCCGAACTTGGATCCAGAAACCAGGCCAGGACCCTCGGAATAATCAACAGCAGCAAACTGGACATGATCACACAAGTTGAAGAAGTCATTGCATCCTGCTTCCACACCTTCAAGATGCTGAGGAAGATCTTTAAATGGCGTCCAAGCAACATTAGAAAAACTGTCACTCTTGTCCTAGTCACCACTAAGTTGGACTATGGGAATACCCTCTATGCCAGAATCACAAAGAACTCATTAGAAGATTACAAACCATCCAGAACTCAGCAGCCAACTCATCCTCCCACATTGAACTTGGATCATACCGCAGGTAACTACAGTGACTCCTGATACACAAAGGTTCTCTATTCCACCTCCACACACAGTCAAGCCACTACGTAACTTGGGCCCACCTATCTGAACAATCGCATCTCCTTCCATCAAACCCTCCACACTGCCACTCCACAGGGCTCCTACTCGCATACATACTGCACACACACAACCAGATGAGGACAGGTGTTCACTTACACCGCTTCTAGAGTGTAGAACGACCTCCTGCCCCACATTAGAGCCTCCTTCTCTCTTTTTGAATTCTGCAAGAAGGTGAAGACCTATCTTAGGCAGCGCTAGGCACACACACCTGCTCTGCTCAGAATCAAGACACCCATGCTGGTTCCAGTGTGCTTACAAATGCACTTATAATATATGGATGATGTCAGGTGTGTTCCTCGGTGAATTTAAAAAACTGTTACATTTTAAGAAATGCTTCTCGAATCAGATATATAATCTGATGTGATAAGGTGAAACGCTTCTACATGTTAAAGAAATGCATGTTTTTTTTTTTTTATTTGGAGGAGACTTTATCAGATTTGTACAAGTTTGTTGCTTGTTTTATATGCCAAATACTTACAAGGCTCTGCTCGTCCTCGCTTAGACCCAGAGACGGCCCCTGGCTCCTCTGTGTTCTTTTGTTGGCTGCCCCATGAGTTGTACAGCGCTCTTCACATGAAAACCCAGTGCTAATTCCACCTGACATGCTTGAACCCTTCTCCTGTGTACGAGCTGTTTATTCCAACTTTGTGCCGCGTTCGATTACCATTTTGCTATGTTTGTGCAACTTAAATGCGTCCGCATGCATATAACTGAAAATGTCTGCCGTCGGCCTATCTGAGTGAGCAGTGTTCCCGCGGACCCTCTGCCTCGTGCAGCTCTTTTTATTCTGACCTTGGTGTTAAACCTGTTTAAATTGTTGAATGTCGCCAGCAGGTAGGTAGCAATCTGCCCGTGACAAGCCACGCCCGCCCGCGTCAAACACATTTCACTACACCCCAGCACCGGGTCAGCGAAAACACAGGGCCCATTCATACAGATCCCATTATGAAAAGGTCTCCACTTACTCAGACTGGTATCGATTTAATGATAACATTCACAGAGTGGAAGGGCTTTGCAAAGACGTTCACCCAACGCCGCCTCCCGGAAACCAACGCCATAATCAGATCCCTTCCGGTGATTGCATTAGAGGCTAGACTGAGCTGGCGCGGAAGCGCTGGGGCGCGTGCGCGCGGGTCTCACCACAAGGCTGGCGCATCTCTAGCCATGGACAAAACATAAGGCAGTTGTTGAAATTGGGCATGCGTCAAATGTGGACAAACGTGGAATAAAGGCTGGTCATTGCGAGGTTGATGACCAAGTGACGTGCATGTAGGGGCGTAGCTTCAGGGGGTTGTTTGAGGTGTTACATCCCTCTAATAAATATATCTTGTGATAAGAAGTTGGGTGCAGGTGCTTTCAGAAGGGTATTGTGAGATGTCAGTCGGATTTCACCAGCGATGTTTACATAGACAAAACATTGCACAAACTCTCCCTTTCTGTTTCGAAAGTTATCAAAATATAGTACTCCTACCAATCCACATTCCTCTTCCTTCCGACTACCCCTTACGCCCCTCTCATGCACCATGCCTGTTGCAATAATGTAGTTAAACACTGAATGCTGGCGTGATGGTCAGGGAATCTGCTGCTCACACCCCACCCCGCGCCCCACCAATCTTACTAAAGAATCTTCGTCCCTGCCTACATTACAGGCTTAATTCCAAAGTTCATTTGGTTAGAACACACATCCATTTTTCTAGCTTTTTTTCGGTTTTGTATTTTTTGGCAGGTGACAATGAGTCGGTTCACTTATTTTTGGAACTGAAACAAGATATTATAAATATTCCATTTGGCGAAGAGTTCAGGATGATAACTTATTCACAAACGTCCGTCTAGGGCTGCCACTAAATTTATTTAGGCTTTGAAATAAAACCTCTTATACTTCTACATGACAGAACAGTTCTGAGTTTGTACCTGAAGAAATGCACGCAAATCTACGGTCACGGCAAATTCCTTAAGTAATTCATAAGCAGGAGGCTTCACCAATGCTCCCGTTTACATTCGAGGATACTACAGTCAGATTACGGTTCTGCAACATTCCTGATGACACCCTCACATTACCGTGATGTATGTGACATACTGAGAGGTGGAATGCCCTAGATATGCAGTCTCAGAAAATGCTATGCAAACACACACCTCTACAGAATGCGCTAATTTTAGGGGAAATGATTCACAACTCACGGGCCTTGATTTTAAACATATTGTGCCAGGAACAGGCGACTTTCTGACTTTTTCCAGAGTCACTTGTTCGCAACTACAAAGAGGTGTTAATAGCTCATATGTCAGAGCAACAAAAAAGGAAGGAGGAAGTAGAGAAATAACATTAAAGCTGCAATCCGGTAAGTTTTATTAATTGCTGAAGCTTTAAAGTGCAACATATTTCCAAGGGGAGTTTTGCAATAAAGTCAAACCAGGGAAATATAAAATGCATTTTAATTACACTCCATCATGCCTGCAAGCTCAAGCCATATTTTGATAAAGGGGTACCTCAATGACATTCATAAGACAAAAACTCTAGCTAAGCCTTCAGCTCACATCGTGTGGAATGGTAGGAGGTGAACATCCGATAATAATGTAGCCTGCAATGTCCAATCAATTCATCCTCTTCCATTAAGGGAAATGTGAGATGAGGGAGCTCATCTTGAAACTCCACAGCATACAGGTACAATGGAGCGGTCCAGGGTCAGACTGGGACAAAAAATAGGCCCAGACACCAAAATAAAAGCGATCCCCATTAGCAAAGGACATAACTGAAGTGGCAATATCAGGTAAATCAACCTACCTACCTGGCTATAAAACCAGCCCACAATTGCTAACAAAAACACAGCCCTTACTCTGACCTGTCATACAAGCCCATCTGGTACAGTCCAACACTGAACAGGAACAGAAGTCTCAATACACCAGCAATGTGACTATCAGTAAATTCACTCCAGGAGCTTTCTAAGAACCCGGGATCCCTCTGAACTGGTGCTTTAACAGATCTCTCCACCCGATTAACTATGGATGTACCTGATTACCAATGAAACTGCTTAGCAGCAGCCTCCACTCACTACATTAAATATTCACGTAATTCTTCAACCACGCTGTAAGAGACACCATTGCTAGACTGATTCAAGTAGTGACGAGCTGACTTTATTTATTAATGGTTAATTCACCCAACGTATCCAGAGACCTGATAACATGAAGGAGAAAACGTGCTTCATTACAGAGTCCAAGCTTGACAGAAGCTCATGGTCAGAGCTTTAGATTGGCATCCCAACTGTGTTAGTAGTGTATGCTCTGGTGAATGCTGACTGCAATACTAATAACAAAATGTGCAATAAAACAAACGAGCTGTAGTAAACGAGAGGAGACAGATACTTCCAAATTAAGTACTGTGGCATGCACTTAATCATTCTAACACGATATACACGAAATGGAGAAAATTGATAGATGCAATTACGCATGACAGAAACCAGACATGTTCCTCGTGTAAAAAATGCAGTTTGTTGCCCAACACCAACTAAGAAGTGTATTATTTTTGTGAAGAGGGTGGTTATTGACACGAAGTCCTCACCTGAGGTACTCCAAATATCTAATTGCCAATGCATCAAAGTAAATTCTAAGGAAACATCTGACACTTGAAAATATTAGCAGTGACGCAGCTCAACCCACCACGACGTCAGACAGAAGGCAGCAAGTTCAGTGCAAAACGTTGCTTCTAAATAGATTTTCAGGAAACGAAAGGGAATTTCCATTCAATGTGGTTTCACTCTGGCTTCCTGAAAAATAATCTCGGTTTAGACATTGCACTGAAGATTCTGTAAATGTGTCCTTTGTTGGCGAGGTCAGCCTCTTGACACTGTGCAGCACAGAGGGAAACCTGGGAAAGAACATTCAAATCTAATATTGTCTGGGGTTCTCGGAACTAGATGTGCAGCAACCATCCGAACGTCTCTCAACATCTTTGCTCTAATAAACACGAAACAAACATCTCTGGAGCTTGTGTAAAAGCCAGTCATTCACAGTATGGCCTACAGAACCCCACCTGCAAGCCTGAACAGGTTAGGTGAGATACACGGTCTACAGAAAAAGGAAGTGGGTGTATTGTATCCAAGGCCTAGCAGCAACCACAGTTGTCTGCAATACCTCCTTTGAGAAAACCTTCTTAACAATCTGTAGCATTGTTCTGATTTTTTTAATCTAACAAAGAGAAGGGCCCATAGGTCTGGGCCTTGGATACCATCGGGCCAAGCTTATCGATTAATGGGCAAGCGAGCGATCCCTCTATAGAGAAAGAAAGACCAAGTATTTGGGGGACACCCCACCCAACACTTACTTTTGGGAATTACCCCCTTTGTTACAGAGTGAGATGCAACCTTATTCCCCTTCTCTCTCATGGAAGAGACAGGAGGTGCAGCAAACATGCAAGATGCTCTGTGCTTCATTAAAGAAGGGTACACTAGTGCGGTCTGATCTAAAACAAACATTTGAAATTCAATAAGTCTCGCATTTGTGAGAGTTAGAGCTATTGGCTTTGTAAATGAGAATTTCTTTTACCTATGTGTTTTGGTTTGGAGAGCTGTGGATGTATGCCAGGTGCCACAGCAAACCACCCAGGCCGGTCGCTGCAGGAGAGAGAACACAACAAGGCCGCCATCTTAGGAGTGTTTTTGCCTCACTCCTACAGACTGGCTGAGATATTATATATAGGAGCACAGAGGGTGATGGGGAAGCACTTTGCGCTTGTGACAGTGACTGTGGGAGGTATTCGAGGCGGGGCCTCTTCAAACAGGAAGCAGTGATATTAGAGTGCTGTTTTAGACAGCACTTCAGGAAGTGCCATCTGCAAAGTAGCATTAGCTGTGGGGGACTGTCATCAAAGCCATGACACTAGTGAATTCTCAGAGGAGGAAGTTATGGAGTTTCCCTCACTTTTATGCCCTATAATACGCTGCACCTCTCACTGTGGCACCCTTGTGTTAGCTTCTTTGCGCTACAGGATTAGGGAAATGGCTGCCTCTACTAACTGAACTGAACAAAAAATAAATACATTAAGCGCTCCAGTACCTTTGTGTCGAGTGTGCTCTACATAAAACTGCAAAAAAAAATTTTTTTAATAAAAAGACCCCGCAGACATCGCAAAGAAACAACAAGATGCCCGAAAACAAGGGAAAGGAAGAAACAATGTACAGCCTTTTAGCGGCGAGGCAAAAGAGAAAAATAGTGTGCCACAATAAGTTATATGGCCGATCGTGTAATAATCCATGTAACAGTGTCAGTCTCCAAGGCAATAACAAACCAGCCTTAAGGCGGGACAAATGTAAAACATTTACCATCGACATCAAAGGATTTTCTGAAAGGCAGGCCCAGGAACCAATGAAAGTGATGGGCCTGAGATGGGTGTGGTTAAAGCCCACAGAATAGATTACAACATGTTGAGAAGACCAGCGCTTGAGTGCTGCTATGCTCGACCTTAAAAAAATAAAAAGCAGTATTTTTGTTGAATTTAATGTTATTGTATCGCACGTGTGTACAATCACTCAAAATACATTTTAGGGTTGGACATAAGTAACCATAGTGAATTATGCGTTAAAATCCAGAAGAGTAAAAATCATGACACACTGTACCAAGAATCAACAGAAAGCAAAACACGAAAGGAGTTCAAAGAAGGGGCAGCACAGAAAGACAAGTAATGCATTCTGATAAAAGGGGGTGGGGAAACAGTAAGAACAGAAACAAGATTGCAGCTGAGGATGGGGGTATGATACCAAACGGATTTAAGAGCCAGAGTGTTATGTCCAAGTAGATATGTGAAAAGTGAAGCGGGCAATGGGGTGCCAGACACAAGGCAGAGCGTCTGTCAAATAAGATCTTATATCAAAGCACAAGTTTAACCCTTTTTGCGTATGTTCATTTTTTTTTTTTTTTTTTTTTTTACTGTTTAATGACCTTTCAATACTTCTGAATTAGGTATTAGCATCTGTTTCTTAGATGAGGCCTTCGCTAGACCATTAACATAGTTAAATAATAATCCACAAAAAGAGGTACTGAAAGCGTGATAGTATGCAGAAAAAAAATCACGAGACAGTTTCATATGAGCAGTCTAAGGCAGTTCAAAAACGGGTATATCAGCCCTGAAGATGGGCTGAAGAGAAGGATGCAGAGGGGAAGATTATCTAAAAGTGAGCAGTGACTAAAATCAGGCAAGACTAGTGTGAAAATTATAGTTTTTGTAGTCTCAAAAATCAACAGGGAGCGAATTGCAGAGCTGTCAACCACACGGTTGGAGGGCAAAGGTAACGTAATCGGGAAAAAAAACTGTGAAAAGTTCAAGAGAACTGCAAAATTGTGATCAGACAAGAAGAGGAAGCAGAATCGAAGGAATAAGGTTATGGCAAGGAAGGCAAGAGTGAGGAGAGGATGAACATGAGGCATCTAGAACTGGACACATGCCAGACAATCAGCTTCACAAAGAGCTTGACGGGGTAATAGCATGATGGCCTACAATATTGCGACCCACCCTCCCTTAGGACAATCGAACGAGAGGACAGTGTCACAGAACTCTTCTCTTTGTACTTGGCACAAGTGGTTTTTGTTTTGGAGACAGAAAGGCATGCTGTCATACTGACACAGACTGGTGTACATCTGCAACAGTAGGTCTCTGTATGACAGCGTGCCTCCTTTTACCTCACAAACCACACGTCAACAGCTCCTGGTAATTAAAAGAGAAAGAGTACTACTCAAGTTGCCACATTCCAAGAAACAATGTGTAAGAACTTGCCAAAAATACGAGGACACATAACTAAGAAATATATTTCTTTCTACATACAGTATTGTATACACTAGTAACTTGATAGCAGTGCGTCAGGCCTCCTGTCTGAAGCACTTAGTACATTTTAAAGTCACGACACTACCAAGGTTTTCGATTCCTTCCAAAGGCTTATGTCTCAGGCACGAGTAGGAATTAAAGACAAGTTTGTCATTAGGTCGAAAATCAGCCTGTATTAAGCAAGACCAAGCATGCAATGCAGGAAGGTTTACAACGTTACTTGTGGAATATATGCGTGTGTCATGCTTATAAAAGACAGTGAAGGCCAACTTCGGTGTGCACTTGCCAAAACATCCAGGCACCTTGACACGATCTATGATGCATGACACATACACAACAAAACTGCAGGTCACACTTAAATTCTTTGATCTTTAAAACAGAAAATAATTTGATAGTGAGGGATTATTCAAAACGCACCCAACAGATCACTGAAGTAATAAGAATTTGACACGTTAAGTGGAAATCTTTCCTTATGTACGTCCATGTACAAATCTTAAATAACATGACCTACATCTATAGCAGGGGCCCAGTGTTAATTTTATGAAAATACAAAATAGGAGCCCCTCACATTCGTACCATAACAAAACCTCTTGAGTCAATCTTTCAGGCCCAAAGCGAGTCTGCTCATTTTTGCCTGCACCCATATTTTTAGGTTGGTTGGAGCTTGTTCATGGACTAACCATGGCAATTACTGGACTGATCAACATTTTTGGGACCTGCAACCATGGACATGAAATTGGAGAGCAAATAAGAAAGCAGCATCCACATGGTGGGAATATCCACATGGGGAATAACTTTCAAGATTCAATGAGAAACCTCTCTCTTTCTAGCCCATCCCTAAACTCTGGATAACTCTTAAGAATCTGCAAGTTTTTATAAAGTGTGTCATACTCTAATGAGGAATGGCAGACAAGACGATTTCAACACCAAGAAGCCATACTAGACTCTACCTACTCCATAGCATGCAATTTCACCATGGCACTATGTAACCAAAACAAAATAGTATAATTTTCCAAAAGGTACTAAAGGACATCATATACTTCTAAATTTTACTTGTAAACCCAATACACCGGGTTCAATAAAATGATTAAGTACACAAATATGAGGACACCATTTTTAGCTCTGCTAAATAGGACATACTGCAAAAGATGATGTCTTAGAAATAACCACATCTTTGGATTTTAAAAATTCTGTGAAATGTGTTGGCTAAATTCCTTATAAAGAAGCAAACTGTAAAACAAAGTTGCAAAATCAATATGCTCCGTTTTGATCTGTTTCAATGATCTTAAATATAGGGATTTAATTTCATTTTATGGAAGATCCCAGAAGGCATCCTTCGAAGTAGAACATTCTGCAATACAAAGCAAAAATAAAATAAAAGAAAGCCTTGTACACCATCCTCCAGAAGCTAAGGTTCCATTCCAAAATCAGCAGCAAAGTTTGTATATTTTCCAATGGGGAAGACCCAAATACGAGATTAGGATGGAACCAAACTGATGATATGCAACACCACATAAATACTGTTTTTCTTTACTCTGTGCCATCATCCTAACTCCCCTTTCTCATTCAATCAAGGCAGGCAAAAATCTTAAGCAACCAGAGGCAGGTATGGCACACTGTTGTTGTGCTAATTAAGCACTAACACCAATGGGAATCTGAAGGTCATATATAAAAATTCTGACAGGGCTAAGTCCTATTACTTTCTAAGGCCCATATAAAAGTACCATTGAGATGGACACGAGTGACAACTTTAAGTTACACAGGTGTGAAACGGAAAAACTATCGTCAAGCATGATAAAAATACAGACCAAGGTGTATGCTATGGGGAAGGAGGTGTTTCCAGTGGAAAGCCAACCACAAGAAATAATTCGAGAGGAGTACGGAATAAGAATGGAGCAGAAGGCAGCTTGCAGTGAATAATTTGTTACATGGCTGTGAGATCATATGAAATGGGTGAGGGGAATCCTGCACTGGAAATTTAGAACCTACGAGGCTCCCGTCTAAAAAACACTAACTAAATAAATAAAAACAAAGGAATGATTGTAGTCGATGGAGACCTCTCCACAATACTGCAAATCAACATCATGATCTCTGGCATAAAAGTGCAACAATATTGCTAATGGGAGTCCCCCCATTAGTGTATATCGCACACCTGGAGAAGGTCCAACGGCGGCGTGTCTGGATTACTGAAACATAACAAAGACAGGACTAGCAAATCTTTTACTGAATGGCTGCAGAGGTTCAAGCTACCAGGATATGCCAAACCCTTCATAATCAATCACATTAAACCAACTCTAACAGTCTTGCATTGATGGAGTCCAGGATTAAGTTAAAATACTGTGCACGAGATCTTCTGCACCAGCAGCGCAGTGCAGTGGCCAAAGAAAGACGGGCTTGGGAGCCTTCTAGCATCCAACTGAACTCCAAGTGAGGGTGAATCTTGTTCCGATTATGTATGCACGTAGAGCTGAGTGGTACTAATGTCATAAATAAAAAATAATCAGATCATTCGATTTTGAGTTCAAATACGATTCAGCTTTCTGGGATGTTCAAATTATTTCACTGGCAAATTAGCATTCACGGGTAAGAATGGTAGATGTGGTAACCTAGTTTCTGTGGCACACAGCACAATGATTTATTTTTATTTTTATTAAATACAAATCAAACGCGAGCAGAACCTGCGAATTGGGGGAGGGGTTGTGTCAGTGGACAGCCGGAGTAGTATTTCACTTAACTTCCACTTGAAACCTTCAGAGAACCTGTGCATTCAAAACGCGATGAAAATAAAGACCAAAATATGTCGGCATTTTCGCCAGACGCATTTTCAGGAGACAAACAGCCCAAGTAGCGGCAGACAAAGGGGCGCGCGCCAGCCTCCGTGTCTGCAGTGATTTAGGGCTGGCTACCATTATGCCCAACGGGTGAGATGCAAGTTAATATGTTCCCTGACTGAACAGTGAACCAAACCTGGCCTGCTTCCAGTATGCGCAGCACATATTTTTTATTTCATTACACTGTTTTACAGAGGGCATAACCTGTCTGGCTGCTGAATGACATAAAAGGCCCTTTTATTCTCCCCCATAAACCAAACCAGTCTAGTCTGAAAAAATCACACTCGAAGCTCAGGATTCCATAGGCGCCCAATCATAGGCCTTAGTTCACTTCACCTCATCTTTTTGCATTTGGTTTTTTTTAATCAGAATTTGCACACAAAGAGTAATCACAGGAAAAACGGCAATAGACAACCTACATAATAAGCATCCAGCCTAAGAGGCAAAACAACTGATGGATCAAACGTCTACATATCCTTCCATCACCTGGCGTCAAACCATCTGCCAAGAAAGAGTAGAAAGCCGCTCAAATGGAGCTGGATGCCTAGTGCCTTCATTTACTTCAGCCCAGATACCAAAGTATACACAGCCACTTGATGGGTGGAAAGTCAAAACAATTGCCACATTCTGCCTTTAGACTCAAAGTACATAAAAGTTAAACCAAGAGCAATCATTAACAATTATTTGCAATGCAATAGGTCTCGCATTTGCTTGAGTTAGAGCAATTGGCATTGTAAATTGCTAACTGGACATTTCTTGCCAAATAAATTGGTCAACCCTGCCTCATACTTTGGTCTTTTCCAGCCACATAATTCCAGTGGCCCTGCATATTACTAAAGTACTTCCATTTACCTTCAGCAGCTCTTGCTTGCTGCTATGTTCGACCTAAAAAGTCACCACAGGGGCCATACAAAATTATTTTATACAAGCCCAACTTTATAGTGTGATGCTGTACACTTTGGTAGCCACCTCTTTTCATAATTATACCATGAAAAATAATGCGCCAGACAAGCAGCATCAAAAAGTGGCAAGTGTTTTTCTATAAGAACAGTCGCATCCTTTTTTACATTAGCGGCCACAAGACTGAGATCAACTTTCTCTTGTTGATGATACACGAGCACCGATAGTACAACTGGTCTAACTCTATTAAACAATAGTGACAGGTTCACACTTTTGTACTTCACCTCACAAAAAAATGTAACTAAGGCACGTGGGCAAAGTATGCCTGGTGCTCAAGTTTTCAAGCTCAAATCATTTAAAACAAATTTGGTGATGACATCCAATAGGAGGGAATTAGAATGTAGGTAGGAATGTGCTACTATTATGACAAGTCCAAGGTGGTCCGTCATTGGCTCAACACCATGTTTCTAACAGCAGGGTAGAAATTACCATGTTAATGCATCAAGGTTGTGGCCTTGACTCGTAACTGAACTAATTCCCTCAATATAACCTCATTACAATTTGTAAAACAAAATGTTTGGAGACAGTATCGAGGTGCCAAGAATCAATCCGGTCACCGAAGTACATTCCATGTAGAAACTAAATGCAATGCTACACATTAGTCACACAAAACACTAACAAGCTTACATACCACACTGTGCAGATACCAGCACTGAAGAGCACTGGCTGCTATTTTGAAGGTATCATATTTCCTGATAGCAGCTACACAGTCAACACAAAGGTATATGAATTAACACCGCTCCATTCTAATACTTAAAACTCGTCACAAAACCATCTTCCCCACAAAGTCTAACCCACAAAACCACCTGTCCCTAAGACTGTCATCCCCAAAAATATTGATACACCAACTTAAAAGCAGATTTTTAAAAAACAAATCTTAACCCCTTCATCCTCCCGTACATTCTTGAATCCCAAGTGTCAAACAATGCTCCACCATTCCCAACATAAGAGCTTAGAGCTTACATCGGTCCACTTCTCTTCAGCTCCGGCTGCTCTTGTTCCGTAAACATTGACTCGGGAAGAGAAACACAAGTGCAAAGGATGCTGGGATACAGAAAAGGCCGTGTTGCAGCTGTCTGTGGGTGCATATTTGATGATGTCAATGGTTGGCAGCGTAGTTCGTAATGATTCTGCCAATCTTTTGGACGTAGGAGTGTTTATCAGAAGTGCAATGGTAATAGTTGTCGGAAACAAGCAGCAGTGCAGGAAGGACGGCAGCAATGACAGGAGGGAGGGGGTGCGAGTGAGGAGGCAACAGATGGCCAGAGATGGCCAAGTAAATGTGACGAAGCCAAGTGCAAGAATGCTTCACAAATGAAAAGGGAAGCTTCTCCTAACACGAGCAGGGCGTGAAGAAAAAAGAAGTCCCCCAAAGAACAGATGAACATGACAAAGCGTAAATATACATTAGTTGGTCCATGCTCCCAAAGAGAAAAAGGAGGGACTAAAAGGCATGACTGACCACTAGCAAGCAAGGATTTTTAAATGACACAAACGAGAAAATGATATGCCTTTACGCCCACAGAAAAAGTACACTTAAAAGTATACAAGAGGTCGTACTCTTACGCTCAACCTAACAAAAGACATTGGTGCATTTTCAACTTTTGCCCAAATTAAGTTAAGGTCTGTGAATTGTCGTGTCACTCAAGGAAGGCCCACCTGCTCATGGGTTCACCTTTCAATTTTGGTGCAAAAACCCTTTTCTTCACAAACAAGGAGATGCAGTTTGAAACAACAAGGTGCGATGGGTGGGTAGACCTCAGGGAGGGTGATTAAGTCAGGCTCAGAGTACACAAATATCTATGGATGCCTCAGAAATGCCTGAGTGCCCTAATCATAATGTTAATCATGGAGATTGAAGTGGAAAAAGATAGACATCTGCCACCAAGATATAAAATCTAATTACACACAATTGGATAGTTTTTTATTTATTCAGGTTGTTTGAGGCCTGCATGTTGCCTTTCAGAGGGTTCACAGGTTTAATCATTTAATGATACTAAGTATTTCTTATAATAGGAAAAATATAAAATTCATAGTATGATACTAGGATGAGCCTGTAGAAATTAGCTGTGTTCAATTATTAAAAAAAGCAATATGCTGGCGGATTATTATACAAGAAGCAGGTCCGTACTAATGGCCAACACACCAAGCCTGATATCGAAATTTTCAGCTGGGAGTCCCAGCTTTCTCCTAGTATTCTGGGTTGCTGCACCAGTTACAGCCACAAAATGAGTATTGTTCGGCATGCCTCTTGCTGATTTAAAGTATTCTAGATAACAGACCGATTTTCTACTTCTCAAAACAACATGCTCCCATGTCTTTTTACTGTGAAGTTTCTGTGTTTTTGTTCTCATTCCTCAGAGTCAGCTCGGCAATCATGCAAGCTGACTGAAGGCTCCACCTTTAAAACGGACTGAGACTCCAAACCGGTTCTCTGAGATCGAGAAAGCAGTCACAGTCTAACAATCTTTAAGAGACTGACCACAGTCCTGTCTAACAGGGCTTTCTGGGACTGGTGGTGGTCACAGCTTGCACTCCATTTGAAGGACACGTCTTCTACCCTTCATCTCCAGGAAGCGATGCCTGCTAACTTCCCTTGAGTTAAAGGTTCTGCCAGATTCCCCCAACTGGGTCTTTCACTTCCATGAGTGTGAGATACGGGTGTATAATGTGTGCTCATTATGCCTCATGGGTTAAAATTAAGGATGGCATGTACACTTGTAACAGTGCTTGATGGAATCAGTTTTGAATTCCACATGTGTGGCGGCAACCTAAAATAGTGGAAGGCATTGTGCAAGAGTGCCCATGCCAACCCTCTGAGTACATTCTTCCTTCCTATGAATTAGATTGTAGTAAAGATAGTGTCCATTTGGCAGCGGTGCCTGGGGCATTTCACTCTAAAGCAGGGCTGCCATACCTCAGCAAGAGTATTCTTAGCTCCACTACGTCTGCCTGCCTGATCTGCAAGAGATGTGACCTGCTGTCTGGACCCAATAAACATCCTTACCATGGCCAGCTGGAACAAATTCAGGAATACTTCATGTTGTCCATGGTGCTGGCATGAGCTGATTGTGCACTGGCCATGCTGCCTGACTGGAGAAGACCCTCAAAATCTGAACAATGAAAGAGAGAGGCTGATCAGTTACGTCTAAATGTACTGGTAAATACATCAAAAAGTTTCCGAGATATAAGCATCTGAATCTTCAGATCAAACCTCAAGGACTGGCCTGTCCCGAGGTTTTTTGTGACAAGTGTCCACTCCTCTCGGCACCCTGGCAAAGTGAAAATTCAACCATCACTTAAGATTTAGTTTTTTTTTTGCAGTTTTATACAGCACAAACGTGGCCCACGAACATTAGAGCACTTTACATGGGTAGCACATCACATTACAAAAGGTCATATATTTGTATTTATTTTAGGCACCAGCATATTAATTGATTTGCCTAAAAATCACAGGATGTTGACCCGGGACTCAAACCTGGTTCTCCAGTTCCAAAGTCGGCTGCTCCGGCCATGAGGCCACACCCAGTAGTGTTTTGATGTAATCGAGTTCAAGGACTGGGAATTCTGTTGTTCAGCACTGAAACCAGTGACAGTCTGCCACCGTACTTCAAGGGGTAGTGGACTCCATTTGGAATGTAATAGGTAACAGATTGCCTCCATGAACTCTTTTGCAAACCCCTTAGATTACCAGGTTTTGGGCTGGCTCTTCTGTCCATTTTAGGAGGGTTCATGAGCATCACTTTTGGCTCATTCAATTTTATAGGAGATGCATCAAAATATCATAAAAACACTGTATCTTTAAACAGTAGCACAAATCTCAGTAAAGTAGACAGAGTACATTTCCATCTGAAGTGGAGTAACCTAACTGGTAGCTGACAGATGGCCACATCCAACTGGATCTACATTAGAGACTCAGACTCTGCACTGCACTGCACTGCACTTTTACTGTTAAAGACCCCTTCTGGTGAGCCTGCAGTGTGGACTGTTCCCACTGTAGCAAATGGTCAACAATCTGTTGGGCTAGTTCCGTGCTTACACAGTGAGCTTGACTGTAGGCTAATAAAGTTGGGAATGGTTCGGAAACACCTCCACAGGTTAACACTAAGCATATAGCTCAACATTTAGGAAAACTTCAACAATTCATGTTTATCAAAACATTATAATCAACCATTTGTATTAGTACTCCCCACGGTGCAAAAAAGGGGTAGTAAATCCTCATGAGAGGAAACAAATGTAAGTGATTAAATACTTAACTTTTCTGAGGAACAAATTTGTAAATCTATCAAGGTAAGCCGAAAAGATGGTGTGCCGGGACCGAACAAAATTCCACAAGACCTGTATAAGGTAAACCCGGATTTCTGGGCAGAAAGTTTATCTATAGTATTCAACAGTGCACTTTTCCCACAAGCATTCCCTGAATCATGGAAGGGTTCCACAATCACACCTATGTTCAAAGGAGTTGATTGGTATCGACCAGAAAATTATCACCTAATTATGTTACAAGACACCGAGGCTAAAATCTTTGCAGGTCTTCTCCTAGGTGAACTCTCAGAATGGGCGGATGGAAAACACATTATTCCACTAAACCAGGCGGGACTCGTCCGAGGGCTAGGGACTGCGTTAAACATACTGGTGCTGTTAATACTAATTGATAAACATAAATTACACAAACAACCAATTTACATGTGCTGTGTAGACTTTAAGTCAGCGTTTGACTGTGTGCAACAACATATCCTCTGGCAAAAAAACGGTATGCTTTGGTATGTCCCCTAGCCTTTCAAAAGCAATTCAAATACTGTATTCAGATACTTGGGTAAGGGAGAAAATAGGCGACGGCTCCTTCCTCTCCAGGTTGAAGCAAGGATGCATCCTAGCACCTTATTTGTTCAACCTATTTTTGACCGATTTGACAGAAGCACTGGATAAAGTAAATGTACATCCCCCAAAGCTGGGTAAAGAGCATATATTGAACCTCCTTTATGCAAATTATATAATTCTTTTAGGCCAAGCCAAAGTTGGTTTACAACGCCTTATCTATAGAATATCGTTTTACTGCACGGCTAATGGTATGACAATCAATGATAGGAAAACCAAGATCATGGTTGTGAGTAATGGAGTTCAGAAAAAGTACAAATGGTAACTACAAGGCCAACAATTGGAACAGGTTAAAAGTTATAGATACCTGGGAGTCCTGTTTGATGAAAGGAGCTTCTTCCACCAACACAAAGAGGATATGCCAAGAAAGGGAAATACACTACTACTTGTATTTCGATCATTACAGAGGTCAATAAAAGGTTTCAATCATTTGCCACTACAAAAAGAGGTTTCGGGCAAATTACTACCAGACAAAGATTTGTTTACAAATAGATCCCATGCTTGGGCAATATTAAATTAATATAAAACTCTTAAACCACTGCCTTATTTAGGGGAAGGATGGTCCAGACTTTAAAAAACACGGTTTTACCAGATTGCGGATTAGTGTTCTGCCTGGACTCTCTCACGCAATGCTGGGGATCCAGGACACAAAAAGTACTCTCTGCAGACTGTGTCCATTAGGAGAGAAAAATATTATCCATCTGTCTTGTATATGCCCAGCTTTACTGAAAGAACTGAAGAAGCTGTTAAAAACATTTTTCAATCAGCAGGGTGAGAGAACGTGTCGGCAAACAGTAATTGCAAGCTTCAGATCATCGGATACCCCTCTGAACTGCAGGTAGATAAAGTTTTTAAAATTGGTGATAACAAAACTGGAACTGCGAGAAGGACCCTTGTCTTAAATCACTTGACAGGATCTAATTTTGCACCACTTTTAAGAGTAAAACTAGTGTGACGGATTTTGAATGTTTAACAGGAGCTAGTACCACGTATTGCTGCATTTTCTTCCAGGGTTATTTTTATTTATTTTTTTAAACTATCAATGTTGTATTTTATAGGCAAGTATGAATGACGTTTTCTCTATATGTGTTTAAGTTATTTATTGGCACAGTATTTTTTTATTATGTATTTAGGATGAATTGTGTTCCTATATTTGTGATTTTATATTTGGACACGTTTTATGGATGTTTTGTTATTTTAACAGCTAATTAAGATTTTTTGCAAAGATTTTAATTTATCATGCAAATAAAGATTAATTTCTTTATCTCCACGGCTTAACACTAGGCAAATAGCTCAACATATAGGAAATATTTTAACAATTCTAGTGAGCAGGTGCTGTAATAACATATGGCAGCAGATATCTGGCTAGGAAGCCGCTAGAGAGTTCAAGGTTCCTTTATGTATCCTTATTTTAGAAGTAGTATTTTGTCACATGTGTAACTAAGTATGTTTGCCTCTTCAACTAAAACACCAACCAACGTGGAAACTTTATTCAGTGGGATAACTCTTCTGTACTGTAATCCAAGTGCATAACTTTCATTTCACCCTAAAATGAGCCTTATTCTGTCTTGTTTACTATCCTGAGTCAAGAAAAGCATATGAGAATTTGGTTTGGGGTACAATACTACGCTGGGCTCAGAACATCAGTCATAAATTACTCCAATTTTTATAACAGGAGCCCAGTAACCACTGATTATATCCTGGGACCACCCCAACAAGCCCCCTACAAAGTATAATAATAAAAACAAATTCTGAAAGATCGATACAAACAAAATAAAAATTGTGAGATTTAAAAATACCAAACCAGCAGCAACTAAAAACAACAAAAAGAACAAGTTATTTACCTTCACTAACGCTCTTTTTAGTGGATGCTTCTAAGTGCAGATTCCTCACTTGTATAATATCCCCCAGACGCCAGATTGGATACAGAAATGTTCACAGCAGTGCCACCACATGCTGCTAGGTGGAGAAATGCGGCTCGGCGCTGACTTTGATCTACCCTAGAAGTGATGAGGCAGAGCCACATACACATGCCACCACTGTGCAACGATGATAGTTGCTTTATTTCTGTGCCTTCATACATGAATCCAGAGCTCTACTCCTTTTCGTTCATTGACAAATTCTTTCAAAATTATTTTCCAGTGTGCAAGGGAACGATGTCTCCACCAAACCTTGCACGGTTTAAACCATGCTGTAACTTTCGAAATCAGATGTCAGTGACATATCAGCATGAGGTCTACCTCTGGTGTTTGCACTCGGGGTACGACTCCAAGACATGCTAAGAATATACCCTTATGGATCGGAAAGTGATCTGGCACCATGAAGCGATCCTGTATATCACCAAATGCTGAAAGAAACCTCAGACCTGAAGTAAGCCAAACTCCACGTATCCATCAGATATAACTGCACAAAGCCATTTTTAAATGTGTAACTTATTGTAAGAACCCTCCATATGCATACTGAATCCTCAGAAGCAAGGACTACTTCTTTGGTATGGACAATCATTCTCTTCCAAAAGCCAAGGATAACCCTTACCACTCAGAGTTAATGCCATCTTTCCCAGAGGCCCACACCTACACAACTGTTGTCCTACACGTCATCCTAATGACACTTGTGAGCTCCTCCCTACAGCAACATACCACTCAAAAACACACAAAAAAAAACACCAAATGTCATCACACAACAACAGAACACCAGTAGGTAAGACATCGGGAGACGCCTGCAAGAGTGCCAAGGGGATAAGGGCCAGAACAGTACCCAAACCAATGGTGCTTATTGTATTGACCTCAGAAGGATGAAAAGTTGAGTGGACATGGTGGGTTTCACACCTGTGACCATGAGGTCAAACGCAGATCCATGGAGTGGATTCATAAGTCCGATGAGTTACTGGACTAAGGACAGGAGAATTTATTGGTGTATTATTTGTATTTCTGCTAGGTTCCTGTCCTGAAATGCACTCACCCATTCCCTTGTAAAGACTTTTGTGCACAGATGTTCAATAAATTATATTCTAAATGAACAGACTGATCACCTCAAGTGTGATAAAATCATGGATAGTGCACAATATTTTTTTAGATGAAGTAAGCAGAAAAGTAACCAAAAGAGAGATATTGTCACTACTGAAGCCCCATTTGGAGTACTATGTGCTACACCTTTTGCTATTAATGAGAGAATAGAGAAAGTTTAGACACCCATTATTAGATGTTGCATAGTGCTGACCAGACCTCAAATATAACATACTAAAGAGTAGCTATAAACTTTTGTTGGAAGCAATACACAAAGACGCAGAGGCACTGAAATTGCTGAAAAGCTTACAAAATAAAAAAGTCAATATTGTTTTCAGAGGACCACAAACCCAATAATTAAAGGTCGTATGAGGAGGAAGAGTGAGGCGGGAAAATAATGAGCAACTCTGGGGCCCTACGAGTATTTAACCAAGAAAAGGTAGGGACTTCCTGGAGAAGTGGTGATAACAAAAAATGGTAAACAAAATGGCTGAACAAGACAAGCACAATAGAGCTGATTATGCAAGGGTAAAAATCTAAAGGTAGAAGTTAAGACCAAACAAATTGCTTATAGATCTCTTCTGTCCTTAAAATTCTCCAAATTACACTATTAATTCACTTGGGTCCAACAATGCAAATGAAGGCGTGCAGCAGAGTTGAACTGTTTCTGCTTTCTGATAGAATGCTCTTTTTTGGGCTAGAGCCGTTTTCACAAATGCCAATATTTTCAGCGTCTGGCAACCCAGGCTCCATTTCAACATTTTCCCCATGTAGTAAAATCCGTCATTCTATCTCTTCAAGTATATTGAAGTTTCTTGAATGTTACTCTGGTGGGTAAGTCTTTTGGCTCTGCTGGGCCAGCAGGAAGCATTTTCATTGCTGTGCCGAAAACCTGTTCACTGCATGTTCGAGGACAGTGCATTCTGGCTCCTGTCAAGCGCCTGGATTGTCACCCAACCAGTCTTTACCCCGCCTTCTGCTACGGGAGAGTAAATGAATGGAATTTTAAAAGTCATACTCGGCGTCAGTCAAGTCAGTCCTTAGAAATACGAGTACCACTGCTACATTTACAGCCGCAGAAGGAAAGCTGAAATGTGAGTATCGGGACCAGGTTGTAGGCATTCATTCTTGCCATAGTGTTCAGTGCTTTGTTCTATGTCTGAGACAGTCACTTGAAGACGGAGTGTACAAGCTGCTGCAGGTCAGGGGTGCCCTAGTACTTTAAAAACAAGTGCACAAAAGACATTTCAGAGCAGTTAGTGTGAGCACCAAAATGCCTGTCAAGAAACACTAACAAGCTACAGCTAAAGTATGTTGTAGAGAACAGCCAGAGAATCTGTACTGTAGCCCCTTGAGTCTAAAGTAGCAATATTCTGTTCAAAGTAGGGCCGTATTTAGCAGAGCATTCTTTTGGCTAAGGCACTGAGAAAAAAGATCACGCTTCAGCCATGGTACCAAATATTATTATTATTATTATTATTTTTTTTATCATGGTAGTGCATAATGCAAAAAAATAGACCAATAAATGTAGAATACCTTTACCACTCCCTACCCATTTAAAGACAGAGGCGTCCCTTTGGGGTATATGTCATTCCATATAGATTAATTTGACTTGGTACACAATGTTTGAATGTAATTTCTGAAAGCAGCATTCCACGGTCATATAGCATTCTCATTTTAGTCAACAAGAGGACACAATACCTACTCTCACACAAAATCTTGTTCACTAGACAAAAGCGGCTCGATAGATCACGCAAACTAGGTATGAGATGGGTCAAAAATATAGAAAAATTGCTGCATGTGGTGGAGCCTGGCATAAAAGACTATGTAATGGTGGCTGATACCAACTGCAGATTCTTGCTGGATGTCAGAACTGAGTAAAGATGCTTTAGGGCAGGGTGGCGGGATAAAGGTTTTGCAAAGACTACTGCAGCATGCTCCAAGACTTCTCTTAGGCAGAAGCTGGAGAAGTAGTCTGGCATGCAGCAAGTGTTTTCATCTGAGGCAGACTTGATACATATCACTGCTAACATGTCTCCCTGTTTCATCCACACAAGCAAAAACAAAACCTGAGGCGAAGTAAGTTTAAGTGGCCCACCACTCTACATTTCTGCCTTTCTGTAAAACCAGAGCCACGCTCCCCTTTCCTTCTACATGCTCTCACTCTACTGCCATACCTCGCGACTACTCTATCGGAGACTTGAGCATGCGTTGGGGCAGGCGTAAGAAGCATTCATGCAGCAGTCGGTGCAAAGCTCCACCACAGTTTATCCTAAGTATTCTGGTTCTTACACATCTGGTCTCCCCATAGACACAGAGACGTCAGTCTCTTTGATCGAATGGAATCTTAAACCACAGCCTAATGATGTATACTGTTCCGTGCAGACAAAAGCCACCGTCCCCCAGGTACTGTATAAACCTGTAGGGAAGCAGCACTGACGCAAGCTGTTCTGCCAAAGCATGCGCTTAAAGATTCAGGCAATTTGCATTTTGGATAAACGCCCGACATCCCTCTTGCGAACCAACCTCCTTTTCTAGTGATGCTACGGCTGTGCAGATGTGTGCTCCCCTTTTCAACTGTTTTACTGCACTGCAATGCACCCTTTGATCTATTTTGACATTTCTGAGCAGATTTGCAGAGTACATGCTCACAAACACAGCTGCTCCACATTTCCCTAGCCTGCCATGAAAGTAAATGTTGCATAGCAAAGCAGAACTAACTTCGCAATGGGCAAATCATCTTGTAAAAAAGGTGCTGACCGGGCTCTTCTCTTGTTTGATTTTCTGCAGTCATTATGCCGACGTGGGTTGTACAATAAGACGTATCTTTACAAATCCTTCAAGTATTTCAAGTGCTTTATTTACAAGCCACTAGGTGTTCTTGGTGTACTTCCCAACATGCAATTTCTATTCAAGTGCACTATTCTTAGAGATATTTCTTAATTTGAAATCCACAAGCATGTATTCGCCGGCTGCTGAAGTTGCTGAAGCAACTAAAGAACATCTGGCAAACCCCAGCATTAAACCAGTCACTGCGAAGTGATGCCTGGGTAGAACAAATTAGCATGAAAGAGGATCTGCAACTGCAACTCTTCAGATAGAAAAAATGAGAAAAAAGTGTGGACTAGGTTCAGTGTCCGCATGATGCGATCCCAATTAGCCAGTGCAGACCATAAATGAGCACTCATGTTTTAGTCCTCCAAAACAAGGTCGACAGTCCCAAAAAAGAAATGGAGTAAAATATCACATCCTTATTCTAAGAAAATATAAATATGATGCTAAATAGTACCGCAGTAATAATACCACCACCCACAATCTAAGAAGAGCCATTGCTATAAAAATAACTACTTGTGAAAAAATACTCAATTTCAGCAGGCATTTATATATATACATACACACGCAGAGGAAGCAACGGCATCCAAATCTAAAGACACACCAACTTACATGCTCACTAGAAAACACCCATACAAAAGGGCCATATACAGTGTTTGAGTGTCTTGTTGCTTGCTAATTTTTCTTTTTCAAAATACATGCATCGAGAGCAGATCCTCATAAGACAATGCTGCTTTTTCAGGTCTCACCTACAGACAGCTTTAGCAGTCTGTGGTCGAAATAACTGCTGTATTCAATACCATTATGTGCATCAGCCTATAAGCAAGCTCACTACTCATCACTGACAAGCTCTTGCTTACTTTTTATTCGATGGCTTTCCTTCTAGCACTTGTATTTGTCCCTCACCAGAGCATAGCTTCTTTACCAAACTTTTGGTTGGATGACTTGTATCCTTCCACAACTCACACTATGAGAACTACTTTTTTCTTTTGCATATAGCACTCCCTGAGAGTGCATGTGTTTTCTTGTCCTCTCTCCATGTACTGCTGTAGCCCCCTTCATACCATGTGCTCTGTGTGACTCACCCAACCCCTGCTTATAGAATGCTCTCCCCAAATTCTGCTGATCAGAAGCAAGAGCCCTTCCATACCAAGACTGGTGTCATGCTTCATCATCACGCAGCTCCTCGATGGGCCACACTGCAATGCCCAAGGGGCCTCTCAAAGAGGCTCCTTGCCAGTGATGTTTTGAAGTTTTTGAAAGCTGTGATGAAGTGTGTGTGGATTAGTGAGATTAGTGAGTATGTGGTTTAAAAATGTCTAAAAGGAACCCATCACGTTTTTAATAAGCAGGTACTCTTATCACAAGTAAAAACAGTGTGTGGCTGAATATAGTGATAGCTGCGGAATGAGAGGCGTCCTGCGCTGTAACAATCTGGCGACCTACTCTGCTCTGCAACCCTGGAGGTCTTCTCCAGCTAGCACGGTCCTCTGCCAACACATATGGGACAGATTTTTTACGCAAATAGGGTGGGCTCATGTATATTTACTCGTATAAGGCATACCTTACACCATATGGGTAATTTGTTTGATTGCCCATTTTTTTAACACAACCCCAGCAATCCCAATCAACTGTAGGTTAGGTTTAGTTATGGGCCTGGTGAATTGCCAAGATCTACTGTGACCATTAAAGGGAAGAACCATGTCGATCCCGGTTTTCACCACACTTTGAGCTGTAAAGGGTCAGTGTCTCTAGCGCAGCCACACACTGTTTTTACTCATGACAAGATTACCTGCTTCATAAAAACCTGATGGGTTTCTCTTAGTCATTTTAAACCACATACTCACCAATCTACACACACTGCACCTCCACACACACTTAATTACGGCTTTCAAAATCTTCAAAACATCCCTGGCAAAGACTCCCTTCGAGAGTCCCGTTGGGCATTGTAGCAGAGGCCCAATAAGGAGCTGCCAGATAATAAAGCATCAATCTTGGTGTGTGAGGGCTCTTGCTTCTGAATAGTCAGATCACCCTTGATCAGTCAGGTCCCTGCTTGATCAGTCTACTCTGGCCTGTTACCGAGCTCTCTCTTCCCCTCCATTCTTTATAGGAACTGCTTACCATTTGTAGATACATATACACTTGAGGAGAATGTATGCTGGACCTTAGACGCGCTCCCAGTCCCTCCTTGTTGTTTTTGTGGAATGAGGATGACCACCTTCAATCATTTACCAAACGGGACACCCAAACGAAGTGGGAAAGAAAATATGGTTTATTTTATTTTTGGTGAGAGACACCATGAGTATTTGGTACAGCTGTGAAATGGCTAGAGTAAATCTGGGTTCCTGTTGAAAGTTACAGTATTCAGTGCAACAGCCATGTTAATTGGATGTCATGTGTGAGTAGACTAACTGGTTAGAATTTTTCTCTGCATTATGTTACTTATAGTGAAGTACTAGAGTGCAAAGAAAGTATTCACACAATGGGATATTCATTGTTTTCACAGAACAGCTTGCGCTTTCTAGAAAAAAAGCAACCATATCAGAACGTTATGAGTGCACAATAAGATTGATGGCATCAACATATGGCCCTAGACATGAATCAGGATGCCAGTGCGCACACCCACTACAGTAATATTTAGCCTCCTTTTATTGAGAGTATGGAAACCAGACACTCAATAATCTCTCTCTGCAATTTAGATTTGTCAATTTGCTAATTAGGGTTCTCAACTGATTTTTAAGCCAAAGGTGTCCTTATCTCTTCACGAATCAATAGTGGACTCTGAGCAGCTGCCATTTCAGTTTCAGAACGTGCATGGCATTTTTTGGTCATGCCTAATAGCAGTACAAGCTGACTGGTTGGATAAGACTTATTGCCAGCTTACCAAGAATTTACAGGAGCTTAAAGCCCGCTCTGTGATTATCAATGGGTGGCTTTACTCTCACTCTCATTAACTTGATTCTTAATAGAGGGTTTGCCTTCCTTGTTCCCAATTTGTCCCATAGCCTTTTTACCATCTCTCCGATTGGCTGCTTCTACTGCTCACTTTTTGGAAACTTTTTTCTGTGTGTTTAAGCACTCCATGAGTGTGCACGAGTTTTCCAGCTCTCTTCTTCTCTCCAAGTGTTCTCCACGCACTGCCCACCATTTTACTCCATGTCTTTCTCATGTGTACTTCTCCCTCTATCCCCCAAATTGTGTTGTTCTCACCCTCATGTGGTTCTCCCCTGCTTCCAGTGTTGCTGTCAAATTTGTGTGCTTCTCTCCTAACCCTGCGATCTGTGTTCTTCTCTCCTCCACCCTTGCCTTTTTTTCTCCTTGTGTGCTTCTACCCCACCCTCTATCTTGCTCTCTCACTCAAACAATGCTTTTCCAATCATCTGCTCCCCATTTGCTTCTCCATTACCTCTTCGGTTCCATTTTAAAAAAGAAATGTGTGCTTCCACAGTAAACATCTTAAAAACTATATTCACTGACTAAGTTGCGTGCACCAACTTAGATGGGTAAATATCAAAATAAAGTAAATGGTGCCCACATCATTTCACTGGCGCATGCAAGTGGCCAAACGTGCGTGGATATGTTATCCACATATGAGTGAACCGGAAGGAGAAACATATTGGCTTTGCTAATGTTTGTTTAATTTACTCTCAGTAGATGTTTAAAACCCCAGGGCATTGCAGTGATTAGTGATTAGTGATGTTACCCAATCAACTTTCATTTGAACAAGCTACCCAAATTGCTGCCCACGTCCATTGAGAATATAGTGATTTTGAGACCTATCTAATAAATCTGCATCCTCCTAACGTTCCAAATTGCTAGAAAGGCTACATAGGGATGAAGATACAGCTGTCACAGTGAATCAGCATATATAAAATCCTAGAGGTGGCTCACTATCCAGAAAGAAGCAGAGACAAAAAATATTGTTGCACCGGGCGCCAAAAGCACTAAAGCCATCTCTGGGTCACACACATAAACATTGGAGACTTTTGGCACTTTTGAATTAGCAATCCTCTCTGACATGTGAGATGCAACTGTAGAACAAAAACTAAAGGTTGAAAATACAACTTTTTCCAAAATGTCAACAGGGAGGGCTCGGCGTGAATTTCAGGAGGAACTCTGTTGCAGATTTGCGCTTCCTGAACTCGAAATACTTTGCCCCACCTTTTCTTGCCTTCACTTGAGGGTCCTTAATCCAGGGCTAAGAGCTAGACCTCAAAGAACATATGGGAAAGTATTAAGAGATGTGTTTTGTTTGCTGGCTATAGCTCTCCAGGCGTAGAGCAATGTGCTTCTGCACAAGAAGGCACTTCCAGATAGGTATCTTGAACTTCTGTGCCAAGTATCTGGGTGTGCGTAGGTGGACTCTTTTGGATGTTATGCATGCACATTTTAATTTGTAGTTAGCTGCAAGAGAGAGCCAGCGAAAATAATTAAGCACTGGTGTTATGTGATCCTTGTGGCTGAGCCAGCAACTAAAAGTGCAGCTGCATGAAGATAGCCTGCTAGAGATAATCTGTTAACTACTACCTTGAATAATCTTCTTGTGTCTGCGGTGTTATGGTTGTATGTTAAATTGGGTAAATGTTTAATGTTAATTCTAGCACTTATATCCACTATGTTTTGTTTTCGTTTAAATCATATTTTACATTTTGACATGATTCATTACAGTATTGCATGTATACTTCGGTATGGGTCTTCCAGACGTTCTTGGCTGTGACAGAAAGGCAGCAAAGGCAGTTATCGCCTAAAATCTGAGGTAGATAATTAAATACGAATGAAATCCTAAAGGCTGTAAGAAAATGTTAGGCGTTGCCATAGATCACCCTTTCCAATAGAAACCTTGTAAATCTATACTTAGCAAAGGTACATGAATCGCAGCAAATATAGCGAGGGCGAGTAGGAATATGTTTGTTAAATGACATTATCACCGATTTTTAATTGCACTTTTGTACTGCAGAAGGGAATTTCAGTACCCCAGTCCGATCAAAATTGGGCAGTGCAAATAAATCTTTGTACATTTAATTTGCAAATATATGGGATCGCAGAATGGTTTGCATTGCAAAATCAGATTATGAGATTAGGGCATATCTACAGAAAAAACTAAAATAAAGGATGCTTATTGGACAGTTTGCAAAGCTGATGTGCTTTATGTCTCACAAACAATGAAATAAAACAGGTATTAAATATTCAAAACTGGGGGCTTGTAGAAGGACTCCCAGAGGCCTATAGGACAATCAGGCATTCCCCGCCAGCTGGTCTGACATATTAGCGTGTGGGCCAGTCTTTTGGCTGTTTGTGGGCCTCTTTTATGGTCTTCAGGGCCGTTTTTGTTTACCATTGATTTCCTTGATATTAAAACAAACATTGCCTGTAGAAAGCTCAAATCCATGCAGTTTTCCCTACCATGCAAAACAATAATACATTATGTATTAACAAGTTCATTACTGCTACACTTTATAAAGTAGGACTACTTTTTTGTCTTTTAAATTTATTAGTGGGGAGACCAATTTTATTTCGGTGCCTGAACCCATTTTCTGTCCCAATCCAACCATGAGGACTTCCCAAGAACTCGTACATTATTGAGCCAAAAAAATAAAAATAAAAATAAAACACGCAAACCCCTCACTCAGAGTGTGATATATTAATAAACATTTTATGTACCAGGGGTCTTAGAAAAGTATTAACAAAGGAAATAGGTGAAACCTTCGAACAGTACATACACAAACTTCCCACGCACACAATGCCACAGATGACACGTGCAGGGCGATTGAAAAGGTAACAGAACTGTACAGACATTCATGCATACACAGACCATCACACCTAGAACTACCAAGGCCCACGCGTAAAGCATCCATTGATATAGATGGTCTGAAAGTTTATGAGTGGCAATAGGCATGATATGCAGCTACCCATGTAAATATAACAAAACAAATGTGTTATATTGGTTCCTTGTATATTGTTTCATGCTTCTCCGCTGCTAGATCAAAGTGCTAAATCTAGGAGAGTGGAAGTAGCAACAGGAGATCAGGAAAGAGCCTTATGAAAGAGCGATGTTCCGCAAAACTGGTAGCCGATCTGGTTGGAAGGATTGAAACAAAGGTCACAGGAGAGGGTGGGGCACAAATAAAGGGGAAGGAAAACAGTGTAAGGAACTAGTGCCTGAGGAACAGTCAATAATGGTTGCCAGTTATGAAAATGGCAGGCAAGCCGTATGCCCTTATTTACAAACGCTCAAGGTCTGATTCTGTATAAAGTAGAGTGAGTGGCAAGCATGTCCCTGATTTTACTACACAGGATTACTACATTACTATTTAACAGATCCCTCTCGCCGCTCTGAATTGATCAATGTCTGCAAATCAACACACAGGGGCTGCTGCACCAACAAACATTCATGCACACAAACAGTCCTACACAAAACACTGCACACATGCAGAGGAACAAACCTTCACTTGGACTAATCACTTCTACTCAGTGATCAATTAATTGCAGTTCCCAAGTTTTATTTGGAGAGCAGCTCCTTTATATGGAACACTGCATAACACCACTGACACTCTAAAACTGGTCATCTAAAATGCCTGTTTTTCCAATGCCATCCACAGCGACCTGAAAAATGACAAAAGCCTTTCTCAGCTCAGTATGGATGGTACTAGCTAAACTATGCTAAAGGAAATTCCTGCACAAAGTGACTGCCACTTTTCTAGGTCGCCGAGGATGCCGCTATGCTAATCCCATGCTTAAAACCTATGCTAGAAAAACAGACATTTCAGGTGAGCAGTCAGAGTGCTGGTGGTGTTCTAGGGTGTTACTATAACGGAGCTCCTCTCCACCTAAACTTGTGAAATATCTATGGCTCCCTACTTCCTTTTTGCATAATTTGTGCGGCCCCCTAAACCTGAAAATGTATTGCTTTGATATAAATCTACATAGATATTTATATATCACGCTGAAAATCAGTACATTCATTGTATTACTAACATATGGCATTCATTTGTCAAACAGCACCAGCCACGCCGAACATTGTGTGATCAAAGGCATTGGATAATTGAACCAAATAAAAAGAACCCACAGAATGCATTGATTTTTTTAACAGAAGGCCAGGACCAAAAATGGTGTCCAGTGCTCAGTGCTTTCAGACAAATTACGCAAGTCCTGACAGTTACTTAATTGCATTGCCGACAGCTGCTTCCATGCAATAAATTAATAAAATGAAAGGATATTCTACCAATAACCAGCAAAACTTTATATGATTCACACAGTTATCACGATAAATATCAGTCTCAAAGTGCCCTGTGTACAAACTTCCCTTTGTTTCTATCAGGACAGTCGGCCACCAATAGCTAAACTTGTATTAGGATGGAAAAGCGGGCCATGATTTTTGCATATTTCTCTTTCCCAACCAAAGCAATTTTATATACTAACCTAGTTCCTAGTTGTATTTACCAGACACTGACTATAAATAGCACAGTCGCCGCAATTTAAACTTAATAATTTGCCATGAATGGTAAAAGAGGCAAAAAGTCAAACCACAAAGGGGTTTACCAGTAAAAGCAAAATGTTCATGAAGAGACAAGTAGAAGTCTACTAGAAAATGAAAAGGAGCTACAAGAACTTTCACTTCTCACATTTTTTACAGGGATACAAGCAACACTGCAGAGAAACTACAAATCAAATAATGTCTGGTTGCTATCAAACCTGAAGTCAGCAAACATGGTCCTCAACCTCAAAGTTGATAATGGCATGATGCTTAAAGAATGTAGAAAGCAAAAACAACAGAATGAAATGGAAATTACAGAAAGATCTGTTACATTTTGTAAGCACCGCAACAGAAAACAAGATGTTTGGGGTGCCAGCCTCTCGGTGGTTCTGTGCACTCTTGCAGACCAGATTGTGGATGACAGTAGGTCTCTGGGTGTGGCTGATGGAGAGGCCCAGGGTGAATAAAGTTTAAACTGAGCGCCGTGCCTGCTTGTTTGTGAAACTCTGGGCCTGAAGCCCTAACTTTTCAGTTAGACTTCATTGTATCCTAAATTCTATATTTCTACACTACATAAATGCTCAAATTCATGTCATTTCTCTAAGCTTTCGGGGGCACTATCTGCTCTGGGCATTTTAATGTTTGAGCCTTTTTATGGATTGAAATAGAACGGTAGCCCATTTGTCCACTGTGGACCTCTTTTTTAGTAAGGCATCCCCCATCTATGCATCCAGCTATAGCGAGAAACCATATACAGGCCTTTGCAGTTGAAGCGCGTTTTCTCTATATCTTGAGTTCAAGGTGGTCTGTCATCATTTCTTTTCATACTCAAGTAGAAATTTGTTCCGTGTCTGGAAAATCACTGCCTCTCATGCTTCTGATCGTTTCCATCTACAATAAATCTCTTTCCAGACCTGCCTATTTTGCCACGTCTTTAACTCCACGGTATTCATTTGCTTCCAGCCATAGCAATATTTTGGACTATCAGCAGAACAAAATACACAAAGTTACTGCTCTTCTAGTTTCTCTTAGGCCTAGACATTAGCTTCAAAAGACAGGTTTCCGGCTTCTTTAGCCTGTTCTCCCTGTCACTTTCACAAGGAAATCCAGCACTTTCTCCATTATATGAGTGAGTACTTTCGTATCATATGGAAAAAGCCAGCTTTGTTATATCTGCACCTGGAATTGGATTGCAGCACTAATGAACATAATCCTTTATATCTTCAAGGGTGTGAGGCTTATCCTGTGAAGAATGTTGTATTGCAAAAATATAAAGAAATATTATGGACCACCTCCGAACACCACTGGACTGACCACAACTGCGTCGAACACTGCACTCCACTATGCCTCCCGCCCCCACCAGCAGACACTGGGGCAAACTTACAAAAGCACAGCTCACCAACGATCTCAGCCACTCCCCCCTACCGGATGCAGCAGACGCTAATGAAGCCGCACGCAGTCTACACCGCTGGTTATCGGAATGCACCAACAGTGAAGCCCCCATCAGGAAACCGACATAACAAAACACCTAAATGGTTTACGACAGACATACAAGAGTCCAAACGCTCCTGCAGACAACTGAAATGAAGGAACAGCAAAATCAACCTAAGACCGCATAGCCTACAAGAATGCACTCAGAGCCGCCAAAACAGACACCATTCAAGAGCGCCTCAGCACCAGCACTCACAACAGCAAAGAGCTCTTCGCCATCGTCAAAGAGTTCACAAACCCCGGGACAGACACCTCATCCATCCCTCCCCCCCAAGAACTCTGCGATGCCCTCGCCACCTTTTTCCACTAAATATCCAGAACATTTATGAAGGCTTCATGAAACAAAACTCACCCGCACTGCCCACAAATACCACCAAGGACCCAGCACCACACCAGATCCTAAACTCCTGGACCCCCATTACCAAAGAGGACACCCAAAGACTCAGGAACTCCAACCACTCAGGAGCCCCCTCGGATCCGTGCCCTCCTCACATCTGCAACTTGGCCAGTGCCACCATAGCACCTGAGCTCTGCCGAACTATCAATCAATCCTTCGAGACAGTCACCTTCCCATCCGACTGGAAGCACGCTGAGATCAACTCGCTACTTAAGAAACCCAACGCCAACCCAAGGAAGCTGAAAAACTACAGACCCATCTCTCTGCTCTGTTTCCCAGCTAAAGTAATGGAAAATGCCGTCAAACAGCAACTCTCCGAATTCCTTGAGACACACAAAATTCTAGACCCATCCCAGTACGGATTCAGGAGGAACCACAGCACCGAAACAGCACTCCTAGTAGCCACCAACGGCATATGCGCCATACTAGACCATGGAAGCACGGGCACGGCCACACTCATCCTCCTCAACCTCTCTGCTGCATTCAACACCGTCTCCCACTCCACCCTCTGCACCAGACTCCACGACGCCGGCATCTGTACTGCCATTTGATGGAGTTTGTTTGACCAATGACTTTGTGTTTCACCACTGCGCATATTAGTTGCTCAATGTTCACCAGTAGCACATGGTATGTTTTGTTCAGTTTAGCCGCCTATGGGCTTTGACATTGCATTAGTCATTACATTCTGTATTCTGCCTATTGGCTTTGACATGCTGTATCCAGTCTAGCCGCCTATTGGTTTTGACATTGCATTCCTATTGGCTTTGACATGATGTATTCAGTTTAGCTGCCTATTGACTTTGACATGCTATTAGATATTCTGCCTATTGGCTTTGACATGATATCATATATTACATTTTGTATTCAGCTCCGCTGCCTATTGGCTTTGACATGATATTAGACATTGCATTTTGTATTCAGCTCAGCTGCCTATTGGCTTTGACATGATATTATATATTGCATTTTGTATTCAGCTCAGCTGCCTATTGGCTTTGACATGATATTATACATTGCATTTTATATTCAGCTCAGCTGCCTATGGGCTTTGACATGATATTATACATTGCATTTTGTATTCAGCTCAGCTGCCTATTGGCTTTGACATGACACTAGACATTGCATTTGATATTTAGGTTAGCTGCCTATTGCCTTTAACATGACATTGCATTTGATATCTAGGTTAGCTGCCTATTGCCTTTAACGTGGAGTTAGACACTGCAGTTGAGAATCCAAGCTGTATTTTTCCAAGCTGTGTTTTTGCACAGGATGTTTTTCTCACAGTAGACTAGACATGATAAGAGAGGGTACATGGGTGTTGTTTTTCTTCGCTTGAGCTTGGGAACAGGAGTAGTCTTGGAGACCTGGCCAGTCTCCAAAAGGCTTGCTCAGTTTCCCAGGTCTGAGAGGAGGGGGCACACCTTTGTAACTAATGTAACAGGCTGCAGAGAGTCAGATTCGAATCTGCCGGACCTCGTGCTGGAGCTTGGCGCCAGCTGCCAGCAATCCCGTGTGGGTAGATGAATCTCTTTCTCGCGGCTGACAGGGGGTCATCAGCTTGCAGACCTTAGAAAGATGAAGCTGTAAATAGTTTCCCACACGGTGAAGTATTTGTTTTGCTTTGCATTCAATATCTTATAAATATAACCTGCTGTGTATATTGCAAACTGATATATTTTGTTTGATTAACGCGGGCTTGAAAGCTACTAATTCGTCATTCATAAATATTGTGGTTGGGGAAGAATTAACAACAATAAAAGTCTTCTTTGACCTCAGAAGTGCATTTCTGTTGTGTTATGTTAGTGCTTAAAAACTAGCTAAGAGGAAAGCACTACAATTGGTACCAGGAGTGGGGTCGGTCATTAAGAGGTGATTAAGGGGTATTGACGAATTAGTAGATTTCTAAGTGCACACTTTAAAAGTGTAATTGTTTCTGTTGTTTGGAGAATTACAGAAATTGTTTTTTTGTTTGGAGAATCACAGTAGCACGGCAGACCATGTCTGGGAATGCATGTGTTGTTAAACTGCCTGATAGTGCTTGGATAAATAATTCCTGTTGTACATATGTAGAAAACGTGTCTTTTGGAAGTAATGATGACAGAAATGTCTGGATACCTTTATCTGCTTACAGAGAAATGCAGGAGAAATGTAGGAAGTTGGACCATGAAAATAGGAATTTACGTGAGCAAATTAGCCAGGATACAATAATTCAAAATAATGCTGAAAGTTATAAAAATGCTGTTGTAGAAGAATCTTTCTTGTCCCATTCCAGTAATGAGGGGGTTAAGACAGCTCCGAGCTGTGAGCCAGGTTTTTTGGCAGTGAAAGCGCATTCCTTAACTGATAAGATGGACGAGAGAGACCAGAATGTGATTTACGAGTTACCGTTGCAAAATGCACAAGTAAAACGAAGGATTTTAGAGCAAGACACCCCGAGTTTCATTAGCTTGTTTGATTTTTGGAAAAAGAATAGCCCTCATTTGAGAGAAATCCTAACACTTTTGTATATGGTCACTGTGAAAAATTATATGCAGCTGCGCGCTTGTGATTTGGCAAATGAAATAATGCAGAGTTTAGGTTTCTGCGCAGTGCAAGAAGGAAAAACTGATGTACATGTAAATCATGAACAAGGGAAGAAAATAGTGCCCCTAGCTAGAATCATACAATGGATCTGGTACTTGCAAGACAGGGCTAGAGTACCACAGGTAAAAGAATTACCGGTGAAATTGTGTGCACCATTTGAATTCGTGTCTACTGAAGATAAAAAGCATGTTTGTTTTACTAATGATTCATTGACTGAAATGTTGCTTTCTGGCACAGTAGAAGGAACAGCGTTGTATAATGTGTGTCAGATTTTAAAGCAAGAGCTACGTGAGATGTGTCATTTTTACGCTGATTTTTGGTCCATTGCTAATGTTTTAGCACCTAACTGGTTCAATTACCTTGCAGATGTTAATGAGAAAAATTCAGAGAGAGAAGTGTTCACCCAGAATTCTGCCTTAATGGGGATGGCTAAGTGGGTTCCCCAGAAATGTGAACAGCTGAGAGAAAAAGCCACTTACAGGTGGGCAGAGATGAGAGAGATGCACATTCCCCTAGATTTGATAAAAACTGTGCAGCACGCACAAAAGCAATCTGTCATGCAAGCAGTCACAGAGCAGTTGGGGAGAGGAACGTTACCAGGACAGGAATGGCAAAGTGATCAGGTTTTAGGGAGAGTGATTGCTGCAGATTACCAAGGAAAAATCGAAATTATGCTGATACCTAGAAAAGAATCTGATTCATTCATACAAATTGGAGACAGAATGGCCCAACTTGACAAAAATGCAGTGAATGGAGGTTTGGTAAAGAAGGAGTCTGCCCCAGCCCTTCTGACAGTGCAAGAAAAGGGAAGCTGTGGCGCAGCAGATAAAAACCTCAGTGCTGATGTGTGGGCTGAAGCCCCAAGTGATCCTCCAGAACCTGCAGAAAATATAACAAAGGGCCTCAAAAACGTCCTGCTGATTATAAAACAGGGAAAGGAAGAGGAAGGGTGCAGTTTAAATGAAAAATGTTATTTGCAAGAAAAGTCATACTTGTTTCTTTTGCAGATCCTACCACGTTTCGCCACTGTCCCTGAGTGTGCTGTGTGGTTCCCCTTCCGGTGTGTGCATGTGGGGTCGGGGAAGGGACCGAATCCCCAACCTGAACCTGGCTGAGTAAAGTGCCAGCACCATGGATCCATTTTGCGCAAACTGCGCCTTCAGTTCAAGTTCAACTTGTTTGATTGCATTCTTCCACTGGAACTAAGCTGTGTTTTTTTTTTTTTTTCCCTTCTCGTATGGAACTCTGACTTTTGCTTATCTTCCAGCAAACCTTTCAGGTGGACCGTGCACCTTTACATGAGCAGAACTCATGCCACATCAAATTGCTAACACTGTTGAATTAGAGACTCATTCAGAGTATAAAAATTGCCCAGTCTTCTCTATGTAGATGTATCTGATGTGAAAGGTTATGAGATCAATGTGTTAATTCACTTCTATTGCTTTACAGGGATTGCTTTGATCATTCAAATCTGATTTGCTGATAATGTTTTTTTTTTGTGCTGATGTTTTTTGTTTTTGTTTGAAACAAGAGATATGTGAAACAAAAATTCATTGGTCAAAGGGCGGAATGTACTGCCATTTGATGGAGTTTGTTTGACCAATGACTTTGTGTTTCACCACTGCGCATATTAGTTGCTCAATGTTCACCAGTAGCACATGGTATGTTTTGTTCAGTTTAGCCGCCTATGGGCTTTGACATTGCATTACTCATTACATTCTGTATTCTGCCTATTGGCTTTGACATGCTGTATCCAGTCTAGCCGCCTATTGGCTTTGACATTGCATTCCTATTGGCTTTGACATGATGTATTCAGTTTAGCTGCCTATTGACTTTGACATGCTATTAGATATTCTGCCTATTGGCTTTGACATGATATCATATATTACATTTTGTATTCAGCTCCGCTGCCTATTGGCTTTGACATGATATTAGACATTGCATTTTGTATTCAGCTCAGCTGCCTATTGGCTTTGACATGATATTATATATTGCATTTTGTATTCAGCTCAGCTGCCTATTGGCTTTGACATGATATTATACATTGCATTTTATATTCAGCTCAGCTGCCTATGGGCTTTGACATGATATAATACATTGCATTTTGTATTCAGCTCAGCTGCCTATTGGCTTTGACATGACACTAGACATTGCATTTGATATTTAGGTTAGCTGCCTATTGCCTTTAACATGACATTGCATTTGATATCTAGGTTAGCTGCCTATTGCCTTTAACGTGGAGTTAGACATTGCAGTTGAGAATCCAAGCTGTATTTTTCCAAGCTGTGTTTTTGCACAGGATGTTTTTCTCACAGTAGACTAGACATGATAAGAGAGGGTACATGGGTGTTGTTTTTCTTCGCTTGAGCTTGGGAACAGGAGTAGTCTTGGAGACCTGGCCAGTCTCCAAAAGGCTTGCTCAGTTTCTCAGGTCTGAGAGGAGGGGGCACACCGTTGTAACGAATGTAACAGGCTGCAGAGAGTCAGATTCGAATCTGCCGGACCTCGTGCTGGAGCTTGGCGCCAGCTGGCAGCAATCCCGTGTGGGTAGATGAATCTCTTTCTCGCGGCTGACAGGGGGTCATCAGCTTGCAGACCTTAGAAAGATGAAGCTGTAAATAGTTTCCCACACGGTGAAGTATTTGTTTTGCTTTGCATTCAATATCTTATAAATATAACCTGCTGTGTATATTGCAAACTGATATATTTTGTTTGATTAACGCGGGCTTGAAAGCTACTAATTCGTCATTCATAAATATTGTGGTTGGGGAAGAATTAACAACAATAAAAGTCTTCTTTGACCTCAGAAGTGCATTTCTGTTGTGTTATGTTAGTGCTTAAAAACTAGCTAAGAGGAAAGCACTACAGCATCTGAGATGAAGCACTGGGATGGATCAGGTCCTTCCTCAATGGAAGAACACAGTATTCGACTACAGCTGTTCACGTCAGAACCCAAGGATACATGCTGCGGAATGCCCCAAGGATCATTACTCAGCCCAGGCTTTTCAACATCTACATGGCCCCGCCAACCAAGATCATCAAAAACACAGGCTAAACATAGTCTCCTATGCCGATGAAACCCAACTGATCCTCTCCCTGTCCGACAACCCTGTAAAGGCCAAGAGAAATTTCCACAATGGGATGAGAGCAGTCGCTACCTGGATGGAAGCCAGCTGCCTCAAACTCAACTCAGACCAGGCGGAGATCCTTGTAATCGACGCCACCCCTTCTGCCTGGAACAACTCCTGGTGGCCCACCGCACTGGGAAACGCCCCTGCTCCCACGCACCACATACACAATCTGGGCATCATCATGGACTCCTATCTATCCATGACACCGCCAACTCAACGCTGTCTCGTCGTCATGCTTCCACACCTTCCGAATCCTTCGAAAGATCATCAAGTGGATCCCCCTCCGACACGAGGAAGACAGTCCCCATGCACTTGTCACTAGCAAAGTGGACTACATCAAAGCACTCTATGCATGCATCACCAAGAAACTACAATCAAGACTACAAACAATCCAGAATGCAGCAGCCAGGTTCATCCTGGATATCCCCCGACACAGCCACATCTCCTCCCACCTCAGAGACCAACAGTGGCTCCCAGTCAACAAACACATCACATACAAACTCCTGATCACACCTACAAGGCACTACACAACATAGGACCGGCATACCTCAACCACCGCCTCACCTTCTATGTACCCAACAGACAACTCTGTTCTTCCCAGCTTGCCCTTGCAGCCGTTCCCAAGATCTGGAAAAGCACAGCAGGACAGAACAATTCCTGTAAACCCAAGAGTAATCAGATGATTTGCACCATCAGGCACCACAGCTTACTGTCGATGCCTCATGGGAACAGAAATCAGGCGTTTACTTCTACCGGGAATATCTTGTGCTTCAAGCAGATCATTATCAGAATGATCAGCAAACATGCACATATTTTTGTCTACATTTCTTTTTACTGTGCCCTTTATCTTGAACACCCTTGCCTTGTTCCACCAGTACTTCTTATCAACATGAATGGCATTTCCACATATTTTATCAACCACTTCAGAGTCATAATATTATGATATTCACTTTTTTTTTTTTTTTTTTTTTAACATGAACAGGAGCTTTTAAACGCACGTCTCCCACCCTAACAAGGTGTTCTAAAACCTTTTTTCTGGAATCAAAATATTGTTTTTGATATTTTTGTGAACTTTCAACATTCCTTTGCACCACTTCATCTACCCCTTCAATAAGATACATCTTCACTCATTTGGACATCCATCCTGGACAAATTTTAGTTGATGGTTTCCTACCTCTTAACAGCTCAAAAGGAAATATCTTAGTCGAGGAATGTGGAGTACTACAGTAAAACCACAACAATGAACGTACAGCATTCTGCACAATGGAACCATTTGCAACTGCCCATTGTATACAATTGTTTAGAACTCAGTTCATATGCTCAACCAAACCACTGGTTTGTGGATGGTAAAGTGAGCTTCTACAATGTGTAATGCCCCCTTGTTTTAAGAAACCTTGAAATTCCGAACTGACAAACTGAACACCATTGTCAGAAACAATGGATGAAGGAATTCCTTCTCTTAGGAAAACACCCTTCAAAAAATTCACAATACTCTTAGAAGTGGGCTCACTCATGAATCGTACCTCAGGCCACTTTGAGTAATAATCAATGACTACCACTGCATATCTAGATGAAAATGTCAGAATGTTGAACTGGCCTACTAAGTCAATCCCTATTTTTTCCCAGGGTCCTTTTGGATACTCAACTGACTGCATGGGTGGTGTTCTGTTCTGACTTTGAACCCTTTCTCAGCCTTGCAACATACCACACAATCGTCAACTGATTATTCAACAGATTTGTCCATATAGGGCCACCAGAACACCTCGCGCAACCTGCGTTTAGTCAAGGCCTTCCCCAAATGTCCTTCGTGTGCTCCATGCATCAGCTTGGTTCTTACACTCTCTGGGGGCACCAGTTTTCCACCACGCATGAAAATTCCATCTTCAATAGATAATTCACTACAAACCTTAGCATATGTTTGGATCTGGTAGGAAAACATTATTTTCTCTAGGCCAAGCACCTTTCACGTATTCCATCACTTGAAGCAACACTTAATCTTTAGACAACTCAGCCTTCCATTCTTTTTTCACTGATAGCACACCTTTTTTCTACATCAACTGATGCAATAAAACAAATCTCTTGTTCTTCATCCTCAATTATTTCCTCTTCCCTCTCCTTAACAGGAAACCTCGACAAATAGTCTGCTCTTCCATTTTTACTGCCAGGCACATATGTAATAGTGAAGTCATATTGTAACAGTTTACTTGTGAAGCTGGTAATGCGAGGGGTTTGATCATTGACCTTGTCTCCAGAAAGGATTGCAATTAACAGACTATGATCAGTACAAAGTTCAAAATGGCTACCCCAGACATAGGGGGGGGAATTTCTTGATTGCCAACAGTTCTTTCTCAATCACAGAGTAATTCAGCTCTAAACCTCTGAGAACTCTTGATGCATAACCTACAGTATTCTTTACACCATCCTTATTTTGAGTAAGTATTGCACCAAGACCAAACCAACTTGCATCAACAGTGATGGTACATTTGACACTGGGATCAAAAGGCCTCAACTTTTTTGACCCAGCCATTGAGCTTTGATCCACTCAAAAATGGCTCGACAATTCTAATCCCAGGAAAAAAAAACACTCCTTTTCAACATGTTGGTAAGTGGTTGGATCTTGGATGCATAATCTTGTACAAATCTAGAATAGAAATCGCATAATCCTGTGAAAGATTTCAGCCGAGCTTTGTCAAAAGGTTCCTTTGCGTCTAAGAAGGCATTGACTAGCCCAGGTCTGGGCTCCACACCCTTCTCAGTCACCACTTGCCCCAAAAACTCCACCTTAGTTTTTAGGAACTGACATTTCTCACTCTTGAGGACCACACCTTTTTCTTGTAATATTCTGAGAACCTGAAACGTTTCATCCTTGCAGGATAAGCCTTGAAGCTTTTGATATGGGCCGCATTTTCACATTGAAAACAGATGTTAACTTGTTTGAAGAATGGCTTACTCTAATTTCACGGTTACAAATTATTCCTAGATTCTTTAAGTCTAACAGCTCCTACCACTTCAGTAGTTTTCTTTTCTAACTCTTTTACGGATACTTTGGATAGTTCAATGCCCTTTGACGTTCGAATAGTCTCTTTGAGGGAAGGATTACTCATAGAAAGCAACTTCTGCTGCATTGTTTTGTCTAAGCATTTGCAAATGTGTTGATCCCTGACTAGCTGTTCAGTGAAGGCTTCAAATTGACAGTCAGCACTCCGCTTCCTCAAAGCCGATATGAAAGTCTACATCCTCCCCAGTTCTTTGTTCTCTTTTGAAAAATGTATGTCAGATGACACAAACGCTAGGCTGAATGTCAAAAGTAATTCTAATTTTTTGACTGCTTCAACATATTCATGTAACTCTTCTTCTTCATAATGGTTTCTTACTAAATGTGGTAGATGTTTAAAAATGGACCTGCCTTCGAATCCTAATAAATGCAGCAACATGCATTTTTTTCTTTCCGCTTTAAAATGCGATGCGCCTATGGTCCCCAAATATGTGACAAAAGCGTCAAACCAAATTTTCCAAGACACAGGCGGAGAACCGGGCACTTCCAAAAAAGGTAGTGGTGGTGGTGGTGGTGGTGGTGTTACTGTTACTGATTGCATCTTGTGAATAAGAGTGTCTGATAATATAACAATTTGGCAAACTGAACCCCACTACACGTAATTTAAAATACAAACTTTGAGTCTACAGCTCAGTCCCCAACAATTACTAAAATTATGACAATTTGTCCAAACACATGAATTTTATTATACATAGAATCGCTTGGCACATCTTCCCTTTATGGACTTTGTGTATGCATGGAAAAAAAAAATAAACATCACATGCATACTTCACCTGAATTTATATGCGACAGCCTCCCCTAAGTTGTAGAAAAAAAGACAATGTTTACTCTGTATGCAGAAATGTGCCTGGTGTGCACATCACTGTGAACATTAAATAGTAAAAACCGCGCTGTTATACGCTGGTGCAAAATCATGAGATTGCACTTATCAACATATGCTTTACCTGGATGTGGCAAAAAATATGGGGTACGTATCACCGTCAGAATCAAATTGGTTATATTCAAATACTTGGTGTGCATACCACCATGAGAAATGGTTGATTCCATACGGAGATATACGGCTTCCTAAGTCGTTAGGCTGCACTTCTTAACATGGCCGCTTCACTAACACATAAATCTGACCTGGATAGATCTAGCTGACAGCCTTGTCAACGATACTCTCGGCACACCCACATAACAGACTTATAAATGTGAGGACTCCTCGATAAAGCACATCACGATCTTGTCACCCTGAAGTCTGAAGCTCTCTTGAGAGAAGCAGTCATCTTGGTAGCTGTTGTCTTCAGGTAAACTAAAATGCTTTCAATCGATGTTGTCAAACATAATCTGAGGCGTCAAGGAAGAAACAAATGCGTGGGTCCTCCAGCACCTGTCAACTCGTCGTTAATAAAACTGTAGTAATCACGCTGATACTCATTAAAAGGTAAATATAGTATTTATTTCATGATAGGTGCCGCATTGGAGGGCAACGTTCGTCGCTCCGTACAAAACAAATCCACTGCCCAACTGTCACGGCCAGCCCCACCGATCACATCACGTATCGAACGCTACACATCACAATGCCTCGTACGAATCTTGCAGAGGCAGCGTACATTACATGAACAGCCACTACAAAAGGTCCATTTGTAATTGGTCTGTAGTTGTTGTAGTCATGCGGGTCCAGGTTTGGTTTCTTTAATAATGGGCGTATGTATGCCTTTCATAGATCTTCAGGAAAGATTCCCCTAGTTAAAGAATGATTGATAATTCTTCTTACTGGTGTGGGAGCAGAGGTAGATAAAAAAAGATTTCCTGAATATGTGTGGTGGACAGGGGTCAGAAGGGCAGCTAGAAGGCCTGCTTGCTTTGATTAGATCCGTAAACTCACTTTGTGATATTTGAAGGAGTGCAGAGGCTGGGTGGCTTACTTTTGGAGGGGATTTTGGGAAACAGGTTGGTGCTGCTGGTGGATTTCCTTTGTTTTAAATAAGAGTCCAATGTATCTGCCTTGGTTGTGTAATGATTTGCCAGTTTGTCTGTGAATTTTGAGTAATTGGATGAGTTCCTTCCATGAATTTAGGTTTTCAAAATTTGTAGAGAATTTTATACAATTATTTATTTGCAGATATAGCATTTTAGTATTTTATAGATAAGCGGACAGAAATTTGAACAGAGTATCCAAAGGCGGGTATTTAGGAGATATGGATAACACCAAGGAGCAAGGAGCAAGTACCAAGCACCAAGGGGAAAAGGTACAACTAGCCAAACAATGCAAACAGCCATTTCAGAAAAAGGACAAAAAATACAAACCTCTAGTTGATGCAAGAAATGCAAAGCAATATTCTGATAGCTCCAAAAAGAAAAGGGAAGCACAGTTGTGAAGAAGGCATATCTTCAACAGACTGCCCCAGCTCATTGTAAAAAGCATCAGAGTATAAAATTACCACTGTCCGATCATGGGCAGTGAAAGCTTACATCCAAATGTCTGCTGAGACCTGAAAACAGGCCTGCTCCCTTAGGTGTACAGGTTGTTTAAATATCACGGGACTTTTCTTGCCTTTAGCCAAAGTGACATTCAGCATTTCCAGTTGTTTGCAGTCTTTGCACGTTGAGCCAGTTTGGTCGCTCATCATTGTACTTCTAGCTGGTAGGAGCCTGACTCAGCCAAACACAGCTGGCTTAAACTACAACACATTCCAGGCTGAAAACACAAGATGTTGAAATAACTGATAGCTGCAAACAACCCTAACCTGATTACAACACATTCCAGAGACTTCCTGTGACGATGCCAGTGTAATAACAGTGATAGAGGAGGTTTCGAAAGAGCACAATACAAAACGACTGCTTTCTCTGCAATGTGAACAGGCGATGTTATTCCTTGAAGCAGCCGCGTACATTTTATCGACCTAAGAACAATGACATGCTGGGTTAAATTACCAGAACTCACTCCCGCTTCCTCCTTGTTAGACACAAAACTCTGCAGCAAGAGCTGTCGTACCGGTTTATAATAATGAAGAATACTTTTAGGCATGTCAAATACACCAGTTAGCTCGTGGCAACTTAGGATCCACGTTTTTCATATCACTGGGTCTTTCCAAAAATAAATGTAGAGACCGGCCCAGAAGAATACCAGCTAAACCGTTAGATTACAGGTCGGCAGTCATATTGTGTGTGCTTTCGCCCGTATATACGTTTCCATCGTCCGGAAATTGATCTAAACGTGGTGTGCTTTTGTAGTGTTTCTGCAGTTTTAGTGTCACTTCATCAGAGATCGAGAAGTAATAAATGAAATTACAGCGGGCATTAAAAAGCACATTATATCAAATGGGTTGTCATTACAAAGCACTTACCAAGTTATGCAACTCAAAAATGACTTTAGGGAACATAATATTACGTTTTTCACTTTGAGCCACGAGCTGTTCTAAGCAACTTCTGGGGGCACCTTTGTAGCCTCCCCTCAGCTCCCCCCCTAAAAAAGGAGAACGCATGAAGGATGAGGGGTAAGAAGTAGAATACTATTTTGTAGAACTTGAGGAAGGCCAAGAAAGGGGTGGGCTTAAGGAATAGCAAGGTGATAGTAATGTTCACTGAGGTCAAAGAGGTGGCAGCATATCTACTTAAAAGTAAGAATATATTGTGTGCTCTTGTTCACTCCTCTTTTCAGGGTGAAATTCCTTTACTCTATGGGACCTTCATCTGTGCTGTTCTGACACGCATTTTTGAGGGAAAACGTCTGATAATTTGCTGCTCTCAACAACTCGAAGCAGCTGCAATACTGAGGCAATTGGTCAAGATCACGACAACCGCAAAAATACACTAGGGGAAGAATAAAGCTTCTTAAAGAGGTTATCTTGGCACAAATCAAAGTGACGAACTTACTGCTCTTCAGACAGTGTGCACAGTTTATAACAAAGCCAATGCTGAAAGCAAGAACCTGGCCACCACATGGAACAAAAATGTGCACCCCTACCAAAGTCCATCCTCTACTTTGCGTTGACGAATACTCCTTAATGCCTCTCCTAGCTTCCTAAAACGATGTGGGCAGATGAACTGTTATCTGATGGTAAGCATAATCCACATTCACTCAAAACTGAGCTCAGGAAGTTATGCTTTCAGGTCTTGACTACTAAGTAGCGCGAGCTGTCTGCTTGCAAAAGACAAATTGTGAACTTATAGTGGCCTTACAGCCTGCCCATTGATCACCACTGGTTGGCTTTATAGTTGCTCTATACGGCTTGTTCAATGGCAAGTCTTACTCTTTTGGTGGTTGTCCCTTCCTTGGAGCAGAGCCTATTTAAAATCCTTTTAACTGGCAAACGTGCATCCTTCCAACGCTCCAATTCACGGAACTACTTTTTTCTTTTTCATTCAGCACTCAATGAGTGTGCATGTGTTTTCTAGCTCTCTCCCTTGTGTGCTGCTTCGCCAACTCAAATAGCGCTCCTTTATTGTGTGCTGTTCCCTACCTTGTTTGTAAAAGCAGAGCAACAGGGGTATTTTTGCCAGAGTATACATGAAGAACAGACTTTACAGGTTGTTTTCTGTTTTCTCTTTTGCATTCCACATATTGCATGAAAGCACAAGCTTTGGCACACAAGACTTTCATGAAGGTATGGGGGAGGGCCATCAGTTGCACTCAGCCGGCATCTGCGGCAGGTCTACATAGAATAACAGTTGTCATTGGTGCCCGTATATTTGCTCCCTTGGACTCTAAAAGCCCTTAGACACTAACAGTACCAAAAGGCTAAATCGTGTAAATTAGGCCTTGGAAAGAGGTTCACTTTAGATTCTACCAATTCTTTATATATATATAAGTATATATATATATAAGTATATATATAAGTATATATACTTATATATATATATATATATATATTTTAATTATATTTTGAGTTTACTGACTGAAAGATAAGCCATGCCATTATAAAGATTAAAAACATTAAATTCAATGTACAGTTTTGAGGTACCATCAGCTAGATTTGCTTTACTCCAGTATTTTTTGTTTTCCTTTAAAAAAAAAAAATATCTTACAGACCAACATTGGCACATCCAGCGTCTAAGCACTTGCATTATAAAGGCGAAACCTAATGGCTTTGCCTAAGCTTGTTACTGTTTGTTCTTTAGGCTGGTGGCTAGACACCATTGGCCCCTGCCAAAAATCTACGCATCTCAGTGCTTAATTTGCACTTGTTGTTTCCGGTGCTGAGCACCAGCACTTATTTTTCAGGGCCGGGGCTTGCTCTTCTGCCTCAAGCATTTGCTGCACGCAAAAGACACATAAGGGAAAGACAGAGGAAGAGAAAAACGAAGAAGTGTCACAAAAGGAGAAAGTAGAAAGCTGCAGGAGTGAGCTGAAGGGGAGGGAGTGGCTCTAAATGGACTGAAGAGGCCCGAGATGGCTTCAGGATTACGCCGCCTTAGTATTCCGTGCTCGCACATGTAATTGCAGCAGCCGCGTGTTTAAGAGGAGGGCTTTGGGCACCCGCACCTTTTTATTTACAAATAAAGCACTGACGCATCTGTTTTAAAGCCCTCCATAACAAAGTCCCTCTTTTCATTAAAAGTGTTCTCCTGGTATATGCTGCCTAAAACCTTACCACATCGATATCATGTTTCCTTAATGTACCCACAACTAGGAAATCCCGTCAGGCAAACAAGGCTTTCTCGTTTCAAGTACCCATGGCATGCAACACTTTACCTTTGTACCCAACATGCCTTTTCAATTACACAGAATTGAGAGAAAAAAACTGAAGAGTTTCCTGTTTAAAATGAGAAATAATATTGCAGTGCAAATAGTACTGCCCTCTCGATTAAACACAAGTAAAAATCTACTCAGGGACCTGGCACGCAACAGTGAGCATCAGCAATCACTTATCTTTAATACAGTCAAGTACTGAGAAAAGTTATCTCAGTTTGCAACGTCCACACCACAAAACAGAGCATTATCAAAATATTTAAACTGGGGTATTTCTCTAGAAGAGAACATTCTCCTTTGTATATACCAATTTTTAAAAACTGTTTTTTTTGCTGCAAGAAAGTTTTAAAAGCTTTTCTTCTGAAATGTACCTGTGTGCTGCATCACGCAATAGTGATCTTCAAACTGTTTCTCATGCAGACTTAAGCAACATCCTCAACTCTTTTAAAGACACCTCCTATGTAGATGATAGCTTAAACTTATCTTTCCCCAAAGACCTTTCCTGAGTAGCTCTTTCAACTCTACTAGTCCTCATCAGTACCTGCCCTACTCAAGGCATCTTACCATAAGCTCTCAGGATAGAACAGCACTGCAGAGCATGACATTGGAGTGCCCATGATCATCCTCAATGGGTAGAGAAGCCTATATCTGTTAAAAAATGCTGTTTGGGGGGTGGGGGGGAACTACCCCACCCACTCTCTTGTCCACGTAGCATTACTAATTTTTGGTATACGTGCTGAACGTTGTACCTATGCAGTTCACATATGTTTTGATACATTTCTGTTAAAGATGTAATAAATGCAGTTCTATGTTTCCAAGACACGGATGTTATGCTTTTATTCTCAGCGGCAGGCAGAGTCAGTGCTTCACACCTCGATGATTTATCTGACCTCCGGTAGCCTAATAACTTATTTACCACAGAGTGTGCATAGTGTCAACCAGCTAGCTAATGTCCACATCATATAGGGTACAGAGTTTTCATATTTAACAAACAGTTTTGATAAATGCCTTTACTAATAGAACGTGATAAAAGTATTCATTCAGACGGTGATTCTGGGAGTGGATTACATGTTCGGCGTTTCTCCGTAGGTAGAGGAATGGGAGTGGATGAGGAGAGGGTGGTTTAGCATATGTAGACAGTTGTGGTCATGTTGATAAGCCGTAGGCTGAGGCTAGTATTTGTTTGGTTTGATGGCAGAGCAATTTGCTGGGCTTCATGTGTCAATTCTGTCTAGTCAAAGTCTAGGCTGTGGATTTTGTTTTTCTGGGTGCCTTTTGAAAAGCAAAAGGTTGGTTTAGTTCTCCTAGATAGATTTACAGACCATAATTGTCTTTGGTATCCACTCAGAAACGCGTTCAAAGACTTTCATTGCTTGAAAGTTGGTTGGTGTACCATATCATATTCTGCTAAAAAGAGACCTATTTAGCATAAATTGTGTAGCTAGTTTCTGAAGGTATGCTGAGCTGTCCAGAGGTAGTCTGCAAAGAACTTAACTTAATCACTTAATTCTGCACTCTGTGCTGCTGGTCCAGATTTATAAGCGAGGCCATACAGATTACATTGCAATATGCAATATTTATCATTACTGATACTATACTAAACCTTACACCAGGATGGGTCTGTAAGTGTCAATTCTTTTATTTTTTTTATTAATGATAATACTTTTAATTAAGTGTATGTGACCACTTTTTAAAATGAGGGCTCCTACAAGGGCAACATAAAAAATTGGGCCCAGATTTTTAACTGCACATGGAGGGACTTCTGGTTTATCCGAAATTGATTTGGCCTTGATGCCAGCCAAAAATAACGTCAGAGAGCAGCTGATCATGCCATTTTTGCAGCAGTTAAAAGGGTAGCTAGTACAGAGCTGTTTGTGTAACTTTTGACATTGTGGGCTCATTTCCACTCTACCTCAGAGGTTTAGATGCCCTTGTGACCTTCATTTGCAAGCCTAGTCCATCCAGGGCCTAAAGCTCTTGAAATTATGTCATACTTATCAAGGAGAGATATCAGTTTCAAACTTCTGAGAGATCCTATCCTTAGGACAAATGATCAACTCACTTGTCAAAATACCATCTGAATGTCTTAATTATAAACACTGAGATCCCAAGATATGTGTGGTTCTTTAGGGTTTGGCAAGTCTTATATCATATAGAAGTTTACACTTTGTCGTAGGTTGTGCTTGTGGACATTATATAATCCTTAGTTTCAAGCAATCACCTCGTAGTATAACACTAGCCCACTCTTTCTCAGAGATTGGATTATGATCCTTTGATTTTGAACACAGCGATCTTGTTTACACGTACAGTATACTTGCACTACATACTTCAGTACGAAGTAATGTTCATTGTAGATTTTCTATTTAGCTTTTGTGATTTCCTACTATTTTATTTTATTTTCAAATATATTGTAAATTGAATGTGATACTGTGATTGCAATAATTGTGTTATACTGTATCTAGTCTCAACATTCACTCCACCTCCTCTTAATTAGGCTTGACTGTGCGACAAAGCAACCATAGGGACTCATGGCAAACTCTGGAGTCCCAGTTTTCCATCCCCGGCCTGGCACCAGTATCCTTTGGAGTAGGGAGCTTCAGGCTCTTGTAAAAAGTCTTGAAAGATCGTGGTGACTTTGGCTTGCTTTTTCCATATGCTGGAAGTTGCTTACCAAATGTTTAACTAGAAGAATACTTCACAACTATTTGGTTTTGACAAGAAAAAAAAGACCTACAGTACCATGAGAAAAGGTTCCCTTCTGACTCCACCCTGTCTTGCATTGCTCAAAAGCTGTTAAAACACAACACACACAAAGTATGTATTCCTCCAAGCAATACTTTAGGAGACTACACCAGTGCTCCTCTTCCACAATGGACCCGGCTTTGATTTTGCTGCCCCCCACGAAAAGAGTTATGTTATTGGCATTGTATAACACACTTTTAGCAACTGAGTAGCTCTATGCTAGGAAGGGTGCAATATCCATAACATTCTGGCTCTCTTTTAACCAAGGTTGCATACTGTTTAGTAACAGCCATATTAGTTACTGAGAAAAATAAAATGTATCCAATCCTGCCAGGATGCTTTGTAATGTACAATGTGTAAGAATACCTGCACAAAAGGACTTTGCAGATGTTCAACTGGGGATAACCAATGTCCAGTGCCCAGACTAAATACGCTGTTCTCTAGGTTAACATTGCTAGCTAATTTTATAACTCTGATGCCACGTTATGCAAGCGAAAGTATGGTATCTTTAAGTTAACTTAGGCTGTATGTTTAGTATGTGTGCTACTGGATTTAGTGTTGCGGTCGCAATGCCTTGCCACTCATACAACAATGGTGCAGAGTTGTGCACATAACAGTGTTAGGAGCTCTGTCCAACATGCTGTGCTGGGGTAGAGCGAATTATATGACATATGAGATGTAATGAATTGATGTGAGAAAGTCTGCATAATGTGTTCTGATGGGCGAGAACAAAGCCAGAAGCTGTAGCAATACCAGCCTTCATTACTCTAGCTATATACAGGGAGTGCAGAATTATTAGGCAAGTTGTATTTTTGAGGATTAATTTTATTATTGAACAACAACCATGTTCTCAATGAACCCAAAAAACTCATTAATATCAAAGCTGAATATTTTTGGAAGTAGTTTTTAGTTTGTTTTTAGTTTTAGCTATGTTAGGGGGATATCTGTGTGTGCAGGTGACTATTACTGTGCATAATTATTAGGCAACTTAACAAAAAAAAATATATACCCATTCCAATTATTTATTATTACCAGTGAAACCAATATAACATCTCAACATTCACAAATATACATTTCTGACATTCAAAAACAAAACAAAAACAAATCAGTGACCAATATAGCCACCTTTCTTTGCAAGGACACTCAAAAGCCTGCCATCCATGGATTCTGTCAGTGTTTTGATCTGTTCACCATCAACATTGCGTGCAGCAGCAACCACAGCCTCCCAGACACTGTTCAGAGAGGTGTACTGTTTTCCCTCCTTGTAAATCTCACATTTGATGATGGACCACAGGTTCTCAATGGGGTTCAGATCAGGTGAACAAGGAGGCCATGTCATTAGATTTCCTTCTTCTGTACCCTTTCTTGCCAGCCACGCTGTGGAGTACTTGGACGCGTGTGATGGAGCATTGCCCTGCATGAAAATCATGTTTTTCTTGAATGATGCAGACTTCTTCCTGTACCACTGCTTGAAGAAGGTGTCTTCCAGGAACTGGCAGTAGGACTGGGAGTTGAGCTTGACTCCATCCTCAACCCGAAAAGGCCCCACAAGCTCATCTTTGATGATACCAGCCCAAACCAGTACTCCACCTCCACCTTGCTGGCGTCTGAGTCGGACTGGAGCTCTCTGCCCTTTACCAATCCAGCCACGGGCCCATCCATCTGGCCCATCAAGACTCACTCTCATTTCATCAGTCCATAAAACCTTAGAAAAATCAGTCTTGAGATATTTCTTGGCCCAGTCTTGACGTTTCAGCTTGTGTGTCTTGTTCAGTGGTGGTCGTCTTTCAGCCTTTCTTACCTTGGCCAGGTCTCTGAGTATTGCACACCTTGTGCTTTTGGGCACTCCAGTGATGTTGCAGCTCTGAAATATGGCCAAACTGGTGGCAAGTGGCATTGTGGCATCGTGGCAGCTGCACGCTTGACTTTTCTCAGTTCATGGGCAGTTATTTTGCGCCTTGGTTTTTCCACACGCTTCTTGCGACCCTGTTGACTATTTTGAATGAAACGCTTGATTGTTCGATGATCACGCTTCAGAAGCTTTGCAATTTTAAGAGTGCTGCATCCCTCTGCATGATATCTCACTATTTTTTACTTTTCTGAGCCTGTCAAGTCCTTCTTTTGACCCATTTTGCCAAAGGAAAGGAAGTTGCCTAATAATTATGCACACCTGATATAGGGTGTTGATGTCATTAGACCACACCCCTTCTCATTACAGAGATGCACATCACCTAATATGCTTAATTGGTAGTAGGCTTTCGAGCCTATACAGCTTGGAGTAAGACAACATGCATAAAGAGGATGATGTGGTCAAAATACTCATTTGCCTAATAATTCTGCACTCCCTGTAAATAGGCTCACAATCCTTCTGCTATGATCAAACATTTAATGGAACAATAATGACTCAACTACTTGAGAAATATATGGTATGAGGTTATGGCACTGGCACTAACAACAGAAGACATTCCTCCAATGTAGCTATCCAAGATTTCTGCATATCTTCCATCATGATGTGAAACAGTGCACTTCTAATCAGCAACTTCAATTACGCACAGAGACACAACAGCCAAGTAGACGGAAGGCAGCTGTGAGATCTAGCGGTGGGAAGAAGAGTATAAGTGAATAGAATGGGACTTAGAGAGGATAGCAGAGAACATAAATAGAACAGAGATATGTGTAGGGGCCATAAGCACTTCTTCCGAAAACCAAGGCTCCTTAGCGTCCAGCGCTATGTCCCATCTATCTATACATACACACAATCTAAATTATTATAAATATATGTATGTGTGGGTGTCTATATATATATATATATATATATAGATATATATATATATATATATATAGACACACACGCGGATTATACACATGCATACACTCCCATTGCTGTAAAATAGTTAGGGTTGTTTACTGTCATTTCATGCAAATGTACTGTGGTACTTCACAATATACATTAACGACACTGGTTTAAGAAATGCCCCACAAGGTAACCCTCTTCTGGCTTGGGCGATTTTCACTGTATCCGCCTATGAAAATCACAAGGACCATGGAGGTTTTTACAATGCGCTGGGATGTAGACAGTTTTCACAAAACACTTAAGTAACGTTAACTCAATCAAACTATCTATTTCTGTCCATGCAATCCATGTACAAGCATCATACCATGAACAACGTTAATTTCCATTATGTTCAAATATTTTTCCAAAAATGTTCCAAAACGCTTATTTTATATTTAATTTATTGAATTTCTATTCACTCATTAATATGTAAACATTCATCATCACTTAATAGCATGTGTTTTCGGCTACCAGCCATTCTTCAACTTGTTTTAAAATTTAAATTGTCAAATCCCGACTCAAAAATAGGTGTATTTCGCAAACAAATCCTTCTGTATTTCAAACCTATTCAAGTTTTTCTTCCGTAAATTAGACTCTTTGAAGCTAAAGGCCATGTGTCTGTTTTTTAAGTTACATTAAGTGGCTATGTCTACTGAAGAAACCATTGGACATACTACAAGAGGGTGAACTGGAAAGCACTGTTAAATTAGTTTATGTTTTAGATGTTATTGGGTACTTTTACTTAAAACCTCTGAAGCCAACATGAGAGCATTCTCAGCTCAGTATATCTGTTTCCTTAGCTTTTTCTGCGCTACAATCTGGGGTGAAAGCACTAAAAAGTGTGCTGCAGGCCAGATGGCAGTGGCGCTGGAAGTAGGGGTGCTGAGGTGTTACAGCATCCCCATCAATCCTTGGAGTTCAGACGGAGAAATAAAAAGTAGATCTTTATATTGCGTTCAAGTACAAACTGTCTCCTGGTGGGCAACTTTGTTTGTTTGACAAACTGCTGACCATGCTTTAAACCATGTTTAATATTCCGGTCTCTATACACGTTTTGGATATTTTGTATTTTTAACTAATGATACACCAATACTCTTTCTGGGATACAGAAGAAAGATGGCAGCGACAGTATTCCAGAGATTTTCTGACACATACATAAAAATGTGCTTGTTTCATAAAAGAAAGTACATATATCTCACAATGCACATATCAGCAACATAGAAAGTACAATCAAGGCACTCAATCCAGGTGATGTTGATGGCTAGCACCCCGCCCTAAAAATTGTTCCAGTTTCACTGCCAGGAAGTTCGCTAGTGAGTGGCCTTGATGAACATGCAGTGGATATTTCTACAGTATTTCACCCATAGTATTTAACCTCTGAGGTCACTGCAATCTATGGCATATGAGTTTGTCTATTTAGAGCCTCATCTGATAAAGAGATGCAGAAATTCTCCTGTTAAAGACAATTCCTTTGTATAGGATCCTTCCAACTCCTCACCCTGGTCACTTGTGGCAGACTTCGAAGGAACTCAAATACAATTCAACCCATGGCAGCCTTCAGAAAACAACAAAACCAGAAGCTCTCGCTTATAAGCCACTTGGTTGCCTCCCCGAGGTTTTAGCAATTAGTGCAACAAACAATACTGTGGTGCGTGTGCAGCTAAAATCCTCTAAGTGTTTAACCGAGAACCAACATTTAACCTCTACTTACATGCAAACTGTTTGAATTCAGTACACATGGTTAACGTGTCAACAATGTCCTGCTATGGGTGGAGGTAGGAACCGAGATGTACAGTGAAAAAACACAAAACAATTTCAAATATTACATTACAGGTGCTATTTATGTACATTAGTTTGTGTTTCACAATATTTCAATTTATTTATGAGTTTTGATGTAGCACAGACATTTCCCAAAAGTGTCAAGAGTGCTTTAGAAACTGAACATCACATGAGGCACAGAAATTACATCCGTTGAACATTAAGTAACAATATGTAGACCGGTAAATGGCTAACTAACCTATTAGACAGTATTAATGTAAAGGGCCAAGCTGAGAGTAATGTCCAAATCCCAGAAGGGCTGGCAGGGAGGGACAAGAGAAATTAACTCCAATGTCTTTCCAACACAAGGGCTTTGGATTTGAAGGTTGTCAGTAGAAGAGTGGGATGTAGGTTGGGTGGTGTAGAGTTCCAGATCATGGCCTCACTTACTGAAAAGGAGAGAGCACTAAGCTGTTCCTTTTCAAAGGCTGTGGTTCTAGGAATAGCGCTTCAGCATTATGTGATTGTCTACTCCCACCAGATTCCTTTAGCTTGGCATCCCAGTATCGCCGAGTGGAGGTGTGAAGGCCTTTGTGAGTAATGCAGGCCGTTTTGTTAATATCTCTGGTCTCAATGGGACGCCAAGAGAGCGCTGACAATATAAACAAATGGAATTGCTTTAAATACATATGCTGTAAGCAGGGATCCAGTCGAGTGATCTCGTGCAACGCGCAAGGGTTCATGTCAACGAGACCCCAATTTCGAGCTCTTCGGTGTGCTCCTTGCTTCAAGGCGTCACAGAGGGTATTAATGAATATGCCATTTTAAAGACGCCAAATGGGAGTCTAGAGAATCAGACTCTTCCAGAGAAAATATGGGAAAAGCGGACACTAGGCCAGCAATGTGCAGAAATAACAAGCGAGGAAGAAGCTGCTAAGCCATTTCCGGTAATTATTCTGTACAAAGAAAACACCAGAAGCAGGAACGGAATACCGACAAAGACGCCGAGCTGAGAGCACTTGCCAGTCAGCGCTGGGCTTCGGCAGACGTCGCCCTCCGTTCCTCGGGCCCCTTGTGCAATATCCGTAACTCAAGCATCGGCGGTTATTTCCATAATGACTGAGCAAGTTATCTTATCAATCACACCCCTCTCGGAAAGTAAGGGCGAGGGACTGGCATGGCTTTTAACCAAAGAAAGCTGCTGGTCACAGACGCCCACTGCGCCCCTGGGGGTGCCTCGTTCTCTCCCAGTGGCGTCTGTAAAACTCCCAAACAGGACAACAAAGGCGCGGCGGCCGCTTCGCGCGCTCGTACATTTAGAGACTTTCACAGGACAAATGAGTCTCAATTAGTGCCACTTCATTAGTGCCCCGCGGAGCTTGCTTTGTAAAACTACAGCGAGGGTTTCAATGTCCGTCTGCAAATGGTCAATTGATAAATTCCTAACTGGGGCTCTTGAATAGTGGACTACAAGACAATAAAAGCAAACATGTAAGCGTGCAGACCAGGACACACAGCGACACCAAGATCTAGAGTGAAGGCACGCCCTAAGGCTACACTTCAGTGGTTAGAAGTCTGGAGTGGATTTTAATTATTTGTTTGGTAATTTCTTATGGAGTAGGAGGGACAAGAGCATCAGCGAAATACATAAAGATCCGCAGATTTCACATATCAGTTAGTGCATCAGATAGACTCCAAATTATAAAAACATATGTGCATCCATGAATGATATAAGGAAACATCACTGCTACCACCCATTGAAACCGGGTTGGGAGGGTGGATGGGGCGGAGGGGAGGGGTGGGGGGTTGGGGACTACAGTACTAAGTGCCCTTGGGGCCGTTGGGCAGGTGTGCCTGCTCTCAGCACCCCCGGGGCATGCATGTTTTCCAGAATGGGCCATAGATGCTTGGCAGCCCCCTATGTAACACACATCGCAGAGATGCTGTGACCACTGGAGATACTTGAACGGCTCTGGGAATACTCTGTGGCTTAGGCTGTAGCCCCCGCCCTACCCCGAGCCTCCTCCCATTTACTTACCAGTGTTTATCCTCTGCGCGTCGATAGAAACTTCCTGGGCAGTAATGTTATTTGATACTTACATATTACAGATGTGTTTATATTTCAATTGACAGCAGCTTGGGTCCAATGAAACTCTTACACTCTGCGGGCCAGACAAAACAAGTGTTGGCTAGAAGATTATTTTAAGAAGAGGCCGGATGAAACACGTAAACACTTTGCCTCTGCACCTATGGAATCAGGTCCAGTTGCAAAGGAGCTACCGAGAGGCAAACCGAGCACAACAAATGTGGCTGGCCACGTCGCACGTAGGGCGACAATAAAGGGGACAGCTTCTTAGCGTCGCTCCCCTGTTAGAGGAAAAATTGGCCAGGGGGGCCTCCGTACTAGGGAGGGTGGTCCACCCCCGGTTTATGGCCCCAAAAGGTGCGAGGAGGGAGGAGTGAGGCCAGGAGGTCCATTTAAGGGGTGACCTCCCAGGGCTGGGCCTCTTTTGGCGAAAGGCGAGCAATGAGCAGGACGGGAGGGAGGCAGAGTCCTGATACGGACATCTGGCAGGGAAAATGTGAGGTGAGTCAGAGGAAAGGGGGGTACGAGGGTTGGAGGCAGTGGCGAATCCCTGCTTTTGTAAAGGGGATATGGGTCAGAGAAAGCGGGGAAGGCGCGAGTTCAGTAACCTGATGCCACCCGCTCCCTTCGGCCGCTGCCACCCGCAAACCCTTCCTCCTTCCTTTTCACCTTACCAGATCTGTTTCTCTCAGTTTCGGTTTGGGGTCCGAAGCTGATACCCCCTCTGTCCTGCCCTTCTCAGACTTTGCTTCGGTCACCGAAGCAAAGCCGCTCTCGCCTGCTCTCGTCCGGTGCAGGCGGCGGAATACTCGCAGGTTATCTTGGGGCCCCCGGGATAGTTAGGAACCCGGTTCCAAGCGGCGAATTGAGCGCAGCCGCCAACGGCATGCCGGGGCCTTTTCGCGCCGGTACCGGGGCGGAAACGCTCACGAGGGAGCGCACGGGGATGGTTCGAGCAAGGGTGTCTCGGCCAGGGGCGGGCACCGCATGAAGCCTCGGCAGTGTTGGGTGCCAATGAAGCCGCGGAAGCGCTTCAGTCTCGTAGCCATGAAGTTAAAAAAAAAAAAAATATATATATAATAATAATGATTGCGCGGGGGTCCCGAGGCCAAAAATCGTTTACACTAACAATAGTGAACTAATAACTATAGAAAGCTCATCGGGATTCGAAGCCGCCAGCAGCATTGAGTGGAAGGCTTCGTTCCGCAAGAGCGCCCTCCCCCCCCCCATTGCAAACACACCTACGGCCGCTCGATCAGAATACCACGTACCCCCGCCCGCTACAGTTCCTCACCTCAGTTCGTGTTCAGGGGGACGGCGCTCCATTTGCAGGCGCGGCTATATAAAGTATCAGAAGCGGCTGCAGGAGCTGACATGGCCGAGTCTGCATTGTCGTGTTTCTGTCAGGGTGCGGGCACATCGGGGCTAGCGAAAAGTTGCCGTTAGCGGCGCACTGTTGCCCTCACCAGGACCCGCGAAGGACCTGGGGGCGAGGGGCGGGCCGATGCCGCAAAGGGCTGAGTGGCGCTCGGCAAAAAAGTGCCCCCGTCCCCCCCACTAAACACAGTCAGGGCCAACGGTCAGGGTTTTGTTGCAATGAACAGCTAGGGAATGCCTGTGTTTCCAACTGGCATTACGACATTTAACAACTTAAAGCATAAGCTAACCATGCATCTAGAAAATAAAGGAATAAATAAATGTTAAAAATATAAAGAAATTAATTGAATAAGTAAGTAAGCTGAAGGGCGCCGTAACCGGCGTAACACAGTAAACTCCCGGGGTATCGCCGTATATGGAAGGATGGTTGCAAATAGTTATTGTGGTCAACAGGTTTCTGGCCAGCGTGTGTTTACTAACAGCCTGCAGCACGCGCGCGCACGGCTCCCAGGTGGGGGTTGGGCAGTGTTATCCACAGCCGCTGCCTGCAGGCACTCCGAGGCGTATTGCTTCAGGCGGGGTTGTAAGTCGGGGACACCGCCGCCCAGCATACTTTAAGAAATACGTGTGTTCGGTTGCTCCAGGTGAGCGGCATTCGGGGGCGATCTCGGCTTCCCGAGATCTCCCCACGGGAAGAGAGTGCGTGGAGTCGGTTCCTCGCAGCTTCTTGAGCTGTGCAGGCGCCTTGCTGGTCAGAGCGGCGGCCGGGCTCGTCCTCGGCGGGCAGCTGATGCCAGAGTCGCCGGTTTCGTCGCCGCCCCGCCTAGCCTGTGTGCTACTGATGGCGGGACTCTGGCTCCATCGCTTCTGCTGCGGGCCCTTGGAGCTCCTGCGGGGACCTGACCAGATTGGCCAGATAACAGAACAGGGTAGGAGCCGCACAGAGACGGCCAGCGAGGTGAGGCGGCGCCCCCATAAAGGGCGACCTGCCTCCGGTCTACCCAACAGGTGGTACCAGGTTGTGGATTCACACCTGATGCAGCGGGGAAATGTGCGCAACGCGACCGTACTGGGTGAGTGAATAGAGCTGCCAGGCAAGCATGGTGTCCTGCAGTGTTTCGTTTGTCGGTAAACTGGGAGTATTACGTTTTTGGGTGCGAATGCTGGTTGGTGAAGCGTGGTTGCGGGTTAACCAACATGCCTAGAAAGCGCTTAAGCCCCCCCCCCTTGTTAATATACAAAGTGGGACTAGACCATACTAGGGTAAACCAGGCAGTATCAGAAGAGCTGCCCATACAGATGCGGGTGTGGGGGGCTCTTGCTATCAGCCTACAGGAAAGTCAGCTACAGCATGTTCAAACGAAACGCATATCCATTGCTTTAAAAACTACCCACAAAATAAACGGCCGGTAATGAGTAATCGGCCTGGGTCTCGATTTTCAACTAACGTCATTCCTATCACCAGTGCTTTAAATGGGCCGGCAAATCTATATAAAAAAAAAAAATAAAAAAAACACGTAATACTTTTAATTGGAGAGTACCGGCATTCCTCAGAAACTCTAGCACAGAGTACCCGCACTCACATTTTTTCCATTTCAAGCACTGCCTATCACCCCTAGAGCCTTTTTCAGAGGAGCTTCTGGAAAGTAAAGTCCTGGTTCCCCAACAGACATTATAATTGAATGGTAGCCAGCGGATGGTGGCAACGAACTGGTATCGATTCGCTTTGCGTGGAGCGGCCCTGACAGGCCTGGCAAAGCGGCTTGTGTTGCTAGCTGGGAGAAGAAAAAAAAAAAAAAAAGAAAAAAAAAAAGGGGGGGGGGGCGTCTGGTCAGGGCACCTTTATCAAGCTGAGGGGTGCGCAGTGTAGGAAGCTGGCCTGGCGTATAGGGGGCACAAGAGGTACTTACACCTTGTGCCTAGCCCATTTATCAATTATTAGTGTAGAAGAGGTGTTTCTAGCAGCTTAGGCTGATAGAAGGTAGATAGAGCAGAGCAGCTTCGGCTGGACTATGAGACGTGCAGAGCTCCTACCGTACCACGGGTGTCGTATGCACAATAGCAAAAAAAAAAAAAAAAACCACACAATACACAGATATACTAAAAGAAAGGTCCTTGATTATTACAATATGCCAAAAGGATCCCAGTGAGTGCCCTCAGTAGTTGACCATCTGGTCTACACTGGTGTCACACGCACAATATTATAGGAAACACAATACACAAAAGTACAAAAAATAAGGTACTTTATTTCAGGACAGTAGGCCAACAGTATATCAGGGAGTACCCACAGCATGAGGACAAGTTACATACGCACGATATGTGTACGCGTAAGGAAACCCCGCATCATCAAACCAATTACCTGGCAAAACTAGGAACGGCCTTGTAATTGTAGCATTACGAAGAATTCCTTGGGGGTGCCACCTGGGGAGCTGAAAGCCACCGTTCAGTTATGACACAGGGATACGCAACAGTCGTGAGGCATTAAGACATACGAGGCATGCGAAGTAAAAAAAAAAAAAAAAAAAAAAGAAAGTATATATATGTGTATGTATGTGGATATGTATATATATGTATATATATATGTATATATATGTATATATAGATATATATATATGTGTATGTATGTATGTAGATATATATATATATATAATAAATAAAAGAAAACATGTGTATCTTATCGGGACACTTAAGGTTGGTTTGTATATATATATATGTATATATATATGGTAAGGTCACACAGGGGAGGATGCGTAACAACTAGGGATGCCGCCTGAGGGGGGTGGGCAACATGTGTGCCGATCAACACATCTCCGAGCTTTCCAATACCTCAGGTAGAGTGGGCGCAAATGAAGTCAACTAACAACGCTCTAATACCCTTGTGTCGAGTTTGCATTAATAGATCGACAACACAACGGTGGAGACAACCTTGAGCGGGGGAACCAGGTTCGGGGCTAGGCTTCAGCCCCTCGTCCCTCAAAACGGCCAAACCAGGGGGTCTATTCAATTAGGCCCATGGAATCGGGTGGGGCAGTAGGTTAACGGCCCCTTCGATAGCTCAGTTGGCAGAGCGGAGGACGGTGAGCAAAGTCAGGGATCTTTAGGTCTCGGGTTCGGATCCTGCTCGGAGGACAGGTTTACCCTAGGGTACCATTATCAACAGTATGTTACTGATAACATGGGTAACACAGCGGCCCTATTATCAACAGTATGTTATGTGTAACATTGGTAACCCGGCTGCCTCCCCCACAAAAGGTTCACTGCGGTGTCACAGGACTTAGCGAAGGTGGGGCAGCGATGGAGAGTAGGACAGCACCACCAGATCTGACATGAAAGAACGATGGTGGCAGCATACATAAGAGATGGACTTGTTGGAGGGTTGAGTCAGGCGAACGATTCCAGGCGCATGTGCATTTCTGGACTACGCTTCGGTAACAAAACAAAAAAAAAAAAAAAAAAAGATGTGTATATATATATATACACAATATTAATAAAATGAAATTAACATATATAAGTAAGTATAGCAATAAGGATGCGAAGCAGAAGCTTAGCCGCAAATAGCAGGACTCCGGGGCAATGGACAGGATAGAACTAGCAATATGGGACCTACCATCTGTGACTTATAACCTGCCTCCAAATTCTGTCTGACAGCCATATAGAGAGCAATGCGTGGCACTCAAACTTATCCTGACTTGTAATGTTAGGGACTTGTCATTTGAGGAGACAAAGGGAGTGATTGAGTTAGGAGGCAAAGGTCTGTCACAGGAGCCTACACAGGTAAGGAAACTGCGGCCCAGCTACCGAGATGAGACGTGTTGTTGTCAAGCGGATGAGGCAGGCCAGTGGGGCAGGAGTTTATGCAGGTAATCATGCTGGGGCCCCAGCTGCCTCTAAGAGTAGGGTTGTGACCAATTGGTGGCCAGCAGCGCTGGGGCCTGGATGCATACACGGAGTGGGGTTATCGAAAATTAATAATAATGAGGAATAAGCAGATAAAAGAAAGGAGCGACATAGGTTTAGGAATTTTAAAGGAATTTCAGCCGGGCCGAACTGTAGCCCGGCTGTAAGAAGCGGGCTGGAGGTATTATCTCAAAGTAAGAAATGGCATGCACAGGGTACAAGGGTTCCCCTTAGAGGTAGGATAGTGCAAATGGAGAGAATTCTATGTGGTATTTTGTGGTGGTGTGGTCAGCCAGTAGGCCTATCAGGGGTTTGTGCGGGGGCATTGTGGTTCACATACAGGCAATGAATTAGGATCACACACATGCACGAAGTGGGGGGTTATTGGAAATTCAGAATAATAATGGATAAGCAGATAAACGAAAGGAGCGACATAGGTTTAGGAATTTTAAATGAATCTCAGCCGGGCCGAACTGTAGCCCAGCTGTAGGAAGCGCGCTCTGGAGGTATTATTTCAGAGCGAGGAATGGCATGCACAGAGCACAATCGTTCCCATTAGAGGTAAGATGGTGCGAAAGGAGAGAATTCTAATGCGCTGTTTTGTGGTGGTGTGATCGAGCAGTAGGCTTATCAGAGGTGTGCTGGGCGTTGTGGTTCACACACAGGCAATAAATTAGGAACACACACTCAGAGACAATTCCAGGCTAATAGGTTGTGTAGAGAAAATATCTTTCTAGTCTATTTTAAGAACCACAGGTGCAATATTTGCAAACAAAGGAAGTGGTGGCACAGGCGAAGAAAGGCACTTCAGTAATGCAGGGTAATGACTGCAGTAATGGCGGACACATCCGAGGAAGTTAAGGCATGGCAAAAAAAAAAAAAAAAAAGGGGGCATGTAAATATACTAGAGCATTGACGAGCCATAACATGTGCGGTAACAGATGTCAAGAAGTGGTGAGGTAATGCTTCCCTTCTCGTCCATCTAGGGACTGCGACAGTATGATGATGGGGCCACTCCGTGGTGGCCAGAGCTGAACGCCTGGCCAGAGTGGGTGGCTGGAACCCGGTTTCAGCGATAGCAACTCTCCTGGATGGGAACCCCCTGGAACGTGATGTGCCATGTGTGAGCTAGAGTGGGCCAGCTGGTGGGCCAAGAAGGGGTTAAGCCAGCCTTTCCAGAAATCCACCTGGGGGGAAAACTAGCTAAACAACTGGCGGTAGAGGTCCACGGTGGCGGGCCGTCTTAACACTGGGTCTGGCCAGAAAGGTTGCCCGAGGGAGCTCTGAGGCATAATTGGGCCAAGAAGATCCCAGGAGAGGTGATTCAGGGAGCCAGGTCTCCAGCCCCAAGTGGAATGTCCAGGCAAAGAGTCAGCCCGCGCTAGTGTGAATCAGCATGGATGGTATTCAGCAGATGGGTACACCGGTCTGAGGCGGGCACAGACACTTCCTAACAAGGGTAGAAACCCTCTCGAGATAACAGCCTGAGAATTAATAAGTAAGGGAGGAGCACAGGTGGGGGGGCCTCGGTTATCGCGAGATGCCATCCCCGAGGCTTGGCAGAGTTACAGGGCGATCCTAAAGCTATAAATGATTAAAAGGCCTCCAGATGGTGATTCCTGGAGCAAAAAGCTATTCCTCAGGCTACTTGGAGCCTTTTACGGCGGGGCCTGGGATGATGTGACGGCGCTCCTTAATCCCGCAAGGGACAGTTGGAATCCTGAGCAACTGTGGAGACTGACCTGGGTCTCGCTCTGACTTGTCAGGAGCATGACAAATTGATAAAGTGGTAAACCACAATAAAGGAATGAGCTGTAAGATGCTAAGCGTGCTGGTGCAGAGAACACCAGATGGAACAGCTCTAGCTTTCTCAGGATGGGTGTCGGCCAATGTTTAAGAAACTCATCGCTGACACCGGGATCGCCCGTAAGCTAACCCAACCTGTGTAAATAATAAACTTGCGACATATTATACCCACAAAATGTTGTCCTAGCATTTATTATGTTGCATGCATGATATTGTGATAAATGCCAATTGCACACCCACTAAGGGACTAGGGGTAGCAGCGCTATGGATGGCGCACAGTCCGTTCACCTACAAAAGTCGACAAGGCGTTACATACAAAAATGTAAAACTCGTATTGACAGCCAAGCTTTAGAGGAGGGAAAACAGTGTTTGGAAAGAAAGTTGTTTAACCTCTTGTTTGATGGATGGAATGGTCCAAATGGATTAATGGGTGCACATCCAAGCAGAGACTGGTTTAACACCAAACTTCTTTGGAAGACTGGGATCTTGAGCAGAAGAGTGCCACAGAGTTCTGTAGCTGATGACACACCCACCCACCTCTCTAGAGCTTCAATTTCTCAGCCAGGTAGGTAATTGGTTAAGAAGTGTCCACCAGCGGTCATAAAACCACTGAGTACTTGCCACTGGTAAATAATGCAGAGTACAGAAAAAGTAAAGCCCTCACAAAAAACTTCATGCCACACCTGGATAGTTTAGATGTTCAGAAGAAGACAACACAGAGCATAACTTTTACGTGCATTTTGCAAAGGGGGAGTGACCAACTATCTAAGAGAGTGGATCATATGACACAAAACAAAGGTTTCTTTACAGTTTAAACAAACAGAGGTTATGGCTGTTAAAATGCAGTTTGTGATGGTAGGTCAGGCTCTTAGAAAGTGCCAGTTAGATATTAACAGGGGGCACCTGAAATCCTTCAAGAAACCTATCTACATAAAAAAGGAATTCCAAAGTTCATTGAAGCATGAGGCTTATGTCGGAGCACAAATCAAACAGCAAAATTTGGCAAAATGTGCCAACAAACAGTTAAAAGATTGAAACTACCATTCAATGCTAGTCAAAAGTTACGCGTTTCCTATTTAAAGATGGACAACTGGATCAATGAGGATATATTATTTGAATGTGAAGACAGGCTTAATTACTTGAAGATGGAGGTTACAAGCAACCCAATACTGATCAGTGAATGCAATGTACAAACCTTACTCAATACATTTAGGAAGGATGTCCAATCTGAAGGTGGTTACCTACTTACCTGCACAGGAAGGTCTCATTAAGATGATTTTGCTACCCCAACTGCACGTGCATTCTGCACAACACACATTGCTGTCCTCAAAGAACAGTTTCAGAAGATCGACAGTGTGTTTAAAAAAAAAAAACTACTGTGGAATGGTGAGGCACTGTTATGCTGACTGAAAGAAAGGGGGCATTATTCACTTAGTAGAAGCTGCCATTCAAGAATGGGTCCAACAAATTCAAGATAAGGTCTTGTAAAGAGTGCACTATAATCAGACCACACTTTGTACCATAGGTTTGCTCTCCAACTCGTGCTGTTTACGATAGCAGACGGAGAAAGAAATTATCCCTTATTGCTATTTTGATGCATGAAGGGGCAATCTCTTCTTGAAAAATGAAGGCACAGATCTGTCAAGCATATTATATAAAACATTCTTTTAATGCTATAAACAGAATTCTTAGGTACTGAAGAGCAGGAATCTACATAAACAGAGCTGAAGGGGTATTGCAGAGAAACTGTATCAGTGGAGTATTAGTGGCATAGGAGGGAAGAGAGGTGCATGTCCTCTGTGAAATTGGTCTATGACAAGTAGGGGCACATCCCTCCACCCTCCACCCTCAAAAATCATAAAAATATGGGAGCCATGCCACAAATACTTGGGCCTGGAATGAAAGGTTCAAGTGATGCTGACAACACCTGGGAAACAAATGGAAAATCCATAAAGACTCAATTTACAAGGAGCATTGTGAATCAAGTTTCTTGTCATAGGGCAGAGAAAACATTATATATACAATTTGTATAGCCCTCACATTCTGTGTACTATTGCACTGCACATCTAATTTTTGTTCATATAATGCTTTGCTCTTTCTGTAAAAAAAAATATATATATATATATATATTTTTTAATAAGTCTTTCTATAGTTTACCAGCTTTGTTAAACACCATCAAGTCACAAAAAAGTAAAGTATCACAATAGGACAGTTAGTAATTTGGATCTTGGTATAATAACAAGGAAGGAAATGTCCTAAATTATGCAGTCGTGCACAGTCTCCAAATAATGGTGCTTAAAGGGAACTACATATTAATCTATTTGCTATGATTTGAGACCTCTAGCAGGCAGTCCTGTTGCCCATTTCCTTCTGGATGCAACAGTTCCCTTAGGATGACTGTTTAAGAACCACACTACAAAGATATATAGATATATATATAAAACATATATGCTAAAATAGACATCTTTAAGTGCAGTGCTTAGCTAAGATTCCTAATCGGTCACTTCTAATCCAAAGTACCCCAATAAGCATCTAATGTCTAAATGGCAGATTGCTACAGTAATTCATCTTGGATCACTAGGACTTCAGAATCCACACTTACTGTATAATCACATTCCAATTTTATGACTCAAATTCAAAAGGGCATATATTTTTAATGAAACATACAGGTTGCTCAAGTATTCTTTTTGATGAAGACACTTCAGGTTCTGGTGAGGTCACAATCTATATTAGCATAATTTATAACATTAAAGGCTATTGACAAGGCAATGTCCCAAAGCTTTTAAACCCGGTACAAGCTTCTAGATGCATCTTCCTTGTGTGATTATGCTCTTTAAATACTAAATATTTTTTCTGCCACTACATAAACACCAAAGGACACCAGTTACATAATCAAGTTATATAATAAAGAAATTCAGAGCAGAGTTAATCATAGATCACTTACATCTGAGTGGAAAATTTCAGGTCACACTATGGCTGGCAATTTCAGTTAGCCTTACACGTCACTGGAAGCAACAACATTAAACAAGTGTTGCAGTTCTTAAACACAGGTATCCAAAAGAAATAAGTTGGTGCATGGCATTAGAGCATCCAAATTTGAAACAAAACAAGAGTAAATTATAAGTATCGTGGGATCAGAAGGACACATTTTAATTTGCTGAGCATCCCGAATCAAATAAACCAATTTGTAACAAAACAATTACAAGCATTAGCAAATTCAATAGGTCTTACCCATGGATGATCTACTGCCTCTGGCAATTGGCTGGGGGTGGTTAACGGGGGTGATGAGGAGGGGTGCGTAAACAAGATGAATTTAAAAAGCACTATGATGCGGCCAGCGCTGGCCACTTCATAGCGCTTTTTAGGTCGAGACTGAAGAGATGGGCAGGGGTACAAGCGGATAGAAACTGCATCGCTTGCACCAACTACAGTAGGTCAGCTAAAATAGTGTCCCCACGTTCTGCATAGGCAGGTGTGGACTGTATAGCGAATGAATACCTCAGAATTAAGTGCAGCACACTACAATTGGCTGAGAGACAAGTTTTTTAAAACAATAGCTATGACGCAGCCAGCATAGACTGCCACACAGCTCTGAAAAATAGTACCTGAATTCCAGAACGAGCAGCAGATGGCCAGGAGACGGTACCAGTCAAAAAGGTAATTAATCAGTACTTGGTCCATGCATCAGGACCAGCAACGGAAGTGACATATGGCAAGAACTGCCAACAGGAAGGTATAAAAAAAGAGCAACAATGATGCCATCAGGTGGTAACCAATGGGTGGGTTCTAAGCCCCTAACTGACTACAAAAAAGGAGATTCCAATGCTCTGTAATTGGATTTGTGAAGAATTCACTCATTCAACTGGATAAGACACAGAAAGAAATCACACTTACATTTAAGTTGTTCCAAAATATGCACTGGTAATCGGGAGTGCAATCAATTTGAAATATTATCAAGGTGCTGATGAGAATATTAATAGGCAATACCTTTGATTTGCTGAATTTTAATTAATCTGTGCGGCAGTACAACTTGTGTCCTGAACAGCAATGCTGATTCTTTTTAAACCCCAGAGGCCAAGGGCCCATGCATATGGCAAGTCTAAAATTCATCCACTACTACGAATATAGGTTGTCCATGTGTTTACTTTTCTGCCCTTACATGATAGCCTCCTTAAGAGAATAACGTATGGTGTTCACTAGCCACCTAGTAATTATCAACCGTTCCAACTAGTACTAAAAAGATGACAAGCATTTGCAATGGAATGGGTCTTGCGTTTGCTCAAGTTAAAGCTATTAGCGTTGTAAATTCCTAACTAGACTTTTCTTGCCACATAAATTGAAAATGAAAAGTAAAACAGTTGACATTAGCAAGCCGATTCAGAGCGCCACACTTGCCATGAGTGTGAGCGCGAAGTAGAGACACAAACGGAAATAGTCGTTCGCTCACAATCAAACATAACAGCAATTATTCATGTGACAGGGTCGATGGCCAAGGCAGTAACAAAACTGTCCCAAGGACGGACAAATGTAAAGCATTTACTAAAAGGCAAGTCCATGAACGAGTAAAAGTGATGGACAGGAGGTGGGCGTGGTTAAAAGCCCACATAGATACCAACGCATAGGAAAAGCACCACTTGCAAGCTGCTATGCTCGACCTAAAAAAGTAATAAGGCAATACTAAGTTGATAAATCATCTAACATTAACCCTGGTTTATAAATGAAGATCGTTACTGGGCGATATCTTCAAACAGAAATGAAGGTATTCCTAGCCAGTTACCCGCTGCTGTGCTTCACAGGTAACATTCAAACCAGCACCTTAGAGGGCAGTTGATATTATATAGGGTGGCCCAGCCCAATGCATGCCACAAGTTTCCCTTCGGTAACTCAAGAGTAATTTTGCAAGCTATTTTCACTCCACGACTTCCTAGTGTGCTTCACTATTGATCGCCACAATGCATTTATTGGGACGGCATGGCTTGTAGGAAGGGTTATTCTGAAGGTTGTTGAGACGCCATTAAAATGGCAAACCACTCTGGTCCATGAATTTCACATCAGTGCAATTAATATCACACTGTCTAATTCTATAATCTCTGCAGTCCAATAAGTCACACATACCTTCCCTCGCAATCTCACACTCTTTAAATGACTCTGCTCCCTATTTAATGTTCCTTCAGCTACACCCGTCTCGGTTTGTGAAGCAGAAGCTCGAGTCAGGGCAGCTCTATAGGACTTGCAACCGACAGACACCCGCACATCTCTGCATGACTTAAGTTTAAGGGGGAATACATACAAGCCCATTAAATATGCACATTTCTAACAACTGCAACGTGGGAAATACTGGCCGAGAAATGAAACAGCAGGATATATTTTTCATAAAACGGGCAGAGACAACTACTACAAGACTTAAATGGAAGCCACTAGTGACGTGCACTCAAAGACATATCTTACTATTTAGAGCAGTTCAGTGGCTAGTCCACTGTGTTGATATTTTTGTACGATAAACATGTTATTTATTTCAATTTCTTTATATTTTAACTGCAGAACTATCAATAATCATGTTGCAGCAAAACATCTGTACATTTTACCTCATTTGACAATAATATATTAAATAAGTTGAAATGTTTAACACAAACAAAGGGCCGGACTTCCTTCATGTCATTCAAACTCAACTGTAGTAGACTTACTGTGTGACACTGTACAATGTTAGGCACATATGGTAGGAATCGGAGTAGCTGACTTCATGGTGGATTTATTTAAACATGTGCAGACAGATAGGACTTTATTCCACTGTCAAAATATTCTCTGCAATGGTAAGCTTCCCTCAATTATGGAATCTCTTTCAGGGGTGGGGACGGGGGTAGGTCCTATAAAATGCCAAGGTCAGCCGTTAGATGACACCTACTTTGTGGGAGCACAAGGAGAGCCAAAGAGTGGGTAGTCTAAAAAACCGTATGCAACGCTTGTGCACAAATCTGCAGGAGTTGAGATTTCCTCAGATTGAGACATATCCTCCCGTACGGGGTCGTAATGACATCATACAATGGTGGAAAAGAAGACAGGAGCGAATCGTATAGTTTAATACAAATAACTTCACTTGTACTGAAGCAAAATAGTCTATCTGCATCCTCCAAATGTAAGAAACAAAGGTGCAATTCCTCCACCTGGCCACCTACATCAGAAATGCTAATCCTTACCTTTAGATAGCTTACAGCTTTCGTGCCCAACGCAGGTCCGGTTAAGCTCCTTTACGGAACACAAACACAAGTAACCGACATTTGTTTGTTATTAAACTGTACAAAAACAGCTTTCAATTTTTTCCGAAAACAATGCGATTCTCATCAGAATAAATCTCAGACAATAAGGTGCACTTCGCTGAACATGTTGCAAACCTTAATGTACTTATAGGGTAAAACAAAAATGTCAAGACTGGATTGTTTTATATTTATCCTAGAAGAGAAGACAAATCTTTAACTGTTTAAGGCTTACATATTAGCACATGGTTTTCGTTGATGACGCCGTTTAGTAAAAATAAAAAAGGGAGGTCACTTTACCAAATTTGCCTCCCCACTAATCACGTAATAATATAGGTCCAGGATGTCCCTGTATCGGTGAATGCATGCTGCGGCTCTGAGACTTGAAGTGACACTAATCACTGGATGTCCCTATTAAAAGTAAAGACTATATTGGTGTCTCTATCTCTTGTTATCAAATATTCTTGTTGTAACTGGTTATGACTGTTTAGAGGTCTGAAGCTCAGTAAAAGTGGGCAAGAGGATATTAGGAACAAGTCTACAATTGCAAAGGAAAGCCTACAAAAATGTGACAGCACTACACTGCAAGGAAGTTCAGGCCTTATTCACGGGAGCCAACGTTCAGCAACATTCTTGGGGCGTTCAACATATATATTTTGATGACTTGCTTCTGCTCTTTTTATTTCTCCAGTGGGATAGAGTCGGGTTTGTCATGATGGGATGCTGTGTTTGGGGTCCGACTTGGACCAGTGAGACAACCCTTGCTGGCCAACAGCTGACCACTGACCCATGTGCTCTGATCAGAGTTCTTGATTAAGCCTATAATCTTGTATCTGGCAGTTGAGACTGTTAACCGTTTTGGCTAATATCAATAAGAATGCATTTCTTGGTCAGCCCACACTGTTGATAAGTCCGCAGGAATAATTATGGTAAAAAAGTTCTATCTCATAGCTTCTTTCCATCATTTTGAGTCTCCTATCCTTTCCCCTTTTCTATACTACTTCACTGATCTTCTACTCCAGGGATTTTCATCCTTTTCACTTCTGAGGACCCCTACTTAACCATTACTGCAAACCGGGGACCTCTGTGAATCCTTATTAGAATCTAGGGACCCCCAGTGAGTCATTACTGGAAGCCAGGGACCCTAGTCTAAGCATTTAAATACAGAAACAAGCATTTATCATACAAGTATTTTTATTTAATTCACAAGAAAATACAGCAAAAAAATAAATAATTTTAATGGGAAGGCTGGAGCATTTCTAAATTCAATTGAGGCCACTCAACGTCTATACTATATTCTGTTTGGTGCACCTGAACTGTTCCCACAAATCAATCTGAGGATACTAACACCTTTTTTAACTTCCACTTTCAAATTATTTTGCATTAACAGAATGGTTTAAATATTCAGTTTTACATTTTGCTTCTTTATTGCTATACACTTTATTCATCTGTAAAAATTATTCAATTTTCTAAGCAGTCGCGGGCCCCCTGAGCAAGCCTCCCGGACCCCCCCATGGGTCCCCCGAACAGAGTTTAAAAACCACAGTTCTACTCCATTCTGACGCATTTCACCCCCTCAGTCCAAGGGAACATTTTCACTCCGGGTCAAATAATCACTGCTGCATTGTCTGAAATCTAAACAAAACATACGAAATAGGTTCTTATTCGTCCTTTCATTTAAACTTAAAAAAAGACTGGTGGACGACATTTAGAAAGTAAGTGTCCATTTTTCTGTGCCCAACTGAGTCTTTGTAAATAAGTTCCACGTGCTCATTGCAGGTAAGGAGTATTACAAAGCACAATAATGACTAGCAATTTTCAGACATGCTTTCACTGATTCGCTAGGGCAGTCGGCTCCAGTCACAAAGATCCCCGCTGCCGGACAATGCGCCTTTGTTACAGCCCATGCCTTCACAAAGCAGCACTCACGGGCAGCCATTAGCAGTTGTGCTGGGGCATACTCATTACGTTTGTTCTGCAAGCTATTGGCCTTTGGAAATGTAGCCAAGAAAAAAGTAAAAAGTACAGACTGTGGCTAATTTTCTCTATTCTTGCAATAGTTATTATACACAATAAGGGCATGGGGAAAGTCATCTTTATTCTGGTGAACTACATTTTTTGTCGTCCGCTATTTTTGACATTTTTGAAGCTCATACTTGCAGCTAAGTCTTTTTTCACTCCAGCAACTTCCTGTGTGGGCTGAACTTTAATTTGTAAGAGGGCGATGCGAACATCGACAACCAATCTTTAAAGTTGATAAAAAGGCTTATGATACCCTGTAACATATTCCATAGCTTTACCTATTACAATAAACAAGCAGGTTTTTTTTTTTTTTTTTTTTTTTTTTTTTTTTTTTTTTTTTCCACAAAGGTGAGATTAAAGGAGAGAATAACAACTGCGCTTAGAAATGAACATTTCGTCATGCAGTGACCATTTGTATATTGCATATCAGCATGGCCATAGGGTGCTGTATAACTTCTGGGGTATAAGCTTCCAAGTAGTTTGTATTTTCCTCATAGACTACATCGGAATCCTCATGCGACAATATGTTTTATGAGCTATGCTCCTCCTCATCCCCAAGACTATGTTCTGTCAATCATAGCATGCTAAGCATTTGGCTGATCTGAAGGAGGTCAACAAGTGGTCATGTTAGATGATGGCTTGCCAATGTCTTAGTTATTGAGCTGGCAGTGCATTATTCTTATATGTACGCGGATAGTGTTCTTTATTATTTTGTTAAAAAGGTCTCCCTAGTTAACAAAATTCCAGTTGCCTAGAGTTATTCTGTGCATTGTGCTTATGACTATGAAGTCGGTCTGAACTGTGTTGGCCTTGTGTCTTTCGTTCTGTGTAGTCTATTGAGTTGTGTTTGTGATGTGGATGTCTCTTTAAAACAATGCTTTTTTGGCATTGAACCTGTCAATGACTTTAGACTTTAGTTCAATTAATATTTCGCATTTACTGCCTAACTGCAGCTGATAGTGAAGTTGCTGAAGAAGAATGTACAAAATGTGGGTGGAGTTTGATGGGCAACACAATGGGTGCCTTTCCCTAGGACTCTGGTTTCATTGTTAAAGAAACAAAGCTGGACTGGAGTAAGGCCAGGAACTGTCTAAAGGCCATTTCATGAGCAGAAATGTGGGCACTCTTGACAAGCACAACTTCATCAGCTGGAATGCTTGCTTTACACACAAGAGTTAAGCACTGTGTTCACCCTATTACTTTCCAGTCTTAGCAAAGAGAGTTAAGATGTTAAACAGCTGTGCCTACATGGATGTAGCATTTTTAGTTCCATACTGGGAGTGGGAAACACAAGGAGTGGAGAGATTTTAGAAGGCACAGCTGAATGACTGCTAGTGCTGACAATTCATATTAACCATACTTTATCCAGCATAGGTAGTCATGGAACAGAGACACATGGAGCAACACGCTGGAATTACTGTGGCGCCCAGTCACCAGGTGGTGAGTCCTTCCATCAAACGCCAAAAGCAAGGATGTTAAATCTGAAAGGGGGATCTAAGGTTACAACCTAAGTGCTTCACTTTTAACTGTGATCCTGCACCATTATGGTATGGTGACCTCACATTTGTGTAACAGGTAGACTGAAGGCCTTCTTCACAAGGACACTAAAAACAAAACCAAGGATGGTAAGTGGGAATCTCTTATCCTGAAGGCCTGCAGCACTACAGAAGAGTCAGATATGGCTAAGTTTAATCGTCGTCAGTTCACCCAAGGAGAATCCCTACTATTGGCAGTGTTTAAGGATTTGCCGAGGAGATCCCAACACCATTTTCTCAAAGTGACCGCCATTAGAAGCACGTTGGAATCCAAAGTCTCAGAATTACTAGATATAGAAATCGATGCAGTAGGATAGATAATAAGAGTAGAGATCATGGGCACTAGCATAAAAGGACTAAAGGGGAAAAACATGCAACATTCAAACCATTCCAGAACTCTGCTGAATCCTGTATCTTACAGCTAGAGGCCAAAACCGCATGCATAAAGAATATCCTTAGTTTTATCAGTTTACTCAATTCAATAACAAGATGAAGATTTAACAGAGCTAATAAAGCCACATTGACAAAAGAAAAAAATCCAAACGCAGTCCCCAAGGAGAATGCCAAAATGTGCCTGTTCCCCTGCAGATGGAAAGGAGGAATGTCTGGGCAGCATAGCTCATTCTAGACAGAAAAATTGCTGAATCCAAAGAGCTAAAAATATTTGTTAACCCCAATCACCCTGGTATGGAGGTCTCAGAAAGACATCAATTTAAAATCCAAGATAGAAACACAGTAAGAGTTAACATGTTCATACGAGTTGAGGCCGTGCAGACATGTTTGGCAACCCCTACAACCGACAACAGTCTGATAAAACAGGATAGCCACTTCCAACCTATATTTTTAAGATAACGTGGGGTTACCATGATTTTAAAATGGGAGAGGTCAGAGTGACTAAATATATGGAGTGCAAAATTCTTACTGCATCACTACTTATATAAACAATATTGCTTCCCCATTATCCGCTACTTAACTCCCTTAATTGCCTGCACCTTGCCCCTTGTTATTCATGAAAAAAGAAGCAAAGACATACGCTAGATTAGCCATTATGTTCATAGCCCAAATGTTTGGATATTGTGTCTATTATAATATTTCAATATAAGACAGAACTGGTACAATGGTAATGGAAAAGCCTTTAATAAAGCACAACATTAACAGAGGGGTGGAATTAAGTCTTCCTAATCCAATAAAAGGAAAAAAGTCTTCTGAGCCCCAAATTAGCAGATACACCGCCTACTCTTGCATCTGGAGGGTGGTAATGCCCTGCTCCACGGCTTCCCAGACTCCACAGTGGCACCTCTTAAGGGTAACATAACATCACATCACCCCTATCCTGACGGAATTCCATTGGTACCTCATATCATCTTGGATCATCTTCAAAACCAACTGCATCATTTACAAAGCCATCACAACCACCACTACCTTTCATCTAGAAGACAAACTCACCACCTCTGGTGGTTCTCAGCACACCTGAATCACCTGTTTAAAGAACAGTACATCACAATGCATCAAAATCCCACAGCGTCAGCTCCTATCACTCACTGCCTTTATGCTCGTCTTTGAACATGTACAGCACTCTGTTGCATTTTGGCTAGGTTTGCACTATAGAAAAACTATATACATAAATACATACTAATGAATGCATGGATGTACTATCGAAAGGAAAACAAAATAGTTCTGCCTCAATGGTGCCAGCCTAAGGTCCTTCTTCTAGGAACCAGCAGAGGCATAGCAACAAAATTCAAATAGCCTTTAAAATTGGATTTGCCTATGGGAGCGGAGGGGCAATTATGGTATGTCAGCTTTACCGCCTCCGCATGAGGGGTTCTACTGTGGGTGGATGCTAGTGTTCCCCTTAAAGCAGACACAGTCTTAAAAGCAGCCAACAGTCATATATAGGAGTGGTGGGTGAAATTGGTGGTAGACGTATGGAACTTTTAAAAATATATGCATCGAATATAGATAGACCAGATTTTTATGAAGGGGTGATACGCCTACTGGCACCATATGCATATTATGACATCATATGGATGGGTGACTGTAAGTGTGCGTTGGATAGGGAATTGGACAGTTCGAGACCCGCAACAAGACCACTGGGCAGATCCTCAAAGGCATAGTTGGAGGGAATGGATACCTTGAATCTGAGTTAACTGTGGCAGGTAAGACATGGGCAGACACAAGGCTACTCCTTTTATTCCACACCACACGCAACATTCTCCAGAATAGATTATATGTTCATACACCCAGAACAGGTGGCACAATTTGGGAACATACAGTACCTAGATAGTACTTTATCTGACCATGCTCCACGTGCTGCGGAGTTACAGGGCCAGACCTACGTGACCCAGGTGCTGATTTCTGAGAGGCAATACAGGAATATTTTCTTCTCAACATGGGAACAGTTCAATCAGCGGGCACAGTATAGGAGGCTTTTAAGGTGACCATCAGAGGTAAATGTATGGCTGCAACATATGAAGTGTGCAGATCAATGTGGGACACGTTCCGGCAACTAGCAGAGAGTGAACATAGATAAGCAGACTCCACACCCAGACAGGCTTGGGAAGTGAGAGACAAAGTGCGGAATGAACTGGATGAGGCCCGAGATATACTGGAAAAATATGACTATTGTACATACCTGGAAACACAACACAAACTGCTGGTCGATTGCTGGCCTGGCTGGTAAACAGAGAGAGAGGGGGTGTTGCAGTGGTAGCTCTCGAAGATGTGAATGATGGGATACTGACATCCCAGGAAGCAATTCTGAATCGCTTTGTTAAGTTTTACTCTCCACTATATGCAAGGCAGGACCACAGCACTAAAGTAGAAATAGAGGCCATTCTTGATGAGGCGCAACTACCCCAAGTAGATGAGGAAATGAGGGCCCAATTGAGCGCACCATTGGAAATGGCAGACGTTAGGTGATCCCTCAGATATATAAACGCAGCGAGGGGGCCGGGCAATGATGGATTGACAGTGGAATTTTACCAAACGTGGATCTACTGTGTGCACCACAGCTAAGCATGTACAGGGAAGCATTTGAAACGGAGTGCTGCCCGCATCACTCAGGAAAGCAAACACCTTACCTAAACCTGGGAGAGATCCTGGCAACTGTGAATCATACCGACCATTGTCAATGATCACAGTACATGCTAAAATAATAGGGAAGATATTGGCCCAGAGACTAGCGAAAGCGGCAGAAACAACAATACAAATAGAACAGGCAGGGTTTGTGGGAGGTCATAACACCTCCACGAATATCCGTAAAGCATTCCTTCTCACAGAAGAAGCTACAATAAAAGAGGAGCTATGTGCGCTCACTAGCTTTGATAGCCACAAGGCGTTCAACACAGCTGATTGGCTGTTCATGGTTTGGACACTGCGAAGATATGAACCGGGGATGGATTACCCACGATTGGTGAAGCTATTATACACTGACAGCACAGGATTTTGCTATAAGCAGCATGTATCTTGAGGGTGCACAATGTGGTGGTGGTTTGTCAATCTACACATTTCAAGGATCAGTGCACTCATTGCAAGGTTCTTCAGGAATTGGGCAACATGTGGAGGTGTCATTGTTGGTAAAATTTCTGTTTTTCACTTGCCCCGACTAGTATAGGGTGTTGACGGATTGGTCTATTACCCTTCCCAAATCATTATAATTAAATGATTAAGCTATGCAAGATAAATGTTATCCTTTTCCATTTTAATCAATTAATCATTTAGACTTACGAGCAAAATTGACTGCTTAAAATTGTTCTCCAAATTACCTAGTCATAGACAATATTTTGAACTTAACATTTTGCCATGATGAAGAAGCTATGATTGGACTTTAGTGAATAAAAGCTATTGGTGAACCAAAAAAGTGAAAACATCTCAAATGTCAGTAATATTTCGACTGGCCTGTCAGCTCAGGTCTTCAGACTACTAAAAATCGAACAATATGAAGGTGCAAACAAGCCATACATTTACACAAAGAAGCGGCCATCTTGAAAAATCAATGTATCTGGAATTGTCGCACAGACGTGAATCTATGTCACAGGTTCAGTACTTTTGATATAAACTGAACAAGATACAGTGTAACCCTTTTGTAGGACCTTTTGACACCCTATCCAAAAATTGAAGAAAACAAGGTGGATTTGGTTACATGCAGACGTTAAACATTAGTGAAAACAACATTTGGCTACAAGAAGTCATTTCCTGCTAAGGGTTCATGCTCTATGTGTCCATAGCCCTTCACAGGCTGTTACAGCTTTCTTCAGGTGACCACCTGGTGGTTACTCACCTACGTAACACCTTGCTCTCTAACATGCTATCCAGTTAGTTTTTAGTTATCAGTAACTGCACTTATTCAAACAAATGTAATTATATGGAGAATTTGAAAAAATACCCTTAAATTGTCAGACAAAGAATGGGTGCGTTGGGGCTAAAAAAACATCCGAAAGGATAGTAAATCAGCCCAATGTGATTTACAAATAAACTACGAGTAAACTGAAAAAGTGACTTATTATTTGACTTGCTGTGTATAAATCAGAAATTGGTTGAGGGACTGCCGGTTCAGGTTACTCCTTACTGGTGATGCTTCATACCGGAAAGGATACATGTGAAGTCCCATGACCGCTTTTAGCATGTCTATTAATGACCAGCTTTAAGGAAGTGCACTTCAAGTACAAGGATTGAAGAACAGCATTCCAGAGACTGACATCACATAAGAAAACTGCTCAGGGGTTATTCCTGCTCGGTTATTTGTGCATGTACAAGCAGAAGGAGGAAGCAACATCATTTAAAAGGTATTAACAATGGTCTCCGGGTTGGCAGTTGCTGAGGGAATGTCAATATGTATAGCGGGATCACATTAAACAAAAGTAAATCCATTGTAAAATCAATAGGTTGTTGCATTGGCATTACAGACTTGATCCCTGATGGAGACTTTACTGAGCAGCTTTGAAGGGATACAGTGCCGTGCCTTGTAATGGACAGCCTGCTAAACACAAACAAGCATTTACAATGCAATGGGTCTTGCGTTTGCTCGAGTTAGAGCTATTAGCTCTGTATATTCCTAACTAGACTTTTCTTGTCACATAAACTGAAAATAAAAAGTAAAATAGTTGACATAAGCGAGACGATTCAAAGCGCCACTGTGAGCGAGAAGGAGAGAGGCAAAAAGAAAAAGAGGTTCGCTTTCAGTCAAAGTTATCGGCAAAAGTGAAATTATCCATGTAACAGGGTTGACGGCCAAGGCGGTAACAAAACCACCCTAAGGAGGGACTAACATAAAGCATTTAGCAATGATAAGAAAGGATTTTTGAAAGGCAAGCCCATGAACGAGTGATAGTGATGGGCGTAAGGTGGGTGTGCTTAAAAGCCCAGATACATGCCAGCACATCGGAAAAGCTGCGCTTGCACGCTGCTATGCTCAACCTAAAAACATAATGAAAGAATCAACAGGAAAGCGTAAATGAAAAGTGCTGTAATTGTAAACATACCATAATAAAAACTGGAAAGTGTAGACAAGTCTTAATCAGCTTACTAGGTAAACAGCTAGGGTGGCTGTGTATGATTAAAGGGTATAAACACTGCAAAATGTTTGATTTGCACTTCGGTTGCATATCTTTTTCTGATGAGCATCACTAGAGCCTACAGATCCTTAAACAGCTGCATTCCTTCTTGGTTTTATTTGCCAAAGACAAAGACCCTTGTTGCCAAAAAAATCATGAACATGAAGTTATGCTGTTAAACAAAACTCGTGGTGCAGGATATACATCTGAAACAATGCCAGAGGATTATATTTTTTACACCGTCTCTAATAAAGTAGATTAGTGGAAAGTGTGTACTTATACGAATGAAACACCAGTTCATGTATTATGCATGTCCCTTGGATTAGTAGTGGAAAGCAAATGTTGGCTGCATTCTTTAATCTTAGCGCATGGTATATGGATATGTAAAGATGCAAAGTAATTTTCGTTGAATTGTGTTACTGGAGCAATGGAATGCAGTACAAATTATGGGAATTAGGTATAAGAAGTTTTCAGCTATTGGATAAGGTCATTTTTAGCAATTTTATGGTTTACATATTACTGATACATGCATTTTATCTGAGGTGTATATGAAAATGTTCTTTATTAACCAACCGACAAACTGACTATCTTTGTTTATCTGTGAAGGTTGGCAAATACGACTAATTGGGATCTACAATTAGCATGATAGAATCAGCTAGGCATGTCTCATTCACACACAAGCACATGGCGCTAGGAGGAATGCAGGAGACAAGGACAATGCTCACTGTGATATGAAGAGATGCTGACTAAACTGTAGAACAACCTAGTGGACCAAAGCAAAGTCAGTTTTGCAGCAACCTCCTACCACAATGGTCCAGTGATTCGAGAAGTCTGTCAACGCTCAGAGACTTGGCAGGTACCCATGGTTATTTAGGTTCAAGGCTATGACTGTTTCACCTAAGTGGATATTCGTCTTTCTGGCCATAAGACCAAATGCTAGTGCCATCTCCAGACGGGCTCTCCTGCAAATGGGCAGATACAGTACCCTTGCTCAAAGACCAAGACAATGCTAATCGATTCCCTTTGAGTATGGTAAATGAAACAGCAGAAATAGCAATAAACATCCCCTAATGAAGATGTTGGACCACAAATGTGGCCAGAAAGATTGAGTTCCCCTGTGGTTTAAGAAAGCAGGGGTTTGGAAGACTACCAAGACACTTGTGTGGCACAGACTGCGAATTGAACTGTCTCTTGATGCTAGTGACAAGATTATCTTACTCAATGATATCCATTTTATTGACGTCAAAAGAAGAACTAGCCCAGCAGATTACGTTTATGATGGTGTAGATGGCAAGGAAACGGGACTGCTATCAATTTCTAAATTAGTATTTCCAGTGTATTCTACGGGAGGTCAAATCCTAGGTATCTGAACCTCAGACAGTTTAGAAACGTCTCTTGAGAAGGTGCATTGGCAAAAAATGCCACATCACCTTGTAGTGCCACACAGTTGGCTAGATCGCTTCAATTACTAACAAAGCAGGAGAACGACCCTCTTGCATTGCTGTTAATATCCAAAACCCCTTAAACTGCAGTCCCACAGCCATCCTAAAGACCACTGGTTCGCCCTAAAGACCACTGGTTCTGCTCTCTATGCATGAATACATTTTTGGCTGGTTTTTACTGAATTGATTATTAAATTATGTTTACGTGTTATGTGCCCTGTAGTTAATTATTTTTATACACCTCTTACCAACCACAATGTTGCGCACGGACAATTGGTTTGAGCTAGACTATCAGAGCAACTGCGATCGGGACAAAAAAGATGGGAGACGGTGGAGTGCAGCTCCTCATTCTGCCACTGTCCTGGGCTTGCGGCAGTATAGATGCGCACAGGTGGTGCTGCCTACTGGGACAAGCAGAGCATGGGGACGAAATGCACCTTTGACTACTATCAGGTTTAACACCTTCACTGCAGCAAAGTCTGTCTGGGGTACTTTTGAAATACGTAAGGAATTACTCTGTCTTCACTGTCACATATAATCTTGGTGATAATTAGCGTCTCCTCGGACTGTGGGCAATAAACGTGCTCAATTGACAGACTGCTACTGCAAAACTGTATTGATCCTTGAAATTCAGTTATCTATTTACAAAGTCCTGTTGTAGTGAACATTAATTAAAATACAGCATTTTCCACGAAGTTAAATACTTAAAGAAATTCAAACAAAAAGTTTGACCCAGGTGTGCCACTTACTTAAAGTGGCTCGTTTGTGTGTTAGGCTTGTTGAGGCCCAGTAAACTACTATTTCTCTTATGGACCTTCATTAGATTCACTTCACTCTCTATTGCAAGCTTTGTGTGGAAATTCTTGTGCAATCCATTCAATGTTTCACTCAACAGTAATCTAATCTGTAATTGAGACCATGCCAATGTTAGAACGTGTGCTGTGCAAATGCACAATTGTTCCCGGTCTCAGGTAGAAATTCCATCTGCCCCCTGCAGGGCAGCATATGGGTCTTTGGGTATTGCACATCGTGCGTGCAGCAGCAAATAAAGCAATTAAATTCTACTGATCTAAAGAAAAAACAACTGAAACCATTAGGCACCAATAGCCAGGACCAAGATACACCGGAATCAGAATGAACTGCACTTACAGCAGTCCTTTCCAACTTTAGCCCTCTTCACTGTCCTGGTCTCAGGAAGGGGATGGCTCCTCGGGAAAAGCACCTCTGTTGCAAATAATATTACAACCTGAAATTTGGCGACAACTGTGAAGAATCCATCATTTTACATCGCAGTGATGGCTTGGAAGGTTTTTTTATTCATTGGGTGTCAGACTTTTCACCCTTGGCATGGTCTCCCTTAACTTTTTTGCCTGTTTCCCAGGTTGTTGATGTGTGCTGGACTCTGATTTTGCTGTTTTTTCTTACTCTGGGCACTTTAACACTGCTAACCAGTCTAAAAGTGCAAGTGCTCCTATACAAAATGTGTATGTAATTGGTTCATCCATGATTGGCATATTTGATTTACTAGTAAGTCCCTAGTACAGTGCACTAGAGGTGCCCAGAGCCTGTATATCAAATGCTACTAGTGGCCCTGCAGCACTGGTTGTGGCACCCACATTAGTAGCTCTGTAAACATGGCTCAGACCTGCCACTGCAGTGTCTGTGTGTGTATTTTTAAACTGTAAATTCGACTTGGCACGTGTACCCACTTGCCAGGCCTAAACCTTCCCTTTTCTTACCTGTAAGACACCCCTAAGGTAGGACCTAGGTAACCCCAAGGACAGGGTGCAGTGTATGGTTATGGTAGGACATTATAGTAATATGTTTTATATGTACTGACTTCTGAAATATTGCTAAATTCGTTTTTTCACTGTTGCAAGGCCTGTCTCTCTCATAGGTTAACATGGGGGCTACCTTTAAATATGATTAAAGTGCAGATTCTCTTTGCGAGCGGATAGACATGTGGAGTTTGGGGTCTCTGAGCTCACAATTTAAAAAAAACATATTTTGGTAAAGTTGATTTTAAGATTGTGTGTTTGAAAATGCCACTTTTAGAAAGTGGGCATTTTCTTGCTTAAACCATTTCTGTGACTCTGCTGTTTGTGGATTCCCTGTCTCGGTCAGTTTGACAGTTAGGCTGTTTGCACCTCTCTCTGGACAGTGACACAAAGGGAGCTGGAGTGTAGTTTTCATTTCCTGATGAGCCATCTGTGCTAGGAGGGAGGGGAGAAGTGGTCACTCTCACCTGTAAGTGCTGTGCCTGCCCTCACACAATGCAGTCTCCAACCCCTTGGTGTGTGTCTGGGGCCTGGCCTGGGTAAGGCAGGATTTCACGAACAAGAGAGACTTTCATTTGAAGTATGCCTACTTCAAAGGGCAAAACAGGTATAAGAAGAGCACCCAAAAACACAGACTTAAGAACACTTCTGGAAACCAAGAGGAACCTCTGTCTGGAGAAGAGCTGAGGAGGAAGAGCTGCCCTGACTGTGACTGTGCTTTGTGGAGCAATCCTGCAGTTGCTGCTTTTGTCTGTGCTAGAGGACAAAGACTGGAGTTTGTGTACCTTCCTTCTTGTGAAGATCTGTCCAAGGGCTGGATTTAGAGCTTGCCTCCTGTTTGAAGTCTCAGGGACAGCAAAGACTTCTCTCTGCCAGCACCTGGAGCCTCTGCTGAGACTCCTACTCTACCAAGTGGTGCCCATATAGTTCCTGAAACCCAAAAAGGAAAAGCTGGCAGCCCAAGAGTGAGAAATTCACGCACCAACCGCCGTGCGGGGAAAAGAGCGACACAACTCCGATCTGCTGATGAAAAAAAAAATTGCCGCTTGACTGCAACGCAACTGGAAGATCGACGCCCGCGGCTGGAGAAACAACGTGCAGCATCGCTAACGGAGGCTGGTGAGATCATAACCCGTGCTGCGTGGTTTTCAGATCATCGTGCAGCAGGATTTCTGACGCAAACATTGCTGGGCGTGCAAAAACTACACAAGGCCTGCCCGGACCCGAGAGTGCGGTTCAAATCAACGCATCGCCCTCCTGCGGAGAGAAGAAACGACACACGCCGACTCGACTGAAGGAGAAACAACGCAAGGTCTTGCTCGTGAGTGATATTGACGCATCGCAACCCCTTTTTGACGCACACTCGCCCATGCAGGGTTATTTTTGACGTACCCAGGTACATTTTCAAGCTAAAAGCGGTAGCGTTGTGTTTAAAATTACATGAAGACTCTTTTTGCTTTTTAATTGATAACTTGACTTGTGTATTGTGGATTTTTGTCTGACTGCCAACCAAAGACCCCATTTCTAACATTGGGGATACTAAAAGCCTTATGTGCGGCCATGATCCTAAGGTAATTAGGAATGAAACAAGGGAAAGTAGGTCACAGTTTGCTGATAATTACCAGTAAATAATTTGAGCCTTTTGCGCAAAGGTCTCAAATAATACTATCTGGAGCTACAGGAAACAGTATGTAGCTATGCCATTGTGAGTGCACTTCCCAAACGGGGAGCGGCATGCTTGGAAAATAATTATGGCAATGGGACCTGACCTGGAAGTTTAACTTTATAACAGTGCCTTGCGGTCTGCCAACCACCCAGGACTGGACGAGGGAACCATACCCTAAAAGCATAAAGATGTAGCAGCATGCACACACTTCTAGCCACACATGGTTTCCCGGTCTGTTTTCCAGTTGTGAGTCCACAGCATTCTCTCCACCAAGCCAAGGTAGGTAGGTCTTCAGGCATATAATCAGAAGACAATGTTTCGGTTCTATTTATTGATTAATCTCTCTCCTCTCTCTCTCTCTCTATCTCTCTATCTCTGGGTCACTTCTGTTCATGCATTTTACTGTTGCTTTGAATCCTTTCACCCCTACAAAATGCAATTATTAGATATTTAAGATGAATCATTTACACATTATTTGTTTGCGGGGAAGACCAGTGGTGTGTGTATTCTTACCTCTTGCTCTCCAGCAGCAATCTTGTTGATATAAAAGTTGCTTGTAATAGGCCACACTTACCCCACAGACAGTGGGTCGCAGTAGTTTCACCATTGGGGCTGCCCTTACGGCGGCAGTGGCGGCTTAGCAGTAACCCTTGATAAAAAAGAAGCATAACCTGCTGGGTGCTAGCTTCAGTTGACCAAGTCTCCACTGTGGCTTATCACAATGAAAATGGAGGAGGAGGATGCTTGGATGTCACAAAACACACCTCATCACAGAAAGAATGTGAAAAGATGGAGACGTTACTGAAGGTGCTACATAAGGATCTCTGCATACAAAAGAGTTGCATGCATTTCCATTCGCTTGATAACTGTAGTTTCTTGCAACCATACAAAGCTATTTCCAGTTTACCCCTATGCCCTTGACAGCCTTCCCTTACGCCATTTGGTCTTTGCCTGGGAAACCTTGCTCTGCAGCCTATCATCAATTATTTTGCAGGCAAGTTAATCTCTTCTTTCTTGTCTGCCTCAGTTTCAGCTCAATGTATGAGCAACCTCAATTCTACAGTCTTGCAGCAGTTCCAGTTCTACAACCGTGACAAAGCATGGCTCCTTCTAAAGATGCATTTCAGCCTTCACCACCTCAAGACAGCCTCCTCCTGGGACACTTTTTGGCTGCAGCTGGCCCTGGGGTGCTTCTTTTCTCCTGCTCTGTTGCACTCTGCAAGACCTGGGAATCAAGGCATACTACAGTACATCTTTTCACCTGACAATAGGTGAAGGATTGCAAAGGATAGCCAGGCTTGGTCAGGGCATCTAGCTTCTGTGGTTGTTGAAAAGTTTATGGTTGCTTCAGGGCAGTAGTGAAGTCAAAAAGGTCTGTGTCCTGGGATTTTTGTCATACAGGTTTTAGTTTACAAAGTGTTTTGTTGGAGGGCACAATGCTACCCTCATCAATTGTCTTTTTTCTATAAATATCCACGTTTGTGTGCACAATAAGCGCAATACAAAATGTTTCCACCACAAATATATAGTGTATAGATTTCAAGATGGGGACCACAGTTTACCATGTCTGTTGTCTATGGGATTTCAACCAGGGACAGCAGAGTGAAATACAAAAAAAGGAAAAAAATACCAAACGCTCCTTTACTCAGTAATCAGGTTTTCACTATCATCAAGTTTCAGACACACATGCATCCATGCAGGTTCCTTAAGAGTAAAGGACCAGCCCATATTCAGAGGTGGCCAACTTGATTGGATGCGTTAAAAAGGAAGTTGCTGGGAATAAGGAGGACTGGCATATGTTTTCCTGCATACAGTTACCAAAAAAATAAATAAAGTTGCTGTGGGTGTATTGAGGCCTCCTCTTAGAAACTACTGTATTTCTCCAGCAGCTGGTTTGGTGGCTCCCTGCAGGATGATTTCTTGTTGATGGATGCCATTATTATTGTTAGGCCTTTCTCTCTGTTGACAGCACTTAGTCACGCACCCTTCAACAAACAGGACTTCAGGTAGTGAAGGCAAACAATAAGAACAGAATCAATGGTTTCCCCATCAATCATCGGCATATGGATGATCTGAAATAATGGAGCGGTGGGTTGCATTAAACAGAAGAGCCTAATGCAGGTCAGGTCCTAAGGTCTGGCAGTAGCTGACATGAAGCATGTCAAACGAGGCGCTCCTTTTAGCAACTAGAATCAGCACCAATTGGCCTACATTGGCAAAGGAAGGCCTAGTTTTAATGTGTTAATAAATGCAATTAAAGCACATTAAAGGCAGACAAGAAATGAAAGCAAATGAGTGGAGGTGGAAGGATAACCAAAACAGCCAGCAGCATTTGGTGAGATATGAATACTCTATTGGGTTGAGCCAAGACTAACCGAGTGATAAAGTCTCAAGCCAATAGTTGAAACGGACCAATTGAACAAAGTTGGTGGTTAAAAGGAGCAGACCTAAGCCCATTATGTGTATACCGTAAGCAAATGGCTGGCTTCGCAAAGTCAAGACCTAAAAATTCAAACAATGCTCTCATTCTTCCAGAATCCATTTTCTTTCCCCAGTGGTTCTCAGCTGGTGGAGTCCAACACAAAACCAGACCGAGTCAAAATAGGGAGGGCTTCTAAAAGAAAGTAAAATGTGTCACCAGGGAAGACGATGCTCATAAATCACTACTATTCAACTAAGAAGCTGTCCTTAGGCCACCTAAACAGCAGAAAGTACCAAGGTATCAGAGAAAAAAATAAATATGCAAAATGCTATATAAAATATCTTTGCCTACATCTTTACACACTGAAAATCTATTGATAAAGGTATGGCTGAATATATAATATACATACCTACAGCTTTTAAATCAAATATCAGATTGCTGATGTGTTATGACTAACAACAGATGTCAAAACCTAAACAGGCAAGGCTCTGCGCAAATCCTGAGGAGCTAAATAACCATCCTAGGTACTGTTGCTGCACTTGAAATTATCTTTCTACAAAAATGAAAAGACATCAAAATGGGTCTTTCATAGCACACAGACCTTGAATTTTCATCAGTACGTCAATAACACATACATTTAACAGTGAATTAACATCTTTACATTACAAGTTACTTTTACTAGTGTTTTATAATTCAGTGTTTTTAGGTGAATGAGCTTCACGAGTCACTACTTAAAAGACGTTGATACAAAATAACTTGGTGGCATTTTTTCAAATGTATATCAAGTAGTTTGATTTGCTGCTAAATCATTGTAAGGTTTCAAAAGAAAGGCTAAAAAACTGAAGCCGCCAATATGCATAATTTAGACGGGATGCCTGATGCAAACGCATTTGTTTATATTATTTTGTACCAATTTAGTTTCCTTGGAGTCTGATAATGACTCACTGTTTCTCTATGTGCAGTTTAAAGTAATATTTTAAAACCTCCAACCTACCCCCTGAAATAATTTCTTTACTCTGACAATTTTGTAGGGACATGGTTCAGTGAGCTGTAGATTCCGTTTCCTCGAAGCTGGTAAATGCAGGATTTACTGGCAGTAGCTGAATTTCCTCACATTTACAGTGCACTTCACTTAACCATTTCATGTAGTGTTTAGACCTATACTTATTTTAAAAAAATTGAAGTATGGGAGAAGTTTACTGAGTGTATGCTCTCTCCCCGAATCTCAAGCGTACAGCCTTTAGCAGAAACATGATAGTTCAACCGCCACCCACCACTCCAGGTTAAAGATGTTTTAAATTTTGTTTTCGAACATCATGGCTGGCATGATTTAAGTGGGAAGAAGAAGGTTGAGAGGCACGGGGTGTGCCAAAAAGGGGAATGGTCAAAGCAGTGTAACTAGGAATCCTTTCCAAAAGGCAGTGGCTTTACAATTAAGGGTGTAGCTTAAAACATGTGACCTAAAAGCCTGTGCTTCACACAAGACCCGACCACTATGTGTGCCTCTCCGTTAGTTTGCTATTATGGCTATCATACATATCCCACAACAATGGACCCAGGCCTAAACAAGACAGACCTTTTGGCTTGGAAATGCTTCTTAGCAGTCTTAGATGACTGAATAACAATTTTGTTGTGAATAACTGAAAATGAAAATGCTTCAATTTTTCAAAGCATGAGACCAAATGCAACATTACTAATGTCTGTGGAAGGGGTAGTGGGCAGTGGGGTGTCTCAGCCACTCCTGTTCATCTCTTCGCTTTGCTTTCTTCTGTAGTCTCTCACTCTCTTAGCCATTTACGCACATTTCCCAACATATTGTTCTGAATTTCTCCATCACACATTTTCCCACAATTACAACTGGCAGGGTGACAAGGACTGGCTAGGCACGTAGGCTGCACAACTTATAACCTATTGTGAAAAGCATGTATTGCCTTAACTTCTGAGCTGTCAATGGTGTCTCTTCATAAACACCGCGACTCGTTTCAAATTATGCTCTATAAAAAAATCATACAGTGCACGGAACAATACAAACTGAAGGAACACAACATTTTGAAAAAAATAAATGCTCCAAACAAATGCAAGATCAAGTACAATGTAAATAGGGACTGCGTCGCTGACATGGAATACGTGGAGGGTTTTTACAATCAGTGTGAAAAAAAATCAATCAGTCTTTTTGTCAGTAAAGTTAAGGACACGAGTACTGAGCTCGACAGGGAGCCGTTTCAAAGCTGTTTTTTTAATTAGTGCAAACTTCAAAACCCCAGAAGGACCTCTCTCATTTACAGTGCTTTATTTGTAAAAATAATAACAACAATGATAGTAAAAAAAAAAAAGTGGCAGGGCCCTCGCAGGAGGCCACCGTAGCTTGCAACACCCATTGCCACTTCCAACACTGCCGTCATAGTACTACGCAACTACTCACCATCACAGTCCTACAAGTAGGACAGTTTAGACTGTTTGCACCCCCGAAAGCTGATAGTAGGGCTTCGGCGGCAGGTATTAGTTGTTTTAAATGTATACTGAATTAATCAAAAACAACGTTTGTTCTGCTCCTCACTAAATCACACAAAGATTGCCACTATGTGGCATTCATCATAAGTGCTGGTGTTGACAATTAAATGGTACCATGCACCAGGAGCCACTGGCTCAAATTAAGCACTGCTCATTTAAAGTCCTGCTGCACACATAAGAAAGGCAATATGTTGTGATGGCCTTTTAGCCCATCAAGGTGGGCTCTACCAGCCAGTGAATTCCACTTATTTATTACTGGTCTCTGCCTAAGCTAGGTCATTACTACTGGACGGTAGTGCCACTGTAACAGGCTAGAAGGCTACGTTAACTTGAACACATTCTTAGTATAAAAGCCATGTCAAAGAACGACATAACCAAACCGAAAGCACTGCTTGATATATGACCCAAATTAAACAGTCTGCAGTAGCACACTGAAAATATTACACGATAAACGTTTCGAGCTTACTTCACAAATGGTGAAAACAATTAAAAAAGGTTCAGTTCACAATGTTGAAGCAGGGTCGAATATCATTCCAGTAAGATTAAAACCCATTAAAAAATCCAAAGGCAAATGGGTCTGTGTTTCACTTTTACCAGCTAACCTCAAAATAGCACCTCTTGGAATGCAAGAGGGAAGCGAACTTGCCTAACCTACTGCACCACATCTATGATGACGTCATTTTATAGCCACAGAGGCCAGGGAAGGATAAATATTGAAATAAAGACGACTTTCTGTACAATCAATAAAAACCTTAGTAGACGAAACATTCCATTTGCGGAACAAATTTCATAGTTGTCACCAAGGATTTCAATTCAGTGACTCGCGATGGAGCACTCTAAAATTATTTTGGAAAAGATCACTTTGCTATGCCTAAAAGTAGCAGTACCACATGAAGTCATATTTTGGACAGTAGCTTTTCAACGCTGACCAATGCGAAGGCAGCTTGCAACACGCGTTATTTGGCCTTGTGATCTATCCATTCCACAAGGTCCGCTGAGGAAGTAACCGAAGAATAAACACTGTTCTATACCCTTACGACTTGTTCCCATTGGGAAAACGGGGAATTAGTGTATTAATACCTTCACCAAAGTTGAACGTACCGTACCGGTTATGTAAATCGCAAAACCAGAATGCCGCCAGTCAGCGTATTTAGTACATAACAACATGCCTCGATTTCTGAACGCACAGAGCGACTAAACAGCTTGCAAAAACCCTCACAGCACCGTTTTAAGTCCTCTACTGTTCCTGTAAAAGTGGATTGTTCAAGTACCATAAACAGTTAAGAAACCCACTATGAGCCCTCATCAGGTCTGGCAACTCTCATGGTGCCACTGTCTGACACACAATATGGGCCACCTTCACACTGACTCCCGGTTAAGAGCCGATATTCCAAGGTGGCACAAAAGAGGAGATGGAAACCCCTTCACAGAGTCGGTTTTTAGTTATCGAGGGCCTGCATAGCCAGTCTACTACGGGGTGTGAATTGTATCCAGGACATCAGCAGCAGGCTTAGAAGCTTTTATTTGTTTTGTTAGTAGAGGAATTAGAGGTGGGTAGCAGTGTCGCAGGTTGTGCTAAGCAATAAGCCCCTCCCTCATCTTGCACAGGGTGACTTTATTTTTAGGTTGAGCATAGCAGCGCGCAAGCGCTGCTTTACCAATGTGTTGGTATCTATGTGGGCTTTTAACAACGCCCACCTCACTGCCATCACTTTCATTAGTTCGTGGTCTTGCCTTTCAAAAATCCTTTGTTATCACTGACAAATGCTTTACGTTTGTCCCTCCTTAGGGAGGTTTTCTTACCGCCTTGGTCACCGACCCTGTTGCCTCGATAATTGCACGATTACCGATATGTTTGACTGCAAGCAAACTTCTTTTTCTTTTTGTGTCTCTCCCGACGCTCACACTCAGGCAGCCGTGGCGCTTTGAATCGGCTCGCTTATATCAACTGTTTTACTTTACATTTTCAATTTATGTGGCAATAAATGTCCAGTTAGGAATTTACAATGCTAATAGCTAACTCAAGCAAACACGAGACCCACTGCATTGCAAATGCTTGTTTTAGAAGCCGTCAGGTAAGATGGTATCACTGTCAGTAACTAGGAGTTTGAGCAAATCAGGGTTTACATGTGAGCCTGTTTGATGCACTTGTTCTCCAGAACAATATGTGCTTGCTACTGAGTTCATAGATACAGAATGTGAACAGGACCTCTACTGTAGCATAAAGCATCTGCCACTCCTTATTGCTGTTAATCACTTGATAACATGGGCCACATACAAATAGCACTGCTACTTAAAACAAGCTGTGGCAAAGTCAGTAGGTCCCACAATCAGGAGACCTATTGGCTTTTGCCAAATATTTTTGTCAATGCTGTTCCGTATCAGTAAAATGAGGGGTGAAAAAAATAATTCTCCTGCTGCGATGTAGTATCACTAAAAAACAAGCATTTGCAATGCAATGGGTCTCACGTGTGCTTCAGTTAGAGCTATTAGCGTTGTAAATTCCTACCTGGACTTTTCTTGCCCCTTAATTTGAAAATGAAAAGTAAAATAATTGACATAAGCGAGCTGATTCAAAGCGCCATGGCTGCCATGAGCATAAGCGTGAAGGAGAGACACAAAAAGAAAAAGAATTTCGCTCTAAGTCAAACGTATCAGCAATCGTGCAATTATGCTTGTAACAGGGTCAGTCTGCAAGGCGGTAACAAAACCTCCCCAAGGAGGGATAAACTTAAAGCATTTACCAATGATAAGAAATTATTTTTGAAAGGCACACCCAGGAACGAGTGAAAGTGATGTGCGTGCGGTGGGCGTGGTTAAAAGCCCACAAGACTTACAACAGGTCAAAGCATTTGCACGCTCGACCTAAAAAGGACACAGTATCACGCAGCTGCCAATTTTTTTACTTGCTGTTTCAAGATGGAGGATGCCAATTTTAGAGCAGCAAATTAAAAAAGTGCACATATGAGAAAGCACATACTTAATAAAGAGCAGCCCAGCAACAAATTCCAGATGTCAGACCTAAAAAAAAAAAATTTCAAAACCATTCTTTTTAATGAACTCAACTTGAAGTGTGCATTGGAGCAAAGGGGAATAGAAGCAGGCAGAAACGTAAAAGTGTGAGAAAGAGGAAAGTGTTAGACAAAACAAAATCCACACGTGGTGAGAAAAGTAACAAACGAGGTGGGGAGGAAAGGACAAAAGAGTTTGTTGGAATAGGGTACCGTGTACTTGGGGTAAGCAGCACACAAGGAATAGAGCAAGATAACACACTCCTGTGAATTACTGAAAGAACAAGAATAAAGTAGTTCCCTAAATGTGAGCAGAGGAAGGATTCAAATCATCCAAACAAAAGATAATAAGGAACCAAAACTCCAGGGCAAGATTAAACACAAGGAGAGGAACGAAAGACACTGACAAGAAGCAAGCAAATAAGAGTGACAAGAGTGCCAGCCAATTAAACAATGGGCTATCCCAAAGCCCAATGTTAGAACTGATACTGTTTTATGGAATTATACCCACCAAGCTTTGGATAAAATTGTTTAAAAAAAAAAAAAGTGGTCAAAATACAACGGGGTGCAAAGCATGTAGCTCCAGATAATCTTTGCACGCGATTTCTCGAGAGTTGTCAGCATATTTGCCTCTTTGGAATCCACTATACAGCAAAATAGGTTCCTCTGCTCCTCGGCTCTTTGTAGCCAGAGGAGAACTCTCCTTATTCAGGCTTATTAAGTTAAGCAATCACTCCAGGTGCCAGTCTTCACCAGTTTTGCAGTGCTTGTGGCACATACCAAGGGATAACGATAAAGACGGTTTTCTAGCATTCATCCCTATATGTAGTGGCATTACTGTACGTTTGCATCCATCTCTACAGAAGGTGACACCATTGGTTTCCTGACAAGCCATCTTTAAAAGAAGCAGTCAGGCAAGGGGACCTTATTCATCCGCATTCGTCCCTTCAGGAATTACCTTCACTGCAGATTCTAGCATCCATCTCTACAGGTACTGCATTCACCAGCATTCACCCTTGCACAAAGAGAGATCACTGCCTGTTACTAGCTTCTGTCTCAAAAGGAAGTGACATCACTGGTTCCCACTCAAAAACTTTTGTTTGCTCTCTTATTTAATTCAAGCTCACCCCTCATAGCATCCCACCACCCAATCATCTTCAGTTAACGATGGGCAGGATAAAGGACACTACTCGTTTGTGCCAGTTAGGCCAGGAGGGATCTGGGGCCAGAACCTTTGTTCTCCTTCAACCTCAGCAAGCACCTACCATGTAAGGTTTCATCAAATGCCTAGCCGATCCCAACAATGAGGCTGAGACCTCAGAAACACACATACATCCTCACAATACACAGGACCACCTTCAAACAAATTCACTAACCAGCACACACCATCAACACACATTTGTACTTCATGCTCCCTACATTGGGACATCATTACGTATCACAAGTTTGATGCACTCTTCATCAAAATAACCTGGCTCAAACCATATCCTCGCACACTGGCGATGTTCTTTTTCCCCATCAGCTACAGCATCCAACATGTGGACTGTGCACATGATAAAGAAGGAGGCCTCATTTTCACCCTCTTGGTCCTGCACTCAATATAAGCAAACAACAACTCTATGAAGCACCTTATGTACTACTTCACATTTTCTGCAATTTAGTCTGCCACTTTCTACTTCATCTACAGTCCTCATGGACAGAACAAGGACCTTATTGACAATGTTGCCTATCCCCGCGCCACCTCTTTCATCCCGCTTGCCCACTCCACCTTTCTCAGTGACTTGAACTTCCCACACAACAGAGGCATGACAACAAAAGCATGAGGAACCTTCGTCAACTTTACTGACACTACAAACATAGTACAGCATGTTACTCAACCAACATGCCCCAAAAACTTTTTTTTTTTTTACATCCTATCATCAATATTACCAACCATCCAATTCTAATCTCCAAAACAAATGGAAATGCCAACCAGAAAAACTCATCTCCTGGCTCAGTATCCAACCAGTAGAGTGAGCCTAACTCAAAAGAAAAAGAAAACTTCAGATTCTTTAGATTTCTCCATCAACTTAATGTGCAAACTCATCTCCTGCCCTGCCACCTCATATCAACACCCTCCCAAATTATACATTTCTGGAAAACAATGAATACTCAAGCTCCAATTACAACACAAGCCAAACCCTGCAGCACCATGGTACTGCACAGAACTCGCCGACAACACATGCTCTACCTGCAGACAGGAAAGAAAATATAAGCAAAACAGAAATGCCAATGACCTAAAGCCAAGTATTCTACCAACACTATCAATGAAACTGCCAACAGAACACTGCAGAAGCCTTCCTGCCTTACCCTCGAGATCCAAACTCTACAGACAAGTGCAACACCATCAACCTCTTCTTCAGTGGTCAAAAATGCAGAAGATTTAACAGCACATGAACAAAATCAAGCCTGCTTCTCTTTGACACCGACACCTCCACGCTTGATCCAAAAATGTCCATACTTCACAAGCCTTTCTCTTGTTGAGCTCAAAAACATCCTCCACTCCCTCAGAGACTTTCATGAAGATTATGTCTTACCCCAATCCTTCATCAAAGCCCTCCTCGTTAACACATCCCTCGCTCAAAGCAAGTTCCCTGAAGCTCACAAGACAGACCAGATGCTACCACTCAAAGAAAACCACACTAACCGAGATGACACTGCCAACAACCAAACCTTTACACAATTACTCATTATTGGTAAGATCGCCGACAAAGCACAAATTCAAGATGATACCAATGGCAACCATACATTACCTGCAGCAAATCCAGCTTCAGATCACAATACAACACAAAGACTGCTACATTAAAAGAAAACAGAGACAATGTCCTCCTGCCTATAAATAAAGGTACCTCTGTGTCTTGATAGCATTGGGCCTTTTTACTGCCTTCAACAGTCAATCTTCCCACCGGCATTCAGTCTCTGAAATGTCTGCTGGGGTGAACTGGCAGCATCATTCACTGGTTCTCCTTTCACTTATCAAACCAATACCGTCTGGATAGGATTACTCTAGGTCACAGAAGATCCTCACAACCTTCGGAGTCCCACAAAGCTTCCATCTGGTCCAACATCTTCAACCTCTAAATGGAGTCCTTTGGGACTCTACTTGCCAATAACTGCATCAAAATTGACCAATACGCCCACAACACACAACTCTACATGAAAGTATCCTTTGCTCCACACATCCATTGTCTCAATTACTGCCTCAACCTCATGCACACTTGGATGTGCAACACCAACCTGAAGCTCAATCCTACCTAAGTCAGAATTCCTACTACTGGCCAAGAACAAACAAGCAAAACCCACACAAAACATGGAGTTAACAGTATAAACACAGAAGGTTTTGTACTTCAACTTTCACCCAGTGCCAAATCCCTCAAATTCAACATGCCCACCGAACCCATCCTCAAGGATCAATTTGCAAAAAAACGAAAATGGCCTTATTCAGTTATCTCTACTGAAGAGAGCAGACAATTTCTCCCAGAAAGAGATTGTAGAAAATCTGTTCAAATAGACAAAAAAGTGGCATCACCCTCATCATGATGGAGCTCTGCTGGCTACCATTGGCAGCCCATGCTATCTTTAAAACCAGAGTCATCATCTACCATGCCCTCATGATCAGCATCCGCATCTCTCTGGTTGACAAGCTCCCCACTTCCTAGTCACACCGCAGCCCAGACACTGCAGAATGGAGATGAAGAAGTGCGAAAAACCAAGGCAACAGGAGTTGTCTATCTATGCACCCAGGATCTGGAACAAGATCTCTGTATCCATCAGGATTGCCACAACCTTGCTAACATTTAGGAGATAACTGAAGACACAACTGTTAAAAGAACACAGTATCTGAATAAAGTAACAGTCCAATTCCACTCTCAGAACCCAGCATCTTCTGTATTTACTGACTGTATACATCGCTGTATTTTTACAGTTTGTGCCATGCAACTACGACTTACATACACACATATTTTACAATGAACTCTAAGCTCTCCTGAAGCAACTGGCTTAATAAACGACATTACACGGTGCTCAAGAAACTGCCAAAATCTCTTTGCATGACAAATAAGCTTCATATATGATATACACGGTATGCTTCACCATACTGATCAGTGCTTAATTTGGAAACAAAAATAAATAAATAAATGCCGGGGCCACACCGTTTTCCTTGGGATGTGTCAAACCTGTTGTCAAATGCCACGATGTGTGAATACATAAGAAGCCTAGTGTCAATTCCTCTATCTACCATCATTCTCTTTATCTCACTCTTTCAGATTCTTATCACTGCCTTCTCTCCCTTTTGTCCCTTATTTCTTATCTTTCTCTTCCTCCTCCCTTATCTTCCCTTCTAGCTCTTGCTCTGGGTCAAAGTCTGCTGATGAAAGTTGTCTCAGTCCCAAAAAGGTGAACACCTCTTGCAACCAAATTAAGCACTGCTTCAGAGGTTACAAGACCAGGCTAAAAGGGCATGTGGGAGGGGAGAACATTCATGGAAATTCTTCCACAACCATCTCGTTGGTACAATTGCCACTCTGCAGTAAACAAGACCTGAAAAAAGTTCAAAGGTAAGCCCTTGTCTTTTGAGAAGTATGTCTGTTGACTGTTCAGGAGTTTGTGTGCTCTGTGCTGATTTAGTGCTGTGCTGTATGCAGGAGCAGTAACGCGGCACCACGATATCTTCCTAGAGCAGTGCACCATATAGGAATGATAACGCCGAAAAGTGGGCATGAAACAACACGATGGCCTTCACTGCACATCGTGCCAGTCTGGTTGCAAGTGATAACCATGAGCTGCCCACAGTCGGATTTAAGTCAGACTGGGCAACAACACTCGTACTGTTTGAGAATGTTCTTCTTCTGGGTGTTAGAAGCGTCGTGGAAAACGTCCATGCAGAGTTTCCCGACAAGTAAATGTGTATTCGCCAAATTAAGATGTTATCCTTGACAATGTTTTCACACAAAAAAACGAACTAGACATTCTTCAAGATATTCTTGCTACTCTATCTAGTCTTCTGGCAACTACATCCAGGTTTCTGAAACAATATTACAGCACAGGTGAAGGGACTGATCGTTCCGATGCCACAGGGCAGCTACGGATTCCTAAGGGGGATTCCTACTGGCTCTCGAAGAGTAAACAACTGGACAGCCGGACAATTAAAGCCTTCCGAAGCTAAGCCTGCAAAAACTACTTAGACAAACATTGTTTGTTGGCGGACGCATACAGTTGCCAGGCGAATGATGCCAAAAGAGTTCTCCAAGCTACGAAGTCCTTTATTTATGAACACAAAAAGCTGTGGACATGCGCCACAAGGGGAGAGAGAAGCTATGTCGACTGCCATTCAACGACCGAAAGTGCACAAGAGAATAATCGGAGAATCGATTTTAAATCTTCGCCCTTATCTCCCAGAAAGTTAATAAATGAGCTGTGCACAGCTGAAGAGGTCAACTTACCTCACTGCGGGCATACACGGGTTTCCAGCTCATTCTATTAGTACAATCTCTGGACAATTTAAGGCTACATATAGTTACAGAAATATAATACACACCTGGGGGCCTGCAATACACGTTTAAACGCCCGTCTCGAACTTCCTTATTCTAGTTGTGACACTCATAAATGATGATGGCTTTTGGCTCACAGTGTCTGCTGCCATAGCAAACAGGCTAGGTGAAAGGCAGATCTTGGAGCAATATTAAAGGTGCCATTTAAACAAGAAAAAGTGATAGTTTTTTTTTCTTCTTTTAGTATCTTTTTCTAAAAAGAAGTAGTGATAGACATAAAGTAGATATTTATGGCAACACATTTTTCCATGTCATGGATTACTACCAGAAAACAGAATCTCTATACGTTTCTAAGCAATGTAAGCTATAAAACTGTAATCTCAATTACAATAAACTGATAGTCATTTTTGCAAGAAAAAGATATTATAAACTGCTCTTTGGTGTGATCAATTTTGCAGTCCAGATTCTGCTTTTATTCCTCATGTCTGCAATTCACAAGAAAGAGCAATACACTACGGATTTAAGTGGATTGTGGGAATGGAGATGCAGTGACCATGTATTTATTATAAGTAATAAAATACCCTCTGCTGTAAATTAAAAGGAACATTACAAGTCACTTCTAAGTTACATAAACGTATAAGGGCACTCAGCCTCATTCCTCTAGAGCAGTGGTTCCCAAACTGTGGTCCGGGGACCCCTGGGGGTCCGCAAAGCCTTCTAAGGGGGTCCACGACTGCTTACAAAATGTATTATTATTAACAGATTAGGTCCCCTGCTTTCAGTAATGACTCAGTGGGGGGTCCCCGGATTCCAATAAATATTCAGTGGGGGTCCCCGGGCTCCAGTTATGATAAAGTGGGGGTCCAGAGAAGTCAAAAGTTTGGGAACCACTGCCAGGGAACTCCTCTGTGACCTGCAATATCCTTATAATGAATGGCAGGGGATACTTTATTCCACATAGAACACATGGGAGCCTTTAATCCCTGTGAAAAAGCTACTCTCTAACTTCCTTATTACAGATGATGTGATGCATCTAGTCACCTGTAATAAAGAAATGATGTTGCAACTCAACAGGAATAAGTTTTTACAGTTGAGCCCTGACCTTACAATGCTCGTAACCAGAACCAACAGCAAGGGTGAAGGCAGGTCACGGAGCATAATTGCAGCCACAATTTAAACAAACATTGGTAAAGCCAATAAGTAGCGCTTTTTTAGTTTTGCTAGTTCAGACCATTTGGCTTTGCCAGTTAATTTTGTTATCTCAACTGCCACTGTGCTGCTCCAAATTTTTCTTTAACATGTTGCTTCATGCATGTTTTGTACTATTATTGAAATAATATAAAAAAAAGTTTAAAAAAGAACAAAGCCTACACTAAAGCACCACATAAGTACACTTAAGGAAACAAATGTCAAACTTTTGCCATATCCACCAAGTACACTTTTCTATTGACCAACACACACCTATAGAACTGTTTCCACATTACCACACATCTTCCTTCCACCATCTCAACTCTGGGAAAAAAAACAGAAAGAATGTGGGAAATAAACAAAAGGTACAGAACCGTGGCTTCTAGTTTGGCTTACAAATTGGACAAGCTTTTGCACACTGTGTTCAGGCATAAATGAGCAAAATTTTATTTCACAGACAGGAAAAGTCTGATGAGACAAAAAAAACATTCAATACACGATATGAAGCAGTCCATGGGCAGCATGAGGCGAACCAGAGACATACCATCCGATAATATCAAAACCAATCCTTCCAGGTGGCACATAAAAAACTCTGCTGCACACAACAACACTGCAGTATACAAAAAGCAAACACTTAACCAAAGACAGTGAATAAACTACACCAACACTAGAGATTATCCCCCCCCCCAAAAAAAAACAAGTACTGGCAAAGTCAATATGTTTTGCCTATGGGATCTATTAAAAGCAATTGGCACGCAAATTTGAAATACTTCATCAAGAAACGGAGTAATTTTTTTTACAATCCACCTAGATGAGAGAAACCCAGGGAGGAGCTCGTGAGTATTGCCTGCATGCGCCAATTAGAACAGCATAATGAAGCCGTTGAGGGAGAATTACAGGCATCCTCTAAAGCAGTCGGCTTATAAAAGGGAGCTCAAGCCCCAGGACCCGGGCATCATCAACCCAGGTAGAGGACATCAACCATTTGAGAAGGAATTATAAATGGGTGGGGGCAAAGGTAATTCACCAGACAAGGAAGCATCAGTCTTTGTTGGCCATTGATATGCTGCCTACTTGATGTTTTTTTCTTTTGCAGTTTTATATAGTGCAAACTCGACCCAAAGGTATTGGAGTGCTTTATATGAGCACCATTAACATTACATAAGGACACATTTATATTTTTTGTAGGCACTGGAATATGGAATGATTTGCTCAGAATCAAAGGATGTTGAGCCAACGCCGAGACTTGAACCTGGTTCCCCAGCTACAAATTTGGCAGCTCTTGCCGTTACACCACATCCTTATTCCAGATATAAGAATGCCTGCATTTGCCAACTAGAGGATAAGGTTGCCTCTGCTAGGGATGTGATGGCATACTGTCATGTTTTACTCTTTGCTAGGTGCAGTGTGTGTGTGGTGTCTCCCTGGCAGGTGATGGGATGGGTGCCTTGCCGAAGATGATCGTGGATGCAGTGTTCAAACCTGTGAATGGCAGCCCTGCTACTGTGGCCTGGACTGCCGTGGGAGAAGGGATGCACAACCATACAACATCCCGCTGCGTATGGTCCTCTTCCTCCCAAGGGTGACAACAGCCTGCACAAGAGCAGGCAGCAGTATGCAGGTCATTCCACAACTTAAAAACACTCACCATTTTTTGGTGCACTCCACCATCACCTCCTGGTGAGATGTAATAAACTGGACCTTGGAGGTGTGCTTGCCAACCCATTGCAGCCTATTTCAGACTGAAGCCATGATTCCAGTTATGCAGGGTGGCAGCAGAGAAGAGTAATGGGAAAGCTCTAACTACTTGAGCAACAAAGCAACAGGGGTGGGAAAGCCCAAGCTTGGGCAGGATCGGGTATAGAAGAGAGGGGAAGCTCCCGGTCCGAACTGCCTGAAGGTGCACATGTGCAATTGGTCCATCATGACCTTTCCCTTCAGCCCTGTGGCTCAGCAGCCCAGCCGGTCCTGCTAAACGTCTCCACTAACATTATTTACAGAAACATCCAAAAACGGGAAATCCTCTGAATCTGTCAAATGGTTTCATGTGAAGCTGACACCCACTTTCTATTTGAATTTCAGATAGAAAGTCAACTAAATGTCTCTGGTTTCCGACCTTATACCACTTCCATTTTTTGTAGTTATAACCTGTGTCTATAACAAATATTGTTTATAGAAATGTTAAGAAATATGTCATCTGTAATACTGCGATATTATGTAGTGCAGGTTTGTTTGAAAACTTATTAAAACATGAATACATTTACCAGATAATTCCCTCTATTGTGAACCTTTCAAATAGAAGCTAATACATTTTAACATGCCCGCTGTAGAGCACATCTACTCTCTATCAGTTGTTAACTGCCCTTCAACATTTCTGTGTCGCAAAATAAAAAGCCAGCAGAAGTGATCCCACAAGTACTTATGAATATGGGTTAAAGTTAAAAAAGAAAGCGCTATGACACAGTCATTGCTGGCCGCTTCATAGCGTTTTTATTTTTTTTGTTTTTTTAAAAACTTTAAGCAGAGGGTAAAGGAGACGGCTGCAGGGACATGCACTCAAAGAGTGCATGTGGAATAGTTAAAAAAAAAAAAAAAAAAAGTGCCTGCATTGCTGGACCCTGCACTGTAAGGACACGAGTCACCGGAAGAAGTTCTTGGGCAAAGCTCCACAGCAGGGCAGCATGAAGACTCGAAGACCAGGAAAATGATGGAGGCTAAGAGGAGGTGCTGACCAATAGCAGGTAAGGAAACTAGAGTGACGTCTGAACCAAGTGGGAGCCAGCCTATGGTAAGGAAAAGGAAACAAAAGGGATGTGAGACCCATGTGGGAGTCAGACAATGGTAAGTAGTGGTAAGTAATGGGCGGGTTTTAGGCCTCTTCTAGGAATTTCTTTCAAATGCAATAGATTTCCCTAGCAGAGTGCAAGCACTGTGTAGGAGAACTTAAAAATGTGAAAAATAATGAACTAAGGCTATCATAAAGTGTGTTGTATTACACTGCATAATTTACCTTTCCTTGCCACATAATTTACTAAACTCTGCTGCATAACTTGGCACTCCACCACCACATAATTCCTGTGGCCAGGGTTACAATGCAGCCTTTCATGGGATGGTCATGCTTAGGCGTCTTTAACACTGAATCTTAATAAATCTATCTGTGCAAATTGCTGCAGCTTGGTGTCTATTTCTAGATACACTTAAGTGTACTTGGCCCTTTGTAAAAATCCTCAAGCAGCGATAACTTCTTATCCAAGGTATTCTTGCGGTGAAATACTGGTGCTTTACAAAACTTCTCAAAATAAAAAAACATTGTATCAGTGTAACCGATCACTTTACGGTTGTGTGACTGATTTTGGTCAATGTCCTTAATTTTACTACGTAGGAGTTTAACTCGATAAATGTACACTGCCTCAATAACCCGCTGTCAACAACCGGTAACGGTGCGGAAGTGTCATGTGTAAGCTCCAGAGTTCTTTGCCCTGAGAGACTGAGTTCTTGTGTACCCCGGAAGTAACTTCCAATACATGTAAGGAACCTCATTCCTTGGTGAAGGAGCTGGTATCGAACTTGTTGTTTTTGAAGAGTGTGTTACTTTGGTACCTCTGAGGGCGTGTGTAGGAAATGTTGCCTTTCTGTGAACTCATCATGTTCAAAGAAACTCAATCATACAAAGCACAAGCATGCGAAGCCTCATCCGGTGGTGAATGTCGATAGCTGGTGAAGTGAGAGATAATGTTGTCTCTTTTCTATTTCCATTGAGCCTTGACATTCTTATCTTCTATGGTTGGCATACCTTGAAGGAAACAGAACGTTTGTGCCGAACATGTAATAGAAAAAAAAATGCAAGGGACAACGAATCACATCTGTATTTTTCATGGTCTGCAGAAGACCCAGTTGCATTCTTGTCCTTTAGTGGAAAACATTAACAAACAAAATGACAAGAATAATTAAATTATTCCCTCTGCAAATGTATAAACATGCTGCTTTTTAATACAAAACAGCTATTACTATGACACTATACCAAATCTGCTTAATGTCTCTCTTTAACAAATAATTTGATAATTTGTTCTAAAACTGAAAATAAAAATAAAAATCTAAAATCACATGTTTCTTCAGCACTAGATGTAACCGCATGAGATGTCACGGAACGCTCCTTTATGTATTTATATCCACTATGTACATGAAAGGGAACCATTCAAGTATGGCCACGGACTTCAATGACAGTATGGTGTGCCCCACCCCTTTGTCCCCTGTTGACATTTTACTTTAAGCGGGGGGAGAAGGAGATGACTGCAAGGATATGCACTTAAAGACTGTATGTCAAAAAGTAAAAAAAAAAATGTAAAAAAAAAAAAAAGGAGTGCCTGCACTACCGTGTAACAACACAAGTCGTACTTTGCTGAGCTCCACAGCAGGACGGCACAAAGACTCGAAGCCCAGGAAGAAGTTGGAGGTGAAGAAGAGGCGCTGGCCAACAGTAGGTAAGGAAACAAGAGTGACGTAGGAGCCACGTGGGAGCCAGTAAATGGTAAGTATAAGGAAACAAGAGGGATGTGAAACCCACGTGAGAGCCAACCAATGTTAAGTAGAGGTAAGTAATGGCTGGGTTTTGAGCCCCTTTTAAGATTTTTTAAGTACAATAGATTTCTCTAGCATAGCGCAAACACCAACCAAAAGTCGGACTTTAGACTTTCATAGAATCTGAGCCCAGACAACAACAAAAAAGCAAAGGATCTCAGACAAATGTTAAGAGAACACACAAATGGCAATGTAGAGGTATATGATTCTGCAGAATAGTATATTCAAAACTATTCTCACATTGGTTCCTTTGGTACACATCATTTATTGGCTTTTTGTGCAGAAAGTACACAGCATTCTCTCCTTTACATGCTAACAAGTTACATGTTTGGCATGAAAATTAATGTCTGTACCTCAGTGACGGGGTTAAAGAAAAACCTGATAAGGTTTATACAAAACACATGCTAAATAACAGGTCAAATGAATCCCTAATAATTAGATGGAAAGCACAAATAGGAGATCTGCTCTCTGATGCCTCAGGATTCGACACATTCACTTTACTGCCTATGTCCTCTTTCTTGACTCCTGGCTTGTGACTCTGAAGTTTGATGAATGGGGAGCATAAAAGGTTTTGAATGTGGCAGGTGATTTTGGGCATGGACTCCACACTTACCGTAGGATGGGTAGCGGAGACTTCGCAGAAGCCTTGATTCCAGCGCCTTAAGTTGGTATAAAAAGTTAATCAAGAGCAGACACACCTTAGAATTCAAAAGCCAATAACCAGCCATTTCCTACCAGTTCTGCTACAATACTTATCTTCCGTAATCAGACAAATCAAATGTACTCCTCACAGTTTAAAATCCTTTCACTCAAAACTGAAGAAACTTAAAACTGCCAAAAGTGTCAAATGCTACAGCCTTTGCATTAGATTAAACCCACAGTATAATGACTTATCTCACATTGAAGGCCATAAAGAGTTTTTAGGAAAACACAAGAATGGGTCTGAAAATGCAAAGAAATTGAACTCTATAACTGCCAAATATATAATAGGGTTGCCTAAGCATCTGAGTTCTTTTAGTACTCTTCGCTCTAATCAGCAACAGCTAAGTCTCCACTGTTACCCAAAGAAACAATAGCTGATACTGCTCAATGCTAACAGGGCATTCCAGTTTTCACATTAGGGATACCATTTGCTGCAGGGAAAAACATATCTTGGATGCGAATAGAAACAAAACCAAGGGGAATAGAGTTGTAAAGCACATACAGCTGATTCCCTGCAGTGCTTTTGAGGGATGGGGGTGCATTTTGTGTGTGTGCATTTTATGTGAATGCATGTGTAATCTAAAAAAGATGAAAGTAAAATCCCCCAGAAGCTATCTGTAGCAAGACCAAACAAGCACTGGCAAAGCCAATAGGTTTCAGCAATGACCAAGCTTTTGGAGATGTCAGTGTGGATGTTTTTAAGCCGTAAGTTTGTGAGGTTACGGATGTGTCACGTGTGCCTGTGTTCAAATGTGTGTGTTACTACTTTTGAGCAGGTGCCTGTGCGTTATGTGTGCATGTTTGCATTGTAATATTTGCAGTCCTTTGTGTGGCACTATGTGAAAGTTAATCAGTGCCCTGACGGCAGCTATTGTGTTGAGCTATGAATGCCGCCGGAGGAAGCTCCTCACTACCTTGTGCAGCAATGCAGATGAGCTTCTTGTAAAAGAACAGAATGCTGTCAATCACAGTGTAGTTAGCCAAAGGCTGAAGTGGGCTGACCTAGTGCTCCATGCTGTACTGGGAAAAGAAAAATGAGACAATACCAGACCAATTAACGAAGAGGGCTGGCTTAAAGCATCAGTAAGCACGTTCTATGTATAACGATTAATGGGGCAACAATGGACCCAGCAAATCAGAAGTCTATGGGCAGGCTGAGGCCCACAAAGTACATACAATAGGTCTCTTTTCATGTGTGCTGTCTAGAGCGAGACCTAAACAGCTTTCACTTTATTTTCTGTTTCAAATGACTGCTGTACACATGAGAAAACTAGGCCGCAGCTGCATCAGTGGTTGCTAACACACACCACTTTCTTGTGAGAATGGGACATGATACCACTTTTGTAAAGTGACAAGATACAAGTGTGCAGAACGTGGCGTATGACTATAAAGGACAGGGGAAATTTTGAAAATCAAGAATACCCAAATGAGGTATGGCTCAAGGATTACATAGACTGTTCATTGTTATATATTATAAGACATTTATGTAACAGAATAATTAGAAATCCAACTATTTCTTCGTACAGATTATTGATACAACTGATAAGCCCAAATTACGGAACTCTTCAATAACAAAGAAACAGAGGAAAGGTAACATGATGGCGAGCGGTTTAATGTCAGACATCTTATGAAGAGTGGCGAAAAACAAAGTCTGTATACTTCTGTAGGGGGTGGAGGGGGGAGAATGGATGTAAGAGACCACTACGGTAGCAAAAATAATGGTACCATTTTACATAGCACTTCATATCACATTTCTGCATTTTGAAGCACTATTAACTGGCGTTACTAATAACCAATTCAATTGTTGTCCTTAGCTTACTGACCTCAGACGAATGGGAAGTGTAGTGTCCTATTCCCTGGATTTTAATTTGGAAACTGTAAATCACAGTAGCACCAGCAGTGAGCCTTATTGCAGCACAATCACAAAGCATGCAATGTGCATTCAATAAAAGCGTCCTTCGTATTATCTTTGACTGCAGTTTAATACTGGTTTACCAAGGCACACCACAATAGTCTATAAAGTCAATTTCTTAGTAAAATGTATCAATCAAAGTTCCAAATACGCTTCTGTATAAAGTTGAAATTATATTAATCCAAGGCACCATGAATCCAATGAACGTCAGCCAACACGTTTCATCATCAAGACTCTCTCAAAGCATGAGTTCTCAAACAATATAATATCCCAAAAATTATGCGAGATTCCCAACAGCGAGGAAACGCAAATTGTTAGGTTGTTTTGCCAAATACTGAAGGGTAAATAACTATTCCTGGTAGACAAAGTCATGATAAACTGTAACAGGTTGGTGCCGCGTAGCAAAAGGAAGTGCATGTGCAGGTCGTGACTGCAACCTGCATATCTTCTAACGGGGCTCTAGAGAAAAAAGGTGAGTTAAATAAAAGGCAGTTTAAAGCTGTAAGACAAACCAATTGCAGCCCACCTTCTCTTTAAAAGTCTATAAATAGAACGTGCATTGTCAATGTGTGAATATCCCTTTCTGACTCACCGCGCCAAACAGAACAAACAAACCAGCGAATGGTTCATTCAAAAACAGATCTATGATGAGCCATTCATAAACAGCATGTGATGGTCCATCCACAAGATGTACACATTTATTGATGCATTATGTTATATATATATATATATATTTTTTTTTTCATATGTATTATGTAAAACAGTAGTGCTCATGAAAAGCGCTCTTAATGAAATAATAAATTAGTCCCGAAACAATGCCTTAACGTGGCCTCTGCGTATGTTTAGCTGTAACTGGTCGCTGCTCTTGGGAGGGCTAAACTCTGGAAGAGACATGAAGCATGCATGCCATGGACAAATGGGGAGAACAAATGATGGAGTGACAATGGAGCAAGCAAATTGGATGCCTAAGGGTGGGCTGAAGCCCACAAGGTACATACAACAGGTCTCTTTTCGAGACAGCGCTGTCTAGAGCCGAGATCTAAAAACTGAAAGTAGCTGCTGTTGACCGATGAAAAGAAGTGAGAATGATCATGAAGGCAAACAATGGAAAATAATAGGCGGGCTTGAAGCATTTTTTTCAGTTAACAAAAGATCTTGGAAGCAACAGCACATGTGCGAGACCTAAAAAGGAAAACGGGAACTGTCTCTTCTTTCTTTTGATTTCTTTTTTCCAAAAATGAAAAGCGTTCAGCACAAATAAGATGCTTATGGCAACGTGTCATTACAGAAATGATAGAATCTCTTCAGGTTTCAACACAGTTTTTTTACTACACATCTTAGTGGAATTTTACCATTTCAATGAAGAAAACAAGAAAAAAAAATTGCTGGCAAATTATCTACGATCAAACACAGCATTTTCTTAATCTTATTTACATGAAACTGATACCAATACCTTTTGGCAAAAAAATACCAAGTACCTTTTGCGTGTTAAATTATGCATAGCTTCTGCCTTTATACCTCGTGTCTGAAGTGCACACGAAGGAGCAAGAAGTCACCTCGGAGTTCCATGATCTTATAAAGAAACTCAGCCTTCAGTCTCGATCCTGCGTATGGTCATGGAATTCCTTAGTGACTTGCAATAGCCTTATAATGTACGGAAGGTGGAACTTTATCCCATATATTGTTCTGAATATCTAGAAGGGAGGAAACACCAAAGTTTTGAAATCCAGATGCACAGCTTGACATTGCACCTACTTTTATGGATGATAAGATGCTTTTTAATAATGGTTTCGATGTGCACCATAAATATATCTTTAGGCAAAGATGATTACTTATCAATGGGCATATCTAGGCCAATAAATCTCCATGGCAAATGCCACGTCATTCGCGCTGAACCTCATGACAAGCAGTGGAGCGTGTCACTTTCTGAGCCCTACAGCACTTGAAGGTGAAACAAAATGTAACACTTACTATTTTTTATTCATGAAGGTGCCGACCTCAAAGGATTTCACACTAAATGTGTACTCTGTGTTCCTGTTGATCTGCAAACAAATTGTCAAAAATAACGCTACAGCTGAAGGAATTCTAGAAGGTACAGCAGGACTAAAATGTGACACAGACCACAAAACGGAATGCATGTGGACCTTCACGGAAAAACATTTTAGTTAGAGCTTTATGCATGGGTCTCTTTGCTTGTGATATGCTTCAACTTACTATCATAGGTTTTAAAAGGACGAAAGGTGGAGTCACCATCACCAGTAAAGATTGGAACCAGTCCCAGTAAAGACCAGTAGCACAAACAGCTACTGTATTTGCTATGGAACAGATAAAGATGACCAAATAGAAATGGTTATGGTTAACATGAATGTTGTTTCTAATAATTAAAGGTATAGAAGTATTTTTGGGCCAAAAATCACCAAAAATGCTCTGTTGCATTTACATGTATTACTTGGGGTAATCACAACGCTCAAGGGAATAAGAATGTATACTAAGCACATGCTGATGAATTTAGCTGTAATAAAAATAAAAAGTAAAAAAAAACAAATTACAAACGAGAATATCTGTGGCACGTAAAAAAAATCTCTCCTGTTGTATGATTTTGTAACTATGTCACCCCTTTACAACTCAAGGCAGAAATAGATGGTTAGTACTGTTTTTTTTTTTTTTGCAGAACCTCAGCCAATTGTTTGCTTCAGTGACTTAACATACAACTTGGAACTGGTCAGGAGAAATAAATGGAGTAGCAAGAGGACATACCAGGATCCACAAGAATAAAATGTAAGATGATGGGGCTAAAGAGCTACCATTTAAGGGCAAAGCACAGAGAAAACAGTACCACACAGACAGGGCCACAGTCGTGAGTGCAGGATGCTGCTGGTGCAAGGGGTATAGATTGAGTCCAAAGACAATGCCAGGTGTGAATACTTGAGGGCTACAGTAGAAGGACACACAACTTAGCAGGGCCTGCTGAGCAAAGTACCTTAATCCTGGTCACAGTTGCAAGATGCATCGATTTCCCTCACACAGTGCTGGTGATGCATTGGTTCCAAAGGCAAAGTGCTGGTACTGCATTGAATCGGTTCTGAAGCTGATGCACAGGTTTCTCCACACAGTGAAGGGATGTGTCGATCTTCTTTTTTTATGAAGGGCTATGATTCCGATGCAATGTTGATACGCTGGTTCCGAAGCTGATGCGCCGGGTTTCTCAACAAAGTCACGGGATAAGCTGATAGATGAGGTGGTTCTCAATGGCAAAGTGCTGGTCCCAAATGCAATGTGCCGGTTCAACTCCGCAACAGCGGCTATGCATCAGCTCTACCTCTCGCAGTAGACAATATGTAAATTCCTGCTGGAGCAAGTATCTGGGTCCAATTCCAAAGTACAGAAGCAGGGGTAGAGACTTTGATATCCCTGAGTCTCAAGCAACAGAAGGCAAGACAAGAAGTCCTTGGAGATCACTCTGGGGTGAAAGGCAGAGACCACCTCTCCCTCAGTAAGGATCAGAGCGCAGCAGGGCAGCACAGCAGAAAAGCAGTCCCTCCAGGTCAGTAGTACAGCAGAGTGACAGTCCGTGATGCAGCACAGCAGTTCTTCTGACAGAGTCCAGTCCTAGGCCCAGCTTTGGCAAGGTCAGAGACTCAGTACTTATACCCAAATGTACCTTTGAAGTTGAGTGACTTCAAAGAAGGGTCCTTGAAGTGCACAAGTATCCTTTCTTCCTCAGCCCTAGCTCCAGACTATCAATAGGGGGTAATCAGCCCTTTGTGTGGGGACAGGCACTGCATATTCAGGTGTGTCATTCCCTCGCACCCTTCCTACCCAGGAAAAGCCATCACAATGTAGATGAATGCAGATGAGCACTCAGACAAACCTAATCTTCATGTGTTTGTGGCATTTTACAGGGAAGGCACAAAGAATAGCTGTCGCCCCCGGCCCCCCAGAAGTGTATTGGAGACAGGCTGCAGGTCGACGGAGCTGTAAGAGCAGAGAAACGTCCACTTTCTAAAAGTTACATTTCTAAAATAGTAAGGTTAAATCTGACTTTACAAGTAAAGGGGATTTATCATTACCATTCCAATTATATGAGACATGATATAGCCACTCCTTTCTAATCAGGAATTAGAGCTTAAAAGTGTACAAAGGAATTCCCAATGTTAAACTATGAGAGCCTCACAGTAGTGATAAATGAATTTAAGGGTTGTTCACTGCCAGGACATGCAAAACTTAAATGTATATGTCCTATTTTTTAACTCACACAGCACCTTGCCCTATGGGTTACATATGGTCTACCTTAGGGGTGACATATGTCTAATAAAAGGGGAGTTTAAGGCTTGGCAAGGGGTTTTAAATGTCAAGTTGGGATGGCAGTAAAACAGGACACACAGGCTCTGGGACATGTTCAAAGGGCTACTTAAGTGGGTGGCACAATCATTGCTGCAGGCCCACTAGGCAAAAACATTGGGGGGATCCTTCATAGAGGGCCATTTCCAACACAAGCATTAACAAAGGATACTGCTTGTGCGATGCAAGGTGAGGTTGGTGGTAGATGGGAGGCCAAGAAAATTCACTATGAAAGCTTGAAAGCTACAGTATCAGAATCCACCAAGAACATCATGCCACAAAGACACAGGCACTACCACAGTTGAAAGATGCTGCTGGTGGAATGCAGAGTATGGTGGACAAATGGGGAGGATGAGGACAATGCAAAAGCCGTACAGCGTGTGACAAGTAAAGAAAGAGGAGGAAGTCAAGTCACTGTGAGCTGTATCAGACAGACGAAGGTGGGAGGCAAGGATCATTCAGAAACTGCATTTAGTAAAAGTCTTGATGCCCGTGACTCCAGCAAATGATCCTAGTATAAAGGCATGGAAAACTTTTTTTTTAATTTTATTTTTTTATTCAACAACTGAAAGTACACGGTTATTAGACGATTTTCCTTTTTTCAAGGCATCCCATAACAAATGTATCCACTAGAAAGGACAGTCGTATTTTGTGAATCCTCAGTGTTACAGATTAAACAAGTGACAGCAGTGATCCATTTCAGCAGATGCCAAAGCACAGGGAGCAGGTATCACCGCTGTGGAAGTGCAGCTGTCTCTCCAGCGTGGTTAGGTACCAATTTGTAAACGAAAGAAGTAGTTAATAGGGCAGATGAACACTTAGCTGGAACACAAAATGATTTAACACCTGAAAAGAAAGTGACTAATGATGTGCAAACAACGTGAGAGATCTAAAGGAGGAATATTTCAATAAGATTAAAACAACAAATTTATCAAACAAAAATTGGAAATTGCAAGGCTTTAAACCATCTGTGGAATAACTACCTCACTGGATACCAGTAAACGACCATTTCTGGAAACATTTGCATCAAGAGTCATCTTCAGAAATTGCAATGGTGCACATCTTTTCACTTCATACTGTCAACATGTTTTTAATTGCTTCTCCCACTGGGTGGTTTATATGATGTGTTCTCCTCGGTAATGCTATTCAGTTAGATTGAGTTACTTTCCATAAAAAGGCAAAGGTTTGAGCTTTCCGAATGTGTCAGAGGTTTTTACTGTCACTGCAGCAGATGCGGCGCTCTATAGGTCATGGGAATCCTGACAGAGCTTTCTTAGCATTCCATCCTTCTGAGGTCGATAAACTGAGCACCTTTTAATTAGCTCGTAGTAACACCTGCTTTTTATCATGCTTAGAAACCGTATATACACAAATAATTATTTTATCCAAGAGGGACAGTCTACGGAGCTTTTCCGTAGCTCTCCTTCATACAGAGGTTAATCCCCGATTAGTTCTTACAAAGAAGTGAAGGACTGCAACAATCGACCGGTTTCCATGTTCCCGTGAAATGCTTGAATCGTACAAGACAAAGAGTCCACTGAAGGGAGCTCCATCCCTGCCTCATACTTGAATAACCCCTTTAAGAAGCACGAACTACTTTGCAGCACTTGTGCAGGTGAATGCAAAAGAGAAGCAGACCTCTACTAGGCACATCCAAGAAGTCCTTCTACGGAGACTGCAACCAACACGACTCAGTTATGGAATGGCGTAGATAATTCCAACAGCAGAGCGCCTAACACTTCCCAAAAAAATGAAAGAGAACGGATGAATGAGATGGAGGGAGTTCCTTCAGTAAATGACTAAGCTGCAAAAACAGGGGCTCCTGAAAGAACCCATCAGTGCCTGGAAGAGACTTTGTTCTGCTCCATGTATAATCAAGATCAAGCACATGTTTAACATCCTTCATGTAAGAAACATTAAGTGCTTGAAATATCCACACAGAACTCAACCATTCAAGAAGATTTTACATCAGTGTAACTAAATGCCTAGTAACTCTATTCAGGGAGGGATACACCAAGATGAAATGGCTCCTTCAGAGGCTTGTCCTGCTCAGTTGTTCTCCTGCCAGTGAGTCAATCTCTTATGCAGCATTCCAACTGATTGAAGCGTGCTCTTTGGCCTCGATTAGCCACAGTATTTATCCAGATCAAAGTTTAACACTTTCCTAGTTTTTTTTTTTTACTGAACATTTCAATCTTGCATCCATTTCATTTTTTTCTCAGCTTCTGTCAGGCTTTATTATCAGCGAGGTTGCATTGTTATAAGTACAGAATCAAGTTAATTCAGATGTGATTACTTCTATGATTTTTTTATCACAGAAAAGGGACAAAGAAAGAACAAGCGAGGCTACCTTTTCACTTTTTTTATGAATGCTCTCACAAAAGAAACCCTGAGAAAAAAACACTGGTAACTCAAAATAGAGTCTTCGTGCAGGTAATGATTGAAAAAAACACCTAAGAATAACGTGTAATTCATGTATTCGTAAAGAGACCAAATTCTGGAAATAACAAGCATAGGCAAAGCCAATAGGTCGTACCTACGCAACTGTGTTTTAGCCATGTTGTACACCAGCGTTGCTGTTGTTCAGCATGGCTGAAACGTTAGTGGGGTGGTGTGGGGTAGACTGGAGAGGGGTATAGTGGAATAGGTTAGACTGGAGGATAGACTGGGGTGGGTTAAGTGGGGGCAGAGTGGGGTAGAATGGAATGGGGTGATTGGGATAGATTGAAGTGGGGTTGACTGGAGTGGGGGAGTTGGGTAGATTAGCATGATAGATAGAATGGGATAGATTGGGGTGGAGAGGGGTAGACTGGAGTGGAGTAAATTGAGGTACATTAGAATGGGGTAGATTAGAGTGGACTGGAGTAGATTGGGCAATAGTGGAGCACAGTGGATTGGAGTAGGGTAGATTGACCTGGGGTAAATTGGAGTAGGGTAGACTGGAGAGGAGTGGGGTACATTGGAATGAGACGGATAGGAGTGGAGTACACTGCAGTAGATTGGAGTGGAGTGGGATAGACTGGAGTGGAGTAGGTCGGACTGGAGTTGGATAGTGTGGTGAGGGGTAGAAAGGGATGGAGTGGGCAGACTGGGTTAGGGAGCTTGGAGTGGAGTTAAGCAGATTGGGGTGGAGTAGACTGGGGCAGACTGGAGTGGGGTGGACTGGACAGGGTAGATTGGTGTGGGGTAATTTGGGGTGGATTTAGGTGAAGTGGGTTAGAATGGACTGGAGTGGGGTAGATTTGAGTGGCCTGTGTTAGTATGGGGTGATGTGGGGTGAAGTAAATTGGGAAGAGTAGGATGGAGTTGGGTGGATAGGGGCAGAGTGGATTGGGATCGATTAAGTGAACTGAAGTGGGTATATTGGAGTGGGGTAGATTGGAGTAGAGTAGGGTGAGTGAAGTCGAGATAGGAGTGGAGTGAGATAGGTTAGGGAAAAGGGGGTTTGTGGGGCAGATTAAGGTGGAGTATACTGGGTGGATTAGAGTAGGGTAGAATGGAATGGAGTGGGGTTGGTTCGAATGGGGTACAGTGAGGAGATTGGGGTGGGGTAGATTGGAGTGGGATAGACTATAATGGTGTAGAGTGGAGTAGGGTAAAGTGGAATGGTGTAGTTCTGGGTAGAATGGAGTGAGACATATTAGGGTATATTAGAGCAGAGTGGGGTAAACTAGGGAACTGTGGAGTGCAGTGGACTGAGAGATTGAAACGAGGTACTTTGGAGTGGGGTATACTGGAGTGGTGAGGAGACAAGTGGGGTAGATTGAAGTGGCCAAGACTACAGTGGAGAAGGGTAGACTGGAGTGGGGTAGATTAGGGTAGGGTAAACTGGGTGGATTAAGGTGGGGCAGATTGAAGTGAAGTAGATTGGGGTAGACTGGAGTGGGGTAGATTGGAGTGGAGTGGACTGGATGGGATAGACTGGAGTTGGGTAGTATGGGGTGGACTGGGGTAGAGTGAGTTAGATTGGACTGGAGTTGGGTAGATTTGGGTGGCACGTGGTAGACTAAAGTGAAGTGTGTTAGAGTAGAATGGTGTAGAGTAGATTGGGGTGGAGTGATGCAGACTGGGTGGACTTGAATGGGTGGATTGAAGCATGGTAGATTGGGTACAATGGAAAGGGGTAGATTGGGTGGACTGGAGTGGGTAGACTGGAGTGGGGTAGATTGGGGTGGGAAGATGCACATGGGGGAAGAGAACAACATGGGAGCAAATAGGGAAGTACACGGGCGAGAGCAACATGGAGCATAGGGGAGAGAAACAAATAAAGGAGACTGCTGGAAAACTAATGCACCCTCATGGCGTGGTTAAGAAAAAAGAAAAAGATTTTCCTAGATAGTGAGCAGTGGAAGGACACAAGTAAAGAGGCTATGCTCCATGGGAGACAAGACGGACAAGGCAAGCCATCAAATAAGCAAGCAAATGAGTGCCAAAAAGCCAACCAATGGTAAGCAATGGGCCCAGTTGACGTTCTTGGTGAGCGAATAGGCATGTTGCAACCAGACAGCTTGTGCTGCCTGGTAGGCTCTACCTATAAGACATTAGGATACCTAACAGATCTGACTTTGGCTGCCAACCTATTGGCCTTGCCAGTGCTCATTTTGTTTGTTTAGAAGAACTTTATCACTAAAACCTTTTAAAAGTGGATGCTTGTTCGGGGGTTTACAAAACCATTGACGGATGTCTGCCTACTTGTGTCTTTGCACATGCAACCAACCAACTTTCAAAGATGGGCATGCATGCTTGCATGTGTGTACATGTGCACACCGCCGACTTTGAATAGCTTCAAAATCTATTTAAAAGGTGATCACGCATGCCTGTGCACATGCTTTAAATTTCATTCAAAGATGGTCACAGTTTGCCGTCCCCACACAGGGTAATATGTGCCCTGGTCTAGGAAGCATGTTAAAAAAGTGGAAACAAAGCAAATGAGAAATAAACAAGAATATAGGTAATGGAGAGGGTCACTGAGAAGGACTGGGGAAAGCACACAGACAACGGAAAGTGGGCAGGAGGCTCAAGGGTACGCAAACAGACCACAGAGGATGGGAGGGAGGGGCTGAGGGAAGAACACAGACAACAAAGGGTGGGTGGGAAGGCTAGGGCAATACCCGAATAAAGGAGGGTGGGCGGGAGGGGAATATAGGATAAATAAGGAACGGCAAGAAGTACACAAAGGAGATATCTGGAAAACACATGCTCTCTTGTAGAGTGCTTAAACAAAAAGGTAGCAACTGAACAAGAGAAGGACACACTAATGTGCCCATGCTACGGGGGTGGGACAAGCACAAGAAGAGGAATGAAAACCTAAGGAGGCTGATGAATAAGAAACAAGCAAATGTGAGTGAGAATGAAGCCAATCAATGGTTAAGTAACGGGTAGCCTCCAAGCCCATGGTGTGGTAACAAAAAGTTCTGGCGAGACCTAAAAATGCGAATAACACCACAACAGACCAATTGATGAGAAGGGCTGACTGAGAGCTCCTATAAGTAACTATGTATGTGAGAGAGCGTAGATTTATATAACCTATATTAGATTAAAAGATCTATATTAATGTGTGACGATGTTGCATAGAAAGACGACAATAATAGTAACTTTGCCTAAACATACATTTGAATTATGACCATAGTGTGTGTGGCAAACAATGTATACGCAAACTGATAATGCTATGATTATTCGAGTTATATTAACGATTACAATATTGCATTTATATTAAAAAACCTTATAGGCCTTAAGTTAGCGTGAGCTGCAGTTTAGCTGACTGGCTCTCATATTAAAGGCATTTTCTTTCTGTTTTTCAGTGTGCTGACTCGCAAAGGGCCATGACCCTGCAAATGTTCTTTTCTTCCAACTTGGTAGATGCATGTATCTTTTGTGATTCCGTTCCCATCCGCATGCTTGCTGCTTTAGTATAAATTTTATGTAGTAAATTGAAACAAATGTAGATTAATGTAATGTACAAGAGCGTTTAAACCATGGACAAAGGAACTCATGACCCGAGAAGACGTGCCAAACCGTGAAGTAACTGCCGGATGTGCCCCTTTCGAAGACGTCAATTATGAAGACCAATCAAAGTGTTATGAATTATCGTGGGGTGACAATTGGGATTACTTAATGTATAATTTGATAGGTTAAAGATAGTGGGGTATAACAAATGTCCAATAGAATTTTGGGGGAAGGTATTACGAAAAGGGGATAAAAACCCATGTCACAGAAGGGTCGAGTGAACTAGGTAGGGAATGGGAATCTTATTGATTTATCCAGAAACTCTGTCACTCTGCTTGGTGACTTTGAGACTTATTAAAACCATCTTTGCCCATTGGCTGCCCTATACACTTCTCCTCCTTATGAGGGATGTGTCCCCTGTCCTTTAGACAAAGTTCAGACTGATGGTGTTTGGCTGATGTCTTGAAGACGAAGACTGATCCTGTGCGCTGACTCAATCCTTGGAGGGTAATTATGACAATGCATTTTGTAAATTGTCTGTTTGCTTTTCCTTTCTAGGTACCAACTGCTCGTTTTGTTAGAGACCACAGCTAGATGTTTTCCAAATTGGTGTTCTAAATTGTTTTGCATGAAGCCCAACATGCTGATGCTAATCTGTGGTTAGGGTAGGAGTTAACCTTGACTGACGCAAATAGACAACGACTGACATTACGCTATGCTGAACTGAGACGTATATGATATTTGTTGTATTCTAATCCATGTTCACGCCGTGCTATGTTTTTATGTTTGTGATTCTTGCATTAATGAAATCTTATCACAGTTGCCATATCGTGACTATCTTTTTGTGTTTCTTGGTATTGACGTTAACTCTTCTGCTCTTAGATTGTAATCAATAGGGAATAAAATTCATAAAATTCTATCAAAGGTGTGGTTATTCATGACTGAAAGGTCATGGTTGCGCCGACAATTTGATTAATGTCTTTATCCAAAGTAAAGTGCATTTTGGTGGTAAATATTGATGACATTATTGATATATTGCTTGACATATTGATCAGTTATCTCGTCCTACGGTGTCTCTCCACTGGGTCACAAGATTCATTGGCCTAAAACGAGTCCTAATGTGTAATAAATTAACATAGAAGGACGCGTTAAAATATGTATACAATGATCACAATCAAAAGGTCTCAGCTCATGTCAGACCCCTAAATGTCCACAGGCCAGTTACCAATGATGAAACCGTGCAAACACATTTTCTAAGGTAAACATCCAGTTTAAAGATTTACTTTAGAGATAAGCAGCAAAAAAAATTCAAACCTAAACATGAATCAACCTTGCTCAGAATTACTTTAAATGCCTTGAGCGCCGCCTGATCCGAGCAAAAGCAAAGAAAGCCATAGAGGCGGAATAAAAAGAAAACAACAGAGGTGACAAGTTGAAAGCGTGAACACTCTCGGCATTTGAACTGTGAATAGTGCATTACGTTAGGAAACAAAATAAAGACTTGCTCTTACACTTCTTACTGCCTCATATTTTGGAAAGAAACTCGAACTACCTGCCAAATTATACCTAAAAATGTTCTACTTTTGTCATCACATTTGAATGCACATCATTGGTAGAAATTCCAGATGACCAATTACAAATTGCCTTCACTGGATAAAGTTTCTGGCATAATTGCATCGCCTGAACCCACTGTGGAGAAAACTTCAGCTGAATATTGGTATTGGCAGCAGATGTTTCATTGTATTGGTTGCACTTGGACTCTTTGGGCGGCAGCAGATCTGCAGTGATCAGGAAAGTGCATTACTGCTCTTCTTAACCCTGTAGGCTTTCGGTGGGCGGAAAAACACAACCCTGTAGCCAATATATCCATTTATAAATTTAAATATTGAAGTATCAAGAGTTTTCTCTTCAGGAAAATGGGAACTTGGGATTTATTTAATAAATGGTGTGCTGCTTATGTGTAGTTCCAGTGATTTCTTTAGGACTTAGGCTAATAGTGCTGTACTTCAGAAAAATATGTTTCTGTAAAAATATTCAACGCAAGCTCAGAAAAGAATAGGCCTCTTTGGTCTACAAATGCGCTAGGAGCAGGAAGTAAAAAATAAATCTATTACTGTTCTTGCCATGTAACAAGCATTTGTATTTTCCTGGAATATCTTCCTGTTAAGGACATTTATTCTCAGTTGAAGATACGTCTATGATTAAGATGTTCAGATACATCGCTTAGAAATCAGACGATTCAGTTGTCTGCAAAAATATTTCAAATTCCCCCTCCCACCAAAAATAAAAAGATGTTTTTTCCAACCAATGTCACCCTATGTGAAGAAACTGAAAAAAATATTTCACATTCTTGTCGTTGGTATTCCATTTCAAAGAAGTACTCTGATAAGAAGAGCTAGAGGGCAGGTAGGTACAGCAACAAGTCACAAGTAAGGGGACCACACTAGTGATAAATGTCCGTCTGTAGACAGAAACTCCAACAGTCAGGAAGAGAACACTCACTAATGACATCAAACCTTCCACATGATTCCAGCCATTCAACATAAGTCAAGAAGAGCAGACGCTTTGGGCAAGAACAGAACAAAGGATACCACAGTCAGGTGCACTTCCCTCGACATGTCAACGCTGTAGGCTCTTCTGATACCTTAAGCACTGAACTGACCCCTGAGACAGAAAAGTGTTCGTGAATGAATGGCAGGGAACGATGATGATGGTTACAGAAGGAGGAAAGCAATGGCCTTTCAGTGCGTTGTCTCAAAGAATGCTGTGGTTATCTGTGTTCACATTTAGTTCTAAATGTTCGCAACTTTAAAACAGACATATTTCTGTCATTCCAGTGAAAATAAATTAGGAGAAATAACAAACGTGGAATCACAATATGCTATTACAGTGGAAAAGTCAAAATCCAATTTTTGCAACTGTAGAGCTTCATCTGGATTATGAAGAAACATGTTGGTATACGCCTCATTTACTACTTTAGATCCCATGGTCCCATAACTTAGCAAGGAAAATAACTGTGCCCACATTTAATTAGACTGTGCTCTGAATTTATACTACAACGTATATATATTAAAACCAACATTGCATAAACCACCTATGGAGGTCCATATAAATTAATATGGAAGGGAACCTTTGAATCATGCCCCTGTGTCACGGGGAACAATAATAATAAATGGCATGCATTAGATAAAAATATAAGCAAACAATTCAGCAAACACACTGAGGGGACAGCTACAATATGTACTCTACCCCAAAACATGAATCTGTCTTTAGAAAGCTAAACAAAACTGGCCTGGGCTAAACGAAGAATAAGATCTTATGGCGGTGTCAAAGAACAGTCATCTACTGATGTCAACTTTTATAGCAAAATTCTTGTCCATGGGGATATTTCTTTGAAACGGGAAAAGCCTTGCTCTGAACTGCAGCTGTAATTTTGTTTCACGTGCTATATCTATTTCTATCAGGCAGACTTCTTTAATAGTGTAATTTCTCAGTGATGGCTAAGCACAACATACGTAAACGCTTGCAATCTATGCAAAGGTGTTAGAGACCCAAACAACACATAGAGGATTAAAGCACAGCCCACCGCCCCGGCCCGCCGTACATTCAAACGATATTGCAAGTAATTGTAATTACAACTTCAAGTCACCAAGAAGTTCCACGACCATGTAGAGGAACAAGGCTGAAGACCGAGTTCCTTCATAAGATCACGGAACTCTGTGGTGACTTAAAATATCCTTACAATGTGCAGCAAGTACTCTATTCATTATAATATGTGCACATACACATCAGCCTTCTCACAAACCACTTACATCCTTGGTGTATTACTCTTTCATATCCATTACAGACAAGAAGAATAAAATCAGAAGATGTACTGTGATATTGAACAAACAAAAAGCAGTTAGTATTTTTTGAAAAAGAGATGATATTAGAGTAAGTTTAACGAAAGTCTGGTTAAAAAAATACCGTGACTCATTGGGTAGATACATCGTTTGTACAATGACCTACAGCGTGGAAAAAAATAAACATGTCGCTATAAATATCTCTTTTCTGCTGATCACTATTTCGTTTTTGAAAAATAGAAGAGGGAAAGGCCAGTTCCTGTTTCCCTTCTTTAAACTGCAGCTGTATTGATGCTCCCTGACCTGTTGTCTTTCACCCTTGCTACTGGCTCTGGTAGCAGACATTGTGAGATCAGAACTCAACTGCAATGTCATGTTTTTATTAGCGGCGTCTAGAAGCACTGCAAGTCGCCTGTACATCACATAAGGAAATTAGAGATGGTATTTTCTAAGCTCGTATCAGTGGTGCATCTGCGAACAGGTCAACTAAAGTTCAGTAAAAGCCCTCGGTAACAAGGCCACTTATAAGACTGCAGTTGGACGTTTTCAGAGTTAATATATCCATTGACAGACTAGTGAACAACTTTCGGTGACCGCATCCATCCATCGTGGTAACCACTACTGTCTTGTAGCACATTCATTCATCAATCATTTACTGCTGGCAAGGGGTTGGATGAAGTGGCACTACTAACTCTGTACTGAAATTAAATGTATGTCACTGCTACATGGACAAAGCATGGAAGTGAAGAACGGTGGAATCTCAGAATTCAAATACATTCAACTCGGGCATGGTACGCTATAATACCCGGCCATCACCCTACCCACGGCACTGGCACCAAAGACCACCAGAGGCAATCTGCCCCCCTTCCATCATCCAAACTCGCTGTACAATAAGCATGTCTAGCAAAAAAGAAGATGAATAGGGAACTGGCAACTTCATCCAGTCTCTGTCCTCATCATGCAGAAGAACTGCGAAATCCGTCTAGTCTCAGACATCAAAACCATAAATGCACAAATCAATGAATCAGAAACAGCTTAGTCGACAGGAAACCTTAACAGACCACAATAGCCACAGAGCAAGGCAAGCCGAATAAGACTTCCGCCTGTGTGAAAGCCTCAGGGTAAAGTCACTTTGACTTCTGAAAGCGATGCAAGGCTATGCCAATCATAGATTGGGTGCTATACAAACACATGACATCTGGGGGACAAACTGGCATGGCATGTTTTGCATCGCTTTGTTAAAACGTTCACAGATTTTACTAGGACGCATCACCTACTTGTGTAAGTGAGGCTCACACAGAAACTCACCGTATGTATTAGAGGTCTCCGGGGGAAACATCTGTGCACGGCGTCACTTCTCAAAACAGTGTGTGTAAATCCTTACATTGCGGATGTGGAACTATACTTAAAGGAGGAAACCAACTACGAAAAAACAACTCTAGTTGGTCTAAGCAAATCGGTGAACACACAATATAAACCTTGAAATAAAGAACAGGAAAGGAGCTCCGTTGTCGACACAAAAAACATATGGAAGTCGAAGAAACATGTAAACATTAGTTTCTGCTTCCAATATTCGTGCAGCTTACTTTAGCCATACAAAAAGGTTGCTTTGGTGCAGCGATGGCGTTTAAACTGTTGGTCTTGGACACCTCAAGCTCGAGTAGGAATGCTCTTAAAACACCTTGGATTAACAGCAAAGATCAACGAAGCTACTCCCTAATAATTTGACAACCAGGAGGAACACCACTGATAGAAATCCAGAGTGTTGCAATGCTTGTTTTATGATAATAAGGGCGATTCGTGACTGAGGCAATATAATACTTTTGCACAATCACCCCTACTCAATAAAACAAGTACTTGGCCTAAAACTATGAAATACGATAATAACCATAAAATAAACACTAAAACGTGGAATATGTGCAAGATATTACATTATCCAGACTGAGTAGGATGCAATTAATCCCTTCAGATTGAGCTAAACTGCCTTCAACTGAAAGAGGAAGAACGAGCCCACGATATTCCTACAGGAGGCTGCTAGAAATTGTGGCTCCCATGTTGTGCTCATCCTCGAAATACTGACAGCATTGGGCCCAATATGTTATAGCAGTGATTAGCAATACGACATGAATTCGTCTCAGAACCTCAGCGAGAGGATAAAATGATGAGCAGTCCATGAGACGTCCTCTCACCCTCTTTCTAGCGCTGGTTGCCCCCCTGGACTTGGTAAAGTATGCTCGCTTTCTCAGTGCGGAACTTCTTTTCGTTTTAGATAGAGCAGGTACCGCTGTTGGTTTGGGAAACGTGAAACGATTTAGGAAGAAAACACTGTGAGTGGCATATGATGGAAATTTACTGCGGCAATGTGTCTTTCGGCGACAAACAATCGGGCGAGACGACGAGCTAAAATCGTTAAAACAAAGTACAAATGTACACACACACGTCTATAACAAGGCTCACGTGAACATACGAGGATCAGCGCCAACTGTCAACTGCACAGGCAGAGCCCAGGCTGGCATTTTTCTGGATCAAAACGGCAAACGCTGCTAGAAAACCTTAACTGGCTAATACCCGAGTTCAACTGAAATAAGAACCCCTTCTGCAACGCAATATTTTTTCGATCGCTAGAGTGCTTAGAAAGAAGGAGAGAAGAACCACAAAGAGCGCATGAACATAATCACTGTGTGGCAAGGCCCACCCAAGTACCCTTGATAATGCCAATTTACTTCAAAAAGAAAGCATCATTTGACGAGTGGTTAATGCCTAAGCACTCTGAAAAAACAGAATGAACCGACAACACTAACGCTAGCAAATGGAGATAAAAAACAGACTTTATCCACGTCCAGGTGTGAAAATACATATATGCTAACTGGTATAAAATCGGGCACAGTATAACCAGCACTAGCACAAATCTTTACGGGCAACTAGAAATGTGGCATAGCTAATTAATGCGTATTTCAATAGAAAACAAATATTAGTGAATTCCGAGCAAAGATTGTCTGCAAACTTTGTCACAGAGGAACATCGACGACTTAGATCAAAGAAATACCATCCAACCCTGCCCCCTCCCTTCCGGCTGAAGTAGAAGACAGCAGTGCTAAAGGAATATGTGATGGTGTGAGGTCAATGTTATTCTTACCGTGTCTGGGGGGACAGAGGCGTTGGACATCTTGATGGCGAGATCCTAGTTAAAAGCTTCAGCTACAAGATGACCAGGCGAGTTTCAAAAAAACAAAACGCTTCTTTGTTTTTCCTCTTTTATGTGTTTCAGATGTACAATCCGTGTGAGTGAGGTGATCTTCAGGGGGGGCAGCTGATCGGATCTTTTTGTCAGCAGCGCTTATACCAGGTAGCACTGGGCATAAAATGCTTCCTTCTTGCCAGTCCCCTGGAAGGGAAGCTCTGTGTTTTTTTAATTACTGTTTTGGTAATGACTTGCCTCACGATGAACTCCAACGAGATGAGCACCACAAAACACCAAATAATGCCCCTTTGACCCCCAAGTGGACTTCTACAGTCAGTCTTCAAAAGTTGCACTGAGGTGCCGGCGTATTTTCTGCAAACAAGGTGAAAATAAACACTGGCCCAGACGGGGGAGGGGTGAACTAACCCTCTGGGGGTGGAGGAGAGCAGCTTCCTGTGGGATCACTGGCAGTGGATATGCAGGGCAGAGGGGGGCAGGGCTGGAGCTGCAGTCCTCGGTGCCAGCGGCAAAGAGCAGTCCACTTTCCTCCTGCTCCGCCGCCCCGGCGATCCCTCCTGGTCTACGGTACCTCCGAGCAGCTTCAGCCCCGGCTCTCGCCCCTCCGCCCGGCCCCGCTTCACTCGGACGGTGCTCTGAAGCTGAACCTCCCTTCGCTTCCTGCTGTCATTCCGAGATTCTAAGAAACATGGCCGCAGAGGCAGGGAGGGGACGGGAGACGAGCAGCGCAAGCGGAGGCCGCCCAGTCAGAGAGACGTCAGCCGAGGTGCCCACCCCCGGCTGCAGCTCTTCACGGGGAATGTAGTTTCAGGACTAGTTTCTCTCAAAACCAGCTGTTCGCGTGAACATAAAGGTGTTATTCTATAATAATTAAAAAACATAGCGAAAGGACGGCACCTCCCTAGCCTACGAAAGCTTTAAGAATGTCGCCATCTTGGAACAGAGGCAGTATCCTTACTAGGCTGCCGCAATCTCTTTAAACTCAAAGACAAAATCAAGAGAGTTTTATGAAAGCTGTCCGTAAGTACACATTGGAATTATTAGGGAAGTTTAATTAAAAAGTTTAGGTTGTTCGTTTGTTGGGTGGAAAATATATAATACCATCAACTGCTGCCTAATTGTACTACATTGGGTTTATATGGCTTTTCTGTTATGTTCTTAACTTGTGTTTTATTTTGGCCACATTGCTCGCCAGTAATCATAATTACTCTCGCTCTTTCTCGTCTTCTTACCAGTCATCAATATGAGGTTTGACTGACCGCAGGACTGGAAACAAAACAGGAATGTTTATCGCCACCCTACCCACCCTCAACTGGGTGCTATAATAGATTAGCAGTCTCCCAGCTTCCTGAAATACCAAGCCAAGTCAAAGATCACGTCCAAGGAGGGTGGTCGGTAATGTGATGACTGGGACAAGGATCAGTAGGGCCTAAAGTAATGATAATCACTGCTAAGTAACCCGGGCCATTATCTCTATTGCTACCTCCTGGTTCCAGTCATCATGTATGAGGTACAGTCAAGCCAATATGGTCTTTGACATTATTATTTTGAAATACCATGTAATCATACATCTATAGCAAACTATCATTTCAATAAACGGAAAGTAATATAAAGCAACACCTCATGATTTAATGCAAATGTGTTGCAATTATGTTTGTTTTTTTGACTGACCCCAAAACTCCTACACCAAAATCTTTCTTTTCAAGAAGCACGTTTTGCAATCAATAGTGTTTAACAAAATTGTGTTAAAAAGCCCAAGTTCCACCTCTACAAAGTTATTGAAGTGGCACGCACACCCTGCAACTCTGGCCATGAGTCCGCTACCCCTCTGATACAGCGACCATGAACCCCACAGGACATTGTAGATCTTGATTTGAGTGAGCAAAAATAATTTCTTGAGTAGAATGACATTTATAGTTTACTTTAGACAGAAACGATGTATCTAGTTTACAAACCAACGCATCATTCAAGAATATTAAGAAAGGAGGGCTACATAGAAGAGCTGACATTTCACCCGTGTGCTGTGCAGAAGTAAGAGTGACCAGAAAAATCACTTTTTAACATAGATATTGCAAGGCAATTCTTTCTCCAAGAGCTCAAAGTGGTGAGACTATAGACATTTCAACACCAAAGGGAGATCCCAAGGTGGAGCAATAGCACGAGACAGAGGTCCAGCAATATATACATTAAACCAGCCTCAATACCAAAGGGTCTACTCCCTTATCAGACGGACTATCACTACGGAGGGCTTTTGTTGCAAACCATTGCAACCTAAGGCTTGACAAAGATACATTTCTATGAATTCTTTCTAACAGGAATACAAGAGCAGAAGTCACAAAGCACATAGAAAAACCTTGTGAGACAAACACCATGAGTCAAACTTTTCCCAGTGCCTAGTATGTGATTTAAAGTGGAAGGTCTTCTAGAACTTTGAACTGCTTGAACAGCATTAGACAATAACCCTTTTCCTAAAATATTCAAACTTTCAACCTCCAAAGGAAAGCATGATTTTTATGTGGCTGACAAAGAGCTGACAGACCTTAGGAGAGGCAGAAAAAAAGGAAGACCCCAAGTAGATTGAAGGGCAGTCTTCTTGAGAAGAGGGAACCCGACCCAGTGCGGCCAGAAAGATGTACTATAATTTTATCCACTTTCACAAGATTTTCAACAATAATGGAAAAGGAGTAAGGCATCAAGTTGTTTATTTGCTAATGCAGTAAAACAGTATGCACTCCCCATGCTCAAGCTCAACACTGACAAGACAGAAGTAGTGCTCTTCAGCAAGATCACCTCACCATGGGGCTCCAACTGGTAGCCAGGTGGACCCGTACCGACACCCAGCACCCATGCCTGAAGAACTCAAAAGAAGCAATGACAGCAAATTGGATATGGCAACACAAGTCAACACCTGCATCCTGCTTCCACACCCTGAAGATGCTGATGAAGATCTTTAAATGGCTTACAAGCAACTCTAGAAAAAAACCTGTCACTAACACCCTATTTACCAGTAAGTTGGGCTATGGGACGATTATTTACACCGGGTTAACCAAGCAAATTACTGGAAGACTGTAGGAAAGTACCATCTTGCCTGGCATGTTACCCCCATATTTCACTGTATATATGTTGTTTTAGTTGTATGTGTCACTGGGACCCTGCCAGCCAGGGCCCCAGTGCTCATAAGTGTGCCCTGTATGTGTTACCTGTGTTATGACTAACTGTCTCACTGAGTCTCTGCTAATCAGAACCTCAGTGGTTATGCTCTCTCATTTCTTTCCAAATTGTCACTAACAGGCTAGTGACCAATTTTACCAATTTACATTGGCATACTGGAACACCCTTATAATTCCCTAGTATATGGTACTGAGGTACCCAGGGTATTGGGGTTCCAGGAGATCCCTATGGGCTGCAGCATTTCTTTTGCCACCCATAGGGAGCTCTGACAATTCTTACACAGGCCTGCCACTGCAGCCTGAGTGAAATAACGTCCACGTTATTTCACAGCCATTTTACACTGCACTTAAGTAACTTATAAGTCACCTATATGTCTAACCTTTACCTGGTAAAGGTTGGGTGCTAAGATACTTAGTGTGTGGGCACCCTGGCACTAGCCAAGGTGCCCCCACATTGTTCAGGGTCAATTCCCCGGACTTTGTGAGTGCGGGGACACCATTACACGTGTGCACTACATATAGGTCACTGCCTATGTGTAGCTTCACAATGGTAACTCCTAAGATCATGGAATTGCCCCACCAATGCCATCCTGGTATTGGAGAGACAATCCCATGATTCCCCGGGTCTCTAGCACAGACCTGGGTACTGCCAAACTGCCTTTCCTGGGGTTTCACTGCAGCTGCTGCTGCTGCCAACCCCTCAGACAGGTTTCTGCCCTCCTGGGGTCCAGCCAGGCTTGGCCCAGGAAGGCAGAACAAATGACTTCCTCAGAGAGAGGGTGTTACACCCTCTCCCTCTGCAATAAGGTGTCAGGGCTGGGGAGGAGTAGCCTCCCCCAGCCTCTGGAAATGCTTTGATGGGCACAGATGGTGCCCATCTCTGCATAAGCCAGTCTACACTGGTTCAGGGATCCCCCAGCCCTGCTCTGGCGCGAAATTGGACAAAGGAAAGGGGAGTGACCCCTCCCCTGACCTGCACCTCCCCTGGGAGGTGCCCAGAGCTCCTCCAGTGTGCTCCAGACCTCTGCCATCTTGGAAACAGAGGTGCTGCTGGCACACTGGACTGCTCTGAGTGGCCAGGGCCAGCAGGTGACGTCAGAGACTCCTTCTGATAGGCTCCTTCAGGTGTTGCTAGCCTATCCTCTCTCCTAAGTAGCCAAACCTCCTTTTCTGGCTATTTAGGGTCTCTGCTTTGGGGAATTCCTTAGATAACGAATGCAAGAGCTCATCAGAGTTCCTCTGCATCTCTCTCTTCACCTTCTGCCAAGGAATCGACTGCTGACCGCGCTGGAAGCCTGCAAAACTGCAACAAAGTAGCAACGACGACTACTGCGACACTGTAACGCTGATCCAGCCGCCTTCTCAACTGTTTTCCTGGTGGTGCATGCTGTGGGGGTAGTCTGCCTCCTCTCTGCACTAGAAGGTCCGAAGAAATCTCCAGTGGGACGACGGAATCTTCCCCCTGCAACCGCAGGCACCAAATAACTGCATCACCGGTCCTCTGGGTCTCCTCTCAGCACGATGAGCGAGGTCCCTTGAACTCAGCACTCCTGTCCAAGTGACTCCCACAGTCCAGTGACTCTTCAGTCCAAGTTTGGTGGAGGTAAGTCCTTGCCTCCCCACGCCAGACTGCATTGCTGGGAACCGCATGTTTTGCAGCTACTCCGGCTCCTGTGCACTCACCGAGGATTTCCTTCGTGCACAGCCAAGCCTGGGTCCCCGGCACTCTAACCTGTATTGCACGACCTCCTGAGTTGTCCTCCGGCGGCGTGGGACTCTCTTGTGCAACTTCGGGTGAGCACTGATTCACTCCACTTTGTAGTGCCTGTTCCGGCACTTCTGCGGGTGCTGCTTGCTTCTGAGTGGGCTCCTTCTCTTGCTGGGTGCCCCCTCTGTCTCCTCACGCAGTTGGCGACATCCTGGTCCCTCCTGGGCCACAGCAGCATCCAAAAACCCTAACCGCGACCTTTGCAGCTAGCAAGGCTTGTTTGCGGTCTTTCTGCGGGAAAACACTTCTGCACAACTCTTCACGACGTGGGACATCCATCCTCCAAAGGGGAAGTTTCTAGCCCTTGTCGTTCGTGCAGAATCCTCAGCTTCTACCATCCGGTGGCAGCTTCTTTGCATCCACAGCTGGCATTTCTTGGGCATCTGCCCACTCCCGACTTGATCGTGACTTTTGGACTTGGTCCCCTTGTTCCACAGGTACCCTCGTCTGGAAATCCATCGTTGTTGCATTGCTGGTGTTGGTCTTTCCTGCAGAATTCCCCTATCACGACTTCTGTGCTCTTTGGGGAACTTAGGTGCACTTTGCACCCACTTTTCAGGGTCTTGGGGTGGGCTATTTTTCTAACCCTCACTGTTTTCTTACAGTCCCAGCGACCCTCTACAAGGTCACATAGGTTTGGGGTCCATTCGTGGTTCGCATTCCACTTCTAGAGTATATGGTTTGTGTTGCCCCTATCCCTATGTGCCCCCATTGCATTCTATTGTGACTATACATTGTTTGCACTGTTTTCTATTGCTATTACTGCATATTTTGGTATTGTGTACATATATCTTGTGTATATTTGCTATCCTCATACTGAGGGTACTCACTGAGATACTTTGGCATATTGTCATAAAAATAAAGTACCTTTATTTTTAGTATATCTGTGTATTGTGTTTTCTTATGATATTGTGCATATGACACTAGTGGTACTGTAGGAGCTTCACTCGTCTCCTAGTTCAGCCTAAGCTGCTCTGCTAAGCTACCTTTTCTATCAGCCTAAGCTGCTAGACACCCCTCTACACTAATAAGGGATACCTGGGCCTGGTGCAAGGTGTAAGTACCCCTTGGTACTCACTACAAGCCAGTCCAGCCTCCTACATTGGTTGTGCAGCGGTGGGATAAGTACTTTGCAACTACTTACCACTTTTGTCATTGTACTTTTCATAAGAGAAAAATATACAAAACAAGTTCAGTGTATGTACACCTAACCAAAAAGTTTTGCTTTTCTTCTCTCACTTCTTTTCTAAAGTGCTGAAAAGTACCTCTAAAACTTTCAAAAAGTTCTTAAAAAGTTTAAAAAGTATTTTTTCTGTTCTTTAAAAAGTTCTAAAAACGTTTTCTTTCTTTTTCTATCCCTTAAACACTTTCTATAATGTCTGGCACAGGCCAAACTGTTGATCTGTCCAAGACTGCTTATGGTCACCTTAGCTGGAAGGCAGCAAGGAGTCTCTGTGTAGAAAGAGGTTTAGGGGTAGGGAAGAATCCCTCTAGAGAACTATTAGTTAACATGCTAGTTGAACAAGACAAGACTTTTGTTGGTACTTCTGGTGAGAAATTAGCTGATGGTTCCCACTCTGATTCTGGGGCACCCCTAGCAAAAGAGTTGGGTGGGAATCTTTCCAACCTGCCCCTTAGCAAGCCACCTAGCATAGCTGGTACTGATGTGAATTCACATCACAGTAAGAGTGTTGTTTCACATCACAGTAATAGTGTTGTTTCTCATCACAGTAGAAGTGTCACTTCTGTAGGCCAGAATGTTAGTGTGACATCTGTTAGGGCCAGGTCTCCTTCTGTTCATTCTCACCATTCTTCTGTTTCAAGACATGCCCTACCCACCCACCCTGATGACAGAGTGTTAGAAAGGGAGCTCAATATGTCACGTTGTAGATGCTCCTCAGACTCGGTGCGATGCAAATAAAGGTCCACCTCCTGACACCACCAAGTCACCTATATAAACCACGGTGCATTGGAGTAATCAGGTGAGGGAAGGAAGGGGAAGGAACAGCAGGGACGGGATATCTGTAAAGAGAGGAATACACAGTGTTAATATCACATTGCCTGTCTACTCTCGCAATGTCTCGCTAAAGTACCAATGACAGTACCTGCCCCTAACTCATGAGGGCAGAACTAGTCCAACGCCTGTCTGTGCTCCATTTGAATCATAGATGGACGCCACAAGCCAACAACTAACACCGATGATCTCTTATGGGTTGCTCAACACCCACTCTTATACAAGATAGTCACGAAATAATGAGGAAACAAAAACGAAGAGAAAGGGAATAAAATTAATGACGGTAAGAACCTATCTCGTAGTCCTTTCTATGACTCAGTTAATACACTGAGCCTCATGTCATAGTCACGCAATTTGTAGGAATACCCCTGTGTTGCTTCATTACGTATGGAAAAGAAAAAATCGTCCCGGCAGTTCAATTCCCGCAAAAGTAAACATTAACCATGTGTCGTAGCCATATATATAATGTTCTCTGGCTCTAAAGATAATCGTTCGTGCTTTATTGGTAACTCAAATAACGGACCGCCGTGCTTCAGAAGTTACCAGTGTCCTGGTCGAACTGTAATAATGGGAAAAAGAAAGGCGAGGGATTCCGGCACCAAATCGTCTCACCGCTTACCACCTCTCCTTTCGTGTGTCAGGTTCCCCAGGGAAATAACTTGAGACTTCCGCTGATATCGGGAAAGTCCCAGGCTCCGAGGAAAACCGGATGAGGAATTATACCTCATAAGCAAACAACTCAACCTCGGAAACGCCGTCAACAAGAGCCCTCGTTGTCCATCCGACTGGGTTCTAGGAAACAAATAACGCACAATACTTCCTGTATGTGCGTGATTTTAAGCGACCGCTTCCCCTCTAGGCGTCATGGGATATGTAGTCCAAAAGGACTACATTATCCCGATCGGCAATGTAGGCGCTGCGGCTAACACCTGACACAATAGATTGAGAGTGGAACAATCCAGGCTGAAGCTCAAGAAGCAACAGCTGGATTTAGATAGGCAGTCCTTGGAAATAGAAAGAGAAAGACAGAAATTGGGTTTAGAAACCCACGGTGGCAGCAGCAGTATTCCAAATAGTCATCCTGCAAAAGAGCATGATTCTAGGAATCTGCACAAGATAGTTCCCCCTTACAAGGAGGGGGATGACATTAACAAGTGGTTTGCTGCACTTGAGAGGGCCTGTGTTGTACAGGATGTCCCTCAAAGGCAGTGGGCTGCTATCCTATGGCTATCTTTCAGTGGAAAGGGTAGGGATAGGCTACTTACTGTAAAAGAAAGTGAGGCCAATGATTTCAAAGTTCTTAAGAATGCACTCCTAGATGGTTATGGCTTAACCACTGAACAGTACAGGATGAAGTTCAGAGAAACCAAAAAGGAGTCTTCACAAGACTGGGTAGACTTTGTTGACCATTCAGTGAAGGCCTTGGAGGGGTGGTTACATGGCAGTAAAGTTGCTGACTATGAAAGCCTGTATAACTAAATCCTGAGAGAGCATATTCTTAATAATTGTGTGTCTGATTTGTTACACCAGTACCTGGTGGACTCTGATCTGACCTCTCCCCAAGAATTGGGAAAGAAGGCAGACAAATGGGTCAGAACAAGGGTGAACAGAAAAGTTTATACAGGGGGTGACAAAGATGGCAAGAAGAAGGATGGTAAGTCTTCTGACAAGGGTGGGGACAAATCTAAAAATGAGTCTTCATCAGGCCCACAAAAACACTCTGGTGGGGGTGGTGGGCCCAAATCCTCTTCAAATCAAAACAAAGAAAAGAAACCATGGTGCTATTTATGTAAAATAAAAGGCCATTGGACAACAGATCCCCGTTGTCCAAAGAAAAGCACCAAGCCTCCTACCACTACAACCCCTGCTGCTACACCTAGTGCCCCTAGTAATAGCAGTGGTGGTGGGAGCAAACCTACTAATAGCCAATCCAAGGGAGTAGCTGGGCTCACTTTTGGTAATTTAGTTGGGGTTGGTCCTGTTAGGGAGACCACAGAGGCTGTGTTAGTCTCTGAGGGGGCTATTGATTTAGCCACCTTGGTTGCTTGTCCCCTTAACATGGATAAGTACAAGCAACTACCCCTAATAAATGGTGTTGAGGTTCAGGCCTACAGGGACACAGGTGCCAGTGTTACCATGGTAATAGAGAAACTGGTCCACCCTGAACAACACCTACTTGGTCACCAGTACCAAGTAACCAATGCTCATAACAACACACTTAGCCACCCCATGGCTGTTGTAAATCTCAACTGGGGGTGGGGGGGTTAGTGGTCCAAAGAAAGTTGTGGTTGCCTCAGATTTACCTTTAGACTGTCTACTAGGGAATGATTTAGAAACATCAGCTTGGTCAGATGTGGAGTTGGAGGCTCATGCAGCAATGCTGGGCATTCCAGGGCATATTTTTGCTTTAACCAGGGCTCAGGCCAAAACGCAAAAAGGACAGGGTGACTTGGATCCTGGAAGAATGGACCAAGTGCTCCCTAAAGCTAGGGTTAGTAAAGGTAAAACACTACCTACTATCCCTCCCTCTACAGTGGATTCGACTTCTGAGGAAGAAGAATTTCCACCCTGTGCAGAACCTACACCAGAGGAGCTGGAAGCAGACACTGCTGAGCTTTTGGGTGAAGGGAGGCCTGCCAGGGAGGAGCTGAGTGTGGCACAGCATACCTGTCCCACACTAGAGGGTTCAAGGTAGCAAGCTGTCAAACAAGCAAATGGGGATGTCAGTGACTCTCACAGAGTTTACTGGGAGGACAACCTCTTGTACACTGAAGCAAGGGATCCAAAACCTGGAGCTGCCAGGAGATTGGTGATTCCTCAGGAGTACAGAAAGTTCCTCCTAACTCTAGCCCACGACATTCCCTTAGCTGGACATTTGGGGCAAATGAAAACTTGGGACAGGCTTGTCCCCTTGTTTCATTGGCCTAGAATGTCAGAGGACACAAAGGAAGTTTGTAAGTCCTGTGAAACCTGTCAAGCCAGTGGCAAAACAGGTGGCACTCCAAAGGCACCCCTTATCCCACTGCCTGTGGTTGGGGTTCCCTTTGAAAGGGTAGGGGTTGACATAGTTGGCCCCCTTGACCCTCCTACTGCTTCAGGCAATAGGTTCATCTTGGTGGTAGTGGACCATGCCACCAGATATCCTGAAGCAATTCCTCTAAGGACCACTACAGCTCCTGCAGTGGCAAAGGCCCTCCTGGGAATCTTTTCCAGGGTGGGCTTCCCAAAAGAGGTGGTATCAGACAGGGGAAGCAATTTCATGTCTGCTTACTTAAAGGCCATGTGGAAGGAGTGTGGTGTTACATACAAGTTCACCACACCCTATCATCCACAAACAAATGGACTGGTGGAGAGATTTAACAAAACTCTCAAAGGCATGATTATGGGACTCCCTGAAAAACTCTGCAGGAGATGGGATATCCTGTTACCTTGCCTCCTTTTTGCTTACAGGGAGGTACCCCAAAAAGGAGTGGGCTTCAGCCCCTTTGATCTCCTATTTGGACACCCTGTGAGAGGTCCTCTAACACTTGTTAAGGAGGGTTGGGAACAACCTTTAAAAGCTCCAAAGCAAGACATAGTGGACTATGTACTTGGCCTAAGATCTAGGATGGCTGAGTACATGAAAAAGGCCAGTAAAAACCTTCAGGCCAGCCAAGAGCTCCAAAAGCAATGGCATGACCAGAAGGCTGTTTTGGTTCAGTACCAACCAGGGCAGAAAGTGTGGGTCTTGGAGCCTGTGGCCCCAAGAGCACTCCAAGACAAATGGAGTGGACCCCACATAATTGTTGAAAAGAAGGGTGAAGTCACCTACTTAGTTGACTTAGGCACTGCCAGGAGTCCCCTTAGGGTGCTCCATGTCAATCGCCTGAAACCCTACTATGACAGGGCTGATCTCACCCTGCTCATGGCAACAGATGAGGGACAGGAAGAAGAGAGTGACCCTCTCCCTGATCTCTTCTCTTCCACAGAACAAGATGCTCTAGTGGAAGGTGTAGTTTTGGCAGATTGTCTTACTGCTGAGAAGAAAGACCACTGCATAAATCTCCTAGGTCAGTTTTCTGAACTCTTCTCTACTGTGCCAGGCACCACTTCTTGGTGTGAGCACACTATAGATACTGGAGACAGCTTGCCTGTCAAAAGTAAGATCTTTAGGCAGCCTGACCATGTCAGAGACTGCATAAAGCAAGAAGTGCAGAAAATGCTTGAACTGGGAGTGGTTGAGCACTCTGAAAGTCCATGGGCCTCTCCTGTGGTACTTGTACCAAAACCTCATTCCAAGGATGGAAAGAAGGAAATGCGGTTTTGTGTAGACTATAGAGGTCTCAACCAGGTAACCAAAAATGATGCTCACCCTATACCCAGGGCAGATGAGCTAATAGATACACTGGCATCTGCCAAGTATTTAAGCACTTTTGATTTGACTGCAGGGTATTGGCAGATCAAGTTATCAGAAGATGCAAAAGCAAAAACTGCATTTTCAACCATTGGAGGCCATTACCAATTCACAGTAATGCCTTTTGGATTGAAAAATGCACCTGCCACTTTTCAGAGGTTGGTGAATACAGTCCTGCAAGGGCTGGAAGCTTTTAGTGCAGCATATCTAGATGATATAGCTGTCTTTAGCTCCAGCTGGGATGATCACCTGGTCCACCTATGGAAAGTTTTGGAGGCCCTGCAAAAGGCAGGCCTCACTATCAAGGCTTCAAAGTGCCAGATAGGGCAGGGGAAGGTGGTTTATCTGGGACACCTGGTAGGTGAAGAACAGATTGCACCACTTCAGGGGAAAATCCAAGCTATTATAGATTGGGTTCCCCCTACAACTCAGACCCAGGTGAGAGCCTTCTTAGGCCTCACTGGGTATTACAGGAGGTTCATAAAGAACTATGGCTCCATTGCAGCCCCTCTTAATGACCTCACATCTAAGAAAATGCCTAAAAAGGTATTGTGGACAGCTAGCTGTCAGAAAGCTTTTGAGGAGCTGAAGCAGGCCATGTGGTCTGCACCTGTCCTAAAAAGCCCCTGTTACTCCAAAAAATTCATTGTCCAAACTGATGCATCTGAATTAGGGGTAGGGGCAGTCATATCACAACTTAATTCTGAGGGCCAGGATCAACCTGTTGCTTTTATCAGCAGGAGGTTGACCCCTAGAGAAAAGCGTTGATCTGCCATAGAGAGGGAGGCCTTTGCTGTGGTCTGGGCACTGAAGAAGTTGAGGCCATACCTGTTTGGCACTCACTTCATTGTTCAGACAGACCACAAATCTCTACTTTGGCTAAAACAAATGAAAGGTGAAAACCCTAAATTATTGAGGTGGTCCATATCCCTACAGGGAATGGATTATACAGTGGAACATAGACCTGGGAGTACCCACTCCGATGCAGATGGACTCTCCAGATATTTCCACTTAGACAATGAAGACTCATCAGGTCATGGCTAGTCTTATTGTCCTTCGTTTGGGGGGGGGGGTTGTGTAGGAAAGTACCATCTTGCCTGGCATGTTACCCCCATATTTCACTGTATATATGTTGTTTTAGTTGTATGTGTCACTGGGACCCTGCCAGCCAGGGCCCCAGTGCTCATAAGTGTGCCCTGTATGTGTTACCTGTGTTATGACTAACTGTCTCACTGAGGCTCTGCTAATCAGAACCTCAGTGGTTATTTTCTCTCATTTCTTTCCAAATTGTCACTAACAGGCTAGTGACCAATTTTACCAATTTACATTGGCATACTGGAACACCCTTATAATTCCCTAGTATATGGTACTGAGGTACCCAGGGTATTGGGGTTCCAGGAGATCCCTATGGGCTGCAGCATTTCTTTTGCCACCCATAGGGAGCTCTGACAATTCTTACACAGGCCTGCCACTGCAGCCTGAGTGAAATAATATCCACGTTATTTCACAGCCATTTTACACTGCACTTAAGTAACTTATAAGTCACCTATATGTCTAACCTTCACCTGGTAAAGGTTGGGTGCTAAGTTACTTAGTGTGTGGGCACCCTGGCACTAGCCAAGGTGCCCCCACATTGTTCAGGGCCAATTCCCCGGACTTTGTGAGTGCGGGGACACCATTACACGCGTGCACTACATATAGGTCACTACCTATGTGTAGCTTCACAATGGTAACTCCGAATATGGCTATGTAACATGTCTAAGATCATGGAATTGCCCCACCAATGCCATCCTGGTATTGGGGAGACAACCCCATGATTCCCCGGGTCTCTAGCACAGACCCGGGTACTGCCAAACTGCCTTTCCCGGGGTTTCACTGCAGCTGCTGCTGCTGCCAACCCCTCAGACAGGTTTCTGCCCTCCTGGGGTCCAGCCAGGCTTGGCCCAGGAAGGCAGAACAAAGGACTTCCTCAGAGAGAGGGTGTTACACCCTCTCCCTTTGGAATAAGGTGTCAGGGCTGGGGAGGAGTAGCCTCCCCCAGCCTCTGGAAATGCTTTGATAGGCACAGATGGTGCCCATCTCTGCATAAGCCAGTCTACACCGGTTCAGGGATCCCCCAGCCCTGCTCTGGTGCGAAACTGGACAAAGGAAAGGGGAGTGACCACTCCCCTGACCTGCACCTCCCCTGGGAGGTGCCCAGAGCTCCTCCAGTGTGCTCCAGAGCTCTGCCATCTTGGAAACAGAGGTGCTGCTGGCACACTGGACTGCTCTGAGTGGCCAGGGCCAGCAGGTGACGTCAGAGACTCCTTCTGATAGGCTCCTTCAGGTGTTGCTAGCCTATCCTCTCTCCTAAGTAGCCAAACCTCCTTTTCTGGCTATTTAGGGTCTCTGCTTTAGGGAATTCCTTAGATAACGAATGCAAGAGCTCATCAGAGTTCCTCTGCATCTCTCTCTTCACCTTCTGCCAAGGAATCGACTGCTGACCGTGCTGGAAGCCTGCAAAACTGCAACAAAGTAGCAACAACGACTACTGCAACACTGTAACGCTGATCCAGCCGCCTTCTCAACTGTTTTCCTGGTGGTGCATGCTGTGGGGGTAGTCTGCCTCCTCTCTGCACTAGAAGCTCCAAAGAAATCTCCTGTGGGTCGACGGTTTCTTCCCCCTGCAACCGCAGGCACCAAAGAACTGCATCACCAGTCCTCTGGGTCTCCTCTCAGCATGACGAGCGAGGTCCCTTGAACTCAGCAACTCTGTCCAAGTGACTCCCACAGTCCAATGACTCTTCAGTCCAAGTTTGGTGGAGCTAAGTCCTTGCCTCCCCACGCCAGACTGCATTGCTGGGAACCGCGTGTTTTGCAGCTACTCCGGCTCCTGTGCACTCACCGAGGATTTCCTTCATGCACAGCCAAGCCTGGGTCCCCGGCACTCTAACCTGCATTGCACGACCTCCTGAGTTGTCCTCCGGCGGCGTGGGACTCTCTTGTGCAACTTCGGGTGAGCACTGATTCACTCCACTTTGTAGTGCCTGTTCCGGCACTTCTGCGGGGGCTGCTTGCTTCTGAGTGGGCTCCTTCTCTTGCTGGGCGCCCCCTCTGTCTCCTCACGCAGTTGGCGACATCCTGGTCCCTCCTGGGCCACAGCAGCATCCAAAAACCCTAACCGCGACCTTTGCAGCTAGCAAGGCTTGTTTGCGGTCTTTCTGCGGGAAAACACTTCTGCACGACTCTTCACGACGTGGGACATCCATCCTCCAAAGGGGAAGTTTCTAGCCCTTGTCGTTCATGCAGAATCCTCAGCTTCTACCATCCGGTGGCAGCTTCTTTGCATCCACAGCTGGCATTTCCTGGGCATCTGCCCACTCCCGACTTGATCGTGACTTTTGGACTTGGTCCCCTTGTTCCACAGGTACCCTCGTCTGGAAATCCATCGTTGTTGCATTGCTGGTGTTGGTCTTTCCTGCAGAATTCCCCTATCACGACTTCTGTGCTCTTTGGGGAACTTAGGTGCACTTTGCACCCACTTTTCAGGGTCTTGGGGTGGGCTATTTTTCTAACCCTCACTGTTTTCTTACAGTCCCAGCGACCCTCTACAAGGTCACATAGGTTTGGGGTCCATTCGTGGTTCGCATTCCACTTCTAGAGTATATGGTTTGTGTTGCCCCTATCCCTATGTGCCCCCATTGCATTCTATTGTGACTATACATTGTTTGCACTGTTTTCTATTGCTATTACTGCATATTTTGGTATTGTGTACAAATATCTTGTGTATATTTGCTATCCTCATACTGAGGGTACTCACTGAGATACTTTGGCATATTGTCATAAAAATAAAGTACGTTTATTTTTAGTATATCTGTGTATTGTGTTTTCTTATGATATTATGCATATGACACTAGTGGTACTGTAGGAGCTTCACTCGTCTCCTAGTTCAGCCTAAGCTGCTCTGCTAAGCTACCTTTTCTATCAGCCTAAGCTGCTAGACACCCCTCTACATTAGTAAGGGATACCTGGGCCTGGTGCAAGGTGTAAGTACCCCTTGGTACACACTACAAGCCAGTCCAGCCTCCTACAAAGACTACAAACCATCCAGAACTCGTCAGATAGACTCATCTTGAACCTCCCACACAGAACTAACATCACCCCGCATCTCAGGGAGCTCCACTTGCTCCCAATGCATAAATGCACTGTGAGAAAGTAGCCTCTTTCTAGCATGGATACCCACATTTTTGGCCTGTTTGTCAGTGTGTTTGACTGTGTCACTGAGATCCTGCCAGCCAAGACCCCAGTGCTTATGGTTTGTGGCCTACTTGTCAGCATGTTTCACTTTTTTTGTCAGTATGCTTGACTGTGTCACTGGAGTCCTGCTAACCAGGACCCCAGTGCTCATGCTCTCTCTGGTTCCAAATTTGTCCTTACATACTGGTATCCCAGTATTTCACTCCAAATTGGCATACTGGTCCTCCCCTATAAGTCCCTAGTGTATGGTACCTAGGTTCCCAGGGCACTGGGGTTCCAGAGGATCCTTATGGGCTGCAGCATTTCTTTTGCCACCCATAGGGAGCCAATGCAAAGGGTTCTGCACAACTGCCATTGCAGCCTGTGTGAAATAGTGCATGCACCGTTTCGCAGCCATCTTCATTGCTCCAGGTCACTTAGAAGTCACCTATATTTCAGGCCTTCAGACCCTAAAGGCTGGGTGAAAAGTACCTGTGTGTGAGGTCACCCCTGCACTACCAGAGGTTCCCCCACATCGTCCAGGCCCATTTTCCCAGACTTCATGAGTGCGGGGGCACCATTTAAAGTGTGTACTGGACATAGGTCAATTCCTATGTCCAGCTTCACAATGGTAACTCCGAATATGGCTATGTGAGGTGTCTAACAACTGGGAATTATACCCCAATACTAATTCCAGTATTGATTGCCCCACAGTGGACCCCCAGTACTGCCATACCAGCCTTCTGAGGTTTTCCAGGCATCCCCAGCTGCTGCCACCTCACCGACAGGTTTCTGCCCTCCTGTTGCTTGAGCAGCTCAGGCCCAGGAAGGCAGAACAAAGGATTTCCTTTGGGAGAGGGGTGTTACACCCTCCTCCTTTGGAAATAGGTGTTGCAGGCATGGGAGGGGTATCGCCCCAGAGCCTCTGGATATGCTTTGAAGGGCACAGATGGTGCCCTCCTTCCATAATCCAGTCTACACTGGTTCAGGTACCCCCAGTCCCTGGTCTGGCACAAAACTGGACAAAGGAAACGGGAGTGACCACTCCACTGTCCATCACCACCCCAGGGGTGGTGCCCAGAGATCCTCCAGAGTGTTCCTGGGTATCCAATGTTGGTGTCTTGCAGTCTCTTCTGGTTCTTGCATAATCTTCTATCACAACTTCTTGTGTGTTTCAGAAAACTTATTGTGATTTACTCCTATTTTCCTGGGCTCTGGGGTGGGGTCTATTCATTACCTTTGGTGTTTTCTTACACTCTAAGCGCCCCTCTACACACTACACTTGCCTAGGTGGGAGACCGACTTTCGCATTCCACTATTTTAGTAAATAGTTTGAATTCCCCCTAGGCCCATTGCAACCTCTTGTGATTTTCACTATTTGCACTGTTTCCTGACAGTGTACTTACCTGTTTTTGGTTACTAGTGTATATATTGTGTATATTACTTACTTCCTTAAAGAGTATAGTCTCCAAGGTATTTTTGGCATTGTGTCACTAAAATAAAGTACTGTTATTTTTGTAACACTGAGTATTTTCTTTCAAGTGTGTGAGTACTGTGTGACTACAGTGGTATTGCAAGAGCTTTTCATGTCTCCTAGTTCAGCCTTGGCTGCTCTGCCTACAGCTACCTCTAGACAACCTGGCTTCTGGACACTGACTACATTTCACCAATAAGGGATAACCGGACCTAGTATAAGAAACCAGGCCAGCCTTCTGCATGCACTCATTTCAAACTCCTCACACACAAATTCAAAGCACTTACCAACTTAGACCCCACCTACCATCATATCTCCTTTCACCAACCACCCAGACACCTCCGTTCCACAGTACTCCTACTTGCACGCATCCCACACATACACAGAACCAGATCAGGAGGACGGGAATGACCTTACCTCTCTCCTAAAGCATGGAATGGTCTCTCACTATACATCAGAGCCTCCTCCTATCTTCTTGAATTCCACAGAAGCTGAAGACCTGGCTTTTCAATTAACAAACGTACTGCAGGCAGGGCTCTGTATATGTAGTAAAGTAGCCGCTTTCTATCATGGTTACCCCCAATTTTGGCCTCTTTGTCAGTATGTTTGACTTTGTCTACTGGGATCCTGCTAATCGGGACCCCAGTAGTTATGCTCTCTCCCTTAAATTATGGTTAGTGCATACTGGTTACACAATATTTCACCCACAATTGGCATACTGGTGCCCCCTTATAAGTCCCTAGTATATGGTACTGAGGTACCCAGGGCATTGAGGTTCCAGGGGATCCCTATGGGCTGCAGCATATCTTTTGCCACCCATAGGGAGCCCATGCAAAGGGTTCTGCACGACTGCCATTGCAGCCTGCATGAAAAGGTGCATGCACCCTTTCACTGCCATTTACACTACACCAGGTCACTTATAAGTCACCCTTATAGAAGGCCCCCAAGCCCTGAGAGCAGGGTGCAGGGTACCTGTGTATGAGGGCACCCCTGCATTAGCAGAGGTAGCCCCAGGACCATTTTACCGGACTTCGTGAGTGCGGGATTGCCATTTTACGTGTGTACTGGACATAGGTCACTACCTATGTCCATCTACATAATGGTAACTCCGAACAAAGGCATGTTTGGTTTCAAACATGTTGGAATCATACCCCAAGGCTTTAGCAAACTTTGGTTGTATGATTCCATGCACTCTGTGGGCTCCTTAGAGGACCCGCAGTATTGCCATTCCAACCTTCTGAGGTTTTCCATGCAGCCCTAGCTGCTGCCGCCTCTCAGACAGGTTTCTGCCCTCCTGTTGCTCAAGCAGCTCAAGCCCAGAGAGGCAGAACAAAGGATTTTCTTTGAGAGGGGTGTTACAGGCTTTGGGGTGGGGATAGCCTCCCCAAGCCACTGGAATTGCTATGACGGGCACATTTGGTGCCCTCTCTACATAATCCAGTCTACAATGGTTCTGGGACCCCCAGTCCTTGCTCTACGCAAAGCTGGACAAAGGAAAGGGGAGTGACCACTCCGCTGTCCATCACCACCCCATGGGTGGTGCTCAGAGCTCCTCCAGAGGGTCCCTGGGTTTTGCTGTTGGATTCCAAGTTGGCAGGGAACTCTGCGAGCATCTGAGTGGCTAGTGCCAGCAGGTGACGTCAGAGCCCTCCCCTGATAGGTGCTTATCTGTTTAGCTTAGGGTGGTTCTCCAGATTCTGATTGCAATACTCCAGCACGACTCCTCTGCATCCTTTACCTCACCTTCTTACTGAAGAAACCACATCCAGACCCTCCAGGAACTCTACAAACTGCAACAAAGAAGCAAAGACGACTTCTGCAATATTGTATCTTCAGCTCCTGCCAGCAACTGCAACTATTTCCAGGTCGTGCATCCTCCGAGGGCAGCCTATCTCCAACCTGCACCTGAAGAACGAAGGGATCTTCCTTGTAGTGAAGGAGTCACTCATTTGCTTTAGCAGACACCCCTCTGCAGCGACAACAGGTGGCGTGGGTGCCCTCTCCTGATGAGTTGCATGGATCCAGCATCACAGGTGGTGGACTGAAGTGGTCCCGACGGTCCTGACGTCCTACTGTCCAACTTTGGTGGAGGTAAGAACTTACTACCCCACAAGACAGTACCCCCATGCACCGCGTGTTTTGCTGTTGTCAAGGTTTGTTGGCATCCTTCCACAAAGTTCTTCGTGCACCGTTCAGCTCCAGCCCCCAGTACTCTATCCTGTGACGCACAGCTTCCTGAATGGCTCTCCTGTGGTTTGGGACCCTTTGTTGTAGTGCTGCATAGGCCTACTTTTGCACCTCCTTTGTCCCCATGCTGTGGGACTGCTGTGTGCACTGCCTGGGCCTCTGAGGGCTTTCTGAATTGCTGAGAGCCCTTCTGCCTCCCCCTCCTGGGTAGAGTCCACCACATCCCTTCTAGTCCCAGGCAGTGCCATTTTCCGCTAACCGTGAGCTTTAATGTGCCAAGCCTTGTTGGCAGAATCCAGTGACGCAGACCAGACTGCAGTCATCCATCCAGCGTGGGGCATCATCTGCACCAACGAAGAACCCACATCTGTCTTCTTGGGTGCAGTACTGACTGTTGTTCGTCACCGGTGGTTCCTCTTTTGCACCTTCATCCGGGTTAGCAGGGCCTCCTATTCTTCCTGGACTCTTCTGTGCTTCTTGGACTTGGTCCCCTTCTTCCACAGGTCTTCAGGTCCAGGAATCCATTGTTGATGTCTTGCAGTCTCTTCTGGTTCTTGCATTATCTTCTTTTTCGTGTTCTTATGTGTTTTAGGAAAGTTACTGTGATTTACTACTGCTTTCCTGGCTCTGGGGTGGGTTCTATTACTTACGTTTAATGTTTTCTAATTCTCCCAGCACCCCTTAACACACTACAGTTGCCTAGGTGGGAAACCGACATTTGCATTCCACTTTCTTAGTATATGGTTTGGGTTCCCCAGGCACATTTTAACTATTGTGATCTTCACTATTTGCACTGTTTTCTAACTGTTTCTGCACATATATATATATTCTCAAAAAAACACTCTCTGAATTCCAAGAGCACCTGGACGCCTCCGTACACAAAGTCACTAATTTATTTAACAGCTAAACTTAACAACTCCAATGCGTTTCAGCATTACACCTTGTTCACGGTGAGAGCCTGGCTTCTAGACACTGACTACATTTCACTAATAAAGGATAACTGGACCTGGTATAAGGTGTAAGTACCTTAGGTACCCACTACAAACCAGGCCAGCCTCCTACAGCATACATACCTGCTCAGTACGAGGACACCCTCACAGGTGATACTGCGCTTTACAAATACACATAACATAACATGAAAATTTCCCCAGGAGCCTGGAGCAAAAACTCAGGAGCTTGCAGTTTGTGTCCTGGGTGTAAACAGGTCCACACATGGGGTGCCAAATTTCTTACAAATCTTGAGGAACCTTGATTTTGATAGCATCAGGCTATGGGAGGAGGTAAACACCCCGCTGAAGTGATCCACTTCCACATTCTTCTGCCCCTTGGTCTTTACTGCTGAAATGAAGAGTACATTCTTCTCTGTATATGTTCCCAGAGTGGATTCTACTTCAATCAGCGATTGTGAATGGGTAGTGCCTTGATGGGTTATGTAGTGCACAGTCACTGCATTGACAGTTGTTACCAACACGTTGGTTTCCAAATAAAATTGTGTAAACTTGAGTAGAGCCCGGTGCACAGCTGTCAACTCTCTCCAATTTGATGATATTGCTGCTTCTTCCGGGATCCATCTTGCAAGGACAGAATGACCCTCTAAAGTGACTCCTCATCTAATTGTACTTGCACCCATTGTCAGTATCGTTTGCTGCTCTGGATGCATTAGAACTCCACTGAGTGAATTCTTTGGATTAATCTACCACTTCAGCACCAACTTAATCTCTGACATATTCCGGTTTCCAGATATTTGGGGTAGATAACTGTTCAGGTGCCATAAAAAAGATCACAGATAAAACCTCACCCACTCGACTGTAAAGACGCAAGATGGCATGTGGCCCTGAACACTCATCCACATCCTTCCTGGAGCCTTCTGCAGTTGAAAGAGAGAGTTCAGCAGTCTCTGTAGGTGAAGCATCTTCTCAATAGACTGAAAGACTGTGTCCAAATCTGTCCTGAACTTGGCTTCTATAAATTTGAGATCCTTCCCTGGGATCGTGAAAAATTGGGTTGTTGATTTAAGGGTGTGGGGAACTTGTTCAAGCAACAGCAATATTCCTGTCAGGGTGAACCACAAAATTCTCTAAATTGACCTGGGCTTAACCCAATGGTAGCTTGGCAAAAAAGCAGTCAGGCTTAACTTCGAGGCAATTTGTAAAGTAATTGCGCAGCACACAAATAGAAACAAAGTGAAAACACAACACAAGAGCAATACCACACTAATGTAGAAAAATAGAGGGAATTTTAAGGAATTATATGACACAAAAGTTACAAAAATCCAATTAGTAGAACCAAAGTTATGACTTTTTTCAAGATTTTGATCAAATCTACCATCTAAAAGATCGAAGCGCCAAATCACGGACATCTAGTGGCGTGAGACCGGGTCAAAGTAAATAAATATGGGTGATCGCAATGGAGCGTGGGTCCAATACAAAAAGTGGATTGGGCCTGGTCAGCTCTTACCATCAGACTTTGAACATATTCTGTAAAAATGTTCTGAGAAGGATAGGTTCAGGGGGGCAAGACTGCAGGCAGTCTCTGAGGAGGGAGCATCATCGTCGGGGAGCCGATGGACCAAGTCGCAGTGAAAATTTCTAGGTTCAGTCTCCCAAGTGTGAGAAAGTAGCCTCTTTCTAGCATGGTTACCGCCACTTTTGGCTTAATTGTGAGTGTGTGTCATTGTGTTTTTACTGTGTCACTGGGATCCTGCTAGCCAGGACCCCAGTGCTCATAGATAAGTACATATATGTCAGTATGTTTTGCCTGTCTCACTGGGATCCTGCTAGCCAGGACCCCAGTGCTCATAATTTTTGGCCTAATGTGTATGCCTGTGTGGTGCCTAACTGTGTCACTGAGGCTCTGCTAACCATAACCTTAGTGCTTATGCTCTCTCTGCTTTTAAATTTGTCACTGTAGGCCAGTGACTTCATTTACCAATTTCAATTGGCATACTGGACCCCGCTTATAAGTCCCTAGTATATGGTACCTAGGTACCCAGGGCATTGGGGTTCCAGGAGATCCATATGAGCTGCAGCATTTCTTTTGCCACCAATAGGGAGCTCAGACAAACCCTTACGCAGGACTGCCATTGCAGCCTGCGTGAAATAACACACATGTTATTTCACAGCCATTTTCACTGCACTTAAGTAACCTATAAGTCACCTATATGTCTAACCTTCACTTGCTGAAGGTTAGGTGCAAAGTTACTAAGTGTAAGGGCACCCTTGCACTAGCAAAGGTGCCCCCACATAGTTCAGGGCCATTTCCCCCATACTTTGTGAGTGCAGGGACGCCATTACACGCGTGCACTACATGTAGGTCAATACCTATATGTAGCTTCACAATGGTGACTCCGAATATGGCCATGTAACATGTCTAAGATCATGGAATTGTCCCCCCATTCCAAATCTGGTATTGGAGAGCCAATTCCATGCATCCTGGGGACTCCACCATGGACCTCCCGTACTGCCAAACCAGCTCTCTGAGGCTTGCACTGCAGCTACAGATGCTGCCACCTCACAGACAGGGTTCTGCCCTCCTGGGGTCTGGGCAGCCCAGTCCCAGGAAGGCAGAACAAAGCATTTCCTCTAAGAGCATGGTGTTACACCCTCTCCCTTTGGAAATAGGTGTTAAAGGCTGGGGATAGGTAGCCACCCCCAGCCTCGGGGAATACTTTGAAGGGCACAGATGGGGCCCTCCTTGCATAAACCAGTCTACACCAGTTCAGGGACCCCTTCTCCCCTGCTCTGGCGGGAAACTGGACAAAGGAAAGGGGAGTGACCACTCCCCAGACCATCACCACCCTGGGGGTGGTGCCCAGAGCTCCTCCAGTGTGTCCCAGACTTCAGCCATCTTGCTTTGCAAGGTGTGGGAGCACTCTGGAGGGCTCTGAGTGGCCAGTGCCAGCAGGTGGCGTCAGAGACCCCTCCTGATAGGCACATACCTGATAAGGTAGCCAATCCCCCTATCAGGGCTATTTAGGGCCTCTCCTGTGGGTTCTCTTCAGATTCTGCTTGCAAGTTACCTTCAGGAATCCTCTGCAACAACTTCAGACTCTTCTTACCTCGGATCAACCGCATCCTGCTACAAGAAACGCTGTAACTGCAACAAAGTGTCTACAAGAGATACTTTTCTTCAGCAACCTCAGCTCCAAGTCAACAACTGCAACAGTTTCCACGGTGTGCATGCTCCGGGGACTCCCTGTCTTCATCCTGCACCAGAAGGACCAAAGAAATCTCCCTTGGAGTAACGGAGTCACTCCCCTGCTCCAAGCAGGCACCTTCCAAGGCGACGACCGGTACCCTGGGACTCCTCTCACGGTGACGAGCATGCTCCTAAGGACACAGAGGGTGGACATCATCGACATAGACTATCCTGAGGCCCTGCTGACGCAATTTGGAGGAGGTAAGACCTTCCCTTTCCCGAGAACGATGGTACCCCTGTGTATTGGGTCTTCTTCACCTCCTGAGGCCGCTGTGCACTCTTTGCAAAATTCCTTTGTGCACAGCCTGGCCCAGGTCCTCAGCACTCCACCCTGCGATGCTCAACTCGCTGAGTTGTCCTCCGGCGGTGTGAGACCTTCTTTCGTTGTGCTGCATCAACCACATTTTGCACCTCCTTTGAACCCAGATCCTGCGGCTTCTGGGGGTGCTGGCTGGCATCCTGAGGGCTCTCTAAAGTGCTGAGAACCCCCTCTTCCTCCTTACATAGAGTCGAGGCCCTCAGGTCCCTCCTGGGTCCATCCAGCACCATTTTGTTGAAAAACACACTTTTGTCGTAGCCAAGGCTTGTTGGCGCCTTCCAACACAAAATCTCATCTGCAACGATCTTCACGCCGTGGGACATCTTTTGCATCATGCAGGAACCCATTGGCATCTTCCTAGGGTGCATTTCTGCAGTCTTCAACTAACTTGGGACTCTTCTTTTGCACCCTCTTATGGGTTGGCAGGGGCTCCTGTCCTTCCCGGAACTTCCTTCGACTTCTGGACTTGGTCCTCTTCCTTTGCAGGTCTTCAGGTCCAATAATCCAGCAGTTGCTCTTTGCAGACTTGGTTGGCTGCTGCAAAATCCCCAAAACGAGGTGTAGTGTGTCCTAAGGAAACGTGCAGTACTTTACTCCTGCTTTTCTGGGCTCTGGGATGGGGTAATTTACTTACCTTTACTCTATTCTTACTCTCCCAGTGATTCTGCACGCACTACACTTGTCTAAGGGGGAATTCGTGATTCACATCAGCAGGCAGTCCCCCGATAGTCCTTCTGAAGTTTTTAACATGGTGCCTTCTTTGAACCAGGGGAGGTACTTGGAATTTCCTGACTCCCCTGCTCTGGCTCCTAGCTGGCTGCATGAACAGTGCAGGATGCCAAGCCCTTTGTGTGAAGACAGAGCACAAACTATTAAGTTGCAAGTGGGACTGTGCCCAGCTCCTAACCCCCATCCTGTCCCTGGATGGCTCATTCAGGCATACCTAATCTGTCTATTGTGTGGCTGTCTGGTAGGAATAAACAAAGTCCAATGGTCAACTATGCCCAGTCATGTTACCCACATTGCTCCCTGCATAGTAAACAAACAACATTTTAACCAAGACTATTGGTAAGAGAGAGACATTGGACATAAAAATAATGGGCCATATTAGCGGTACCAGAGGAAATTTCAGGACACCTCCAAAGTGGTGGGAAAAATATCTGACCAAGAGTATTGGTAGGAGAGAGAAATTGGACATAAACACAATGGGCCATATTAGCGATACCTGAGAAAATTCCAGGAGACCTGCAAAGAGGTGTGTAAAAACCACTTTTCAGGTGCCTGGTGGAGAGAGGATGATGTTAAAGTTTGCAGTGTGACATGATGTGCAACTGAAGAGGAATGGTTCAGTGAGCTGGTGAAGGATGAGGTTTTGAATCTTTTTCGCGAGTTTATTTTGGCATGGCAAGATAGCTGGAAGAAGGATAGTAAAATATAGGTTTTGCCAAGGTCTTTCATGAATTGTTTGTGCTCAATGAAGTTGTACTAAGAGGGAGCAGGTTGGTTCCTCCCCCAGGTGCCAGAAATCATCTCATACAACTTACTGATGAGGGGCATCAGGGAATAAGCAAGACTAAAGAAACACTCAGATGTGTGTACTGGTGGCCACGGACCAATATCATGGTGGAACAATTGGTGAAAGAGTGCAGCAAGTGCAGGATGTCTGACAAGAGTCTGAAGATAAGGACTGCTGAAATACCAGCAGACATCTGAGAGGAGATGGAGCCAGACTTTGTTGGGCCCATTAATATAGGTGCATCCAGCAAGTTCTCGTTTGTGGCCATGAACTTGTTTTCCAGGTGGCTGGAGGCTGGTGTTACTGATGAGATAAATATCCAGGCTGACATCAGATTTTTGTCTGACTGCAAGGGAGGGCAATCCCAAAACCATTCTTACTGAAAATGGGTTGCAATTCACATCTAAAGAGATGGAGACATTTCTTGGTAATAGGGGCATTAATCACAAGAGATGTGCCCTCTGTCATCATGAGACCAATGGAATGTTGGAGAGGTTCAACCAGACTTTCAAGGAAACTATTCAGATTGCTAAAGGTGGGGGAGATGGTTGGGTTCAAGCAGTAAAGAGAAGGGTAGAATAATATTGATTTACTGTTAGAAATGGGGTTTCTAGTTGGCAGAGGTATACACCCTTGTGCAAGTAGGGACCACAATCTTAGTCAGGGTAAGTCACATACAATTCAAATTAGCCTGTGTCCATCATCTAGTAGCTTGGCACTGAGCTTAATTTAGAAGGCAATGTGTAAAGTATTTGAGCAATAAATCATACAGTAACACAGTGAAAACACCACAGAAATACACCACACAGGTTTAGTAAAATCTAAGATATTTATCTGGTTAAATTAAGGACAAAGCAATAAAGATTCAATTAACACAAGTTGAGATATCACTTTTGCAAGATTAAAAGGAGTCTTAAATCTTTGAAATCAACAGTTGTCTCTTGTTTGCACAAAGTACATGGTTTGTTTAAAAAATAACACGCACGGCGACCGCAGAGGAGGAGATGCGTGGAAAAATAGTGTGTGCATCGGATTTTCCGATGCGGCACAGATGATGCGTCATTTCTTTCCACAGTGCACTGGGCTTTGTGTCGATTTCCGAATCGCAGTCTTGGTCCCTCACTGCGATGCAGGGATCTTTTCGACACCCAGGGACGATGCAGGAAAATCCTGGGAGTGCTGGACAAAGCCACAGGCGTTGTGTCAATCATGTATGGCGATGTGTCAATTTTTCTGTCACATGGCAGGCGCTGCGTCGATTCTTCACTAGGGAAGTCGGGGTGCGTTGTTTCAGTTTGGCTGTGCATCGATCAGGTAGGGTTGTGTGTCGAATTTCCTGCCACATGGCAGGCACCCTGTCGATTCTTCACTCGGGAAGTCAGGCTGCGTCATTCTGGTTCGATTATGCAGCGTTTTCTCAGTCACACCGCGGCTGTTCGTCATTTCTGTCAGGCTGTGCTTCGATTTTCAGCACACAAGGAGTTTCCTGAAGAGTTGAAGTCTTTTTGGCCATGAGACTTCAGAAGACAGGAGGGAAGCTCAATCCAAGCCCTTGGAGAGCACTTCTAAGCAAAGTCAGAGGGCAGCAAGGCAGCAGGGCAACAGCAGGGCAGCAGTCCTTCTCAGCAAAGCAGTCCAGACGAGTCCTTTGGGCAGCCAGGCAGTTCCTCTTGATAGGTTGTAGGTTCAGGTCCAGAACTGTCAGTTTTGGTGGGGTCAGGGACCCAGTTTATATACCCAAAAATGCCTTTGAAGTGGGGGATACTTCAAAGAGTGTTTTTTGAAGTGCACAAGGTCCCCTCTCAGTACAGGTCTGTCTGCCAGGGTCCCAGTAGGGGGTTAGGAAGTCGATTGTGTGAGGGCAGGCCACAAGCCTTTGAAATGTAAGTGTCAGGCCCTCTACCCTTACAGCCCAGGAAGACCCAATCACTATGCAGATGAGTGCAGGTGTGACTGAGTATCCTGTGTTTGTGGCTGTCTGAGTGAAATTCACAAGGAAGCTGTCAACCAGCCTACCCCAGATGTTGATTAAGACAGGCTGTAAGGCACAGATGGATTTAAGTGTAGAGAAATGCTCACTTTCTTAAAGTGGCATTTCTAAAATAGTAATATAAAATCCAACCTCACCAATAAGCAGGATTTTCTATTACCATTTTGGCCGTACTTAATAGGACCTGGTTACCCCTTTCTGAATAGAATCTACCAATCAAATAGTATATGAGGGTAGTACTAATGCTACCCTATGAAAGGAGCAGGCCTCACAGTAGTGGAAAACAAATTTAGGAGTTTTCCACTATCAGGACATATAAAACAAAATATACTTGTCCTGCCTGTTACCTAAACAGAACCCTGCCCTACGGGTTACCTAGGGCCTACCTTAGGGGTGACATATGTAGAAAAAGGGGAGTTTAAGGCTTGGCAAGTACTTTTAAATGCCAAGTCAAAGTGGCAGTGAAACTGCACACACAGGCCTTGCAATGGAAGGCCAGAGACATGGTTAAAGGGCTACTTATGTGGGTGGCACAACCAGTGCTGCAGCCCACCAGTAGCATTCAATTTACAGGCCCTGGGCACATGTAGTGCACTTTACTAGTAAATTAAATAAGCCAATTGGATATGAGCCAATGTTACCATGTTTTTAGAGAGATAGCACATGCACTTTAACACTGGTTAGCAGTGGTAAAGTGTTCAGAGTCCTAAAGCCAGCAAAAATGAGGTCAGAAATAGTAGAGGAAGAAGGCAAAAAGCTTGGGCGTGACCCTGCAGAGAGGCCATTTCCAACATTTACCCTCACATTTTCACAGGAGTGAGTCCATTTGTGATGTTTAAAAAATGTAAGTCCTACACTGTTATGGGGCCTCCTTGGTTGGATATGTACAGTTAAGATTCTGTGAGGTCTGAAAGTATGAAGGAAGATGCAAAGGAAAGAGAGTTGCACATGCAAACGATGATAAAAAAAACCTAGGATGTTCGTAAAGCTGTGAAGCCTGTGTCTGTGTGTGTCAGAGATCTGGTAAAAATAAAATTACCTGAAAGAGTATGTGGTGTATCTCGCTATAGTAAAATGTTCAGAGTGACCAAGGTATTCTGAGGGGCTGCTAAAATGGATGATATACACTTTTGGAATTTCAGCAGAATTGTAATTGTGACTCATTCTTCATTTTTCTCTCTCTCTCTCTTGCTTGGTTGCGGGAGGAGGTGTATGGTAATGTGAATTATTTCTGTAGTGTGTTTACCTGCAATGGTATGTTCTTCCTTGCATTTTCCCCTTGGTGTAACGTTGCATATATAGGGCCTGATTACAACTTTGGAGGAAGGTGTTAATCCGTCCCAAATGTGACGGATATACCACCAGCCGTATTACGAGTCCATTATATCCTATGGAACTCGTAATACGGCTGGTGGTATATCCGTCACATTTGGGATGGATTAACACCTCCTCCAAAGTTGTAATCAGGCCCATAATCTTTTTTCTTCATTGTTGAAACTATGAGGGAGGAAGTTACTAGGGAGAACCTGGTTAGAGCTGTGTCTGGAGTTTCATCTCTTCTGGAAGACTGCTGCGCTGGCAGTCTCCCGGCTGCCATATTCTGATGTATGCAGGTAGAACTGCGGACTGGGTAGACATTGTGCTGTCCGCCAGAGTTGCGGCAGGCCGCAATGTTAGGGGTGAGTACTCTATCGCCATCATGGGCGCAGCCAACTGACAAGCCAATTAAAAAAACATAGTGGCCCCCTTGCAGCAGTTAGCTGACAGTGGTTGGCCTTCTCAGTATGCTCACAGCAAAACACCAGAAAAGTGGCCATTAGATGGATCCAAAAACAACACAGCTGACATCCACTGGCCAACAGGACACACCTGCAAATCACACTATAAAACATGCCCCATCCCAGAACATGATCCTTTGCCTGTCCACTGCAGCACAGCAAGACAGAGGCCACACTACGTTTTGCAATTTTGGTTACTTAAGGCAGCCCTTTTTTCCTATCCCATTTTACACCTTTCACACACTTCTAATTTTTCCTTTTTTGTCCCCAATATCACTTGTCTTGTTTAGTTATTCACTGTCACCCACTTTAATTTCAGTCATGTCTCGCCCCAAAAATCCATATTTTTTTGAGGATGAGTTAAGAGTCATAGTGGATGAAATCATAAGAGTAGAGCCACAATTGTTTGGAGCCTAAGTCCAACATACTCCTCTCAGTAGGAAAATGGAAATGTAGCCAAGGATAGTCAACAGAGTGAATGCTGTACCCACCACCTTGTGCATAAAGGAGGATATTAGGAAGAGGTGGAAGGATTTGAGGTGCATTCCCTGGCCTCCAGGCAACACTTGGAGTCCCTGAAGACTGGTGGTGATCCTCCCAGAGCCCCATTACAACTCTTTCCCTGGCAGGAGAAGGTCTTGGCCATCCTGCATCCTGAGGGCTTGACAGGAATAGCTGGGGGAGTGGAGTCTGGTAAGTCACACCACAAACACTGTCGCAAAACTGCAATATCTTGTATGCCCACGTCTCAGATTTTGCCATTGTGTTGTTCATCTCTTTCATAATCTGCACCACCCAAAGTATCAGAGGCGGCCCATTGTCAATGTTTATTGTCATACATAACAACACATGTATCAATCTTCATTGCATGCCATATGTTGGAAGGGGGTCTGTAAGTGTTTTAATATCAAAAGATTATCCCAGGACCCATGGTATGTGTCAACATGTAAATGTATGGTCTAACAACTGCACTGTGGCAGCAGGTATGTCAGACTAAACATTTGTCAAGTGTTAGGAAGTAGAGAGAGTGACATGACTACAGCTACCATGAGGCCCTCTTTCTGTAACTGAAAACAAGAGGCCATTGTGCACCTTCCCAAAGACACTTGTTAGCCATGTCACAACTGCTGTTCACTCATCAGGGAGTTCACCATTTGTCTAGTGTTGGGAGTCGGAAAGTGAAATGATTACAACTACTATGAGGCCCTTTTTCTGTAACTCAATAAGAGGCCATTGTGCACTTGCCCAAAGACATTTGATAGCCATGTCACAACTGATGTTCACTTATCATGGATTGAGCAATCTACATATCATGCTTAACTCTGAGATGTGTATGCCTACCTAGCTTGATGTTGTCCTGCTAACCCCAAATGACACTATTGATGCCATAAATAACACCTTACCAGCTGTGTACCTCAAGTAGTTGTAATGATTTAAGGCCCTCATTATGACATTGGTGGTAAATGCCGCTTACTGCCGCTGTGATGGCCGCTAACATACTGTTGTGGTGGCGAATATCCGTTCGCCATATTATGACACACATACACCAAACGCACAAAATACTGCCACATACACAAATCCGCCAGCCCAAAGGTCAGTGTTAAAGTGTCAGTACGAACGCCCATACCGTTATGCCAACAAAATAACACCCACCACATTATGACCCACGAATGACCATGGCCGACATTCAATGGCGGTAAACCATTGGCAGTACACACCGGCACGCTCAAAATGGCCACCCAAATACAAAACATCACAACATTGGCCTAAACGAAAATCACTCACCTGACACTGATACACACACCACACCCACCCACCCATAGCACTATAAAACACACACCCAGATTACACACAGCCCTTTATGAATACCAATAATCGCCATGAGACTAACACGGAGACCCCTGAGACAACTACACACACACACACTGCAAACACCCATTCATCCTTCACACACTCCACATCCCACACCTCACCACATCACTTAACACCCTCTGCACAACACACACCACACAACACCCAAGTCCTCACTGAGGCACCCCTGTTTCACTGATGTGGAGTTGCGGGTTATGGTGGAGGAAATAGTCAGGGTAGAGCCAAAGCTGTTTGTAGCACAGGTACAGCAAATATCCATTGCCAGGAAGATGGAGCTATGGCAGAGAATCATGGACAGGGTGAACGCCGTGGGACAGCATCCAAGAACAAGGGATGACATCAGGAACAAGTGGAACATCCTACGGGGAAAGGTACGTTCCGTGGCAGCAAGGCACCAGCTCACCATCCAGAGGACTGGCTGTGGACCCCACAGCTCACAGCATGGGGGGAGCAAGTCTTGGCAATACTGCATCCTGAGAGACTCACTGGAATAGTCAGAGGACTGGACACTGATGAGTCAATATTTACTACTCATCACCCACATACCTGCATGCCATCACACCCCCTCACCCTCACTCCCATACCTCCACTCCGTCCCACACACCTCACCTACACATCTGATTAACCCCACTGTCAAGCCCTGCATGCTTTACCAATGCATGGACAGCCCTCCCAGCCCTGCATGAACCGCATCACTAAAGCATGCATAGCATGGAGAACTAACAATCCCACAATACATCACCATACACAAACAAAGGTGTCAGGGCAACAGCAACAATAGAGAGGAAGCTAGGGATGTACAATATGTCACAGACATGAAGTATTATACACCACTTACATCCCCACAGGTGCCCCAGCCTATCTCAGCAGCAAGGAGGTGTTCCAACTATCCAGTCCCCCAACAGCAGATGCCCCAATGATGACAGTAACTCTGGACTTCAGGATCTGGATGAACTACCTGGCCCATCAGGAACCACTGGTCAGTCGGCCACCCCAGCCCACTCACAGTCTACCACAGAGCCTCCCCCATCAGTATCCAACACCACAGCACCCACCCAACGTACCACACCTCTGTCCCCAGGACACGTCAATCAGCAGTGGGCCCACCTCTACAGGGAACCCAGTCCACACCTCACCCCCAAGACAATCAGGGACCTGGGGTCAGTGGCAGTGGGCACACCGTCCAGGGGACAGAGGCACAGGGGAACAGGGACACTGGGAGGACTGCTGTGTGCCAGGGGGAGGACAGGCCCACGGAACTGACTCTCCAGGAGGCACTCACTAATGTCCTGGGTGCTTACCAACAATTCCAGGACCAGATGGGCCAGATCCTTACCAACATGCAGGAGAACAAGCGCCTGCAGGAGGTACACCATCAGGAGATGAGGGAGGATTTGAAAGGCCCTCAACACCACCATGGTCTCCTTAGCAGGGATGCTGGCAGATATGGCCATCATCATGAGGGAATATACAGCACACCAGCAGGGCCACTACCACTAGCTAGTCTACTGACCAGCCCACCACGTCCGCTGCAGCTAGTGGGCAGGAGGCTCTGCCAGAGGACCCACTGGCCACCAGCACCCCGCAGAAAGTGAACCACCCTGCAAAGGTTCCCTGCGACCCAGACAGGATCCAGAGACACTTGCCAAGACCAAGATCACTGCCAGGAAATGAGACCCTCCAGAATGCCCCCCTTGTGTCCCACCCAGTCACCTTGTCCACTTTGAACTACCTTTGCTCCCCTTCCTATGACCCTTGGCCCCTGGCCCTGTGCTACAGACAGACTGTAACAATACCCTGGACTTTCCTCTACCATCACCCGATTCCATTGCACTTTTCCATCAATTATTTGCACTACAATAAACACCCTTGAACACAACTTGAGTGAAAGTGTTTTATGTGATGAAAATGTACATATATGGAAACTGTCACATCATGTGCAAATGATCTGAACACTGTGATAGCATGCATTTCATGACCTGTATCTGTCTGTAGTCATCACATCAGTACACAGTTGTTACATCACCAACATCTGCAAGATGAGAAGCCATAGGTGACGGTAAGTAGAGATACAAAGGAAGTGAATGCCATCCTGCTACAGCCACACAGAAAACATCAATAATCAGAGGAATGGTCAATTCCTCTGTCTCACCTGTGTGTCATTGGAAGTATTGACGTATAAGTGATGTTGTCCATATCCTCATCTTCGCTGTCCTCAGGGTCCACTGCTACCACAGGGGCATTTCCAGTCTCCTGCTCCTGCAGATAAGGCACATGTCGTCTGAGGGCCAGGTTGTGCAACATGGAGCATGCCACTACTATCTGGCAGAACGTCTCGGGCGAGTAGCACAGGAATCCACCTGTTACATGGAGGCATCTGAACCTGCCCTTCAGGAGACCGAAGGTCCTTTCAGTAACTCTCCTGGATCATTATAACGATTCTCAGCCCCTGTCCTGGCATTCCTCACAGAGATCAGGAGCCACAATAGGTTTGGGTTGACAGGGTCACCTGCAAGTATTGAGGGACAAACGTTAGCCTTACACAATGGTATGGGGTTAACACCAGAAGGCATACACTGACATACATTGGGTGGGGATTCAGGCTCACCAATTAGCCACACCCTGTGCCTCTGTAGTTGTGCCATCACATTTGGGATGCTGCTATTCCTCAGGACGAAGGTGTCCTGCACCAACCTAGGATACTTGGCAGTGACGTGGGAGTTGTACTGGTCAGCCAGGCACACCATTTGCACACTGAGTGTAGGAGGCTGGACTGGCTTGTAGTGAGTACCTAGGGGTACTTGCACCTTGCACCAGGCCCAGTTATCCCTTATTAGTGTATAGGGTGTCTAGCAGCTTAGGCTGATAGATAATGGTAGCTTAGCAGAGCAGCTTAGGCTGAACTAGGAGACGTGTGAAGCTACCACAGTACCACTTAGTGTCATATGCACAATATCATAAGAAAACACAATATACAGTTATACTAAAAATAAAGGTACTTTATTTTTATGACAATATGCCAATGTATCTCAGAGTGTACCCTCAGTGAGAGGATAGGAAATATACACAAGATATATATACACAATACCAGAAATATGCAGTATAGTCTTAGAAAACAGTGCAATCAATGTATAGTTACAATAGGATGCAATGGAGACACATAGGGATAGGGGCAACACAAACCATATACTCCAGAAGTGGAATGCGAACCACGAATGGACCCCAAACCTATGTGACCTTGTAGAGGGTCGCTGGGACTATTAGAAAATAGTGAGGGTTAGAAAAATAGTCCACCCCAAGACCCTGAAAAGTGAGTGCAAAGTGCACTAAAGTTCCCCAAAGGACAAAGAAGTCGTGATAGGGGAATAAGGCAGGAAAGACACAAACCAACAATGCAACAACGCTGGATTTCCAATCTGGGGTATCTGTGGAACAAGGGGACCAAGTCCAAAAGTCACAAGCAAGTCGGAGATGGGCAGATGCCCAGGAAATGCCAGCTGCGGGTGCAAAGAAGCTTCTACTGGACAGAAGAAGCTGCGGTTTCTGCAGGAACGCAAAGGGCTAGAGACTTTCCCTTTGGAGGACGGGTCCCCCTCGCCTTGTAGAGTCGTGCAGAAGTGTTTTCCCGCCGAAAGAATGCCAACAAGCCTTGCTAGTTGCAAATCGTGCGGTTAGCGTTTTTGGACGCTGCTGTGGCCCAGGAGGGACCAGGAGGTCGCAAATTGGACCAGGAGGTAGAGGGGATGTCGAGCAAGACACGGAGCCCTCTTAGCAGCAGGTAGCACCCGGAGAAGTGCCAGAAACAGGCACTACGAGGATGCGTGAAACGGTGCTCACCCGAAGTTACACAAAGGAGTCCCACGTCACCGGAGACCAACTTAGAAAGTCGTGCAATGCAGGTTAGAGTGCCGTGGACCCAGGCTTGGCTGTGCACAAAGGATTTCCGCCGGAAGTGCACAGGGGCCGGAGTAGCTGCAAAAGTCGTGGTTCCCAGCAATGCAGTCTAGCGAGGTGAGGCAAGGACTTACCTCCACCAAACTTGGACTGAAGAGTCACTGGACTGTGGGAGTCACTTGGACAGAGTTGCTGGATTTGAGGGACCTCGCTCGTCGTGCTGAGAGGAGACCCAAGGGACCGGTAATGCAGCTTTTTGGTGCCTGCGGTTGCAGGGGGACGATTCCGTCGACCCACAGGAGATTTCTTCGGAGCTTCTAGTGCAGAGAGGAGGCAGACTACCCCCACAGCATGCACCACCAGGAAAACAGTCGAGAAGGCGGCAGGATCAGCGTTACAGAGTTGCAGTAGTCGTCTTAGCTACTATGTTGCAGTTTTGCAGGCTTCCAGCGCGGTCAGCAGTCGATTCCTTGGTAGAAGGTGAAGAGAGAGATGCAGAGGAACTCGGATGAGCTCTTGCATTCGTTATCTAAGGAATCCCAAGAGACAGAGACCCTGAATAGCCAGAAAAGAGGGTTTGGCTACCTAGGAGAGAGGATAGGCTAGCAACACCTGAAGGAGCCTATCACAAGGAGTCTCTGACGTCACCTGGTGGCACTGGCCACTCAGAGCAGTCCAGTGTGCCAGCAGCACCTCTGTTTCCAAGATGGCAGAGGTCTGGAGCACACTGGAGGAGCTCTGGGCACCTCCCAGGGGAGGTACAGGTCAGGGGAGTGGTCACTCCCCTTTCCTTTGTCCAGTTTCGCGCCAGAGCAGGGCTAAGGGGTCCCTGAACCGGTGTAGACTGGCTTATGCAGAGATGGGCACCAAATGTGCCCATGAAAGCATTTCCAGAGGCTGGGGGAGGCTACTCCTCCCCTGCCTTCACACCATTTTCCAAAGGGAGAGGGTGTAACACCCTCTCTCAGAGGAAGTCCTTTGTTCTGCCATCCTGGGCCAGGCCTGGCTGGACCCCAGGAGGGCAGATGCCTGTCTGAGGGGTTGGCAGCAGCAGCAGCTGCAGTGAAACCCCGGGAAGGCAGTTTGGCAGTACCAGGGTCTGTGCTACAGACCACTGGGATCATGGGATTGCGCCAACTATGCCAGGATGGTATAGAGGGGGCAATTCCATGATCATAGACATATTACATGGCCATATTCGGAGTTACCATTGTGAAGCTACATATAGGTAGTGACCTATATGTAGTGCACGCGTGTAATGGTGTCCCCGCACTCACAAAGTCCGGGGAATTGGCCCTGAACAATGTGGGGGCACCTTGGCTAGTGCCAGGGTGCCCACACACTAAGTAACTTAGCACCCAACCTTTACTAGGTAAAGGTTAGACATATAGGTGACTTATAAGTTACTTAAGTGCAGTGTAAAATGGCTGTGAAATAACGTGGACGTTATTTCACTCAGGCTGCAGTGGCAGGCCTGTGTAAGATTTGTCAGAGCTCCCTATGGGTGGCAAAAGAAATGCTGCAGCCCATAGGGATCTCCTGGGACCCCAATACCCTGGGTACCTCAGTACCATATACTAGGGAATTATAAGGGTGTTCCAGTAAGACAATGTAAATTGGTAAAATTGGTCACTAGCCTGTCAGTGACAATTTGAAAGAAATGAGAGAGCAGAACCACTGAGGTTCTGATTAGCAGAGCATCAGTGAGACACTTAGTCACTACACAGGTAACACATTCAGGCACACTTATGAGCACTGGGGCCCTGGAGAACAGGGTCCCAGTGACACATATAACTAAAACAACATATATACAGTGAAAAATGGGGGTAACATGCCAGGCAAGATGGTACTTTCCTACACTGAATGAGTGGAAACTCTTCAGATTCCTGATCACCTGTACATTCTGGCGAGGCGGGGGTCTGGACAAATGCAACATGTGTACTGTCAATCACCCCAATAATATTGGGTATATGTCCCATTGCATAGAAACTTGCCTTCTCAGTGGCTAAATCGTCCACGTGGGGGAAAGCAATGTAGCTGCACATGTGTTTCACCAGGGCAGACAAAACCCTTGCCAGCACGATTGAGAACATTAGCTGTGACATTCCTGCTGCCAACCCCACTATCACTTGGAATGAACCAGTTGCCAGGAAATGGAGCACTGATAGAACCTGCACAAGAATGGTTGATCCCAATGGGATGACGGATAGCTGATATTGGATCAGGCTCCAATTGAGCACACAGCTCTGTGATAGTGGCCCTATCCATTCTATAGGTGAGTATTATGTGCCTGTTCTCCAGTGTAGCCAAGTCCGCAAGGGGTCTGTACACGGGTCTTGTCTCCTCCTCCGTTTCCTCCATAGTGGTAAGTATCTAAGGGACACAGGAGTGAGCAGGGTGTCACAATTTGAACAATGGAACCACCACCTCAGTGTACATAGAGCAGCAATGTGATGGGACAATCGGAATGGCAATGTATGTGCAAATTATAGAAATGACGCAGTTCTCGATTATCAAAATGTTGTCCACCACCATAAAATGGCGACTGCCTGTCCTGTATGTAGGAACAGGTGGAAGTGAGGTAGCTCTGCCAGCGTTGGGCATCATGGCGGAAAGTGGTCTTGCACCGCTGTGCTATTCCTCATTAGCTAATATGGGGCTCTATGGAGTACAGTGGCCAACGGGGATCACTGGCGGTGGTGACGGTGTACACCACCGCGGACGTGACCGGCATTTGCTGTCTATAACCTCACTTGATTCCTGACTTTCCACAGGACATCAGCTACATTGCATGTGCTACTGTGACCTGTGTCTGGATTCTGCCATGGCCCGTGTGACCGGGGAAAGGACTCCAGCCTTCGCTTCAGAGGAGTTGGAGCGCTTGGTGGATGGGGTCCTACCTCTGTATGGACAGCTGTATGGGCCTCCAGACCAACAAGTGAGTACACCTTGGGCTGGATGCATGCGACAAGGTTGGATGGAGAAGTGTGTGCAAGCATTGTGTCATTTGGGGGGTGGTATGGTTGGTGGTAGTGTACATGGTGGGCGCTGAATGATGTGTGTGCCAATGGAGATGGAAATGGGATTTGTGCGCCATATGTGTGACAGGCTGGATTGTATGTGTAATGGTGTCCTCCTGTCTGTGGTGTTTCCTCTGCAGGTCAGCGCCGAGCAGAAGAAGGGATTGTGGCGTGCCATCACCAAGGATGTGCGGACCCTGGGGGTCTACAGCAGGCGGAGCACCCACTGTAGGAAAAGGTGGGAGGACCTGAGACGCTGGGCCCGGAAGACCGCAGAGGCCCAGCTGGGGATGGCTTCCCAACGAGGGAAACGAGGGAGGGGTGCCTGTCAGAACCTGACCCCCCTGATTGCCCGCATACTGGCGGTGGCCTACCCAGAGCTGGATGGGGGCTTTAGGGCATTACAGCAGCCACAAGGGGGTGAGACAAGTGGGTGTTACAACCATAATTGGTAGGTGTCATGGGGTCCTGGTGGTGGGTGTCAGTTAGTGGGTGCCCCTTATTGCCAGGTCAAAGATCGCAGGGTGATCCAGCTCAAGGGTAATGGTTGTATTGCTAAATCTGGTAACCTAGCTAGGTTGCATTCCATGTCAGACAGGGCTTAGTGACTCCAAGGAGGGTTGCATTTGGCAGGGGTTGGCTCACATCTTGCTGTAGTACCTAGCCAATGGAATGCCAGTGCAATGCATGGTGCTCAATCCTCATCCCTGTGTGTGATGGTAATGTGTATGCCATCTGTGGTGTTGGTGCCTCAACTGACCCAGTGCTCCCTCTCTCTCTCCTCCCCTTTTTTCTTGTGTCATCCTGTCCATGTGTGCATTAGCATCATCTGGCGGAGGAGCAGGGGCACCGCGAGCTGCATCCCACAGGATCCAGGAGGCAGAGTACACAGACGCGGAGGGGACCAGTGGGATAGAGGGCACGGGGAGCACCATAGCGGAAGCGGAGACAGGAGGTGACAACACTGACTCAGATTCCTCCTCCGATGAAAGCTCCCGGTGGTGGCAGACACCTCTGGGACCACCCCAGCTACAGGTACAGGTACAGACACCACACCAGTACCAGCACCGCCCTCCCAGTAGCCCCTTACCGAGTTGCCATGCCCGCTCACCCAGGAGGGTGGGCATCTCCTTCGCCCCAGGCACCTCAGGCCCTGCCCCAGTGAGCCCTGCTGCCCTCAGTGAGGAGGCTATTGACCTTCTGAGATCCATCTCTGTACGGCAGTCAACCATCGTGAATGCAGGTGCTGGCATCCCAGAAGTAGCAATACAATGCATTCCTGGAGGGCATTCACGGTGGATTGGCGGCCCAACAGAGGCCGTCCCCCCTCCAACTACCACTTCCCAGTTCCAATCTACTCATCCCCAACCCATCCCATGTGCACAATAAGACAAAAATGCATACAAAACATCACACAAGAGTGGCACAGACAAACACAGACAGCACGATTCAGGCTACAAGCACTCACACAAACAACAGACAGTTGCACACACAACAACATCCACTGCCTCCACTGTCTCCCCCTCCTCCTCCTCCCCCACAGTCACATCCGCACTCACACCTGAATGCACCTGCATGCACTGCATCAACAGCCACCACCACCATCAGCACACCAAGCAGCACACACACCTCACTTGCAACCACACTTTCACAACATCCATCCATGCATCCCCTGTGTCCTCTCCCACCCTGTCTGCCCCCTACTAAAAGACACAAACGCACTACCCATGCGCCTGCACCCAAGTCCAGCAGACATACACCTCCAACAACCACTCCCTCAAACTCCACTCCCATCCCTCCCTCCTCATCCCGCCACACCATCCCTAAGAAGCTTTCCCTTGTCCAACTTGACCTCTTCCCTCCCCTGCCACCCCTCCTGTCCTGCCCGTTAGAGCAGGGTTACAATGACCCAGCCCAGCACCTCAGCCAAACAGTCCACAGGGACAGTGGAGGCACCTGCTAGTCGTAGAGGCAAGAAAGGAAAGGATCCCACTCCACCACCTAAGACAGGGAAGAATCCCACTCCACCACCCAAAAGAGGGAAGGATCCCACTCCACCACCCAAGAGAGGGAAGGATCCCACTCCACCACCCAAGAAAGGGAAGGTTCCCACTCCACCAACTAAGAGAGACAAGAGGCCCCCTCCAACAGCAGTGGACAAGGAGCTCTCACCTCCAGCTGTGACACAGCAGCCCTGACCTCCAGCTGGGACACAGCAGCCCTCACCTCCAGCTGGGACACAGCAGCTTCACCTCCAGCTGGGACACAGCAGCCCCCACCTCCAGCTGGGACATAGCAGACCCCACCTCTAGCTGGGACACAGCAGCCCTCACCTCTAGCTGGGACACAGCAGCCCTCACCTCCAGTTGGGACACAGCAGCCCTCACCTCCAGTTGGGACACAGCAGCCCTCACCTCCAACTTGGACACAGCAGCCTGCACCTCCAGCTGGGACACAGCAGCCCCCACCTCCAGCTGGGACACAGCAGCCCTCACCTCCAGCTGAGACACAGTAGCCCTCACTTCCAACTGGGACAAGCAGCCTTCACCTCCAGCTGGGACACAGCAGCCCTCACCTCCAGCTGGAACACAGCAGCCCTCACCTCCAGCAGAGGGCATGTAGGCCACCCTCCAGGGACTGTTGTACAGCCCCCTCCAGAACCAGTGGGCAAGTCCCCCACCTCAGAGACTGTGACCTTGCACTCCCTAGCAATGTGATATTGGCATGGAGCCCCCTTCAGAACCAGTGGGCAAGTTTCCCATCTCATAGACTGTGATCTTGCACTCCCCAACAAAGAGGAATGGGCATGGAGCCCCCTCCAGAACCAGTGGGCAAGTCCCCCACCTCAGAGATTGTGACCTTGCACTCCCCAGCAAAGAGAAATGGGCATGAAGTCCCCTCCAGAACCAGTGGGCAAGTTCCCCACGTCAGAGACTGTGACCTTGCACTCCCCAGCAATGTGAAATGGGCATGGCGGCCCCTCCAGAACCAGTGAGCAAGTTCCCCACCTCAGAGACTGTGACCTTGCACTCCCCAGCAATGTGAAATGGGCATGGAGCCCCCTCTAGAACCAGTGGGCATGTTCCCCACTTCAGCTGAGGTGCCTCCACCCCTCTTCCCTTTGAGGTGTCTGGCCATTCCCAACATGATGCCCCTGCACACTGTAGTGCAGATTTTGTCAGGGAACAAGTTGGGCCTTGGATTGTGCCCTGTGGCCGTGTGGGCCTTTTGTACTTTGGACTAGCCATTGGCCCTGAACAGTGACTCATATTTCTCTTGTCACATGGACAATATGGTGGCTGTTGGCATCAAATTACACTATCAGTTCTGCCCAAATGTTGGTCTTGCATTATTATGACGTGTGTCCTTTGAGACTGGTTTTCCTCTGCAGCTGGTTCTGTGTATGGTGTGTGTGTGTATAGTGTGTGTTGTACGTGTATGTGTGTCACTCTCCTTTTCCTCCCTCCCTCCCTTGTGCGCTAGGTGGCTGTACTCACCGTCGTTGCCTTCGTCGGCATTGGTATTCCAGGTGGAGCATGGCATAGATGATCATCGGGGAGACTTGAAGTTCCGGTTCCATGGCGGCGTTGGTCTTCTCTGTGTCTCTGATGGAGAGTTTTTCATCTTCTATGTTCTGTTTCTGCAAGGATTTTGATGGCATTGGTACCGCCCCGGAATGGTGGCAGTTTGCTATGTCATAATATGGTAGGCGGTACCTTGTCTTCCTCCTGGATGTTGATGGCTACTGCCGTGGTCAGTGCTGTTAACACCCTGGCGGTTGGTGTGGTACATTGGCTGTGTATGGGAGTTATCACCGCCATGGTCATAATTTGACGGTAATTACCGCCAGGCTGTTGGAGGTATCACCGCCACTTTAACAGTCACCGCCATTGTCATAATGACCACCTAAGTTGCTTCAGCCGATTGGAAGTGCAAGGTCATTGACTCTGCACTGCTCACATGATGTCTACTGCTACGTATACAACCAAGTTGCGTGTTCACCTGTATCTTATCCAATCGCCTTGGAATTGTCAAATACACGTTTCTTCTCCACTGTGTTGCCTTAAATGTTTGTTAGATTTCGTGTTCATTCCTTAATCCAAAATGCAATTTATCAGCACATCCTATGAGCAGCTCAAACCTAACAGGTTTTGCAACCCCCACAAATGTCTTGTCAACAACTTCAATACCATGGAAATATAGCACAATAGGAAACCCTACCAATTGACATTTTCCTTAGTCTTTCCTTACTGCGAAATAAACATTTGGATGTACACACTTCCACTAATAACAATGTACTCTATTTCTCCACAGGTCGAACTGGCACTGCAACTGGCACTGCAACTGGTCAGACATTGCCCACCAAACAGACTCCAACCCACCCCTGAATAAAGCCCTCAGGGATGACAATACTCCTGGACATGTGGTCATGGATGACGAACCTGGTACATCTGGTCAGACGGCAACAGAGAGCTTCACTGTGCCCACATCAACACCTCTCACCCCAGTTGCTACAACAACTCAGCCAACAACATACCCCCCAACCTGTGCACCTAGCACAGTCAGTACAATCTTGTGCTCTCCAGTCCTGGATCCTGAAGTGCAAATCACCACCCCTGACACAGAGGGACCAGGACCCAGTTGGAGAGAGACCTCTGGGTCAAGGGCAGAGACTCGTGGGGGTCAGGTCTGTGGGAGGGATGCTGTGAGGTGACTGGGGCCACTCATGACCAAGACACCACCAGCCAAGACTTGGGGGTCTATCAAGAGTCACATGGCGTGATGGGTCAGGTGGTAACTGAACTCCGGGAAATCAAGTAGCTACAGAGGGACATGTACCAATAGATGGAGGCCCATAATTCCAACATGGGCACCCTAACAGGGATGCTGATGGACATTAATACAACCGTGAGCAGGGCTTTTCCACTACAATCTACCCCTTCCTGTGGTACAAGTACATCAAGGCCATCTACATCTGCAGCAGACACAGGAAATGAGGCTCAGCTAGAGGAAGAAACACTGTCAGACATCCCTGCAGCACCTCTGTCTCTGCAGCAGCTGAACACCCTCGCAAGCGGGACGTCCATGCAAATATCCAGGAGGTACATATGGCATGACACCCACCACTGCCAGCAAGAAAAATCAACCTTATGTCCTCCTTTGTGTGTCACACATTCACTCTGTGGACTAATTCTGGACACTTTTTCATTCCTGATGGGAGGAGTAATTTGGACTTTGGGATACAGATGGTTTGGTGTCTACACTATGGTTTCATTCACCAAGTATGTATTCACCTTTAACACTTTAATAAATTCACAAGTCACAAACTCATTGTCTGCTGTGGTAAATTTCACATTTAGCAATGTAGATATGTAAGAGCATGGAAACTATACAATGACAAAACAAGTTACTTATGTAAGCATGGGTATGTTGCATGTACACAATGTTTGGTCCAGGATCACAACTGTGCCACACCAACACATACACACAAGTGTCTTGTCTGAGAAGATTTGTATTTCAATATTCAAATCATAGGCTAGCAAGATGTAAGATACATAGAGAATCAAACATGATTGAAGCGTACTGTGTAAGTGATCAAATTACAGGTACATACCTTTAGAACATGGAAGGAAGGGATAAGTCAGACATTGACCTGCGTAGTAGGCAAAAATGAATCTGGTTGATTTCATCAATTGGAGCCATATCACCTACCTAACAAAAGAAATCCAACATCACATAATGCAACATTCAGACAGATGGCAGTACAACAGTTCCAGATCACAGGGTCATCATAAGCCAGTGTTTTTGCATCTGGTGGTATCACAACCAAATGTCAGTGATGTGCCAAAAGAACTTTGGCCTACAATGATGAAACACATTGTTATACCTGGCATCCTTGGCGTGGTCTCCCCTATCTCTTTTGCCTCTGCTTCCATTGTTTTGGCTGTGTGCTGGACTCTGTTTTTGCTGTTTTTGGTACTCTGGGCACTTTACCACTGCTGACCAGTGCTAAAGTGCAAGTGCTCCCTGTGTAAATTCTATGTGTAATTGGCTTTTCCATGACTGGCATATTTGATTTACTAATACGTCCCTAGTAAAGTGCACTGGAGGTGCCCAGGGCCTGTAAATCAAATGCTACTAGTGGGCCTGCAGCACTGGTTGTGCCACCCACACGAGTAGCCCTGTAAACATGGCTCAGACATGCCACTGCAGTGTCTGTGTGTGGAGTTTTAACCTGCCAATTTGACCTGGCAAGTGTATCACCTTGCCAGGCCCAAACCTTCACTTTTTGTTCATGTAAAGTACCCCTAAGGTAGGCCCTAGGTAGCCCCATGGGCAGGGTGCTGTGTATGTTAAAGGTGAAACACGTACTGCTGTATTTTACATGTCCTAACAGTGAAATACTGTCAAATTTGTTTTTCACTGTTGCAAGGCCTATCTTTCTCATAGGTTAACATGGGGGCTGCCCTTAAATATCTTTTAAGTGCAGTTTCCCTTTGAGAGCAGATAGAGTTATGGAGTTTGGGGTCACTGAACTCACAATTTAAAAACACATCTTTTGGTAAAGTTGGTTTTTAAATTGTCAGTTTGAAAATGACATTTTTAGAAAGTGGACATTTTCTTCCTTAAACCATTCTGTGACTCTGCCTGCATGTGCATTCCCTGTCTGGTCAGACTGACAGTTGGGCTGCTTGTTAATCCCCTCTAGACAGTGACACAAAGGGAGCTGGGGTGGAGCCTGCATATCCTGATGGACCATCTGCGCTAGAGTGGAGGGAGGAGTGGATACTTACACCTGAATCAGCTGTGCCTGCCCTCATGCAATGCAGTCACCATCCCCTGGTATGAGTCCGGAACCAGGCCTGGGCATGGCAGGATCTTGTGAACAACAGAGACTTTCCTTTGAAGTCTGTCTACTTCAATGGCAGAAAGTGATATATGTAGTGGACCCAAAACCCCAGCTTTTCAGATTACTTCTGGAACTAAGAGAAACCTCTGTCAAGGAGAAGAGCTGAAGAGCTGGAGGAGGAGTACTGCCCCTTTGCCTGTGACTGTGCTTTGCTGGGTTGTCTGCGGTTGCTGCTTCTGCCTGAAAGAGGCCAAAGACTGGACTTTGTGGTATATTCCTGCTTGTGAAGAATCTCCAAAGGCTTGGCTTGAGCTTGCCTCCTGTTTTGAAGTCTCAGGGCTCTCAAAGACTTACTCTGCCAGCACCTGGACTCTTTGCTGAGACTCCTGCCCTGCCAAGTTGTGCCCTATCCAGTCTCTGGGCCCTTGAAAGGTGAATCTGGTACAACAAGGACTGAAATCCACAAACAGGACTCTGTGCAGGGAAAACTTTGATGCACCACCTGCAACGCGGCTGTAAACCTACATCGCGGCTGGAGAAACAATGTAACACCCACTTGCGGCTGCTGAAAGTGACTCAAACTCCAGGTAGCGCAGTTTTCCATCACTATGCGGCCGGATTTCTCACACATTATCGCTGGGCATAAAAAATCTACATAAACCTGCGCGGACCCGAGGGGATCCGTCTGGAAAATGACACACTGCCTCACTTGCGAGTGAGAAAACAATGCATCGCTGACTTTCTCCATGCACGCTCGACCTGGCGGCTTTATTGTTGCCGCGAACCAGATATTTGTGTGACAACATTTCCTCTGTTTCCTATAGAGTAAGAATCTTTTATTTTAAAAATTCATAACTTTACCTGTTTATGTTGGATATTTGTTGTTTTGGTCTTGTTTGATTTAGATAAATATTCACTATTTTTTTTAACTGGTGTGGTGTCCATTTTGTAGTGTTTTCACTGTATTACTGTGTGTTGTGGTACAAATACTTTACACATTACCTTTGAGATAATCCTGACTGCTTGTGCCAAGCTACCATGGGTGTGATTAGGGGTTATCTTAGGTGCGTATTTCCATTGCCTGACTAGAGTGAGGGACCCCGCAAGGACAGAGTGAAAACTGACTCTCACCCAGAGACCCTATTTCTAACACACATAAATAGCTACATACAGTCCAAACAAACACAGTGTTTAGTCAATGGGAAGTAAGACTAACATGGATTTGGCCTGCAACTACATAGGTACTGAGCACAGGATGACCCATATAATCCATCATGGCCACCACACAACAAGGAACAAGTCCAATGGAGTCTCCTTAACTTCCATCCTATCACTATGCAAGCTGTCTTGGCACAGGGCTTGTATACCGAAAGTCTGTGACATACATTCCCAGGAACAATTCATGTCCACTTTGTATGTCCCAACAGCATCAAATACCTGCCAATGTCACAACTCTGAAATGTCCAAATGAGGATGCCATGGTGAAGGTACCTAAACAAGCACAAAAACAAAGAGTATAGTTATGAAACCATATATGTGACACACTTCACATAGCAAACGTCTGGAGAACGCAGTCTATGAAAAAAATCTGACATAAACAAAGCAACATTTACTAATTTTGAATGTGTCAAAAGCTTCATCACCAAATACCCTTTGCCAGATTTTTCCAGAGCTTAAGCCCCCTAACACTTTAAAAAAAATATACTCCTCACATCATTGCAACAAAAATTAATTGTACAGTCAAAGTCATGACATACTTACACTCATGAGAATAAGCTGTAGATGAGGTCTTGTTGCAAGTCAACTCCTTCCTCTTCACCACTATCATCATTTGGCATTTCAGGATCCTCACCCGGTAGCACCTCAGGCTCTACCTACTCTGCAATGTAAGGTATGTTCCTTCGCAGGGCAATGTTATGGAGCATGCTGCAGGCCAATGTAATCTGACACACCTTCCTGGGTGAGTAGAGGAGGGCTCCCCCAATCTTGTTTAGACAGCAAAATCTGGCCTTCAGGAGCTCAAAAGCCCGCTCAATTGGCGGCCGTGATCTTCCATGGGCCTCACTGAAGCGTACTTCCCCTGGCATAGTTGGATTCCTCAGCGGTGTCAATAACCAAGGACGGTTGGGATATGCTGAGTCTCCTGTTTTGGAATGAGACATAAGAGCTTCAATGAGTCTCGCACTTCCTGATTATAGCAACTGACATTTCACATGCAAAGTTAGGACAGATGTTACTTACCAACAAGGCAGGCACTCTCTGATTGCAGTTGTGATATCAGTTGGGGTATGGTGCTGTTTCACATTACAAAGGAATCATGGGCTGACCCTGGGAACCGGGCACAGACACTTGAAATGTACAGATCTGGTAAGTAGACAACTTGCACGTTGATAGAATGTAAGTACTTCCTGTTTCAATAGACTTGTTCACTTGCATGTGGTGGCACTAATGCAATATGGGTGCCATAAATGGCTCCCACCACATATGGGATGCCCCCAAATCCATAAAAGCCAACTTTCACATTGGCTAAATCCTCATATCTGGGGAACCTGATGAAGCTGTCAATGTGTTTCATCATTGCTGATTGAGCGTCTTTTAAAACACCACTGAACATAGGTTGTGACATACCACCAGCTATGGCCACTGTATTCTTGAAGGACCCTGTAGCCAGAAAGTGTAATACTGCCATGAGTATCACAATGAGTAGTATACATGTTGGATTAGTAACAAATAAAAACCCAGAGCAGATCCGAAGGTCCAGGAATTGTAAAAAAACATTCAGTGAGTCCAGTCCAGATGACACTGCAGTAGTAGGAGTGTGATGTTTATTCCATTTATCAACAGGTAGTCAATTTCATTTATGAGCTGGCAGCCAACATTTGTTTCACCTTTGACTAATTTTTCAAGGCAAAATAGTTGACAAAAGAGTGAAATCAAATTATGTTTGGTGGAAAAAACAGGGCCAAAGTATAGGCTTCTGCGAGTACCCCAAATCTGTTAAGCTGGAGTAGCAGGGCCAACGTACAAGTTTCTGCGAGTACGTTATATCTGTTAGTTGTACACGAAACTACCAGAAAAGTAAATTCAAAATGAAGCACACAGAGGGAGTGCCTTGATAAGTTTCCCCCGAATTCTGCTGCCATGCGTAGTTGAGTGCCAAAAGTACAGGCACAGTTTTTTCCACCAAACATAATTCGATTATGCTCATTTTCCAACTATTTTTGATGCTCATTGGCAGCCTTGAAAAAGTTATCAAAGAGGGAACACGTGTTAACTGCCAGCTATCATCTGCGGTGTACAGTGCGGTTATATGGCATTTATGACCAGTAACGCACTACACTGATGATTGTGTACTAGAAAATACACAACAATGGAGTATTACATATGTCTACATGTTACAACACATTTGTAGTGGTAGTGATGCATTTACCAGTCAGCAATACTGTAGTTTCAACCGATAAAATGGCAGATGCCTGACCTCCTATATTTGACTTTTGGAAGCTGCCGCTGAGGTGAAACACGACCGCGAGGTGGACAGTTTCATTCACGGTGGTCCCAGCAATAGGCTAACATTGTTGACTGTGATGGTCGTGGACCAATGGCTGTGCCCATCTACAGCGATGACTGTGTACATGGCATACATGTGCGCAGTGGTTTAAAAAAACTCACTGGCCTCCTGACACTTCTGCCATCAACACCTCCTCCACTTTAGCTGCTGTGTGCTGCCTCTGGGCGCATTCGTGCCAGGTCAAGCAGGTGAAATAAATGCCCCCAGCCTTCTCTCCAGGGGAGCTGGAGAAACTTGTTGATGAGGTTCTTCCCCTGTGTGGTCAACTCTATGGCTCACCAGAGGAACAGGTAACTATCTCACAGACATATTTGACTATGTTCAACACCATCCTTTCCTTTAGCACAAGCTACAATCTGCCTCTGAGTCCCAGATATTTTTTTAGATGACTGTAGTTACATTTTGTGGTCCTTGAATAGGATGTACATGTCATGGATTGTGGAGTCCTGTACTTTGTGTATTTCAAATGGCCCTTCTGTTGCAATCACATGTCTATGCAAGTAAACATTTCAGGGAAACAATGATATATCTGACGATCAGATGATGGTAAATGAGAAAACAAATGTATTTGCATCACAGCATAAACTGTATATATATATATGTATATATATATATACTGTTAGAAGCAGTTGGGAAGAACGTTAGCAATGTGTACAGTCCCATATTTCACTCAGCCCAGACCAGGCCGGCCTTGGCAAACTGTTTTCTGAGAGCTAGCTAAACCTCACTGACCCCTTCAGAGTGCCACAGAACCTTAAGTTCACATATAGGATGGCCATAAGATGTACTGTCATGCATTGAAGTGATGGAAATGTGATGTTCATGTTGGTTCAGTATGCTCATCCTGCAGAAAGCAAGGCCTGTCAAAGGGTTTCCCATTAGGGGCCATAGCCCAGGATAGTGACAATGCAACTGATGCAGAGAGTAAGCTCCCGGTAGACCTACACATCCTTGGATGTTCCCAAAAAGAGTCTTCAGAACTAATAGTAGGCCTGAATGCTTTTGTATTACCTACATTTGGAATGGCGACTGAGGTAAGCCCCTGACCTACTACATTGTTCTTTTGACCCACATTGTCAATGTGTGACATTTACTGTTGACAGACCCCTTACTCCCACAGGTCTGTTTTCACTTTTCCTAAGTCATGTTTGCACTGTACTGGCCTCTTGCACAAGTGACAAATATACAGTGGCGATAGTTGGTGAGTTCCAGAGAGATCACTTCATGTGAATCACTAGCTTTGTTACGTTGAACCAATCAGGCCAAACATACCCTGGCATGCTGATGTCATGTGTGTAAGAGTACCACATATGGTAAAAGATGTGTCCTGCGATACCAATACATACCACCCCAACTCAATCAGATGTAGCATGGGATTCCGTTATATAGTCCACATATACACTGAGAGGAAGCTCTCGTGGCACTCATACCAGCCCTTTCATTGTCACCTAAGTCTTAGGTTATAGTCTTGACTATGGTAGTAGCCTGTATGGACCATATGGAACAAGTCAATGTGCCTGGATGTAAAGGTGTCTGTACATTCATACACATGTAGTTTACCCTTCAGAAGATCACAATGGTGTGTTGTGTTTCACAGTGGCTCACATCACAATACATGCTGGTTGGCCCTGGGCTACATGATGTTAGTGGGCTTGGTTAGTCAGTGTAGGTCATGACCAGAGTTATGGATAGTCAGCAAATGACTACAAAAGTGTGTATGTATATTCCTCTACTCATCAGCATGTGCAACATCCACGTGTACTCTGTTAACAAATCATAAATGCTTGTGCTAGGTGTCTATAAAGTGTGTGTTAGCCAAACAGATATTCTAAATGATGCAATTATGATCTCTTTATTTGTCTATTTTATCCATAGAGGTCAAAGGCTATCAGAAGAGCCATCGCCCGGCAGGTGCTGTCATGTGTCCATTTTCATGTGGGTACCTTATACCTCCTTAAACTAAATGTGTGACCCATTCTGTTACTGCTGTATATGCTTTCATGACTTGCACTTACACATTTCTCACATTTGCATGGCACTTAGTTATACTAATGGTTGTCCCTGATATACATAAAGTCAAAGTTCCTGTGCAGATAGTCATTTTGAGGGATGTGCAAAGTGGTACAAGGCCCAGGGCACCACTCTTCGATGGGCCTCCTGGTACTGGCATTCCTATTCTGCATGGATTGTTTTCATTGTGACCTTTGAATCTTTATCACACTGATTATTTTGCATCCCATTTCATTTGCATTATCCTAAAATGTAGGTGATATGTGGAAGTCCATAACAGAGGTTTAGAAGAGAAGGTGTGATTCAGTCTCATGTCACATCCATACATAGTTATCTTTTATATCGCATCAGGCCAGGGCATGTGAAAAATGTGAGGGCGTCACTTAGATTTGTAGGTGTGATATTGATGATGAGTTGCTGTTGTGTAACACAATGTAATGGACACATCACTTTCCCAGAACATTAGTTCTCACACATTTACAATTTAGAAGAGTGTGTCTGTGTACTGTCAGTGATCTGGCCAAAGAGGGCATCATAGAGCTGTGAATGAGTCATACTTTGAATACGAATAGGGGCACACAAAATATGTTTGGCTCATAGATCACATACCCCATACCAGGTCCATGATGGGGCATTGATTTGCTGTGGAGTTGTTGGTAACAGGTAAGTGTTTGGCTTACCATTGGTTGTGTCCACGAAGGCAACGAGTTTGGGTATTATCTGGCAGCACAAGCAGTAGAAGTGCGTGTACGATCGGCTCCATGGCGACACCCGATCTGTAAATCTGAGTACAGGTGAGTTTCACCTTATATGCCTCCCTTTCTGCCTGCTCAGATGTGGTGGTTGGACCGCCACAGTCACATCAGTGGAATACCACCTCGTAATTGGACCGTCAGTTGCACTGGGGGTCCACCCTTTGACAGACACATTGGCCTATCTTGCCAAAGTCGCGGTCTGTATTTGCTGGTGTCGGCCGGACCACGGCAGTCTTTTGTCTATGTAACCCCATGCATATGTCAGACCGCCAACACTGCTGCGTGATGACCTGCGACGGAGTGACTGTTGCACCCCATGGCGGTCTTAGGACCGCCAAAGTCATAATCTGGCCCTAAATCTTAACAGAAGATCAACATCTGCTGCCTTGCATTTCTTTGAGGATAACTACCCCTCTAAACCTCTTTACATCATGCTTTCTTCTTACTAAACTCCTGCCCATAATTCATCAATAAATCACCAGTCGTACCAATTATCTCCACTTACCTGATGCTTCTGATTTTGATAAATAAATAATAACAAGCATGTCCCCCATTGTGCCAAAATAATGGATTGTGCATTAGAGTGTCCTTGTTTCCAACGTTCATGCACTCATGAGTCTGACTTGCAACATAATCTGATGTGTATGCAAGCCCAAAGAACATACAAATTTGCGTCATCAGGCGGGCTTAAAACTACCAAAAAACACCATTAGTATCAAAACTTCTTCCCACTAAACATCTAACATACACCTAGCTGATAATCATTTCTCCGGTTTTTACTTGCTCACCAAAGATAGAAGCAAGGTTTCACCAGGAGCCAGGGAGAGGAAAACCTTTGAGACACCAGCCTGGCTGGCACATAAGCACTCCCTCATCCTTGCCCTGAGCCCGAAACAAAACAGGAAGTGCTGGGAGAATGCTGGCAGCCTATTGTATGATTCAGCTGATGGTGGGAGGGGTTAGTGGTTAGCATTCCTATTTAGTTTCCTGTCCTGAAGTGGGTCAAACCTCATTAGGGATGACTCAGACGGGGAGAAGCGACGTAGAGGTAATGCTCATCCTTTATTGTGTTCATTCTTATTCCTATGCTTACACTATGCTTTTCAAGAGGCTTGACAGTGGAATTAGAATGTTCAAAGGAATCATATTGAAGGAGGGTTTTAGCAAATGGAGGAAGGAGCAGGGAGCATCAGGAGAATGGCATGTGGCTGGCATTTTCTACAGAGTTAATCCTCAATAAAACATGCGTACTTTTCTATTACCGCTTCAAATTTAGCGATGAATACATGAACCCACCTGCCAGTGAGCTGCACATTGAATATTGGAACAGCACACCTTGGACACAGAAGTCTCATCGATTCCTACTATAGAGAGCCACACAGGCTCTACTATACTTTGTTGCGCCGCAAGGGCGAGCATTAACCCAAGTTTATAAACAAAGTTCGGGCCTGCTGACCCGGCAGTCCTTGTGTGATATACACTGGTGTTGAGTCGTTCTGTTGCGTATGCGAGGGTTTTCGGTCCACCCTTACATTGGCGACGAGGCGGGACCGGAAAAACAAAAATCTCTGTGAAGCAGGCAGGGAGTGAACCGACCGTGCTTCCCCACCGCTGGCACTTCTGCCTACCTGCCACCCCAGGAGTGCGTGTGTGGTGCAGGCGCTAATGCGGTAAGCCAACGGCTGCAGGGGCTCATCTGCGTGTCTCCCGGCCGCTCCAGGAAAACCACGCTCACCAAGTCGGACGAGGTACGTGTGCTGAGGGGTGCCGGTTGAGGGCAGGAGGCCGCGATCCGAAGGTGGCACGTGACACTGCCGTGTCAATCCAGGTCGGTTGGACATGAGGTCTCATAAGGGCATCTAGTATGATACCTGCTCAGAGAAATCTTGCGGGCGTACTGCAGGATCTGGAACACCTGTGCACACCAATTAAGGAAAAAAATAATAATACATATAAATAAAACCCCACACAAGCTGAAGTCATTGCACGTGGACTGCCTCTGCTGTGCTGGGCAGACAAAAGAAAGAAAAAAAACACAGAGAGAGAAAGGCTCGACCCTGCCATTGTCAAAGCAGACAAAAGAAAATAAGAATACGTGATTTAGGGAGAGACGAATACATACCCTTTGGGAAGGACTTGAACAAGTAACACTGTAAAATGAGTACACCGCAGCAGAGTAGAGAGCAGCAGCCCACACATGCTCCTGCAGGGGCTCACTCGTCATTGGCACACGCACTCCTGGGGTGGCAGGTAGGCAGAAGTGCCAGCGGTGGGGAAGCACGGTCGGTTAGGTGTAGAACATGTCTACGGACTCTACCTCCGTCTGCTGGGCTTGAAGCAGTTTGAACCGTTCATAATCAGGATTTAGCTGAGGCTCATAGTGCCGCCACAGCAGCGTCGAAATCTGCTGCATCACCTGTGTTGGGGAGTGAGTCAAACAACTTGTGAAGTTCATCGCCTCCCATGTGCAGCATCGGCGACCTGTCTACTGCGCCATCTGTTTCCCTCATTACGCAGAAATAGTTCTCTTGGCGACCAAGCCAAAGGTGTCATAGTGGTGCTGCTGTGGCAGGGTCTTCTAGTTGGCTGAATGGGTAACATACGACGAGGAAACGAAGAGGACATTTTTGTTATTTCATTCACAGGATGGAGACAACACAAGCGGCGACCACCCCCATGAGCACAGTCAGTATAAACAACACCTCTGCCACCGTACTCATTGACACAGGCGCGTCGGTCAATGAGATGGACAACACAATGTACCAACAAATATTTTCCAAACCGCGTCTGTCGCCCAGCATCACAAAAATCTACACATATGGAGGGCGCGATCCTCTTCCGCTGCAGGGCCCTATAGAGGTGTCCATTACCAACGAAGAACACAATACCAAAGCCAAATTCTATGTAGTCAAAGGAGACAGTGGCACACTGCTAGGGTGCCTGTAGGGAAGTGCCTCCCTTGGCATGGTTACCCCCTAACTTTTTGCCTTTTGTTGATGCCAGTTATGATTGAAAGTGTGCTGGGACCCTGCTAACCAGGCCCCAGCACCAGTGTTCTTTCCCTAAACTGTTCCTTTGTTCCCACAATTGGCACAGCCCTGGCACACAGATAAGTCCCATGTAACTGGTACCCCTGGTACCAAGGGCCCTGTGGCCCGGGAAGGTCTCTAGGGGCTGAAGCATGTACTATACCACCCTGGGGACCCCTCACTCAGCACATGCACACTGCTTCACAGCTGGTGTGTGCTGGTGGGGAGAAAATGACTATATCGACATGTCACTCACCTCGGGGTGCCATGCCCTGAACCCACTGCCTGTGGCATAGGTAAGTCACCCCTCTAGCAGGCCTTACAGCCCTGAGGCAGGGTGCACTATACCACAGGTGAGGGCATAGTTGCATGAGCACTATGCCCCTACAGTGCCTAAGCCAAGCCTTAGACATTGTAAGTGCAGGGTAGCCATACAGAGAATATGGTCTGGGAGTCTGTCAATTACGAACTCCACAGTTCCATAATGGCTACACTGAAATCTGGGAAGTTTGGTATCAAGCTTCTCAGCACAATAAATGCACACTGATGCCAGTGTAGGATTTATTGCAAAATGCACACAGAGGGCATCTTAGAGATGCCCACTGCATGCCAGTCTGACGCCTAGTGTTAGGCTGACCAGCCTGCCACAACCAGACAAGCTTCTGGCCACATGGGGTGAGTGCCTTTGTCACTTTGTCGCCAGGAACAAAGCCTGCACTGGGTGGAGGTGCTTCTCACCTCCCCCTGCATGAACTGTAACACCTGGCGGTGAGCCCCAAAGGCTCATACCTGTTGTTACAGCGCTCCAGGGCATCCCAGCTAGTGGAGATGCCCACCCCTCCGGACACAGCCCACATTTTTGGCGGCAAGTCGGGAGGAGATAATGAGGCAAACATGGAGGAGTCACCTACCAGTCAGTACAGCCCTTAAGGTGCCCTGAGCTGAGGTGACCCCAGCCTTTAGAAATCCTCCATCTTGATTTTGGAGGATTCCCCCAATAGGAATAGGGATGTGCCCCCCAGACCTAGACATATCCCTAAATTCAGTATTTAGGAGCGACCCTGTGTAGGAGGCTGGCCTGGCTTATAGTGGGTACCTGATGGTACTTACACCTTGTGCCAGGTCCAGTTATCCCTTATTAGTAGATTAGTAGTGTTCTAGCAGCTTAGGCTGATAGAGGTAGCTATAGCAGAACAGCTTAGGCTGAAATAGGAGACATGCAAAGCTCCTACTATGCCACTTATATCATATAGCACTATAGCACTATATCATAAGAATCACTACACTCAAAGTTACTAAAAATAAAGGTACTTTATTTTAGTGACAATGTGCCAAAAGTATCTCAGAAGATATACTCCCTTAGGAGGTAAGTAAAATACACAAAATATACACACAAACCAAATTCAGGTTAGTAAACAGTTAGAAAAGTAGTGCAAACACTGTAAAATACAATAGAATGCAATAGGTCTAGGGACAACACAAACCATATACTAAGAAAGTGGAATGCAAACCTCTTAGGGACCCCTGGCCTAGTGTAATTTGTAGAGGGTTTCTGGGAGTGTAAGAAAACACTAAGGGTGTCCAAGATACCCCACCCCAAGACCCTGAAAAGTAGGAGTAAAGTGACCCTACTTCCCCAGAAACACACTAAAGTCATGATAGGAAATTCTGCAAAGACCACAACAGACTGCAAAGCACTGAAGACGGATTCCTGGACCAGAGGACCTGTAAAGGAAGGGGACCAAGTCCAAGAGTCACGAAAGTGTCCAGGGGGGCAGGAGCCCACTAAACCCCAGATGAAGGTGCAAAATGGCTGCCTCTGGGTGGAAGAAGCTGAAGATTCTGCAACAACGGAAGATGCCAGGAGTTTCTCCTTTGCACAGATTATGTTGCACGGAGTGCTGAAGGACGCAGAGTTGTTTCTTTGGAGAAAGACCACAAACAAGCCTTGCTAGCTGCCAAGGTCACAGTTGAAGAAAAAGGGTGCTGCCCAGGCCCAGGGTGGACCAGGAGGTCACCACTTGCAATAGGAGGTAGAGGGGGCCCTCAGCAACACAGAGAGCCCATGCACAAGAAGGCAGCACCCGCAGAAGTACTTGAACACGGGTTCAAGGAAACTGAGCACGGCGGTCATCTCAACACTACAAAAGAGGGTCCCAAGAAGCCGGTGGTCAACTCAGCAAGTTGAGCAATACAGGACAGAGTGCTAGGGGCCTGTGCTGTGCTGTGGAGAAGGATTCCTTTCAAAAGTGCACAGAAGCCCTAGCAGCTGCAGTTCACACAGTACACAGGATTACTGTCTGGAGAGGGGAGGCAAGGACTTACCTCCTCCAAATTTGGACAGTTGGACCACTGGACAGTTGGGGTCACTTGGGTCCACCACCTGTGTTCCAGGGGCCACGCTCGTCAGGATGAGAGGGGTCCCAGAGTACCCGTGATGCTGAGGTTTGGTGCCTGCTGGAGCAGGGGGAAGATTCAGTCGACCCACAGGAGATTTCTTCTTGGCTTCCAGTGCAGGGTGAAGGCAGACATCCCCCAGAGCATGCACCACCAGGAAACAGTCGAGAAAGCCAGCAGGATTAGGCGCTACAATGTTGCTTGTAGTCTTCTTGCTACTTTGTTGCAGTTTTTCAGGCATCCTGGAGCAGTCAGCGGTTGATCCTTGGCAGAAGTCGAAGAGGGAGATGCAGAGGAACTCTGGTGAATTATCTGAGGAAAAGCCCACAGGAGAGACCCTAAATAGCCCTCAGAGGAGGATTGGCCACCTAGAGAGGTCTCTGACGTCACCTGCTGGCACTGGCCACTCAGAGGCCTCCATTGTGTCCTCACACCTCTGGGACGCATTGGAGGAGCTCTGGGCACCACCCCTGGGGTGGTGATGGACAGAGGAGTGGTCACTCCCCTTTCCTTTGTCCAGTTTCGTGCCAGAGAAGGGGCGCAGGGTTCCCTGAACTGGTGTAGACTGGTTTATGCAAGGAGGGCACCATCTGTGCCCTTTAGAGCATTTCCAGAGGCCTGGAGAGGCTACTCCTCTCAGGCCCTTAACACCTATTTTCAAAGGGAGAGGGTGTGACACCCTCTCTCAGAGAAAATCCTTTGTACTGCCTTCCTGGGACTGGGCTGCCCAGACCCCAGGATGGCAGAAGCCTGTCTGTGGGTTGGCAGCAGCGGTAGCTGCAGAGAAAACGCCAGAGAGCTGGCTTGGCAGTACCCGGGGTCCATGCTGGAGCCCCGGGGATGCATGGGTTTGGCACCCCAATACCAGATTTGGCATGGGGGAACAATTCCATGATTTCAGACATGTTACATGGCCATATTCGGAGTTACCATTTTGAAGCTACATATAGGTATTGACCTATACGTAGTGCACGTGTGTAATGGTATCCCCGCACTCACAAAATCCAGGGAAATTGGCCTGAACTATGTGGGGGTACCTTGGCTAGTGCCAGAGTGCCCTCACACTTAGTAACTTTGCACCTAACCTTCACCACGTGAGGGTTAGACATATAGTTGACTTACAAGTTACTTAAGTGCAGTGTAAAATGGCTGTGAAATAACATGGACTTTATTTCAGTCAGGCTGCAGTGGTAGTCCTGTGCAAGTTTTGTCTGGGCTTCCTACAGGTGGGAAAAGAAATGCTGCAGCCCATAGGGATCTCCTGGAACCCCAATACCCTGGGTACCTAGGTACCATATACTAGGGAATTATAAGGGTGTTCCAGTGTGCCAATTAGAATTGGTGAAAATGGTCACTAGCCTATAATGACAATTTTAAAGGCAGAGAGAGCATAAGCACTGAGGTTCTGATTAGCAGAGCCTCAGTGACACAGTTAGTCACTACACAGGGACACACATTCAGGCCACAAACTATGAGCACTGGGGTACTGGCTAGCTAGATCCAAGTGAGACAGGCAAAAACAAACGGACATACAAGTAAAAATGGAGGTAACATGCCAGGCAAGATGGTACTTTCCTATATCCTGAACCCAGGAAATCAGATTCCTGCAACCTACAACAAGAAGGTCTGCTGACCTGAAAGCCCTGCAGAGACGACGGAGACAACAACTGACTAGGCCCCAGCCCTACCGGCCTGTCTCCAGACTCAAAGTACCTGCACAGCTATGCATCCAGTGGGACCAGCGACCTCTGAGGACTCAGAGGACTGACCTGCACCTAAAGGACCAAGAACCTCCTGAGGACAGCTGCTCTGTCCAGAAACAGCAACAATATTGCAAAAAAAGCAACTTTAAAGAGACTCTCATTTCCAGGCAGAAGGGTGAGTCTTCACACTCTGCACGAGTTTGGAGAAACCAACACTGAAGAGAGGTATCCCAGGTGACTCCAACGATGTTGTCACCCTGAGTCGACCTCCCTGCTCCCCCACGGTGACTCCGGCAGAGAGGATCCAGACGCTCCCCCTGAGGTGACTGCCTAGTAACAAAGGAACCGACGCCTGGACCAAGCACTGCACCCGCAGCCCCCAGGACCGAGAGGAGCCACCTAGCAGTGCTGGAGTGACCAGCAAGCAGCTCTCATCTGAGCCCAGTCGGTGGCTGGCCCGAGAAGCCCCCCTGTGCCCTGCCTGCATCTCCAGAGTGACCCCCGGATACCTCCATTGTTTTCAATAGCAAACCCGACGCCTACTTTGCACACTGCATCCAGCTGCCCCTGTGCCGCTGAGGGTGTGTTTTGTGTGCTTGTGTGTGTCCCCCCCCAGTGCTCTACAAAACCCCACTGGTCTTCTCCCTGAGGACGCAGGTACTTACCTGCTAGCAGACTGGAACCGGAGCACCCCTATTCTCCATAGGTGCCTATGTGTTTTGGGCCCTTCTTTGACCTCTGCACCTGACTGGCCCTGTATTGCTGGTGCTGTGGCTTTGGGGTTGCCTTGAACCCCCAACGGTGGGCTGCCTACGCCCAGGAGAATGACTGCGTAAGTGCTTTACTTACCTGAGAAACTAACCAAAACTTACCTCCCCCAGGAACTGTTGATTTTTTGCACTGTCTACTTTTAAAAAAGCTATTTGCCCTTGTAACCAAGACTGAGTGTACTACTGTTTTAAATCAGAGTTCTATACTTACCTGTGTGAAGTACCTTGCATTTTATGTTCTTACCTCAAATTTGAATCTTGTGGTTCTAAAAATAAATTAAGAAAATATATTTTTCTATATAAAAACTTATTAGCCTGGAGTTAAGTCTTTGAGTGTGTGTTCCTCATTTATTGCCTGTGTGTGTACAACAATTGCTTAACACTACCCTCTGATAAGCCTACTGCTCGACCACACTACCACAAAATTGAGTATTAGTATTATCTAATTTTGCCACTATTATCCTCTAAGGGGAACCCTTGGACTCTGTGCACACTATCTCTCACTTTGAGATATTATTTACAGAACCAGCTTCCTACAGTGCCACACTGCCAAAGACCTTGAGCTTGTTTTTTTCGCATGCCAGGTGCACATGTCGCACACGGAGTCCCTCCTCAGCGAGTTTCCCCAGCTGTTCACAGGGTTGGGAACGTTCAAAGACAAACAAGTCAAACTACATATTGACCCAAACGTGACACCAGTGGCGCTGCAACACCGGAGAATGCCCTTTCATCTGAGGCCAGCAGTCAAGAAAGAACTACAGATGCTTTAAAGCCAAGGGGTGATTGAAGAGGTTGACGGACCCACCTCCTGGGTCTCGCCATTGGTGATCGCATCCAAGCCTAAATAACCAGGGGCCATCCGCCTCTGTGTGCACATGCGTTTACCTAATCGGGCTATTAAGAGAGAGCGGCATATTACGCCCACAATGGACGATATCATTGCGGACCTGAATGGAGCCCAATGGTTTTCAAAGTTAGACTTAAATTCTGGCTATCATCAGTTGGAGTTGGACCCTGATAGTTGGAATATCACCACATTCTCTACCCACGTGGGGTTAAGACGCTTCCAACGGCTGAGTTTTGGGGAGTCGTCAGCGGCGGACGTATTCCAGAACGCCATTAGAGAGACGCTTTCAGGCCTGGCAGTTGTAATCAACTTGAGCAACGACATCCTGATCTTCCCAGAGACTCGTGAGGAACATCATTGCTGTCTGAGGGCCACGCTGAAGATACTCTCCAATGCGGAACTTCCTCTTCACAGGAGAAAATATGCATTCTATCAGACCTCGATCGACTTCTTCGATACATCTTCTTGAGGGACGGGTTGCAAGTTGACCCAAAGAAGGTAGAAGCCATTCGACAGGCACCGACCCCTCGAAGTGCGACAGAAGTCAGGAGTTTCCTGGGAATAACAACATACTGTGGCCTGTTCATTCCCCAACTAGCCACAATGGCGGAACCACTTTGACAGCTCACGAAAATTAATCACAAGTGGGAATGGAGCCCCAAAGCAGACAAAGCTTTCTAGGAGGTAAAAGGGGCACGGCTAGACAAGGTGACTACGGTGTATTTCCACAGCGAGAAGCGGACGGAAGTGGTGGTAGATGCGGGCCCCGTGGATCTGGGGGCGGTTCTATTGCAGGAGCAGCATCACCAAAAATGGGCCCCAGTAGCGTATGCCAGCAGGGCCCTATCGGCGGTAGAGCGAGAGGTGCTGCCGATTTGGTGGGTGTGCGAACACTTCCACCTGTACCTCTACGGCCATGAATTTCAAGTTGTTACAGACCACAAGCCTCTGGTATCATTGTTTACCGGATCCATGCGGCTGGCTCCCCCAAGAATTGAAAGATGGGCTGTCCTGCCCCAACCATACCAATTTAAATTTATCTACTGCCCTGGTGCGAATAACCTGGCAGATTACCTGTCAGGGCATCCCCGACAACACCGCTGGGCACATCTCATGAAGATGATTTCGGAGAAAGTTGAGAACTTCATCAACGTGGTGGTACAGGTGGCCTGCCCTGTGGCCCTAACACTGTCAGATATAGTGGATGCTTCGGAAAAGGATCCTGTCATTAATCGAGTTAAAGACGATCTGAGCCGGAACCGGTGAAACACTTCCTAGAGGGGGTGAAGACCTATGACCCCGAAGAGAGGGCGGCCAAGCAAGGAATGTGGAAAGTGAAAGAAGAGTTGTCAGTCGGGTGCGACGGACTCCTTCTGAGAGGACAAAAAATAGTGATTTCACGCAGCCTGTGGGACTGGGTGGTGGAGTTAGCCCATCAGGGCAATCAAGGAGCAGCCAAGACAAAGGCACGCCTCCGAGCTAAGGTGTGATTTCCAGGTATGGACATAAAGGTAGACACACTCGTAAGAAATTGCCACTCCTGCATAATCACATCCATTGAACAGCCCACTAACCCAGTAGTCACCGAACCTCCCAGACAAAAGCCGTGGTCAAAATTAATTATGGATTTTGGAAGTTTCCCCGACGGGAGGCTAACGGCAGTTCTGATTGACTCATACACAAAATTTCCAGTGGTGGAAATAGTGGCCGCCACCTCTTTAGCAAGTGTTAGATGGTCCACCATTTCAGGGGCAGGACTTCAAGACCTTCTTGAATGGAATTGCAATACACCACCACAAAATCACGCCATACTGGCCACAGGCCAATGGCGATGCAGAAAGATTTATGCAGACCCCTAAACAAGCCTTGAGAATAGGGGTAGAAAGTGGCAAAGATATGGAAAGTGGCATGCAACAATTCCTGAGAGCCTGTCGACAAACGCTTCACAGCACCACTGGGTGTGCCCAAGCAGCTCTGATGTTCAAGGTGGCTCCGCTTGACTGTATCCTGGCTTGCTCTCAGTGGGAGCCCCTTGAACTAGATGTGGAAGCTACACAACAATGCCGGACGCAGACCAATGACAAGGCAACTGCCAATAGAAGGACACGACGCCTAGACCTTCAGGAAGGCGACCGGGTAGTTGTGAGAAACCGACGTCCTGGAGGGAAGTTTCAGACCCCGTTTGAACCCGAGGTATGGAAGGCTGCGAGAATCTGGGGGTCCATGGTGTTTGCCTGCTGTGGAGAAAGGCAGGTGACAAGAAACATATCGCACTTGAAACGAGTGGGTGTGTCCATGTAAGCTGGAGATGAAGAGGGAGAAAAAGAGGGTGCTGTCAGAGGGGAAGAATGTGAGACAGAAGAGAGATTGGGTAGTCAAGAGACACCATGTCCTACATCGGAGCGACAAGCAGATGAAGTCAGTGATGTGGTGTCGAGTGGTCGGAATGAAAGGTATCACCTCAGGCCTAACCCTGCCCCCAGCCAGAGACTCAGAGACTTTACCTTCTAAAAGAGACAAGTAGATGAGCAGACTTGGGATAACCAGAGAGTGATCTGACGACCAGGAGCGCTCTCTCTCTCACCCCCCCCCACCAACTGGTGTCGAGTCGTTCTGTTGCGAATGCAAGGGGTTTCGGTCCACCCTTACACCTATCAACATTCAAGTTTTTAATATAGCAGTCGGTGATCTGGTAAATCCATCAGGATACTCTTAAGGCGAGTTTTCAGGGCCGTACTTTTACTGCGAGGTGCACGTCAGACGACGCTAATAACAGGCAGGGCCAGGCAGAGGGTTAATTTCAATTTCTGTGCTCAAAACTGATTATTGCGAGTGAGGAGCAGGGGTGGGCCACACGTTCCAGACGTAAAAAACTGACAAGTCAGGTTCATGCCGATTCCCAACACTGGCAACTATTTTATATTCATGCTGCATCCTTCAATTGTCATTCTATGCGCACGGCAATATCGGCTTTCGTCAGGGTCTTGATATAGATCGTTTCTCGTCACACACGAGTGACTGTGATTTTACCTGACTACATTTTTCCAGGTACTTTCACAGTTTTTACTTGGCAATCACAAGGCCTCTTTTTAACTAAAGGAACTACTTCCTCTATGTTCCGTAATCCAGATTGCTAGGCACATTAAATGCCAGCTAAATTTTACATTTGCCACTTCAGTTTGCAGATCCAGTATATTTTCAATTGTAAATCACATGACATCTTTTTAAATAAAGGGCCTACTGTATTTACTTAGTACACTCCAATGTGACTGAAGGAACTGCTGTACTACTCGATATAATCTAAAGTGTTATCCACTTTAAACTATTAAATGTGTCACTTCAATTTACAGATTCAATTTATACCCATCGCCTTGTGATGCTTGTCCTCCTAAAATGATGCAACATCCTGGATGCAGTAGCCGATCTTTGAAATACTTCTCTGAAAACGGGAAAAGTTCCAGGCAACATAAAAAAGCCGTAGTATTACCCATATTTAAAAAAACTGGTGATAACCCAGAATTATTAAATAACTATTGCCCAATTTCGCTATTGTCTTATTGTGCTTAACATCTGGGGTCTTAAATTACTCTGTAAGTAAGTATCCAATCACATAACTCCAACTTTTTAGACTCATCCCAAGCATGGTTCCACCCTAGACATAATAAAGAAAGTTTGATCCTATCAGTTGACTTAAGAAAGAATCTGAATGATAGTCACACTCCAGGTCTGATTTTGCTTGATCTCTCTGCAGCCTTCCACACAGTGGGCCATGAGATCTTACCTGACAGGTTACAGGCTGCAGAAATCGTGGAGACAGCTCTCAATTGGCTTTTCCCTTTTCTAAAGTATAGGGCGCAGTCAGTCCAGGGCGCACCCATTGTGGGCCTCAGAAAGAAAGACTGAATGCCGCCTACCACAGGGGTCTGCCCTTTCACCACACCTCTTTAACATTTATATTCAGCACCTTAGAAGACACTTGTCAAAAGAGGGTACCAGATTTTTAATTATTCTATTTTGCTTCGACCTGACACTTTGACCTCAGTGCAAGATAATTTTCATGATATGATGCGTTTTTATCAGCAATTGAATGAGGCATGATCACTTAAAATGACTTCTGAGAAAACAGCGATTGTGATGTTGAATCTATGGGCCAGATGTATCAAAAAACCGAATTGCATTTATTAAATAGCGAATTTTAAGAAATCGCTATTTAAGAAATGCGAAATGGTATGTATGAATTTTGTGATTCGGTAATAGTGATTTCTTAAAATTCGCAAATGCTATTACAGAATCGCAAATAGAGAATTCGACCCCATTCGCACGTTTGGGCCTGTAGGCCCATAGTTGCAAATGTTTTTGCATTTCCAAAATTGCGAATTCCAGTTAGGAATTTGCAAATTAGGAAATGCAAATCCCAGGGTGCTGGGGGCCTAAGGCCCCTTCTGCTGAACCCCACCATTTTTTTAAAGGATATGTGAAGCACACGCATGCCTTAGAGGCACGTGTGCGCTACATGTCAATTTTAAAAATGCATTTATAATGAATTTTTAAAATTTGGACATGGGTACCACCAAACTTTAATTTGTGGTAATTGCATTTCCTAAATGCCCAATTCGCATTTAGGAAATGCTTGATACATGTGCTTTGGAAATCACAAATAGGAATTTTCTATTTGCGATTTCCAATTTAGAGAATCACACTTTGCGATTCTCTAAATGGGGTTGCAATTTTAAGGAATTGCTATTTTAGCGATTCCTTAAAATTGCACAGTGAATGCCTTTCATACATTGTGAAAGGCATTTTTGCATTCGCAAACGGCCGAATTTTGCAATTCGCACCGTTTGTGAATGCAAAAAAGCTTGATACATCTGGGCCAAAATCCCTTGCTCTGGTCCAGTCAATACTGGCCTCTAGAGATGGGTGCTTTGCCAGGGCCGAAGAGCCTTGGAGGTTTAATTGACCAACATCAACATCTCTCGATGAGATTGTGTCTAAATGCAGTGGTTTCACGATGTGTCTTTATACTGCAAACTAGAATGATCCAATCGTTCCTCTTCTTTGAAACAGTAAAGACTATTATGGCAGTGGATATCGCTGCTAAATTGAATTATGCCCATGGTATATTGTTGGGCCTCCCTGACTGTGACCTCAATAGGCTCCAAATGTTTCAGAATGCTGCTGCCAAACTCTCTACTAAATGTCAACTTGCTTATGAATCTGTTGTCAATTGTAGTTTATTACGTCCTTTAGTAGCTTTCATGGATCGTTCTATACCCTTAGTTGTACTGATTGTTTCAACCAGAGTAGGATTCCTGCTGCACAAAAATTGTTCCTGAGGTTTTCTTTTCGTAGCATCCTTCAACATTTTAATCTCGAAGATATTGTTAAATAGAACCTTCAAAATTGCACGAAGAGGATAAAGTACAAAGCTCTGTAAACGTAATTGTCTTCTACTTCTTCATCAGTGGGATTAGTTAGCACACCTAGACAAATTCCGGGTAAAGAGAAGAACAATAAGAATAAAAAGCTAATGCCAAAACAAGGTTTTTGCTTCAGATGTGGTTCACTGTTTCACATATCCCACTAGTCACGTCATCCTGGGAGAAGTAAGCTGTGCAACAACTGCAAACAAATAGGTAATTTCCCAAAATGTGTAAGGCCTCTCAAAAAAGTGCACATGTTGCTCATTTACAATCCAATTCATTGACGTGATATTGATAAATGCAAATTAGTGAAGACTATACAAACACAGTGAAACAATAGTAAATATTGTGATCCTATTAGTGAAATTGTAATTGGTAACACTACAGCTGATTCGGGATCACCAATTACAAATATTTCTGAGTTGTTTTATAATAAATGATCTGCGCTCATTTATTTCCTACAGATATTAATCCTTTAGCATTTGGGAGAAAACACATTGAAATGCTATGATTTTTCTGGGAGAAGATTAAGGGCCTGATTAGGATTACGGCATCCCTAAAACCTCCGTACCCGCAGTGGCGGTTCCACCACCGCATCCTTGGCAGTCCAACTGCCAGATTGGGATGCTGGCAGTCAGATCGCCACAAGACTACCGCCAGGATCTTGAATCCTGATGCGTTGGCAGTGGGGAAAGCCATGGTCAAGCAGCTGTGCCAATGTTGGGACCGCCGTGCTGATCTCTGTGAGAAAGTGGCCCCTTTCTAGCATGGATACCCCCATTTTTGGCCTGTTTGACTGTGTCACTGGGATTCCGCTAACCAAGACCCCAGTGCTTATGCTGTCTCTCCTTTTAAATTGATTGTTGGATACTGTTAACACAGTATTCCACTCATAATTGGCATACTGGGGCCCCGTCATAAGTCCCTAGTATATGGTACTTAGGTACCCAGGGCATTGAGGTTCCAGGGGATCCCTATGGGCTGCAGCAATACTTTTGTCACCCATAGGGAGCCCATGCAAAGACTTCTACAGGACTGCCATTGCAGCCTGCGTGAAATGGTGCATGCACCCTTTCACAGCGATTTTCACTTCACCAGGTCACTTATAAGTCGCCTATATGTCAGACCTTCCAATCCTAAAGGATGGGTGCAAAGTACCTGTGTGTGAGGGCACCCCTGCACTAGCAGAGGTGCCCCCACATAGTCCAGGACCATTTTCCCGTACTTCGTGAGTGCGGGGACGCCATTTTACACGTGCACTGGACATAAGTCAATACCTATGCTCAGCTTCACAATGGTAACTCCAGATATGGCCATGTAATGTGTCTAACACCTGGGAATTGTACCCCAATACTGATTCTAGTATTTGTTTTACAATTTCATGCACTCTGGGGGCTCCACAGTGGACCCCCAGTACTTCCAAACCAGCCTTCTGAGGTTTTCCAGGCAGCCCCAGCTGCTGCCACCTCACAGAAAGGTTTCTGTCCTCCTGTTGCTCAAGCAGCTTGAGCCCAGGAAGGCAGAACAAAGCATTTCCTTTGGGAGAGGGGTGTTACACCCTCTCTCTTTGGAAATAGGTGTTACAGGCATGGGAGGACGATCCTCCCAGAGCCTCTGGAAATGCTTTGAAAGGCACAGATGGTGCCCTCCTTGCATAATCCAACCTACACCGGTTCAGGGACCCCCAGGCCCTGCTCTGGCGCAACCACTCCCCTTTCCATAACCACTCCAGGGGTGGTGCCCAGAGCTCCTCCAGAGTGTCCAAGGTGGTGGGGCACTCTGGGAGCATCTGAGTGGCCAGTGCCAGCAGGTGATGTCAGAGCCCCCCATAGGTGCTTATCTGTGTAGCTGACCAATCCCCCTTTCAGGCCTATTTAGGGTCTCTCTTCAGGTGTTTGCTCAGATTCAGATTGCAAGACTCCAGCAGGAATCCTCTTTATCCTTTACGTCATCTTTTACCAATGAAACTGCATCTGGATCCTCCAGGAACTCTACAAACTGTAAAAAAGAAGCAAATACAACTTCTGCAACATTGTATCTTCAGCTCCTGCCAGCAACTGCAACTGTTTCCAGGTTGTGCATCCTCCGAGGACTGCCTGTCTTCAGCCTGCACCAGAAGAAGCGAAGGAATCTCCCTTGAAGTGAAGGAGTCACTTCCCTGCTTCATCAGGCACCCCTCTACAGCGACAACCAGTGACATGGTCCCCTCTCCTGATGACAAGTGTGGATCCAGCAACACGGGTGGTGGACTGAAGTGACCCCGACTGTCCTAAGGTCCAGCTGTCCAGCTTTGATGGAGGAAAGAGCTTGCCTTCCCCTGCAAGACAGTACCCCCATGCACAGCATAATTTGCAGTTGCCAAGGCTTGTGTGCGACCTTCCATGAAGGTCTTTGTGCACAGCACATGCCAGGGCCCCAGAACTCCTTCCTGCAACACTAGGCTTCCTGAGTGGTTCTCCAGCAGCGTGGGATCCCTTTGTGTCGTGCTGCGTGGGCCTCCATTTGCCCCTTCTTTGTCCCTGTGCTGTGGGACTCCTGTGCATGCTGCCTGGTCTTCTGAGGGCTCTCTGAGTTGCTGAGAGCCCCCTCTGTCTGCCCCTCCTGGGTAGAGGCCACCAGGTCCCTCCTGGTCCCGGGCAGCACCATTTTCTGCTAACTGCGAGCTTTGCGTGTGCTAAGGCTTGTTGGCGGAATCTAGCAACGCAAACCAGTCTGCAATCATCCATCCGGCATGGGATATCATCTGCACCAACCAGGAACCCGCATCCATCTTCTTGGGTGCAGTACTGACTGTTCTTATTCACCAGTGGTTCATCTTTTGCTACTTCATACGGGTTAGCAGGGGCTCCTGTTCTCCCTGGACACTTCTGTGCTTCTTGGACTTGGTCCCCTTCTTTCACAGGTCTTCAGGTCCAGGAATCCATTGTTGATGTCTTGCAGTCTCTTCTCGTTCTTGCATTATCTTATATCACATGTTCTCGTGTATTCTAGGAAACGTACTGTTATTTACTCCTGATTTCCTGGGCTCTGGGGTGGTTTCTATTACATAACTTTGATGTTTTCTTACACTCCCAGTGCCCCTCTACACACTACACTTGCCTAGGTGGGAAACCGACTTTCACATTCCACTATTTTAGTATATGGTTTGTGCTCCCCCAGGCCCATTGCTATCTATTGGGATTTTCACAAATTTCACTGTTTTCTAACTGTTTTGACAGATATTTCTGCATTCTAGTGTATATTCTGTGTATATTACTTACCTTCTAAGGGAGTATAGTCTCTAAGGTATTTTTGGCATTTGTGTCACCAAAATAAAGTACCTCTATTTTTGTAACACTGAGTATTTTCTTTCATGTGTGCGAGTACTGTGTGACTACAGTGGTATTGCATGAGCTTTGCATATCTCCTAGATAAGCCTTGGCTGCTCAGCTACAGCTACCCCTAGTCAACCCGGCTTCTAGGCACATTTCACTAATAAGGGATACCTGGACCTGGTATAAGGTGTAAGTACCTTTGGTACCCACCACAAACCAGGCCAGCCTCCTACAATCAAAACTTGCCTTTCTGCCGGCTTTTCTACCGCCATGAAAAGGCTGGCGGAAAGGCAGAGACTGGGCCCCGGGGTGCTCCTGTACTGCCCATGTCATGGGCAGCGCAGAGGGCCCCCTGTCAGCACAGTTGGAATGTGCACTGTCTGCAATGGCAACAGTGTGCATTCCGACTGTGCTGGTGGTGCAGACAATACAGCATCATTGGTCTCGGCTCTCTCTTAGAGCTGAAGACAATACCGCAACACTGTCTCCCCGATCCTGCCTATTGAGAACATCATAACACGGAGGTGGGGATGCTGCCGGCTTAGTTGCGTCCTCCCCACCACCATATTGGTGGACCGGCAGTTGGGCCACCAAAGTCGAAATCATGCCCTAAGTTTAAGGATCGGGCAATACACACCAATGTTTATGGTGCAAAAATGGATATCATATTCCTGTTTGGAGGGAACAAGGGTTCTTTTGGATTGGTTTTAAAACTGAATATGTCTTGTTTAGGTTCACTTGTAGCTCTTGTAAAATAATTACAAAAGGGTTTTCATGCCCGTAAGGAAGTTTTTGAGGCTAGATTTGGGTGTGTTAAAAGCTTTCTGCGCAAACGTTTTGTCAAGGATTCCGCTGTGCCATTTCATCAAAAAGGAATGTATCTTTGAGTGTTAGCTTACAGTTATTGGGCAGCTTAAACATGCTGGAAAAGGAGGGTGTTATAGAGTGGATGGATTCTTCAGAGTGGGTTCTCATGGAGTGGTAGCAAAGAAGTTGGGCAATATGCAAGCTGTTAGAGAAAGAGTTTTCAAGGCTCAGGACAAGAGTGTTCAAAGATATGATACAACACATCATATAAAAAACAGGTTAAAAAAAGGGGGTGCTAGTGTTAGGATTCGTAAGCCTTTTAATGTGGGTAAAACTGTTTACATGGGCCAGATGTATGAAGCCTTTTTTCATTCACAAACGACCAGAATTCCCAGAATCAGGCCATTTGTGACTGCAAAATGGCTTTTTGTTATGAACAAAACCCAAATTGCAATTCAGTAACACGTGATCAAATCGTAGTTTGCATTTGGGACCAAATACTGATTTGGTATTTGGAAGAGGTGTGTCTAATGGGCCACTTTTAAATACAGAATTGGATTGGTATGTATTAATGTTTTGTGACCACAGTCTAGTCACAAAACATTAAGGGCCTCATTACAAGACTGGCAAACAGAGCTGGCGGACTCCCTCCTGCCTAATTCCGATGTTTCCACTGGGCTGACCGGTGTAAATAGTGTGGTGGCATTGTCCTCGCCTCCTTATGGAGCTGAGGCAAATGCTGTCGCACAGAGGGTGCCCCCAGCACCCTCGGAATGCACACTGTCTGCCATAGCAGAGAATATGCAATCTGAGGGTGCTGGGCAGCTGGGCACTGCCTTTCTGCCAGCCTTTTCATGCCGGGGACCCCTCATAAAAAGGCTGGCCAAAAGGAGACTCATAAGTTCAGCACCACCGTGGTGGCTGACCACACCTCCAACTGCTGCCACCACGCCAGAATTCATGATCCTGGTGGTGGCGGCAGTGTGACCACCAGAGTTGTTCTCTGGCGGTCTGACCTCCAGAAGTGCAGCGGTCCGACCACCACCGCAGGTAGAGTAGGCAGGGGACATAGGGGTTTTGGGTGGAACAGTGTATTAGTACTCTGGTATTAATATAAATATTTGAGTATTAATATAAAAATATATGGTTTATAATAATAATATTTTTATAAAATATTTTTAAGACTGTTAGACATACCTTTGGGTATGGGATGCAAGGGATATAGGGGTAATGGGGGAGGGAGTGTATTAATACTCAGGCATTAATTTTAGTACTTGAGTATTAGGGCCTCATTACAAGTTTGGCAGTCCGTGGACCACCATGGTCCGACAGCCATTGGGTTGGCAGTCGGACCGCCAAATTACGAGTCATGCTGACCTGTGGAGCAAAGACCACTGGCACCTCTAGGCAGTACAGATCGCCACGGTCACAAGGTTGCACAAATAGGCCAGTGGAGCCTGTGTTTCCACTGGACACATTATGAGGTGCTACACTGCCAAAGTGACCATGGCAGTCCAACCACCACATCCCAGCAGGCGAAAACGGGGACTATAAAGGGAGACACTCACCTCCAGGCAGCATTGCACATCCGGTGCCGCCATGGAGCCCATCACACGTGTGCTGCCACTGCTTATGATCATCGAGGTTGCAGAAAATCCTTGCGGACGTAGACGCAACCAACCATAAGTACACACACCTACCTGTGTCATTACGCTTAACAATAGGTCGTTGCGCCGTCAGCCATATCATGTGGGGATCACGCTATGGGCACAAAGTGAACCTCTCATTGTGTCCCGGGTTGGAATGAGAGACAAATAAGTACAAATTCACAGTCACAATAGGCCCCCTCTGGGCAGGTGATTCACACTGCACTGCAAACCTACACAAAACACATGTCCACTTATCTCAGACAAAGGGACAGTGAAGTGTTCACAGCGTTGTCTCACCCAACACCAACAACACACCAGCATCACATCTACAAATAGAATTCACACACTCATATTCCTCACATGCCGTTGACTGTCGTCACATTCAACACACATATGTACGGATGTGGCATGGAACACAAACAACACTCCCAGTAAACAGCCCTGCAATGGATACACACATCACCCACATTGCAACACAATGGAAGAACAATGGGATGCACAATAGTTAGAAAGACAAATATACAAACCTCACTGTGCAGACAATGCCTGCATAATTGGGATGGGGCCAGCAGGAACACACAGAGAAGGAGGCTGCACTGGGACACATATCATCTTGCAACTGCCCATAAAACAACTATTGCACAGGAACTGGCCCTTCAGGTATCTCTGGGACAGACAATACTAGACCTAAATGACATGCCTATCTGCACAATGTGGAAATGAAGGTCAACAAAGCACAAACAACTCCAACTGCATGGGACATACCTCTACATGAAGTAGCTGCAAGGTACACACAGCTAAATGGATACATGCACAATCTAATGCAAACAAAGCTAGCACAATTTAACACACTCCATGTCTGCAGCAACAAAATTCAAGCTGAAACACATCGGATGAATTACAAAATCCATATCAGGGAGGACAAGTTTAACAGCATACATGCTCACATTGGACAACACAAGATGAAATACTTACCATACCAAACAATACACAGTGCTGTGACACCACCATTGCATTCATACCCTTGTCTTGAGGACACTAGCACTGCCCACAGAGTCAGATGCTGCAACAACAGCAAATGGCTCAGAAAGCAGGCTGAAACACACAGAACTGTAGGCAGACAACACAAGTTACTCAGGAACAACATAAAGGTAGAAAAGGAATTGCAGGGCAAATGTGTACCTAAAAATACAACTGGTTGGGTTTATTAGCTTCCAAGCCAAAATGTCCAAGACCATTGACCAGTCCATACTTCATGGGCAATGTACATCACTGTTGTCACACTTGACTCCTAACTGCCAGGGAACCTCACAGGAAGGGGCATCAAGTGGGCAGGCAGGCACCTTAGGGATCATCTTTTTTTGGGGGGGGCATATTTGGGAGGGTTTGGTCTTGGGTCTGGAAGGGGTGGTCTACCTTTTGGGAGAGGTGGGCTTCCTGGGAGGGAGAGGTATTGGTGCTTGCAGGGGGGCAGGAGAAGCCTTGGAGGTGGAAGGGAGGTGGGTGGTGGCCTCTTGGGTTTTGGACGCGGGTGGAGGGAACAGGGGAAAGGTCAAGGTCAAACCAAAAAACTTTCTTAGGGACACAGGGATGGTTAGCAGAAGAGGGTGGGGATTTGGAGGTCGAGGAAGTGCTTGTCTGCTTTGTTGGTGTGGTTGTTATATGTGCGTGCTTCTGGGAGGTATGCTTGTGTTTGGTTGGTGGTTGAGTGCGTTTGTGTGTTTTGGATGTGGTGGTTGCCTGTGCGTCTGTTTGGGTGGTGCCTGCGGATATGGTGCTTGTGGTAGATGTCTAGGTGTCTGTTGGTGTGGTGTGTGTGGTTATGTTGGGTGTGGTGGGTGTGTCACTGACTGTTGTGGTGATGCCTGTGGGTATGCTTGATGTGCGTGTAATGCTGGGGGTGTCTGGAGAAGTTGTCATTGTTGTTGTGTCTGGGGGTGACGGTTGTTTGCTTACGTGCTGGTTTGTTTTGTGATGTTTGTGTCTGTGTGTGCTGCTCTTGAGTTTTGAGGTGGATGTGTGTAGATCGGTTTGTGTGCTTTGGGAAGGCAGGGGAAGGGTGGATTTGGATTGGGAAGAGGGAGATGGAGGGGGTTTGGAAGGTAGGGGATGACTGGCTGCCGTCAGTGAGGAGGCCAGAGCCTGAAAAGATCTCTGTGGGCCGGCCATTGCACCATGAATGCCTTCTAGAAATGTTTGTTGGAGTTGAGTTTGCCAGTCCCTGGATGGCATTCACAATGGCTGATTGACACACAGAGATACTTCTCAGGAGGTCATTAGCTTCCTCACTGAGGGCAGCAGGGGTAACAGGGGTTGGGACTAAGGGGCCTGCGGCAAAGGAGACCTCCACCCTCTTGGGTGAGCGGGTACAGCCAACTGGGTGGGGAGCAGCAAGGAGGGTGGTGGCAGAATGGGGGGTGGTGGCCAAAAATGGTAGAGGGGGATGCCCTGATGGATCCGCCACCACTAGGGAGTGCCTACTGAAGGAAGAATCCAATGATGAAGAGGATGTTCTGGTTTCTCCTGTAGCACTCCACTCTCCCCCCAGGCCATTGGGTCCCTCTGTGTCGGTGGTGTCTTGAACCGAGGGCCCATGGCCAGATGCTTCCCCACTCGACTGTGCCCTGTCTCCTTCGCTTGCCGGTGCTGATGCTGCAAATACAAAGAGAAATAGGGTCATCACATGTCCATGATCACACTTGATCAACAGCTTTGATTAACAAACATTACCTTGATATCAAGCACGCCCCAGCAATAAACTCCACCTAAGTGGTGCATACTTGTGCCGTACCATATGCATGCATGCCATGTGAACTGTCAACAGCTGCCCACAGGAAATTCAGGATCTCAGACAACTACAATTGCATGGCTGAAGTTGTGCAATCACAATAATCATTCAACAAGTAAGAAACCCCATCACCCTCAAAGCCTTGCCCCATGGAGCAGACCTCAGTATCCTGTTGTCATACAATAGTAGACCAATACCAAATGCATTCCCACAGATCCCACACAAGGTCATGCACACTTCTACTTGTCACATACATAATGACCCAACAGTAAGAAATGATGCTTCAAAATCCTGCCATATTCTTGACAAAATGTACAATTTCCTGGAGAAGGTGACATGGAAATACTCATGTCACACAGGAAGCAGTTCTGCTATGTACATTTCACTAACACATAGTTGTCCCAATAGAGGCATGGAGGTAGTATCAATGTTGCTCAGATAGGCCACACATGTGGCATGGATGTGGACACTGTAGACATCATGTGCAATATGTCAGGGAGAGATGTCCCCAAAATCCACCACACAGTGAATCAGCAAGCCCCAGAGTAATCATCACTAATGTTTGCCACCCCTTACAGTGACATACTCTGAGTGCATCAGTAGACACCATTCATTCCTTGGATGTGGGAGAGGCCCTGGGATTTGCAAGTACTTGTTGAAGGCCCTCTACATGTTGCCCAATTGGAAGCTACATCATTGTCTGCATTATGGTCATGCAGAGCTAGATGTCTGTCTGTGCATGAATGTCTGTACCCAAACATGTGATTCCAACATAAATGCAAATCACTCCATGATGGTGGTCAACAGTCAGGTCACAAACCTTACCCATTACACATGTGCAGTTCACTTTTCCACATGATGCCACATCAAGGTCATAGATTTTCACATTGTGGCTCAAACGTTAGACCTACCTGTCATGTCCCTCATTGCTACTGCAGTTGTACATGCCAAATGACATGCTGTGATGCATGAGGGAATGTGTCAGCCAATAAACAATGGTGACACACTGCTGTCTAAGGCACAAAATGAAATATACCCCATTGTGAATGTCCTATTCCACACACAGTTTGCTATGCACATATATGTGAGGGAATACAGACATAATCCCATCAACATAGGTAGACCATGCATGAAACAACAGCTTACAAATGTTTTTCAAAAAAGAAAGGGAAACATGGTGACATGTAAGCACAAGGAATGTTAAAAAAAAGTGAGGGCACGTAAATGATGTCAATGGATATTCCTCACTTACCAAGGGAAAGTATTGATCTGTAGCTGCACCCAAAGTACAGTGTAGGCTCTGTCACACGTGTGATGGGCATCTTCATGTTACAGACTGCAGTAAGGGACCAGAACCCACGCTATGCTGAAGACAGCTAAGCTATGGCTAGCAGATGCCAATATACTGTATACCCAGACACATGGCTGAGGACAGTGATCCATCACTTCTTTACCTTTGGCTTGTAACATTGAGGAGTAGTGGTAGGTATAGAATTTACACACACTACAACAACAAACAGTACTTGAATGAGCACTTACACAGCCATATGTTGTCCCTGGAGTGCAAGTGGTTTGTGGATTGTACACAGTTGTGTCCTAGGTCCCTGGGACAATAAGCAGGGCACAACAGTATACAACACATGACATGTCTACACAAACAATCATCACTCACTTACTGTGTAACACATGGCTCATCCCTAATTGTCAGTGGGAGCTGTCAGAACCTACCACATTCACTTGGCAATTTGACAGGCAGGAATATGCCCTGTACTCACTCCCTTGTAACTTCTGTGCTTCCCTCAAATGCCCACCAAGCTCTGGATAGGCCACTGCCAGAATGAGAGCCATTAGGGGGGTCATAGTCCGACGGGCACATCGCCCACGTGGGAAGGACATCCCCAGTGGGATCTCGGTGATCTTGCGGTCCCAGCGTCTCAGGTCCTCCCACATTTTCCTGCAGTGGGCGCTCCGCCGGCTTTGGACCCCCAGGGTCTGCACCTTCCAGGTGATGGCTTTCCTAGCCCTTCTTTTGATGGGCGTTGACCGGCATGGATGTAAAAGACAAATCAAGAGATCATGATCACAAGTTCCATCATAAATGGTTGAGTCACATACATGTCAGTAATATCAAGCTAGGACTTTTCTATTTGTCAGTACTCCCCAAGTGTGACAAAGACAAGCCAATAAGTACAGGGACATGACTATAGACATATATATTTCCATCTACAGACTAACCCACTACTCAGCTCATGGCCTACAATGACAGTTTACTGACATCATGTAGCCCATGCTCTAGCAACCTGTCCTGTGATGCGAGTCACTATGAAACACTACACACATATGTGGCTTCTGAAGGGTAAACTCCTTAGGCATGAATGGACCAACATATTCACATTCTGTGAAAATGACTCACTGCATACAGTCCCTACAGGCAACTGTCAGAGTACAAATTCAAACATTACACTTGAGTAACAATGAAGGGACTGGCATGGTGGGCACAAAAAGTATCTTCCCTGTCCTTGTGTGGACATGTGCCATAAAAAATTCAGACTCATTCCACTTCAGGGGGTGGGTTTCAGCGGTATGTACCTGTACCAAAAAACTCTCTTTTGGGCATATGTGTCCATCCTACATTAATGGCATCCAACAATCAAAGGCATGCGTTGTACAGTTTCTGCTATGTGACCAAGCTACTGACTCAAATATCTTGGCCTCCCAGGAATCAACACACTGTACACTGTGGTACTGTCATTTGTGCAATAAGCCTGTACAGGACAAATATGATGTGTGGGAATGTGACAACAGAGCTGTGGGAGTAAGGGACCGGTTAGAAGTTAAACACACACATTGACAATGATGCTAAATGCACATATTGCTTAGATTAATGATTTATCTGTGTACCCATTCCTAATCTAGTAAAAAGAATGAGACATTGTAGGCAGGACTTGCCACCAGAGCCTCATATGGGCCACATGTCATGATCTGCTGGGATGCAGGGAGAGGGCACAGTACCACAGTTGCATAGCCACAGTGATTCTCCCCCCAGCCTAGACCAGGTCTCATACTGGGAAATACATTTGACAGGCCCTGGTCTCTGCAGGCTGAGCTCACAGAACCTACATGACACTCCACTTCTATAGCTTCCACGCATGACAGCACCTCACGTAGCTTACAGAAATTTGGCATGTGGTTTGTGTGGCAACCTGCAGGGCACAATGAGTCATGATACACCTTCTGAACAACAGTTTAGCAAGGGCAGACGTGGTGTGAAAGATCTATGGCACTATACACATTGCTTACATGACCCTCAACTTGACTCATATGCATGCACAGCTCATGCTGTCATGCACATACATGTTGTCTGACATTTAAAACAATCATGAGGAAAGAGATGTCAGTGGAGTCTCCTAATTATGTGCATCTAACACAAGGAGGATCTATGACCCCAAAAACTTTACACAACACAATGGTGGTCATTACAACCCTGGCGGTCGGTGTTAAAGCGGCGGTAAAAAAAATTGAATTACGACCGTGGTGGAAACCGCCAACACATACAGCCACTTTAACACTCCGACCGCCACGGCGGTACAAACAAACAGCGCAGCGGTAACCGCCAACAGACAGGCGGAGGACAATGTACGGCCCACAGAATTACAAACCACCAATCCGCTACCTTTTCCGGGGCGGATTCACCGCGAACAAAAACACGTCGGAAACAGGACTTCGAAGGGAAAACGCTCACCTCTACACACCCCACGAGGAACCAGGACACCATGGAACCGGAGCTCCAAATTCTGCCAGTCTTTATCTTCCTGGTCCTCTACCAGGAGCACGAACGCGGGCGGCGAAGACAATGGTGAGTACTGCACCTACGACACAGGGGAGGGGGGATGGAAAAAACAGTGACACACACACGCAATACGCAACACCTCCACCCCCACCCTCACCCACTACAACACACACACAAGTACATGTTGATACATCACAGTTACACCCCCCAAACCCCCCTTGGAAGAATGAAAGGACAAATGGAAATGAGTCGAATAATTGGATATATTCAAAGACATGAATCTAAAATATATACAAATATATGCATTTATACGATATACAATCATATACACCAAGAACACAAGTCCAAGGGATTCCACCATCATAGTCTGTGGACCACTGGGCCCAAAAGGCATGGGCGAGGCCCACACTCAATACCCGATCAAAACGGAGAGAACACTGCAGGGGCATCAGATAGAAATAAAACAGGCACCTCAGGGGGAAGGGAAGGGGGGGGGCACCTCAGCCAGTTGAGTGCACGACGCCAGATCCATAAGGGAGATCCATGCCCATTGATGAATCTTGGGGAGTGCAAAGCCACAGTCTCTCAAGTCTCTACAGTGGGTGGTTTGTCCACTGTTCAATCCTGGGGAGTGCAAAGCCACAGTCTCTTAAGTCTCTACAGTGGGTGGTTTGCCCACTGTTCAATCCTGGGGAGTGCAAAGCCACAGTCTCTCAAGTGGATAACAGTCACCACTGGTTTCTGGAGGGGGCCTTGTGCCCAGAGTGCTTCATCCTACCAAGGACAGAGGTAGTGGATGCCTTTCTCCACTGGTTCTGGAGGGGGCTTTGTGCTCAGAGTGCTTCATACTGCCAAGGACAGAGGTAGTGGATGTATCTCTCCACTGGTTCTGGAGGGGGCCTTGTGCCCAGAGTGCTTCATCCTGCCAAGGACAGAGGTAATGAATGTATCTCTCCACTGGTTCTGGAGGGGGCCTTATGCCCAGAGTGCTTCATCCTGCCAAGGTCAGAGGTAGTAGATGTATCTCTCCACTGGTTCTGGAGGGGGTCTTGTGCCCAGAGTGCTTCATCCTGCCAAGAACAGAGGTAGTGGAAGCCTTTCTCCACTGGTTCTGGTGGGGGCCTTGTGCCCAGAGTGCTTCATCCTGCCACGAACAAAGGTATGGATATATCTCTCCACTGGTTCTGGAGGGGGCCTTGTACCCAGAGTGCTTTATCCTGCCCGTGTCGGACTCAGTAGCGTCGGAATCATTTGCGATGACTGGCCTGCGGGGCTGCTGATGGCAGTGTCCTGGGCAGCGGTGCTTGTGGCGGTGTCCTTGGCAGCGCTGCTTGTGGCGGCGGTGTCCTGGGCAGTGGTTCAGCTGCTGGCGGTCTTGTTCTGCCCTTCGGGGCTGCTGGCGGCGGTGTCCTGGGCAGCGGTTCAGCTGCTGGCGGTCTTGTTCTGCCCTGCGGTGCTGCTGGCGGCAGTGTCCTGGGCAGCGGTTCAGCTGCTGGCGGTCCTGTCTGTGGCAGCGGGGCTGCTTCTGGCGGTCGCTTACTGGGCAGTGTGGCTGCTGGCGGTCCTGTCTGTGGCAGCGGGGCTGCTGCTGGCGGTCGCTTCCTGGGCAGCGGGGCTGCTGGCGGTCTTGTCCGCCGAGCTGATCTTCCCAGACTTGCCGGTTTTACTGTGCCCCTTTCCCCCCTTGGATGGTGTCGCAGCTGTCTCTACACTCCCAACTGTCCCCCTGGGAGTGGCTTTGGTGGCTGGTTTCTTTCCCCTCTCCCGCCGGGCACTGTCCAACTTTTTATGCTTGACAGGTGGGGGACTGTCCGTGCTCTGGCTCCTTGCCACACTGCCTGCCCTGCTGCCTGGTGCACTCCATAATCCGGTGACTACTGGCACCACTGGTCCTGCCGATGTTGTGGCTGAGGTGCTAGGTTGGTACCTGGAGAGTCAGGCCCTAGGAGACTGACGGGGTGGGGTAGGTGAGGGAAAGAGGTCAAGGCTGGACAGGAAAAGTTTCTTAGGAACACTGGGACGGGTAGCTGAAGGGGGTTTGGGAGTGGAGGAAGAGGTAGTGGTTGTAGGTGGTGTACGTTTTGTGACTTTGTGTGAAGGTGCATGGGCTTTAGGCTGTTGTGAGGTGGATGGCTGTTGGGTGGGTGTGTGGCTGCATTTGTGTACCTTGGGAGATGGCCTCACAGACACACTGGGAGAGGACACAGGGGATGTGTGAATGGTAGTGGGGGTGGTGACTACACGTGAGCGGGGTGTGGTGGTGGGTGTACTGGTGATGGACGTAGTGGCTGAGGATGTAGTGCATGCAGGTGTGAGTGGAGACGAGACAGGGAGGGAGGAGGGAGACGAGGAGGAGGGGGACACATTGGAGGCAGTGGATGTTGGTGTGTCTGCATGTGTGTGATGCTTGCGTGAGTGCCTGTGGGATGTGTGGTGTTTATGTTTGCCAGAGATTCCCTTGTGTGTTGAGGTGTGTGCATGCTGGTCTGATGGTGTGCTTGGGATAGGCTGAGGTACAGGGGTGTGGGTCTGGGTGGAGGAAGTTGGAGGGGGGAGGCTGGAGAAAGGGACAACGGCTGCCATCAGTGCTGAGGCCAGAGTCTGAAAAGCTCGCTGAAGGGCTGCCTGACTAGAGTAAATGCCCTCCAGGAATGCATTGGTTTGTTGCAACTGCCTCTCTACACCCTGTATGGCATTCAAAATGGTAGACTGCCCAACAGTGAGGGACCTGAGGAGGTCAATGGCCTCCTCACTGAGGGCAGCAGGGTTGACAGGGGCAGGGCTTGAGGTTCCTGGGGTGAAGGTAATGCCCACCCTCCTGGGTGAGCGGGCACGGGGCAAATGCTGAGGGGCTGCTGGGAGGGCGGTGCTGGTAGGGGAGCTCCCATAAGAGGAGGAGTCTGTCTGGCTGGTGTCAGCTCCTGTCCCCGCGTGGAGCTCCCCTCGCCCTCCGTCCCACTGGTGAATTCGAAGTCCGTAGTGTCGCCCTCCAGGGCCATGTGGGATGCAGCTCCCTCCTGCTCTGGTGCCCCTGCTCCTCCGCCTCATGATGCTAATGCACACAAGGGCAGGGAGACCACAAAAAAGGGGGGGGGGGAAACAGAAGAAAGACATGTTCAGTGCATGCAATACTGCTACCGTTGGCGGAAACGACAGACACAGAAGCCCCCTGCACTACGCCGCGCACTTGGGGGCCTACTATTCAATCCCTGGGACATGGCTTACAAGGCTATGGCCGATTGCTGCACACATGGATGTCACAGGAGCCTGACTAGGTGTAGTTGGCACTGTACACAGGTGGTGTGGGGTGCCACAGGGCCTGCCTGAAGAAGGGAACTTAACTAGCTTACCCACACTGGCTTAGGGGTACCCACAGCCCACCTCCCCCACCCAGACACCTAAAATGCGCGCTGAATCAGCAGAATGAGAGTGTACTCACCCCCTTGTTGTGCTGTGATGCCCTCAAGCGCCCATCCAAGTCCGGATACATCACCGCCAGGATCCTGAACATCAGGGGGGTCATGGTGTGACGGGCACCCCTCCCACGGTGGGAGGCCATCCCCAGCTGGGCCTCTGCCGTCTTCTTGCTCCAGCTGTGAATGTCCTCCCATCTTTTCCGGCAGTGGGTGCTCCGTTTGTGGTAGACCCCCAGGGTCCGGACTTCCTTGGCGATGGCACATCAGATGTCCTTCTTCTGGTGGGTGCTGACCTACAGGAATTGTACAGGGGAAAAGAGAAGTAATTACCAACTGCACCGTCACAGTCATTGGCCCGCATCCCTACCCTTGCCATGACGCACATGCACTCACCGTTGTTTCATGCACGCCTCATTCTCACCCCCCCTATCTTTCATCCAGCCCACTCCACAAAGGCATTGCCCATACAGCATGCTCACAGTGTACTTACCTGTTTGTCTGGAGGACCGTAGAGTAGCGTGTACTGGGGGACGACCCCATCCACGAGTTTCTCCAACTCCTCCGTGCTGAAGGCAGGGGTCCTTTCCCCAGACACACGAGCCATTGTCTCTTCCAGACTGAGGTCACAGCAGCACTTGCAGTGTAGGTCCTCTCCTGTCGAAGATCAGGTATCGAGTGATTGAACAGATAGAAAATGGCGGTCACGTCCGCGGCAGTGCGTACCGTCACCACCAGCGGACTTTGTCATTGGCTCCTGGGACCCATAGGGCCCAATGTTAACCAATGCAGAATTGCGCTGCGGTCTTCGACCGCCTACAGCGACGGTGTACAACGCCAGCTCAGTTACCTCATATCCCCCTGTCCCACTTTACAGGTCAGGCAGCTGCCATTTCAGTGGCCCACATGGCATTATTTTAGTCTGCGTCACACATACCTAGGCCTTGCCTAACCATACAGGAAAATTTTGATTTATTAATATTTTAAAAGTAAGCTGTGTTTACGTACCTCAGAGTTGGTTGACTCTCTGCTCGCTGTTCTCCTCCATAGGCACCGTCCGCTAGGGCATGTGAGGAGGTGGCGGCATCCTCTGGTGTACAGACCGCTGGTGGACCTATTGACAGTGGAGGAAAGACATGCGATCATCACCTACAGGCTTGATCGTGCCACAATCCAGGAACTGTGTGCCCAATTGGAGCCAGACCTGATGTCAGCTATCCGCCATCCCACAGGAATCACCCCTCAAATGCAGGTGCTGTCAGTACTCCATTTCCTAGCAAGTGGGCCATTTCAAACAACAGTGGCCATAGCATCAGGGATGTCCCAGCCTATGTTTTCCAAATTGTTGTCCAGAGTGTTGTCTGCCCTGCTGAAACACATGCAGAGCTACATCGTTTTCCCTCAGGTGGAGGATTTGCCTCCAGTGAGAGGTGACTTCTATGCCCTGGGACATATCCCCAACACCATAGGTGCCATTGATGGGACACATGTGGCCTTGGTCCCCCCCGCAGGAGTGAACAGGTGTACAGAAACCGGAAGAGTTACCATTTGATGAATCTGCAGATGGTGTGTTTGGCAGACCAGTACATCTCCCATGTTAATGCCAAATTCCCTGGCTCAGTGCATGATGCTTACATCCCGCGGAATAGCAGTATGCCTTATGTGATGGGGCAACTCCAGAGGCACCAGGTGTGGCTATTAGGTGAGGACATGGACCCAAATCAGTGGGAATAGTTGTCTGGGTCTGTGGATGTCCCTATGAGTCAGTGTGTGTCTAACAGTTGTCCCTCGACATTTGCAGGTGACTCTGGTTACCCCAACCTGTCGTGGCTACTGACTCCAGTGAGGAAACCCAGGACAAGGGCAGAGGAACGCTACAATGAGGCCCATGGGCGAACTAGGAGGATTATAGAGCGGACCTTCGGCCTCCTGAAGGCCAGGTTCCGGTGCCTCCATATGACAGGTGGTTCCCTATTCTACTCACCAAAGAAGGTGTGCCAGATCATCGTGGCCTGCTGTATGCTTCAAAACTTGGCTTTGCGACGGCAGGTGCCTTTTCTGCAGGAGGATGGTCCAGATGGAGGTGTTGTGGCAGCTGTGGAGCCTGTGCACAGTGAAGAAGAGGAAGCAGAAGAAGAGGACATCAACAACAAAAACACGATGATCCTGCAATACTTCCAGTGAGACACAGGTAAGAAGACAACACTGCCTGCTACATCTGATTTTCATCCACTACATCTCTACTGTCTGTCATTTTCACCCAGTGTATGGTCACTAAGTTGTCACTTTCCCTTATGATTTCACAGATGTGGGTCCCACAGTGTGACATCTGCTTTGTTTCCTCATGGACTAGAGCTGTGTGACATAGGAATGTTTACATTACATTTGAAAGAGCATTTTGCCACTGTTATTGCTAATACACAATTTCAAAATCACAGACAGACTCCTGATTGTTTTGTGCTTTAAGGGTGTTTATTTAAGTGCTCAATATTGGAGGGGGTTGTAAAATGGTGAGGGGTGATGGTGGAGGAATGTCCATGGCAGAGATCAGTCTATTAGTCTCACAGGTGCATTGTCCAAAGGGGCATAGGAAGTGGAGCTGGGGCAGTTTAAGTATGGACAGGGTGACAAGGTGGGACAAATGGATGACAATCAGGGTGGTCTCATTTCTTGGCGGAGGTCTTGGCATCCTTCTCTGTCTTTGTCCTGGATCTCAGGGACCGTTTGCGGGGTGGTTCTCCCTCTGCAGGGGGTGGGGTGCTGGTGTGGTGGTCCTGTGGCAGTGCCTCCTGTCCACTAGCGCCGGCGGAGGTGGTGGGCAGTTCATCGTCCAGGCTAGTGTCAGGGGCCCCTTCTTGTGCCACAGTGTCCCTCTTGGTGTTGAGGAGTTCCTTCAGCACCCCTACAATGGTGCCCAGGGTGGAATTGATGGATCTGAGTTCCTCTCTGAAGCCCAAATACTGTTCCTCCTGCAGCCGCTGGGTCTTCTGAAAGTTGGCCAGTATCGTTGCCATCGTCTCCTGGGAATGATGGTAAGCTCCTATGATGTTGGAGAGGGCCTCGTGGAGAGTGGGTTCCCTGGGCCTGTCCTCCCCCTGTCGCACAGCAGTCCTCCCAGTTCCCTTGTGTTCCTGTGCCTCTGTCCCCTGAACCGTGTGCCCACTGCCACTGCCCCCAGGTCCCTGTTGTTGTTGGGGTGGTGGGTTATCCTGGGTTCCCTGTAGTGGTGGACACACTGCTGATTGACGTGTCCTGGGGACAGAGGTATGGGCCCGCTGGGTGGGTGCTGTGCTGGTGTTTCCAGAGGGGGCAAGCTCTGTAGTGGCCTGTGCCAGTGTGAGTGGAACCGACTGTACCGAGGTCCCAGATGGGCTGGGCTGGTCATCTAGATCCAGTTGGACAGAGCTTCTGTCATCACTGTGGGCCTCTTCTGTGGGTGGAGTGGACATATCTGGGCCCTCCTGTCCGGTGACGTTGGGTAGGGGTCCTGCAGGGGTGTAAAGGCATGATTATTGCACCTGTATGTGCCATGGTGTGCAATGGGTGGGTGATCGTGTACCCCAGTGCTTGCATTCCTGTGTAGGACCTTGTGTGATGATGGTTTAGAGGGGTGTATGGGTATGTGCAGTGGCCATGCATTGGTGATGGGTGTCCATGCTTTGGTGCTGCATGCAGGGCTTGGTTTTGGGATGGGTGGTTTGTGATATTGGTACATGTGTGAGGAGTAGGAGTGATGGGGGTGAGGATGAGGGTGGGGGTATGTGATGACATGCAGGTAGGGTGGGGGATGTAATAGTAAGGATTAGACTTACCAGAGTCCATTCCTCCAGCTACTCCTGCAAGGCCCTCAGGATGCAGAATAGCCAAGACCTACTCCTCCCATATTGTTAGTTGTGGGGGAGGAGGTGGGGGTCCGCTGCCAGTCCTCTGTACCGCAAGGTGGTGTCTTGAGACCACGGAACGCACCTTCCCCCGTAGGTCGTTCCACCTCTTCCTGATGTCATCCCTATTTCTTGGGTGCTGTCCCACTGCGTTGACCCTGCCCACTATTCTTCGCAATAGCTCCATCTTCCTAGCAATGGAGGTGTGCTGCACCTGTGATCCGAAAAGCTGCGGCTCTACCCAGATGATTGCCTCCACCATGACCCTGACCTCCTCAGAGAACCTCGGGTGTCTTTGCCATGCCATGGGATGGTGAGGGTGATGTGTGGGGTGATATTTAGAGGTGTGTTGTATGAGGTGCGTGGATGCTATGTGGGTGATGGTGTTGAGTGCCTGTGGATGCTCGTTTGTAGATGGTGGTGTCTCTCTGTGGCCTTCAGTCGCAATTGTGGTCGTATGGGTTTGTGAGTGATGTGGGTGGGTGTTTTATATTGTATTGGGTGTGTGGGAGTGGTGTGTGTATGTGTATCAGGTGTGTGTATTTCGAATTGTCCAATGTGGCTGTGTTTTGTAAATGTGTGTGTATTTTGATTGCGGCGGAGTGTACCGCCAATGGAATACCGCGGTTGAAAGACTGCTGTGTGGATGCGTGGGTCGTGATAGTGTGGGCGTATTCCTGTTGGCGTGACGGTGGAGGTTTTGTTATCGCCAGTTTATCACTGACCTTTGGTGTGGCGGACTTGTTTGGGTATCTAGATTTTGGCGGATTCCGGCTTTTGGGTCATAATGACCATGGCGGAATTCCACGGCCGCGGCGGTGTGTTGGCGGTCTTCTGCACGGTGGTATGCGGCTTTACCGCCAATGTTGTAATGACCCCCAATGTGACTGAGCTTAACATATGGCACTAGCCACCAGTACCTGCACATTGTTCCTCCCATTGATGCCACACAGTCTGTAACAACAAGCACATGAGTAGTCAAACTGGCATACATGGGCACATTCTAGCCTGTGAGGAGGGAAATGATGGTGAAGTACAGAGAAAATTGTGCACATGAGGAACTAACCTGCTCCTCTGTTGAACCATAGAGCTGTTCATATGGGGTATGATCTCATCCGCTAGCCTCTCCAGCTCCTCTGGAGAGAAGGCAGAGTCCCTATCACCTGCTGAGCATGGCATGATTGCCCCCAGAGGCAGTACACAGCAGCTCAGGTCATTGAGGTCTTGCTGGCAGCAGTCAGGAGTGAATGAATCTGCAGAACCACTGTAGACACAGTCATTGGCCCGCAACCAGTGGCAAGAATGTTAACCTATGACTGTGTTCGCCGTGACAACTTCTGCCGGCGGTCAGGGGCGGTCCCTAATGTCCAGTGGATTAGGTCAGGCAGCCACCATTTTGGCTGCCTAAAATTTATTGGGCTTTATAAACTGTGACACACCTCCGAAAATGTATTTTTGACCTCACAAACATGTGTATCCTGTCTTGTCATATAGGTCCTACTACTCAACTACCATTGTAGTGTGTAGCAGGGCACAGATGGCATTTAACAGTGGGGCACAATCCACCCTGCTGACTGTCATTTTGACGGTAAGAATATCAGTCACATTTCGAGGGGCAATTGTGTTGCACATCTATGAGTTTGGTCCATATACATGTTGTGAACACGTGTAGAAAACCATGGGGGTCACCTGTGACCCTTGTGTTATTTGCAGCTGTGATGTGTACTGGATGCCATATCTATCCATTCAGAAATGCCTTGTCACATGATATTATTGACATGCATCATGTATGTTGCTGTGGGCAAATGACGTATGTTAGAAATCATGTCTTATCATATATAGGTACCCAGGGAGAGGGAGGATGCGACAACCTCCTGTCTACCGTCCACTGCCTGACCTTCAGACCTGTAGTGCTTCTGCTCTTATCTAGTTTTTAGCACTTACATAACATACCAGGAATGCACTTCTGAGTTCAAAGAAGACTTTTATTGTTGTTAATTCTTTTCTAGCTGCAATACCGTGAATGACGAATCATTAGATTTCAAGCACACGTTAATGAAAACAAAATATATCAGTTTGCAATATACACAGCAGGTTATATTTATAAGATATTGAATGCAAAGCAAAACAAATACTTCACCGTGTGAGAAACTATTTACAGCTTCATCTTTCTAGGGTCTGCAAGCTGATGACTCCCTGTCAGCTGCGAGAAAGAGATTTATCTGCCCACACGGGATGCTGGCAACTGGCGCCTAGTTCCAGCACGAAGTCAGGCAGATTCGAATCTGATTCTCTGAAGCCTGTGACATTCGTTACAAAGGTGTGCCCCCTCCTCTCAGACTCGGGAAAACTATGCAAGCCTTTGGAGACTGGCCAGATCTCCGAGACTGCTCCTCTTCCCAAGCTCAAGCAGAGAGAAAAACAACCAATGTACCCTCTCTTATCAGGTCTAGTCTACTGTGAGAAGAAAACAGCTTGGTTCATCTTGTGCGAAAACACAGCTTGGAAAAATACAGCTTGGATTCTCAAATGCAATGTCTAACTTCACGTTAAAGGCAATAGGCAGCTAACCTAAATATCAAATGCAATGTCTAGTATCATGTCAAAGCCAATAGGCAGCTAAGCTGGATACAAAATGCAATGTCTAATATCATGTCAAAGCCAATAGGCAGCTGAGCTGAGTATAAAATGCAATGTATAATATCATGTCAAAGCCAATAGGCAGCTAAGCTGGATACAAAATGCAATGTCTAATATCATGTCAAAGCCAATAGGCAGAATACAGAATGTAATGACTAATGCAATGTCAAAGCCAATAGGCGGCGAAACTGGATACAGAAAGTAATGGCTAATGCCATGTCAAAGCCAATAGGCGGCTCAACTGAACAAAACATACAATGTGCTACTGGTGAACATTGAGCAACTAATATGCGCAGTGGTGAAACACAAAGGGGGTCATTCTAACCCTGGCGGTAAAAACCGCCAGGGCGAATGACCGCGGTAGCACCACCAACAGGCTGGCGGTGCACCGCTGGGCATTCTGACCGCGGCGGTTCAGCCGCGGCCAGAAACGGAAAGTCGCGGTGTACCGCCGACTTTCCGCTGCCCTTGAGAATCCTCCATGGCGGCGGAGCGCGCTCCGCCGCCATGGGGATTCTGACACCCCCTACTGCCATCCTGGAGACCCGGAACAGGATGGCGGTAGGGGGTGCCGCGGGGCCCCTGGGGGCCCCAAAAAGAATTTCAGTGTCTGCCTAGCAGACACTTAAATTCGCGACGGGTGCTACTGCACCCGTTGCACTCCAGCAACTCCGCTGGCTCCATTCGGAGCCGGCTTCATCGTTGCTGGGTCTTTCCCGCTGTGCTGGCGGGCGGCCTTTTGGCGGTCGCCCGCCAGCACAGCGGGAAAGCCAGAATGGCCGCCGCGGTCTTGTGACCGCGGTCATTTGGCGGTAACCGCATGGCGGGCGGCGACCGCCGCCCGCCGCGGTTAGAATCACCGCCAAAGTCATTGGTCAAACTCCATTAATGGCAGAACAAGACCATGGAAGAATGACACATTATCCTTCGGTACCTCAGTTGGAGCCAGATCTAAAGCCAGCTGTTAGTTATCGAACCATGTTAGTATTGCACTTCCTAGCCACAGGGTCCTTCCAACATACGGTGGCCCTATCAGATTGCATGTCCCACCCTATGTTCAGTCTGGTGTTGAAGGATGTCCTCTCAGAAACGTTGAAACACCTGGGCAGCTACATCCTGTAACCCCGACATCAGGATTTAGCCTATGTCAAGACTGACTTTTATAGATTTGCACGCATCCCACATTTGGTGGGGGCCATTGATGGCACACATGTTGGCTTGGTGCCACCGCCGGCCAATGAACAAGAATACCTTAACAGAAATAACTTCCACTGCATCAACGTTCAACTTGTCTGTTTGGTGGATCTCTACATTTCACAGTTCTGTTCCCATTATCCAGGTTCAGCCCATGATTCTTTCATAATGCAGAACAGCACTATACCTCAGTTCATGTCACAACTGTACCCAGAGAGGGCCTGGCTGGTTGGTAAGTCACATCTGTCCTGTTTGTGTGTGTGCAATGTCAGGTGCTATAGTCCTGAAGTGAGTGACACATATGTCCTATTATTTAACAGGAGACTCTGCACATCAAAACTGTCCTTGGTTGTTGACGCCTATAAAGAATCCAACTATGCCAGGGGAAGTCTGCTTCAATGAGGTCCATGGAAGAACAAGGCAGGTAGTGTAGCAGGCTTTTGGGCTCCTGAAGGCCAGATTTCAGTGTGTGTCTGGACCGAACTGGTGGAGCCCTCCTCTACTCACCCAGAAAAGTGTGTTAGATCAATGTGGCATGCTGCATGCTCCACAACACCGCCCTGCGGAGGAATACCCCATGCATTCCAGAGGAGGGGGAGCCTGCAGTGCCACTGGCTGAGACCCATGAAATGCCAAGTGAGGATGACAGTGGTGAAGAGGAAGGAGGTCACTCGCGGGAATATCTCGTCAATAGCTAGTTTAGGTATGTCATGTGATGTAATGACTGTGACTGTGACTGTACGAGGAACTGTAGTTGTGAGAATGTGTGGAGTTGTGTTTTAGCAACTACTAGGGAGATGATACTCTGCTGTACTCAGCCAAGCGGGGCTTGAAGATTTAGGCCCTCATTATGAATATGGCGGCTCAGACCGCCATGCCAGAGGTGGAGGAAAATACTGCCACCGGCATGGCAATCTGAACCACCATATTATGAACAAGGGAGGGTGGCCACAGGTGGCCCTCCGCCACCGCCAGGCTACCGCCGATAGGCAGCGCTGCCTTGTGGATAAAGACCCCTTGTTCCTCCAGCCTTTCCCTGGCGGTTCCCCCGCCAGAGAAAGGCTGGCGGAAGGGGTGCTACGGGGCCCCCCTGGGGGCCCATGCACTTGGCATGGACAGTGCAGGGGCCCCTGTGCAGTGCCCCATGGCGCAGGTCACTGCCCGATTTACGGGCAGTGATCTGCGCAACGGGTGCTGATGCACCTGCCGCACAGAGGCATTGACGACGGCTCCATGTAGAGCCGTCAGCAATGTCCCGGCCCAGCAGAATGTATTTTATTCGGCCGGCGGAGTCTCAAGGGGGCTGGTGGTCTGTGATAAGACCGCCAGCATGAACACGGCGGGGTTTTGCCGCCGTGTTCATAATCAACCCCATAGTCTTTGACATATCCTCACCTTGATAAAGCTGTTTTGTTTGTGTCAATCTCATTGCAATGTAATTTCCTTTCCAGATGCTGCTATGTGATTTGTGTAATAGGTATGTTTTCAAGCCTATACTCCTTGTTTTGTCTTTGTACAGGTACCTTCACCATCACATCCTCATGTAGGTATTTCAAAGTTGTGACATTGGCAGGCATCTGATGCTGTTCTGACATACAAAGTGGACATGGATTGTTCCAGGTAATGTAGGTCACAGATTTGGGGTGTATGAGACCTGTGCCAAGGCAGTTTGAACAGTGTTTGGGTGTTAGGTCCGAAGTGCACATTGGACTTGTTTAGTGTGCTGTGTTTGGGCGATTACATAATGTGTGTGATCATGTGGGCATGAAATATGTTGTCATCAACTGCAAGCAAGGCATTCACCCTTCACATTGGCTAAACACTCTTCATATATGACCTGTATGTAGCTGTAGATGTGTTTCATCATTGCAGGCCACCGTGCCTGTGCCTGATTGTGTCATGCCACCAGATGCATGGTCATTGGATTATTATGGCCCTGTGATCAGAGACTGTTGTATTGCCCTCTGTCTGTACCTTGGTTTATGTGATGTCGGATTACTCTGGTGTGGTATGTGATAAAGCTGAAGCTGGTGGCACCATCCACTTTTCTGTTTGCCTATTCTACAGGACAATGTCTGACAAGGCCATTCCTTCAGTGGTCCTGGGGGGGTGTACCTTGGTATGTTACCTTGACACAATATGAGTCAGCCATTCTTGGCTATGACAGTCCAGACATTTCAACAGCCTGTGTGCTGTATAGTGGAATAAAATGTTTGGTGTGAGAAGACACTTGTAGCAATGTGTTTTTGTGTCTTGGTAGTAATCTTAGCATGACACTCTGCCTGTACCTTATCACTCCTTGCATTAGTGTCTTGTGTCTTCCTCATTTGCTTCACATGGTCTCACTTCTCTATATAGCAAAATGTGTAACAGAGGCAAGTACACAATGACTATGTGATAGGTTGGATTTGTTGAAAATGTGTGCAGAAAATAAAACTGAAGCATGATGGATCAGAAAAGTGAAGGGTTCAGAAATTGTGGATGAAATCATTGGAGTAGACGGCACACCATTGGAAGTCCAAAGTCCAGTGTACTCATCCTATTGGAAATTGAAAGTGGTTGAAGAACAGTCAACATAGTGAATATGTGGCACACAAAGGAGGTTATTTTGGAAGAGGTCACTTGCTGGCAGTTCTCTGTGTCTTGCCATGTGCACCTCCTAGATTCTTTGCTGGATGTCCTAGCTTGCATGGTGGTGTTGGATCTGCTGCTACAGAGGCAGGGGTGTCCTGAGCGGGTCCTCCCCCTGACAGGGCCTCCTTTCCAGTGACTGGAACTGATGAAGGGCCTGGAGTAGATGCGCCAAACGATGGGGTGGAGTTTTGTTGTTGATCCCTGAGCAGGCTGGTGTTAATGTCCCTCAGCACCCCTGTTAGGGAGGTCATGTTGGTATTGTGAGTCTCCCACTGTTCATGCCTGATGGAAGTCCCTCTGCAGCTGCCTAATTTCTCAGAGATCTGCACATACCTGCCCTATCATGCCTTGGGACTCCTGATAGACCCCTAAGACTTGGCTGATGGTGTCCTGGCTCAGAGCAGCCAGAGTAGCCTCACCCCACTGGCCCATAGCATCCCTCCCATGCACCCTACCCCCACAGCCCTGTGCCATTGCCACAGTGTGCCCCCTCCCACTGGTTTCTGGACCATCATTGTCAGAGATGTTGTGCTGTGACTCAGGATCATGGACTTGGGAGCACAAGTTGGTTAACACTATCCTAGGGACACAGGTTGGGGGATGGTTGCCTGTGATGTGGAGGCAACAGGGCTGGGAGGTGATGTAGTGGCCACAGTGTAACTCTCTTGTAGTGTCTGACCAAGTTGACCAGATGGGCCAGGACCGTCCTCCATATTCAGATGTCTTGGAATATCTTCATTACTGAGGGCTTCATCCATGTGGGTAGTGGCAGTCTCTTCAGTGGGCTCTGTGTGGCCAATGGCAGCTTGACCTATTCATATGAAACGTACAATGTTACTGGTTGTATTGTGACATCTACATCCAAAAGTGTACAGTGACAGTTCGCCAAGACCTTGTACATAGTTGATTTGCAGGTAATCCTATTGTGAAAGGTACACATGGTATTGGTTGTATTTTCACACCATTTGTGGAGCATGCCAGATCTCATTGCCTGAAACAGCTGCTGAGGTGTGCAAAACATTGTCTCTTGGGGGTGGCCTGAGAATGTCATCTTGCCACCAGTGCAGGGAAAACAGTGGCTAGGTAAGATATGTCTTTGGCCATTTTGAGGCCGAGTTGATTGCTATGCAGGCAGACCCAGGACAGCACATTGTAAATGCGTCTGCTGCCAATACCATTCTGGTGATGCATCTTGAGGCCTTTGGGATCATTGTTTTATACACTGGATAAGGTGTCCTTCCTGTACTTAATAGTTTCATTTTGGGTTAGCTGGTCAGGATGGAGCTAGGTGGTCAGACATGTCTCCGAGTTGAGCATGATCTGTAACTTTGTCCCTCCCAGGTGAGTAAACTTCAATTGAGAGTTAGCAGGCAAGGGTATTTTGACAAGTGACCACTGTTCTGGTGTTTGGAGTTACTGAAACAGTGCCTCCTGGGAGTTGCAGTCGGGCCACTCTTCCTACTACACATGCTTGACAGATGGTATCCTCCCAGATGAATGAACTTCAATTGAGAGTTCATAAATATATAGATTTGGGCATGCGAACATTGTTTTTGTGGTTGGAGTTAGGGACATGGGGCCTATTGGATTTTCATTCCAGTCACTCCCTCTACTCCCCCCACTATACAAATGTAATCCTCCCAGATGAGTAAACTTCATTTGAGAGTTAAGACACAGGATATTTGGACATGATAACACTGGCTTTGTGTTTGTAGTTGGAGACACAGAGCCTCCTGGCCTTAGCAGTCATGTCATTCCCTCTCTTTCATACACTTGATAAATGTCACCCCCCCAGGTGAGTACACTTCATTTGTGAGTTTTGAAAGAAGGGTATTTTAAGAATTGAAAACTGGACTGGTGTTTTGAGTTAGTCAAACAGTGCCTCCTGGCCTTAGCAGTCATATGACTACACACACTATACAAATATCATCCTCTCAGGTGAGTACACTACAATAGAGAGTCAAGACACAGGCGTCTTTGGAGGAAAGAACACTGGTCTGGTGTTTGGAATTAGAGGAACAGTGCCTCCTGGGAGTTGCAATAAGGTTACTCTCAGTACTCCACAATACTTGCCAAATGTTATTCCCCCAGGTGAGTAAACCTCATTTGGGAATTGACAAACAGTGGTCTTTGTAGGAGAGAACACTGTGCTAGTGTTTGGAGTTACTGAAACAGGGCCTGCTGGGAGTTGCAGTCAGGCCACTCTCTCTACTACTACACATACTATACAAATGGTATCCCCCCAGGTGAGTAAACGTCATTTGTGACTTGACAAACATGGGTCTTTGGACAAGGGAACACTGTGCTGGTGTTTTGGAGTTACAGAAACAGGGCCTCCTGGGATTTGCAGTCCTGCCACTCTCAATACTCCCCAAACTTGCCAAATGTTATCCCCCCAGGTGAGTAAACTTCATTTGGGAATTGACAAACAGTGGTATTTGGAGAAGAGAGCACTGTGCTGGTGTTTTGAGTTACTGAAACAGGGCCTGCAGGGAGTTGCAGTCAGGTCACTCTCTTTACTACACACTCTATACAAATGGTATCCCCCAGGTGAGTAAACATAATTTAGGAATTGACAAGCAGTGGTCTCCGGAGAAGAGAACACTGTGCTAGTGTTTGGAGTTACTGAAACAGTGGCTCCTGGGATTTGAAATCCTGTCACTCTCACTACTCCCCAATAATTGACAAATGTTATCCCCAAGGGGAGTAAACCTCATTTGGGAATTGACAAACAGGTTTTTAGACAAGGGAACACTGTGCTGGTGTTTGGAGTTACTGTAACAGTGCCTCCCGGCCTTTGTAGTCCTGTCACTCTCTCTAGTACACACACTTTACAAATGGTATGCCTCCAGGTGACTAAACGTCATATGTGAGTTACCAAACTGTATTTTTAGAGGAGTACACCGTACAGGTAGTTGGGGTAACAGTGTCAGAGCCTCCTGCGATTTGCATTCATGTCAGTCCCTTTACTATACACACCATCCATATGTTGTTTCCCCAGGTGGGTACACTTTATTTGTGAGTTGACAAACAAGGGTATATGGGCAAGTGCACACTGTGCTGGTGTTTGGAGTTACAGAAACAGTGCCTATTGTGCTTTGCAGCCATGCCACTCTCTCTACTAGGCACATTCGACAAATGGTATACTTCCAGATGAGTAAACGGCATTTGAGAGTTAACTAACAGGTGTATTTTGGAAAGTGAACACTGGGCTGGTGTTTGGTTTTGGAGAAACAGGAACTGTTGGGCTTTACAGTCATGCCACTCCCTCTACTTCCGAACAGCCCATGTTATCTTCCCAGGTGAGTACACTTCAATTGGGAGTTAACAAACAAGAGTATTTGGAGAAGGAAGCACTGGGCTCGGGTTTTGAATACCAGCCTCCTGGGAGTTGTAGTCATGTCAGTCCCTTTACTACACACACTTGACAAATGTTATCCTCCCAGGTGAGTACACTTCAATTGGGGGTTAACAAACAAGGGTATTTGGAGAAGGAAACACTGGGCTGATTGTTTAAGTAACAGTAACAGTGCCCACTGGGAGTTGTAGTCATGTGAGTCCTTCTACTACACACACTTGACAAATGTTATTCACCCCAGGTGAGTACACTTCAATTGTGAGTTGCCAAACAGGGGTCTTTGGACAAGTGAACACTGGGCTGGTGAGTGGAGTGACAGTAAAAGTGGCAAAAGGTGAGCAGTAAGCATGCATTACTGCACTTTTGTGACATTTTTAGCATTGTGACTTTATTCGTCCAGGTATTCCTGTCAAGCCCTCAAGATGCAGGATAGCCAAGACCTTCTCCTTCCAGGGAAAGATATGTAATGGGGCACTGGGAGGGCCACCTCCAGTCTTCTTGGCCTGCAGTTGGTGTCTGGAGACCAGGGAATGGACCTTGCCCCTGAGGTCGTTCCACCTCTTCCTGATATCCTCCTTTGTGTGCAGGGTGCTGCCTAGAGCATTCATTCTGTCAACTATCCTGTCCCACATTTCCATTTTCTGACTTAGAGGAGTGTGCTGGACTTGTGCTCCAAACAATTGTGGCTCTACTCTTATGATTTCATCCACCATGACTCTCAACTCATCCTCAGAAAAATGTGGATTTTAGTGACAGTGACTTACTAAAGAGGAGAAGTGCAAAAGGGTGTGACTGGACAAAAGTGTGTGCTGGGCGTGAAAAGAGATGGTGATAAAAAGTGATGCCTAGTATCTGTGCCCCTGTGGTAAATAATTTGTTCTGGCATCTGTGTGTTGCATTAGTAATGCAGAGGATTGTGGTGTGTGATGGGGTGTGTTTTGTAGTGTGCTTTGCAGGTGTCTTCAGTGTCTTCCCATCTGCCGAACTCCTAATAAGGCCCTAAGGGTATTGGGTGGGGAAATTGATTAATATTCAAGTATTCATTTTAATACTCAAGTATTATTATTCAAAAACATATATATGTTTTTTCATAATATTATTTTTATAAAATATTTAACTCACTGTTACACATACCTTTAGGGACAGGATGCAAGGCATATAGGTGTATTGGATGGAGAAGTGTATTAATACTCATGTATTATTTGAATGCTTGAGTATTAATATGTAACTACATATATATGATTTTTAATAATATTATTATTTTTATAAATAATTTAGAGGACTGTTACGCATACCATTAGGGACGGGATGCAAGTGATATAACCAAGTATTGGTTGAGGAAGTGTATTAATGCTCAGGTATTATTTTTTAATGCTTGGGTATTAATATTTAAAATATGATTGTTAACAATATTAGGGTGGGGAAGTGTATTAATACTCAGGCGTTAATTTTAATACTTGTATATGTATGCATATATCTATATATATATATATATAGATGTATGATTTTTAATAATGTTCTTTTAATACAAAAAACGAACTACTTGTAAATTCAGATATTTAAATAAAAACTTAGAATTAATTTATAAAATATCTAAAATATTCTTTAAAAAATATAGCAATAACAAAAATCATTTCTTCAAACCTCAAATCATTTTTAATTTTTGTTTAATATAATACCCAAATAATCATCAACGTTTAATATTGAAAATATTTATTTGTAAATAAATAGGTTAAAAGTATCAAAATATTTTATTACAATTTGTAAAGTATTTTCCCATGCTTTCCTATTGACTTTAATTGGAAAATTGTCCTTTTTTCCATTTTCCTTTCATGCATGACATTCTCAGTTTTGTGTCTTTTTCTGCAGTCGGTAGAGTGTCGTGGTCAAGATCAGATGCAAGGAAGAGCTGTGATCAGGTAAGAACAATTTACTTTACATTTTTAAATATATAGGTGGGTACATTTATTATAAGGGGGAAGGAGGTAGGTAGATGTTATAGATATAGAAATGTATTTTTTTTCTGTTTTTACCACTTTAACATCCCAATGCACGGTGTCTGAATATACCCGTATCAGGACGGTTGTCTTTTTTTCAAGGTAGGTTGAAAAAAGTAGCAAAAAAATAAATGAGTACTTTTTAAAACGTATTTGATATAAAAGCAACACTTTAATTTTGGGCGCCATGTTTTCTAAACTCTTTAGTAATTTTCGAGGACAAAGACCATGTCATTATTGCAGAAACTCTGGATTTATGAATGGATTACTATTGCCCTTTTTCAATGGAATTTCATTTTGTAGAATGGATTTTCATTTTTGCAATCCCTTTCTGATGGGAGGAATAATCTGGACTTTGGTTTTCAGATGATTTGGCATCTACATCTATGGTTTCATTCACCATGACTGACTGCTTTGCTTTTCTTTTATGTTTGTTTTTGCACCAAGTATATCTTCATCTTTACCACTTTAATAAATTCACAAGTCACAAACTCATTGTCTACTGTACTAAATTTCACATTTAGCAATGTAGATTGGTAATACCATGTGAACTATACAATGACAAAACAAGCTACTTGGTGAAGCATGAATATGTTACATGTACACAATGTTTAGCTTAGGATCAGAACCATGCCACACCAACACATACAAGTGTCTTGTCTAAGAAAAGTTTTATTACATTGTTCAAATCATAGGCTGGCAAGATGTGAGAAACATATGAAATCATACATGGTTGAATCAAACTGTGTAAGGAATCACATTTACAGGTACATACCTCTAGAACATGGAAGGAAGGGATATATCAGACACTGTACTGTAGAATAGGCAAAAATGAAATTTGTTGATGTCATCAGCTGGAGCCATATCGCCTACCTTATAAAATTAATTCAAGGTCATATAATGCAACACTCAGGCAGATGGCAGTACAACAGTTTCTGATCACAGGGTTGTTACAATCCAGTGCTTCTGCATTTGGTGGTATGACACAAACAAATGTCAGTGATTTGCCACAAGGACTTTGGCCTACAATGAAGAAACACATCAACAGCTACATACAGTTCATACAAAAGTAGTGTTTAGCCAATGTGAAGGGAAACTAACATGAATTTGGTCTACAACTACATATTGTCTGAGCATATGATGACACACATAATGCATCATGGCCGCCACAGGGCAAGGAACAAGTCAAATGGAGTTTCCTTAACTTCCATTCTACCACTGTGCAAGCTGTCTTGGCACAGATCTTCTACACCCAAAGTCTGTGGCATACATTCCCAGGAACAATTCATGTCCACTTCGTATGCCAGCATCATAGACCTGCTAATGTCACAACTTTGATATGTCCTATGAAGATGCCATGGTGAAGATACCTAAACAAACTAAAAAACAAAGAGTTTAGCTATGAAACCATGCATATGACACAATTCACATAGCAAACGTCTAGAGAATGCAGTCCATGACAAAAATTTGACATAAACAAAGAAACATTAACAAAATGAGAGTGTCAAAACCTTCCTCACCAAACATCCTTTGCCAGATTTTGCCAAAGCTTCAGCTTCTTAATATTTTCAACAAACTTTCCCCTCACATCATCAAGAATTGATTGCACAGTCAAAGTCGAGCTGCCAATGAGATCTTGTCGCAAGTTAGCCCATTCCTCTTCATTACTACCATCACCATTTGGCATTTCAGAATTCTCACCCGATGGCACCTCAGGCTCTCCCTCCTCTGCGATGTAAGGTTTGTTCCTTCGCAGGGCGATGTTATGGAGCATGCAGCAGGCCACAGGGATTTGACACACCTTCCAAGGTGAGTAGAGGAGGGCTCCCCCAGTCTTGTCCAGACAGTGAAATCTGGCCTTCAGGAGAACAAAAGCCTGCTCCACTGGCCGCCGTTTTCTTCCATGGGCCCCATTGAAGCAGACTTCCCCTGGCGTAGTTGGATTTGTCAGCGGTGTTAACAACCGAGGACAGTTGGGATATAATGAGTCTCCTGTTTGTAATGAGACATAAGTGCTACAATGAGTTGCACACTTCTTGATTATAGCGCTTGACATAGCACACACAAAGTTAGGTCAGATGTTACTTACCAACAAGCCAAGTCCTCTCTGGTTGTAGTTGTGACATCAACTGGGATATTGTGCTGTTCAGCATTACAAAGGAATCATGGGCTGAACCTGGGAACAGGGCACAGACATTTGAAATGTACAAATCTGGCAAACAGACAAGTTGCACTTTGATAGAATGGAAATGCTTCCTGTTTCGATAGACTTGTTCACTGGCAGGCAGTGGTACTAATGTAATATTGGTGCCATCAATGGCTCCCACCACATGAGGGAGGCGACCAAATCCATAGAAGTCAACCTTCACATTGGCTAAATCCTCACATCTGGGGAACCTGATATAGCTGTCAATGTGTTTCATCATTGCTGATAGGACGTCTTTTAATACACCACTGAACATGGGTTGTGACATATCACCAGATATAGCCACTGTATATTGAAAGGATCTTTTGGCCAGAAAGTGTAATACTGCATTGAGTCTCACAATAAGTGGTATACATGTTGGATTAGTGTTTTGAGGCATGAGATCTGACTCCAACTGACGACATAAATGTTGTATTGTATGCCTATTTAGAAAAAACTTCTTAATAACATCCCTTCCTTTCTTCCATGGTCTGAAAGTCTGGAAATGTATGGTTGCAGCCCAATGGCTTTGCCCGTTTACGCTGATGAATGTGTATGTGGCTTACATGTACGCCAGGATTTTAAAAATAACTCACTTGCCTCCTGACACTGCTGCCATCAACATCTCTGCCACTTTAGCTGCTGTCTGCTGCCTCTGGGAGCTAACATGTCAGGCCAAGCAGGTGACAGGGCCCCTGCCTTCTTTCCAGAGGAGCTGGAGAAACTTGTTAAAGAGGTCCTTCCCCTGTATGATCAGCTCTATGACTCACCAGAGGAACTTGTAACTACCTCATATACATATTTGACACTGTTTAATGCCATCCTTTCCTTTCTCCCAGCTATATTGTGCCTCTGAATCCCAGAGAGTTTTTTGGATGACTGTAGTTACATTTTCTGGTCCATACATAGGATGTACATGGTATGGATTGTGGAGCCCTGTACTTTGTGTATTTCAAATGACCATAGTGTTGTGTGATGTGTTATAAGCCCTAGATCCTCCCTTTGTAGCATTCACATATATATGCAAATAAACTTTTATAGGGTAACAATGACGTTTAATGGTCAGATGATGGTAAATGGGAAAATACATTGATTTGCATTACAGCATGAGCTGCGTATGTATACTGTTAGCAGCAGTTGAGGAGGATGTTAGCAATGTGTAAAGTCCCACATATCACTCAACCCAGATGAGGCCTTGACAAACTGTTGTCTGAGAGCTAACTAAGCCTCACTGACCCCTTCAGAGTGCCACACAACCTTGAGCTCACATATAGGAAGGCCACAAGAGGTATTGTTATGTACTGAAGTGATGGAAATGTGATGTGCATGTTGGTTCAGTATGTTCAGCCTGCAGTGAACAAGGCCTGATAAAGGGTTTTGCCCATTGCGGGCCATAGTCCAGGCTGGGTCAGAGTTACTGTAGAAGTGCAACTAATGCACAGGATAATCTTCCTGTAGACCTTCAGATCCTGGGATGTTCCCAAACGGAGTCTTCTGAACCACTAGAAGCCCTGAATGCTTTTACATTGACACATTTGGAATGGTTACTGATGTTGTCCCCTGACCTGATATATCTTTCTATTGACCCCATTGTCAATCTGTGACATTTACTACTGACAGGCCCCTAACTCGCACAAGTCTGTTGTCACTTTTCCATAAGCCAAGTGTGCACCTTACAGGTCTATTGTACAAGTGTCAAGCATACAGTGTAAATAATTGGTTAATTCTGGAGAGATCATCACATGTGAATCACCAGCTTTGTTACAGCTAACCAATCAGACCAAACATACCTTGTAATTTTGAATGTCAACTCTGTAACAGTGTGACATATGGTAAAAGGTGTGTCCTGTGATACCAGTACATACCACACAAACTCAATCAGATGTAGCATGAAATTCCATTAGGTAATCCACATGTCCACACATCAACAGAGGAGAAGCTCCCAGTGACACCCATGCCAACCCTTTCATTATCACATAAGTCTTAGGGTGTAGTCTATAGTATGGTAGAAGCCTGCATGTACTTTATGCAACAAGTCAATGTGCTTGGATGTAAAGGAGTCTGTGCAGTCATGCACAAGTAGTTTACCCTTCAGAAGGTCGCAATGGTGCGTTGTATATCAGAGTGGCTCACATCACAGTACATGTTGGTTTAGCCCTGGGCTACATAATGTTAGTTGGCTGGCTTAGTCAGTTGTGGATAGTCAACAAATGACTACAAAAGTGTGAATGTACATCCCTGTACCTATCAGCATGCGAGATTTACACATATAGGCCCTCATTACAACCCTGGTGGTTGGTGTAAAAGTGGCGGTAATACCACCAACATGCTGGTGGTAAATACTGCCAAATTATGACTATGGCGGATAGACAGACACTTTACCACACCGACCGCCAGGGCGGAAACAACAGGCACCACGGCGGTAGCCACCTACAGCCAGGCAGAAGTCAATGTTCCGCACACCGAATTAGAACATGCCAATCCGCCACCTTTTCCGGGGCGGTACCAATGACATCAAAAACCTGGAGGAAACACTGCACAGAAGTGAAAGGACTAACCATTGAAGACATAGGGAACAACCATGCCACCATGGAGCCAGACTTGCATGTCTTCCCCATGCTCTTCTACGTGCTGCTCCACACAAACAACAGCGAAGATAACGACAGTGAGTACAGCTGCCTAGCACACAAGGGAGGGGGGAGGAAAAATAGAGTGACACACACACGCACCATGCACACCCGACATACACACACCATACACACAATCAAGATGCACAAGAAAACAAGTTATTCCCCCTAAATCGGCTGAATAATGCAAGGACAACAGGAATTTGCTAAAGTGAATGTAATAACATCAACACTGTATAAATACAAATGTAGCCAATGTAACAGATATTTACATTAGTATAGTTCAAGGGACACTGCCTAGTCCTCAGTTTGCATGGGCCACAGAGCCACCGGCCAAAGTCCAAGGCCCCACTTGTCACCTGCATCAACACGGAGAGAACACTGCCGGGGCATCAGTTGGTAAACAGGTAGGCACCTCAGGGGGACAGGGGTTGGGGGGGCGCCTCAGCCGGGAGATGAAACAAAACCACTGGTTCTGGAGGGGGCAACATGCTTGGTCCTGGGGAGTGCAAGGCCACAGTCTCTGGAGTGGGTGTATATCCCACTGGTTCTGGAGGGGGCAACATGCCCATTGCTCTGTCTTGGGGAGTGCAAGGCCACAGTCTCTCAAGTGGGTGACTTGCCCACTGGTTCTGGAGGGGGCATTGTGCCCTGTGCTCTTGATCCTGGGGAGGATGGGAATGGTGGGTGTGGTTCTGGAAGAGGCATTGTGCACTGTGCACTTGATCCTGGGGAGGCTGGGGTTGGTGGGTGTCTTACCCACTGGTTCTGGAGGGGGCATCATGACCTGTGCCCTTGATCCTTGGGAGTGCAAGGTCACAGTCTCTCAGGTGGGTGTCATACCCACTGGATTTGCAGGGGGCAGGCCGCACATCAGCCCATGGAGGCAGGAGTAATACCGTCTGCCGGCGGTGACGGCTGCTTAGTGGTGGTAGTGGTTGTGCTGCTGCTGCTGGTGGGGGGAGGCTCCAACCCATCCCCTGCAGCCTTGGATGACTGCCCACTGGTGGAGGAGGTGCTGCTGCTGCTGGTTGGGGGAGGCTCCAGCCCATCCCCTGCAGCCTCGGATGGCTGGCCACTGGTGGAGGTGGTGCTGCTGCTGCTGGTGGGGGGAGGCTTCAGGCCATCCCCTGCAGGTTTGGATGGCTGCCCACTGGCAGAGGTGGTGCTGCTGGTGGGGGGAGGCTCCAGCCCATCCTCTGCAGCCTTGGATGGCTGCACAACCATGGTTGGTGGTGGGGGCTCTGTCAGAGTCCATGGCCCAGGCCCCTTGCCCTTCCTGCCTGCTAGTGCTGGTTCCTTGATCTTCCTGGCAGCAGCTGAGGCAGGCTCCTTGGTCTTCCTGGCAGCAGCTGGGGCAGGCTCCTTGGTCTTCCTGGCAGTAGCTGGGGCAGGCTCCTTGGTCTCCCTGGCAGCAGGTGGGGCAGGCCCCTTACCCCTGAGGCTGCCTGGTGCAGGCTCCTTCACCCTCAGGACATATGCCCTGGATCCTTTCCCACCACGAGTGGGTGTGGTGACTACTGGGCTCGTGGACTGGGTGGCTGAGGCGCTTGTATGGGTTTTTGCCACCCTGGCCAGACGTGCAGGATGGGGGGAGGGGTAGGGAAGAGGACAATGGTGGATAGGAAAAGCTTTTTAGGGACATTGGGGCAGGAAAAGGGCGAAGGTTTGGGAGTGGAGGAAGAGGGAGTGGTTGTAGGAGATGTTTGTCTGCTGATTTTGATTTTGGGTGCAGGTGCATGGGCTGGATGCTGGTGTGAGGTGGATGGCTGTTGGGTGTCTGAGTGCTTGCGTTTGTGTACTTTAGGGGGGACAGACACAATGGGAGAGGACACAGGGGACGTGTGCATGGCTGTTGTGGAGGTGTCTGCCAGTGAAGTGTGTGTTCTGCTAGGTGTGGTTGTGATGCAGGTAGTGGATGAGGATGTAGTGCATGCAGGTGTGAGTGTAGACAGAACTGGGAGGTAGGTGGAGGAGGAGGAGCGGGACACAGCGGAAATTGTGGATTTTGGTATGTCTGCATCTGAATGGTGTTTGTGTGAGTGCCTGTGGGATGACGTGTGGTGCTTGTGTCTGCCACTCTTGTGTGTTGTCTTGTGTGCATGCTCGTCTGCCTGTGTGCTTGGGATAGGTTGGGGTTGAGGGAATGGGATTGGGAAGAGGAAGTTGGAGGGGGGAGGGTGGAAACAGGGACAATGGCTGCCATCAGAGAGGAGGCCAGAGCCTGAATCGATCTCTGTTGGGCCACCAATCCAATGTAAATGCCCTCCAGGAATGCATTAGTCTGTTGCATCTGGGCTGCCAGCCCCTGGATGGCATTCACAATGGTTGACTGCCCTACAGAGATGGATCTCAGGAGGTCAATAGCATCCTCTCTCAGGGCAGAAGGGGTCACTGGGGCAGGGCCTGAGGTGCCTGGGGCAAAGGAGATGCCCACCCTCCTGGGTGAGCGGGCACGGGCAACTCGCTGAGGGGCTGCTGGGAGGGCAGTTCTGGTACGGGGGTGGTGGCTGTACCTGTAGATGGGGTGGTAACAGAGGTGTCCGCTCCCACCAGGGAGCTTCCATCGAAGGAGGTCTCTGTGTCTGAACTGTCCCCTGCAGTCTCCGCTGTGGTGCTCCCCTCACCCTCCGTCCCACTTGTGCCCTCACCGTTGGCAGACTCTGCCTCCTGGGTCCTGTGGGATGCAGCTCCCTCTGTCACGGGTGCCTCTGCTCCTCCGCCAGATGATGCTAATGCACATAAGGACAGGGTGAAAAAACAAAAAAATAAAAAGGGGGGGAGACAAAGGATACATTTGGTTAATGGCTGCACCAACACCACCGTTGGCCTACACAGCACACTCACACACAGGTTAAAGGCCTACACACTATGCATTGCACTACCAGTGATACTGCTAGCCACCAAGGCATGTGACACACACACCGGAAAATCCAGCACACCTGGGACCCACACAGCCTTGACCAGTAGTGGATGCCTACGTGCTTGATAGCAGGATTATCCCTTCAGGACCCTTGCCACCAGGGGACCTATGCTGCAATGTCAGATCTGGCCTAGGGGCACACACTGACACATATCTCCCACCCGGATACCACCCTACCATGCGTAAGTTGTAATGATGGGCACTGTACCCACCCCCTTGTGGCTGCTGTGATGCCCTCTAGCGCCTATCTAGCTCAGGATAGGCCACTGCCAGTATGCAGGCCATCAGGAGGGTCAGGGTTCGACGGGCACTCCTTCCTCGTTGGGAGGCCATCCCCAGCTGGGCCTCTGCCGTCTTCCGTGCCCAGCTTCTCAGGTCCTTCCACTGTTTCTGACAGTGGGTGCTCCACTTGCTGTAGACCCTCAGGGTCCGCACGTCCTTGGCAATGGTACTCCATATAGCCTTCTTTTGATGGGTGCTGACCAGCAGAGGGAATACACACAGGAAAATAGTATCAGTCTGACAGTCCGTCCTGTTACACTTATCGCCCACTGTACCCCTTCATATCACCATTTATACACACGTGGCCCAGCACACAACCTGTACGCCGCCCAGGGGTATCCACCCACCCCCCTTACACGAGGCCTTCACACACCACTCCATGCATTCATGCCACATGCATTGTGACAACAGTGTATTCACCTGGTGGTCTGGAGGCCCGTACAGCAGTCCGTACTGGGGTAGGACCCCATCCACCAGTCTCTCCAACTCCGCCGAAGTGAAAGCAGGGGCCCTTTTTCCCAGTCCCACGATCCATGGTAGGTTCCAGACACAGGTCACAGCAGCACATGCAGTGTAGGTCCTCTCCTGTTGAAGGTCAGGTAGCAAGTGAGGAATCAGATATAAAAAGGCGGTCAAGTCCACAGCTGTGCATACCGTCACTGCTGGTGTACATCACCATTGGCCACTGTAACCCATAGGGCCCAATGTTAACCAATGAGGAGTTGCACGGCGGTTCCCGACCGCCTCCCGCAACAGCGCACAACTTCAGTGGAATTACCTCACTTCCACCTGTCCCTTCAAACAGGACAGGCGGACATCATTTCAGGGGGGGGGCAGGCCCTGGATAATTACTGCATCATTATGGAGACATCTCCCATGTACAGACCCCTGGTAGACTTGGCAACAATGGAGGACAGGCACATCATCCTCACCTATAGACTTGACAGGGACACAGTCACAGAGCTGTGTGCCGAATTGGAGCCTGACCTGATATCTGCTATCCGTCTCCCACCCACTTGTGCAAGCCCTGTCTATGATCCATTTCATGGCAACTAGTTCTTTCCAAGTGACAGTGGGCTTGGCAGCAGGAATGTCACAGCCAATGTTCTCAATAGTTCTGACCAGAGTGTTTTCTGCCCTGATTAAACCCATGTGCAGCTATATTGTATTTCCCCAGGTGAACGATTTGGCCACAGTGAAGGCTGACTTCTATGCAATGGAACATATCCCCAACATAATTGGGGCGATTGATGGAACACATATTGCATTTGTCCCCCCGTCAAAATGAACAGGTGTTCAGAAATCGTAAGAGTTTCTACTCAATTAATGTACAGATGGTGTGCTTGGTGGACCAGTACATCTCCCGTGTCAATGCTAAGTATCCTGGGTCAGAGCACGATGCCTTTATCCTTAGGAATAGCAGCATCCCAAATGTGATGGTCCAACTACAGAGGCATCGAGTGTGGCTAATAGGTGAGCCCTGGTCCCCACCCAGTATATGTTGGTGTATGTGTATGGTGTGGGCCATACGGGATAGTGTGTGGCTAAATGTTGTCCCTCAATATTTGCAGGTGACTCTGGTTACAACAACCTATCATGGCTACTGACCCCTGTGAGGAATGCTAGGGCAAGGGCAGAAGAACATTACAATGAGGCACATGGGTGAATCAGAAGGATCATTGAGAGAACCTTTGGCCTCCTTGAAGGCCAGGTTTCTGTGCCTCCATCTAACAGGTGGATCCCTGTGCTACTCACCCAAGAAGGTCTGCCACATAACAGTGGCATGCTGCGTGTTGCACAACCTTGCCCTGAGATGCCATGTACCTTTTCTCCAGGAGGAAGAGGCTGGAGATGCCCGTGTGGCAGCAGTGGACCCTGTGGACAGTGAGGATGAGGAAGCAGAGGATGAGGATGAGGACAACAGAACACAAATGACACACAGGTAAGACAGTGTTACTTCACATTTCATTGTCATTATTTTGAAATTCTTTGGCACTGGCATGCTGTTATTTCCCACTTCTATGCCTACTTACTGTACCCTTTGGCTATTCATTTTATAGATGTTGGTGCCTCACTAAAGCTCCTGGTGTGATCACTGCAGCCAACTACAGGTCTTTCTTATGTGCTCATTTACTGTACAGTTGAATAGCAATGTTTGTACCTGGTTAAACACATACCTACTTGAAAAACGTGACATACTCCATACTTGTATTTTTTTCAAGGGTGTTTATTGAAGTGCTAAGAAAAAGAGGGGCAAGTGCAATGGGATGGGGTAATGATGGAGGAAAGTCCAGGGTATTGTTCCAGTCTGTAGCACAGGTACTTTGTCCAGACGGACATAGGAGGGGAGCAATAGCAGTTCAAGGTGGACAGGGTGACAAAGTGGGACACAAGGGTGACAATCAGGAGAGTCTCATTTCCTGGCGGGGGTCTTGGCAATAGTCTCTGGCTTCTGCCTGGATGGCAGGGAACGTTGGTGGGGTGGTTCTCCTTCTGTAGGGGGAGGGGTGCTGGTGGTCTGTGAGTCCTGTGGTGGGGCCTCCTGTCCACTAGAGGCAGCGGAGGTGGAAGGCAGTTCAGATGTCTGGCTAGTGGCAGGGGCCCACTGTTGTGTGACTGCCTCCCTCATAATCTTTGTCATGTCTGCCAGCACCTCTGCTGGCAGACATGGCCACCCCTGTGTGGTATTGATGGCCTGCAAGTCCTCCCTGATCCACTGGAACTGTTCCTCCTGAAGCCGCCTGTTCTCCTGCACATTGTCCAGGATCTGGCCCATCGTGTCCTGGGAATATTGGTTTCTCCCAAGATCTCTGGAAGTGCCTCCTGGAGAGTCAGTTCCCTGGGCCTGTCCTCTTCCTGGGCACAGCAGTACTCCCAGTTTCCCTGTTTTCCTGTGCCTCTGTCCCCTGAACCGTGTGCCCACTGCCACTAACTCCAGGTCCCTGATTGTCTTGGGTATGAGGTGTGGCCTGGGGTCCCTGTAGAGGTGGACACACTGCTGATTGACGTGTCCTGGGGACAGAGGTGTGGGTACGCTGGGTGGGTGCTGTGGTGGTGTTTCCAGATGGGGGAGGCTCTGTGGTGGTGTGATTGGGCTTGGGTAACTGACTGTCCAGAGGTCCCTGAGAGGCCAGGTTGGTCATCCAGATCCAGGCGACCAGAGTTGCTGTCATCACTGTGGGCCTCTTCAGTTGGGGGACTGGATATTGCTGGCACCTCCTCTCGACATTGGCTGGGATACCTGTGGGGATGTAAACGATATGTTATTGTTTCTGTGTGTGACATATTGTGCATCAGTGACTTGCCCTCTTTGGTTGTATTTGCCCTGACAGCTTTAACTTGTGTAAGTTGGTATGTGGTGGGCTAGCTGATTCTCTCTAGTGTGCATGCTTTGGTGATAGGTGTCCATGCAGGGCTGTGAGTGATGTCCATACATTGGTACAGCATACAGGGCTTGGCATTGGAATGAGTGAGATGTGATTGTGGGAGGTGGTGGAGTGATGGGAGTGAGGGTGAGGGTTAGGGTATGTGATGGCATGCAGGGAGGGGGTGATAGTAGTAAAGAGTTGACTTACCAGAGTCCAGTCCTCCTCCTACTCCGCCCAGGCCCTCAGGATGCATAATTGCCTTGACTTGCTCCTCCCATGCTGTTAGTTGTAGGGGAGGAGGTGGGGTCTGTAGGAGGCTGGCCTGGCTTATAGTGGGTACCTGATGGTAATTACACCTTGTGCCAGGTCCAGTTATCCCTTATTAGTAGATTAGTAGTGTTCTAGCAGCTTAGGCTGTTCGAGGTAGCTATAGCAGAGCAGCTTAGGCTGAACTAGGAGACATGCAAAGCTCCTACTATACCACGTATATCATATAGCACTATATCATAAGAAACACAATACTCAGAGTTACTAAAAATAAAGGTACTTTATTTTAGTTACAATATGCCAGAAAATATCTCAGAGGATATACTCCCTTAGGAGGTAAGTAAAATACACAAAATATACACACAAAGCAAAATCAGGTAAGTAAGCACTTAGAAAAGTAGTGCAAATACTGTAGAATACAATAGGATGCAATAGGCCTAGGGGCAACACAAACCATATACAAAGAAAGTGGAATGTGAACCACTTAGGGACCCCTGGCCTAGTGTAGTGTGGAGAGGGTCGCTGCCCGAGCCCAGGGAGGACCAGGAGGTTGCCACTTGGAAGGTAAGACAGAGGGGGCACTCAGCAACACAGGGAACCGACGCACAAGAAGGCAGCACCAGCAGAAGTACTTGAACACAGGTTCAAGAAAACTGAGCACGGCGGTCGTCTCAACACTACAGAAGAGGATCCCATGAAGCCGGTGGTCAACTCAGCGAGTTGAGCAATGCAGGACGGAGTGCTGGTGACCTGAGCTAGTCTGTGCATGACGGATTCCTTGCAAAAGTGCACAGAAGCCCTAGCAGCTGCAGTTCATGCAGTACACAGGATTACTGTCTGGAGAGGGGAGGCAAGGACTTACCTCCTTCAAATTTGGACAGTTGGACCACTGGACAGTTGGGGTCACTTGGGTCCACCACCTGTGTTCGAGGGGCCACAGTCATCAGGATGAGAGGGGTCCCAGAGTACCAGTGATGCTGAAGTTTGGTGCCTCCTGGAGCAGGGGGAAGATTCTGTCGACCCACAGGAGATTTCTTCTTGGCTTCCAGTGCAGGGTGAAGGCAGACAGCTCCCAGAGCATGCACCACCAGGAAACAATCAAGAAAGCCGGCAGGAGCTACAACGTCGCTGGTAGGCTTCTTGCTACTTTGTTGCAGTTTTGCAGGCGTCCTGGAGCAGTCAGCGGTTGATCCTTGGCAGAAGTCAAAGAGGGAGATGCAGAGGAACTCTGGTGAAATCTTGCAAATTGTTATCTGAGGAAAAGCCCACAGGAGAGACCCTAAATAGCCCTCAGAGGAGGATTGGCCACCTAGTGAGGTAAGCACCTATCAGGAGGGGTCTCTGAAATCACCTGCTGGCACTGGCCACTCAGAGGCTTCCATTGTGCCCTCACACCTCTGGATTCAAGATGGCAGAGGTCTGGGACACACTGGAGGAGCTCTGAGCACCACCCCTGGGGTGGTGATGGATAGGGGAGTGGTCACTCCCCTTTCCTTTGTCAAGTTTTGTGCCAGAGCAGGGACTGGGGGTTCCCTGAACCGGTGTAGACTGGTTTATGCAAGGTGGGCACCAACTCTGCCCTTCAAAGCATTTCCAGAGGCTGAGAGAGGCTACTCCTCCCCACCCCTTAACACCTATTTCCAAAGGGAGAGGGTGTAACACCCTCTCTCAGAGGAAATCCTTTGTTCTGCCTTCCTGGGACTGGGCTGCCCAGACCCCAGGAGGGCAGAACCCTGTCTGTGGGTTGGCAGCAGTGGTAGCTGCAGAGAAAACCCCAGAGAGGTGGTTTGGCAGTACCCGGGGTCCATAGTGGAGCCCCGGGGATGCATGGGATTGGCACCCCAATACCAGATTTGGCATGGGGAGACAATTCCATGATCTTAGACATGTTGGCCATATTCAGAGTTACCATTGTGAAGCTACATATAGGTATTGAGCTATATGTAGTGCACACGTGTAATGGTGTCCCCGCACTCACAAAGTCCGGGGGAAATTGCCCTGAACTATGTGGGGACACCTTGGCTAGTGCCAGGGTGCCCTCACACTAAGGGCCATATGTAGGAACACTTTTTCCCATAGACACAGAATGGGTAAAAACCTTTGCTACATCTGGCCCTTAGTAACTTTGCACCTAACCTTCACTAGGTGAAGGTTAGACATATAGGTGACTTATAAGTTACTTAAGTGCAGTGTAAAATGGCTTTGAAATAACGTGTGCGTTATTTCACTCAGGCTGCAGTGGCAGTCCTGTGTAAGATTTGTCTGAGCTCCCTATAGGTGGCAAAAGAAATGCTGCAGCCCATATGGATCTCCTGGAACCCCAATACCCTGGGCACCTATGTACCAAATACTAGGAAATTATAAGCATGTTCCAGTGTGCCAATTAGAATTGGTGAAAATGGTCACTAGCCTATAGTGACAATTTTAAAGGCAGAGAGAGCATAAGCACTGAGGTTCTGGTTAGTAGAGCCTCAGTGACACAGTTAGTCACGACACAGGTACACACATTCAGGCCACAAACTATGAGCACTGGGGTCCTGGCTAGAAGGATCCCAGTGAGAGGCAAAAACAAACTTACATACATGTGAAAAATGGGGGAAACATGCCAGGCAAGATGGTACTTTCCTGCAGGGTCCACTGCCAGTCCGCTGTACATCGTGTTGGTGTCTTGCTGCAACGGAACGTGATTCGGTAGGCGGTGTTCTGTTGACGGGCGGTGGAGGTGGAGCAACCTTCACTTCCCCACCGACCACCAGTATGGCTGCTGGCGGCTCTCCATCTGGAAAAGGACGGAGGGCTGCCAGCAGTCATAATTCGCCGAGCAGAAAACCACCTGCACTGGCAGCCTTCAGCACGGCGGTCCTTCGGCGGTCTTGCAAAAAGACCGCCGAGGTTGTAATGACCACCAATGTGTTTAGCTTGAACAGCTCACATCACCATATCAGTAGTAAATCATAACATGCATGAGTATTATATGGACCTTCATAGACTCGGTTACCCCACTGATATTCTTCCCTAAAAAAAGGGATTACATCCAAACACATCATGGCCTAGTGGCCTGTCACTCATCTACATATATATTATACATACATCTGTATATATATAACACAGGGGCGGTCGCCAATGTGTTGTAGTACTTAGGTCAGACTTTCCATAGGAAGAGTGTTTTTGTTTTGCTAATAAGATTGGCACCGTTTGATAAATCTTCACAAAACTTTTTTTAAAAAGTTCATTCACATCAGTTTCGTCCTGGAATGTTATGGGATGATGCACCAAGCGGGGCAGAGAAAAAGGGGTTCCTAAAATTCTTTTCCCCCCATGCATGCTTCATGGGGAAAACTACAGAAAAAACAGCTGAATAGAATTACACCCAATTTGTCACAAAGCTAGTTCTTTGGGGGTCATTAGGAGTTTGGCGGATGGAATCAATCAATCAATCAAAAAAACTTATAGAGCGTGCTATTCACCCGTGAGGGTCTCAATGCGCTTGGGGGGGGGTTAAAGGGGGGGCAAGGAGGGTCACTGTTCAAACAACCATGTCTTGAGTTTTTTTCTGAAGAGCAGGAGGTCTTTGGTTTTGCGTAGGTTGGTGGGGAGCGAGTTCCAGGTTTTGGGGGCGAGGTGGGAGAAGGGGACTGTGGCTAGGGCGAGGTCGGCTGATCGGAGGTTGCGGGTGGGAGTGTGGAAGTTCACTCTGTCGTTGAGGTCGGTTGGGCCGGTGTTGTGGAGGGATCTGTGTGCGTGGATGAGGATCTTGAATGTGATTCTCTTGTCTATGGGGAGCCAGTGAAGGGATTTGAGGTGTGGTGAGATTCGTTCATGGCGGGGAAGGCCAAGGATGAGGCGTGCGGCTGTGTTCTGGATTCTCTGGAGTTTGCATTTGAGTTTGAGTGTGGTGCCGCCGTAGAGGGCATTACCGTAGTCTAGTCTGCTGCTGATGAGTGCATGGGTGACTGTCTTCCTGGTCTCTGGGGGAATCCAATTGAAGGATTTTTTTGGAGTGCGGAGTGTGTGGAAGCGGGAGGAGGTTAGAGTATTGATTTGCTCTGTCATGGAGAGGGAGGGGTCCAGGATGATGCCGAGGTTGCGTGCATGGTTTGCGGGGGTGGTTGCGGGGCCTAGGGCGGTGGGCCACCAGGAGTCGTCCCATATGGTTTTTTTGGGGCCGAAGATGATGATCTCGGTTTTGTTGGAGTTAAGCTTGAGGTGGTTAGTTGACATCCAGTTGGCGGTGTCGAGGAGAGCAGCGTGTAGGTTGGTTTTGGTGGTGGTGGGGTTGCGGGTGAGGGAGAAGATGAGTTGGGTGTCATCTGCGTAGAAGCCACAGTGCTGGTAGTGGCCCCTGGCCCCAATGCAACTTTTTCACTGAGCTGACTGGCGGAAACCAAGGTTTCTGCCGGTCAGCCCAGTGGGAAAGGTGCAGTAGCATTGTTACCGGCTCATAATTGAACCAGCAACAATGCTGCTGCACGCAGGGTGCACCAGCACCCTTGAAATGCACACTGTCTACACAGCAGACAATGAGCATTTCAAAGGTGCTGGGCATGTGATAGGCAGTGCAGGGCCCTCCCTGTGGCCCCCTGCACTTGTTCTCTGCCAGCCTTTTCATGGTGGTGAACACCCCATAAAAAGGCTGGCATAGACCAAGGTTGTAATCAGCAGGGCGGCGCTGAGTTCTGCGCTACCCTGGCTGATTACAACCAGGACTGGCATCAGCCCGTTGGGATCTTGGATGCTGGTGGGGATGCCGGTATGTTGATGGGTCTGCTTGCCAATCTCGTAATCTGGCGGGCAGACTGCCAGAGCCGGAGAGATCTGACTGCCAACGCGACTCTGGCAATCTTTTGATCGCCGGACTCATATTTGTCCCCTTTGTCTAGTAAGTGTGCTTTTTGTAATTTGATGTAATTCTGTTCAGCCATTTTAGAGAAACTGAGGTTCAAAATGTATAGGTATTTATTGCCATGGGACTCCCGCAGGAATCCACTGGACTGCGTGGCAAAATGGAGAGTTTTCATTTCCTCGGCCTGCAGGAGTCCTGCAAGACTAAGGGGGTCATTATGACCCTGGCGGTAATATGGAGGAAAGGACTGCCAACAGGCTGGAGGTACTTACTTTCCTCCATATTATGACATTGCCATTTTGGCTGAAGCCAAACCGGCAATGTACCACACCGACTGCCACATCGGTAACGGCCGCAGGCTGGAGATGGCCTGCAGTATTATGACACCGCCTACTGCTATGGCTTTCGTGGCTTCGCCACAAAAACCATTGCGGTAGGCACTATCAGTGACAGGGAATCCCTTCCCTGTCACTGATAGGGGTCTTCCCAACTCCTCTCCCATGCCACAGGTTCCCCCTTCACCCCCCCTTTCCTCTCCAGACCGCTTCTACATACACGCCCCTCCCTTCAAACATGCATACACACATGCATTCCCAAATTCATCCACGCATGCAGACATCCATTCACACACAAATCCACACACACTTATATACATACACGCAGACACGCAGACATGCATTCACACAACTCAACATACACTCACTCACACCCCTAAACATGCACACACATACAACACGCAACACACACCCGCACACATGCATGCCGCACAAACATACACATACACCCCTACACACAGACACACAACACCCCCCACCCACCTCCCCTGTTGGAGCACCCACTTACCTGTGTGCAAGTGGTCCTCCGGCAGGAGACGGGATGGGGCGCTGCTGCCAGCAGCAGCGTCCACCAGCAGAACACTGCCAGGCCATATTAATTCTCATAATACTGCCGGCGGCATGGCCACAACCGGATTTCCGCCGTCCTTCTGGCAGAAATCCGGCTGTGGTCATTGTACGGTGGACGGCTGTTTTTCACTGCCAAGGTTATAATGAGGGCCGAAGTGTTGTCATTCCAGCCAAAACATGAAGAAAAATGTTACAGCCACCGTTACTGGACACGGGGACTCAGTTCCTGTGTCCTGAATCTAAATGAAAAATATCATGGTAAGAGGCAGGGAATGGGGTACTCTGACACCCTTGCAGTTATCCCAGATACCCCCCTCCAAGCAAGCAAATAAAAAAATAAAATTCCAATGGCTGGTCATGCAGGACTCCCGATAGAACATGAGGGCTGTGGTGGCTATGTTGGCTCGTGCCGCAATAGATCCACAGCACTGGTCCCTGGGGGAGTAAAAACATTTTTCAAAAACAAGAAATCGTTGAGGTGGCCAAGTGCTACTATGCACACCTTCACCATCTGAGAAGGTCTAATTCGGCCAGAGAGCCATACCCCACTAGATGTGTTAGCCCCTACTCTGCATACTCATCTTCCATCAGAGCCCACTCCCTCCAGACACTCATGCTCTTTTGAAGGGCCTAACCCCTACTACACAAGGCCTTTACCCTGTACCACACCCTTTGTGGGTAGGTGATCTCTCTGGTGCAATAAATACAATGGGAGTGGCCAAGCCCCTACAACCCTCAGCCTATGCCTTGTATAGAAGCCTTCAAGCAGAGCAAAGCAGAGACGTTCAATGACATAATTGATGACATCACTGATGACATCTTAAATTACATCAGTGAAGATTTCACTGTTTACATCATCCAAACTACTACTGTTTAACTTACTCTACAAACCTGTACAGTCTTTCAAAAGGTACATAACTGTGTAAAGCAAAATTTACACTAACATATGTGCATATAAAAATTATTATAGTATAGACCATTTCCACAGGACACGCAAATTCCCTTACATGAACAAGTGCGTGCTACAAGCAACCTTTACCTTGTACAAAACGGTTCACATAGAATGTATTCATTTAGACACCCAAAATTCATTAGGTGGGTAAGCTCTTACTTGGCCTTGTCTTCACCCCGTGTGCAATTCTTCAGAGAGATTCCATTCCTTGTAGACTTCCAAGCCCCATTAGGTGGTCAAGGCCTCTCTATACTCAGTTTTGACTCTGTCCACAGGTCCTCATAAACAGTGGACATTCTTCAGACATCCACGTCCTACTAGGTGACTAAGCTGCTACTTCATACAACTTTTGCTGGTACACCCACCCGAATCTTGATAAAGAGTCTGGCCTGTCCAGACACTCAAAACTCATTATGTGGCCAACTCCAACTACACACAGCATTCACCCTGTGCACAGCTGTGCACTGAGAGCACACTCCCACTACACACAGAATTTCTGTTAAATGGTGAAGCCCCTACCAAGTACACTCTCTACCCGGTTAACAACTCTTTATGGAGAGCCCACCCCTTTCTGACACCCATAGTCCTATTAGTTCACCATGCCCCTATCTCATGGATCTGTCACCCTGTGCTGAAATGTTTCACAGCAAGACCACTACCTCCAGTCTCTCAAACCTTGTTATGTAGTCAAGCCCATACCACACAATGCCTTTGTCCTGTGAACAACTCTTTTGAGAGAGCCCACTCCGTGTAGACACTGAAGCCTCATTAGTGGGTGACACATTCTGCAAACGATTACAGTCATTAACAGTGCAGATGCTATAGAAAGTTTCCTGTGGATGTAGTTCACTAAATACCTTTTAGAGTAATAAGTGTATAGCAAACTGTTAGTAATGTCACCAATGTTGTCATTGGACATTACATGAATTATACTTAGTTTTCTAAACTATAAACTGCAAATTACAGTGTTTTGTTACTTTAAACGCCATGACATTTTTAACTAACTATAAAATCGTAAATATATTTACTGAAAAAACATACATTTTCACCTAACTAAAACATCCCTTTGACCTTTATTTTTTTCAGTGAATTTTCAATATTTTTTTTATGATAAGTTAGATATTCTTACACATCCTAACTACAATGTCACTTTAACCCCTGGGTGCCTGGGGCGAGCTGGTCTCGTCCAGGCACACGATTCCCGTGTGCCCTGGATGAGACCAGCTCGTCCTGCACCCAGCCCACGGGGGGAGCGCTAGCGCTTCCCCCATGGGCCTCCAACCCACACCCCCCAGTCGAGGATGGAAGGGGAATCCCTTCCCCTTCCAACCCCGACTCCCCCTCGGCAATCTGAAAACCGCGTGCTCACAGCGCGCCAACTTCATCAGAAGCTGCTGAGGATGCACTGGAAGCCATTTGCTTCCAGCGCAAGGGGAGAGAGGACGTCCTTCTGGGTAAGTCCTTCTCCTGGGGGGTTTCGAGGGGGGAACAGACACAGGGGAAAGGAAAGAGTTTTTCCTTTCCCCCCGTGCCTGTTTTCAGTGGATTCCTGGTCCATGATCGCAGGCGGGGCCCGTGATCGTGGACCAGGAATCCCCACTAGGCACCAGGGATTTTGTTTTGCTTTTATTTTGGGGAGCGACCCCTTGGGCAAGGGTCGCTGCCCCGGTGGCACTAATTTTTTATATTTTCGCCCCCCCCTGGGGCTAGATCAGCCATGTTTTGGGCCAATCTCGCCCCCAGGGGCTGCGGGGTCAAAACCCACTAGGCACCAGGGACTGTGTGGTATGTATGTGTATTTTGTGTGTTTGGGGGCACCCCTTGGAGAAGGGTCACCCCCCCAAAGGGGGGAAAATTAGCATTGGCCATTTCTTTCTGCCTCCCTTGGGGGCAGATGGGCCTATTTTTTCAGGCACATCTGCCCCCAAGGAGGGCAGAAACCACCAATACGGCAGTTTTAAAAAAAATAAATTGTTCCCCTTTTTTTGTTTTGTGCTGGGGGTGCTCCCTTTGGCAAGGGTCGCCCCCTAACGGGGGCACAGAGCTGTTGGCCATTTCTGCCCCCCTTGTGGGCCGATCGGTCAATTTTTTTTACGCTCATCTTCCCTCAAGGGGGACAGAATCCACTTAGGCACCAGGGATCCTGTGTGTGTGTGTGTGTGTTTTGTGTGGGGGGTGGCACCTTTGTCAAGGGTCACCCCCCAAAGGGGGCAAGTTACTAATGGCCATTTCTGCCCACCTTGGAGGCAGATCGGCCTATTTTTTTTAGGGCGATCTGCCCCCAAGGGGCGCAGAAGGCACCAAGATGTCAGAGATTTGTTTTTTTTGGTTCCCTTTGTTTTTTTGTGTGCTGGGGGTGCCCCCTTTGACAAGGGTCGACCCCCTCCCCCCGAAGGGAGCACAGAGTTGTTGGCCATTTCTGCCCCCTTTGGGGGCAGATCACCAATTTTTTTTACACCCATCTTCCCCCAAGGGGGGCAGAATCCACGTAGGCACCAGGGATCCTGTGTGTGTGTTTTGTGTGGGGGGTGGCACCTTTGGCAAGGGTCACACCCCCCAAAGGGAGCAACTTACTGATGGCCATTTCTGCCCACCTTGGAGGCAGATTGGCCTATTTTTTTTAGGCCCATCTGCCCCCAAGGGGGGAAGAAGCCACCAAGATGTCAGAGATTATTTTTTTTGGTTCCCTTTGTTTTTTTGTGTGCTGGGGGTGCCCCCTTTGACAAGGGTCGCCCCCCCCCGAAGGGGGCACAGAGCTGTTGGCCATTTCTGCCCCCTTTGGGGGAAGATTGGCCTATTTTTTTTAGGCCCATCTGCCCCCAAGGGGGGCAGAATCCACTTGGGCACCAGGGATCTTGTGTGTGTGTGTGTGTTTTGTGTGGGTGGAGGGGACGGCCCCTTTGGCAAGTGTCGCTCCCCAAAGGGCGGCATATTAAAGATGACCATTTCTGCTCCCCTTGAGGGCAGAGCAGGCTATTTTCTAGGCCTATCTGCCGCCAAGGGGGCAGAAGCCAACAAGACATGAGGGATTTTTTTTGTTGCTCCCCCTTAGTTTTTTGTGCTGGGGGTGCCCCCTTTTGCCCCCTTGGGCAAGGGTCGCCCCCCCAAACAGGGTACAGAGCTTTTGGCCATTTCCCACCTTGGGGGCAGATAGGCCTATTTTTTTAGGCCCATCTGCAGAAGCCACTTAGGCACCAGGGACAATTTCTAAGCTCTTGGTGGCGGGGTGTTTGTCAACTGGCGAAGTATTTGTATTTGTGATTATAACAGTTTATTTCTTCTTTTTTTTCTAGTTCAAAGCTTTTGCTTCCTTTGCTGTGGATCATTGCAGTTTTGGCAGTAGTTGTCCTGCGGTTTGCATAGTTGCATGTTTTAGGTAAGTAAAAGCAATTTACTCCAAAGGAGTATTGTTGACATGCATGAATGACATGTTTGCAGGTGGTGTACTAAATGCAGGATTGTGTGTGAAATTGTCCTTAGATTTGAGCACAATTATATTTTTGTTGTCATATGTCTAGTTTTCTTTTTTCTTTTTTCTTTTTAGTGGGATATCATTGGTGATTGCTGTGTCTATGAAGAGTAGTTGCTGGTGAGTAGCCCTTTCAGGCAAGTGAGTTTACTACATAATCCTTTATGATAAAGCTACACTTTGTTTATTACTTATTTTAGTGCTGGTTGTTGTTGGCAATCCATTTGTTGTTAAAAGGGATCATGGCTAGCCGCAGAGTGACTGCTCAGCAGGTTGTTGGCATGCCTTTTGAGTCATCTTCTAACCATGATTATGAGACTTCCTCTGCATCTGAGGCAGAGGAGGAAGTGAGAGATTCTGGCAGTGAGTTTTCTGTCAGAGAGGATTCTTCTGATGAGGAAGCCACTCTCAGTGCAGATGAAGGGCCTGTTTTAGAGGAGGACATTGATGTGCCAAGAGTGCAGCAGCCTGGGGCTGAAGGGTTTCCTATTAGAAGACCTGACACCTGGATTGCCCCAAACATGGAGCAGCCACAGTTACCTGCATTACTGGTCTCCCAGGGTGTAGAGTCAATACGGAAAACTTTTTGCCTGTCAATTTCTTTCACTTGTTTATGGACAATGTATTTTTGGAAGAGATTTTGGAGCAGACTAATTTGTATGCGGAGCAATATTTGAGGGACAGCGCTGCCAGACGTAGGCCTCAGTCTAGAGCTACTCAGTGGGTTCTTCTTTGTATGCTGCATTTTGTAGACAATGCTATAGCCTTGCCACGAGATCACCCTGATTGTGACCGTCTTTTTAAGATTAGCCCTGTCCTTGATCATTTTGTAGATCGTTTTTCAGAGGTCTATGTTCCAGGCAAAAAGGTGTGTGGAAGAGCCTTTGGTCTTTTTCAAGGGGCGTTCAGTTTTTAAGCAGCACATTCCTAGTAAGAGGGCACGGTATGGAATTAAATTGTATATGCTGTCAGAAAGTAGTACAGGATAGGTGTATAATTTCCGGGTCTACACTGGTAGGGATTCCAGTATTGACCCTCCTGGTTGTCCGCCTTCTTTTGGAGTTAGCCAGAAAAAGTGGGAACTTGATAGACAACTGTTTAACAAAGGTCACCATTTGTACGTAGATAATTTCTACACTGGAGTGCAGTTGTTCAAGGAGTTGTTTAGAGTGGACACTGTTGCTTGTGGCACAATCCTTTCTAACTGGAAAGGATATCCAAGGGAGCTTGTCTGTAAAAAACGTGAGAGGGGACAGTGCAGTGCCTTGCAGAATAATGAGCTGCTAGCTCTGAAAATTTCAGACAGGATGTAGGTGTACATGCTATTTACCATCCGTGATGAGAGTACTTCCCCTGTGACTGTTTGGGATCAGGTTGCGCAAACCTGCGTGCATTTTGGGCTACAATAGGCACATGGGTGGTGTTGATAGTTAAGATCAGAGGTTGGAACCTTACACTGCTCTTCCTAAGCCTTATGTGTGGTATAAAAGGTTGGCCCTACATTTATTTAATTTGGCAACTTTTAATGCTTTTATTGTGTTCAAGGATTGTTCACCTGAGTCCAGGATGAAATTTGTCAAATTTCAGGAGTCAGTGATAGAGAGCCTTATTGTGGTGGAACAGGGAAGAGTTCCTAGAGTAGCAGTCGTGGAGGATGTGGCTAGATTGAAAGGTAGCCACTTTCCAGATCACATTCCTCCCACTCCCAAAAAAGACTTGCCCACTAAGAAATGTAGAGTATGTGCCCGAAGAGGTATCCGGAGGGAGAGCCGGATGTACTGCCCCGACTGCCCTTCAAAGCCTGGGCTGTGTGTGACCAGCTGTTTCAGGAGTTACCACACCAAGAAACTTTTTTGGGAAATAACATGAGCATAAACTGCCTATTTCATATTGTAATATGTTCAGTTTCACGGCTGGCATTACTGTCATGTATTTAGTTAGAGCTTTTGTGTTTGTAGTTTTGTACTTATTTTATAATTAGTTAGTGGTTTTTTGGTTGTTTATAAACAAAAGAAAGTGATGGTGGTGTGCGTGGGGTAATGCTTGGCTGGCGGTGTGCTTGGGGTGGCGCTTGGCAGGTGGAGTGTGTGAGGTGGCACTTGGCTGGCGGTGTGTGTGAGGTGGCACTTGGCTGACGGTGTGTGTGGGGTGGCGCTTGGCTGGTGGTGTGCGTTGGTTGGCGCTTGGCTGGCGGTGTGTGTGGGGTGGCGCTTGGCTAGCGGTGTGCATGGGGTGGCGCTTGGGGGTTGCGCTTGGCTGGCGGTGTGCGTGGGGTGGTGCTTGGCTGGCGGTGTGTGAGGTGGCACTTGGCTGGTGGTGTGTGTGGGGTGGTGCTTGGCTGGCAGTGTGCGTAGGCTGGCGCTTGGCTGGCGGTGCCAGCCAAACGTCACTCCACACACTCCCATAAGCTAGTATGATTGCTGTATTAGGCATGTGGGCAATGTAAGTGATGGGCCCTTGAGTAGCGCTGTCTGTTGATGCAAGTGTTGTAATGTGCTGGGCCCGTGGCTGGTGGAGTGAATGGTCTTGTGCATATCATGTATGAAAGGTGTGTGAATGCACTGTAAAACGGTTGGTGCCTTGATGCGGCTTTACAGCTCATGAGCTGTGAGTCATTGGTTCTGTTTTTTGGCCTTTCAGTTATTAACAGTGCTTTGCACTTTTGTGAAATCTCTTGTTAATAACATTTGATCTACTGAACCATCACTCACCCTTGTGACAAAAATTGACAAAACCTTCTCTGCTGTAATTGGGCGTTGCAGCACACTTGTGACACGCTAAGTGTCTCAGGTGGGACCCCAAGGATGAAGCATGCCACCAAATTGGTTGGTGGGTGAGGGGTCTTTTTCACATAACCTAAGTGTGTTTCTTTTCACAATTCTAGTGTTTGGCACATTACAGACGTAGGTGGACACATCAAAATGATATATTACAAAACTAACTGTGTTTGGGGGGAGGGGACACCTCTGTTTTTGGTCCTGAGTGCGGCCTTCATCTAGGGAAACCTACCAAGCCCAGACATTTTTTTAAACTAGACACCCCAAGGAGTCCAGGGAGGTTTGGCTTGCGTGGATCACCCAACATTTTCTTATCCAGACTCCTCTGCACACCTCAAAATTTGCTTAAAAAAGCATATTTTCCTGACTTTTCTTTGTAGGATCACCGCTCCAGCACAAAATTCCTGCTCCCCAGCGTTCCCCTCAGTCTCCCAAGTAAAATGACACCTCACTTGTGTGGGTCCCCAAAGCAGAGTCAGCCTAAAGATGTATAAAAGAAAAATATGTGCTTATCAACTTGCTATGCTTTCCCCTCAATCTCTACAGGTTTTTGGCTTTTTTCTGTTGCAGGCACCTGGCCCACCCATACAAGTGAGGTATCATTTTTATCTGGAGACTTGGGGGAACACTGGGTGGAAGGAAATTTGTGGCTTCTCTCAGAGTCCAGAACTTTCTGTCACCGAAATGTGAGGAAAGAGTGTTTTTTTGGCCAAATTTTGAGGTTTGCAAAGGATTCTGGGTAACAGAACCTGGTGAGAGCCCCACAAGTCGCCCTATCGTGGATTCCCCTAGGTCTCTAGTTTTCAAAAATGCATAGGTTTGGTAGGTTTCCCTAAGTGCCGGCTGAGCTAGAGTCCAAAATCCACAGGTAGGCACTTTGCAAAAAACACCTCTGTTTTCTTTCGGAAAATGTGACGTGTCCATGATGTGTTTTGGGGCATTTCCTGTCACGGGCACTAGGCCTCCCCACACAAGTGAGGCATCATTTATATCATGAGACTTGAGGAAACGCTGGGTGGAAGGAAATTTGTGGCTCCTCTCAGATTCCAGAACTTTCTGTCACCGAAATGTGAGGAAAAAGTGTTTTTTTAGCCACATTTTGAGATTTGCAAATAATTCTGGGTAACAGAACCTGGTGAGAGCCCCACAAGTCACCCCTTCTTGGTTCCCCTAGGTCTCTTGTTTTAAAAAATGCACAGGGTTCGTAGGTTTCCCTAAGTGCCGGCTGAGCTAGAGTCCAAAATCCACACATAGGCACTTTGCAAAAAACACCTCTATTTTCTTTGGGAAAATGTGATGTGTCCATGTTGTGTTTTGCAGGATTTCTTGTAACGGGCACTGGGCCTACCCACACAATTGAGGTATCATTTTTATTGGGTGACTTGGGGGAACGCTGGGTTGCAAGAAATTTGTGCCTCCTCTCAGATTCCACAACTTTCTGTCACCGAAATATGAGGAAAAAGTGTTTTTAGCCAGATTTAGAGGTTTACAAAGGATTCTGGGTAACAGAACCTGGTGAGAGCCCCACAAGTCACTCCCAGCCCATCCTGATGCTGCTCTGAGCAGCGTCAGGATTGGCCGCTGGGCAGACTGGGAGCCTGTGCCTGCAGCGATGATGGAAAGCAGAGCCGAGTGGGTCGGCAGATCAGGTATGTTTTTTAATTATTTTAAATAATTAAATGTACCACCCGCTCCTCCCACCTCTCCCTCATGCCCCCCCCCCCCTTTTTAGCAATTAAAGCCGCGACTGGTCATGAATAAGGTGAGGTGGCCCCTCAGAGCTCTGTGCCCCAGTGCATCTACATCTGCTGCATTAAAGACAGCTACACTCCTGAACTCCAGGCCACACACTCACCCGTTTGGGTGGTTAAAGATTATCATAAATGTAGTGCAGTGCAGTAGACCTGAGCCCTGTTGCCACAGCCCCTGCTGCACTAATGATAACTAAACCCTTTGCTTTGCCTCAAACATTTTTCCAAGATTTATAAAAAACACAGTTGTACTTACAGGAACAAAGGCCAGCATCTTTTCCCACCCCTAAACAGTGCTTAATTTGAGCCGGTGGTTGCCGGTAGGGGCCACCAGCACTCATTTTTGTAGACTGGTACTTGTTCGACCTCATTAGGCACTGCCCGAGAGTAAAAGAAGGACGGAAAATCTCCAGAAAGTGAGAAAGTGAAAAATCAGGAACCTGCAGAAGTGGGATAAAGGTGCAGAGAGTGTCTAGTAGTCGATTAAGAAGACTGAGGTGAATTCCAGACTACGCTCCCTTGGACAAGTAATAGGAACACGAACCTACCCAGCTACCTTCCCGGTTGGCTTTAGCCATACAAACTTGAAATAATGCTTTAAAAAAGCAAATTGTCACTGCATTTTATTCCATATTCTTGGCTAGGTGAGGATGATGAAATGATTCTACAGAAAAAAAGAAATAATGTGGTTCTTGTCACGTTGTCCCAACCGCTGCAAGCATGTCATTATGTGTTGGTTTTCCTAGAAATGCGTTTTGAAGCAACAGAAGCTTTCTGAATATGAATGAGCGAGCCATTCAAAGCTGGGCTGCTTTTATGTTTTTAGCACATTCCAGTGAATCAGAAAATGAAACGTTAGTGCTCTGTAGAGGAGGTAGAACGTGCGACAAGTGCGGAAGGTCATCTGGCATTCCCGGAACGAATACACTACACTTTGTAAACTGCATAGTGTGATTATTGGAAATACACTGAATGCTTTCATGCAAGCCTTAGAGAGCTTTCTGGCTTTTTCAAAAGAATGGGAAAGCAGATTGAATCTTCAGCGAAGGAAGAAGACAAATACTTGTCTTATTAGTCAGATAGAACCTCTAAGCAAAGGCTTCACCGAGCTGCAGTTTTGGTTCAGGAAATTAAGTTAAAAAAAAATGTTTTTATGGGCTGTACCAGCCTGCGATAAAATGTTGACGTCACGGGGCCGGTACACACGGAGCGCTCCGGTGCAACGTTTGAACTGACATTTGGACAGACCAACTAAGCGACACGTTTCTTTTACTCTGGTCAGGTGATGAAAACGTCACTTACAGTGATGTAGAAGTCAGTGTAAAGTGCACCAGCCCAATCTATGTAATCATGACATTGCTTGTGCAAATTTGCACCAGTTCAATCTGTACAATCGAATTGCGGCAGTGTAATCCACATAAGTGTGAAACACTTCGTGCACAATTGCACCAATACACAGGGGCGCAGGAGACACTACATTTCTGGAGGGGGTGTGGCAGGGACAACCTTGAGGTGGACCCCCTGCACAAAGTTTGCACCCAGAAGGGTTGCTGTGGGGGGTGGGATGGGGTGAGGAGGTCGCTTCCAGTCGAGTCCTGTGCGGCCTGCAATTCCCTGTCTGCTGGGCCCTTTGCTCCCTGTTAAGCAGCGACAGCCTCTGTGCTGCTGTTTGCCTGTGTGAAGTCCTAAGAAGCCTGTACTGCCTGCTAGGCTCAGTGCTTCCTGTCGATTCCTGAGCTGCCTGCCATGCACTATGCTGCCTGTTGGGAGCTTTCTTTCTAGTCAGGCTTTGTTAGTTTCTGGGCCCCACCTGCCTATGAAGGCCATTAAGGCCTATGATTGCTGCTAGGCCCTTGTCTAACTGTCAAGTGGCAGTCTCTGTGCTGCCGCCTTCCTGTGAACTGCTGTGCAGTCTGACAGGGCCGGCCTTAGTGCTGGTGGCACCCTGTGTGACATTGTTTGTTGGAGCCCCCCAGTGACCACCTCCACCACGGATTCCCTCACTACTATCCATCACCACTCACAGATGCATTTAATTAGTTTTATAGCACCACTCATACTGGGAAATATCCCTTACAACGCAAGCAATCCAATGCAATGCATTGACCACGCTGCCATTGCCACACATATGGGTCTAGCACGTATGCCTTTACCATACATGTCTTTTTTTCCACGCATACGCGTGGTTACAGCATAGGGAGCAGTCTAGCTGTCTGGGTGGAACAGGAATAAGTAGAGGAGAGAGAGAGGTAAGTAGGGCTGTAGCCGGGTTTAGGGTGGGAGGTTGCGAAGTTGGGGTCATTGGTATTGCACGATCTTTGCATGTGTCCTAGATAACTCTTGGCTGCTAGGTTCGGGGTAGTTTTTAGGACAGGGTGGGGTAGGTTTTAGGGTTCAGGACGAGGGCGTAGGGGTCAAGTAGCTTTTAGGACAGTGTGGTGTAGGTTTTAGGGTACAGAGTGGGGGTCATGTAGTATTTAGGACAGAGCGGGGTATGTTGTAGGGTTCAGGGTGGGGGCAGGGGCATCAAGGTAGTTTTTAGGGCAGTTCAGGGTAGGTTCTACAGTTCAGAGTGGGGGTCGGGTAGTTTTTAGGACAGCGCAGGGTTACTTTTAGGGCTTAGGGCAGGGGTGTTTAGGGCTCAGGGCAGGGGCAGTTTTAAGTGCTTGGACGGGGTGGAGTATGGTATCAGGTGTAAGGGGGCAGGGCGGAGAGAATTTACCACGCATGTTCCTTTACCAAACATGCTTTCACAGCAAAATTCGTTGTAAAGGCATGCGTAGTAAAGACACAGTCGTTGTTGAGACAGCGATTTTAAGGCATGCATGATATACACATCTGTTGTTCCATCATTCATCCCTCATACCAGTCTAGGGTGTCAAAGCACTTTACATCACACAGACATTATGCAGAGACAATCATCATATGTGTGTAAATCAGTGTATATGAAATGTTACATAAGACAGAGGACTACAAGGTGTAGGTGCACAGGTCATCCATACTGGTAGCAGGTATAGTTTAAGAGTGCCTTATCTGGAAAAGTGCAAACTCAGAATTTAAAACATAACACCATGGTCAGGGGCTCTCTTTAATAATAAGAATTGATTTGCGCTCAAATTAACTTGTTTTGCAACATTAAGTTAATAAACAAGCGGGGGGAAATAATAACGCTCTAATCTATACCTTGGGGTTTGCATGCAGCTCTTTGACGAGTTAATTGCTCACTGTTCTATATTCAGTTTTAATTTATAAATTGCAGGGGACAAAAAAGGAGCTCTCTGATGTAGGAAGCTGGCCTGGAGTGTGGTGAGTACCTATGGTATTATCACCTTATACCAGGTCCAGGTATCACCTTATTAGTGAAGTGTAGGCAGTGTCTAGAAGCCACGCCCTCTAGAGGTACCTGTTTATGAGCAGCCAAGAGTTATCTAAAACACATGCAAAGATCGTGCAATACCACTGTAGTCAGACAGCACTTACACACATGAAAGAAACATGTGTTACGAAAATAAAAGTTATTACAGTAACACAAACACTAAAACACTAGATTGGCAATACTCCAATAGGATGTAAGTAACACACTATTATATGTACAGTAGCAATCAGAAATAAATATAAAAAGCAATAGAAATCAGTGAAAAGCAATAAGAAATACTGAAGGGCTAGAGGGGACCAGACCATATACTAAAAAAGTGGAATGCGAAAGCCTGGTCCCCACCCAAGGAAGTGGAATTGGTAGAGGGGAGATAAAGGAACTAGGAAACCCCAAAGGTAAGTACCAGAGTGCCTCCCAGCGACCAGGAGAAAAGAGGTAAGTTACTGATTTTTCCCCAACCAAAGGGCTTCAGAGAAGGATATTGCAAAACACAGACAAGACTGCAAGAAACTAGAGGTGGATCCTGGAAGAGGAAGACCTGGAAAAGAAGGGGACCAAGTCCAGTGTACATTGGAGTGTCCGATCGTGGCAGGAGCCACTACCCACCCATCTGTGGATGCAAGAGTTGGTCGACGGGGAGACGAAGACGGTCAGCAATGCAGCACTGGAGCAGATGAAGAGTTCCTAGGTGATGCAGTCGCTGTCCCACGCCGGATAAAGAATTGCAGTGAGTCTGTGGTGTGGAAAACCCACCAACAAGCCTTGGCAAAGGCAAATGTTGCAGTAGGAGAAAAGTGGAGCTGCTGGGGACCAGCAAGGTCCAGGGGGACTCAACCCATGGAGGGGAGTCACAGGTGACCCTCAGCAAGGCAGAGAGTCTGGAGAAGGAGAGGCAGCCCTCACAGAAGACCTACAGGCAAGGAGCCCAGGAGCTGCAGAGAGGCCCACGCAGCACACCTGAAGAGAGGTCCCACGTCTCAGGCGAAGCACGTTGAGGGCTGTGCTTCACAGAGAAGAGTGCTGGGGGGGGAAGGGGGGGGGGGGGCTACACAGAGCCTGAAGATCCCTTGGAGGAGATGAAAATAAGCCTTGGTAGCTGCAAGAGACGTAGTGCATGGGGGTACTGTCCTGAATGGGAAGGCAAGGACCTACCTACTCCAAAGTTGGACAGCTGGTAGAGAGGACCAAGGAGACCACTCCAGACTACCACCCCTGATGCAGGATCCACGCAGCTCAGGAGGAGAGGAGATCCACACAGCCGGTCGTTGTTGCAGTTGGTGCCTGCGGATGCAGGTAAGTGACTCCTTCACTCCAAGGAATTTTCCTTCTTTCTTCTCATGCAGATTGAAGACTTGCTGCCCTCAGTGAAGCACAGCTGGGTAAATGTTGCAGTTGCTGGAAGGAGCCGGAGAAACAATGTTGCAGGGGGAAGTCGTCACTGGAGCTGCAGATTGTAAGTTCCTGTGAAGTCCAGTTGCGGTTCCAGTGGCCAGAAGTCAAAGTAAACATTGCAGAGGAGTCCTGCTGGAATCCTTCACGTCGAATCTGAGAACCCACCCAATAGGGAAACCCTAAATAGCCCAGAAAGGGGGATTGGTCACCTAGCAGGGTGACCACCTAGAAGGGGGCTGTGATGCCACCTGCCTGACCTGGCCACTCAGATGCTCACAGAGGCCTCTGCCCACCTTGGATTCAAGATGGCAGAATCAAGTGGCCTCTTGGATGAGGTCTGGGTACCACCCCTGGGGTGGTGATGGACAGGGGAGTGTTTACTCCCAGAGCATACCAGTAGGTTGGGGATGCTACCCCTCACAAACCTTGTAACACCTATTTACAATGGGAGAGGTTGTTGCCTTCCTCTTCCAAAGGAAATCCTTTGTTCTGCCTTCCTGGGCATGAGCTGCTCAAGCAGCAGAAGGAGGGCAAAAATCTGTGTGAGGGATGGCAGCAGCGTGGGCTGCCCGGAAAACCCTAGAAAGCTGGTAGGAGCAATGCTGGGGATCCTCTAAGGAGCCCCCAAAGTGCATGGAATCATACAATCAATACTGACAATAGTATTGGTGTATGATTCTGACATGTTTGATACCAAACATGCCCAGGTTCGGAGTTACCATTATGTAGCTGGACATAGGTAGTGACCTATGTCCAGTACACGTGTAAAATGGCGTCCCCGCACTCACGAGGTCCAGGAAAATGGAGCTGGAGTTTGTGGGGGCACCTCTGCTCCCACAGAGGTGCCGTGTCCCACAGGTACTTGCACCCTGCCCTCTGGGCTAGGAGGGCCTACCATCGGGGTGGCTTACAGTGACCTGGTGCAGTGACCTGAAGTGAAAGGGTGCATGCACCTTTTCATGCAGGCTGCAATGGCAGGCCTGCAGACATATTTTACATGGGCTCCTACGGGTGGCATAATACATAATACATGCTGCTGCCCATGGGGAACCCCTGATCCCCCAATGCCCTGGGTACCTTGGTACCATATACTGGGGACTTATAAGGGGCACCAGTGTGCCAAATGTGGGGTGTGTGTGGTCCAAGCAACCAAATCTAATGGGAGAGAGCACTGGGGTCCTCGTTAGCATGATACCAGTGAACACAGTCAAAACATACTGACAACAGGCAAAAAGTTGGGGTAACCATGCCAAAAGGAGGGTATTTTCCTACATCTGACAAAAGCAGTAACCCACTGACCTATTCACATTATATGCACTTTGTGATCTGCATGTAGACATTCTTGCAACAGGCATAATAACCCTGTACTTTATGATGAGTCAAAACCTCCACTAGACAAAACTTCAATCTCTCTCCAGGAAGACCATTAATCACCGGAATTATCTTGAGATTGTTACTGTTGCCTGAAAAATGTTGGTGGCAAGGAACACCCAGCAGGTGCTTTTAAAGCCACAATATACTTGCAAACACGGCGCCTCCATCCTAAGTAAGCACTCGCTGCAGTGGTACTGGTTGCATAGCCCTAGAGCCAGCCCTGCTGCCTTACCTTGCCCTGTCCATCTCTCAGGCCATCTGGTTCTTCCTGGGACCCATGCTGTGTGCTGGTCTCTCCGCTGTCTATCCAGCAGTGTCAGGCTCTGTTCCACCAAAGCCTGTAAAGTCCTGTAAAGCCTGTGAGTTGCCACAATGCTGTCTTCGCATCTACAGGCCATTGGCAGGAAATGAGATTTACAGACAGCCCTTGGCCTTCAAAGTGGGCTGTCACAAATGCCAGGATGGCTGAGGGAGAGACAGGAGACAGGAATGTTGGGGGAGGCAGAATGTCAACTTAGGAGACAATAATTAGCACTGGGCAGGCAAGATGGAGACAGAGGAGAGAAGAGAGTGAGAAAGAGACGACAGAAACGGGGGCCCTAACAAACATTGGCGCACAGGGTGCCACCAGCGCGCTAAAGCCTGCCCTGGTCATATCTCACAGTAACTGAACAATACTGTATTTGAAAAGGGAGATACTGGGCAACACAACACTGTATTTAAAAAGAAAGGGAGATACTTGGAAATACTTTATTTAATTACCCAAACCTCCTTACCTTCTCAAATCTTGCTGCTGTCTTCAGGGTTCGCTCTTCAAGGGACGGGAAGGGTCGGCTCAGGAGGGACAGGATGCAGACCGCAATCAACAAAGGGCCTCTCTTCTCCCCCACCAAAATCTGGGGGGGGGGGGCATATCCCCCGCATCCCCCACACTTCCTACGCCCATGCCAATACATTGTATATAATATAGATTTATTAGTGCAAAAATGCTCCCGTCGTTTAATCTATGTCCAATCCAATTGCAGCAGTGCCAGCTGTATAACTGTGAAACAGTTTGTGCAAAATTGCACCAGCAAATTCTTTTTAATTTTAAATTGTTGGTGCAAAATTAAATTTGAAGCAGTGCGACCAGTGCTAACTGGCTCCTAGTACTTTATTAGTTAAGCAAGTTTAATGCCCCTACATAACCAACATGCATTCTTTTACTGAAGTAGGGTTGAACCTCCAAGGTCAGATTTTTGTAACATACTTGTTTCCATGATAACTTTAAACAGTAGACAGAGCATTGGTATAGTCATGGCAATGAGGTTATCTCATTTACTCCTTTGATGCTTCAGGCTATGGGCTGAATAACTCCCTGAAAATCATTCTGGCTTCTCATCCGTTTCATGATGATTGTTGTCCATTTAAGTCAAAATAGAATCAAAGGCACCAACCTATGAACTAATATTTAAAAAAATGCCTAGGATCGACCAGGAGTTAAAAGTACCCCTCGAAAACCTCTTCACATCCCATTTACTAATCAAGCTTTACTCTGTAAGTGTTTGTGGGAAAAGTATAAAATGGTATCAAACTAGTCATTTGGCAACACAGTTTACTAAATATATTTGTTTAACAAAGCCAGGGGTTTTACAGAGAATTCTAAAATATTTTAATAATCAAAGGTTTGAAAAAGTGCCAATGAATGTTCTTTCGCCCAGCTGGGAGCCTTTTCTGTGCTGCTAAGAAAATTGCATGTCGTTACATGAGCACATCTTGCCAAGAGAGCGCTCCCTGGTCCCTAAACCACCCTGGTTTTCCCTGTTTCCCATATGACCAGCCATCCCTGAAGCACTGCAGACACGCTAATCTTGTTGAGGAATATGGCCTTTTCTGTACTTAGGTTTAGGGTTTTAGAGAGCCCTCCTACTGCCCTGGGGCCTCCATTCAGACATCGGCAGACAGCCAGGCCCTAGCATTCCTTTACATTGATATTGCCACCCACCACATAGTCACCCATTTCAATTCAGTAGCAGAGGTGGGAGCTGAGACAATGTGATAGCATTTCCCCTGCCTTCACTGCTATGCATGATGACGCGTGCCTTGTCAGGATCAGAAGAGTGCTCATCTGGCAGTTTGCAATGAACAGCTCCCCTGAGGAACAAGATCATTAATGATTTACATAAGGAAGGCCTCTGTCTAGAGTGGCACTGTGGGCAAAAATAGTGGGTTGAAATGCTACCAGAGCAATTGCCAGTGGTTTAGAATATTTGAAAACATGTTTCCCAAAACCTTTTGAGAGTTAGAAGCAACTCCCTAAGTGGCCACTAGTGTGCCCAGAAATGGGTCGTTTGTTTGCTGCTCCAGAGGGTCCAAGGTAACCTCACTCATGAGACACAGCAAAGGCAATAACCAGCCTGTGGTTGCTTGCCTGGATGTTCATGATGGAATGTTTGCAGAAGGAACAGAGTAAGTACTGATTTACATAAGGCAGGCCTCTATCTAAAGTGGTACTGTCGGAAAAGATGCTGGTTGGCATGCTATGGTACCTAGAGCCACCTAGACTATTTGCATGCAGTTTCCTCATCATCTTTTTTTTGTGTTTGATGTCAGGATCAGGTGGCGGCATTAACCACTCTATTTTGACATTGACTGGAAAGGTGATAGGATGTTGGTGGGGTGGCATTTGGTTTAGGTAGTGCACAGTTGAACGTAGCCACTGTGCCTCCATCGACAGGGTTCAAGGAATCTATGAGGATTTGAACCATGCCAATGTCCACATATACCAGGGATGTCCGAAGCCCAAGGGAAGGGTAGAAGGTGATGGCTGCTTTTAACCTTCCCCCTAAAGGCACATTCTTCTTCTTGCAGGCTGCATGTCTGTGGGAGAGCATGAAGAACTTGAGTTTCCATCCAAGGGAGGATTACAGCCAATGGGGGCACATTTCTTATGTTCACTTTGACTGTCATAAGTACTTCCTTGATGGTACTTTATGCTTGTAGTTAGCTGGTAAGGAATCCCCTGGGATGCCTCTGACAGTACCATGTATGCATGTGTTAGCAGGAATCGCCTCTCTGGCTTCCACTCATGAATTGAAAGCCAACATGCTATTCCAAAATACGCATCCCCCTTGTCCTACTTATTGTATTCTTCTTCCTGGTGTTCCCTATTCCCACTCTTGAGAGGTCGGGTGTATGATGTTACATTGTGAAATCTGAGGCAGCAGGTTGGCTCTCTGCTGAGCTGAACACAAACCCCAGGCAGTGTCAGGATATTCCACTGGATTCTGCCTCTCATGGACACAGCGGACGAGTTGGAGTGTATCTGAAATCTGATCCGGGCAACGTGTCCTCCATCTCTACATCCTCAATCCTCCTCACTGTTCCCCAGGACACCATGCTGCTCTTTTCCTCCTCTATGGGCAGCATATCACAGCGTCACCATTGAATAATAAATTATTCATTGATTACACAGCGATACCCCTTACATTTATTTTTACATTTCCCTGGAGGTCTGAAGAATCCATTTAATATTTGATAGAAAGCAGTAAGGGCTGCCTTCAGAAGAAGTGGTTCCATATGTTTGACCACTGGTCTTGTGCTGTTGTCTAAAGTTCAGACGGGGCCTGAACTTGGCATTAGTAGGAATAAAAGGATCTCTTAATTGTCGTAGGAAGCGCTTTGCATTTCAGACCAATCCCTGAGGGAGATAAGGCACCGAGAACAGCGCTTTGTTTTTCAGACCAATCCCTGGGGGAGATAAGGCACTGAGAAGGGAGTCAGGGCACTCTTTCCACTAATCCTCTTAAACTATCGCCCGTCAAAGAGGGGCTCATGGATTAGTATTAGGAAGCCCACCTTGCTCCAGGGCATTAAGGGCACTGTCTCTTGCCCTGGATTTATCACCTATATATCACTGTCTTCAGGCGTTTGAGTCAAATTAGTTCAAACGGAGTAAAACTAGAGTACAACGCCCCTGAAGTCAAGGACTGCAAACTGTGTCCGTAATGCCATGGAGGTTGGTGGTCTCCCTAATCAGCAGCTAGGGTCAAATGCAGGAGCTGCTTGTCTAGAGGAGAGCTCCATTCACTGTTGCTGCTATGATGTAATTGTTCCACTCTTGTGAAAGAACCACAAACTACTATCGCCCTTCATGTTACCTCTTGTCTGTTTGAAGGAATGCTGGTATTGCTGCTGCAAGTGCTCTCCATGATGCACCATACATGTTCTCTGTGTAAGAAAAGATGTCCTGCCCTACTGCTATTATTTTACCTATGACGTGCAGCAGAGTGGTTGGACTGGCCAAAGCTGTGACCTTTTTGCATTTGATTACTCCACTCTGGACCTCTATATCTGGCTGCCAGAATACATCCTTACACTCCAGGCAGGGAGTTGCACTCATCTCATGAGGCTTTGGCTGAGGTTCCGAGGGTAAGGTTAGCCAGAAAGGGTGGTCACTCATTTTCTTTTTTGGCAGCCTTAGCCTGGAACAAGCTCCCTTATGAGCTTTGCTCCGTAGCCTCAGAATCTTTATTTAGAAATAAGTTTAAGACTTGTTTTTTCCCTCAGGTATAATTTATTCCATCTCTCATTAGTCTTCAGCATCAGGATACTAGGGCGCAACCATTGCAAGTTATACATTCCGCTTATTCATTCATTCTAGACTCATGGCGTGTGCCTCGTTTAGCTTTTTCCATGACTTCAGTTGCTTTAGTGAAGTCCCTTAGCAAGATCAAGGGAACAGGTTGGAATAAAGCACCAAACTGTGTGTGGCATTTAGTTTGATTGCATGGTAATAGCTTTTGATAAGATCCACAGGATCAATGCTCATGGATCCTCTCACGTGACATTTTTCAGAAATCAGGCTGCGCAACAGGCACTGAGGAACATGGTAAGCATTAATACTTCTGTTATTGACTTCGGAAGAGGTCATGAAGGAAAAGTAAAACGAGGCCTCTTATATCTAGAACTCATTTAATTGCAAATTTTAATGTGTTAAATGAACTTAAAAAATCAGAAGTAAAAACAGCACTTTGAAATCTGCAGATATGTTCTGTGTTTTAGAAACGTTCCTAAAAAAATCCTTTTGTGAGCTCAGTTTCTGATGCAATTGCACTTGCAAAGTTCAGTGCAGGTCCACAGTGCCTTCTTGGAAGCACACTTGTCTGTGCAACCAGTTGCAGTTTTGCAGCCACACTTGTCAAGTACACCAAATGCCTTAGATGCCACTGGTAGTACTGTCCACATCGGGGTCCAACACTGACTGTCTCTGTCCATTTTCCACCCTCATCCCTCCAGGGTGTGTAGCTCCTTCTAAGGTATGTCACATTTGGACCAGATCCCTGCTTTGCAATCAGCACATTTTGTATGTTCAAGAAGAGCAGACTGTGTTGGTGGAATGGCTTCCATTGTCTTGTTTTGCTGACAAAACATTTCTCTGCAGGCTTCATTCACTGACTCCAGTTGGTTTGTTCTCTGGTACACGATTACGGTAAAGGGTTCAAGAATTTGAAAGTTGCCTCTCTGAATGTCCACTGCTATGAAAGGATTCCTAGCAATATTGACAAAGGCTGCTGTAACTTCCAGATAGGATTTCTAACACCCATCCTGATTTATTTTGTTATACTAGGAATGCTGAGTCAGTGTCACAGCCAGTGAAGCTGTGAAACTCCGGCAAGGCTTTGGAATTCTCATTTCCCAAAGGTCTGAGTAGTGACAATGTGGATGTAGGAAAAGTTCCTACCCCTACCAAATGCTACCCAGTTATTGGCTATGGGACACATGTCTTGCAGCTGCTGAAACTTTCCTGTCAGAAGCACTGCAACATTGGTGTCCACATTGCAGACCAAATAAGACACATAGCCTTGTTGCAGGGCATGTTGCACATGTAAGATCAGTCCTCTGTCTGCCTCTTTGTGGTTACAGGCTGGCATGGATAGGTTACTGCTTCTGACCAGAATGCAATCTTCAAATTTTGTCACTACTTCCTTGCTGTAGATTGTCTCAGCCAGGAATGTGAACTCCTGTTTGTTGTTTGCATCACAGAAGTGGCCTTGCCACTGTCCTGGAATCTTATTTTGACTTGTAACCTTTCTTCGCTTTCCTCTTTTTTCTCTGACAGAGTATTTGATGCTGCTTTTGGTATACCTGTTCCAGACAATACACACCCTTCTCAAGCTATCAGGCTGCTGCACTATTTAAGTTATTGAAACATCAATGGCATAGTCTTCAAAAGTCCTGACACCTGCAATTGGTGAGGGGAGGTGCACCACAGTAGCACCATTGAACACCTTCACATAGAAGGAAGTTGGCACATCTGTCTCAGCTATTTCTTCCAAAGACACCAGCAAAGGAGCAAGATCCCGAACGTTCACCTCTGTTACTGACTCTTCTTCATCCAGTTTTCCCAAATTGGCCAACAATGCAGTTGCATCATCAGTGTCATTGAATTCAAGTATGTTTGGCACTTCTTTTTCTGATATCTTTACCAAACATGTAATTTCCAAAACAAAGCTTTCCTTTATCAGACGGGGACAGTGGCAATGGGTGGTTTTCATGTCTGAAGAAAATATTCATATCACACTCCCAGTGTTGTGAAAAGGTTGACTTCTGTCTTCAGAATTGCAATCTTGTATACTTGTTTGCCACTTATTTTTGGAGCAGGAGACTTGAAGAGTTTGAGGGAGGTCTTCTTAATTGGGTCATGAATAGACCTTTCATAGTCAATGAGGACTGACTTTCAGTAGTCCTTGCATTGTTATTTGCCAATCTCTTGATCGTACACACTATATTCAATAGACTGGTTGAGGACATCATGAGAATCCACAATCAGCAGTTCTTCAGTTACATTTAGAAAGGGATTGCCCAGTTCCCTGTTAGTCTCTGTAAGGCTCAGCACCTGTTGCCTGAAGCTCTCCAGTGTTGTGAGGACTTCTTCATGGTGACAATGCTTCAATTTTGCAAGACCTGTTAGAATCCACTTTCTGAATGCAGATGGATTTTCAGTGAGTCCAACTTCCCCACCAGAACCCTTGACCAGCTCATTGTTCTGTTCAAGCTTGGTCAATAGGCATGGCTGAGAATTTCCTTTTTGTCTTACGAACAACCCAGTGGCCTTGTTTAGCAAATTATTCCAAGATGGACGGTGGCAAGTTCTCCATGTTGCGAATATGGATAAGGATCCAGCTTGCATAATTCTGATGGTCCAAGGTGAAGAAACATGGGACCATGGCTTTCAGGGACTTTACATACAAAACAAAGTCAACTTCTGTCAGAGTCACAAGATCCTCGGAGTCTGCGTACGTTCCCAACACGTCCACCACTGAACAGCTCCAAGACTCTGATAGATAAATCACAGAGACTAAGAGAGTTCAAGAGGGGAAGAGGGGATTAGGAAGGGAAACAGCTGGGAAGGAGACCTGTAGTAAGAAAAAGGTTAGAACACACAATATGAAAATTATATCTCCTGAAATCAATTCTAAACTATGATTCTAAGCATAGTCATTCTGAAAACATGAACAATCTAAGAATTAAATTTAAAATGACTAAGTTTCAAGATGGCCGGATACCTGTAAGGGAATCAAGATGGATTAAATGAAAACTTTCTAATTCAAGTACTTTCCTTTACATGAGAATGAGAATAACATTCTGACTAAATTTTAAACCAGCCATATAAATCCTTTTTTGAGAATGCATACTAGGACCATACAATATTGCATCTAGAAACTCTGATCTTCTGTGTACTCTTAAAATGTTTCAACACAAATTGCGCATATTGTAGATTTATATATATATATATATATAGTAAACACCATAAAAGGATTGTGCACCATGAATAACACAATATGGATTCAGGAAAACAAATCACATAACTTGTCAACTCGAATATTACATGATAAATATCTTAGAATAGTGGTATACAATAAACAACATGAATTAAACTCGAGGAGAGAATCGTGCATCTTGCCGATTCGAGTGTCACCATGTAAAATGCCAAGAAATGGTAGTACGCAATGAATATCAAAGTCAAATCATCATTAAATGAATCGCGCATCTTGCCGATTCGTAAACCACGATGTAAATGCCAAGAAATAACAGCTCACAATGAATAACAAGATCACAGTACAATGAAATGAATCGCGCGTCTTTTGCCGATTCTTAAGCCACAATGTAAATGTCAAGAAATGGTAGCGCGCAATGAACAACAAAGTTAAAACGCCATAAAACGAATTGCGCGTCTTGCCGATTCTTAAGTCACCATGCAAATGTCAAGAAATGGTAGCGTGCAATGAATAACAAGATTAAATTATCATGAAACGAATCGCGCGTCTTGCCGATTCGCAAGTCACCCTGCAAATTTCACAAACACTCAAGCGCTTATTTCACACACGCAAAGTACTCTGTCAAATCCTAAAAAAATTAGGCCCAAGAACATGAGAGTTCTCGATAACGGCGTCGGGAGGCCAGCCCAACCACCGTCTTACCGCCCAGAACAAGGAGCTCCAAATGAAGAATGAAAGTCAGATGTCTGGAAGATCAAATAGGCCACCGGGACAGGAGCTCAGGAAGTAGCTGCTGCTCTGCACCGGGACCTCTGAATAGTGAGCACTTGGAGCTGGGCTGGCTCCTTTTTATAGAGTTTTGGCCCAGCCCACAACCACACCCAGGCATGTTGCAGGGAAAGTCTCTAGAAGACCCTGGAAAGGGACCACACCATAACATACTCTGAAAGCCTGCAGCAATACATTGCAGATGAACAGCATTTGTAAGCACATTAAAAGTAAGTCTTCAGGATTGAACTCTGCAATGCAAAAGGTTAAACAACAACATATCAGCACAATGCATAAATTACGCTGTTTTGAGAGTGCTGGGTTTTTGCATTCTAGTCGCCAATAGAGCGCGCATTGCCCTGGTGTTGACAGTACTCCCTCTCCCAGACACGCTCAAGGGCCTGGTGTCCCTGGATTACTTCCAGAAGCCTGAGAAGAAGTACCTGGCCAGGACACACCTGTGGGACTTTGTTCCTTCTTCTCTGCCTTATCTTGCAACTGACTCACTCTCTCAGCTAAGCTAGTTGTCAATTCTTTGGATAATACCACCTCTGCCTGGAGCTAGGTGATAGCCTTGATTAACTCGTCCAGCGTGGCCATGCTGAGAACATACACAAACCAGGAGGATAATAATTCGTGGCTCACTATTCTGTCAGAGTCACCAGATCCTCAGGGTCTGCGCACGTTCCCAACACGTCCACCACTGAACAGCTCCAAGACTCTGACAGATAAATCACAGAGACTAAGAGAGTTCAAGAGGGGAAGAGGGGATTAGGAAGGGAAACAGCTGGGAAGGAGACCTGTAGTAAGAAAAAGGTTAGAACACACAATATGAAAATTATATCTCCTGAAATCAATACTAAACTATGATTCTAAGCATAGTCATTCTGAAAACATGAACAATCTAAGAATTAAATTTAAAATGACTAAGTTTCAAGATGGCCGGATACCTGTAAGGGAATCAAGATGGATTAAATGAAAACTTTCTTATTCAAGTACTTTCTTTTACATGAGAATCAGAAAAACATTCTGACTAAATTTTAAACTAGTCATATATATCCTTTTTTGAGAATGCATACTAGGACCATACAATATTGCATCTAGAAACTGTGATCTTCTGTGTACTCTTAAAATGTTTCAACACAAATTGCGCATATTGTAGATTTATATATATATATATATATATATATATATATATATTATATATATATATATATATATAGTAAACACCATAAAAGGATTGTGCACCATGAATAACACAATATGGATTCAGGAAAACAAATAACATAACTTGTCAACTCGAATATTACATGATAAATATCTTAGAATAGTGGCATACAATAAACAACATGAATTAAACTCGAGGAGAGAATCGTGCGTCTTGCCGATTCGAGTGTCACCATGTAAAATGCCAAGAAATGGTAGTACGCAATGAATATCAAAGTCAAATCATCATTAAACGAATCGCGCGTCTTGCTGATTCGTAAACCACGATGTAAATGCCAAGAAATAACAGCTCACAATGAATAACAAGATCAAAGTACAATGAAACGAATCGCGCGTCTTTTGCCGATTTTTAAGCCACCATGTAAATGTCAAGAAATGGTAGCGCGCAATGAACAACAAAGTTAAAACACCATAAAACGAATTGCGCGTCTTGCCGATTCTTAAGCCACCATGCAAATGTCAAGAAATGGTAGCGTGCAATGAATAATAAGATTAAATTATCATGAAACGAATCGCGCGTCTTGCCGATTCGCAAGTCACCCTGCAAATGTCACAAACACTCAAGCGCATATTTCACACGCGCAAAGTACTCTGTCACATCCTAAAAGAATTAGGCCCAAGAACATGAGAGTTCTCGATAACGGCGTCGGGAGGCCAGCCCAGCCACCGTCTTACCGCCCAGAACAAGGATCTCCAAATGAAGAATGAAAGTCAGATGTCTGGAAGATCAAATAGGCCACCAGGACAGGAGCTCAGGAAGTAGCTGCTGCTCTGCACCGGGACCTCTGAATAGTAAGCACTTGGAGTTGGGCTGGCTCCTTTTTATAGAGTCTTGGCCCAGCCCACAACCACACCCAGGCATGTTGCAGGGAAAGTCTCTAGAAGGCCCTAGAAAGGGACCACACCATAACACACTCTGAAAGCCTGCAGCGATACATTACAAATGAACAGCATTTGTAAGCACATTAAAAATAAGTCTTCAGGATTGAACTCTGCAATGCAAAAGGTTAAACAACAACATATCAGCACATTGCATAAATTACGTTATTTTGAGAGTGCTGGGTTTTTGCATTCTAGTCGCCAATAGAGCGCGAACTGCCCTGGTGTTGACAACTTCTCAATAGGCTCTGACAAGGAGGAGACCAATGAGTTCAAGCATGAAGATGGTATCCCAGTACTGGGATGTTGGGCTCTTTTCGACCATTTCCTGCCTCCATGCTTCTTCTGATTCCTCAGTGTCTGGGGGCTGTGATATAAGAAATGCATCTCTCAGACGTTTTTTCAGAACAACAGCACATACCTGGTGTGCATGTCTTATCCTATTGATATGTGAGCAACTGAGAAAAGAATTAGCTGTTCCTGATGAGGAAAGTCCTGAATACAGTTTACTCTATGTGGAGACCACTGAATGTGAGAAAGTAGCCTCTTTCTAGCCTTATTACCCCCACTTTTGGCCTGTTTGTGAGTATATGTCAGGGTGTTTTCACTGTCTCACTGGGATCCTGCTAGCCAGGGCCCAGTGCTCATAGTAAAAACCCTATGTTGTCAGTATGTTTGTTATGTGTCACAGGGACCCTGCTAGCCAGGACCCCATTGCTCATAAGTTTGTGGCCTATATGTATGTGTTCCCTGTGTGATGCCTAACTGTCTCACTGAGGCTCTGCTAACCAGAACCTCAGTGGTTATGCTCTCTCTGCTTTCCAAATTGTCACTAACAGGTTAGTGACCAATTTCACCAATTCACATTGGCATACTGGTACACCCATATAATTCCCTAGTATATGGTACTGAGGTACCCAGGGTATTGGGGTTCCAGGAGATCCCTATGGGCTGCAGCATTTCTTTTGCCACCCATAGGGAGATCTGACAATCCTTACACAGGCCTGCCAGTGCAGCCTGAGTGAAATAACGTCCACGTTATTTCACAGCCATTTTCCACTGCACTTAAGTAACTTATAAGCCTATATGTCTAACCTTCACCTGGTGAAGGTTGGGTGCAAAGTTACTTAGTGTGTGGGCACCCTGGCACTAGCCAAGGTGCCCCCACATTGTTCAGGGCAAATTCCCCAGACTTTGTGAGTGCGGGGACACCATTCCATGCGTGCACTATACACAGGTCACTACCTATGTATAGCGTCACAATGGTAACTCCGAACATGGCCATGTAACATGTCTAAGATCATGGAATTGTCACCCCAATGCCATTCTGGAAATGGGGAGACAATTCCATGATTCCCCGGGTCTCTAGCACAGAACCCGGGTACTGCCAAACTGCCTTTTCAGGATTTGCACTGCAGCTGCTGCTGCTGCCAACCCTTCAGACAGGTTTCTGTCCCCCTGGGGTCCAGGCAGCCCTGGCCCAGGAAGGCAGAACAAAGGATTTCCTCTGAGAGAGGGTGTCACACCCTCTCCCTTTGGAAATAGGTGTGAAGGCTGGGGAGGAGTAGCCTCCCCCAGCCTCTGGAAATGTTTTGATGGGCACAGAGGCTGCCCATCTCTGCATAAGCCAGTCTACACCGGTTCTACTCTGGCGCGAAACTGGACAAAGGAAAGGGGAGTGACCACTCCCCTGACCTGCACCTCCCAGGGGAGGTGCCCAGAGCTCCTCCAGTGTGCCCCAGACCTCTGCCATCTTGGAAACAGATGTGTTGCTGGCACACTAGACTGCTCTGAGTAGCCAGTGCCAGCAGGTGACGTCAGAGACTCCTTCTGATAGGCTCTTACCTCTCTTAGTAGCCAATCCTCCTTCCTAGGTAGCCAAACCTCCTTTTCTGGCTATTTAGGGTCTCTGCTTTGGGGAATTCTTCAGATACCGAATGCAAGAGCTCATCAGAGTTCCTCTGCATCTCCCTCTTCACCTTCTGCCAAAGGATTGACCGCTGAATGCTCAGGACGCCTGCAAATCCGCAACAAAGTAGCAAAGACGACTACTGCAACCTTGTATCGCTTCATCCTGCTGGCTTTCTCGACTGTTTCCTGGTGGTGCATGCTCTGGGGGTAGCCTGCCTCCTTTCTGCACCAGGAGCTCTGAAGAAATCTCCTGTGGGTCGACGGAATCTTCCCCCTGCAACCGCAGGCAACAAAAGACTGCATCACCGGTCCTCTGGGTCCCCTCTCAGCACGACGAGCGTGGTCCCTGGAACTCAGCAACTCCCTCCAAGTGACTCCCACAGTCCAGTGACTCTTCAGTCCAAGTTAGGTGGAGGTAAGTCCTTGCCTCCCCACGCTAGACTGCATTGCTGGGTACCGCGTGATTTGCAGCTGCTCCGGCTCCTGTGCACTCTTCCAGGATTTCCTTCGTGCACAGCCAAGCTTGGGTCTCCGACACTCTAACCTGCAGTGCACAACCTTCTGAGTTGTCCTCCGGCGTCATGGGACTCCCTTTTCTGACTTCGGGTGGACTCCGGTTCACTCCTCTTCTAAGTGCCTGTTCCAGTACTTCTGCGGGTGCTGCCTGCTTCTGTGAGGGCTCCCTGACTTGCTGGGCGCCCCCTCTGTCTCCTCATCCAAGTGGCGACATTCTGGTCCCTCCTGGGCCACAGCAGCATCCAAAAACCCTAACCGCGATCCTTGCAGCTAGCAAGGCTTGTTTGTGGTTTTTCTGCGTGGGAACACCTCTGCAAGCTTCTTCACGACGTGGGACATCCATCCTCCAAAGGGGAAGTTCCTAGTCCTCTTCGTTCTTGCAGAACAGCAAGCTTCTTCCAACAGGTGGCAGCTTCTTTGCATCCTCAGCTGGCACTTCCTGGGCATCTGCCCACTCTCAACACTGTAGCGACTCTTGGACTTGGTCCCCTTGTATTACAGGTACTCAGGCCCGGAAATCCACTGTTGTTGCATTACTGGTGTTTGTTTTCCTTGCAGAATCCCCCTATCACGACTTCTGTGCTCTCTGGGGGTTGTAGGTGCACTTTACACCTACCTTACAGGGTCTTGGGGTGGGCTATTTTTCTAACCCTCACTGTTTTCCTACAGTCCCAGCGACCCTCTACGAGCTCACATAGGTTTGGGGTCCATTCGTGGTTCGCATTCCACTTTTGGAGTATATGGTTTGTGTTGCCCCTATACCTATGTGCTCCTATTGCAATCTATTGTAACTTTACACTGCTTGCATTACTTCCTTTTGCTATTACTGCATATTTTTGGTATTGTGTACATATATCTTGTGTATATTTGGCATCCTCATACTGAGGGTACTCACTGAGATACTTTTGGCATATTGTCATAAAAAAAAAGTACCTTTATTTTTAGTATATCTGTGTATTGTGTTTTCTTATGATATTGTGCATCTGACACCAGTGGTATAGTAGGAGCTTTGCATGTCTCCTAGTTCAGCCTAAGCTGCTCTGCTATAGCTACCTTCTATCAGCCTAAGCTGCTAGAAACACCTCTTCTACACTAATAAGGGATAACTGGACCTGGCACAAGGTGTAAGTACCTCTGGTACCCACTACAAGCCAGGCCAGCCTCCTACTCTGAACATCACCACAAACTTGTCTTCACTATGCGTCTTGAGCCATTTCTACTTTATGTACTTTGCCAACGCAAACAGGGGAGAATCCATTGCAACTACTAGGACCTGCATGGGATTGAGGAACTCTGTTGACTGCCAAACAACATCCATGACATGTTTGATCATGGCAGCTGAAGCTGCATCCTCATTGAAGAGAGGCAGAAGCTGTGAAAGAGCAGGTTCTTCATTCAAAGATGGCTCTGTCTGATGGAAAGCATGGTAGGCTGACCATGCCAGACTGTACCCCTCCCTTTTCTAGCTTCTACTTCTCAATCAGTGGCAGAGATAATTTAATCAACAGTCTCTCACGCGTCATTGCTTCCACCATATCTCCCACAACTACCTTTGTCATGCTGATTTTTGGCACCTCAACTGTAGATTCTTTCAGAGCTCCGGAGATAAGTTCTTTATCAAAGCCTCACCAGGAAGAGTGATAGCTTCTCTGGTCTGTCCTGGATTTGAGATTAATAGTGTCTGGAAAGAACCATGCCATGGAAAGAACCCTTGTCAGTGTTGCTTGAAGGGTTGTGATCAAGATGTTCTATTGTGCCAACTATGAAAAGCTTAGTTTGAAGCTTAGATGGGCACACAACACCTTCTCTCTGTGCTTTCTGTGAACGAGCTTATTCTCCACCTGAAGAATGCAATGGTAACTGATTCTGATTCCCAAACGGTGCAGTTGAGTTATTAATTTTCTTGACCATGTCAGGGTGTGCACATTCAGGCCCACATACAACAGATGTGGTGGTTCCAATGACAAAGAATGGCAAGACTATATCACAGATTTTCTTGTCTTCTTGCAGTTGAACATGATTGTTTGGGAGATAGTAAAGGTTTCCTGGGATTCATGCGAGTTTTGGCTGTTGATGCCAGACACATTCAAAAACATTGAAACAAGCATTTTCAACGTTGTTGGTACTGAGTTATTATGACAGTTTGGTGGGAAGGTGACATCAAAGTGAAATCCATCAGACCCCAAGGTGTCATATCAAATTATTTTGGCAGCTTTTGCCAATATGACTGCATCTTCTTCATAATCTATAAAAGCATGTTTCAGCATTTGCTGCATGCCTTGGCCGAAAATAAGCACAACATGCTTTCCATCATTCTGTACTTGGACCTGTGGAAAGTAGCCAAGAACCTTTTCCTTGAAGCAAACTTTATCTACCCTCTTCTTAACTCCTAGTGCCACAAGATGATCTGCATGCTTGTGACGCAACTCAGACTGCCTGAAGCAAAAAACACATTTTTTTACTGAGTTTTCTATGAAGGTGGTAAGTTCAGTGAAAGCCTATGCAATCTATCTTCTTTTATTCCATCTGACCTCCATCAGAGGTTTTTCTTTTTCTCATGAGTGATCAATGATGATTCTGGAATACAGTTAGGCAATTCAGGTGGTATATGTCATCTATTGCTACAACATCTCCAGCAGCTTTTCTTGCTACAACAGTAGTATCCTGTAAGAAGTATCCTGTAGGTCAGTGGTCATATGTTTGATATTCTTATCAGCATCAAGTGTCATGAACTTATGAAGGTCACCCTCACTTGCTGTGAAGAAGATGCAGATCTACTTTGTCTGTGACAGGCGATCCCTTTATTGCTTTTCTTCTGCACCTTTGTTGGATGGTCCTGCTTCTTCCAAGTCTCTTTTTTTCTGAGCTTTTACCAACTTGCACTTGTTGAATTGTCATTGACAGGATTTATGCCAACTAGCTTGATGCTTAATTAAATCTTCAACAGTTGTGGCATCTTCGAAGTAGAGAGTCAGAGAGTCTGTTCAATTTGCGAAATTCACTGATCATGTTTAGAAAGCTCTTATATGGCTGAGATTTATCTCCAGGTCCTACTGCATTCAAGGAACAATTCAGCCCTTCAGTAGTTCTTGGCGAACAAATAAGAAAGGCTTGCCAGCCCCTGCATTCATCTATAGAAGGTCAAACCTGAAAAATACAGAATGTAAAGATAATGTGCGTTTTCTAGTAAAATTAAATAATTGGATATGAAGTGACACATAAATAACACTTAAATAACATGAGTAGTATGTGATGATCCAGGTATTGTTTTTTAAAATACAGCAGTATCCAACAGCTGTATGCTCTGTCAGCCAACACGTTCACTTGGAATATAACTCAGAACTCATAATCCATTGTCTTGATGATGTGGATCTTATCAAAAATCTAAAGTGTCAGCAATACAGATCACATGAAAAAAATATGGTGCTTTTGTTCGACCTGTACCAATCCTTTCAAATTATCAATCTAACAGACTGTACCACTTGCCCACCATAAGTGGATGTCACAGAAGGCAAAGAGGAATCAGACACAAAGTAACAGTTTACTCACAAAAAGATAAGCATTCAGTATGGAATTATCAAAAAGTAGACCAAATTCTGAATTCAGCAAGGAGTAATTTGTGTAGATCCTACAAGGGTTTCCTACAGAAAACAACAGCTGAAATAAACAAATATTGAAATTGAGGTAAAAAACAGCCATTTTTCTCCACGTTTTACTCTGTAACTTTTTCCTGCTATGTCAGATTTTTTAAAGCAATATACGTTACGTCTGTTGGACTTTTCTGGTTGTGAGGATATATAGGGCGTGTAGGTTTATCAAGAACCCTAGGTACCCAGAACCAAAAAATGAGCTGCACCTTGCAATTGGTTTCATTCTATACCGGGTATACACCAATTCTTTTGCTGAAATATAAAGAGTGAAAAATTGTTATCAAGAAAACCTTTGTATTTCCAAAATGGGCACACGATAAAGTGTTGAGAAGCAGTGGTTATTTGCACATCTCTGAAATCCGGGGTGCCCATACTAGCATGTGAATTAAAGGGCATTTCTCAAATAGACGTCTTTTTTACACACTGTCTTACATTTGGAAGAAAAAAATGTAGTGAAAGACAAGGGTCAGTAATACTTGTTTTGCTATTCTGTGTTCCCCCAGGTTTCCCGATAGAAATGGTACCTCACTTGCATGGGTAGGCCTCATGCTCGCGACAGGAAACGCAACATGGACACATCACATTGTTACATTGAAATCTGGCGTGTTTTTTGTAAAGTGCCTAGCTGTAGATTTGGGCCTCTAGCTCAGCCGGCACCTAGGGAAACCTACCAAACCTGCGCATTTTTCAAAACTAGGCACCTAGGGGAATCCAAGATGGGGTGACTTGTGGGGCTCTCACCAGGTTCTGTTACCCAGAATTCTTTGCAAACCTCAAAATTTGGCCAACAAAACACTTTTTCCTCACATTTCGGTGACAGAAAGTTCTAGAATCTGAGAGGAGCCACAAATTTCCTTCCACCCAGTGTTCCCCCAAGTCTCCCGATAAAAATGGTACCTCACTTGTGTGGGTAGGCCTAGTGCCCGTGACAGGAAATGCCCCAAAACACAACGTGGACACATCACATTCTCCCAAAGAAAACAGACCTGTTTTTTGCAACGTGCCTAGCTATGGATTTGTTATCTAGCTCAGCCAGCACCTAGGGAAACCTACCAAACCTGCACATTTTTTAAAACTAGACACCTAGGGGAATCCAAGATGGTCTGACTTGTAGGGATCTCAGCTGGTTCTGTTACCCAGAATCCTTTGCAAACCTCAAAATTTGGCCAAAAAAACACTTTTGACTCACATTTCGGTGACAGAAAGTTCTGGAATCTGAGAGGAGCCACACATTTCCTTCACACAGTGTTCCCCAAGTCTCCCGATAAAAATGGCACCTCACTTGTGTGGGTAGGCCTAGCGCCAGTGACAGGGAAGAGCCAAAAACATGTCGAAATTGAAGGGTAAACCAAAGCGGGTCCAAAAGGGCAGTTTGAAAAAAAACATTTTTAGGCTGACAAGTGCAGCAGAATTTTTATCGGTATAGATGAGACAATGCTGGATGGTAGAAATTTTGTGGATTCCTGCAGATTCTGGAAGGCTCCATCACAAAAATGTGGAAAAAATGTGTGATTTCCAGCAAAGTTGGAAGTTTGAAGGGCATTGTGGGTAAGAAAATGGTGTGGGTGCATGTGAAGCACGCCGTCCTGGAATCACCCAGATATTTAGTTTTCAGATATGGCTAGGTCTTGTGGATTTTTCTGCATGGCAGCGTCCCAAAGTCCAAAAAGTGCAGCCCTCACCATTCCAAGTGTGACAATTTTGAGAGTTAGCCAAGCTCTCATGGCTCAAATGTAAAACTAAAACCCAAAATAGTCAAATGTCCTCTTGCTTGCCGTGGGATACAATGCTTTAGTGTGCAGATGGAGAGCTGAAAGACTGTTATCCCCTTCAGTTGGGGTGGGGGCATAACCAGGCCCCTACTGGTTGGTTGCCACCACCCCACTATTTTTTGTTTTTTTTAAATTCCCTGGCATCTAGTAGACTTTCTGCCCCCCGGTTGTGGATCGGGGGTAATTGTCCCATCTGCCCACTAGTGGGCAGAACAACTTTGGCCCTATTTATTTGGGGTGGGGGTATGGCCATACCCCCACCCTCTTATTTTGGAAAAAAAATCTTTCCTGGTTTCTGGTGGGCTTTCTGCCCCCCTTGGGGTCAGATGGGCCTTCCAAAAATAGGCTGATCTGCCCCCAACGGGGGTAGATGTGGCCAACAGTAATGTGCCCCCATGGGGAGCAACCCTTGCCTAAGGGGTTGCTCCCCACATATAAAAAAATATATATCCCTGGTGTCTAGGGGGTATCTGCCCCTCCTGGGGGCAGATCGGCCTAACTATATTAGGCCAAATGGCCTAAAAATTATATATCCCTGGTGTCTAGGGGGTATCTGCCCCTCCTGGGGCCTTTCCTTTGATGCCTTTCTTGGCCCCTCTACGTGATCAGAGGAGAATTTCTCCTCTGCTCCGTGCTGGTAGAGGCAGGCCTCTGGTGAGGTCAGCGAGCGCTCGCGCGCTGACGTCATCATACGCCACAGGGGTAGGTGGGGTGAGGATGGAAGGGGAAGCGATTTCCCTTCCATCCCTTCAGTGGGGGTGCCGGGGCAAGGCTCCTGGGGGAGTGCTAGCGCTCCCCCCATGAGCCGTTCCCAGGACGTAAAGGTTACGTCTTGGTGCCTCAGTGCCTCAGCGCCCCAGCCAAGGACTTAACCGTTACGTCCTTGGCTGTGAAGGGGTTAAAAAGTTTGACATACACGTTTAAGTTTCACATATCCTGGTGGTGAAAAACTCACAAATTTGTTTTTCACTTCTGTGAGGCCTACTTCTCCCATAGGATAACATTGGGTTATCTTTCTACATTTAATAAATGATCACTTTTATGTGGGAAAGGGTGGAAATATCATGTTTGGTGTCTAAGGAATTGTATTTAAAATCCTCTTTAATGTTAAATCGTATTTTAGTTCACAGTTCTGAAAATGCCCATTTTTACAAGTTGCCTGTAGACAGTCCCCACAGTATAGACACTCAGGAGAGGTAAATTTGGGTTTTTGAGGTAAGTATTTATTAGTAATTTGAAATAAGAACTGATGAAAAGTCAGTACGACGTTTAGCGCCAGTTTCTTCTCTGGAGTGGTGAATATCTTCCTTCTTATCTGTGTCCCTTTTCTTCCTTTTCTCTAGGTGGCGTACCGGATCGTCCTCATCAGGTCCCGGATGTGACATACAAGAAAAAGGGAACACATACCGCTGGTGAGTGGAACGGACGCCTTATACCACGTCTTCTACTTATATGTTTTACTGGGGAAAAGGTTTAAGGAGGGGGGGGGGTTTTATGTGTGATATAGGTGCCAGTGAGGACTTCAGGGCTTGTGTATATTCCGTACTTTACCCTTTTGTGCTCTCCCGGTGCTCTCTAAAGTGCCCTTCTCTCCTCCCTCCCCTCACCCTGCCTCCCTCCCTTCCCCAGCGTTTCTCCCCTTTTATTGTGCCCCTCGGTTTGTCCAGAAGGACCGTACCTTGTAGAGCCACGACCCTCCAGGGTCATGGCTGGCTCTGTGGAGGTCCTCTCGTCGGTCTGGGCTGGTCTCCCCTGCTTCCGGTCGGGCGCTGTTCCTCTGGGTTCGGGTTCCGCCGCTTCCAGGCCACTGGGGTCCTCCTCCGATGTCCTTGTCGCCGTCTCTCTCTTCCTCCTTAGGTTCGCCGTCGCCGCCGTCGTTCTCCTTCCTCTCTTCCTTCCCGGCTCTCTCCCTCTCGACCGGAGCTTCCGTCTTTTGGCCGCCTGGTGGCCAATCCGGAGCCTCCTCGTCACCGGAGGTTGCCGAGGCAACCTCAGGACGCTGGCCTCGTTGCGGACGCGTTTCCAGGGGAACCTGGGAACGCGGCCGTAGCGGTTCCGTTTCTGCCGGTTCCCCGCTGTTGCCCGGGGCGGCCCGGTCACACACCCTTCCCCAAGAACTGTCCTGCTCCAGGACAGGCGAAGACAGAGGAAATCGGGACAGATAATCAGCGGGGGCCTGGTGAGATCCAGGGACGTGCCGAACCTGAAAGGAGAATGGTTGCAGTTCAAGGAACCATCGCAGTATCCTGGAGTTAGAATCTTTATGCGCAGCCAGCCACGTAAGAGGAGCGTGATCCGTGAATAGTATAAACGGCCGCCCTAGGAGATAGTACTGCAAACAGTCAATGGCCCACTTGATAGCCAAGCACTCTCTCTCTATAATTGGATAGTTACGTTCCCGGGAAAACAGTTTTCTACTGATGTAGACCACCAGATGGTCAAGCCCCTCGCTATCTGGCTGAGTCAGAACCCCTCCAAGCCCAACATCCGATGCGTCAGTGTAGAGGTGAAACGGCTTCGTAAAATCTGGGCAGTGCAGGATGGGATCGGAGGTTAAGGAAACTCTCAACTGTTCAAAACTCGCGTTTTGCGTCTCCGAAAAAGGCAAAAGTCGATTGGGATATCGTTTAGTGAGTAGGTCCGTAAGAGGTGCTGCTAAGGTGGAGTAATGTGGAATGAAGCGCCGATAATAGCCCACTAATCCTAAAAAGGAGCGTAATTCCTTTTTCGTGTGTGGAAGAGGGGCATGTAAAATGGCATCCACCTTCCCATTTTGAGGTTGTAGTGTACCCTGATTAATCCGATATCCCAAATAGGAGATGTCGGTTTTACCTATCACACATTTCTTGGGATTGGCCGTCAAACCAGCAGTTTGAAGGGCTTGGAATATTCTCTGTAGGTGTATTAAGTGGTCCTCCCATGTTTCACTAAATACGACTACATCATCTAGATATGCAGCGGAGAATGCAGGATAGGGTTTTAGAATCCTATCCATCAACCTCTGAAAGGTTGCAGGGGCTCCATGAAGCCCAAAAGGCAGTACTGTGAATTGATATAACCCGGACTGGGTAGAAAAAGCTGTTTTTTCTCTATCTGGAGGAGCTAAGGGAATCTGCCAATACCCTTTAGTTAGGTTGATAGTAGACATGTATTTTGCTTTCCCTAGTTTTTCGAGAACATCGTCCACCCTAGGGATGGGATAGGTGTCGAATAGGGAGTTTGAGTTAAGTTTGCGGAAATCTATGCAAAACCTGACGCTTCCATCAGGCTTCGGTACTAGGACAACCGGTGAACACCAGGGACTAGTGGACGGTTCGATGACCCCTAGGGATAACATTGTTTTGATTTCTTCTTCGATTATGTGTTTTCTAGCTTCTGGAATACGATACGGGCGTTCTCTGGTGATCTGCCCAGAGCTTGTGCGTATATTATGGTGAATTAAAAACGTCTTTCCTGGTTTCTCTGAAAAGAGTGGTTGCCATTGTTTTAAAACCTTAAGGGCTTGTTGCTTTTGCCCTTCAGGTAAAGTATCGTCTACTATGGGTAGGGTACTTTCAGTATCGGGGTTGGTAGGGTAGAACTCGATATCTAGGGTCTTGTCGGGACACACAAACTGACCCATTTCTACGGAACGTTCAGGTTGTGCGGGGGTCTCCCATTTTTTTAGCAGGTTTACATGATATATTTGTGTTTTTATTGGACGGGAGGATATTTCGATAAGGTAGGTGACAGGGGAAACTGCTTTGATTACTCGATATGGGCCCTGCCATTTGGCCAGGAGTTTATGGTCGGAGGTGGGTCTCATTATTAGGACCTGGTCCTCGGGTTGGAAAACCCGTAGTTTACTTCCTTTGTCATAATAGGACTTTTGTGTTTGTTGGGCCTGTTCCAGGTTTGCGTGTACGTCGGTCCATAAGCTGTGTAGGTGGTTCCTTAATTTTTTCGCATATTCTAACAAAGGAGTCCCTGCTTCCTCAGCCTCGGCCTCCCAGGATTCTACCGCCATGTCTAAAAGGGAACGAGGTTGGCGTCCGAAGACCAACTCAAAGGGGCTATGCCCCGTGGATGCTTGCTCATGTGTCCGTATGGCGTACAACACTAGGGGTAACTTTTGATCCCAATCCTTCCCTGTCTCATTGATAGTCTTTCTCAGCAGGGTTTTAATGGTTCGATTATATCTTTCGACTAATCCGTCCGTTTGAGGATGGTAAACGGAGGTTCTGATCTGAGCTATCCCCAATGTTTTACACACTTGTTTCATTAAGGTGGACATAAAAGGGGTCCCCTGGTCCGTGAGGATTTCATGTGGAAACCCAAGACGAGAAAATATGTTAATCATAGCTTGGGCCACTGTCTTGGTTGTCATACTAGTCAGGGGAATGGCCTCTGGGTATCGTGTAGCATAATCTACAATGACTAAGATGTAGGTGTGTCCTTTTGACGAAGGAATCAAAGGTCCCACTAGATCCATCCCTATTCTTTTGAACGGGATATCGATGATGGGAAGGGGTAGGAGAGGCGCCTTCCTAGGCCGACTAGGTTCGGTTAACTGACAACGGGGACATTGGGCGCAATACCTACGTATGTGGGCGTACACTCCAGGCCAATAAAACCTTCTGAGCAAATATTCCTCGGTGTTTTCTCTCCCAAAGTGTCCTCCCCCTGGGTGATTATGAGCTAGTGTAAGAACATGTTCCCGATAGTGGGTAGGTACCAGAAGTTGGCGTTTACGTTCTCCCCGTCGTGTGGTAGTAACCCGATATAATAAGTTTTTTTGCACTATAAAGTAGGGACCCACCTCTTCTGTCTCCTCTGTTACTGCCGACCTCCAGGCATTGTTAAGGGAGGGGTCCTCTCTCTGTTGTTGTACAAAAGTACTAGGAACTTCATGAATTTCTGCCACTATCTCTCCATAGGTGTTGTCACCTTTCGTCTTCCGATAGTCCCCTTTTCCCTGTCGTTTCTCTCTTCGTGACAACTTTCTACGATATAGCGGACACTCAATATCACTCTCTGAAAAAGGTGCCTCTCCCCACCAATCCTTAGTTTGTTTGCTATCTCTGACGTAGTCTAATAGTTCTTGGAAGTGGATGTAGTCTGTCCCAATGATACATTCCTCGATTAACCGGGGCATTATCCCCACTGGGAGGAAGTCCTGATAGGGTCCCCACCTGATCTGGAGTACCTGTATAGGATACTGGGCCTTGTCCCCGTGTATGCAACATATAGATACCCATTGTTTCTCTTCTATATCATTATTTATCAAGTCTTTCCTAATTACTGATTGGCTGCAGCCGGAGTCAACCAGGGCATATACACTTTTCCCGTCCACTTGTATCATCATTTTAAATTTTATGGCGCCCTTCCCAGTACATAACACCCTTCGCCTTGTCATCCCTATCTCCATTGGTTCTCCCATTTCTTGTTTCTGGGGACACATACGTGCGATGTGTCCCCATTCGCCACAACTATAACATTGGGGTCCCATGGTAGGCGGGCCTTCAGGAATCCTACGTGGTACTAGATAGTCGGGTGGACTTTTTACAAATGTCTTTGGGGTCGGTATAACTGGTTTAATGATACTTCGCGTGGGACAGTTTCTGACATCGGTGGATCGATGAAAAGCACAGGCCAGATCGATGGCCGTCTCAGTATCCACTTTTGGGTGTTGTCTTATCCAGTGTTTTGTGGATGGAGGTAGACCATCTAGATATTGTTCCAGTATAATGGTTTTGATGACTTCCTCCCGACTATCTCCAATATGGCCTAACCATTTTAATGCTAGATCCTTCACACGAAAATAAAAGGTTCTAGGATCTTCGTTGGTGCCCCATTTGACTTTACGAAATCTCATCCTGTAATATTCTGTGTCGTGACCCACCCTTTCTAGTATACTTGTTTTTATGTCTTGATAGGGGTTGACACCACCTGGGTTAGCGGCTTGATATGCTGATTGTAAGAGACCGGTGAGCAGGGGGGCCACATATTGTCCCCATTTATCTTCTGGCCATAGGGCGGAGGAGGCTACCCGTTCAAAGTTGGTGAAAAAGGATTCCGGATCCTCTCCCTCCTGATACTTCTGTAATACGGAACTAGGTACATTCGGATGTACCTTACTAGCGGCGATAGTCTCCGTTAGTTTTTTCATCGCACTTTCATGGACTAACTGGTTGTTCGCCAGTATGGTCGCCTGGCTCTTCAGAGCAGATTGTAAGGTTTCTCGGTCTTCTTTGGCCTCTCTCTGTTGGGCCTCCCATACTAGTTGTAAGTGTCTTTGCCCTTCCGCTAGTTGCTTAATCACGGTCTCTAACGATGGACTCTCACTCATTGTGTATACTGTCTGGACTGTTTTATGGAGAGGGATTAGAAACAAGGATCCCACTTCTGACACCACTGTAGACAGTCCCCACAGTATAGACACTCAGGAGAGGTAAATTTGGGTTTTTGAGGTAAGTATTTATTAGTAATTTGAAATAAGAACTGATGAAAAGTCAGTACGACGTTTAGCGCCAGTTTCTTCTCTGGAGTGGTGAATATCTTCCTTCTTATCTGTGTCCCTTTTCTTCCTTTTCTCTAGGTGGCGTACCGGATCGTCCTCATCAGGTCCCGGATGTGACATACAAGAAAAAGGGAACACATACCGCTGGTGAGTGGAACGGACGCCTTATACCACGTCTTCTACTTATATGTTTTACTGGGGAAAAGGTTTAAGGAGGTGGGGGGGGTTTATGTGTGATATAGGTGCCAGTGAGGACTTCAGGGCTTGTGTATATTCCGTACTTTACCCTTTTGTGCTCTCCCGGTGCTCTCTAAAGTGCCCTTCTCTCCTCCCTCCCCTCACCCTGCCTCCCTCCCTTCCCCAGCGTTTCTCCCCTTTTATTGTGCCCCTCGGTTTGTCCAGAAGGACCGTACCTTGTAGAGCCACGACCCTCCAGGGTCGTGGCTGGCTCTGTGGAGGTCCTCTCGTCGGTCTGGGCTGGTCTCCCCTGCTTCCGGTCGGGCGCTGTTCCTCTGGGTTCGGGTTCCGCCGCTTCCAGGCCACTGGGGTCCTCCTCCGATGTCCTTGTCGCCGTCTCTCTCTTCCTCCTTAGGTTCGCCGTCGCCGCCGTCGTTCTCCTTCCTCTCTTCCTTCCCGGCTCTCTCCCTCTCGACCGGAGCTTCCGTCTTTTGGCCGCCTGGTGGCCAATCCGGAGCCTCCTCGTCACCGGAGGTTGCCGAGGCAACCTCAGGACGCTGGCCTCGTTGCGGACGCGTTTCCAGGGGAACCTGGGAACGCGGCCGTAGCGGTTCCGTTTCTGCCGGTTCCCCGCTGTTGCCCGGGGCGGCCCGGTCACATTGCCATTTTCGAATCCTAGCCATTTGGCTCCCGCAACCTGTTTCATGTATCACATGACTAGGTGTATTTGGCAGTGGCTTTTGTGTATTCCTCCCAGACAGTCACACAATAAAGGGATTGGGTGTTGGCGGGATGGGTCATCCTAACTGAATGGGAGGGGCGGAGCTGTGCACAGCCCCACTTGCACTTTAAAGCAGCTGCCTCAGCCCTCACACAAAGAAACCTTCAAACTAGCCACTTGTGCCTCAGAGATTATGGGATCAGGGCAGGGAGGCAGAAAATTGCAGATACCTCTGTGGTGCGAAAACTCCAGAAGTTGCTTCTATTTTAAAGCTAACACCAGGTATAAAATTAGGACCCTCAGACCCCCTTTTCATTACACTACTGGACCTGTGGATACTAAGAAGAAGGACTGCCCTGCTGCCAGAGGACTGCCCTGCTGCTTGAGGACTGCCCTGTTCTGTGAGAAAGAAGGCTGGACCTGTTTTCTTTATCCTCGACACAGTAACTCCAAGGCTCTTGTGGTTGACCTCCTGTTCTGACTTAAAGGGTCACAAGAAGCTCCACAGGTCTTCTTTCAACTGCCTACATGACCTGCTGTAACTGGACCTGCCTGAACCTGCAATTGGATCTTTCTGAGCCCAGCTGGCCTCTGCTAGAGTGATTCTCTGATCCTCAAGAGGTGCCTCCCCAGGTCTTGGGCCTTTGGTTGGCAGCAGAGGGTACTCCTCTGGAAAGAAATGAAGAAATCCTCAAAGACATCCAGCGACAACCAGCAACATATGATTTGTACTTTGCGTGACAGCATGCAGCGTCTGCCAATCTGAAGCTCCAGCAACAACCATCCCTGACGCCCGACAGGATATTCGCGCTACAGTGACGACCATCCATGATGCCACGCCCGCTCTTCACACTATAGAAACAACCATCCGCAACGCTCTCCTTGTGGCCTCCCCCACAGCAAACTGAATACTTTGTGCTCAAATTTAAAAAGGTAACTTTTTCAGCATGACTTACCTGGTTTATGTCTCAGGCCCATGTTCCGTCGCAGTCAGCCTGAACTTGTGACTTTCCTGCAGTCTAGCACAATCACATAATGGGGCATTTAGGCACTATACTTATATAGAACTTTGGAATACATATCTCTGGTTCTACAGATTGGATTTTTGTCATATTGGTGTCAAATAATTTATTAAAATGTCCTCTATATTTCTAAAATGTGTGTGTTTTCACTGTTTAAGTGCTGCATGAATACTTTACACCTTGCCTCTAAGGTCCTGCTAGTCAGGACCCCAGTGCTTATGGTTTGTGGCCTACTTGTCAGTATGTTTCACTGTTTTTTTCAGTATGCTTGACTGTGTCACTGGGATCCTGCTAACCAGGACCCCAGTGCTTATTCTCTCTCTGTTTTCAAATTTGTCACTACATACTGATACCCAGTTCGCCACAAGAAATGTCCAGATAACCTGTTCCTTGTCATTATATGTAGAGTGTCATATCAATTTTAAAACAAAGTACTTTTCTGGGCACAGATGAAGCACTGTTTGGACATTGATTTATTAGGTGCTACTTATGGTACACTGAGCTCTGAGTCTCTTACCCAACTAGAGAGTAAACCTTGCACTGGCTACTCTGAGGATCAAGTTCTAAGGGGCTATTTAGAGTTGATAAGTGGGCCAGGCCCTGGAATATCAATGAAAAAAGAAAAGACCTCACTTAACAAAATGTGTGCCCAATTACTCCCACATTTCCCAGGACACCAGAATAAGTGACCAAAGCTGTGATTGGAAAATGATACACAAACTAGGAGCCAGAGTCTTTAGGAATCCTGCCAAAGAGGTAATGTGCTGTTTATGTCTTAGAATCCTCTATTTGTTTATTTATTTTCTGATGGTTTATTCAACTATTCACATCACCTTTGGGCCACTCCTGAATGGTGCCATTTTTCCCACTCCTCAAAATCTTTCTCGTCTCAGAATGATCCCTTTATTGGACCAGCCAATATCACGAAAAATGCTTTGCTCTGGAAACATGGGTAAGCTTCACCTTTCAACTGCTCTGCTAATGCCATTGCCATATGCCAAATCTAGTGCAATGGTCACATCACTGCAATAAACTAATGAATCCATCTTCAGTTAAATGAGTTCAGATCTGAATACTGAACTGTTTATGAAATGTGTATGGACTCTAACTACATAGTTAAGTACTGTGGTACTTGCCTAGCACAGCACTGAAAGGGACCATCACCATCCATCTCTCCATCTACAGCCTGAAATATGGCACAAGATATGCAGTGGTAAAGGAAGAACAGATACCCGAAATAAAGGATACAAAACAACAATTATTTAAATACACAACCAATCTACCCTAAATAGAAATATCTAGAATATCTGAAGCATTTCACAGTTTCAGCAACATAACAATATTTCAGCAATTACGATAAACCTATACATAACAGATATCCTCAACACCAGATACGTTTCAGCATGAACAACAAACCTATACATAACAGATATCCTAGACATCTGGAACATCTAAGATATCAGGATATTCTGGAAAAAGAAGGCATTAATGAGTTAAATAATCATCTGGATGAGATAATAAGATAGTTGTGTAACTACCCAGCCTGACTTGGGCTTTGTACTTCCACTTGAACATTCAATCCTACCGGACGTCCCCACTACATTGCTACTCAAACCTCTAATAGGAGGTTTGATTTCTCTATCTAACAACCATGCAGACCTCTTCCTATGTGTGTTTAGTTCCTGTTCCTTAGTCACAGTTCTTTCATTTTTGACATCCATTCTTGGACTTACCATTACTCAAGTTATCAGAATTGGTAAGGGCTTACACAACTTCCTAGGGTTCAGTATACACCTTTTCCCTTTCTGAATGTTGCCATGTTTTTTATCATGCACCATGTCTATTGTCATAGTACTTCTTATATACACTCTGAGTTTTCTCAATATTCTTTCTCACCACTTCAAAAGACCGATCTACTTGATTTGTCTCTGAGATCGAACTGAAACTTTCTTTTGTGTAATGTGTTATACCACATATGATAAAAATGGGTTGCAACCAGTAACTGTGTGAGTATTATGATATGACCACACTATTTTTTTCACTTACAGGTCCCACTCTTTTTTACTCATTGGTAGAAATCTGCAGTGTACCCAATACATTTTTCTACTTCATTGTTTCCTTCAGGGTGATCTGTGTTCTACACAATTCCATTTTAAAAATGTCTTGAATTCCTCAGCTTTGAATTAGGTACCATTGTACGTGATCAATTTCTTTGGCAACACTTCCTTTGGAAATTCTGTCCAGAAATATATGCTCGTAGTATCACCACAATCCAAGAAATCTACTTCTGGCCATTTGGAAAGATAATCTGTGGCAACTAGAACAAACCTACTCTGTTGATACTCATACACTGGACCCATTCTGTCCATGCCTACGTTATGACACAACACCTTAGGACACTTAATAATTACCAAAGTTTAATACTCAGTTGGGGCTTATCCGCTCAGAACTTTCCTCACGTCTACTAATACAGCATTCTATATTCATAGCTATTCCTGCCCAATTCTTTTTCTCTTTTGTTTACTTTAGCAATACCCGGTGTGTGAGAAAAGGAATTGTTTTGACATGACTAGCCCCCATGTTTTGCCTGATGTTTGATGTAGCCTGGAAGCTGTAGTGCCTAGGGCCCCTGCCAACCAGGGGCCCTGGGCTAGAGCTCTTTCCCTAAAGCTGTTGTGATGCATTGGCCCAATTGGATACACCCTTAACTACCACTATAAGTCACTAGTAAATGGGTGCCCAGGGCATAGGAAACTATGGGTAGGCCCCTGAGGGCAGCAGCACTGATTGTGCCACCCTCTAGGGCCGTGCATCCAGATGCAGCCAGCACTGCCATTGCAGGCTGAGTGTCCTGGTGCAAACCTAAAACACAAACTCGACATGGCACACTGCCTGTGTGCCTGTCCACCATACACTGCATTAACTGTAGGTAAGACACCCCTCTGGCAGGCCTTACAGCCCTACGGCAGAGGGCACCATATTATATGTGAGGGCATGGCTGCATGAGCAATATGCCCCCATTGTGTCCTTGCCAAACCTGGGACATAGTGAGTGATCAGAGCAGCCATTTTAATACATGTGCTGGACACTGGTCAACACGAGTTTCCCAGATACATGATGGCCACTTTGAACCCTTGGTTGTTTGGTATCAAACTTCGAGTGATAAATCCAAACTGGTACCAGTTTTGGATTTATCCCCAAATGTACCAAGGGGTCACCTAAGACGTGCCCCCTGCAAAAGCTAACTACCCTGGCATGGTTGCTGACTGGTTCTAAGCAGTCTGCTATCTCCAGACACCCAATCTACAAACCTTGGGGGAGAGCCCTGTCTCTCTAATTTGTAAAACAATGCCCTTCTATGGGTGGAGGAGCTAACACCCCCTCCCTCAGGAATGTGCACTGCCCTGGCGGTGAGCTTCAAAGGGCTTACCGCCTTTGAAACTTGACCCCCAGGCCTGCGGTTAGCAGCAGCTGGTCAGCCCCTTTGCAACCCCCCACTTTTGGTGGGAGCAAAGGCAGGAAACTACACAGAGGGTAGGATGAGTGCCCCCAGCTGGCAAGTACCACCCCTAAGGTGTTGCCTGTGAGGGGGACACTCCATTTCATTTTCCTCCATCTTAAATGGAAGGAAAATAGCCAATCAGAGTTAGGGAAGTGACCCTTCCCACAGGAATTGGTCACTATAGTGGGTGTGGCCACATGAGGGTAAGTGTCCCATTGGACACTACCAGGTTCCCCCTAAACACCCACTAAATACATTATTTAGTGGGCACCCCATGACCAGATAATCTGATTTGAAGGACACAAAGAAGACCAGCCCAAAAAAGATCTAAGGCGCGAGAACTGTGGACCTGCTGCATAAAGAAAAGGTGCCAAACCCTGCCTGCTGCACCCAGGACCTGACAATCGCCGCTGAGGAGCTGCTGGACAGCTGGACTGCCCTCAAGAACCTCCAAATTTCACCAGTCACCCAATAACTACCTCCAGAATAGAGGTACCTGTAGTGAAATGTGTGTTTTGACCACTGACTTCGTGTTGCACCACTTTGCACCTGGCCTAGCTGTCCAGTGTTCACCAGTTACAGACTCCATTTTGTATTCAGTTTAGCCTTAGCTTCATTCTGCCTATTGACTTTATCGTAGCATTAGACACTGCCATATTAAAGCCTGCCCGTAATTTTCCACATTGTAAACTGTGCATTCTGTCTTGTTCTCGTATTAATTCCCGCCAAGGGCTTTGGCTGATAAGAATGTACTCAGACGGCAGGGAAAGGCCTTGCTTTGACTTGACATCTTGGGATTGTGGCCAAGTCTCAACGTGTTATTTTCAATGCATACCTAAACTAGCCAGCATATTTGAATACTTCTTGTGCAACAGGAGGGTTTTTTCCATAAAGCTCCTTCTTTGTTTTTTTAAGATGTAAAACAGACCCAGTTCGACAGTAGGAGATTCAGAGACCTCAATCAGGATTCAGACGTTGGATGCCTGATATAGATTTCCCGTGAGGGTAGAGATCTCTCTTTCTCTTTCGCAGTCGAACGGGGTCATCGACTTGCTGGCAGGAGAAAGATCTAGCACCTGACAGGCCCTATGGTGATGCATTTTTATTAATTATTTGCTTTGCATTATAATATAGATACATATATTTGCTGTGTATATTGCAGTGGAGAATCATTTTGGTATGTTTTCATTTAATTGCTGTGACTATTTTTAAGCGTGTGCTTTTTACATGCTAATCTCCTTTTAGGAACCTTGCGTAGTGAAATAATAAATGTCTTCTTTGGACTAAAAAGTGCATTCCAGAGATATTTTGTCAGTGTATGAGTATTTCAGCTCGGTCATTAGTGAAAAGCAAAACATTTTGGTGTAGATCGGACAGTCTAAAAGAGAGGTTGGAGGTTGAGAGTGCACAATTTAAAAGTGTAAATATATTTTTATTCAGAGAGCTAAAGGAAGCACCGCAAACCATGTTTGAAAATGGATGTGAAATTAAAATGCCATCTGTTGTCTTGGCAAATGTGTTTTCTTGTTTATCAGGACTTTCTACATTTTGGGATAGGTGCTTGGATAAAACAAAATTATTGAATGTTTTTACATGTTTAGAAAAGGTGCTTTTTGAATGGAATGAAATCCCTTTTGTTCTTGACAGAAGGGTTTGGATACTTTTGTCTGCTTACAGAAAAATGGATGAGAGATGTAAACAGTTAGAATATGCAAATCAGAAATTGAAGGAACAACTTAAGACAAAAAATAATAAGTTATTGCAAGCTGTCACAGGGGAATCTGACTTTTCACATTCCAGTAGTGAGGAGGTTAAAAAAGGTGGGGGCCAGTGTGAGCTGCCTGAGCAGAACGTAGTTCGTTCGCAGCCAATATTTGGATGAAAATACAGAGTAGCCCACAGTTTTTGGCAGGAGTTGAAATGCATTCTTTAAAAGATTACACCCAGCAAGAAGTTCAGGATGTTAACGATATAGTCTTTTGCAGAGTACAATGTGTACAAATAATTCAGACAAGACACAGGGACTATTGTAAAATGTGCAGTTTACATGAATTCACTGGAATCCAGAACATAGAGAGATGTTGGTACAGGTAAAACAAAAGATTTTGGAGTTTGCTACTCCTCAAACTAAGCAAGAGACCAAGGGTTTCATGGGATTGTTAGATTTTTGGAAACAGCATGACCCTCATCTGAGTAAAATCTTAACCCTTTGTAAAAAGTAACAAAAAAACATGAGTTTGAATGGGGTGAAGAGCAGCAGTATGCTTTTGATGTGGTAAATGAAATAAATCAACAGACTTTAGACTTGTGGCCAGTGCAGGAGGGAGACATTGAGTTACATGTAACTGTTCAAGGACAATATGCAAATTGGAGTATGTGGCAAAAACAAGGGAGGACGGGGTGCCCCTGGGATTTTGGACTTAAAACTACCTGACTCTGGGGAGTGCTATACTCCTTTTGAAAAACAGCTTTTGGCCTGTTATTGGGCTCTAGGGGATACTGAGCAAATAACACTAGGTCATAATGGACCAGAAATACCAATCATGCAGTGGGTGATGAGTTCACCTAAAGCTCACCATATAGGACATGCACAAGAGGCTAGTATCATGCACTGAGAATGGTACATACAATTTAGGGCTCGTGTAGGACCGGCAGCCACTGCAGCCCTACATGAACAGCTGTCACAAGCTCCTGTACAGGATGAGGAGAGGGTGCAGGAGGTACCACAGGTAAAAGAGTTACCAGTGAGATGGGGTGTGCCATTTGAATCCTTGTTCCCTGAGGACAGGAAGCATGTTTGGTTCACTAATGATTCATTCAACTACGTGGGTACCAAAAGACATTGGAAAGCAGTGTCATACAATCCAGTTACTAAAAAGTTGTTGACCACCACAGGGGAAATTAAAAGTAGCCAATATGCAGAGTTGTATGCTGTGTATCAGGCTCTAAAGCAAGAGCTGCTTGAGACTTGTCATATTTACACTGATTCTTGGTCCACTGCCAATGGGTTAGCCACTTGGCTTCCCACATGACATGCACATAACTGGTTCATTCACTCAAAGGAGATGTGGGGCAAAGAGTGGTGGCAGGAAATTTGGGAAATGTTAGAACAGAGTAGAGTCACAGTGTACTGTTATAGATACTCATTTCCCATTGACACACTAGAATGTTGGTTCAATTTCCTTGCAGACGACAAAGCCAAAATTTCAGAGGCAGAAGTGGCAGTTTAGAATTCTGACTTGGTGGAGATGGCTAAATGGGAGCACCAGAACTTGTGTACTTTAGGATTGGCACTCTTCATTAACATAATTTTAGGAGAAAACCCTTCTACAGCCCCCATTTAACCTGACAGTACATTGAGAAATTATTTAGGAACCTTTAATTCCATATTCACGCTCTCTTCCAAAAAAAAACCTGATTCAAGCTGTTTGGATCAAGAATGATATCTAAATTTAATCAGTCTAAACTGCTGGTCCCTCTTTAGCTGTATATAGTTTTCTGAGTGTCTTTCTGTCCTCAAATTCAAAAGTGATGCTTCTATAACCTAACATTGGAATGGAGTGAAGTTATTTGGGCTTATATCAGATGAAAGCAATTTGTTTCCCAATGCATCCCCAAACAATTATTTCCAAATACTATTGTGCATGGGGATGTGGAATCTGCCACAATGAGTAAGGATACCCAACCTAACTTGATATCGCAAGCACACTTATCGTGTGAATTTTTGTCAAGACTGCAAACTTGGACTTAGCAATGGAATTCCTGGTTGGCTAGGGTATGTGCCTCAGCCAAGCACAAACCATCACTCTAGTCAGGGCGGGTAAGTTACATGCCAAAGATAACCCATGCTCACCCCCAGTAGCTTGGCATAGAGCAGTCAGGCTTATCAGCAGAGGCAATGTGTAAAGCATTTGCACAACACACAGGAGCCAGTGACACAATAAATACACCACAAAGAAAACTCCACAAGAAGTTATATAAAAAGAAACAGTGTTGCATAAACATAATCTCTAGACCAAAACAACATCAACCAATAACACTTTGACAAATAAGCAGTTGTCAGATCATCATCATAGTGCAACTAAAAGCAATATTATCACATCACGTTACACCCTGCACAAACAGCAGTGTGTCCCAGCATCATAGTGAAAGCAGAAAGAGGCGGATTCCAATGTTGCATAGGTCATGTAAAACATTACCCTCTACGTGCACCCTAGGCAGATATTGAAACATATTTTTTATCCCCAACAAAGTGACCAAGACATGTAATCAGATATCAGGTCCAAAAACACAGAGGAAAGGGCACACAGTGGTGAACTGTGTATCATCCATCAACGAAGCCCTCTATACAAAGGCTTTTACTCCTCTGCTCTCCTTTTAGAAGATATACGGTAGAGGCAGATCTTCCCTGGTCAGCGTATCCAAAAATCACCCCCAAACGTCCCCCTGCATTAGGGTTACAGCGCGTCTGCGCTTCCTTTATAAGTTATCTGGTGAGTAAAAGAACCCACCACAAACAGCCCAGGAGCTCCAGCAGTCCTATCAACAGAAATGCAGTATTGCCAAATAGCCCTAACAGGATCGGGAACCTCGGTCGAGGGTCGCCACCTCGTCCTGCTGGAATATAAAGTGCATTACCCACTGAGCCAGTGTCCCTGCCCTGTATGCTTTATCCAAGAAAAAGGTGTGGGGGGACACACACCACAGAAATCTGTGGGAAGACCTCATCGGGTCCACAGCGCCTACTGCAGTCAGGGTGGCTGCCTGCTAATGTGCAAGCTTCTGCCGGGCAAGGGGGTCTGACAGCAATGCTCCAGGAAACATAGCAGTGCATCGGGGCCCTCCCAGACCGCTGAGCCAGGAGGCCAGATAACCTTAACCTCCAGGCAGGGCTGCCCACAAGTGCCACACCGAACACCCACACCCAGCAAGGTGTGCAAGTTCCCCACAGGGAAATTCTTGGAGGTAGCCGCCTGTGTCCACACGGTGCGGCTGCCGAACCCAGCCTCTCCTGGGTCAGGGCAAGTGTGGCGCAGCCTCCAACCTTTCAAGGCTGGCCGCGTGTTCTCATCGGACCTTCTCACAGCACTCTCCAGGTATAAACTCAAATGGTTAGTGTTCCCCAGGCACTATATATTTTTTTGGTAGCAGTAAGCTCACACTGCCCCCTGGGAGGACACTTGGGGGGGAATCCATAGCCAAAAAGGCAGGCCAGTACATGACACAATGTTCAGGTGGCAGTTCCTCCTTGTAGGACCATAGTATCTTAGGAGTCTAGAGTCAGGGAACAGGCTGGCAGCAGGGCAACATGCAGAAAAGCACTCTCGATTAGTCATTTGGGACACCCAGCAGATGCCAGGCAGCAGCACAACAAAAGAAGAGCAGTCCAGATGGGTCCTTTGTACAGTCCAGCAGTCCCTCTGACAGAGGTTCAGTCCCAGTTCCAAAAATGCTCTACAAATCAGAGGGCTACAGCCCCTCTAATTATACTCAGAAATTCCTTTGTTCAGGGGGTGACTTCAAAGGAGTCCTTTCAAGTCAAGCACAACACCTTTCAACTCAGCCCTGTCTCCAGACATCAGGAGGGGGTAATCAGTCCATTGTGTGAGGGTAGATGTAATGTGTGAACGACCCTCCCTCTCCCCAGCCCAGGAAGACTATAATTATGCAGGTGCCTCTTCTGTCACAACCAACCCTTCCTGTGTATTGGCTGTCTGGAAAGTATGCTGTCCCCAGATGTGGATTGGAGTCAGGCTGCAACAGCCCTAGAGATATAAGCACAGAGAAATGCCCACTTTCTAAAAGTGGCATTTCTACAATGGTAATTATAAATCCACCTATACCAGTAAGCATGAACTCTAACTACCATTCCAAACATACTAAACATGCCCACACGATGCAGGCCCACACTATTCCTCATAGATCAGAAGATACCATTTAGACATATGTCAGGGCATTTCCAATGCAATCCTATGAGAGGAGCATCACTCACAGTAGTGAGAAACTAAATAGGCTGTTTGTCACGACTGGGACATGTAGTACATAAAATAAACATATCCTACCTTTTACACACACAACACCCTGCCCATATAGACATCTAGGGCCTACCTTAGGGGTGATTTAGATGTAGTAAAAAGGGAGTTTAGGCCTTGGCAAGTAGTTTGACCTGCCAAGTCAATATGGCAGAAAACTGCACATGCAGTTCCTGCAGTGGCAGGCCTGAGACAGGTTTAAAAGGCTACTTCTATGGGTGGTACAATCTGCAATGCAGGCCTACTAGTAGCATTTAATTTACAGGCCCTGGGTATATGTTCTACAAGGGACTTACAGGTCAAATAAATAAGCCAAACATGTATAAGCCAATTATACCAAGTTGTAGGGGAGAGAGCACATGACTTGATCACTGATTTGCAGTGGTAAAGTGCCCAGAGTCCTAAAGCCGACATAAAGACGGTCAGACAAATGTAAGGAGAAAGGCAGAAAATTTGGGGATTACCCTGGAGAAAAGCCCATTTCCAACACTTGGGTGGTCATTACAACCCTGGCGGATGGTGTTAAAGCAACGGTAAAACCGACAACAGGCCGGTGTTAAAAAAATTGGAATTATGACTGTGGCGGAAACCGCCAACAAAGACAGCCACTTTAACACGCAGACTGCCACGGCGGTACAGACAAACAGCGCGGCGGTCACCGCCAACAGACAGGCGGAGGACAATGTACCACCCACAGTATCATAACCTACCAATCCGCCACCTTTTCCGGGGCGGATTCACCACGGATAAAAACACGGCGGAAACAGCCATTTTAAAGGGAAAACGCTCACCTCTACACACTCCATGAGGAACGAGGGCACCATGGAGCTGGAACTCCATATTCTCCCTGCGATAGTCTTCCTGCTCCTATACGAGGATCATCAACGCCGGCGGCGAAGACCACGGTGAGTACTGCACCTACGACATAGGGGAGGGGGGAGGACACACACAACCAACATCCCAACCCCCACCCCGACCCTCACCCACTACAACACACACACCAATGCATATCTATACATTACAGTAACAACCCCCAACCCCCCCCGGAAGAATGCAAAGACAAAAGGAAATGAGTTGAACCATTGTAATATATCAAAATACAGTACGCAAATATATACATATATATATATACACATTAAACAAATATACACCACGATTAGTAGTGCAGGTATTGCACCATTCATTGTCCGTGGACCACTGGGCCCAAAATGCATGGGCGAGGCCCACACAAGATACCCGATCAAAACAGAGAGAACACTGCAGGGGAATCAGATAGAAATACAACAGGCACCTCAGGGGGAAGGGAAGGCGGGGCACCTCAGCCGGATGAGTGCACAACGCCAGATCCACGAGGGGGCTCCATGCCCATTGATGTATCCTGGGGAGTGCAGAGTCACAGTCTCTCAAGTCTCTGCAGTGGGTGGGTTGCCCACTGTACCATCCTGGGGAGTGCAAAGCCACAGTCTCTCAAGTCTCCCAAGTGGGTGGGTTGCCCACTGTACCATCCTGGGGAGTGCAAAGCCACAGTCTCTCAAGTCTCTGCAGTGGGTGGGTTGCCCACTGTACCATCCTGGGGAGTGCAAAGCCACAGTCTCTCAAGTCTCTGCAGTGGGTGGGTTGCCCACTGTACCATCCTGGGGAGTGCAGAGCCACAGTCTCTCAAGTGGATAACAGTCTCCACTGGTTCTGGAGGGGGCATTGTGCCCAGAGTGCTTCATCCTGCCAAGGACTGAGGTAGTGGATGTATGTCTCCACTGGTTCTGGAGGGGGCTTTGTGCCCAGAGTGATTTATCCTGCCTAGGACTGAGGTAGTGGATGCAAGTCTCCACTGGTTCTGGAGGGGGCTGTGTGCCCAGAGTGCTTCATCCTGCCAAGGACTGAGGTAGTGTATGCAAGTCTCCACTGGTTCTGGAGGGGGCTTTGTGCCCAGAGTGCTTCACCCTGCCAAGGACTGAGGTAGTGGATGCAAGTCTCCACTGGTTCTGGAGGGGGACTGGTGCCCAGAGTGCAGCACACACCCCGTGACGGTCCTAGTTGCGTCACAGCCCCTGCCGCAAATGGGCTAGCGGTGCATTCCATGGCGGTCTTTGCCCTGTTCAGCGGTCCCTGGCCTGTTCAGCGGTGCTTGAGTTGCCAGTGTCAGACCTGTTCAGCGGTGCATTCCATGGCGGTCTTTGCCCTGTTCAGCGGTCCCTGGCCTGTTCAGCGGTGCTTGAGTTGCCAGTGTCAGACCTGTTCAGCGGTGCATTCCATGGCAGTCTTTGCCCTGTTCAGCGGTCCCTGGCCTGTTCAGCGGTGCTTGAGTTGCCAGTGTCAGACCTGTTCAGCGGTGCATTCCATGGCGGTCTTTGCCCTGTTCAGCGGTCCCTGGCCTGTTCAGCGGTGCTTGCCAAGGCGGTCCTTCATTGCCCAGCAGGGCTGTGGCTGGCGGTCCTTCATGGGTCAGCTGGGCTGTGGCTGGCGGGGCCCTCCTGGCCAGCTGGGCTGTGGCTGGCGGTCCTTCATGGGTCAGCTGGCCTGTGGCTGGCGGGGCCCTCCTGGCCAGCTGAGCTGTGGCTGGCGGTCCTTCATGGGTCAGCTGGGCTGTGGCTGGCGGGGCCCTCCTGGCCAGCTGGGCTGTGGCTGGCGGTGACCTCCTGGCCAGTGACGATGGGGCTGGCCTCCTGGGCAGTGACTCTGGCGGTGGCCTCCTGGCCAGTGACGATGGGGATGGCCTGCTGGGCAGTGACTCTGGCAGTGGCCTCCTGGCCAGTGACGATGGGGCTGGCCTCCTGGGCAGTGACTCTTGCGGTGGCCTCCTGGCCAGTGACGATGGGGCTGGCCTCCTGGGCAGTGACTCTGGCGGTGGCCTCCTGGCCAGTGACGATGGGGCTGGCGGTGGCCTCCTGGGCAGCGGGGATGATGGCGGTCTTCTCCGCCGTGCTGCTCCTCCCAGACTTTGGAGATTTCTTCTGCCCCTTCCCCACCTTGGGAGGAGTCACAGCTGAGTCGACACTCCCCCTGGGACCCTTGTGAGCGGCTTTGCTGGCTGGAGTCTTCCCCCTCTGCCGCCGGGCACTGTCCAACATCTGGTGCTTCACAGGGGGCGGGACTGGCTGTGCTGTGGCTCCGTGCCACACTGGCTGTCCTGGTGGCCGGTGCACTCCACATACCGGTAACAACAGGCACCACTGGTCCCGGAGATTTTTGGGCTGAGGTGCTAGTATGGGACCTATGAGTTGGAAGGGGGGAGGGGTGGTGGGAAATAGGTTAAGGGGGGGACAGGAAAAGTTTTTGGGGAGACACTGGTACGGGTAGATGGACAGGGTTTGGGAGTGGAGGAAGAGGTGGTGGTTGTAGGAGGTGTAACTTTTGTTGATTTGGGTGCAGGTGCATGGGCTGGAGGCTGTGGTGAGGTGGATGGCTGTTGGGTGGGTGTGTGCCTGCGTTTGTGTATCTTCGGAGGGGGCGTCACAGACACACTGGTAGAGGACACAGGGGACGTGTAAATGGTAGTGGGGGTGGTGAGTGCACGTGAGCGGGGTGTGGTGGTGGGTGTGCTGGTGCGGGACGTAGTGGCTGTAGTGGTAGTGCATGCAGGTGTGAGTGTAGACGAGACTGGGAGGGAGGAGGGAGACGAGGAGGAGGGGGACACAGTGGAGGGAGTGGATGTTGGTGTGTCTGTATGTGTGTGATGCTTGCATGAGTGCCTGTGGGATGTGTGGTGCTTATGTTTGCCTGAGCTTCCCTTGTGTGGTGAGGTGTGTGCTTGCTGGTCTGATGGTGTGCTTGGGATAGGCTGGGGTACAGGGGATTGGGTCTGGGTGGAGGAAGTTGGAGGGGGGAGGCTAGATACAGGGACAATGGCTGCCATCAGTGCTGAGGCCAGAGTTTGCAGGGTTCGATGAAGGGCAGCCTGACCAGAATGAATGCCCTCCAGGAATGCATTTGTGTGTTGCAATTCCCTTTCTACACCCTGGATGGCATTCAAAATGGTAGACTGCCCAACAGTGAGGGACCTGAGGAGGTCAATGGCCTCCTCACTGAGGGCAGCAGAGGTGACAGGGGCAGGGGCTGAGGTGCCTGGGGCGAAAGTGATGCCCACCCTCCTGGGTGAGCGGGCACGGGGCACACGCTGAGGGGCTGCTGGGAGGGCGGTGCTGGTGGGGGGGATGGCGGCTGTACCTGTAGAAGTCGGGGGCACAGATTTTGCCGCCACCACAAGGGAGCTCCCATCGGAGGACGAGTCGCGTCGCTGGTTGCAGATCCTGTGACCGCCGTGGTGCTCCCCTCGCCCTCCGTCCCACTGGTGTATTCCGAGTCCGTGGTGTGGCCCTGCATGACCATGTGGGATGCAGCTTCCTCATGCTCCGGTGCCACTGTACCTCCGCCTGATGATGCTGATGCACACAAGAACAGGGAGACCACAAAAAGGGGGGGGACGACAGAAGAAAGACAGGTTGAGTGCATGGCTTACCGCTACCATTGGCGGACAATACAGACACAGCAGCCCCCTGCACTACGTCGCGCTGTTGGGCTCTACAGATGCAATTCCTGGGATATGGCCTACATGGCTATGGATGACATCTGCACACATAGATGACACAGGGGCATGAATACCTGTACTTGGCACTCTACGGAGTTGGGGTGGGGTGCAACATGGCCTGCATTACGGAGGGGCCTAGCCTACGGAACTCGCCCTGGCCTAGGGAAACCCACAGCCCTCCTCCCCCACCCAGACACCTTCACTGCGCGCAAAGTCTGCTGAATGATGTTGTACTCACCCCCTTGTGTCTGCTGTGATGCCCTCAAGCGCCCATCCAACTCAGGGTAGGCCACCGCCAGGATCCGGAACATAAGGGGGGTCATGGTTCGACGAGCACCCCTCCCACGTTGAGAGGCCATCCCCAGCTGAGCCTCCGCCGTCTTCTTGCTCCAGCGGCGAATGTCCTCCCATCTTTTCCGGCAGTGGGTGCTCCGTCTGTGATGGACCCCCAGGGTCCGGACGTCCTTGGCGATGGCACGCCAAATATCCTTCTTCTGGTGGGCGCTGACCTACATGACATGTGCAGGGGAAGAAGAGAAGTCATTACCAACTGCACCGTCTAAGTGAGTGGCCCACATCCCTACCCTTGCCATGTGGCACATGCATTCACAGTCCTTCATGCACGCAGAACTGTGCCCCCTTCATTCTTACAACCAGCCCTCTCCACACAGGCGTAGCCCATACAACGTGCTCCCTGTGTACTTACCTGTTGGTCTGGAGGACCGTAGAGTAGCGTGTACTGGGGGAGGACCCCGTCCACAAGCTTCTCCAACTCCTCTGCAGTGAAGGCAGGGGCCATTTCCCCAGACGCATGAGCCATTGTCTCTTCCAGGCCGAGGTCACAGCAGCACTTGCAGTGTATGTCCTCTCCTGTCGAAGATCAGGTATTGAGTGATTGAACAGATAGAAAATGGCGGTCACGTCCGCGGCGGTGCGTACCATGACCGCCGGCGTACATCGTCATTGGCTCCTGGGACCCATAGGGTCCAATGTTAACCAATGCAGCATTGCGCCGCGGTCTTCGACCGCCTACCGCAACAGTGTACATCGCCAGCGCAGTTACCTCACATCCCATTGTCCCAGTTTGCAGGTCAGGCTGCCGCCATTTCAGGGGCACACATGGCCTAATTACCAACTGTGTCACACATACCTAGGCCTTGTCTCACAGCACAACTACATGCCAGATTTTGTGTATGATTGGTGTTCTGTGTAGACTGTGGGTACATACCTCTGAGTTGTTTGACTCTGTGGTCGCTGTTGTCCTTCCTAGGCACCGTCCGCTGGGACATGTGAGGAGATGGCGGAATCCTCCGGTGTACCGACCGCTGGTGGACCTGTCGACAATGGAGGAAAGAAGTTTGATCATCACCTACAGGTTTGACCGTGCCACAATCCAGGAACTGTGTGCCCAGTTGGAGCCTGACCTGATGTCAGCAATCCGCCATCCCACAGGAATCCCCCCTCAAGTGCAGGCCGCTATCAGTGCTCCATTTCCTTGCAAGTGGGTCATTTCGAACAACAGTGGCCATGGCATCAGGGATGTCCCAGCCTATGTTTTCCAACGTGTTGTCCAGAGTGTTGTCTGCCCTGCTGAAACACATGCAGAGCTACATCGTTTTCCCTCAGGTGGAGGATTTGCCTACAGTTAAAGGTGACTTCTATGCCCTTGGACATATCCCCAACATCATAGGTGCCATTGATGGGACCTATGTAGCTCTGGTCCCCTCCCACAGGAGTGAACAGGTGTACAGGAACCGGAAGAGTTATCATTCCATGAATGTACAGATGGTATGTTTTGCAGACCAGTACATCTCCCAGGTAAATGCTATGTTCCCTGGCTCTGTGCATGACGCCTACATCCTGGGGAATAGCAGCATCCCTTATGTAATGGGTCAACTCCAGAGGCACCGTGTGTGGCTATTAGGGGACTCTGGTTACCCCAACCTGTCATGGCTACTGACCCCAGTGAGGAATCCCAGGACCAGGGCAGAGGAACGCTACAATGAGGCCCATGGGCGGACTAGGAGGGTGATCGAACGCACCTTCTGCCTCCTGAAGGCCAGGTTCAGGTGCCTCCATTTGACAGGTGGTTCCCTATTCTACTCACCAAAGAAGGTGTGCCAGATCATCGTGGCCTGCTGTATGCTTCACAACTTGGCTTTGCGACGACAGGTGCCTTTTCTGCAGGAGGATGGTCCAGATGACGGTGTTGTGGCAGCTGTGGAGCCTGTGGACAGTGATGAGGAGGAAGCAGAGGAAGAAGACATTGACAACAGGGACTCAGTTATCCAGCAATATTTCCAGTGACACACAGGGGAGAAAACATTCCTGCCTACTACAAGTACTTTCACACTTCAACCGCTATACTGTCTGTCGATTTCAACATGTATATGGTCACTGAGTTGTACATTTCCCTTACGGTTTCACAGGTGTGGTTTCCAACGTGTGTCATGTGCTTAGATTCCTCATGGATTTGAGATGTGTGACATAGGTATGTTGACATTACATTTGAAAACGCATTTTGTCACTGTCATTGCTAATACACATTTTCGAAATCACAGACTGACTCCAGATTGTTTTGTGCTTCAAGGGTGTTTATTGAAGTACTAAATATTGGAGGGGGGTTGTAAAATGGTGAGGGGTGATGGGAGAGGAATGTCCATGGCAGAGGCCAGTCTATTAGTCTCACAGGTGCATTGGCCATATGGGCATAGGAAGTGGAGCTGGGGCAGTTCCAATATGGACAGGGTTACAAAGTGGGACAGTAGGATGACAATCAGGGTGGTCTCATTTCTTTGCGGGGGTCTTGGCATCGTGGTCTGTCTTGTTCCTGTATCTCAGGGACCGCTTGTGGGGTGGTTCTCCGTCTGCAAGGGGTGGGGTGCTGGTGTGGTGGTCCTGTGGCGGTGCCTCCTGTCCACTAGTGCCGGCGTAGGTGGTGGGCAGTTCATCGTCCATGCTAGTGTCAGGGGCCCCTTGGAATGCCACAGTGTCCCTCCTGGTGTTAAGTATTTCCTTCAGCACCCCTACGATGGTGCCCAGGGCGGAGCTGATGGTTCTGAGTTCCTCCCTGAACCCCAAATACTGTTCCTCCTGCATGCGCTGGGTCTCCTGAAATTTGGCCAGGACCGTTGCCATCGTCTCCTGGGAGTGGTGGTATGCTCCCATGATGGAGGAGAGGGCCTCGTGGAGAGTGGGTTCCCTTGGCCTGTCCGCCCCCTGTCGCACAGCAGCCCTCCCAGTTCCCCTGTGTTCCTGTGCCTCTGTCCCCTGGACCGTGTGCCCACTGCCACTGCCCCCAGGTCCCTGTTGTTGTTGGGGTGGTGGGTTATCCTGGGTTCCCTGTAGTGGTGGACACACAGCTGATTGACGTGTCCTAGGCACGGAGGTATGGGCCCGCTGGGTGGGTGCTGTGCTGGTGTTACTAGAGTGTGGAAGGTCTGTGGTGGGCTGTGCCTGTGTGAGGGGAACGGACTGTCCCGAGGCCCACGATGGTCCGGGCTGGTCATCTGGATCCAGTTGGACAGAGCTGCTGTCATCACTGTGGGCCTCTTCTGTGGGTGGGGTGGAGATGTCTGGACCCTCCTGTCTGGTGACATTGGGTAGTGGTCCTGCAGGGGTGTAAAAGCATGATTATTGAATCTGTGTGTGTCATGGTGTGCAATGGGTGGATGACCGTGTACCCCAGTGCTAGCATTCCTGTGTGGGGGCTTGTGTGATGATGGTTGAGGGGGGTGTTATGGGTATGTGCAGTGGGCATGCTTTAGTGATGGGTGTCCATGCTTTGTTTTGTCATGCAGGGCTTGGTGTTGGGATGGGTGGTTTGTGTTATTAGTACATTTGTGAGGAGTTGGAGTGATAGGGGAGGGGGTGAGGGTGGGGGTCTGTGATAGCATGCAGGTAGGGTGGGGGATATGATAATTAAGATTTGACTTACCAGAGTCCATTCCTCCACCGACTCCTGCGAGGCCCTCAGGATGCAGAATCGCCAAGACCTGCTCCTCCCATGTTGTTAGTTGTGGGTGAGGAGGTGGGGGTCCCCCGCCAGTCCGCTGTACCGCGATGTGGTGTCTTGAGACCACGGAACGCACCTTCCCCCGTAGGTCGTTCCACCTCTTCCTGATTTCGTCCTGATTTCTTGGGTGTTGTCCCACTGCATTGACCCTGTCCACTATTCTTCGCCATAGCTCCATCTTCCTAGCTATGGAGGTGTGCTGCACCTGTGATCCAAATAGCTGTGGCTCTACCCGGACGATTTCCTCCACCATGACCCTGAGCTCCTCCTCCGAGAACCTGGGGTGCCTTTGCCGTGCCATGGGGTGGTGTAGGTGATGTGTGGGGTGGTGTCTGTGGTGATAAGTGTGGTGATATGTAGTGGCGTGTGGTGTTTTGTGCGTGGCAGTTGTGTGGGTGATGGTGTTGAGTGCCTGTGGCTGCTAGTTTGTTGATGGTGGTGTCTCTCTCTGGCCTTCTCTCTGTAATGGTGGTCGTAGGGGTTTGTGTGTGATGTGGGTGTGTGTTTTATATTGTATTGGGTGTGTGGGAGTGGTGTGTGTATGTGTGTCAGGTGTGTGTATTTCAAATTGTCCAATGTGGTGGTGTTTTGGAGATGTGTGTATATTTTGAGCGCGGCGGTGTGTACCGCCAATGGAATACCGCGGTTGAAAGACCGCCACGTGGATTCGTGGGTCGTGATAGCATGGGCGTATTTCTGTAGGCGTGACGGTGTCGGTTTTGTTTTCGCCAGTTTATCACTGACCTTTGGTGTGGCGGACTTGTGTGGGTGTCTGAATTTTGTCGGATTTCGAGATGTGGCGGAATTCCGCGGCCGCAGCGGTGTGTTGGCGGTCTTCTGCACGGCAGTAAGCGGCTTTTACCGCCAATGTTGTAATGACCCCCTTGGTGTCTTCTTAATTTCCTTATTGCCTTTTATGCCACATTATGAACATCCTTGAGAGAATAGTAGACAGTTCTTGCTATACTCCACATGTTCTTGGCTACCGCAACCATAGCATCTTCTTTGATCATCCTTACAGAGTTTGTTCTTTTGTTTAGTAATGTAGGGATCTTCATTTGAGGAAGTAACAGGTCCCTTTGAGGCTATTATAAGAGTTTTAAAGATAGATTTAAAACTGTTTAATACATCTGTAGTGCATGCCATATTATTCCCTGCAGCTTAGCCACACTTAAACTAACTCAGCTTTGCGAACCACCGCAAGCGCATCAGATAATTGAATCACCATGCACCCACAATCTCTCCTGTACTGCTTCATTGTTAACATGCATTATAATTTTATCCCTTATAAATTCATCATGCAAATTACAGAGTCTACATGTAATGGCAAGTTTTTTCAGAGTGCATACATAGTCCTCAATTTACCTTGTTTCCTTTGAAGCTAAATTAAATCTATCAATTGCCATGGAAACTCATGGGAAAAATACTCGTCTAAGTCAGGTAGTGCATGTATAAAAACATTAGATTCCATTGGTTGTCTGAATTTCCTGAGTAGGTATTTGTCATTAATCCTTTCTATATAATTTATAAAGTATTCTTTTCACTCTTGCAATTTTAGTGGTCATGAAAGGTTGAAGGGGCGTTAACGAAATGGTGTGTGCTGCACATTTAATTGGTGTCACTTGAGAATTTTTTTTAGAGTTTTTCACAGAAAATTTCCACTGTTTTGAAAAAAAATAACTAATTGTGGTTAAAACAGCATTAGTGTGAATATATTGTTACTGTAGTCACTTGAAGGAGGCAACTGTTGTCAATTGCAAACAATAATGTAGGGCAAACAAATTACCATTAATGAGGATAGTAGCTTCTTCATCTCAGTTATATGCAGTAGCATGATCTAATATGATCCTGTCTGCAGCATTTGAAGTGTGGCATAGCCAGGGAATACGTATTGCACAGGTTATTCAATGTCTGTAGCACGTGGCAGGATTCCAAGCCTGACGTGAGCCTGGAGCGTGCCTCTGGAGGTTGGATTGTGGCTGAATGCAAGCATGCATGAGGCTAGAGAGAGGTAAGATGCCACCTAGTACCTTAATCATGGGGTCGGTATCATTAAAAGGGCACATTGTTGAATAATATCAAGCCAAAAACCCTTTATGTGGTTGTCCTCTGTAGAAGTCGATGCCTATATTACAACCGCGCACAACTTATGAAGAATAACCAACCAGTAAAAGCATCTGATTAACATAACAGTCAGTCAACAGGATTGTAGACAGAGAGCATACATCAAGTAAAATAGCGTATGTTCTTGATGGGGCTGTGCAGTCTCATTGCCAGAAATGCTCTATTACAGCCCCATCTATAGCAATGCAATGAAATAATCAGCACACTATGGGCCTCATTATGAGGCTGGTCGTCTTGAGGTCCAACCTCCGCATTAAGACCCTGGTGATCAGACTGCCAGGATACCACCCTGTCCACTGGGATCAGTGATTCCGACAGGCAGATAGTGGGGGTCGGAATCAGCCAGGGCAGCGCTGTAGGCAGCGCTGCCCTGCTGATTATGACCTGGTTCTCCACCAGCCTTTTCATGGTGATTTCACTGTCATGAAAAGGCTGACGAGAACAGGTGCAGGGGGCCACCAGGGCCCCTGCACTGCCCATGCTCTTGGCATGACCAAAGCAGGGGTCCCCTTGCTCAGCACCCTTGCAATGTTCACTGTCTGCTTTGCAGACAGTGAACATTGCAAGGGTGCTGGTGCATCCTGCAGGCGACGTCATTGCCGTCGGTTCGAATATGTGCAAGAGACAATGCTGCCGCCACTTTCATGCTAGGCTGACTGGCGGAAACCAGTCAGCCTGGCAGGAAAGTCTTAATGGGTCCGGCGGGGAGGTAGCCACTATGGCGGCAACCTCCGTATCGGAAGTTTGGCGGACGGGTCTTCCTGTCCGCTGAACTCCTAATTAGGCCCTAAGTGATTTGATCAAGTGTAGGTGTGTCCTTTTAAAGTTATTCAGATGCTATTAAATTACTTCATTTATTTCAGAACACCAATATCGTGTTAGACCTGACAGCCTTAGGGTGGTCTTTCCCTAAATGCTTTGCCTGTTTGCCTCACATTTTTGCTGATTTCATTTTGTTGACCTTAGGACTCTGACCTTTTTACCACTGCTGACAAGTGCTAAAGTGAATGTGCTCTCTTCCCTAAACATGATTTGATTGGTACATCAAAAATTGGCATACTTAATTTGCTTATAAGTCCCTAGTTGAGTGCATTACATGTGCCCAGGACCTGTAAATTAAATGTGAGTGAGACTGCAGCACTTCTTTTGCCACCCACTCAAGTAGCCCTTAAACATTTCTCAGGCCTGCCATTGCAGAGCCTGTATGTTACACTGCGATGTTTACTTGGCATTTAAAATCTCTTGTCAAGCCTCAAATTCCCCGTTTAGTACATATGTCACCCCTAAGGTAGGCACTAGGCAGCTCATAGGGCGGAGTGCTATGTAATTGAAAGGCAGAACATATAGGTTAAATTTTTACATGTCCTGGTAGTAAAAAACTCTCAACATTGTTTTTCACTACTATGAGGCCTAGCCCTCTAATAGGTTAACATTGGGGATTCCTTATTACATTTCCTAAGCTGCGATTCCTGATTGAGAAGCAGTAGGCCTGTCACGTCTAGTACCTTTGGAACTGTAATGGGAAATCCTCTGTAATGGTAAAGTTGGATCTGTCATTAAACTTTTAAAAATGCTACTTTTAGAAAGTTGGCAGTTTCCTGCTTTATGCCTTATGTGCCTGCAGCGTGTCTCCAGTATATGTCTGAGCGAAGGTGACAGCTGGTTTACTGCATTCCCTCTAGACATCCTTGCACAAATGAAGGGTAGGTGTAACTGAGTGGCCATCTGCATATTGATGGATCATCCTGGGCAGGATGGGAGGGAGGAGCTGACATATACACATGAATAGACTGTCCTGGCAATTCACAACAGACTGCTTAACCCTCTGTAGTGAGCATGGAGCCAGGGCAGGAAGAAAGGACATCTGTGCACTTCAAAGACCCTCCTTTGAAGTCACCCCCACTTCCAAGGCAGAACTGGATAGTAGTACTGGGCCGCTGACCCTACCAAATCAGTACACTGCTGGACCTGTGAAGAACGCTGTCAGGAAGAAGGGCTGTTGTGGTGCTAAAGGAACTCCTACTCTAGACTGCTGCTCTGGAAGAATTGTTTTTCTGCTGTGCTGCTCTGCTGCCTGCTGGCCTCTGCCCTGCTGAGGAAGGACTGGACCAATCTGTTAGACATGGTATCCTTAGGGTGGTCTTACCCCAGACCTTTTGCATCTCACCTCCTGTTTTGTTGCTGTATCTTTTTGTTGGCCTTAGGACTCTGAGCACTTTACCACTGCTAACCAGTGCTAAAGTGCATGCGCCTCTCCCCTAAACATGATAACATTGGTGTATCTCCAATTCACATATTTGATTTCAAGTATCTCATCATGCAGCTACTTGTTTCTGATCAGGAATTACAGCTTATAGGTTTATTAAGGAATTCCCAATGCTGACTATGAAAGGAGCAGGCCTCACAGTAATGAAAAACAACTTGGGGGGGGGGGGGTCTTTCCCAGGACATGAAAAACGTATGTGTACACATCATTGGAAAGGTTATGATAAATCTTCTTTACTGGTAAAGTCAGATTTATTTTTACTATTTTAGAAATGCCACTTTTAGAAAGTGGGCATTTTTTTCCCTCACTGCTCTGTTTGCCTGACTCCAATACACGTCTAGTCTGGGCTGGGTGACAGCTACATTTGCGCATTCCCTCCGGACTCCCACAACACAGTATACTCAACTGCATCTGTATTCATCTTCATACTGATGGGTCTTCCTGGACTGTAAGGGTGAAGGGGAGCTCACACGTACACTTCAAGAGGGAAATGCCTGTCCCCACACAAAGGGCTGATTACCCCCTATTGATAGTCTGGAGCCGGGGCTGGGTTGAAACGGGGACCTGTGCACTTCAGAGAGGTCCTTTGAGATCATCCCCCATATCAAATGCTCTTGGGGTATAAGTATTAGGGCTCTGACCCCCTGAAATCAGTACACTTCTAGACCTGAAATAAACTCTGCTGGAGTAAAGGCTGCTGTGCTGAATGGATTACCACTTTGCTGTACCTAACTGTTCCTAGGAACTGCTGCCCTGATTTTGCTGCGCTGCACTGATGCCTGCTGACCTCTGCCCTGCCAAGAGGAACTGAGGACTACATCCAGAGTGACTTCAAGGGATGCAGGCTTGCCCCCTCTTCTCCCCCAGTTCTCTGGGACATCAAAGATCTCGTCACCTACTGATCAAAATACCCGTTCTAATGATGTTGGTCAGGGTGTCATGTAGATGTTGAACACTGTAGGGCTGAGGAACGATCTTTGAGGGAAGCTGCAGATGATGATCTTGGTTTCTAAGATGAAAGGTGGTAGGCGGATTCTCTGGATTCTTCCAGTGAGGAAGGAGGTGATCCATTTCAGGGCGTCTCCTTGGATTCCAATGTAATGAAGTGTTTTGATAAGGGTGTGGTGGGATACGTGTTGAAATATGTTTCTTCAAATGTTTTCAAAAGAATGGCATTCCTAGGTTGGATCAGATTTCCAGAATGTCAAACCTATCCTGGTGAATGCCTTTCACTTCAAAACGTCTCTGTGGTCTGTTGTTTCCTTGAGTACTCATTTCTTTTTAACCTCCCTGTTTATTGTCCTCTTCCTCCTCCCTGTTTCTTATTTTTTCTCTTTCTATCCTCTTCATCACACTTTGAACATCCCAGCTGGTCCTCTCCGCTCTAGCCCTCTACTATGCTTTTTCCTTAACCACTGTTTTCTCCTGGTTATAGCCATATACCTCCACCCCTACCTATACTGCAGCACTGCTACACTTTTCTATACCCCAATTTCTCTAGTATTGGCCTATGCACTTCTACTGTCATCTCTACAAATATCCTACTGCGTGTGCCCCTAAGAATACCCTTCTATCTTTACAACTACCTATAGTGTATTACATCAACCACTATTTGTACTCCTGAACCCTAGTTTTTGTACCTTTGCCGATATCTTTCTACCTCTACCACCGCCTAGCATATTTAAGCATACATTTATTATAGTAGCTCTGCCTCTAGTTATACCATAGTACCTTATCCTGTCTATACCTTATTAATCTTATCTCTAACTCCAGTCTGCTACCAGAAACTATAGCCTAGTAACTCTACCATTAACTATACCCTCATATATCTACACCTATTTATACCCTAGCATCAGTGCACATACCTATACTCTAGACTCTACACCTATCTATCCCATAGTACCTCTACATCTATCCTGTACCTGTACTCCTCCCTATGCATCAGTACCTCTACCTCTACCTCTATCCTGTACCTGTATTCCTCCCTATACATCAGTACCTATACCTCTGTCCATAGCATAGTACCTCAACTTATGCCTGTCCACTATTACTGTCATACTCTGACTTATACCCAGAGCGCACAAATAAATGTAAGCTGTGAGGTAGCTCAAGAGCAAAAATACAGGCTTGTGAATACGTTGTCTTTAAGTTTGAATGTTTTTCAGTGTTCTGCGTTATCTCTTACTATGGTGAAGATATCAGACGCCTCATCAATGTGGCCAATCACATAGGAATCATGGAAAAAGAAATGCTCAACTCATGTGGTTAAAGTAAATTGCGATATTTGTATATCATTTGCGCTTATACTGTAGCTTATCGCCTTTCAGAAAGATATGTGCTGTACTGTTTGAAATAGCTGAGCGCCACTTCAATAATGGGAAAGTTCGATCAACCTGCGTGAAATACTGTTGGAATATAGCGTTTTAAACATTATGCTGCAAAAATATTGTAGCCAGACTACGAACTACAAAAATATTATGGACATAACTGTATATAGATAAATTAATTTGAATATGCTTAGCTCCACATATATGTACGCCGTGTGTATGTGTGTGTGCAAATATGTATCTATACATACAAACATATATACGCACATATATACCCACACACACATATAAATTAATAATATATACACACAAAACCAAATTTAACTATACAAACCTAAGAAAGTCTAAAGTTATAATTATAATTTCGCCTGACTAGTGAGGTGACAACAATCTGTACAGAGGTGCCCACATTATAGTTAGATTTTTCTGCTCACGACTGGCCTGGTTTGCTAGTCTAACTTCTTCTTCCCTCAAAGATTTAAACCGGGCTATTTCCCGAGAAATAACGAAAGCAGGTAAGGATGCGTTCATGGAACCTCAGACCATACCAACTGAAGCAGAGTCCCTATTTTGTTAAAACAACACCCTCTATCTCAATTTTACACGACCCAATCCAATTCTTATCTTCTAAATAACACTTATTAAACACCCATCTCGAATTTTTAGGGCCTGATTAATTAGAGACAATTTCTAACTCCAGAGCAGAATGATCAGAAATGCCATTAGTCAGCATATTCAAACTTTTCAACTCCTCTGAGGACGAAATTAAAAAATAATATGAGCGACCTGCTGTTTTATGCCTAGCTGGGAGACAAGTATATTCTCCTTTGAAAGTATTGGCCACCCTTGTGGTTTGTCATTGCCATATACCGGGGTATACCATTAAGGTACTGCTATATACCACAGTCCAATATAGCACTATGTTTTTGTCCTTTGTTACTTAAAAACACCTGAACAAATTCAGATCAAATAACTCAAAGAAAGATAACTTCCACACCAGTCTATATTCCTGCCAAATTTAATTTATATCTGTTCAGGCATTTTGCCACTTTGTCTGTTTAAAACGTCTGTAGATAATGCATTGATGAAAACATGCGTTTTGGGACCCTCACTGTTATCTTTGCACCTCCTTAACTAATCACCACAAAACTTTGCATCATCAGCCAATGTAGAAAAAGTAAAGGTCTGAAAGGTTTCAAGGGATCATTCGAATGGAGACAAAGTTATTAGCAAGCAAATATCTGTGGAATTTCTATCTCTGGGATCCTAACTACAACTTCAGAGTGGCTCCCGCCACTCTATATATGTATACATATATATATATATATATACATATATATATATATTAATATATATAAATAAAACAGGGTGGCATATATATGTGTGTATGTATATATATTTATGTGTCTATATATATTACCTACTGGCGGTCATCAGTGGGTAGTTATAGTTTTAGGATCTGATTTCCTTAGCAAAAGTGTTTTTTGCCTTGTCTATATCTTTGGTGTTCTTGGCGAATCTTCATGAAATCTTCCCCAAAAAGTGGACGCTCACATCAGCTAATGTGTAGAAAGTTTCGGAGTGATTCGTCAAGGGGGGCTGAGAAAGAGTGGGGGGTGGGTCAAAAAAGGTTTGTGGTGCGTTCCCATGTTAATTTTCATAGGGATTTTGAACAGCTCTACAAGCTGAACCATTGGAAGGAATTACACCACATTTGGCAGAATGGTAGCTCTTGGTCCAGAAAGCATCCTTTTTGGTGTTTGGTGCAAATCTAATCAGTAGTATTCGAAATATTAAAGAAAGCCCAAATTTGTGGATATAGGGACACAAAGGCTCTGCGAACCCTCCCCATCTTGTGCTGAGATCTGATTGGGTGCCAACACTTCAACAAGAATTTTGTTGGGTGGAAGACACATCAGATCCACTGAAAATAAAAAAAACAAGAAACAAGCATGGGCTCCCACGCTTGTTTAAATGCAGCCCCTGGGTGGGCCCGGTCCTGGGGGCATTGACATTTTGAATGCGGAGAGGGGCGCCCAGCACCCCCTGCAGCCCTGGGGACCACCACGTCCATGGGGCTTTTGACTAATTAAATGTGGGCGGTAGCCTGCCCCCTCCCTCCTCACAGCCCCGGGGACCGCCAACCCCCGGGGCTTCAATCAAATGTGGTGTGCCGTCCGCCTCCTCCCCCCCTCTGCCCAGGGGACCGCCACCTCTTCGGTGCTCGAGTTAAAAGTAGTTTAACTTCAGCCTGAAGTAAAAAAGAATGAAGGGGGTGCATTGTGGACTCCCAGCTCCGGGGACCACCACCTCCCTGGGCTTTTTTAGATTGGAGGGGGGCCCTGCGGCCCCGCTTGAAGAGCCATAAACAGCCCAGGGGACCACCACCCCCCTAGGGCCGACTGCTGCTATGTTCCATGGTGCCCCCCCAGGGACATAGCTGTTTGCTCTGATTTGGCGGGAGCTTTGACAGCTCCCGCCAAATTAGAGCAAACACTTCACTTTCTGCAAGTGAGAGCTGTTTGACAGCTCTCACTTGCAGAAAGTGAAGTTTTCTTCTGTTTCCCTGCACGCAAATATGCATGTGGAGAGACAGATGAAAACATTGCTCCTGCAAGCAGGGAGCTGCTATTTAAAGCAGTTCCATGCTTGTGGGAGCAATGCCGGCTCCTGCAGGACATTGGGAGCAGGCTAGGACTCTGGGGGCCTTTAGGCTCCCCCTCCTGGTCCTGTCACTCTCTCTCTTTCTCTTCCAACCCATAAAGACACAGCAGAGAGAGTGAGATTGTCATTACAAAGGTCTCTCCATTCCATTACTTCAAAGAGTCATACTGCCAGCATGTTTTCTAAGAATGTTATAGCTATGTTTGGATGCAGAGCAGAAAAGAGTCACTTCTGGCCTAATGGTCAAGCTCTTGTGCTGTCATTCAGTAGGCTAAAGGTTCATGTCCTAGTATCGCTTGGGAGTGTGTCTGTTTATTTTGTAGTGTTTTCACTGTTAAACATTCTTAGTGATGGAACATAGAAGTATTTTTCCCCTCAAAGTCTGTGGGTTGAATGACATAGTTAAGTCCGGACAATGCATAGTATGGAGTCATCTCTAGCTTAGTCGTTAAGATGTCAAACATGTACACTAAAGGTTAAGGGTTTGAGTCTGTAGTCATTTCCCATTTTAGTTCCTTTTCAACTATAAATATTTAACATACTGAAAGGTGATCTCACTCTTTTTAATTGACAAAAACATTTTTCTTTTCAATTTGTCCAGAAATATCTTATTCTAAATATATCATTCATCAAAGTCTAAATCACTCTCTTTCTCTCAATCTCTCACTTTCACTTTCTCTCAGGGTTGGGTTGTTAGGGGGGTTGGCCGCAGGCCCAGCAGCCAACCTCACCACGCACAGCCGAAGGTCGTGCGTAGCGCAGGGATGGGGGGTTATAGAGGGCTGGCCACTGGGCCAGGCCCTGTGGGTGACAGCTGCTGCACACGGCCAAAGGCCGTGCATAGCGGTGTTTGGATTAATGTATTTAGTTTACATTAGTTTACATTAAAACCATTCGTTTTCATTATAACCATAGAAATTCACTGAAAAAACTAAAGGTTAAAAGGACTTTATAGTTAGGAAATAGAATGAAAACAAACATAGAAATTTGCTTAACAAACCAAAGGTTACAGGAATGTTATAGATAGGCTTACAATATAAACATACAAAACTAAAGAACTTCACCTGTTACAGTAAAAGTTATCTCAAGTAACTATAACTCATGCTCTAAGGTCACTATAACTGATACCCTCACCATGCACTGCCAATTACCCCACAAATTACGGCACTCATGACATCTTTGATAACATCATTGATGATATCAATGTAATATTTGCAGTAAAATATTTGGCAAAAAAACTGTGCATCGAGGGGGCAAGAGTTATAGTTACCTTAGGGCACGAGTTATAGTTACTTGAGGTAACTCTATCTGTAACAGCAACATTTCTAGGGTTTGTACGTTTAAAATGTGAGCCTAACTACTATTTATAGATATATAAATAGGTACCCATTAGGTAGTTATAGTTAGGACCCTGTTTCCATAGAAAAAGTGATTTTTTGACTTGCCTATATTCCAAAAAAAGTGCCCGTAGATTCTTGTTGTGCATGGAAAGTTTTGGGGTGATCTGTGAAGCGGGGGCTGAGAAAAAGGGGGCATCAATAAGGCTGCATTTCCCATCTTAATTCTCATAGGACCTTTGACATGACTACAGCCCGAAATGCTGGAATTGCACCAAATTTGGCAAAATGCTCGCTGTTGCTATGGAGATTGTGCTTTTGGTTATTTGGTGTAAATCTGTGTAGTAGTTTAGGAGAAATTAAATGAAATCCAAATTTGTATATGTCTGGCTTCAAATAAATCTGAAATATTGATGAATTTTCGCGAACGCCTGCGCGAATAGAAGCGCTGTAATTGGCTGGTCACAACATGACTAGAGAGTTGGGATGCCATTTTATGTTATCAGAGAGGGTCCCCGGGGCTGAAAATAGAAATTATAAGTGGTATAAGGGGTCCGGGTGGAGGTACCATGACACCAATGGTGTGATATAGGGGTTTGAGGGTCAAATTATGGGTTTAAAATGATTTTTCTTCACCATGTGTGATATTCACGAATATACTCCAGTATGCTTGTATATCCTTCAATATTCGGGTATATTCAAAAATATGTAAATATTTTTTTAAACAAAAACATTCACAGACTCATTGATTCACTAAATTATTCACTCATACATGCCCTCAGAGACTCATGCGCCCACTCACACACCCACTCAGACACTCATCCACCTACTCAGACCCACTCATAGATTCACACACGCACTTTCAGACCAACTCAGAGACTCACGCACTCACTCACAGATCCACTGACAGAGACAGGCCCTGTGACCAAAGGCACTTCCCGGCACGGGGTTGGGTGGTAATAAGGGCTTTGCTGCAGGGTAACCCCCGCCACGCACGACCAAAGGCTGTGCACTGCGGTGGTTGGATTAACGTATGGTAATTAAAATTAGTTTATGTTAAAAAAAACACAGAAATTCACTGAAAAAAACAAAGGTTATAGGGACATTATAGTTAGGTTGTAAATTTTCTCGTACAAAACCATAGAAATTCAGCAGTTATAGTTACAGTTATTTCAAGTACCCATAACTCACTCGCTAAGGTAACTATAACTCGTGCCTTTCACCATGCACAGCTAATTACTCCACATATTTTAGAATTGATAACATCGTCTTTGGCATCTTTGATATTATCACTGCAACATTTCAAATAAATTATTTATAAGAAAACTGCATGGCGAGGGTGAGAGTCATATTTACCTTAGGGCGCAGGTTATAGTTACTTGAAATAACTCTAACTATAACTGCTAAATTTCTATGGTTTTGTATGAGTAAATTCAGATATATTATAACATCCTTGTAACCTTTGTTTTTTTCAGTGAAAATATATATATATATAAATATATATATATATATATATATATATATCAAAACAAATCCCTTTCAGGGTTAGAGTGCTGCATAAATTATGCAAAAAAGAATAGAGAACTCTGGGTAGTTCCCAAGTTTAGGTGGAGAGCAGCTCTAGTAAGGAGCACCCTGCAACACCAGCGACACTTTAGATTTGCTCACCTCAAATGTCTGTTTATCTAGCAAAGTTTTTAAGCATTGGATCAGCACAGTGCTATCCACGCCGAGCTAGATAGTGACAAAGTCTTTTGCCATTTGTACAGCAAAGTCTTTAAGCATAGGTTTGACACAGTGTCAACCTTGCCAAGCTGTAAAATGACAAAAGCCATTTACCACTCCAGGCACAGTATTACAGCTTTGGACTGGTAAAATACCATCCAAGCCAACCTGGAATGAGTAAAAGCAACCCCTGACACGTGTTTCGCTCTCATTAGAGCTCATCAGAGAGGTTTAGCTTTGTCCAGACACAAGGGAGCACCCAGTATAAGTCAAAACAAATCCCTTTCAGGGTTAGAGTGCCGCATAAATTATGCAAAAAAGAATAGAGAACTCTGGGTAGTTCCCAAGTTTAGGTGGAGAGCAGCTCTAGTAAGGAGCACCCTGCAACACCAGCGACACTCTAGATTTGCTCACCTCAAATGTCTGTTTATCTAGCAAAGTTTTTAAGCATTGGATCAGCACAGTGCTATCCACGCCGAGCTAGATAGTGACAAAGTCTTTTGCCATTTGTACAGCAAAGTCTTTAAGCATAGGTTTGACACAGTGTCAACCTTGCCGAGCTGTAAAATGACAAAAGCCATTTACCACTCCAAGCACAGTATTACAGCTTTGGACTGGTAAAATACCATCCAAGCCAACCTGGAATGAGTAAAAGCAACCCCTGACACGTGTTTCGCTCTCATTAGAGCTCATCAGAGAGGTTTAGCTTTGTCCAGACACAAGGGAGCACCCAGTATAAGTCAAAACAAATCCCTTAGCTATAGTTCCATATATACACTTATTTTCACAAGATTTTGTAGTTGGTGTTCTGGCTATGTTGTATCAGTTAACAATTGAACAAAATGTATTATTTCTACTCCAGTTGGACGTTAAACCATAGAGGGTACTGGCTCTCTGAACAATAGTTGATAGCTGACTGCAATTCTTTGACCGATAGTCCATGCATGACACTACATATGGGCTTGTCTCGAAAGCATCCAAGAACATTCCAGCTTCTGCAAAAGAAGTTGCCTATTTTGTCAAGCTACAACATTCACATCAAGTCAACAATAGTAAATCTCATTGTGGATGCTTTGGGTTCTGGATTAAAATGATAGGTATAAAACCGCCCAAGTAGAAATCTCCCTCTACAGCTAAAGAAAATTAGAGGACACTGATGTCCACAGCAAAAAACAAGGGTTTCTCATTGCCTACTTCAGTATTCTGAAAAGTAGCTACACACCAAAGGGCATGTATAAATAGAACTGATTTTCAAAAACAAGCAAAGCTCTGCCTGTTCAGCAGGAGCCACTGAAGGTGTAATTGTGCGTGCCTGGAGGCACTATAAACATACGGGATCTGGCCTGCTGCGTGGGAAGGAACTTGGCACCAGCTGGGGGATAGGACCACAAGCCCCAGGGCGACTTGTGACAGGAGCCGCTAGAGGCCGGAGTGTTTACGCCTGGAGGTGCTATAAACATACGGGTCCCACCCCACGGCCCGGTAAGGGAACTTGGTGCCAGCTGGGGGGGTAGGACCACAACCCCAGGGCAACTCGTGGCAGGAGCCCCTGGAGGTCTGATTGTTGATGCCTGGAGGTGCTATAAACATACAGGACTCACTCTGCTGAGCTGAAGGAACTTGGTGCCAGCTGGGGGGCAGGACCACAAGCCCCAGGGGGACTCACAGCAGAAGCTGCTGGAGGCCTGATTGTTCACGCCTTGAGGCGCTTTAAACATCTGGGGCCCACCCCGCAAGAAGAAACTTGGAACCAGTTGGGGGGGAGCAAAACCCTAAGTCCCAGGGCAGCTCCCGGCAGGAGCCACTGGAGGCTTGATTGTTCATGCCTGGGGGTGCTATAAACATATGGGACCCTCCCGCTACACGGTAAGGAACTTGGCACCAGCTGGGGGGGCAGGACCACAAGCCCGAGGGAGATTAGGGGCAGGAGCTGCTGGAGGCCTGATTGCTCATGCCTGGAGGTGCTATAAGCATATGGGACCTACCCTGCTGCATGGAAGGAATTTGGAACAAGCTAGGGGGCAGGACCAAAAGCCCCAGGACCACTCATGGCAGGAGGAGCTGGACGCCTGATTGTTCGCAGTTGAAGGCACTATAAACATATGGGACCCGCCCCGCCGTGCGGGAAGGCACTTGGCGCAAGCTGAGGAGACTGACCACATGCTCCAGGGAAACTCACAGCAGGAGCAGCTGGAGGCCTGATTGTTTATTCTTGGAGATGCTATAAAGTCATAGGACCTGCCCAGCTAGCTGTGCGAGAAGGTACATGGCACCAGCAGGGGCAGCACCACAAGCCTTAGGGTGACTCGCTGAAGGAGCTGCTAGAGGCTTGATTGTTCACACATGGAGGCCCTATAAATATACAGGACCTGCCCGCTGCGCTGGAAGGAATGGGCACGTGCCCTGGCCAAGATCAGGCCAAGACCTGGCCTGTCTCTGCCTGTCATAGCCTGGAAGAGGCTGGGCTGGGCCACCCCTCTTTTGTTGTGAGTTTCTTCTCTGGTTGTACCACCAATCAGGTATGATAATTTACTTTGTTCTTTTTATGTTTGGAATATAGCAAGCTTGTGAGCGATCATTGTCATCCTTGTGAAAATGGGAAAACGGAAAACGCCAGCCATGTCAGACAAATCCCACATGCCCACCCCAACGTCACTGGATGGTTTCTTGCAACCTACGGTGGGGGTCATTAGTAAAGAGATAGAATTGGCAGAACACCATCTGTCTCTCTTTCCCATCCACCCTGGGCCCCCCAACTCCCCAGCTGCTCACCTCTCTGAGAGACAGTGGCAGTTATAATGGAAGAAGGGCCTATGCCTTTGAATGGCATTACGGATCTGGGAGAGATGAATCCATGCCCCAGAGGGGTGACAATCTGGCCATTCCTCTGGAGCCTGACATTTTAGTGGTTTCTGAAAATCAGGCTGATGCCATGATGTGGAAAAGGAAGAGGAGGGAGGCTGGGGAAAGGTCTAAACGTCCGCGTATGAGCATTGTGACAACTCCCTTAATATGTGATGGAGCGGTATCCGAATGAGGAATTGACAAACTGGGACCATCAATGGAGGATTTTTATTCTAAATTCTCAACAGCTTTGGACAGCAAACTGGACCTACTGGTGCTTGATTGGCTGTGATTGAAATAAAGTTATCTAGTTATACATTTCTGGTGTACTTTGGTGAAAAGAGGGATGGCAAATCCTTGGCCTGTGTATCTAGTAATCTACTGTCCTGTGTGATATCATGTGAACAACCAGCTACTTTAGAGGAGGAGGTGGGTCTACCAGCTTGGGAGAATGTCCCACTACTACATTGAAGCAGGTTCCAGCATGCTCTGATGGGAATGTAAGCAGGGTGAGAGGAGAAAAGACTATGCAGGTTGGGACTGTGACTCATACAGTGACAAGTTCTCGTGCTCCCGCTGCTCTAATGACCCCTGGAGAAGAGGCTGGTGCTCAGCAAAGCAGGAAACTCCAGTAGGGGCTAGTAGAGAGGAAGTTGGTTAACCATGGTGAAGTACTGGGTCATAAGCACAAATCCTCTGTACCCTCGAATGACAGATTGGACCTGCCACCAGATTGCTGCCCGTATGTGGCGGTATTGATAACTGCTCCTCACGTAGGTTCTGGGAAAAAAGAAGAAATTACATTTGAGTTGAAAAATAAAGTTTGTCACTGGCTAGTGCAAAATACAGATTTTAAGTTGGAAGAATTTAGGGACATTTTGATGGTGAGAAGAACTGGGTGGATTGGGCCGCTAGCCAAAATTAGAAGGGGGGATTGTGTGGTAGTTAGATGTAGGTATCTAGCGCTTGCGGAAAGGCTTATCGATTGGGACAATATGCTCAGCCTAGATAGGGTATAGGCATGAGGGTTGTTCCGTTGGCGTTTTCTTACTCCCATGTAAGGGGATTACAACCCCAAGTAAGAATGAGGTGGGGCTTGAGATAGGCCCAAATGAGCCGAGGCCACACCATAATGTTCCTGTTGATAATAGATTTCAGATCTTACCGATTTTGAGAGCCAGGACTGACTCTATGGTGATTATAGAAGTGAGCAAGAGCCAGACACCGAGCGTAGTTCAGGAAGGATCTGTTTTGTGAAGTGTGATATGACACGGGGGAACCGAGGGGAACTGAACTTGGTTGTAGGGCTGGGGATGTACAGATACCTCCTAGTTCCAGCTCTCCAGTTGTAACCTCTCGTTCTGGGCTTTCAGCCCATTAAGATGTAGAGGGAATGGAACTTAATGCTAAGGGTGGATGACAGGCCAATGCCCAAACCTCTGCACCTATTGAATGCATTGATGTATTATCTTGGAATGTGGCAGGGATAAAAGATAAAATTGTAGATCAGGAGTAGGGATTGTTTTAAATAAATACAATCTAATTCTTGTGCAAGAGACATGGACCCCAAACCAGGTCCATGGACTGGGGTACACAAATTATAGCATTGAAGCATTACCCTCAAAAAGAGAGTGTCCATCTGGTGGGCTGGTTATTTGAGTCAAAAACAACTTGGATTTGGAGATTAAAAGATTGGATGTAACTAGTCAAGACATCCTGGGATTAGCTGTAGGGAGACGAAGGGAGGCTTGGGTGCACATATATAATATATATAATTGTACCACACAGTGTAATAGGGAGTCACCTACTTTGGGGGTATTGGATTGCCATTTGCGTAATAGGAGAGAAAGGCACCCATTGTTTTCGCAGGTGACTTCAAATCCAGCTTTGAACCATTGGAAGTGTTGGAACAAATCTATGGAGATGAGGACCTGGCTAGAAGCATTCCTGCCTTAGGGGCAAAGCCTCTCTTGTCTTGGCCCCAGGATGCTGTCCACCTTTTGTCCTTAACATTGAACCAAGGGGTACTGGCATGCAATGGGAGATTCCCCTCAGATATGAAGGGCTGTCCTACTTTTAATCGTGGGACAGTATTAAATAAGATTGACAATGCCCTTTTGGATTTGGACATTTGGCAATGTGCTGTGGATTTTTTTAATTATAAAACAATTGGACAGTGATCACAATGGACTGCAACCCCTGATGAAGGGGCTCTTCTCTGGTAGGCCAATAGCCCGTGATACTCGTTCAGAAGCAATCATATCATTAAGTAATAATAAGAGAACGGTCAAGTGGGCGAAGCTGTGCCTAGAGAGGGAGTTTTTGATCAGTATTTATAATACATTTAGTAAGTGCTTAAGTCTGAGCCCCACAGATAAATCAACTATATCGAGCCAGCATGCAGCCTTATTTTCTGCCCTAAAGGCTCTGTGCAATAGAGATTGTGCTGGTACGGCCAAATGCTGCATCGCCTAAATGGTGTAACAAGAAATGCCAAGAAGTTAAGAGTGAGCTCATTAGGGCCTTAAGGAGTGGGGACCAACAGAGGGTTAAGGCAGTAAGGAAACAATATAAACAGACAACTGCTAGACAGAAGCAGGAATGGGTTGATGGAAACTGGATAGAGTTGATAAGGGCCACCCACATAAGGGACTCCAAAACGTTTTGGCATATATTGGCCCATGGGTGTTTAAGATCTAACAGTCCGCTGGAAATTATAGTTCTGCCTCGTCAAAGGGTAGACCATTTCACTAGGATTTATGCTCCCCCCCAATTAAGATTATGGAGGAAGAAATACTAGGTGGGACTCTTCCTGATTCCTGGACAAATGCAGAAATCATACCTGTTTATAAAAAGGGTGATAGGAATATTCCTAACAACTATCTGCCAATTAATTTAATCAATCATTTACAGAAGATCTGTTTTAATCAGGTATTGGGTAGACTAAAGATCTGGATGGATGAGGCCTCAATTCTTTCCCCTTTGCAGGCAGAGTTTTGGTCTAGGGTGAGTACCATTGACCAAGGCTTCAGGTTTGACCTTATTGTATCGCAATATCTGAGACAAGCCGGGGATCACCTATATCTGGCCTTTGTGGACCTAAGGGCTGCATTTTAACTTGGTACCGAGGTGGCTTCTGTGGTCCACATCGGCCAATATGGGTATGGAATAGATTTTATTGGACACTTTAATATGACTACATGAGACAACCACAGCTCAGGCGAGATGGGCGATGGATGGTGAACTTTCAGAACCGATTGCGGTCAATCGTGGAGTTGACTGTGCCCATGATTTCACGAAATTGGCAGGAACATCAGTCCTCACATTGCTATTTGCTGACAGCACTCTTCTGATTTCTCGTATGCCGATTGGCTTCCAGAATCTTTTGAACAAGTTTGCTGATTTCCATGAAGCCCGGGGCTTGGAGGTTAACACCACTAAGACAAAAATCATATTTTTAATCGGCATAGATCATGTAGAGGAAAATTCAGCATGAAGGAGGAAATGCTACAACAAGTTGATTTATTTAACTATTTAGGGATAAGGTTTGATAAATCTAGATCCTGGAAGTCCCATACGAAAAAAGTGGAATGGTGCTGGCACATGCTGCTTCTGCCATTACCAAGCGGGTCCAGGGACTACCCCGAAATCCCTATCCCCAGGGGTTGAGATCTATAGGGCAAAGGTACAGGTTGCTGCTTATATGGGGAAAAACTATGGGGTATTCAAACACCAGGGCCTTAATGCTGACAGAAAATAACGTTATAAGGTCACTCTCTCCCTCAGAGTAACCCAATTATTCCTTTGTGTTTTGATTTAGGGCTAAAACAGGTGGGCAATCTGGCGGCCCTAAGACCACTCTTGTATTGGGCAACGCTATGGTATACGAAAGAGATTCAATAGGTTGACTGTGTAGAAGGTGATGAGTTTCAGAAAGGACCACACCTTCCCTTGGTTCAAATTTGTCAAGTGCCACCATGTTAATCTGGGATTGGGGGAGTATTAGTAATGCCCCCAAGAACTCAGTTTACCTGCCAGGGTTAGGATCATTACTGCCTTTTGGCAGAAGAGGGTCCTTGAGTGGCAGTACAAGGCTAAGCCAGGGAGGCTGGTGGAGGATTTTTTAGAACGAAAACCGCTGCCTGTAAGAGAGCTCTAGGTAGACACCATATAGCCTCCAGTTGCACTGACGCTTTTTGTTAAATTTATGTTGGAACCTTTTAGTGAATTCATTTGTGAGTAAATGGAAATCTGTACCACTTACTTCACCCAGGTGCTAGTATTGTGGGTTTGAAAGGGAGAACATTGAAAACTTTATGTTCTTTTGCCCTAGAGATAACAAGGTGTGTCGATCTTGGATGAATCCTTTATGTAACAAAATTGGTGTAAGGCCATACCAAGAGGCTTACAGAATTTTGCACTTTGACTTTAGTGAGTCTATTGTCTGTGGGGTCAGCCGATATTTACATGCTGCCTGATTAATCAGGAAAAAGGATGATGACCTACTCTTTACAAACAAATGCCCCGCGCCCTGTTCCTTAGAGATGGTAAAGTATCTCAGAGGTGTGGTGATTGTATGCCGTGAAAGAATAATAAGTAAATAAATGAATTAATGAAATGCACTGAAATAGTCTATGCCAACTATTCTATTTGGGTTGTAATTTTTTGCCTGGGGCCACAACAAGTCCTATTTTGGGAAATTCCAAGCTCACTTCTGTGCTTTTCCTTCCAATTATATAGGATAACCTCATTCAATCAGACATGCATATCATGACTGGGACTTTAGTTTACAATTTCTTCTGAATCTGAGAAACTGTCCAAATGGCAAGTTATCTCTCAATGAGTGGTGAAGGAAACTACCATACTGCAACAGGGAATTTCGCTCAGGTAGTTTCGTAAACAATATATTGTAAATTACTTGCCTATCAGTTTTAATTATCCGGTTAGGGTAGCTTATGTTATTCTTACTGTATTCTGATGTGAATTTGTACATGGGGCGTCATTCATTAATCCACTGATTGATGGAAAGCAGTTGGTCTGATATACCCTTCCAGATTATAAACACACCGCCATTGTAATGTGTCAATCAATCAATCAATTAGCCAATCAATCTGGATTTGTATAGCACTGCTAATCACCCATGAGGGTATCCAGGCGCTGACCTGACAACTTAATATTGTCTTTGAAAGGATTCATGTTATTGAAGACAAATATTTGCTCAAAACCATCAACATAAATATTCAGTAGGTCTGGAGCAAAAACAGCTCCCATACCTGCCATCTTCACTTGCATGCAGAAATTTATTTTGAATGAAAACCAATTTTGAGTTAAAGCAATCTCTGCAAACTTTATGAAAAATTCTGTGGGAACTGTTATTGCTCTGTTCAGTCTCGATTGCATCCATATAGTCTGTTTTAGCTTTTACTCTTTTCTATGAATACTAGAATGGTGGTGACACTGCTGAACCACTGTTCTGATGATGACATTGTCCAATTCTAGTTAGTTGAGGTCTTCCTCAGCCTGGTACCAGCTGAATGACTAGGCCACACACAGAGTTCTAAATCATATGTCTTTATTCCTCTGCGTGTACCTGTGAACTCCAACATTCTAAACCAAGCTTTCATTATATTCTGTTTTAGCGATTACATCACACTGATACAAAGTCCTCGGGGAACCAGAAAGGTTCTGTTCTAACTCATGCAAGATACTACATCTCCACCATCTGTTAAATGAAAAATTACAAAACTGTTTTTTAGAAAATCATTGGACATACAAAAATGAATATATATAGAAACATTGTGCAATAATGGCCCGATTAGGAGTTTGTAGGTCCTACGACTACCGTACCAACTGTGACAGTGCAATCAATGTGTTCTCGGTGGTCCAACAGCTCGATTTGGATGGGGCGGTTGGACTGCCACAAGACCACAGCCGACTCCTGTCCCACCACAGCGGTAGTGGTTGGGAGAGCTTCTCAAAATGGAGGCGAAACTGGCAGTGGCACACTGTCCAAATTCCAACCTGCTTTTCCGTCAACCTTTTTATGGCGGGGATACCGCCATGAACAGGTCAACAGAAACACAGGGGAGAGGCCATAGGGGGGACCCAGGATGGCACTTGCCCATGTTGTTGACATTGCACAGGCCCCTCTGCCAGCATAGTCGGTGTGCGCACTGTCTGCCATGCACAATATGGTGCATGTCAACAGTGCACCCGACTTGCTAGCTGTGCAGTCAGTGCAGCTGGCATAGGGTTGGCACGCCTCATAGCCAAAGCCGACTGCGCTGACTGCGCTGCCAGCCCCGCCGGAAGTCCTAATATTGTGGTTGAGAGACCGCCGGCTTGACAACGTTCTCCTGACCTGGCCTGACCGCCAGAGTCAAAATCGGGGACTGTATCTCTTCAATTCGTCTTCTTGGAGGTTTGATGAGTTGACCGAGCTGGTTACTGGAAGCTGTAAAATGTTATCCTCATAGTTGGAAATCTCTAAAGATGGTAAGGAACCGGCATCAGTCACTGAGATGTCAGAATCAATCTTTCTGTCACCATCTCAAGTTGAAGACTGATGTAATACAGGCCTCAAGTGAGAAGAGATAGACTTCCCAGGGTGCTGTGCAGTCACCATGTATCCTTTGGTAGACCCTGCTTGGAAAGGTTCCGCATCATAAGGAGTATCAGATTTTATTTTGTTTAACTGTTGAGTGATCACTGAATTTTTTCCGAACGAGAAGTCTTTTTCTTGTCGCCTCGCATCTGCATACATTTTTATTTTGTGTTTGTGAAGCAGTTTCTTTGCGCAAATCATATTTTCACTTCTATCTTTTTCTGTGGTCCACTGAGGTAACCTGGTTGGCATCACTCTCTCGAACATCAAAGCCACAGGACTTTCACCTGTGGTAGAGTGAGGTGTTGAACGATAAGCTTGTCAAGTAGAATTTAATGCTGTTTTTAAACTGAGCTTAAGAGTTGCACGCTGCGCTGCTTGCTTTAGCATGCTCTTTAGTGTTGAAGGGCGGACCATTGTCAGATTTTACAATAGTTGGTATGCCCCAAGTTGCAAAGATGCCATCAGGTTTTCCGATCACTTTCTCATGTGTTGGATGAAAGGTCTTCGACCAAAGCAAAATGTGAATATTCATCTATAATCACCATTAAATGATGTCCATTATCAAGTAGACCAAAGAAATCAATCATTATTCTCTCCCAGGCATGTTTAGGGAGTTCTGACATGTTCAGAGTATGTTGAGTAACTTCGGTTGATAGGCAATTGCATATGTGACAGATCCTGAGTTCCTTTTCAACTCTTTCTTTTAAGTATGGAAACCAAACTTGGTCTTGGAGAGCTCTCTTTGCAATACCATGTTGTCCTTCGTGAGCCACTTAGATCACCTTTTGTTGTAGCCTCTACAGAATCAGGAGCCTTGATCCTCAAAGTACAATTCCTTCATGAGTTATGGACAATTCATCTTTAACATTTTTGTATTTTTGATATTCAGTATCATTACTGAGAGTCCAAACATGTTTATTCCATGACTGTAATTATGGCTTTAAACTTCAACAGGTCACTATCATGACTTGTAGCAATGACAATCTGTGCTAATGACACAGCAGCTGGTGTACTGGACTTGACAATGAAATTGATGTAGGCCTCAGCCATTTGGATGGTGTACTATGATCTTTGATGGGCTCTCTCCAAAAGTAGTCAGCAGGATTTTGATTTGTTCCTGGCTGATGCACAATTGTAAAATCATACTCTTGCAATCTTAGTCCCCATCGTTCAATTTGAGGAGGCATCTTGGCTTTTGGATTGCTGAAGATGGTCAGCAAAGCTTGATGATCAGTCACCAGTGTAAAAGGCTTTTCATAGCGGACTACATGGAAATGTTTGCAAACCCATACTACAGTCAAACATTTCTTCTCAGGCTGTGAATAAGCATGTTTTGTTTGAGACAACTAGCATAGGCCACAATATGTTGCACTATGCTGTGCAAGTATAGTGCCTAACCTGAACGGGTTAACGTCAACCACAATCTCTGTATGGAAATTTGGATTGAAGTATGCCATTTCCATAGCATTTTTCATGGCGTGTTTGATTCTCATGAAACTTTTTTCATATTCTCATGACCATTTAAAAGAAACGCTTTTCTTTGTTAATTCTCGAAATTGAGCACTAACAGTGGCAAAGGCCCTCATTACAACATCGGCGGTAAAAGCCGCTTACCGCCGTGCAGAAGACCGCCAAAACACCGCCGCGGAATACCGCCACAGCTATTATGACACACATCTCGGAATCCGCCGATATTCAGACACCCACACAAATCGCGTCACACCAAAGGTCAGTGTTAAACTGGCGAAAACAAATCCTCCACCGTCACGCCAACAGAAACACGCCCATGCTATCACGACACACAAATCCACGCGGCGGTCTTTCAAACGCGGTATTCCATTGGCGGTACACACCGCCGCGCTCAAAATACACACACATATACAAAACACCGCCACATTGGACAATTCAAAATACACACACCTGATACACATACAAACACCACTCCCACACACCCAACACAATATAAAACACACACCCACATCACCCACAAACCTCTACGACCATAATTCACGAACGAAGGCCAGAGAGACAGAGAGCACAGCAATTGAGAACCCCACCACACAGAGGCACACAACACCATCACCCATACAACATTCCACGCACAAAACACCACACACCACTACACATCACCACACACATCAACACTTACACCACCCCACACATCACCCACACCACCCCATGTCACGCCAAAGACACCGCCGGTTTTCAGAGGAGGAGCTCAGGGTCATGGTGGAGGAAATCCTATGGGTAGAGCCACAGCTATTTGGCTCACAGGTGCAGCACACCTCCATAGCCAGGAAGATGGAGCTATGGCGCAGAATTGTGGACAGGGTCAACGCTGTGGGACAGCATCCAAGAAATCGGGAGGACATCAGGAAGAGGTGGAACGACCTACGGGGGAATGTGCGTTCTGTGGTCTCCAGGCACAACATTGCGGTACAGCGGACTGGCGGCGGACCCCCACCTCCTCCCCCACAACTAACAACATGGGACGAGCAAGTCTTGACCATCATACATCCAGAGGGCCTCGGAGGAGTCGGTGGAGGAATGGACACTGGTAAGTCAAATCTTAACTATCATTTCCCCCACCATACCTGCATGCTATCACACACCCCCACCCTCACACCCTCCCCTATTACCCCAAATCCTCACTAATGTACTAATAACACAAACCACTCATCCCAACACCAAGCCCTGCATGACACAACTAAGCATGGTCCCCCCTCACCAAAGCATGCTCACTGCACATACCCAGAACAACCCCCTAACCATCATCACACAAACCCATACACAGGAATGCTTGCACTGGGGTACACGCACACCCACCCATTGCACACCATTACACACACACATGCAATAATCATGCTCTCGTATCCCTGCAGGACCACTAAGGAACGTCACCACACTGGAGGGTCCAGACATCTCCACTCCGCCCACAGAAGAGGCCCACAGTGACGACAGCAGCTCTGCCCTACTGGATCCTGATGACCAGCACGGACCATCGTGGGCCTCGGGACAGTCAGTTCCCCTTGCACAGGCACAACCCAACACTGACCTTCCACCCTCTGGTAACACCAGCACAGCACCCACCCAGCGGGGCCATACCTCCGTACCCAGGACACGTCAATCAGCAGTGTGTCCACCACTACAGGGAACCCAGGATAACCCACCACCCCAACAACAACAGGGACCTGGGGGCAGTGGTAGTGGGCACACGGTCCAGGGGACAGAGGCACAGGAACACAGGGGAACTGGGAGGGCTGCTGTGCGACAGGGGGCGGACAGGCCAAGGGAACCCACTCTCCACGAGGCCCTCTCCTCCATCATGGGAGCATACCACCACTCCCAGGAGACGATGGCGACGGTCCTGGCCAAGTTTCAGGAGACCCAGCGCCTACAGGAGGAACAGTATTTGGGGTTCAGGGAGGAACTCAGAACCATCAGCTCCGCCCTGGGCACCATCGTAGGGGTGCTGAAGGACATACAAAACACCATGCGGGCCACCGTGGCACTCCAAGGGGCCCCTGACACTAGCATGGACGATGAACTGCCCACCACCTCCACCGGGCCTAGTGGACAGGACGTCCCGCCACAGGACCACCACACCAGCACCCCACCCCCTGCAGACGGACAACCACCACGCAAGCGGTCCCTGAGATCCAGGAACAGGACAGAGCAAGATGGCAAGACCCCCGCCAGGAAATGAGACCACCCTGATTGTCATCCCACTGTCTCACTTTGTTACCCTGTCCATACTTTAACTGCCCCAGCTCCACTTCCTATGCCCATATGGGCAGTGCACCTGTGTGACCAATAGACTGGACTCTGCCATGGACATTCCTCCACCGTCCCCATCACCATTTGACAACCCCCCTCCATTTTTGAGCACTTAAATAAACACCCTTGAACCACAAAACAATCATTCTGTGATTTGGTAAATTTGTATTATCAATGACAGTGTCAAAATGCGTTTTCTATTGTAAAGCCAACATACCTATGTCACACATCACAAGTCCTTGAAGGATGCAAGCAGATGACACACGTTGGTAACCACACCTGTGAAACCGTAATGGAAAGGTACAACTCAGTGACCAAATAGTGCTGTGGAATGACAGACATGATAGAGGTAGAAGTATGAAAGTGAATGTAATGGTAAGAAAGAAATGTTCTCACCTGTGTGTCACTGGAAATATTGCTGTATGACTGACTCCCTGTTGTCTATGTCTTCTTCCTCAGCTTTCTCCTCATCACTGTCCACAGGCTCCACAGGCTCCACAGGCTCCACAGCTGCCACAACACCGCCATCTGGACCATCCTCCTGCAGAAAAGGCACCTGGCGTCGCAAAGCAAGATTGTGAAGCATCGAGCAGGTGATGATGATCTGGCACTCCTTCCTTGGTGAGTAAAATAGGGAACCATCTGTCATATGGAGGCACCTGAACCTGGCCTTCAGGAGGCCGAAGGTGCGTTCGATCACCCTCCTAGTCCGCCCATGGGCCTCATTGTAGCGTTCCTCTGCCCTGGTCCTGGTACTCCTCACTGGTGTCAATAGCCAGGACAGGTTGGGGTAACCAGAGTCCCCTAATAGCCACACCCGGTGCCTCTGGAGTTGACCCATCACATACGGGATACTGCTATTCCGCAGGATGTAGGCGTCATGCACAAAGCCAGGGAACATAGCATTTGCCTGGGAGATGTACTGGTCTGCCAAACATACCATCTGTACATTCATCGAATGATAACTCTTCCGGTTCCTGTACACCTGTTCACTCCTGTGGGGGGGGGACCAGAGCTACATGGGTGCCATCAATAGCACCTATGACGTTGGGGATATGTCCAAGGGCATAGAAGTCACCTTTAACTGTAGCCAAATCCTCCACCTGAGGGAAAATGATGTAGCTCCTTACGTGTTTCAGCAGGGCAGACAACACTCTGGACAACACGTTGGAAAACATAGGCTGGGACATCCCTGATGCCATGGCCACTGTTGTCTGAAAAGGCCTACTTGCAAGGAAATGGAGCACTGACAGCACCTGCACGTCAGGGGGTATTCCAGTGGGATGGCGGATTGGTGACATCAGGTCTGGCTCCAACTGGGTACATAGTTCCTGGATAGTGGCACGGTCAAACCTGTAGGTGATGATTAAATGTCGCTCCTCCATTGTCTACAGGTCCACCAGCGGTCAGTACACCGGAGGATTCCGCCATCTTCTCACATGTCCAAGCTGACGGTGCCTAGGAAGGACAACAGCGACCACAGAGTCAACAAATTTCCAGGTATGTACCCACAGATACACAGAACACGACACCAAACACAAAACTCTTCCTGTAGGCCTAGGTATGTGTGACGCAGTAGTAAATGAAGCCATGTGGGCCACTGAAATGGCGGCTGCCTGACCTCTAAACTGGGACAATGGGATGTGAGGTATCTGCGCTGGCGTTGTACACCGTCGCGGTAGGCGGTCGTAAACCGCGGCGCAATGCTGCATTGGTTAACATTGGACCCTATGGGTCCCAGGCGCCAATGATGGAGTGCGCCGTCGGTGATGATACGCACCGCCGCGGACGTCACCGCCGCGGACGTGACCGCCATTTTCTATCTGTTCAATCACTCGATACCTGATCTTCAACAGGAGAGGACCTACACTGCAAATGCTGCTGTGACCTCGGTCTGGAAGAGACAATGGCTGCTGCGTCTGGGAAAAGGGCCACTGCCTTCGCTGCTCAGGAGTTGGAGAAGCTAGTCGACGGGGTCCTCCCCCAGTACACGCTACTCTACGGTCCTTCAGATCAACAGGTAAGAACACAGGGAGCACGTTGTATGGGCTATGCCTGGGTGGAGATGGCTGGTTGTAAGAAGGAAGGGGGCACAGTTCAGGGAACATGAAGGACTGTGAATGCATGTGCCACATGGCAAGGGTAGGGATGGGGGCCACTCACATCGACGGGGCAGTTGGTAATGACTTCTCTTCTTCCCCTGTGCATGTCATGTAGGTCAGCGCCCACCAGAAGAAGGACATTTGGCATGCCATCGCCAAGGACGTCCGGACCCTGGGGGTCCACCAGAGACGGGGCACCCACTGCCTGAAAAGATGGGAGGACATTCGCCGCTGGAGCAAGAAGACGGCGGAGGCTCAGCTGGGGATGGCCTCACAACGTGGGAGGGGTGCCCGTCGCCCCATGACCCCCCTGATGTTCAGGATCCTGGCGGTGGCCTTCCCTGAGTTGGATGGGCCCTTGAGGGCATCACAGCAGACACAAGGGGGTGAGTACACTCTCATTCTGGGGAGGAGGGCTGTGGCTTTCCCTAGGCCAGGGCGACTTAGGTATGCTAGGCCCCTCTGTAATGCAGGCCATGTGCCACTCCAACCCACCTCAGTAGAGGGCCAAGTACAGGTATACATGCCCCTGTGGCATCCATGTGTGCAGATGTCCACCATAGCCATGTAGGCCAGATCCCAGGAATTGCATCTGTAGTGGCCAAGAGCACGGCGTAGTGCAGGGGGCTGCTGTGTCTGTATTGTCCGCCAACGGTAGCGGTAAGCCATGCACTCAACCTGTCTTTCTTCTGTCGTTCCCCCCCCCCCCCCTTTTTGTGCTCTCCCTCTTCTTTTGTGCATCAGCATCATCAGATGGAGGTACAGTGGCACCGGAGCACGAGGGAGCTGCATCCCACATGGCCATGGAGGGCCACACCACAGACTCTGAATACACCAGTGGGACGGAGGGCGAGGGGAGCTTCACGTCGGGCACAGGATCACCAACCAGCGACACGGACTCGTCCGCCGATGGGAGCTCCCTTGTGGTGGCGGCACCATCTGCGCCCCCCACTTCTACAGGTACAGCCGGCACCTCCCCTACCAGCACCGCCCTCCCAGCAGCCCCTCATCGTTCGCCCAGTGCCCGCTCACCCAGGAGGGTGGGCATCACCTTCGCCCCAGGCACCTCACCCCCTGCCCCAGTCACCCCTGCTGCCCTCAGTGAGGAGGCCATTGACCTCCTCAGGTCACTCACTGTTGGGCAGTCTACCATTGTGAATGCCATCCAGGGTGTAGAAAGGGAGTTGCAACACACTAATGCATTCCTGGAGGGCATTCATTCTGGTCAGGCTGCCCATCATCAAACCCTGCAATCTCTGGCCTCAGCACTGATGGCAGCCATTGTCCCTGTGTCTAGCCTCCCCCCTCCAACTTCCTCCACCCAGACCCAATCCCCTGTACCCCAGCCTATCCCAAGCACACCATCAAACAAGCATGCATACACCTCAACACACACAAGTAGCTCAGGCAAACATAGGCACCACACAACCCACAGGCACTCACGCAAGCATCACCCACATACAGACACAGCAACATCCACTGCCTCCACTGTGTCCCCCTCCTCGTCGTCTCCCTCCTCCCTCCCAGTGTCGTCTAAACTCTCACCTGCATGCACTACATCTACAGGCACTAGGACTCGCACCAGAACACCCAGCACCACACCCCGCTCACCTGCACTCACTACCCCCACTACCATTTACACGTCCCCTGTGTCCACTCCCAGGGTGTCTGTGACACCCCCGCCCAAAGTACACAAACGCAGGCACCCACACTCCCAACATCCATCCACCTCACAACAGCCTCCAGTACCTGCACCAGCACCCAAAACACCTAAAATTACACCTCCTACAACCACCTCCTCTTCCTCCACTCCCAGACCCCCTCCAGCTACCCATCCCAGTCTTCGTCAGCAACTCTTCCTCAGCAACGTTGACCTCTTTGCCACCACCCCCACCCCTCCAATTCATAAGTCCTGTGGTAGCACCTCAGCCAAAAAAACACCAGAACCTGTGGTACGTGTTCAAGGTGTGTGGAGTTCACCGGCCACCAGGGCAGCCAGTGTGACACGGAGCCAAAGCACTGCCAGTCCACCCCCTGTGAAGCACCTCAAATTGGAAAGTGGCCGACGGGACAGGGTGAAGACTCCTGCCGGCAAAACTTCACACAAGGGTCCCAGGGGGATTGCAGAGTCAGCTGTGACTCCTCCAAAGGTGGTGAGGGACCAGAAGAAGTCTGGTAAGAGCAGCACGGCGGAGAAGGGCGCCATCCTCCCCGGCGGCCGGGACGCCACAGCCAGCACCGTCATCACTGGTCAGGAGACCAATGCTGGAGTCAGTGCCCAGGAGGGCAGCAGTATCGTCACTGGTCAGGAGACCACCACCAGAGTCAGTGCCCAGGAGGGCAGCAGTATCGTCACTGGTCAGGAGACCACCGCCGGAGTCAGTGCCCAGGAGGGCAGCAGTATCGTCACTGGTCAGGAGACCACCGCCGGAGTCAGTGCCCAGGAGGGCAGCAGTATCGTCACTGGTCAGGAGTCCACAGCCGGAGTCAGTGCCCAGGAGGGCCCTGGCAGCCACAGCCCCGCTGGGCAATGAGGGAGCGTCATGCCACACACCAATGCACAGGTCAGAGACCGCCATGGCAAAGCACCGCTGCTCAAGGAAAAGACCGCCATGGTGAAGACCACTGAACAGGGCAAAGCACCGCTGAATAGGTCAGAGACTGCCATGGCAAAGCACTGCTGAACAGGGCAAAGCACCGCTGAACAGGTCAGAGACCGCCATGGCAAAGCACCGCTGAACAGGGCAAAGCACCGCTGAACAGGTCAGAGACCGCCATGGCAAAGCACCGCTGCTCAAGGAAAAGACCGTCATGGTGAAGACCGCTGAACAGGGCAAAGCACCGCTGAACAGGTCAGAGACCGCCATGGCAAAGCACCGCTGAACAGGGCAAAGCACAGCTGAACATGTCAGAGACCGCCATGGCAAAGCACCGCTGAACAGGGCAAAGCACCGCTGAACAGGTCAGAGACCGCCATGGCAAAGCACCGCTGCTCAAGGAAAAGACCGCCATGGTGAAGACCGCTGAACAGGGCTAAGCACTGCTGAACAGGTCAGAGACCGCCATGGCAAAGCACCGCTGAACAGGGCAAAGCACCGCTGAACAGGTCAGAGACCGCCATGGTAAAGCACCGCTGAACAGGTCAGAGACCGCCATGGCAAAGCACCGCTGCTCAAGGAAAAGACCGCCATGGTGAAGAACGCTGAACAGGGCAAAGCACAGCTGAACAGGTCAGAGACCGCCATGGCAAAGCACCGCTGAACAGGGCAAAGCACCGCTGAACAGGTCAGAGACCGCCATGGCAAAGCACCGCTGAACAGGGCAAAGCACCGCTGAACAGGTCAGAGACCGCCATGGCAAAGCACCGCTGCACAAGGAAAAGCACCACCACATCAAGCATCGTTATCTCATGTGCAGCTGGGACAGTGACGGAACAGGAACCGTCATAGTGAGCCTGATGCAGTCTGGGCACCATTCCCCCTCCAGAACCAGTGGACACATGCATCCACTCCGTCTGTCGTTAACAGGATGAAGCACTCTGGGCACCAGTCCCCCTCCAGAACCAGTGGAGACTGTTATCCACTTGAGAGACTGTGGCTTTGCACTCCCCAGGATGTAACAGTGGGCAAACCACCCACTGTATAGACTTGAGAGACTGTGGCTTTGCACTCCCCAGGATGTAACAGTGGGCAAACCACCCACTGTAGAGACTTGAGAGACTGTGGCTTTGCACTCCCCAGGATTGAACAGTGGGCAAACCACCCACTGTAGAGACTTGAGAGACTGTGGCTTTGCACTCCCCAGGATACATCAATGGGCATGGAGCCCCGTTGTGGATCTGGCGTGGTGCTGTAATCCGGCTGAGGTGCCCCCTCCTTCCCTTCCCCCTGAGGTGCCTGTTGTATTTCTATCTGATGCCCCTGCAGTGTTCTCTCCGTTTGTGGACAGGTATCTAGTGTGTGCCTCGCCCATGCATTTTTGGACCAGTGGTGCACGGACAGTGATATGTGCATACCTGCACTACTTCTCGTAATGTATATAATTTTGATTGTGTATATATATCTGTATATATTTGGAACTGTATTTTGATACATTAGAATGTTTGGACTGATTTCCTTTTGTCTTTGCATTCTTCCGGGGGTGTTGTGGGTTGTTACTGTGATGTTTGGAAATGCATTGGTGTGTGTGTTGTAATGTGCGAGGGTGGGGGTGGGGGTGTTGCGTGTGTGTCCCCCTGACTTTTGCCTCCCCTATGTCGTAGGTGCAGTACTCACCGTTGTCTTCGGCGCCGCCGTTGCTGGTGTTCGTAGATGAGCAGGAAGACAAGGGCAGGGAGTATTTGTAATTCCGGCTCCATGGTGTCCTCCTTCCTCGTGGAGTGTGTTGAGGTGAGCGTTTTCTCCATTGCAAAAGCTGTTTCCGCCGTGTTTTTATCCACGGTGAATCCGCCCCGGAAAAGGTGGCGGATTGGTGGGTTGTGATACTGTGGGCGGTACATTGTCTTCCGCCTGTCTGTTGGCGGTGACCGCCGCTCTGCTTGTCTGTACCGCCGTGGCGGGCGGTGTGTTAAAGTGGCTGTCTATGTTGGCGGTTTCCGCCACGGTCATAATTCCTTTTTTTTGTCCGCCGGCCTGTTTGCGGTATTACCGCACCTTTAACACCGTAAGCCAGGGTTGTAATGACCCCCAAAGTCATTTATGTATCATGAGCCCTAACTGGCCATTCAAAGAAAAGAAAGTACAATTGAAACATCTTGTCAAAGTTTGCACTTGCAGAATCAGGCATCATACTCCCATCAGAAAAGATATGACCAATGATTTTCAGTTTGGTCTTGTTGAACTCACATTTGTTGGCATTTAAGTCCAATCCTGCATTATTGAGTAATTGACATGCTCGTGTGAGGGCTCTATTGGCCTCCTTTAGTGTAGCTCCAAAAACCAATGTCATCACTATAATTAAATGCATTCACAACAGGCTATAATGCGTTGTGTGATATCTTGGAAAATGTCTGCAGCCAAGGATGCACCAAAACTAAGACCCTCATTATGACTTCGGCGGTCTACATCATAGACCGCCAAAGTCCCGGTAGCCACAAGACCGCCAGTGATGGCGGTCATCAGACCGCCATATTATGACTGCTGACGGCTCTTCACCATAAATTGGGCACAGAGCCGCCAGCAGCCATGCTGGCGACTGACGGTGCAGTGGAGATTGTTCCACTGGCACCGCCACATCAACACAACACCACCATGCCTATTGCGCCTTAGTAATAGGCGTGGCGGTATTGTGTTGGTGGGGCGGTGCCAGTGGAGAAAGCGCCATGGACCCCGTTCCCTCTCGGATGACCACTGCGACCACCAGGTAAGGTGATCGACCGACAGGAGAGGGGGAGAGGAGGAGGGGCAGTGGGAGGGGGTGTTGAGTGTTGTGTGCGTGAAAAGGGGTGTGTGTTTGTATGAATGAAGGGGGTGTTGTGTGTATTTGTGTGTGTGTGTGTATGCAAGTGTATGTGTGCATGTGTGAATGGTTGTATGCGGGGGGTAGGGGGTATCGTGGCCGTGTGTGCATGTGTGTGTGAATGAGTGTGCGTGTTTGTATATATGTGTGATGTGTGCCTGTGTGGATGTATGGGGGTGGGGGGTTCGGAATGGGGATCAGGGAAGTGGGGTTCAGAATGGGGATCGGGGGAGGGGGTGTCACTGCTTGAGGGGTGGGGGTCTTCTGATGTGGTCAGGGGTGGGGGGAGGGTCCTACATGGAGGGGGTGGTGGGGAGTCCTGCAGTGGTGACAGAAATCAGCATTCCTGTCGCCAGTATTGTTACCGCCAGGGACCCCGCCACGGAATCCCTGGTGGTAAGGATGCTCACAATACCGCAGGCAGTGTTAGGTGGACCGCTGAGTCGAAGGTGGTCAACCTTTGGCCAGGCGGTCCTACCCCCTCGGCGGTACAGGTGGTGAGCTGGCTGCAATACAGCCAGTTCACTTCCATTGTCATAATTTGGCGCTCCTGCACTGCCCCGCTGTCAGTGGTCTGGCCGCCACTGCCGGCGTGGCAGTGCAGGACCGCCAGTGTCATAATGACCCCCTGAGTGTCTTGTATCTAAACAAACCAATATGTGTAGAAAAGGTTGTTATCTGCAGCTTTCTTCAAGATCTAACTGACGATAATCTTTATTGAAATCAAATCGACCATAGCCTTTGCATATCTGACCAATGGCGGGACACTTTCCTTCGTGTGGAAGTGCAAATCCATATCTGAAACTAAACTTCTTTTTGGATATAGACATCACTTTGTGTCCTTCAGTCTTTTGTTTCAAATTACTTTTCACAATCATGACTGACTCACTTTGGGTACCTCCGGCCTCTGTGTTGGCAACTTGTCCTTCAGCATGTTCCTCAGCTCTGGCAGCCACAAACACTCACTCCAAATTGAGAGTTTCTTTCAGCTTTCATCGTCTGAATGAATCAGACAAGCATCCATTGATCACTCTAAGCTGCATGAATCCTTCATCATTAAATTCATTGAACTTACAGTGTTTGATGAGTGTGTCGAGGCCTTCCATTAATTCATTGATTGGTTCACCAACTCTTTGACTTTCTTGACTGAAAACAAATTGTTCATAGTCAACCTTTGGTACTGGATTGAATTCTTTCTCCCTATCACCAGCAAGCTTTTTGAGATATTTGATAATCTTCTGGTTATCAATCTCTTAAGTGCATCAATGAAACCTTCAAATGTCTCTATTTAGGCAGTCCATCTATCACCAACATTTTGCTTTTTGGAAGTACTGATTGCTGCTGCTGGTTTCAGGAAGGCAGCAGCATTTTACATCAATGTGGAACTCACTGATGTTGAGAGTAGCATACTCCCTGATGTTGTTGAAAGATCATATTTGTGTAAATCCTCCTTAAAGTCTTTTGACTTGTAAGTTTCAGGATTCTCTTTAATGTTAATGGGGATGGTATCTTCTTTCCTAGTTGCCACGAATCACACTGTTGCCTTCACATTTTTGCTGTTGGAAGACTTCTGAAGTTGTTTTGAGCCTAACTCAGCAGCTTGATGAGCAACCACTTCAGGTGTAGACAGCTCTGTATGCACAACCTGGAGCACTTCTTCTTGAGACACTTTGTTGACTGCTCTGGTACAATGACTCTCTTTAGCAGGCTCAGTACTTCATCTATTCTATCCTTTTTGCACTTCAATTTGCCTTTTCTAACACCTGGTTGATTTGCCTTCAGCGCTTCTATTTACAATGTTATTTGATAAACGATAACTGGGAATCATTAGGAGTTTGGTAGATGGAAACATCTGTTCACCAAACTCCCGACGAGGAGATCGCCACAGTGCTGGCGGTCTCCCCATAGCTCCATTACAACTTTCCCACTGGGCTGACCAGCAGAAACCCACTGATCCTGATGGAGATGGCGGTCTTTTGGTGATCGGATCGCCAAACTCTAAATTTGACTGTCGGACCGTCAAAGCAGCAGCAGTACAGACTGCCACCGCGAGTCTATCGGTCTAGTGAATGCCAGACTCATAACTAGGCCCAACTGTCTTTAACTGGATTTTATAAACCTGGTTGAATCCGCCTTAAGCGTTTACACTCCGTATACTGTATAACTAAATTTTGTGGGGCAACAAGGTATCTTTTTGTAGTACCTTGGTCATAGTTTCTTGATCAATGGATGCATAGACCTTTCGGTGAAGCTCTCTTTTCATTCACACACTTCGCACCAGCTGAAGTTGCGCTTTACTCCATATTAGCCAACCATCAATTCAGCACTTCAAAGAAGGCACACATGGCACGCACAAGCAGTTTGCTCGTACCACAGCAAACTCTCCAGAAGAGCACTTTCTTCTTCCTGTTAATTATCTCCTATCTCGTCTCCAGGCGTAGCGTGTTCCCTAGCTGGTACCTGCTGAAGAAGTCACCGGGAGCCAGAAATGTTCAATTCTAGGTCATGCAACACACTACAAAAACATTGACAACTTTATTAACCAGACGGGCCCTTTCAAACATATAAAAGAACTTTGTACTGTTGAACAGACTAAGAGAAGTCTGTTTAATGCTTATTTGAGAATCAATCAAAAACCTAGTCACTATTCATGGTGCTGTGTGCACATTTTTGCAACCATTCATGTTTTTAGAATTTTATGTATCTATTTGAATTCATAAGACCTTTCAAAGTACACAGACAATCCTCTACTATTGATTGGCACTATATAGAGTTATTTCTGGCAGTTAAAAATATGGAGCACCTTTTATGATAGCTTACAAAGGTGACACAGACCTGTTCTGGTGTGAGGCTACTGGCATGTCATGGGCAGTGCAGGGGCCCCCCTGCCAGCACCATCGGAATGCGCACTGTCTGCTTTGCAGACAGTAAACAATCTGAGGGTGCTAATGTGCTACCGTATTGGCCTCGACTCCCTTACAGTAGCCAAGACCAATACTGTAGCACTGTTACCGCCAGTCAGCCTGTTGGGAACATCATAATACAATATTCCCGCCACTTAGCCCAGCGGGAATATTGTAATATGATGGTTGGTGGAGGAGTGCTGCAGGCATGGTGGCAGTTTTCACCACCGATGGCACCAACAGTGTGGTGGCACTGGCCTCTGCTCACCCTGAGATCCGAAGCCAATGCCCCTGCACTGTTTCCACCGGCGGGGAGATCATGATATGGCTTGGTGGCGTCCTCTCCACCGCAGTATTGGCGTTCCGGCAGTCGGACCGCCTAAATCATAATCAGGCCCCAAGCCGGAAGGTAAATCTTCTGACCGTGTTGAACTTGGTTTCTGTATCCGACCCTCACAATCAATCTTAAATCGTACCTAGATACTGGTCGAGCGCAACCAGATGACCACTGTGGGAGCGTAATACTTTTTGGCACTATTTTGATTTAAAGCTTTAAAAATCCATATCTCTGGTTCCCCTTATTAGATTTGAGTTTTTTTGTTTTTTAACCTGTTCCCTATTTTTTAAATTGGAGTGGGATTTTTAATGTGTTGTGTTTTCAACTTTTTAATATTTTTGTCACTTTTGAGTTAAGCCTGTCTGCTCTGTGCCTTAGCTACCAGGGGTTAAGATCATGTTTAAATTACTGAAACCTATACTGGACCTAACAAGAATAGTGACATTACTTTTGTTCGACTACCACTTACTGCAACTAATAATCCACTTTCTCACACTTAAGGATAAGGTTTTTCAGATGTCATATCTAGACCTATCGACCTTGTCTATCTTGATTTTGTCCGAGACAAGGTTGCTTTATTTTTTTGGGTATCTCTTAACAGCTAGGTGAAGCAACTGTGTACAAGTCATTGCGTGTAGTGCCTGAACAGTATTTCATACAAAGGTGGCTGCTCAGAAGGTTTTTTCTTAAGTTAGCAGTCAGTTAATTCACAGCCACAGACGTAAGGCTGCAACATGAATTTTTATATTTTAGAACTTGCTTCTAATCCCCACCATCAAAAAGGATTTGTTCTAACATCACTTATGAATGTTACCTTTGTTGTAGACATCATAACCTCTCTAATCATTAGTCAAATTCTGAAGGTTCGTAAGAGTCATAATGTGGATGATGCACAGAACTGAGAGAATGAGTGTCTTAGTGAGTGGATGGGAGAGCGAAAGAAGAATGCTGATCTTGTGAATGGAGAAAGACAGAGGAAGAAGGTGAAGGAGTGGCAGAGTGGGGAATGAACTGATGGGGTGAGTAAGCTTTTGGGTAGCTTTATAGAGCTCAAAGTAGGGTTTCCTAATAGTGATCTGTGAGGACCAAATCCATGTCAGAATGTTTGGATATTCACTTGGAAAAACCTATGTGAATAACTTACATGGACAGTGATTATTCTGATGTTCTGGCACATAACTGACCATCATGGTCCAACATTGGACATCTTTGCACTAAAGCCATTGGACTACATTCATGTGTTGGGGCAAGCTGTTTCAGTTCAATTTAGGGTTGATAAGAAGATTGTTTATTGACACAACTGATAAATGAGATGATTTCTCATAGATTACAAGATCAATATAATTATACTATATAGGCATAGAATGGCAATTATTGTTTGTGCATGGGAGAACACAGAAACATGGCAGGAAAATGTATAATAGTTGGAATTAAAACTCTTGTGAATTATCTACACTAAATTAATAGAGTGGAGCCATACATGAATTTGAAGATGTATACTGGAGATAAATGCTGGTCCATTTGAAAAAGGTAAGCTCCACTAGAAATAAAAAATATTTAAGGAGCATGATACAGTTGGACCAATGCAAGTGTATCCAGAGGTATTGAGGGAGCTTAGATGGTGACGTACCTCAACATTAGGTTTATAGTATCCTAGTGCTAAAATTTTGGGGTCAAATTATTAGTATAGCAAAATATATTGAGTCATAATACATGGGTAAGCATGTATTTTTTATTCTAGCAAATATTAATGTGTATTAAAATATACCATATTAAAAATATTGCTGTAGTTAGAATAACTTGTTCACTAATATAATACTAAGTATATCTATTAGCATTTTGTGTAGTTTTAAGGAATATATTTAATATTTGTTAATGTTTTCGTTGTTTCTTTTTTTATATTTAGATTGAATTTGCTTAATGATTTTGACTGCATTTATTCCAATTTGTTAAGGGATATATTGAAGGTATGGATGGGCAGTGTTTTAGTTTGAGAGTTATATTATTTTTTATAAGAGGGAATACTCTCTTTGGAGGTTGTTTGTTCATATTCAAAATTGGGGTTCATTTTTTGGGAATATTTGGAAGGTTTCTGATTATTTTTATGTTCTGTTTTGTATCTGTACATTTTTGGTGTTGGGGTGAGTTATAAATAATTATTTTTATAATTACATATTTATTATGTGTTATAGCTGTATTATGGTTGTAAAATTATTCCTTTATTTAAATATTTTAAGATATGTGTACTTGCATTTAGAATAATACATGAATTATGTTTACGAAACTGGAGTAAATTGCGCCACCCACCCCAGAGTATATGTACCTTCACCAGAATTTTCAGACTCAAGTCAGAAAAATAAACACCTGCCTGATGCCCAAATTTAACATTTTCCCAAATACTGGTGGAACTGGAATTTAAATAGTGTGTTAGGCCTCCACCCTAAATGTATGCACCTTCACCAATGTTTGTTGGACTAGAGTTAGAATACTAAGTTGCCACACCCTAAATGTTGCACTTTCCTCAATATTTGTGAAATAGAAGATATGATAATAAGTCAACCTTTCTTAATCTATACACGTTCCCTAAAGTTTGTTGGACTGGAATTAGAATAGTGAGTTTCACCATATTGTAAAGTATGCTTTTTCACAGTTTGTGGTGGAAATGGGTTTAGAATAGTAAATTAGCCACCCCCCAAAAAAATGCACTTTTCAAAATGTTAGTGAGATTGGAGTTAGAATAGTAAATCAATCACTCCAAAGTTATCCGTTTTTACCACTGCTTGTCAGACCGGGGTTATAACAGTAAATTCCTCCTTTTTCCCCTGCCCCAAGAATATATGCACTTTCACCAATGTTTGCGGGGCTGGAGTTAGAATAGTAAATCACCACACTCCTGACACCAAAAAGTATGCAATTTCACTAATACATGCAAGACTGGAGATAGAATAGTTATTTAAGCTCCCTGAAAGTATGCATATTCTCCAATTTTGCAGGACTCATGTTAGAAGAGTTAAGTAGCTCAATCAAATTTACACACATTACCCAAGGTTTGTCACACTGGACTTAGAATAGTAAAGCAGCTCTCCATTACTTATACACTTTTAACACATATGGAACTGGAGTTAGAACAGTAAATCAGCCTACTAACAGGCCTCAAAAATTATAAAAATGTTACTAGACCTGCATGTTGATTAACTTAAATAATGTACTTAACCTAACTGTAATGCACTTGCCCTGTAACCCGGTCTCAAAATGTGTGATCCTAGGTAATTAGATAACAGTCACATTTTTCTTCATTCTCACATACGAGTGCACCTTCAAATATGTGAGCTCAGAATTTTTGCTGCATGAAACTCTTTTGTTTGATTAAATAGACAAAATGTTTGCTCCATGAATAATACAAATCCAGCCCACATGTAGGGGAACAAATGATCCATGGTTTGCCTCTTAGTTTACTAATAGCATTGCAACTAAGGCAGGATTGTTTCTTATTTTGTTTAAAGACTCACTTTTAATAAATATATCACTAAAGCATGATGTGGTAGCATACTGTCCTTTACAGACAGTACATTTCCAAGAAATGTTCAAAAACCTTCCCACTAACTTGCAGCTTTACTGATAAAATGATATGGAGTATTAACAATAATTGGTGAAAATTGTGTTTCAGAAAACATACTTATCTTTTGCACATCACTAAGTAAAGAGTTCTGATTTGTTTTCATCCTTTTAGCTTAATTTTTTCATCACACATAAGTACAAAAATGGGCTTTCACAGCTACTGAAATATATTTTGGAATGTCTGTACAGTTGAATTACTGTGAAATTAAAGACTGTATGGTGTCAGGTTTTTCCTAACAAAAAACATTTGTTTTACAGCAGGTCAGAGAAGTGCACCTTACAAAATCCTGGAACTCTGCAGTGATAATGGGAATTAATTGTAAAACAAATTGACTTTAGACCTCTGTCTCTCAACGCAGAGCAAATGTGACAACATAAGAAGATTTAAAGGGTCTTTATTGCTCCTTTACTTTCTGACTGAACAGAACACCTGTTCATTGTCAACTCGCCAGAAGGGGCGAGGTGGTCCTAAAAAAAGCTCAACCTGATAAAAAATGACTTTGCCATAGCAAGTGGTCAAGTTCATTTTTCGAGGCCTGCATCATATGTATGCATTTTTCCCAGTCTGGGTGGAATTGGAGTATATATGTTTCTATCATTTGATTAAAGTTTTGTGTATAGGTGTTTGAGTACTTAATTCAAGTAGCAAATTATTTCCTTAACTTTTTTAGCTGAGAAAGTGTACATTATTAATATCCTTTTGAAATATCACAACTACAGTATATTGATTTGAAATGGTTCAATTTCACATGCACATTCGTTAGGCTAAAGAAAATGTTATTGTAGGTGACATTTCACTTTTAATTACTTTACAGCAGAAATTAAATATGTTTAAAACAAGTAGCTTCATACATTTTTTTGTTTTTATTGTATAGTTGCTAATATGTTCATTCACAAAAAAAGAGTTGACACAAGTTATACTTTTAGGGAAAAAGGGGTGAGCAATAGGAATAGCAGTATGAGCATTTGTTATCCCGCTTGATAATTATAATTTTTTAAAACACATTGTCAGACATAACACATGTGTTTTTTTAATTTCATTTCACATCTATAGATAAATACAATATATGTTATAAAGTTAGACATTTTTAATCAAATAAAATTATATTTTTTATAATTGTACTTTTACTTGTAGGCATTCCTATGACTTGCAAATATATTTTTGTGCAAATAAAAAATAAGAGAAGGCATTTTTATACCTTTCAAAACAAAGAAAAGCATAATATTTATGTTAATATTGAAGTCAATGTATTTGTAGGATTGTTGCATTGTAATTAGGCTGCCTTGTTGTTATTAGGTACACAGGTGTATTTACATCATGTTCACAACAGTGTTCGACCTTACATGTTCTAGAGCAAGATAACTTTATTTCAGGAAGTATGTGTTTGTTAGGTTTATGATAACAAAGATATGAGTAAACCAAGAAATTGGTCCTGCACACTCACCCACCAATTCAATTTACCCCATTCACACAAATTACAAAAGTTACTTAGGAGGTTGTGGGGAGTAAGGTTCAAAATATAAATCAAGCATACACAACAAACTCCATCACAAAGGAAAGTAGGAATGCATTATTTTAATATAATGTCTGTAACATCAATCCAAGTATTAAGAGTAATCAACTCAACAAAATTATATAGTCATCATAAAGAGCACCCAACTTATTTGAACTATACATTCACATCAACTCATATTAGATCAAGTCTCTGTATAGATGTAATCTTATTGAAGTTCCAATAAATTGATTTCCCAATATTATGTTGCTGTGCAATTATAGCACTGAAGTAGCCAAAATGTGTTTAGTGGAATCTCCGCTTCTTCAGGGTTAAAACATGGTGGAAAAACGGACAGTCAGAACACCATTAAATAACACAGTTTTAAGTAAGTAGACATATACAATCGATTGAACTTAGTTACACCACATTGTAATGAATAAACGCAAAAAGGTAACTAGCTGAGTGAAAGAAAGAAATTAGACAAAGTGACAGTAAAGTGTAAAGGTTCTAGAGTGCCAATACTGCAAATCTCGAGACTTAGCAACAGCAGACACCTAACCAGAAAGATAGAGGAAGAATATAGAAAAACCACCAAACCATAAAAGCAACCAAAAATGAGAAATCTAATATAAAGCCAAAAAGTGGACCATCTCACACACCAAGGTTGAAAGGCTCAATGAACTGCCTACACAAATGAAGAGATAGAAAGCAAAAGAATATGCAAACAAGGAAGGTGATAAATCAACAGTATTAAAATATAAAGAGAGAATGACAAGCACATCCAGGAAAATGGAGAAAGGGAAAACATACCAACTATACAAAACAAACATTAACAAAAATAAAAAGTTTTGTTAAAAAAACACATGTATCAGGCCCAACAGCCACCAAATGTCATAGCTTAACAATTCATAACTCACGCTGGAGGAAAAGCTCATATTTATCTCTGCTAGACACACTGATAGCAGAATACATTACTAGGTCATTGTAGGAGGCTGGTCTGGTGTGTGGTGGGTACCTATGGTCCAGGTCTCCGTTATTAGTGTAGTGTAGTCAGTGTCTAGAAACCTGCCTCTCTAGAGGTAGCTGAGGATGAGCAGCCAAGGCTTATCCAGGAGACATGCAAAGTTCATGCAATACCACTATAGACACACTTAGTACTTACACACATGAAAGAAAACACTTAGGCCCTCATTATGATATTGACGGAAAGTACCGCTTACCACCATGCTGACTGCAGCCAACATACCGCTGCTGCAGCGGATTACCACCACCCACATTATGACCCACACATAGCAATCCACCACTATTCTGCCACACACACAAGTCCGCCAGACCAAAGGTCAGTGATAAACTGGCGGTAGAAAAACCCACACCGTTACGCCAACAGAACTACCCCCACAGCATTATGACCCACAAATCACCATGGCGGACATTCAATGGCACTAAGCCATTGGTGGTACATACCGCCGCGCTCAAAATACACACAACCTAACAAAACTAGACCACATTGGACAATTCAAACTACACACACCTTACACACATACACACACCACACCCACACCACTATAAAACACACACCCACATAACCCACAACCCTTTACCAATATAAACAAGTGCCACAAGAGAGGTAGCAAGACCACAGACAAGACCACAGACACACACCACCATCACCTATACACCATCCACGCACCCTACATCAAACACCCCAACACAGCACTCCACACACCCTCACCCACACTACTCACAATACACCCATGGCACCGCAACAAAACCCCAGGTTCTCTGAGGAGTAGCATAGAGTCATGGTGGAGGAAATCATCCGGGTAGAGCCGCAGCTATTCGGATTACAGGTGCAGCAGACGTCCATTGGTAGGAAGATGTAGCTATGGCGGAGAATCATGGACAGGGTCAACGCCATGGGACAGCACCCCTGAACAAGGGATTACATCAGGAAGAGGTGGAACGACCTACGGGGGAAGGTGTGTTCCACAGTAGCAAGACACCAAATAGCTGTACAGAGGACTGGCGGTGGACCCCCACAACTAACAACATGGGAGGTGCAAGTCTTGGCAATTCTGCATCCTGAGGGCCTGGCAGGAGCAGGAGGAGGACTGGACTCTGGTAAGTCAAATCTCTATCACTATCACCCCCCTACCTGAATGCCATCAGAAACCCTTCCCTTACCCTCACTCCCATCACTTTACCACCTCCCACATACCCCACCATCACAACCCACTCATCCCAATACCAAGCCCTGCGTGCAATCACCTAGCCCACAAAATCACTACTCACACAAGGCAAAGCTGCCAGGGTAATAACAACCATACAGGGCAACACACCCATGCACAAGATGACACACACAGAAACAATAACAGTGCATTTACATCCCCACGGGTCCCCCACCCACCGTCACCCGTGAGGAGGTGCCAGCAACTTCCAGTCCCACCCAGAAGAGGCCCACAGTGATGATAGCAGCTCTGGATGCCTGGATCTGGATAACCAACCTGGCCCATCAGGGATCTCCAGACAGTCGGTAACTCAGGCACAGTCCCATACCACCACAGAGCCTCCCCCTCAGGAAACACCAGCACAGTACCCACCCAGCGGGCCCATACCTCTGTCCCCAGGACACGTCAATCAGCAGTGTGTCCACCACTACAGGACCCCAGGCCTCCCCACAAACCCATGATGATCAGGGACCTGGTGTCAGTGGCAGTGGGCACACGGTTCAGGTGACAGAGGCACAGGACAACAGGGAAGTTGAGAGGACTGCTGTGCAACAGGGGGCGGACAGGCCCAGGGAACCTACTCCCCAGGAGGCCCTCACCAACATCCTGGGAGCTTAACACCATTCCCAGGAGACGATGGGCCAGATACTGGACAAGTTGCAGGAGACCCAGCGGCTGCAGGAGGGACAGTACCTGGGGATCAGGGAGGACTTGAAGTACATCAACACCACCCTGGTCTGTATTGCAAGGGTGGTGGCAGACATGACCAACACCATGAGGGAGGCAGTGGCACACCACTGGGCCCCTGACACTAGCCAAACCGATGTGCAGCCTTCCACCTCTGCTGCTGCTAGTGGACAGGAGGCCCCGCCACAGGAAAAACAGGCCACCAGCAACCCACCCCCTGCAGAAGGAGAACCACCCCGGAAACGGTCCCTGTGATCCAGACAGAAGCCAGAGAACATTGCCAAGACCCCTGCCAGGAAATAAGACTCTCCTGAATGTCACCCTTGTGTCCCACTCTGTCACCCTGTCCACCTTGAACTGCCATTGCTCTCCTTCCTATGCTCCCTTGGACAATGCACCTGTGATACAAATAGACTGGACTCTATCCTGGACATTCCTCCATCACCACCCCAGCCCATTGCACACCCCCCTCTAATCATTAGCACTTAAATAAACACCATTTGAATAAATACAAGTATGGAATCTGTCAAATCATTTAACCATGTATTTGTTTAACAAGCTTTAAACACTGAAATATAACTGTACAGTAATGTATACATAGGAATGACCTGTAGTTGGCTGCAGTCAACACACCAGGAGCGATAGTGGGGCACAAATATCTGAAAATAGTGATGCCAAAGGCTACAATAAGTGGCCATAGAAGTGGGAAAATCAGCCTGCCACTGACAATGTCAAATACAAAACTGTCAATGGAAAGTCTAATTACAGTGTCTTACCTGTGTGTCATTGGTACTGTTGTGCTATTGCACTTCTGTTGTCCTCATCCTCATCCCCCGCCTGCTCATCTTCACTGTCCCCAGGGGCCACTGATGCCACATACCCATCTCCAGCCTCATCCTCCTGCAGAAAAGGCACCTGGCGACGTAAGGCAAGGTTGTGCAACATACAGCATGCCACGATCTGGCACACCTTCTTGGGTGAGTAGTACAGGTATCCACTTGTTAGATGGAGGCAACGAAACCTGGCCTTCAGGAGGCCGAATGCCCTTTCTATTATTCTTCTTGTTTGCCCACGTGCCTCATTGTAATGTTCCTCTGCCCTTGTCCTGGAAATCCTCACAGGGGTCAGTAGCCATGAGAGGTTGGGGTAACCAGAGTCCCCTGAAAATATTGAGGGACAACTGTTAGACACACACAAACCCTTAGGGCCCACACCATACCTATACACCAACAACCCCTGGGTGGGAACCAGGGCTCACCTATTAGCCACACCTGGTGCCTCTGGAGTTGAGCCATCACATATGGGATGCTGCTATTCTTCAGGATAAAGGCATCATGCACAGACCCAGGATACTTTGCATTGACATGGGATATGTACTGGTCCGCCAGGCACACTGTCTACACATTCATGGGGTGAAAGCTCTTTCGATTTCTGAATACCTGTTCATTTTCTCCTGGGGGTAGGACAAATGCAATATGTGTACCATCAATAGCCCCAATATTGTTGGGGATATGTCCCATTGCATAGAAATCAGCTTTCACTGTGGGCAAATCCTCCACCTGGGAGAAAACGATGCAGCTGCACATGTGTTTAATCAGGGCAGACAATACTCTAGTCAGCACTATCGAGAACATTGACTGAGACATTCCTGCTGCCAAGCCCACTTTCACTTGGAAGGATCCACTTGCCAGGAAATGTAGCACAGATAGGACTTGCACAAGAATGGGGATCCCGGTGGGTTGACGGATGGCAGATATCAGATCAGGTTCCAATTGGGCACACAGCTCTGTGATTGTGGCCCTGTCCAGTCTATAGGTGAGGATAATGTGCCTGTCCTCCATTGTTGCCAAGTCCATCAGTGGCCTGTACACGGGGGATGTCTCCATCTCCTAGTCATCCACAGCAGTTGCAATCTAGGGGGCAACCGGTGAGTAGCTGGTCAGTATTCCATATTTCCAAACACTACACTGCATTGCATGTTGTGACTGTAACACAATATTGTTGTATAGGCCCAAATGGTGCCTATGTGTACTGTAACGCAGTTAGGTGCTATGGCATGCCCCCCCCGAAATGGCATCTGCCTGTCCTGTATGGAGGGACAGGTGGAAATGAGGTAATTCCGCTGACGTTTTGCACCATTGCGGGAGGCGGTCGAAAACCGCTGTGCAAATCCTCATTGGATCCCATTGGGCCCTATGGGTTACAGAGGCCAATGGTGATGTATGCCGGTGGTGACAGTACACACTGACGCGGACGTGACCGCCATTTTCTATCTGTTCACCCACTTGCTGCCTGACCTTCAACAGGAGAGGACCTACACTTCAAGTGCTGCTGTGACATGTGTCTGGAACCGACCATGGCTCGTGCCACTGGGGAAAGGGCCCTTGCCTTCACTGCTGCGGAGTTGGAGACACTGGTGGATGGGGACCTACCCCAGTACCAAATGCTGTATGGGCTTCCAGACCAACAGGTGAGTACACTGTGAGCACGATGAATGGGGCATGAATGCATGGAGTGCTGTGTGTGAGGGCCTCGTGTAGGGGGGGTTGGGGTAAGAGCCCTGGGCAGCCTGCTGCATGTACGGATGGGCAATGTCTGTGCGTAAGGGGATGTGAGGGCTATCTTGGGCCATGAGTGTAACAGGCAGGAAGGTCTGACTGATACCTTTACCTACGTGTATTTCTCTTCAGGTCAGCGCCCATCAAAAAAAGGGTATATGGCGTGCCATCACCAAGGACGTGCGGTCCCTGGGGGTCTACGGCAGGCGGAGCACCCACTGTCACAAACGGTGGGAGGACCTGAGACGCTGGGCACGGAAGACTGCAGAGGCCCAGCTGGGGATGGCCTCCCGACGAGGAAAGGGTGCCTGTCGAACCGTGACCCCCCTGATGGCCCACATACTGGTGGTGGCCTATCCAGAGCTGGATGGGTGCTTGGGGGCATCACAGCAGCCACAAGGGGGTGCCTCAATATACTACTTGCGCATGGTGGGGTGGCATCCGGGTGGGGGATGTGGGCATGTGGGTGCCCCTAGGCCAGGCTGGCCAGTGCAGGGTAGGGCCCATGTGGGGCAGGGTCTGATGTCAACCTCCTCCAAACGAAGCTAGTAGGCCTACACTACTGGGCAGGGGTCTGTGGGTCTCAGGTATGCTGCAATTGGCGTTAGGTATCCCTCTCCATGGGTTGGTGATTAGCATTGTGACTGGTAGTGCATTGCATAGTGCGTAGGGCTGTTCCCTGTGTGTGAGCGTGTTGTGTCCGCCAACGGTGGTGTTGTTGCTGCCATTGACCAAGGGTATCCTTTGTCTCTTCCCTCCCCTTTTTGTTTTGTCACCCTGTCCTTCTGTGCATTAGCATCATCTGGTGGAGGAGCAGCTGCATCCCTCAGGGCCCAGGAGGCTGAATCCACTGACGGTGAGGGCATTAGTGGGATGGAGGGCAAGAGGAGCACCACGGCGGAGACTGGAGGGGACAGTTCTGACAGTGATACCTCCTCCGATGGAAGCTCCATGGTGGTGGTGGACACCTCTGTGCCCACCCCAACTACAGGTACAGCCGCCAACCTCCATACCAGCACGGCCCTCTCAGCAGCCCCTCAGCATGTTTCCTGTGCCCGCTCACCCAGGAGGGTGGACATCTCCTTTGCCCCAGGCACCTCACACACTGCTCCAGTTAGCCCTCCTGCCCTGAGTGAGGAGGCTATTGACCTCCTGCGATCCATCTCTGTTGGGCAGTCAACCATTGTGAATGCCATCCAGGAGCTGGCAGCCCATTTGCAACAAAGAAATGCATTCCTGGAGGGCATTCACTCTGGCATGGCGGCCCAACAGAGATCAATCCAGGCACTGGCCTCCTCCCTGATGGCAGCCATTGTCCCTGTTTCTAGCCTCCCCCCTCCAACCTCTTTTGCCCAATCCCATTCCCCTCAACCCCAACCTATCCCAAGCACACAGGCAGACCAACATGCACTCAGGACAACACACAGGAGTTGTTCTGGCAAACACAAGCACCACCCATCATCACACAGGCACTCATACAAACACCATCCAGATGCAGACATACCAACATCCACTGCCTCAACTGTGTCTCCCTCCTCCTCCTCGTCCACCTCCCTCCCACTAGCATCTACACTCACACCTGTATGCACTACATCCTCATCCACTACCACCATCACGCCTATCACTACATGCCCCTCACTGGCAGTCACCACCCCCACTTCCATGCACACGTCCCCTGTGTCCTCTCCCACTGTGTCTATGCCCTCTCCTCCCAAGGTACCCAAATGCAAGCACTCAGACACCCAACAGCGATCCACCTCACAACAGCATCCAGCCCATGCACCTGCACCCAAACACAGCAGACAGACACCTCCTACAACCACTTCCTCTTCCTCCACTCCCAAACCTTTACCCTCTTCCCACCCCAAGGTCCCTAAGAAGCTCTTCCTCTCCACCATTGACCTCTTCCCTACCCCTCCTCCCCCCTGTCCTTCACGTCAGGCCAGGGTGAAGAAAACCCAGGCAAGCACCTCAGCCACCCAGTCCGGGGGCCAGTAGTGTTGACAGCTACTGCAGGTGAGAGAGGATCCCGGGCACCAGGCAGCAACACTGACAGGGTGCTGCACCAGGTGCATCAAGGAAGGGCAAGGAGACACCACCAGCTACGACTAGGATGGGCAAGGAAGCACCACCAGCTGCAGGTGTGAAGGGCAAGGGGCAATCCCCGGCTGCTGACAGGAAGGGCAAGGGGCCTGCACCAGCAGGCAGGAAGGACAGGAGGCCTGGTTCTGGGACTCATTCAGAGCCTCCACCACCAACCATGGTGGTTCAGCCATCCAAGGCTGCAAGGGATGAGCTGGAACCTCCCCCTACCACTGCCAGCACCGCCACCAGCATCGTCACCAGCAACGCCACCAGCATCACTGCCCCAGTGGGCAGCCATCCGAGGCTGCAGGGGATGAGCTAGAGCCTCCCCCCACCACTGCTAGCACCGCCACCAGCACCACCGCCAGCAGCAGCCCCAGTGGACAGCCGTCCGAGGCTGCAGGGGATGGGCTGGAGCCTCAACCCACCACTGCCAGCCCAGACACAAGCCCCGCCACTGCCACCACTGAGAAGCTGTCACCGCCGGCAGACAGTGTGTAGTCCTGCCTCCATGGGCTGTTGTGCGTCCTGGCCCTTGCAAATCCAGTGGGTCTGACACCCAGGTGATCCCCAAGATCTGCATCACAGGGCACAATGCCCCCTCCGGAACCAGTGGAGAAGCCATCCACTAGAGAGACTGTGGCTTTGCACTCCCCAGGACCAAGCAGTGGCCAAACCACCCACTTGAGAGACTGTGGCTTTGCACTCCCCAGGACCAAGCAGTGGGCAAACCACCCACTTGAGAGACTGAGGCTTTGCACTCCCCAGGACCAAGCAGTGGGCAAACCACTCACTTCAGAGACTGTGGCCTTGCACTCCCCAGGACCAAGCAGTAGGCAAACCACCCACTTCAGAGACTGTGGCCTTGCACTCCCCAGGACCAAGCAGGTGGGCAAACCACCCACTTGAGAGACTGTAGCCTTGCACTCCCCAGGACATCACACAGGGCATGTAGCCCCTGCAGGACCAGTGATGTTGTACCATCTTCTGGAACCAGTGGAGAAGCCATCCACTAGAGAGACTGTGGCTTTGCACTCCCCAGGACCAAGCAGTGGGCAAACCACCCACTTGAGAGACTGTGGCCTTGCACTCCCCAGGACATCACACAGGGCATGTAGCCCCCTCCAGGACCAGTGGTGTTGTACCATCTTCTGGCTGAGGTGCTCCCCCATTCCCCATCCCCCTGAGGTGCCTGTGTATTTTTGACCTGATGCCCCTGCAGTGTTCTCTCTGTGTTGTTGCAGGAGTGAGGTGGGGCCATGGCCTATGTGTTGTAGCCCTGTGCAACATGGACATTAAGGACTGGGCAGTGTACCTCCATTTGTAAATATGTATATAAGTTTGCAATTTAATGCACTTATTCATGTTCTTTAATTGTATTACACTCGCTTTCTTCCAATCATTTTATCCTTGCATTATTCCTGAGGGGTACGGGGTGGATATGTAATATTACTGCATCTGGTTGTGTGTATGGTGTTGGGGGTATTGCATGTTGTGTGTGAGTGTGTCACTCTCTTTTTCGTCCCCCTCCCTTGTGTGCTAGGCGGCAGTACTCACCGTGGTCATCTTCGCCTGCATTGGTGTTCATAATGCAAGAAAAGGTAGACGAGCATGGGAAATATGTGCAACTCGGGCTCCATGGCATCATGGTTGTTCCCTGTGTCTCGAGAGGTGAGTCCTTTGACTTCTGTGTTCTGTTTCTGCCGTGCTTTGGATGTCGTTGGTACCACCCCCGAAAAGCTGGGAGATAGGTTGGTCATAATGCAGTGGGCAGTACATTGTCTTCCACCTGGCTGTTGGCGGTTACGCTGTGGTGCTTGTTACTACCGTCGCGGCGGTCGGTGTGTTAAAGTGGCTGTCTGTCTGAGCGGTTTCCGTTCCATTTTTGTTACCGCCGGCCTGTTGGCGGTATTACCGCTGCTTTATCACCAACTGCCAGGGTTGTAATAAGGGCCTCAGTGTTACAAAAATAAAGTTATATTATTTTGGTGACAAAAATACCAAAAATACCAAAGAGGCTATACTCCCTTAGGATGTAAGTAATACATAAGTTCTATACACTAGTATGCAGAAATAGGCATAAAACTGTTAGAAAACAGTGCAATTAGTGAAAATCACAATGGAGAAAATTAGGCCTAGGGGAAGCACAAACCATATACTGAAAAAATGGAATGCGAAAGTTGGTCCCTCACCTATGTAAGTGTAGTGTGTAGAGGGGAGCTAGGAGTACTAGGAAAGTCCAAAGGTAAGTACCACAACCCACCCCAGCGACCAGGAAAACAGAAGTAAATCATTGAAAATTCCCCTAATCACACACAGAGAAGAGTAGAAGAATTATGCAAAACCCAGAAGAGACTGCAAGACGTCAACAGTGGATTCTTGGACAAAAGGACCTGTGGAAGAAGGGGACCACGTCCAAGAAGCACAGCAGAGTTCAGGGAGGGCAGGAGCCCCTACCCACCAGGATGAAGGTGCAAGAAGTGAACCACTTGTGAAGAAGAAGTCAGTACTGCACCAAAGAAGACAAAGTCAGGTTCCTGGTGGATGCAGATGGTGTCCTATGCCGGACGTAGGATTTCAGTCAGGTTTGCGTCTTCCGGTTCTGCCAACAAGCCTTGGCACACGCAAAACTCGCAGGGAGTGGAAATTGGAGCTGTCTGGGACCAGGAAGGACCAGGTGGACTCTACCCAGTAGGGAGATTAGGGGGCCCCTCAGCGACACAGAGAGCCCACAGAAGCCCAGGCAGCACCCACAGGAGTCCCAGAGGACGGGGACAAGAAAGTTGCAAAAGAGTCCCATGCAGCACTACGAGAAAGATTCCCATGCTACCAGAGAATGACTCAGGGAGCTGTGCATCACAGGAAGCAGTGTGGGGGGCTGGAGCTTCAAGATGCCTGAAGATCTTGTGGAAAGGATGCCAACAAGCCTTGGCAGCTGCAAAGGACGTGATACACAGGGGTACTGTCTTGGGTGGGCAGGCAAGGGCTTACCTCTACTCAAGTTGGACAGCTGGAAGAGAGGACCATCGGGACCACTTCAGCCCACCACCCGTGATGCAGGATCCATGCAACTCAGCAGGAGAGGGGATCCATGCAGCCGGTCACAGTTGTTGACTGCAAAAGCAAGGGAGTGACTCCTTCACCTCAAGGGAGATTCCTTCTTCCTTCTGATGCAGGCTGAAGACGGGCTGTCCTCAGAGGGTGCACAAGTGGGGAAATGATGCAGTTGCTGGAAGGAGCCGGAGATACAATGTTGCAGGAGGCGTCTTGCTTCTTTGTTGTAGCTTGTAGGGTCCTGAAGAGTCCAGATGCAGTTTCCTCGATCAGAAGTCGAAGTGGAGGTTGCAGAGGATTCCTGCTGGAGTCTTGCAATATGAATCTGAGGAACCACTCAAGAGAGAGACCCTAAATAGCCCTGAAAGGGGGATTGGTCACCTAGTTGGGTGACCACCTATTAGGAGGGGGCTCTGACGTCACCTGCTGGCACTGGCCACTCAGATGCTCCCAGTGTTCCCTGCCAACCTTGAATCCAAGATGGCACAACTGAGGGATCCTCTGGGGAAGCTCTGAGCACCCCCCATGGGATGGTGATGGACAGGAGAGTGGTCACTCCCCTGTCCTTTGTCCAGCTTCGTGCCAGAGCAGGGACTGGGGTCCCTGAACCGGGGTGGACTGGTTTATACAAAAGAGGGCACCAAATGTCCCCTTCAAAGCATTGCCAGTGGCCTGTGGAGGCCACCACTTCCAAGCCTGTAAAGCCTATTTCCAAAGGGAGAGGATGTAACACCTCTCTCCCAAAGGAAATCCTTTGTTCTGCCTTCCTGGGTTCGAACATCTCAAGCAATAGGAGGGGAAAAACCTGTCTGGGGGGTGGCAGCAGCTTGGGCTGCCTGGAAACCCCCAGAAGGCTGTAATAGCAATACTGGGGGTCCTCTAAGGAAAAAAGCATTGCAGTATGATTCCAACATCTTTGATACCAACCATGCCTAGGTTTGGAGTTTCCATTATGTAGCAGGACATAGGTATTGACCTATGTCTAGTACACGCGTAAAATGGGGTCGCTGCACTCACAAAGTCTGGGAAAATGGGCCTGGGGTTCATGGGGGCACCTCAGCTAGTGCAGGGGTGCCCTCACACACAGGTACTTTGCACCCTGCCCTCTGGGCTGGAAGGCCTGCCATAGGGGGGGCTTATAAGTGACCTGGTGCAGTGAAAAGTGGCAGTGAAAGGATGCTTGCACCCTTTCCGCAGGCTGCAATGGCAGTCCTGCAGAACCTTTTGCTTGTGCTCCCTCTGGGTGGCAAAATATATGCTGCAGCCCATAGGGATCCCCTGTAACGCCAATGTACTGGTTACCTAGGTACCATATACTAGAGACTTATAATGGGGCACCAGTGTGCCAATTGAGGGTGAAATACAGAGTTTTGGGAGAGAGAGCATAATCACTGCGGTCCTGGTTAGCAGGATCCCAGTGAACGCAGTCAAACACACTGACATCAGGCAGAAAAAGGGGGTAACCATGCCAAGAAAGAGGGTACTTTGCTACACAGGGTATCTCTGGTCCGCATGTTTAATTGCCTCCAAATGTTCTCTCCATCTCAATTTAAGTGCTCGTTTAGTTGAACCGTCATATTGTAACTTGCACCGCCATATGAGCAGGTAAATACAGTATGTCGTATTGCAGTTCATGAAACGTCTAATCCGCAAGACTTCAGAAACATCAGCATTACAAAAGGAGGAAACTTTATCATTCACATATTCCAATCATCTTGGAATTTAACTAAGTTTTCCTCGTAGCAGTGGAATATCTTGTAGTGTCACTGGGACGCAATATTTTTTAAGAGTATCTGCCTTACTATAAGTCACCAATGGGAGGCAAGGAAGTATACGTTTCTGTTGTAATATTATTGTTGGAGTAACTCAAAAATAAGTATTATAGTATGTTGTCCTAATTATGTATACTACTGGTATTATTCTCCTAAACCATTTTTCCCATTACCATTTCCATATAATTCCAATTTAGTGTTCTCAGTAGTAAAATGGTGCACTCCATTCCTTCCTTTGGAATGTTGACTAATGGTACAACCTGGAGTGCACCTTAGAATGTTGATGAAGAAAAGTATTGGTTGTCAGATGCAGTGAGAAGTGAAGGTGCTATGCAAGGAGTCTGCTAATAAACTGACTATTAAATCAGCTGGTCTCTACTGATTTCGAGATTATAACAGAAGAACTTTTATTGGCGACGAGGGTGGGATGCTGCGCAGGGGCGGTAAAGACTCCTTGCCCCTGATTTGTTCGGCACCACAGTGAATTATCTGACTCCTGTTTTGGAACCAAAAAGGTACAGTCAAGTGGCGCCTGTGTGTCTTAAGCGGGCAGAGAGCATCTGAGGACGTGATCATCTCAAGTGTCAACTGCAGTGTGATGGCTGTCTAGCAATTCAGCATGCTATATGGGAATACGCCGTGCGAAGAGTTAAGTGGCTAGATCGTGAGTGTTATATGGTTAATGCTACAAAGAATTAACACTTAACCTGGCCAAATGCTATAGAGGTGTAGTGCTGAAGAAAATTTTACACAGAACAGGCGCCAGAGCTGGGTGAAGATTATGGCATCATAGTGCTGATGTGTAAACGCTCGAGATAGTTTCCATAAACACAGTGCATGTTAATCGCGCTGGCTGTGTGAGAATACACGGCCTCACGCTGGCTGATTAAAACAACACGTCCTGAATTTTGCATCGACGCATTGAAGCGGCGTCTCAGATTGGCACCTAGCTGAGGCGTGGGAGAGTTCCGAGTAACTTGGGTGTCTCAGAACGGCTCTGAGGCATGGTGTGCGAGCGTTCTGAGCAAGCCCAGGGTGTCGCGGTGCGGCGCTGAAGTGTGGCGTGTGGCCGATCCAGCACGGCGCTAACTAGAGAACGAGCACGGCGTCAATATATGAGGCGCTGAGGGGATTTCAGCACTAAAAGCCCTCGCTATAAAACGCGAACGAAGGAAGAAGAAGGAGAGAGACATTGGGAGCTTACCGGCAAAGCTTTGATAGTCCATGACTGGTGAAGTGAGGTAACCCTCGAGGCGGAAGCGAGCTTCCCTGCAGATGAACGCTCTACAAAATAAAAGCCTTTCTTGAGTTTAGGCTATTTCAAAATAAGAGTATAGTGGTCTGGAACTCATATTATACACGAGTGCAGACTTTATTAAGATGTGAATACATCGCAATTGATATATTATAGAATGTGTTGTATAATCGTAATGCTATCTTATGCGGTAATGCAGCGCATAGAGTTGAGTTGTTAATGCAAAGGGCACCTCATTGTACAACAGTTGCCAAGAGAGTGTACTGTGAAAAAACAAAAAAAAAAAACAAAAAAAAAACTGGGAAGGAAGCAGAAATCACTCAATACAACACCATTTAGTAACGCTATTACCTATTTTACTATAAAATAAGAGAGAACGAGATGGCTGCTGCGGGGATGTCTCAACCTCCCCCATTCTTAAATGAAATAGGTGAACCATTATTACCTTGGAAGGAGTGGTCTAAATTGTTTGAGTCTTACTTAATTGCTATAGGGGGAGAAAAGTTTACAGCATTAAGGAAGCAACATATACTATTACACAACATAGGAATACATGGCAGAAAAGTATATGAGAGTCTGACAGTCAATGAAGAAGAAGGAGAGGAGGATGGAGAAAATTTTGATGTTTTCCAACAAACGTTGCACAGGTTGGAGAGTCATTTTGGGCACAAAGTTAATGTTGTATTAGAACGACATAGATTTTTCAGTAGAGTACAGGCCAAAGACGAAAAGGTAGGAACCTACATAGCTTCTTTGCGAGGGCTTGCCCAAACATGTGTTTTTTGGGGACCTAGAAGACTCGTTAATCCGTGATCAGTTAGTTAGGTGTACAAATAGCCCAAGGGTGCAAGAGAAGCTCCTTACTCACAAGAAAGTAAATAGGGTAGAAGAATTTACAGATTTAGGTACTAAGTTTATTCTGCAAGTCAAGGGTAAGCAGGGGACGGAAGACCTCAGCAACACTTATCCTGTGTGTGACATCAAACTTGACGATATTGCGGTGAAGGTTTATGCCGATTCATGTTCACCTTATACATTCTTAAATTATCAAACTTTTGTTGACAAGTTCCAAATGCGTGGTTACAAATTGCACTCAGCCAACATTAAACCGGGTGGGTACAACAACGACCCGATACCTCTTAAGGGAATGCTAGAACTAGACATTATATTCAAGGGCAGACACACGAAAGGAGAAGTGTACATTACTGAGAAGGGATCCAATTTACTGGGATGGAGGCACCAGAGGGAGCTTGGAATCAAACTGGATCCCAATGGCGAGGAACAAGTGTTACTAGTAAATTTGCAGAGATTTTGTGAAAGGGTTTGTGAGGAATGTCCAAGGCTGTTTGAAGATAGATTAGGGTTGTTGAAAAACTTCCAACACAAAATTAAACTTAAGGAGGGTGCTACACCTGTAGTACATAAAGTGAGATCTGTCCCGTATCTAATGAGAGAACCTCTGAAGGAAGAATTAGACAAATTGGTCAAATTAGGAGTTATAGAACCTATTGAAAGTTCCTTATGGTTGGCGCCAATTGTGGTCACAAAGAAACCCAATGGTAGAGGTATTTGTCTGTGTGTGGACTTGAGGGATTTGAACACGAATATATGGGTAGGTAGATTTCCCTTACCCAAAATAAATGAAATGGTAAGCATGTTGGGGTCCGCTAAACATTTCAGCGTAATCGACCTATCTTCTGCATACCACCAGGTGGAGTTACACCCTACATCACGCTCGCTCACGTCCTTTATTAATCCATTTGGGGCATTTAGATATCGCAGGATGCCATTTGGCCTCGCTTCAGCTGCTGCGGTATTCCAAAGAATCATGCAGAAGATCTTGCAGGAAATCAAGCAAGTTATGTGCTTCCAGGATGACATACTAGTCTATGGAAGTGAGGAAAGTGAACACAATGCAACCTTAAGAGAAGTATTCCAAGCCTTAGATAAGGCTGGCATGACCATCAGGAAGGAAAGTGTTAACTGGGGGTCGAATCTGTGGAATACTTAGGACACAAAATAAGTAAAGATGGTGTTGAACCCAAATGTGATTTAGTAGTGGCAGTGAAGGAAGCTCCAGCTCTTACCAATAAAGATGAGTTGAGATCATTTTTGGGTTTAGCGGAGTTTATGTCAAAGTTTGTTCATAACTTTGCAGCAGTCACTGCTCCTATGAGAGCATTATTAAAGAAAGACATACCCTTTGTGTGGAATGAAGAGAGTCAGAGTGCGTTTGAAGAGGTCAAAGAAGCCATTGTCCATTGCCCTATGTTAGGAAACTTTGACACCACCAGGAAGACATGGCTCACTCACATGGCTCACCACAGATGCGAGTGGAAAAGGTTTAGGTGCCACCTTATCCCAATGTGTAAATGGGCAGGAGAGGATCGTGGCGTTTGCATCCAAATCATTAAAGGAGGCAGAACTAAATTATTCCACGATAGAGAGGGAAGCTTTAGCCTGTTTTTGGGCCATCAATCATTTCAAATTCTTCTTGTGGGGATTGCCATTTGTGGTTAGAACAGACCACAAACCCCTTATTTCATTATTTACTGTTAAAGGTAAAGACCAAGCTACCCCTCGTATTGCGAAGTGGATTATGGGGTTGGAAGGCTTCAATTTCGACATGCAATATGTCCCTGGCAAAAGAAATATAGTAGCGGACTGTCTCTCGAGACTACCCAGGAAGGGAGGGAAGGAGGAAACTAACGAGAGCCTTGATCCAGTACTTCATGTAGAACTGTCAGGTATTACCAAAGAAGAATGGGTCACAGCTACAACATTGGATAGGATTATGCAAACTTTGAAAGATATGATTTTGAGGGGTTGGCCTGATAGTTGACAACAGCTTGATGAGGAGGTAAAGGGGTATTGGGAGGTACGTTCTGAACTTCACTTAACCAAAGACCTAGTAATGAGAGGTGAGAGAATTGTTCCCCCCAAAGCACTCTGGGAAAAACTAATAGGATTAGCACATGAGGGACATCTAGGAAGAACTTTGACTAAAAACAGACTGCGAGCCTCCTACTGGTTCCCCACAATGGACAGGCTAGTTGAGGATACGGTACGTGATTGTACCTATTGCTCATTGAGTGATGAAACCAGGAGTTTGCGCAAGGCTCCTTTATCTCCAGTTGAGGTCCCCAGCAAACCATGGGACAAGCTTGGGTTAGACATATTAGGACCTCTCACGTGCCCAGGATCGAGAGCCAGGTTCATCTTTGTATTAGTGGATTATCACACACACTGGGTGATGACCAAGGCTGTACATAACGTAACCACACATGATGTAATACAAGTCCTTAAAGAAATCTTTACCCGTGAATGTATTCCAAGCACTATTGTGACAGACAATGGGGTACAGTTCACTTCAAGCGCCATGGTTGAGTTCTTGACAGTCAGTGGGATCAGACATTACCGGACAGCATTATACAACCCAAAGGCAAGCAGTCTGGTAGAAAGGGTCAACAGGATGATCAAGGAGTGTTTGCAGTTAGCCAGTGTATCTCGAGTATCAGGAGAAAGCGCAATTGAGAGTATGCTATGGTCATATCACACCACACCCAATTTGGTCACGGGAGTATCCCCTTTTATATCCCTTAAGGGTAGACAACCAGGAACCAAGTTAAATCCGAATTGGTTGGGAGGAGGGGAGTCCGTTATGGTTCATCGTAAAGAGGTATTGACAAGGGTAAGAGAGAATCAGAGGAAATACCAGGAATGGTATAACATCAAAATGGGCACTAAGAGTAAACAATGGAGGGTGGGTCAATGGGTCAGAATAAAACTTCCAGGATCTGCTCGGAAGGAGGGAAGCCCGTTCTCCAAGCCGTTAAGAATTACTAAGGTACATAAGAATGTGGTAACTTTGGAAGATGGTCGTGTATGGAGTATGGACCGTATAACTGCCACCCAGGACGACCCCAGTAGGTCAGAACAATGGTCTGGAGAGGAGCGACAATGATCCTAATAGGAAGCAAGTTCATCGTGCAGGTGGAGGTCTTCCCGGATATATGATAAAGAAAATGTCCTACTGTAACATGTGATTATGTCATGTTCTTTCTCCATTATGCATTGGTGGGGAAGGGGAAGTGTTGTAATATTATTGTTGGAGTAACTCAAACATAAGTATTATAGTATGTTGTCCTAATTATGTATACTACTGTTATTATTCTCCTAAACCATTTTTCCCATTACCATTTCCATATAATTGCAATTTAGTGTTCTCAGTAGTAAAATGGTGCACTCCATTCCTTCCTTTGGAATGTTGACTAATGGTACAACCTGGAGTGCACCTTAGAATGTTGATGAAGAAAAGTATTGGTTGTCAGATGCAGTGAGAAGTGAAGGTCCTATGCAAGGAGTCTGCTAATAAACTGACTATTAAATCAGCTGATCTCTACTGATTTCGAGATTATAACAGTTTCTAATCAGGATAAAGTCTCAACACTTCCCAATGTCTCAATAATATTTGATAAATCTGTCCATGTTCAGCACAAAAGGTAGTAATAAATCTAATCTCAGAGTCTGTGGTAAGTCTGCTTTACCCTTTTGCTTTAGCAGTTTGTACTAGTAGCAATGTACGTACCACTTTGTGAGCCCTAAATTTACTTGGATAACCTCTTGATTTGAATCTCTGAAGGCATTCTACCTCTTGTTTCTCAAACTCTCCAGCATCATTACAGTTACGTTTTAGTCTGAGCAATTCCCCATAAAGGATATTGTTCTTCTGCCTGGATGGATGCCCAGAATTATAGTGTAACACACTGTTGCTGGCGTGGGATTTCTAAAAGTATGTCTATGTAAATCCAAGACATTAATGGTATGTCCATCATACTCAATTGATAGCTCTACATTCAAAGAATTGTTATTCAGAAATGCATGACTTTCTAGTAATTCTCCCTCAGAGCCACCCAATATACAGAAAATAGAATCAATATAACTATACCATGCAAGGAGTTTCCAATGACCATCATCCAATCTTTCATTCCAGGCATGCTCCCTCTCATACCAACCCATGAATAGGTTAGAATAAGAGGGAGAAAACCTAGCACCCATACCCGTGCCTCGAAGCTGGTGAAAAAAGTCCTTTTGAAACAGGAAGACATTATTCTCCAGGACAAATCTAGTCATGTCCAAAACAATTTGTACATGTTTATAGTGACTAGCGCTCTTAAAAGAGAAAAAGTACTGTAATACCTGAAGTCCATATTTGTGGGATTTGATAGTAGAAAGACTGTATAGATCTATGGAATGCCAGATAGTTTACACAGCAAATTTTTAGGATCATTCAGATACGATGGCAAAGCACTAGACAGAGGTGACAAATATATGTCAATATATTGTGACATTTTTTCAGTGGATGAACCTATACCAGAAATGATAGGTCTACAGGGTGGGTTCAAACCCCCTTGTGTATTTTAGGGAGAAAGTAAATAATAGGAATCATTGGATCATTGACCATTAATTATCTATACTCTTCAACATCACAGAAACCTTCTTTGAACCAACCATCCAAAATGTTATGACATTTCCGTACCCACTTATTATAATCCTGACGGGTACACCTCTTGTAATCCCTAGTTACATTAAGTTGTCTTAAGGCCTCTTTTTCTTAGTTGACAAAATCCATGACCACCACGTTTACCCCTTTGTCTGCTTCACGTATAATAACATTACAATATAGTCATACATTTTTCATTGCCATAGTCTCTTTATTGTTCACATTGGTATTTGATAAACTTTAAGCATTAGGTCAAAGTCTTTCACAATCAATTCATAAAAAGTATTAATCAGATTCTCCTTTGGAAGAACAGGAATGAAAGTGGATTTCCTACTTAGCCAACTGTCCTGTAAATTATCTTCCTCAATCAACAAATCCTTTGCTAGATCCTCAGTATCCGTGGTATCTGGGTCATCGAGGCCCATCAGTAAATCGGTACTAGAAAGATCCTGTATTGTGAGTGTAGATAAACTTGATTCTAGCGCAAGTGTCTGGTGTCTGGTGTCTGGAATGTTTGATTGCAAAATGTTTTCCACAGGGTGATAAGACTGTTGATGTCAAATTGAAACTTGCTGTTTGCAGAGTCGTCCATCATTATAGTGGAGCTTAACACTGTGCACCATATACATTGATTAAAATGGAAAGAACATCCATGTCCTTGCATTTGGCTTTCTTGGGTAAGTTTTATAAATGGTATTTATCATGGCATTTAAAAAAAATATATTACTATTTTTCTGTAGTGAGGACTTGTTTGTTTTTAATTTATAGGTGTAATTAGTTCCTTGTATACAGTAGATAGTTTTTTTGGGAAAGAGCATATTATAATGGGTTATATTTATTGCAAGTATTTTTTTATTTTGTTAGATTATAAAGACAATTGTTTTCAGCACTATATGTAACATATAAAAAACTAATTCATGATATAGGCACTCATTTAGAACATGGCGGGATGCCCCGCTGACAACCGTGCTGACGGTAGACGGATAACCGCCAGTGGCGGTGGCAGGTATCCGCCATATTATGACACTTGGAGCCTCACTGCCATTGATGGCGGTGAGGGCCGCCATGCTGGCGGTTAGTGGCAGGGGTGGATGCTGCTCCACCCTCACCGCCACGTCAGTCCAGACACACCACACCTATAATGATGCGGTGATAGGCGTGGCGGTGTATGGAGATGTGGCAATGCTGGTGGAGCAGCATCCTAGGAGCTCGTTCCCTCCTGGAGCAGCGCTACGGAAAAGGTAAGTGCAGCCTGAGAGGGATGGGGGGTGTGTGTTGAGTGAGTGCGTGCATGGGGGTGTGCGTGTGTGTTTGTGAAGGGGGGATGTGTGTCTACATCTCCCAATGCGTGTGTGTATGTCTATGTATGCGTGCATGCGCATTTGGTGGTTGGGGGGGGCCTAAACGGGGTGGGGGATAGTGAGGGGGTTTTGGGGAAGGCTTACATGGTGATCGGAGGAGGAGGGGTAGGGTGGAGGACTTGGGGTTCAGGGGGTGGGGGGTGTCCAGAGGCTTGGGGGGTATTTTTTGTGTTGTGGCGGGGGGCCTAGTTTGTCACATACTGGTGACAGGAATGAATATTGCTGTCACCAGTATGCTTTCCGCCAGGGATTATCTGGCTGGGTATCCCGCCAAGAAATCCCTGGTAGAAATGGGATCATTATCCCACTGGCGGTCTAGGCTCCACCGCCAGGTCGAAAGTGGCTACCGTCGGCCTGGCGATTGATTCAGGCCTGGCGGTGGGTAGTAGTGAACTGGCTGCTTTGCAGCCAGTTTACTAATGTTATCTTTATATGGTGGTCTGCACCGTCGTGCCATCAGCAGTAATTACCGTCACTGCCGGCGGTGCGATCATTACCGCCATGTTCTAAATGAGGGCCATAATCTCAAGGATAAAATTCATACTGGAAAAATCAAAGGTCACTACATTTATGTAGGTAACTTTTAAAAGGGTGCCATTACAATAGTTACATCCCTAAAGGGTCTTTGGCATAGCAAGCAATTTCTAAAATAGTTTTTTTCGCTAGTCAAGAAACAAAGACTGGAAGCATGCTGAGATCCGCCTGCTCCTGAAGAAACCCAAGGCCGACACTCTGAACCTCAAGAATTACTACCCATCTCTCTGCTGCCTTTCCTAGCCAAGGTCATCGAAAAGGCCTTTCCCAGCCAAGTTCATCAAAAAGGCCATTAACAGGCAGTTCCATAAGCACATCAAGGACAGCAGTATACTGGACAACTCCCAATCAGGTTTCAGGAGCAACCACAGCATGGAGACCGCCCTCCTCACTGCCACAGATGACATCCACTCACTCTTCGACCACGGCCATAGAGCAGCCCTCAACCTACTTGACCTATCGGTCACCTTCGACACGGTTTCATACCTCACCCTCTGCTCCAGACTCCACGCAGCCGGCATCTGTGGAAAGGCCCTACAATGGATACACTCCTTCCTGTCTGGCAGAACCCAGAGAGTCAGACTCCTGCCTTACCTGTCAGAACCTAAGTGTTCAGTTGTGGAGTTTCACAGGGCTTTTCCCTGAGCCCCACACTCTTCAACATCTACATGGCCACGCTTGCATCCATCATCAGGAACCATGGTCTGAACATCATCTCCTATGCCCACGACACCGAACTGATCATTTCTCTGACCGAAAACCCTACAACTGCCAAGAAGAATTTCCACAACGGGATGGAAGCCGTTGCCACCTGGAAGAAGGATAGCTGCCTCAAGCTAAACTCTGACAAGACTGAGATCCTCATCCTGGGGCCCTCCACATCAACTTGGAATGGAAGGACTCCTGGGGGTCATCCATCCTCGGCACCCCACCTCCACCCCTACAGACCACGCACGCAACCTCAGCTTCATCCTGGACTCATCGCTCATCATATCCCGCAAAATCAACTCAGTCGCATCCTCCTGTTTTTCACACTCTCCGACTGCTCCGGAAGATTACAAATGGATTCCAAAGGACTGCTGTGGAACCGTGACCCACACCCTGGTTACCAGCAGATTAGAATATGGCAACACCCTCTACGCTGGCACCACCCAGAAGAACCTGAAGAAACTACAGCACATCCAAAACGCCTCTGCCAGACTTATCCTTGATATTCCCAGCCGCAAGCACATCTCCAAACACCTAAGAGACCTCCACTGGCTTCCTATCCAGAAAGTGATTAACTTCAAACTCCTCGTACACGCATACAAGGCCCTCAGTTCATCAACTATAATCATACACAAGAGTTTCCAACAATTATGCATACCATTTTCATTTGTACATCCAACTTTGTTGCAAACAGGTTGTGTTGATTTTCAAAAGCCTACTTGCATGCGCAGGAAAATTTCCTTGTAATTTAGACTTGTTAGGAAATCTCAGACAGTGTCTTTGCACCTAGGTATTATAGGGCTTGCATCATAGAATTAGCAAGTTGGAATACAATTTTAAAACAGCAGCTATCTATTCTTGTCAAGCTAGTTTTCTTATCCTGTGCTAATAATTTAGCTCTGTTTGAGGCCTACAGAATAATTAAATTTTACCCCAAATAGCCATTTAGCTTTAAGCAAGAGAGTTGATGAATATCCTTCATATTTCTTTGTAAAGTCGTTACCCTTTTGCCATTGCTAAAACCTTTGTTTCATTTGCTGCAAAGAGGAACTACCATTTCAAATTAGCAGAGAAAGGAAGGCTCAAGTATTTATACACTTGCTGAAGCTTTTCATTTCCCAACCATCGTAAATAGATTTGAGATGTCCTAGAAAAACACATAGGGCCTGATTATGAGTTTGCAGTCAATGGACCACCATGGTGGTGGTCCAACCGCTGTTGAGTTGGTGGTCAGACCACCGTATTATGATGCATGCGGTTCCATATATCAAAGACCATTGCAGTCCCGCTGGCACCACCAGGCAGCACAGACCGCTGTGAGATAGGCCAATAAGGTGTCTGAGGACGAATCGCTAGTGTTTCCACCAGACATATTATGATGTATCTTTCTGCCAACGTCACTGTGGCGGTCAAACCACCATGTCTCACCTGGGGGAAACTGAGACATTTAAGGCAGGAACTCACCTGTAGGCAGCTTCACACATCCTGTGCTGCCATGGAGTCGATTCTTCACGTCCTAGAAGGATAGAAGGATCCCAAATTAAGGCTGCTGTGGACGCAACCGACGGTAAGACAAAACACCTACCTGTGTTCGCAAACCCAATAGCAAATAGACATGCCACCATTGACCTGGTATGGGTCCTGTGCATCGTGGACCAAAAATAAATTAGAACATAACATATGAACCAATTACAGTGTAGGAGGCTGGCCAGGCTTATAGTGGGTACCTTGTGTTACTTACTCCTTGTGCCAGGTCCAGTTATCCCTTATTAGTAGATTAGAGGTGTTCTAGCAGCTTAGGCTGATAGAGGTAGCTATAGCAGAGCAGCTTAGGCTGAACTAGGAGACATGCAAAGCTCCTACTATACCACTTATATCACTTAGCACTATATCATAAGAAAACACAATACTCAGAGTTACTAAAAATAAAGGTACTTTATTTTAGTGACAATATACCAAAAGTATCTCAGAGGATATACTCCCTTAGGAGGTAAGTAATATACACAAAATATACACACACAAACCAAATCAGGTAAGTAAACAGTTAGAAAAGTAGTGCAAACACTGTAGAACAAAATAGAATGAAATAGGAGAAAATAGGCCTAGGGGCAACACAAACCATATACTCCAAAAGTGGAATGCGAACCACGAAGGGACCCAAGGCCTAGTGTAGTGTGTAGAGGGTCGCTGGGAGTGTAAGAAAACAGTAAGGGTGTCCAAGATACCCCACCCCAAGACCCTGAAAAGTAGGATTAAAGTTACCCTACTACCCCAGAAAGACAGTAAAGTCGAGATAGGGGATTCTGCAAGGACAACAACTGACTGCAAATCACTGAAGACGGATTCTTGGACCTGAAGACCTGAAAAGGAAGGGGGCCAAGTCCAAGAGTCACACAAGTATCCAGGGGGGCAGAAGCCCACTAAACCCCGGATGAAGGTGCAAAAGGGATGCCTTCGGGTGGAAGAAGCCAAAGATTCTGCAACAATGGAAGGTGCCAGGAACTTCTCCTTTTGTCAGAAGATGTTCCACGGCGTGCTGGAGGATGCAGAGTTGTTTCCATACAGAAAGACCACAAACAAGCCTTGCTAGCTGCAAGAGTCATAGTTGAAGGTTTTGGGTGCTGCCAGGGCCCAGGAAGGACCAGGAGGTCGCCCCTTGGAGGAGTAGACAGAGGGGGCACTCAGCAATACAGAGAGCCCATGCAGAAGCAGGCAGCACCCGCAGAAGCACCTGAACAGGCATTCAGAAGATCTGAGCACGACAGTTGACTCAGCACAACAAAAGGGAGTCCCACAAAGTCCGAGTCCAACTCAGAGAGTTGGGGAATGCAGGACGGAGTGCTGGGGACCTGGGCTAGGCTGTGCATGAAGGAAGTCTTGCAAGAGTGCACAGAAGCCCTAGCAGCTGCAGGTCACCCAGTACACAGGATTACTGTCTGGCGTGGGGAGGCAAGGACTTACCTCCACCAAATTTGGACATAAGGGCCACTGGACTGTCGAGGACACTTGGACCCAGCTCCTGTGTTCCAGGGACCACGCTCATCAGGATGAGAGGGGACCCAGAGGACCGGTGATGCAGAAGTTTGGTGCCTGCGTTGGCAGGGGGAAGATTCAGTTGACCCACGGGAGATTTCTTCTTGGCTTCCGGTGCAGGGTGAAGGCAGACAGCCCTCAGAGCATGCATCACCAGGAAACAGTCGAGAAAGCCAGCAGGATGAGGCGCTACAATGTTGCTGGTAGTCTTCTTTCTACTTTGTTGTGGTTTTGCAGGCGTCCTGGAGCAGTCAGCGGTCGATCCTTGGCAGAAGTCGAAGAGGGAAGTGCAGAGGAACTCTGGTGAGCTCTTGCATTCGTTATCTGGTGAGATACCCACAGGAGAGACCCTAAATCGCCCTCAGAGGAGGATTGGCTTCAGAGAAAGGTAAGCACCTATCAGGAGGGGTCTCTGACATCACCTGCTGGCACTGGCCACTCAGAGATGTCCATTGTGCCCTCACACCTCTGCATCCAAGATGGCAGAGGTCTGGGACACACTGCATGAGCTCTGGGCACCTCCCCTGGGAGGTGCTGGTCAGGGGAGTGGTCACTCCCCTTTCCTTTGTCCAGTTTGGCACCAGAGCAGGGCTGGGGGATCCGTGAACCAGTTTAGACTGGCTTATGCAAGGAGGGCACCATCTGTGCCCTTCAAAGCATTTCCAGAGGCCAGGAGAGGCTACTCCTCCCAGGCCCTTCACCCCTATTTCCAAAGGGAGAGGGTGTAACACCCTCTCTCTGAGGAAATCCTTTGTTCTGCCTTCCTGGGACTGGGCTGCCCAGGCCACAAGGGGGCAGAAACCTGTCCGAGGGTTGGCAGCAGCAGTAGCTGCAGAGAAAACCCTGGAAAGTTAGTTTGGCAGTACCCGGGCTCTAAGCTGGAGACCGGGGATGCATGGAATTGTCCCCCCAATTCTGGTATTGGGGTGACAATTCCATGATCCTAGACATGTTACATGGCCATGTACGGAGTTACCATTGTGACGCTACATATAGGTGCTGACCTATATGTAGTGCACGTGTGTAATGGTGTCCCCGCACTCACAAAGTCCGGCAATTTGCTCTGAACAATGTGGGGGCACTTTGGCTAGTGCCAGGGTGCCCACACACTTAGTAACTTTGCACCTAACCTTCACTAAGTGAGGGTTAAACATATAAGTGACTTATAAGTTACTTAAGTGCAGTGTAAAATGGTTGTGAAATAACGTGGATGTTATTTCACTCAGACTGCAGTGGCAGTCCTGTGTAAGAATTGTCTGAGCTCCCTATGGGTGGCAAAAGAAATGCTGCAGCCCATAGGGATCTCCTGGAATTCCAAAACCCTATATCTAGGTACCATGTACCAGGGAACTATAAGGGTGTTCCAGTGTGCCAATCAGAATTGGTAAAATTAGTCACTAGCCTGCAGTGACAATATTAAAAGCAGAGAGAGCATAAACTCTGATGCTCTGGTTAGCAGAGCCTCAGTGATACAGTTAGGCACCACACAGGCAACACATACAGGGCATACTTTATGAGCACTGGGGTCCTGGCTAGCAGGATCCCAGTGACACAGGCAAAAAAAAACATACATACAGTAAAAATGGGGGTAACATGCCAGGCAAGATGGTACTTTCCTACATACAGCCCCTTGACACCCCCTGTGGGCACGTCACTGACACTGCACCACCACTCTCCTCAAAACCACACGTCTGCACATCCCAGTTTCAGTGACAGTGAAGTGAACATAACATTGTGTCACACAACAGCAACACCACATCAGTATCACACCTACTAATTGAACTGACACACTCACATTGCTTACATGCCATGGCCTGTTGTTGCACGTATGTATGGGTCACACATTTAGATGAAGTAGCTGGAAGGTATACACATGAAAATGTACACATCGCCAGTCAAGTATATAGGAAGGTAGCACAACTGAACACCCTCCATGTGTGGACAAACAAAACTCTAGCTTGCGCACATGATACAAATGTCCAATAGATATCATGGGGACAAGTACAACCCAATACACATTGACATTGCCCAAGCCAAGATGAAATACTTACCATATCAAACAGCACACAATGCAATTACACCCAGAATGGATTACCACCCACATATCCATCCATTGAACATCTCAATTTTTCCTGGGTGACACCAGCACTTCTACCAAAGTCAGATCTTGCCAAGCTCAGAAACTGGATCAGCAATCAGGGTGAATCAAACACAACTGTAGGCATACATCACAAAAGTATTTGTACCAACACACACAGTTATACAGTGTGAAAACACTACAAAATGGACACCACACCAATTTAGAAAAATAGATAGTATTTATCTAAATCAAACAAGACCAAAATGAAAAAAAATCCAACATACACATGTCAAAATATGAATTTTCAAAAGAATAAGAGTCTTACTCCATAGAAAACAATGGAAAAGTTGATTTTACACAAAGTACCTGGTATGTGTCAAAAATAAATCAGCACAAGCCAGTGTGCAGCGGAAAAGTGAGGCTGTGCATCATTTCTTCTCCCCGGTCGGGTAGGCGATGTGCTGTTCTTCTCCCTCACAAGAGAGCGATGCGTTGATTTCCAGATGGGGTAGCTCGGATCTGCGCTGATTCACGAAGACATTGACACCCAGGGACGATGTGTGAGAAATCAGGTTGCACGGTGTTAGAAAACCGCGCTGCATGGGGTTTGTGTTGTTATCAGCAGGCGGGTGTTGCGTCAACTAGTGAGCCGCGATGCGCCGATCTTCCAGCCCAATGCAGTTGGAGCGTTGATTCTTGCCACGAAGCGGGTGGCGCATTGTTTATCAGCCGCATTGCAGATGGTGCATTGATAATTTTCCCTCACAGCGTTCTGTGTGTGGATTTCAGCCCTTGTTCTGCCAACTTTACCTTTCAAGGGCCCAGGGACTGGATAGGGCTCCACTTTGCAGGGCAGGAGTCTCAGCAGAGAGTCCAGGTGCTAGCAGAGGAAGTCTTTGATGGCCCGAGATTTCAAAACAGGAGGCAAGCTCTGTTAAAGGCCTTGGAGATTCTTCTTCAAGCAGGAATGCACACCAATGTCCAGTCTTTGTCCCCTTTCACAGGCAGCAGCAGCAACTGTATGATAGCCCAACAAAGCACAGTCACAAACAAGGGCAGCACTTCTCCTCAGTTCTTCTCCTCGGCAGAGGTTCCTCTTGGTTCCAAAAGTGATCTAAAAGTCTAAGGTTTGGGGTCCACTACTTATACCCCTTTCTGCCTTTGAAGTAGGCAAACTTCAAAGGAAAGTCTCTGTTGTTCACATGATCCTGCCTTACCCAGGCCAGGCCCCAGACACACACCAGGGGGTTGGAGACTACATTGTGTGAGGGCAGGCACAGCCCATTCAGGTATAAGTGACCACTCACCCCACCACTCTATCTCAGATGGCTCATCAGGATATGCAGGCTACACCCCAGTTCACTTTGTGTCACTGTCTAGAGGAGATTCACAAACAGCCCAACTGTAAGTCTGACAGGGAATCCTCAAACAGGCAGTCACAGAATGGTTAAAACAAGAAAATGCCTACTTTTTTAAAGTCTCATTTTCAAACTAACAGTCTAAAAACTAACTTTACTAAAAGATGTATTTTTAAATTGTAAGTTCAGAGACACCAAATCCCACATTTCCATCTACTCTCAAAGGGAATCTGTACTTTAAAAAATATTTAAAGGCAGCGCCCACGTTAACCTATGAGAAAGATAGGCCTTGCAACAGTGAAAAACAAATTTGGCAGTCTTTCACTGTTAGGACATGTAAAACACACCAGTACATGTCCCACCTTTAACATACATTGCACCCTGCTCATGGGCCTACCTAGGGCCTACCTTAGGGGTGCCTTACATGTATAAAAAGGGAAGGTTTTGGCATGGCAAGTAGGGTACACTTGCCAAGTCGAATTACCAGGTTGAAACTGCCCACACAGACACTACAGTGGCAGGTCTGAGCCATGTTTACAGGGATACTAATGTTGGTGGCAGGACCAGTGCTGCAGGTCCAATAGTAGCATTTGATTTACAGGCCCTAGAAACCTCTAGTGCACTTTTCTAGGGACTTACTAGTAAATCAAATGTGTCAGTCAGGGAAAAGCCAATTGTCCATGCACTTTACACAGGAGGACTTGCACTTTAGCACTGATCAGCAGTGGTAAAGTGCCCAATGTACCATAAACAAAGTACCAGAGTCCAGCACACAGTCAAAATATGGGAAGCAGAGGCAAAAAAGACAGGGGAGACCACGTAAAAGATGCCAGGTCTAACACAGGACAAATGTGTACCCAAAAAGCAGCTTAGGTTTTATTAACTTAACTTAAATTTTGCGTAAAGGCCAATGGCCAGTCCACATACATTAGTCCATGCACACTGATGTGCACCTGAACTTGACTTCACAATCACTACTATAAGAACTTCAACAGGAAGGGACACTTCAGTGATCATTGTTGGGTGAGGTGGGGTCTGATTTAGGATGGGTGGGTTTGGTTTTGGGCAGGTTGGGCTTAACTTTGGGAGGAGTAGGTTTAACTATGTGAGTGGGGGTGCTTCTTCTTGGGGTGGGAGGGGTATGCCTGGTTTCAGGGGTGGCGGGGCCAGGTGTGACAGGGAGGACTTGGACGTGGAAGGGATGGGTCGAGATTCGGGTGTCGTCCTTTTGGTTTGGGAGGTTTCACAGGGTTAAGGGCAAGGTCAAAAAGGAATCTTTCTTTGGAAAAATGGGTAGGGTCTGCAGAAGGGATTAGGAGTTGCAAGGGTGAGGAAGTGCTTGTGTCAGCTGTGGTTAATTTTGGTGTTGGTGTGTGTGTCTGAGGTATGCTTGGGTTTGGGTGGTGTCTGTTGCATGTGTGAGTGTGGGTGTCTCTTTGGGGGCTGTGAGGTAGAGGTGAAGGCTAAGGTGTGTGTGGTGGCTATGTCTGTGGGTGTTGGGGTGGTGTTTGGGGGTATGGTGTGTGTGGGTCTGTGGGTGTTGGGATGGTGTCTGGTGGTATAGTGTGTGTGTGTGGATAGGTCTGTGGGTGTTACCAAACATGTGATTACCAAACATTATCATAATGCACAGTAGTCCCCATCCACAAGAGTCAGCAAAGTGGCTCCAACATTTGCTACACTATATGCATGCATGCTATATGAACTGTGATCATTTCGCCACAGGAACATCAGGATCACTGACAACTCCTATTGCATGGGTGAAGTTGTGCAATCACAATACCGGTGCAGCAATTTGGAGACATTATTACCTTGAATGGTTTGACTTATGTAGCATCCCTCAATAACCTGTTTTCACAAAATAGTATGGCAAGGCCAAGTTCACTCTCACAGATCCCACACAAAGTTGTGCATCCAGCTAATCTTCATGTATCCAACACCACATCATGGTAAAGTAATGGCCAAATAATCCAGACATGTTGCAGAAAGAAGTATAGTAGCTGGAAGAAGGTGACGGGGAAACACCCATGTCACATTGTAAAAAATCCCCATGGTAAATAGACTCCTGGAAGTTGTACTAATGTTGCTCTGATACAAAGCACATCTTGCACAGAAAGGTACACTGTAAACAATTTGGCCAAAAGGTCTGAGAGATTTGTCTACCAATATCCACACCACAACGAATCAGCCTGCGTCAGGGCAATCACCTGTCTTGATTGGTACTGCTGTGAATACCCTACTCAGATTCTATAAGCAAAAGCCAATAGTCCATTGAATGTCATAGGGGCTCAGGGAATCTCCAGTACCTGTAGAAGGCCCTTAACATGTTGCTTAATGGGAAGGCACCTCACTGTCCCTTTTCGTCATGCAAACACAGATTCCCTTGGATGAATGAGGTTACACAGCCTCATATGATTCCCACAGTCCTGCAAGTCACCCCATGATGCAGGTCAGCAGTTGGGTAATGAACCTTCACATTTAACATGTGCGTAGCACTTTTCAGAATTATTTCACATCAATGGCATGGAAATGAACATTGTGATTGAAAACTGTAGTCCTACCTGTCATGTCCCTCATTGCTACTGTAATTGTAAATGCCAAATGACATGGAGTGTACGCCAAGGGTATGTGTGAGCCACCAATCAATGGTGACACACTCCTGTCTGTTGCACCACATGAACTTTAGCCCCATCACATATATCCAATTCAAAACACATGTTGGCATGCATACATATGTGAGGGAATCAGACATCATCCCATGAAGACAAGTAGACCATGCAAGAAACAGCAGTGAAAATGATTTGGCAAAAGTGGAAGGTACACATGATAACAGGTAGGCACAAGGAAAGATGGAAACAGTGATTTTACCAAAATCAAGTCACTGGACATTCGCTACCTACCAAGGAAAAGTGTTGTTTTGTGACTGCACGCAAAAGGCAATGTATGCTCTGCCACATGTATGATGTCCAACTTCACATGTGAAACAGTAGTGAGGCACCAGCACTCGTGAAACACTGAAGACAAGTGGGATGTGGGGGACAGATGCCAATACACTCACTTGAGTGGACACATGGCTGAGTACAATGATCTATAACATCATGTTGTTTGTTGTCGGGGCTGACACACTGAAGACAAGTGGACTATTTTTTTTAATAATAATCTTTATTGGGTTTTTTCTGTTTAAGACCATCACATACAGAATGAATGTGGAAACACAAGATATTCAGTTCAGCTGTTTCGAAACAAAGACTTAGCAGTGTATAAGTCTCCGCCCCACCCTCCTCCCAAACTTGTGTAAAACTCTTCACTGTACCTTTATCGAAACCGGCAGTCCATTAGCTGTATAGTAACATTATTCTACATTTAGTGTAAGGGCAGTAGGAGATGATTGATCATTAGGTTCCGTAGTGTGCGTATTGTGGAGATCAGCGATCATAGCCTTCCAAGCCTGGAGGTCGTCCTCTAATTTAGGATCATTATGAACATGTTTCATGCGGACCTCCTCTGCTGCTGCCCATTCTAGGAAGTCTCTGAGCCAGTCATCATATGCCAGAGGGTGACGCATTTATCCATTTTATGTCTATACAGTGTTTTACGAATGTAATGTCTAATGGGACAAATGTCCTGCTAAGGTTCTCACTCTTAGGGGAAGAAACCCAGTAGACCTTGCCGAATCTCCTAGGGTATCCTCCACCCAGAGGCTCTACTGAGATTTTCAAGTACCAACCGCCAATATGTAGTGATGGCATCACAAATCCAGACCATATGTAAAAAGTCGGCTGCAGGTCCCCGACATCTGGGGCATGTGTCAGAGCGGGTAGGGTATATTACCTGCAGGGTCTTGGGCAATAGGTATGTTTGATTTATATAATTATACTGTGTGAGCTTAAGCCTAGTGTTAGAGCAAGCTTCATGAACCCCTTTATGCGTACATGACCAATCTCTGTCTGACATGGGCTTAGGTAATACTCCCTCCTATCTAACCTGAATACATAGAAGTGTTAACGGCATGTTCTCTTGCAATGATCTACACAGGTGGGATGCCAGATGGCATCCTCCTGGCAACTCCATCAATGTCCTAAGGGTGGCATAGATGGGCGTGGCCTCAGGGAATGTGGGCAAGACCCACCTTGCCGTGGCTGAGATTATTTGACAGTGTAAGAATTGATCTGCACCTAACTGGATGCCTTCTACTGCGTTAGTATATGTAATAAAGCATTCCTCTGGGTATAAATCCCCTAGTGAAGAGCATCCCCTATGTTTCTATCTCTGGAGGGACATAGATGCTGCTATCTTGTGAATGGTTTTCAGTATGCATAGTGGCAAATCTGTTGAGTAGGGAGCTCAACGTAATACTCTCTTAACAGCGCCCTCCCGTATTGTGGTCACCTGTCAAATTAAGTAGGGTGTCTCTGGGGGGATCCGTGAGCTGCTCATCAATAAGGTTGGCAGAGCTCCCTCTGCATGGGTGCCCTGCAAAAGGATTTTCTCCCAGGAGTCCTCTGTATCTAACCAGTATATGGCGTGCTGTAAGTGAGCTGCAATGTAATATAGTTCCATGCAAGGGGCTTTGACACTCCCTTGTGTCCATGGTGTCTTTAGCGTGGATAGACTCACTTGTTTACATTTACCCACCCATAGCAGATCAACCAATAAGCTATCAGTGGTTTTGAAATAATGGTGTAGAATCATAAAGAAGGCTCCCTGGAGAGTGGATAGGCACCTCGGAAGAAGCATACTTTTTGCAATGGCTTATTTCCCAATGAGAAAAAGAGGCAGGTCCCTCCAAAAGCGCACATAGGCTCGAAGTCTCTGGATCACTCTCCCAACATTCAGCTACAAAAAGGTCCCCTCTGTGGGTGTCAAATAGATTCCCAGGAATCAAACATCCTGCAATTCCCAGGAGAGCCCCACCGGTGGGAGAGGGTTAAGAGGGACTCCTGTCAGAGAGCCCATAGGATACAGCCGGGACCTAGAGGGGTTGACCCGTAGCCCAGAGACCTTCCCAAACTCCTGCATCATCTGCAGCAGGATGGGCATGGAGCGGGTTGGGTGGCAGAGGTATATTAATGCATCATCTCTATAAAGGGAGACCACATGGGTGGTCTCTCGTACAGTGATTCCCCAGGGAGCCATAAACCTATGGAGCTTCACTGTCAAAGGCTCTATGGTGAGCGCAAATAGTAGCAGTGACAGAGGGCAGGCCTGCCTCGTATCCCTGCACAGCTGGAACCATCCCGACACCTCTCTGCCCAATTGCACTTGGGCTTGAGGATTCCTCTATAGGAGTTGGATCCATCACACAAAACCGGGCCCTATCCCGATCCCTCGGAGGACCCTCAATAAATACTCCCAATTTAGAGAGTTGAACATCTGTTCAATATTGAGGAGAGCAATTGCCAATTTGTCATCCTGGGAGCATGATACACTTGGGCAAGTCATCTTAAATTATGCAGTGTGTCTCTACGAGGGATAAATCCCTCTGGTCCGGGACAGGAGATGTGGGAAGAGGCAACCCGTTAAAATGCTGCTGAGTATTTTGACATCTATATTTAAAATGGAGATGGGTCTATATGCTGATGCCATGGTAGAGTCTTTACCAGGTTTGTGGAACATAACAATAAAGGCCTACAAGTAGACTACTGGGTACAAATGACACCCACAACAACATACAGCATGATCTGATTGATCGCTGTACTCAGCCATGTGTTGGTCCTGCAGAGTATATTGGTAGTGGACTGTACTATGTTGTGTCCTAGGTCACAGGGCCAATAGACAAGGCCCAAAAGCATGCATCAATTTCCATACCTACTCAAACAATAACTCATCTTGTGTGTCACACATGGCCCATCTCCAATCTTCAGGGAGAGATGGCAGATTCTAACACATCAACTGGGCAATGTAATAGGCAGGAATATGCCCAGAACTCACCCTCTTATAGATGCTGTGCTACCCTCAAACGTCCATCAAGCTCGGGGTAGGCCACTGCCAGAATGCAGGCCATCAGTTAGGTCCGGCTCCGGTGTGCACATCGACCACATTGGGGGGGCAGCCCCAGCTGGACCTCCACGATCTTCAAATTTGTTGGACAACTGGTTGTGTCACACACCTTTCAGTAACACCAAGCACAAAAATGTTGTAATTGTCAACATATCACAAGTGTAAAGCACACATGCTCATAAGTATAAGGACATGAATACACACTTTTGGAGTCATCTGCAGACTAGCCCACATATTGCATTGGTGCTACTGGTGGTCAGTGAACAAGTCTATCGCAACAGGAAGCACCCCCATTCGATCAACGTGCAAGTTGTCTGCTTGTCAGAGCTCTACATCTCAAACGTCTGTGCCCGGTTCCCAGGTTCGGTCCATGAGTCCTTTGCACTGTGAAACAGCACCATACCCCAGCTGATGCCACAACTGCAACCATAGAGGGCCTGGCTGTTTGGTAAGTCACATCTGTCCTGATTTTGTGTGTGAAATGTCAGGTGCTACAATCATGAAGTGAGTGACTCATTGTGGCACTTATGTCTCATTCCAAAATAGGAGACTCAGCATATCCAAACCATCCTTGGTTGTTGACACCGCTGAGGAATCCAACTATACTGGGGAAGTCCACTTCAATGAGGCCCATGAAAGAATACAGCGGGCAGTGGTGCAGGCGTTTGGGCTCCTGAAGGCCAGATTTTGCTGTCTGGACCAGACTGGGGGAAGCCTTCCTCCACTCACTCGGGAAGGTGTGTCAGATCATTGTGGCATGCTGCATGCTCCATAACATCGCCCTGTGGAGGAATATTCCTTACATCCCACAGGAGAGGCGGCTGTGGTGCCACCGGCTGTGAATCCTTAAATGCCAAATGAAGATGATAGGGGTGAAGAGGAAGGAGCAGACTTGTGACAAGATCTCATCAACAGCTTCATCTCATGAGTGAAAGTATGTCATGAGATGTCATGACTTTGTACAATGAACTGTAGTTGTGATATTGTGTGGGCTCTATTTTTGGAAATAGTTAGGGAGCTGATACTCAGGCAAAATCTGCCAAAGGGTGTTGATGGGGAATCTTTTGACACCTTAACATTTTGATGATGTTGCTTTGTGTGTGTCAGGGTTTTACTGATGGACTTTGTTCTCCAGACGTTTACTATGTGATTTGTGTAATATGTATGGTTTCATAACTATACTTCTTGTTTTGTTCTTTGATCAGGTACCTTCACCATGAGATCTTCATTTCGGCATTTCAGAGTTGTGACATTGGCAGGTATATCGTGCTGTTGGGACATACAAAATGGACACGGATTGTTCCTGGAAATGTATTTCACAGACTTTGAGGGTAGAAGACTTGTGTCAAGACAGTGAGTACAGTAATAGGATGGAAGTGCAGAAGACTCTGTCGGACTAGTTTGTTGGTGTGTGGTGGCCCTGATGTATCATGTGTGTCATCATGCGGTCAATAAAAAAACTTTGTTTTAGGCCAAATTCATGTCAGTTCTCCTTCACATTGGCTAAATACTATTTTTGTCTGAACTATTTGTAGCTGTTAATGTGTTTCATCATTATAGGCCAAAGTTCCTGTAGCACAGTACTAACATTTGTTAGTGTCATACTACTAGATGCAGTGGCACTGGACTGTAATGACCCTGTGGTCAGGGACTGTTGTACTGCCATCTGTCTGGGTGTTGCATTCTATTAGGTGGGCTTCCTTTTAAGAGCAAGGAGATATGGCTCCAGCTGATGACATCAACCACATCAATTGCTTCCTATTTAACAGGACAATGTATGATATTCTATTCCTACAGTATTCTGGGGGTCTGTACCAGGATATTTGGTGGCCTATACAGTCTGATATGGTCATGCCTGAATTTCTATGTTCCTGACATCTTGACAGCCTATGTGCTGAACACTGTAATAAAATCTCTTCTGAAACAAGACACTTGTATGTATGTGTCGGTGTGTAATGGTTGCAGTCCTGAGCTGGACACTGTATACATGCAACATATCCCTGTTTGCACAAGTCACTTAAATCTTCATCGTATAGCTCACATAGTCTTACATATCTCCATAGCTAAATGTGAATTTCAAGACAGTAGACAATGAGTTTGTGATGGGTGAATTTATTACAATGCGAATACAGAAAATAAATGTGGAGCAGAAAGAAACAAAAATGTAAAGTGAAGCGGTCAGTCATGGTGAACGAAATCATTGGATTATATGCCACACCATTAGAAGTCCAAAGTCCAGAGTACTCCTCCTATTGGAACTGGAATGCGGTTCAGGATCAGTCCACAGGGTGTATGTGTGACACATCAAGGATAAAGGAGGACATTAAGAAAGAGGTTTCTTGCTGGCAGTAGTTGGTGTCTTGCCATCCACACCTCCTGGGTTCTTGCATGGACATCCCCTCTTGCGAAGAGGGGAACAGCTGCTGCTGAAGCAGGGGTGTCTGAGGGTGATTGGGCCTCTGGCAGGGCCTCCCTTCCTTTGGCTGCTGTAGATGTACTTGGACTTGAGGAAGTTGGCCCACAGGAATAGGTGGATGGTGGTGGAAAAGCACTGCTCAGGGTTGTGTGGATGTTCCTTAGCACCCCTGTTAGGGTGCCCATGTTGGAAGTGCGGTCATCCAATTTTTGGATCATGTCCCTCTGTAGTTGCTATATTTCCTAGAGTTCAGTTAACACTTGGCCCATCATGCCTTAGGACTCCTGATAGACCCCCAAGAAGTGGCTGATAGTATCCCATTCGACAGCAGCCCCAGCGGCGTCACTCTGCTGGCCCACAGCATCCCTCCCACGCACCCTACCCCCATGAGCGTGTTCCCTTGGTACAGGGTGCCCTCTACAGCTGAGTCCTGGACTCTCAGTGTCAGGAGTGTTGGGTTGCACCAAGATGGTGCTCGGTACACAGATTTGGGGGGCCCGTTGTTGCCTGTGATGTTGACGCAACAGGGCTGTGAGGTGATGTTGTTGGCACAGTGAGACTCACTGTTGCCATCTGACCAGGTTGCCCACATGTGACCATCCTACATGTCCACAAGTCCAAAAGTGTCATCATCACTGAGGGCTTCAACCGGGAGGGGGGTGAGTCTGGCCAGTGGGCGTGGTCTGCCCAGGTGGCTGTGCCAGCTCGACCTGTTGAGAAAGAGAGTACATTGTTATTGGTTGAGGTGTGACATCTACCTCCAAAGCTTTTGTGTTACAGTAATTAGGCGTTTCAGAAATTCTTAATTGGTAGGTTAGCCTATTGAGCCATGTTACCATAGTATTAGAGTATTTGACATGACCTATAAAGCTTGCCTAAACTATAAGACTCAAGCAGCTCATTAGATGTGCTGAACAGTTGCACTTTGGATAAGGAAATTAAAGTAACATCTTACTGTAGGAAAGTACCATCTTGCCTGGCACATTACCCCCATATTTCACTGTATATATGTTGTTTTAGTGTATGTGTCACTGGGACCCTGCCAGCCAGGGCCCCAGTGCTCATACGTGTGCCCTGTATGTGTTCCCTGTGTGATGACTAACTGTCTCACTGAGGCTCTGCTAACCAGAACCTCAGTGGTTATGCTCTCTCTGCTTTCCAAATTGTCACTAACAGGCTAGTGACCAATTTCACCAATTCACATTGGCATACTGGAACACCCTTATAATTCCCTAGTATATGGTACTGAGGTACCCAGGGTATTGGGGTTCCAGGAGATCCCTATGGGCTGCAGCATTTCTTTTGCCACCCATAGGGAGCTCTGACAATTCTTACACAGGCCTGCCACTGCAGCCTGAGTGAAATAACATCCACGTTATTTCACAGCCATTTACCACTGCACTTAAGTAACTTATAAGTCACCTATATGTCTAACCTTTACCTGGTAAATGTTGGGTGCTAAGTTACTTAGTGTGTGGGCACCCTGGCACTAGTCAAGGTGCCCCCGCATCATTCAGGGCAAATTCCCCGGACTTTGTGAGTGCGGGGACACCATTACACGCGTGCACTGTACATAGGTCACTACCTATGTACAGCGTCACAATGGTAACTCCGAACATGGCCATGTAACATGTCTAAGATCATGGAATTGTCACCCCAATGCCATCCTGGCATTGGGGAGACAATTCCATGATCCCCCGAGTCTCTAGCACAGACCCGGGTACTGCCAAACTACCTTTCCTGGGGTTTCACTACACCTGCTGCTGCTGCCAACCCCTCAGACAGGTTTCTGCCCTCCTGGGGTCCAGCCAGGCTTGGCCCAGGAAAGCAGAACAAAGGACTTCCACAGAGAGAGGGTGTTACACCCTCTCCCTTTGGAAAAAGGTGTCAGGGCTGGGGAGGAGTAGCCTCCCCCAGCCTCTGGAAATGCTTTGATGGGCACAGATGGTGCCCATCTCTGCATAAGCCAGTCTACACCGGTTCAGGGATCCCCCAGCCCTGCTCTGGCGCGAAACTGGACAAAGGAAAGGGGAGTGACCACTTCCCTGACCTGCACCTCCCAGGTGAGGTACCCAGAGCTCCTCCAGTGTGCTCCAGACCTCTGCCATCTTGGAAACAGAGGTGCTGCTGGCACACTGGACTGCTCTGAGTGGCCAGGGCCAGCAGGTGACATCAGAGACTCCTCCTGATAGGCTCTTACCTGTGTTGCTAGCCAATCCTCCTTCCTTGGTAGCAAAACCTCCTTTTCTGGCTATTTAGGGTCTCTGCTTTGAGGAATTCTTTAGATAACGAATGCAAGAGCTAACCAGAGTTCCTCTGCATCTCCCTCTTCACCTTCTGCCAAAGGATCGACCGCTGACTGCTCAGGACGCCTGCAAAACCGCAACAAAGTAGCAAGACGACTACTAGCAACCTTGTATCGCCTCATCCTGACGGCTTTCTCGACTGTTTCCAGGTGGTGCATGCTCTGGGGGTAGCCTGCCTCCTCCCTGCACCAGGAGCTCTGAAGAAATCTCCCGTGGGTCGACGGAACCTTCCCCCTGCTAACGCAGGCACCAAAAGACTGCATCACTGGTCCTATGGGTCCCCTCTCAGCCTGACGAGTGTGGTCCCTGGAACTCAGCAACTCTGTCCAAGTGACTCCCACAGTCCAATGACTCTTCAGTCCAAGTTTGGTGGAGGTAAGTCTTTGCCTCCCCACGCTAGACTGCATTGCTGGGTACCGCGTGATTTGCAGCTGCTCCGGCTCCTGTGCACTCTTCCAGGATTTCCTTTGTGCACAGCCAAGCCTGGGTCCCGACACTCTAACCTGCAGTGCACAACTTACTGAGTTGTCCTCCGGTGTCGTGGGATCTCCTTTTGTGACTTCAGGTGAGCTCTGGTTCACTCCTCTTCGTAGTGCCTGTTCTGGCACTTCTGCGGGTGCTGCCTGCTTCTGTGAGGGCTCCCTGTCTTGCTGGGCGCCCCCTCTGTCTCCTCACGCAAGTGGCGACATCCTGGTCCCTCCTGGGCCACAGCAGCATCCAAAAACCCTAACCGTGACCCTTGCAGCTAGCAAGGCTTGTTTGCGGTCTTTCTGTGTGGGAACACCTCTGCAAGCTTCTTCACGACGTGGGACATCCATCCTCCAAAGGGGAAGTTTCTAGCCCTCTTCGTTCTTGCAGAATCCACAGCTTCTACCATCCGGTGGCAGCTTCTTTGCACCCTCAGCTGGCATTTCCTGGGCATCTGCCCAATCTCGACTTTGTCGCGACTCTTGGACTTGGTCCCCTTGTTCCACAGGTACTCTCGTCCGGAAATCCACTTTGGTTGCATTGCTGTTGTTGCTCTTCCTTGCAGAATTCCCCTATCACGACTTCTGTGCTCTCTGTGGAATATAGGTGTACTTTACACCTACTTTTCAGGGCCTTGGTGTGGGCTATTTTTCTAACCCTCACTGTTTTCTTACAGTCCCAGTGACCCTCCACAAGCTCACATAGGTTTGGGGTCCAGAGTGTAAGTACCCCTTGGTACCCACTACAAGCCAGGCCAGCCTCCTACACTTACCAACAGTGAAGCCAACACAGTGGAGAGGCAACAGGTGCATTTGACCATTCAGAGCCCTAGTTGAGTGTGATACAGGCGAACACACACCTTTGTTGTATCTGTATCCGCAGTCATCAAATGTGCAGTGCTGTGCCAATGTGTTTGCTGCCACTACAAACCTACAGATGCAGCTTAAGGCCTTAGGAACACTTGGTGTACACATTTGGTAAACTGTCATTCCTGTCCTCATTAGTTTATTTTTGAGATGCAAGGTCAAGATGGAGCTAGTAAGACAGACACATCTTTGAGTTGAGCATGATCTGTAGATTACTCACTTCCAGGTGAGAAACTTTTTATTTCAGGGTGAACAAATAGTTGTATTTGTCCAAGTGAACACTGGGCTGGTGGTTGGAGTTACAGAAACAGGACCTATTTGGCTTTGCAGTCACGTCACTCCTTCTACTTCGCAACACTTGACAAATGGTATTCTCCCAGGTGTGCGAAGAGCATTTGAGAGATTACAAACAGGTGTATTTGGGCAAGTGAACACTGGGCTGGTGGTTAGAGTTACAGAAACAGGGACTATGGGCTTTGCAGTCAGGTCACTCCCTCTACTTCCCTACACTTAACAAATGGTATTATCCCAGGTGAGTGAATAGCATTTGAGAGATTACAAACAGGTGTATTTGGGCAAGTGAACACTGGTCTGGTTGTTGGAGTCACAGAAACAGGGACTGTGGGCTTTGCAGTCAGGTAATTCCCTCTACTTCCCAACACTAGACAAATGGTATCCTCCCAGGTGAGTATACTTCATTTGAGAGTTAATAAACAGGAGTATTTGGGCAATGGAACACTGGGCTGGTGGCTGGAGTTACAGAGACAGGTTCTAATGGGCTTTACAGTCAGGTCATTCCCTCTTCTTCCTCACACTAGATTAATGGTATAATCCCAGATGTGTGAACAACATTTGAGGCATTACAAACAGGTGTATTTCGGCAAGTGAACACTAGGCTGGTGGTTGGAGTTACAGAAATAGGGCCTATTGGGTTTTGCAATCAGGTCACTCCCTCTACTTCCCAACACTAGACAAATGGTATAATCCCAGGTGAGTGAAGAACACTTGAGGGATTGCAAACAGATGTGTTTGGCCAAGTGGACACTGGGCTGGTGGTTGGAGTCACATAAACAGGGCCTCCTGAGAGTTGCACTCAAGTCACTCCCTCTACTTCCCAATACTTGACAAATGGTATAATCCCTGGTGACTGAAGAGCATTTGAGGGATTACAAACAGATGTATTTGGGCAAGTGAACACTGGGCTGGTGGTTGGAGTCACAGAAACAGGGCTTCCTGGGAGTTGCAGTCAGGTCACTCCCTCTACTTCACACACTAAACAAATTTTGGGTGTTACATATCTGTTGTCAGACTGCATTTAAGTTGGAGCATACATTTACATGTTGAGATATAGCATGACTCCTGAGATGTTTTGTTATATTAAAACACTTACAGGTAACATTCCAATTTGTGGCATGTGATGGGCCTTGGTAGCTGTGATGTTAGGTCAAACAATACACATTGACAGCCTTACATCTCAGATACTCTAGGTATTAAATGTTGGTAAAGTCAATGAATGTCATGGTGTCCAAAGCTGAGTTATGAGCATGCAGGACATTGCAGTTTTGGGACAGTTTTTGTGTTGTAACTCACCAGACTCTGCTCCCCCAGGTATTCCTGTCAAGTCCTCAGGATGCAGGATAGCCAGGATTTTCTCCTCCAAGGGAAACAGTAGTAATGGGGCACTGGGAGTGTCGCCCCCAGTCTTGTTAGCCTCCATCTGTTGTCTGGAGGCTAGGGAGCACACCTTGCTCCTCAGGTTGTTCCACTTCTTCCTAATGTCCTCCTTTGTGCGCAGGGTGGTGCCTACACCATTCACTCTATTGAAGGTCCTGTGCCACAGTTCCATTTTCCTGAGAGTAGTGTGCTGGACTTGGGCTCCAAACAATTGTGGCACTACTCATATGATTTTATCCACCATGATTCTCAACTCATGCTCTGAGAAACGGGGATTTTTGAGACATGACATGGTAGGGATTTACAGTTTGTGCCTTACAAAAGAAAAGTGAGGTGGGGAGTAAATGGAGAAAAGTGTGTGAAAGGGGTTTAAGGAATAGTGAAAAAAGGGGTGCCTTATGTCTCTGAACAGAATCAAATCTTGCTTGCAGTGGAGATGTAAAAGATTATTGTCTGTGAAGGAGTATGTTTTATAGTGTGATTTGCAGGTGTGTCTACTGGGCCCATGATTGTCAGCTGTGTTGTTCTTGAATTCATCCAATGGGCACTTGTCTGTTGCTTTGCTGAATGTGTACTGGGGTGGTTGACATCTGTTGACTTACAGCTGCAAGGGGACCACCCTGTCTACTGTGTATTTGTAATCGGTTCGGCAGTTGACTGTGGCACTGATGGCACCAGACTACGGACTGCCAAGATAGCAGACTGCTGCACCTCTGGTGGTCAGCACTTTGGCTTGATGGGTGGCCGTTATGCCTGTATACATCGTAATACAGTGGACTGGGGCTGGCCTCCACAGCAGTCTTTTTGGGACTGCAGCCTTGGCGGTCTGGCTATCTGACCTCCAAACTCATAATAGGGCCCATTGTCTTGATTTTGTCTGTATCGAATTAGTCTTGGTATGCTTATTGCATAATAATTCATGATAACTATGGGTCAGATATAATAAACTCTGGTCTGAAAATACCAGTCACAATTTGCAACCAGTATTATTGCTCCCAGAGTACTATTTTGCGAACTGAGCTATTATTAATAGGTCGGTTCACTAATTACACTTTCCTACTGAGTCGCAAATCAACCTACCCCATGGATAATAATGAGGTCGGTCGCAATTTGCGGTCCACTAGGTATTGCCCCATCACCGGGATGGTGGCCTGTTGAAGTCAGCAGAACAACTTTTCTGTGATTGCTTTTAAATAAAGCAACTTTTTTCTTCAAATGCAATCTGCTTTCCCAAAGGAAAATGGGATGTGATTAACCAAAACAAAATTAAAAGTGTCATTTTCAATTTTTAAGAGTAGGCAGTGGTCCATTTCAACATTTACAGACTGTAGAGGGTCTCTGTGGGACCCCTCCCCGGTTGCGAATGGCTTGCCACCTACTTTGAGATGGTGATAAAACATCAATGTTTTGTGACCTGAATTTGGTAGCAAGATATTAATATATACCATAACACATTGGTTTTGGATGGAATGCCCTGTACACTCTCATTTCAAATACTGAATTAGTATTTGGTCTCAAACACAAATTGCAATTTAGTAACGTGTTACTGAATCCCAATTTGGGTTTCATACATCAGAAAAAAGCCATTTTGGTGTTGCAAATGCCCCGATTCTGTGAATTGGGCAGTTTGTGACTACGAAAAGGCTTCGTACATCTGGCCCTTAATGGTCAGCATTCAGAAGGCATGCTTTGTTCCTCCTTCCCGTAATAGTCCAGCCTTTGTCTGTGTACAGTATATATTTGAGCAAAGGACGTAGCACAATTAACAAGTCCATGTATTAAACATTTTGAGGATTGCATTAGAGTTTATATGTGACTTTGTGTATTGAAGACAATAATTATTTTATTATTGTTTTTATTGTTAGAGAAATAAGGGTTTCTTTATTTTGGATGATTGTGAGGTTTGGGGGAATGTCTATCTGTTCATAAGTTATGGGTGCTGCTATTGGTTGTCACAGCTGTTTTCGTTTTCTGCTGATTGTTTTTTTTAGATATGAAATCAGAAACAGCTGTCCACACAGCTGCTCAAGTATTTTTGGAGCATCGTCATTTAATCTAGTGCCCTTTGAAAACCTACAGATGAATGCTATTTCTTTTACATCACCCAGTACACTTCGTATTTCAATTTCTACCACTGAGGGTGGATTGTTGTCAGTGGAATATATATGGCCAAGAGAGGTTAATATTTGTTACCTTTTTGTGAGGTGTTGTATCATGGTACATTTGCTGATATTTTTAGGGTCGAGCCTGCGTTGCATGCGCTCGCGCATGCGTATCGCAGCGAGACGCTTTAGTATTTAGAAAAGGGCTCGGAGCCCTGTCAACTTCACGTCAGTGTTTTTTATTGGTTCGTGGGCTTGCCTAATAAAATCTGCTTGCTTTCATTAGTCGAAGGCACCCATAGGTCATGCCTTTTCCGGTGGCTAGCCCTCTTCGAGCGCAGCGACCAAGTACAGAAAACATGCGAGGCTCGCTGTTTTCCATCTGGCTCGTGGACTTCTTTTTCTCTAATTTACGAGCGCGATCTCGCTTGGCAGAAGTCGAGCGCTTTACATAGTTAATTTCACTTTTTCGGGTTATGTACATAAATGCACTTTTGCCCGATAGGTAAAAAGTCGGGTTAGGAGTTTACAACGCGATCAGCTCTAACATGAGCAAACGTGAGACCCGTTGCATTGTAAATGCTTGTTTAATCTGTTAGTGGTATAGTAAGACATAACAATTAATGGAATGATTAGTACATTTTCATGTTACAAATCGATATATTTTTGTGCAAATATTGTTAGGATTATACGTTGGTTGTTATTTATTTTCTGAGTCTTCCTCGTCCCAGTTCTTAAATATTGAGGGTTCTAGCCATTATGACAGGTTCCTCTTTCAGCAACGTTAAATTCTTATAGATTGCTTAACCATTCTCCTTACACAATAGTATATTGCGCATGAAAGGACAAAGAAAGTCCTCTAAAATTGTACATGTAGCTATAAATAAATGCTGCCACTCCTGGGGAGATGAGAGTACGAAGAATGACTGGGAAGAGGAAGAGTAGGACTTATTGTAATGAGGGTTACTGGCAAGTAATCTGAACATTACCACATTGTCCCTCCCCATGCTTAAATTTAGAGGAAATAGCAAGCAATTTGTATGGCATTTATTTACAAAGACCAAATTATATGAAAGAATAGTGAAAGATGTTATAATTTCGTGAAATTGTATGAACTAGTTACAACACTTAGAACTGCAGAATAAAAACTTTTATCTGAACTGGTAATTTGCAAAGAATAGTTTTTCATAAAAGTAGCTGGAGTAGTCTACGTTGCTGCTTTACACACAACCAATATTGATACCCCATGAGCTATTGCACCTCTTGTTGAATTAGCATGAATAGTGGAAGGATAGACACACCTGATAACTGCTAAGCCAGATTTTAGTTAGGCGTATCCAACGGCTAAGCAGAGCAACTGATGGTTTAGGCCTTGGTAACTAAAGCCAAAAAAGACAAAAGGTGAATCAGATTAATGCGATTCAAATTTTAATGGAAATATATGTTGATGCTATTATTGCATCTACAGTATGTAAAGATGTTTCCTCATCAGACGAAGAAAGATAGAAATAGGTAAGAAATACTTATTGGTTAACATTGAAGTCAGAAACAACGTTAGGCAGACAAGTAGGAGAGAGATGTAGTGCAAGTATTTCAGGAAGAAAGCAAGATACGGTTCGGAGTATAATAGAGCACACATCCTGCTTAATCTTCATGCAGTAGCTATTGCAACTAAGTATTACCTTAACAGAGAGGTTTTTAAATATGTGTTTCTTCTAAAGGTTCTCAGAGAGCTGAATATAAAGTTTCAGAATTAGAGGAGCTGCCCAAGGAGGAATAGGTGTGTGAATATTAGGACTGGCTAAATCAAAATGCCTTAGGAGTCAAGGAGCTATATCAGATAAAGAACGTAAAGTGTTCCATAGAAACCTGAAGGGTGTTAAAACTGCTAGTTGACATTGAGGAGTAGAGCCAGCTAAACCCAAAAGCAAACCATCCCAGGAGACATACATGGAAAAAATAGGGGCACAAGGAAGAGGATTTTCACCTCTAGATGTGCAACGTTTAAAGGAAGCTCAATGATTATTATGTGATTTTAGAATGGAGGGGCTACACTCCTGTTGGATTGCAGAAGCAACCTCTTGAGAAACCGCCAATCTACAATGACATAACCTTTTAAAAGCCACACTGTCAATTTAGGCCTTCACAAGGTTGATAGAGGAAGGATTGGTCAATCAAAGATCATTTAAGTTATTAGAGTCAACTGCAACGTGAGTTCTCCCTAGCAGATTATATAGCTCTTCACTTCGCAACTTGAGTTCTCCCTAGCAAATGATATAGCTCTTCGCTACTAGATTGTCACACCTGCCCAATTCTGATGTACTATTCGGCGTCACTTCTTTCCAGTTTGAAGACCGGTTTCTCTCCTCCATGGATCAATGTTCTTAGTGACAAAAGTAGTTCAAAGTAGCTCCCACTCCCTGGAGAATGGCATCAGTTATTATTATTAGCTGAACTGGTGAAGGCAGATCCAGCTTCTAAGATGTTGTGAAGGAAGCCATCTTTGAAATATAACACAAATTGTGAGCCACAGGGACCAGAGTGTCTAGATTTATAGAGGTTAGAAAGTTGGGGCATGAATAAGCCAATAATCTAGGTTTTGATAAGCCTGGTTGCCTTCCTGATGTAGAATTGCAACCAGTGACACTATTACCTTTGTGAAGATCCTTGGGGATGATTTCAGGCCAAAGGATAGGACAGTAAATCGGTAGTGATTGTCTACAACAGCAAAGCATTTTCTGGTGGGTATGTGAAAGTAGGCATTTGCAGGTCTACTGAGGTCATGAAATCTTCGAGTAGCACTGCTGAGCTCACTTCTGGGAGAGTATCCTTTCAGAAATATACAATTCTTACGTAACACTGAAGTTTCTAAAATCAACAATGGGTCGATAATAGCCTGAAGGCTTAGGAACAAGAAAAATAACTAAATAAACAGCAAGACTTTTCTCCTCTAAAGAAACAAGACTTTATGCTGATTTTTCTTGAAGTTCAGTAGAAATATTTTCTTTATGGCATCTAGAAGAAGATGAGTGACATAAAAAGTAACGGGAGGCGTTTCAGGAACAAAAAAACTCTTTTGAACAGCCCATTTTTATCCCCTCTAGTACAGATATGTGTTTTCTCCAGATTTCGTAGAAATGTTTTAAGTACCTCACCTGATTTGGAGGGCGACTAACTAGTCAGGAAATTAGACTTCTAGAGCTTCTGCTGCAAGATGTCACTTGAAATCAGATGCAGGCTTTGGTCCACTTCCTTTAACTGATCAGACTCGACCAGCTGACATTTGTATTGCAGGGTACTTTTGAGATGGTTGGTGCTGTGGAAAAAATGGATGTTGAAAATAAAATGGAGTGATTCTGCCTTCTGCAAGTCATTTACAAGTTCTTCTAACTGGGTAACAAAAGGTTGTTGACCCTCTCACGGTAATCTAAGTAATGTTTTTGTTTTTCATCTCCATTCCAAGATCTCAGCCAGTAACACTTATTGCTATTACTGAGGTAACTATTTCTAGAGAAGAAACTTTGATTGATTCCAGAGAAATGTCCAAGAGCAGTTTTAATTGCTTCTCAGTGATAGCCAAGAGATAGGAGCAATCTGACACCTTCAAGGCTGAAATTAGTTTTTGATCAAGGAACGGGTCGAATACATGCAGTGTAAGTTTGGCTCTGATGGTTCAACAAGTAGCATTCTTTTTTTGTCAATATTAATTAAATGGTTGAATAATCAGTGGGAATTAAAAAATGACCCACAAAGCAAAGTAGAAGTGAGTGTATTTTCAGAGAATCCTGACTCACCTGGTCACAATCCTGAGAAGAATACAGTTTGGACCAAAATCTGGTAATTATTCTTTGATTCTAATGATTCTTTGCATATCTGGGTGTAAAGAAAGATTCCGGGACTCAGCATATCTTAAGAAAATGTTAGAATCTTGTGAGGTTGAAGGCTCAGAAGGGATATATATGGGATATATATATTTATATATTAGCCCAGAGGTGTCAGGCATATTTGCAATCGGAAATGTACAAAATTACGGACTAACCAAGGGTAGTTGGCATGCTGTATTTGTTCACTCAACTCTGAACCTGGAGCAAAACTGAAAGGGATATCAATAACAAGGACTGCCCAAATTTAGGTTGTCTGATGACAATACAGTTGTTAGAAATGGGGTCTCTGGTTGGCAGTCAGTTTGACTCTGTCCAAGCAGGGATCCTCCCTCTAGTCAGAGTAAGGGAGTTACACTCCTAAGACAACCCCTGCTCAACCCCTTGGTAGCTTGGCACAAGCAATCAGCCTTATCTCAAAGGCAATGTGTAAAGTATTTGTACCAACACACACAGTAATACAGTGAAAACACTTCATAAGAGACACAACACCAATTTAGAAAAATATTTATTTAAATTAGACAAAACCAAAATGACAAAAATCCAACATACATGAGCAAAGTTATGACTTTTTAAATTGAAAAAGAGTCTCAATCCATAGAAATTAATGGATGTGTTGTTTTTACACAAGTACCTGGTATGCATACAAAAAATAAAGCTGCATGGGTGAGCGTGCGTCAAGAAAAGTCAGCGATGCATCGATTCCTTACTCTGAAGTGAGGCTGTGTAGTTTCTTCTCCGGTCGGGTAGGCGATGCATTGATTTTCTCTCCTGCAGAAGATCGATGCGTTGATTCCCAGACGGGCAACCTGAGATCCGTGCAGGTTCACAGTGATGCTGACACCCAATGAAGATGCATGCAAAATTCCAGCACACAGTGGTGAAGAGCCCAGCTGCATGGGTGATGTGCCGATTTTGGCAGCCACACACTGGTATTGCATCGATTTCCCAGCTGCGATGCAGGTGGTGGGTCGATTTTTCTCCGCACAGCTCCTGTGCATGAATTTCAGCCTTGGTTCCACCAGCTTCTCCTTTCAGCAGCCGAGGAACTGGACTGTGCACCACTTGGCAGGGTAGGAGTCTCAGCAAGAGAGTCCAGTTACTGGCAGAGGAAGTCTTTGATGGCACTGAAACTTCAGAACAGGAGCAAGCTCAGTCCATGCTCTTAGAGGCACTTCACAAGCAGGACAACACAGCAAAATCAATTCAGTCTTTGTCCTCTCTCAGGCAGAACCAGCAACGGCAGGCCAACCCAGCAGAGCACGCTCACAGGCAAAGGGGCAGTACTGCTTCTTTAGCTCTTCAGCTCTTCTCCTTGGCAGAGGTTCCTCTTGAACCAGAAGAAATCTGGGGTTTTGGGCTCACATCATATACCCCATTCTGTCTTTGAAGTAGGCAAACTTCAAAGGGGAAGTCTCTGTTGTTCACAAGATTCTGCCTTACCCAGGCCTAGCCCCAGACACATAATAGGTGGTTGGAGACTGCATTGTGTGAAGACAGGCACAGCCCTTTCAAGTGTAAGTGTCAGCTCCTCCCTCCCCACTCTAACCCAGGAGACTCATCAGGATATGCAGGCTACACCCCAGCTCACTTTGTGTCATTGTCTAGAGGGAATTCACAAACAGCCTAACTGTCTGTCTGGCCCAGACATAGATTCCACAGGCACAGAATGGTTAAGCAAGAAAATGCCCACTTTCTAAAAGTGGCATTTTCAAAATGACAATCTAAAAACAAACTTCACCAAATTATGTATTTTTAAATTGTGAGTTCAGAGACCCAAACTCCAGATCTCTATCTGCTCCCAATGGGCAACTGCAATTAAAAGCTATTTAAAGGGAGACCCCATGTTAACCTGTGAGAGAGATAGGCCTAGCAACTGCGAAAACCGAATCTGGCAGTATTTCACTGTCAGGACATGTAAAACACATCAGTACTTGTACTACCTTTAACATACACTGCACCCTGCCCAAGGGGCTACCTAGGGCCTACCTCAGGGGTGGCTTACAAGTACAAAAAGGGAAGGTTTGGGCCTGGCAAATAGGTACACATGCCAGATTGAACTGGTAGTTTAAAACTGCACATACATACACTGGAGTGGCAGATCTGACCCATGTTTACAGGGCTACTCATGTGAGTGGCACAATCAGTGCTGCAGGCCCACTAGTAGCATTTAATTTACAGGCCCTGGGCACCTCTAGTGCACTAAACTAGGGACTTAGTAGTAAATCAAATATGCCTATCTTGGAAAAGCCACTTACACATACAGTTTACAGAGAGATCACTTGCACTTAACACTGGTCAGCAGTGGCAAAGTGCCCACAGTACCAAAAGAACAGCACAAACAAAGTCCAGCACATAGTTAAAACATAGGGAACAGAAGCAAAAAGACAGGGGGGACTACGCCAAGGATGCCAGATCTAACAACAATGTAATTGGATGCCTTCACCTTCCATAAGGACTTTCTCCCCAGGGGGGGAGCTCAGCCACACTTTCAATTTGCAAATGCTCAGATGCAGTGCAGATTAAACATTTTCTTTATTTTATCAAGATAAAAAACTCCTTTATTTCTTCAAAATAAAAATTATTCATGGCTCCCATCCAGTCATGTATATTTTTAACGTAATGAAATTTTTTTTTTAACTAGCATCATGCAAGTAATGTGCTGGGTACTTGCTCTAAGATGGTGAAGACCACTTTTTTTGTATGCATGTATATATACATATCCTGTTTTACTAGCACAAAATTGCCCTAAAGCATCCCAATGGACAAAAAGAAGTTAAGTTAACTTCCCTCATACAGCATCCAAGTATGGGGAAGAACAGAGTACTGAAAAAACAGCCTAGGCATCAATGTGTGCTTGAACCAAAACAGGCAAAGGGTCGATATGATCCTACTCCCAGGTTGATAAGAAAACATTTGTAACTCTGACAATAGAACAGCACCACGTGTTAAGCTTGATGCTATGGCAGCTAAACCACTAAACTCTAGGAGCCCAATGATTAGGTTGTAGCAGAATTAAGCTGGTCAATACAGAATCATGCAAGATCTGTTCACGCATCTTGCATGAAGGTTCAAAAAGAAAAAGAACATCATGAGCATTTTGGTTTACTTGGGTAAAAAGCAAGAAATCAAGGTAATGGAGGGTTGTTAATACCAGGAAAGTTCTAGAATTTGTGAAAAGTGTAGTCAGAGGGGGAGGAAATACAAACAAGTTAGTTAGTCTCAAGGAAGTGCAGTCTAAGCCTAGAGGGTCGATATACATTTCCAGATGTGTATTGAATTGATTCAGTGCTACATAATCTGGAGGAATTGGAGTGGTAGCGACTGGAATGATACGTAAAAGGAAATGCACAGATAGCCAATTCAATTAATACATGGAAACTTGTTTTGGAAGGAAATTGTTAAAGAGACATTGTATGACTACAAGATATATTCTTAGACAGTAATATGACAGATGCATGCATGCTCATTTTTTTCTTTTGAGTCCTAACAGATTGCGCTTTGTTTCTTGGATTAAGACTAGGACATTCCTTCTTGTGAGGACGATATATTGGATGATTTACCAGTTCCTTTAGGAAACTAGCTTGGTGTACCTGGACAGTTATAGGAAATACATTGTGATAACAAGCACTATGAAAACTGTAGTTGACCTGTTGTTTCGAATAGCATGATATAGGAAATTAGTATACCAATATCATTAAGTAACCCATTACACAAAATCTGGGGATCCCCAGAGCGGCAGGGATTTGATTTCCAACTTTCTGATACAATAGAAAGCTGGTTGAACTGCTGCCATGACACTAGTCCGCTGAGCAATCTTGTGCAGGCAGTGTTTTCAGGCTAATATCAGTTCCTCTGAATGGGTTCCAGGACACAGTGGCACTCCAAACAATATTTTGTTTATGACTGACAAACTCACAGATAGTACTAGGAAGCAGGGGCATTTAGTTTAAAATAATTATTTTAAAATCCTCTGTCTAATGCATAAAATATGCACGGTAACTACACAGAATGCCAAAATAAAAGGAGGTGAGAATGTAACGGTCAGTGAAAACAAGACAACGGTTTACAAAATTATTAGTGGCTTTCTTTTTTCTTTTTTAAGATAAATCAGCTTTATTAAAATCAAAATACATATAGGTCTCATAATAACAATACAAGATATCTGTCACAATGATAATGATATAATTTTGAAAGGAATTGTAAAAGCTATTTAACATTTTAAAGTATAAAATGGGGGAAAAACAATAAAAACGGAACAAGACCAATTAAAATAAAAAAGATACAGTGGGTGTTTAAAAAGCTAAAAACAGTGATATTCAATAAAGCATAAAGTTGAGCTAAATTTAAATTCAATCAAGAACAGAGAAAATAAACAATTCATGGTGGCTTAAAATTCTCAGATAATGTACAATTAGTAGAATTGCAAGCAACAGCATTAAGATAATCAGTCAAAGGTAACCAATGCAGATCTTTATTTATGGAGGGGCAGCATAAAGAGGTAAAAGCAATATCTAGTCTATGGTAGTGGCAAACATTATACCACCAAGCCTTATAGGAAATATTGGATGCATTTTTCCAATTAAGATTAATTTGTTGAAAAGCTAAAGCTAACATGAGATCCAACAGCTTTAAATTATCATCATCTGAAACAATGTCAGCTACCTAGAAAAAGCACTGAGGGAGATAACTGGGATTGCAAATGAAAAATGGAGGTAAGCTGACGCCAAACTTTTCTCCAAAAAGAGACAGTGGGAGGACATATAAAAAGGATATGCATAAGGTCTCCCTTAGTGCTATCGCAGGACCAACAGTTTGAAGTGGAGGATACAGAAAATTGTACTACAGTAGAAGGGGTAAACTAAAGTCTGTGGTAAAGAAAGAAAAGTGACTGTGTGGTAGAAGCTGATCTAGATATTTTATAAGATCGATGCCTTATCTTATTCCAGAAGGAAACAGTCCAGATACATCCCAAATCCAATTCCCATTAAGATTCAATTTTAGAATTAGGACATGCCAAAACAGAAGAATGAAAAAGTTCATAAATATTTGATGCCTTAGGAAATGAGGTAAGAAATGAGGTCAAAGAAAAGGGTAATTCCCAAGAAGAAGGACGGGAAGGCAAGGAAAAAGTACATCAAGAATAATATTAATAAGAAGAAGATATTTAGGCATAAATGAATTGGGACAATGAAATAGAAGTTGGAATTTTTAAAAAGAAAGTGGAGTATCATTGGAAAATAAATCTTTGACCCACGCTATATTTCTTTGTCTCCAGGATTTCGAAAATAAAGTTTTTTATTAATTGTGATAAGACAATTATGCCAAATAGTGGAATTCAGAAAAGAGGAATAAATGAGGGATGGAGGTACATAGTGAGAACGCAGAAGAGCACAAGTATGTTTAAGAAGTTGGGAGGAGATAAGCGAAATATTATAAGAATAGAATACCACCTCGCGAGGAGAAAAAGGTAGAAGAAAAGAACATTCAATATCCAACCATAAGAGAGTAAACATAGAGCCTGACAAGGAGATCCATCTAGAAGCTTGACGCAAACAAAAGGATTTGTGATATAGTCTGAAAACAGGAAAATTGCCCACCCCTCCTGTTTAGAATGATGAAAGTGACTAAGGGAAATTCTAGATTTCTTATTGTTCCAGAGGAATTTAGACACTCTGGGGTCTAGTTGTTTAAAAAAAGTAACAGAGGAATCGGAATCATGGATAGGATATATAAAATGTTAGGAGAAATCATCATTTTGATAGAGTCAAGGCGACCCCACCAAGATAAAAATAGGGGATTCCTTGACAAAAGGGATCTATCAACCTTTTCTAAAGCATCCGAGATATTTACTTCAATGGACTTTTTCATGGATGAGGTGAACCAAATACCTAAATATTTAATCTTTGAAGAATTCCAGTGAAAGCCAGTAATATCAAACGATGGTCTAAATTAACATTTTGTTAGAGGAAGGATTTCAGTTTTATTTAAATTTATCTCATAACCTGAAATCAGAGTTCAGGGTTTGAGATATATAAAGGTATATCATCTGCATATGCCGTTCATTTTAAGTGTTTCTCACCATATTGGAAACCCTCAATTTTAATGTTATTTCTTATACAGGATAGAAAGGGCTCTAGAGATAGAATAAATAGGAGTGGAGAGAGCGGACACCCTTGACGTACACCTCGACGTAATACAGAGTATCTGGACAATCTCCCATTCACCAATATCGATGCCATTGGGGATTGATAAATCAAAGAGATAAATGAAATGAAATGAGGCCCTAAACCATGCCAGGCTAAGGCTTTTAATAGAAAAGACCAGTCTTACCGATCAAACGCTTTCTCGACATCTATAGAAATCGCTGCTAAGGAGTAGGAAAGAGCGGGAGCTTTGGTGAGTACATTGAAGAATGTTCTAGAGTTGTCAGAAGCAAGTTTACCGTTGACAAAACCCATTTGTTCCTTACTTATCAGCGCAGGTAAAAGGGTATCAAGATGTAAGACTAATAATTCAGCAAAGATTTTAGAATCTGTATTGAGGAGAGAGATTGGTCTGTAATTTTTACAGAAAGTATGATCCTTACCTTCCTTTGGAATGAAACAAATCGAAGCTTCTTGAAATGTTCCCCCTGTACAACCAGAACCTGGGAAGAATTGAAAAAGCTGTAAAAGTTTGGGAAGTAAAATGTCATAAAAATGTAGAACAAATTCCACTGTAAATCCATCCAGACCAGGAGTTTTACCTTTTTTTAGAGGTTGAAGGGCTTTGAAAATTTCTGACGAAGAAATATCTACTTCAAGTGAAGAAACATCAACAAGCGTCTTATTAGGGTTTGGAAAGTTTTTTAAATAATCATCAATCTGTAAGGAGGTCGGGCCTGAATCAGGAGTATAAAGTATCTGGTAATAATGAACAAATTCAGCTAAGATATCGTCATCTTTAAAAAGGGACTCACCAGTATCTATAACTATAGACTTCACTGTGTGAAGTTGCTTTCGTACTTTTAAATAATTAGCCAGAAGTTTCCCCGATCTATTTCGACCTCCATAATAGCGGGAACTACTACGTAGAAGAAAAAAGGAGGCATTATCCATTGAGATTTTGTTAAATTGCAATTTTGCTTGGATAATTTCTTGTAGATTAAAATTAGAAGAGGAAGAATAATATTGATGTTCTAACCGTTTAATTTTAAAAAGCAGAGATTGATGATGTGCATTAAAAGTTTTCTTTTTATTAGAGACAAAATTTATTATATGACCACGAGCCACAGCCTTAAACGAATTCCATAACAATTGTGGGGAAACATGAGAGTCATCATTAAATCGGAAAAAATCCTCTGCAAAGGCAACAAAGGAAGTGGAAAATTTAGAATCAAGCAACAAAGTATTATTAAATCGCCACCTATTGGATTTGGGATGTATCTAGAGCAAATCAAAATTAGTGATGACTGGAGCATGATCAGATATTTCCATAGGTTCAATGGAGGAATTAATAAGATTTTGGGATAGTGATTTTGAAACAAAAATATGGTCAAGTCTAGATAAGGAGCCATGTGGTGGAGAATAAAACGAAAAATCCCTACTATCAGGATTACAGGTTCTCCATGAATCAATTAAATTACACTGTAAGAGAATGCCTTAAATTGTTTATGCATTTTATGAGGAGAAAATGTAATTACAGATTGCCTACCTATAAAAAATCATCATTATAATGCAAACATTGTTTAGTAACATTAGGCCAGAAAAGATAATCTAAGTGATTAGGACCATCAATATTACCAATAGTCATTATAATCCCATTAATACTTAGCTTCACAAAGAGCCATCTACCCTCGTAATCCGAGTCTTGCGAAATAACATTAACTGATAATTTTTTATGGCAGAGCACAGTTACACCATTTTTCTTTGTAGATGAAGGAGAAGTAAGAACATTGCCCACCCAGCCTCTTTTAAATTTCAAAGCTTCATAATCCGTCAAATGGGTCTCCTGTAAAAGAGAGTGGGTTAATAAATCCTTTGACATTCCAAGAAATAACTCAGATTTTTTATCTCACATAACCATATATATACATGAAAGGCCTTGTACCATAAATAACTGAAAATACATGTAGGGGAAAGGAAAACAAGAAAAACAAAGAGAGAGAAGAGTAAAGGGGATACAGCAAGAAAAAAGTTGGAAAATATTCAAGAAAAAAAGAAGAGACAGTACATGTCAAATAAAGACGACTGCAAAAACATACCTGAGATGAATGAACAATAGGAGAGGGGTGGTGACAGCACAGGTTGAAGACGGCACAGAAAGGAAACGGAACGCATCAACGGACAAATGTTATGAGCAAAAATAATGATTATAGAACACCAGGAACCTGTGGAAAGAAAACAATACATTAACAATGAGGACCTATAGTCACATCAATATAATAGAATGTATAAACTGCATATGAAGGACCATCAACTGTATCATAATAGTAAAGAACAAGGGCATAATAGATTGAGCAATGTATATAGTCAACGTGTAGAAGGACCAGCTGTTTCTATAGGGTTTGTAGAGTGTAGTCTTAGAAAATCGTGAAGAGCTGCAGGGGAGGTATATGAAGTGGTCTTATTTTGATATGTCACTTTGAACAAACACAAATGGAATAATCCAAAATGAGCTCCCAAGTCACAAAGCTGTGGACGAAAATCCAAAAATTCTTTCCTCCTGTTTGATGTAGCTTTGGATACATCCTGTGAGATGAAGATTTTACTTCCCTGCCAAGAGATTTGTTTTTTGGCTTTCGCAGCATTAAGAACTCTCAATAGATCAGTAAATTCAAGAAAGAAAATAATCATGCCTCTCGGTTTAGATGTGGAGGAATGCGGAGGACGATGACCAATGCCCTTTGGATGTTCAATACTGTAGAAGATGGTAGGTCCACTAACTGTGGAAAGAATGAAGCAAAAAATGAAATTGGGTCACTCCCTTCAAGATCCTCCGGTAATCCATAAAGGTGAAGATTATTGCGTCTGTTTCTGTTTTCAAAATCCTCCGCAAGTGTCTTCAAAGTTGCCACTTCCTTCTCCAAACTAGTAATTTCATGTGTTGCATCCTGCACGTCACTGACTCTTTGCTTCAAAACAGAAACTCTCACTTCCATTTGAAACCATTTAGTATCAAGATTTTGTATCCGAGAATTAGTTTCTTCGATAAAAGGACGCAATGCGCATATTTCGTCAAGTACAAGTTCAAGAGAGATTGGTGAGGGAGATTTTACTGGTGAAGGTGGGTCCTGTTTGACTCTCTTATGAGTAGTTGTAGAAATATTCTGAGAAACTTTAGGCGAAGAAGAAGATGAGGAAGACATCTTTGACGTGGAAGAAGACGCTGTAGCAGAAGTATCCAATTATAAAAACTGCGAACGTTTGTCAGTTGAAGAGAACTGATATGACAGAGATTTTATTTTCTTCAGTTTGCCCATATAAGAATAAAAGCCTTCAATAAGGAAATGAGTGACACAGGAACTCCAAATATAAGTTGATGAGACAGCAAAAATAAATTACATGGCTTGCGCAAAAACTGCAAGCAAAGCCATCAAATATTCAAAGAAAAAACATATAAGTACCTTCTATTGGTGAGCAAAAATTATTCAGAATGGCCGCTCTTATGAGGAGAAATGTAAAAACATAGTTTAAAAGTCAGGAAAGAAGCTAGGCGACATTAAAAACATTAAAAATGCTCACCAAATGATCCAACAGCTATTGTGAGCAAAGCACCATTAGAAAAAAGGAAAAAACTGCTCAAGCGGTGAAATTGTGTTCGACGATGCTCGGAGCTCCAAGATCAGGCGACGATCTTGGCTAGCAGCTTGCGTGCGCTCCATTGGTGGCTTTCTCACATCCTAACACTCTAATGCTATTTCTAGATGCTAATATAATATTAGCTAAAATATTAAATAGCAAAACCTGCCTTCGGACTTTCTTAGGATGGATCACACAGCAAACCTCTGAATAGCTGGCTGAGCTATTCCTTAACAGAGTTCAACTGCAGAAGTAGGATATGTGCTCTAGGTGAAGGACAGCTTTTGCGCAACTTCTGGAATCAACTTTCTGACGGAGAGCGGGGGCTCAGCAATCTGGCATCCCCTCCGGTGTTAATTCTGGTGCAAAAATCTCTCCTAGTCAGATCCTTGGATTTTTACACTATTTGACCACAGATTAAGGGCCAGATGTGTGAAAATTTTGCGAGTCACAAATGGGTCGCAGCGCTATTTGCGACCTCGCAAAAAGCAAAATGGTATGTACCAATGCCATTTCGGAGTACCAAATAGTGATGCAACCCATTACCGACTCGCAAAAAATGGCGACCTGAAATTGCGACTCGCAATTAAGAAGTCGCAAATTGCGAGTCGCAAACCGAATGCACAAGTCAGTCGCAAATTGCAACTAATCGCAAAAAGTCAGTTTTGCACACCCAGATTAGCACTGATTCCGAACAGGTGGTAACCAGAACCAAAGTATAAAAGGAGACCCAGAAGGCATCTGGGTTTCTCAAAATGGCTGCACTATATGTGATTGCATGGAGGAGGAGAGTCCAGGCTGCCCAGCAGAGGAGGAGCAGGCAGAGACAGTAGAGGATATACCGAACCAGGCAGACACTATTTCAACAAACTGACAATGAGATTTATGATAAATACAGACTGAGCAGCGCAGTTATCCTACAGCTCATTGAACTGCTGAAACCTCAGCTTGAACGCCAGACAATGCGCGGCTGCTCCATCCCCACACATGTGCAAGTGCTCTTCTCACTGCACCTCTTGGCCTTGGGTACCTATCAGGGGGTGATTGCAGTGGCAGGTGGGGTATCCCAAAGGGCCCTCTCACGATTCTTCAGACGTTTCCTAGATGCCATACTCGCACACATGTCCAGATATATATACCTTCCCAGGAATGAGGCGGGAATTAAAAGCACCAAGTTGGACTTCTACAGAATTGCCAACTTCCCCCATGTAATCAGGTGTGTGGACGGGACACATATACCAATTTGCCCACCAGCAAATCTGGAATATGTGTTCCGCAATAGGAAATGTACCCACTCACTAAACATCCAGGTGGTATGTGATGCCCATAATGTCATTACTGACATTGTGGCTAAATATCCAGGGAGTACTCATGATGCAAACATATTCAGGCACAGTGGGATACACCAACGCCTAGAACGTTGGGAGTTTGGCGAAGAATATTTATTAAGTACTGTCAAGTACACTCTGATGCCTTAAATACATGTCACTGCGTAACCCTGTGATGCCCTGCTAATTTTGCCTCTTTTGCCACACAGGTGACAGTGCATATGCCCTGAGACCATGGATACTCACCCCATACCTAAGACCTGGCAATCAGAATGAGAGGCGATACAACATAGGACATCGGCAGACCAGAGCTGTCATTGAGAGGACGTTCGGCTTGTTAAAGTCACGTTTCCGATGCCTGTACAAAAGTGGAGGGGCACTCCAGTATGCCCCAGAAACTGCACGCAAGATCGTTGCAACTTGTGCCATCATCCACAACATTGCCACCAGACATGGGCTATATCTCACATCGACGACACAGATTCGGAGGATGAGGAGCAAGAGCTACCACACCGACAGCCTGGGGATGGAAGTATCACAATGGAGGGCAGACAGAGACGGAACCACATTGCAACCCACTACTTTGGCAGGTACGTGGCAACCGTGACAACACTCACAAATGTAAGACACACATAGCCCACTTATGTAGTACAACAAAGTATCCCTTTAATTTCAGGAATATAATGCAGAAGATATTGTCAACTCAACTGCACGAAAAAAGCAAAAAGTAATGTCGGACACATTAAGTTCATGTGCCCCAGTCAAAACACAGATTGGTAGCTCACAGCCTCCTGCGACTACGGCCACCATGGCCCAATCCAGGTTGGTCCCCTGATCCTTGCTGGGCACTGCTACTCTGCAGGATCCGTGCATCAGATGCAGATACACTGCTGACGCTAGAGATCTCCTCGCTATCCTGAGGGGTATCGCCAATGCCCCTTGTTGCCTGGCTGGTCTCTATTAGGTCCACTGCATGGCTGATGCACCCTAGTCCTCTTGCCACATCACCAGCAAAATGGCCAAGTTCCACCTGCAGCTTCACTGTGCGCCTTGACTGGCAGGCAGTTGTAGTTGCAAGGTACCCAATTGATACACTCAGTCGGTCCAAAAAGGCAGCAGTGTTGCGCTCTCTGTGCCTTGCATGTGCGCTATCTGCCACCATTTCCCTGACCAAGTCATTTATGGAGCTTGTAAAGTTTGCCATGTTTGTGTTCATTGCAGTAAATTGGTTGTCCGCATTGGCAAAACCCTGGGAGAGTGTCTGCTGCAGTCTGTTCAGGTTCCTATTCATCACCCGCATGTGTCTGTTTTGCAGCCGGTGACTTTGCAGTAAGGATGCCTCCAGTCCTAAAAATTATCTGTGACATCCTCCTCACTGGCTGACTGCATTGGGCGTTGCCATCTCCGCATAGACCCAGCTGACCTATGTGGCCGACTTCCACTCATCAGTGGCCCGGTGTCAGGTTGTCTGTCTGAAGACCCAGATCAGTCTCATTGATGTTCTCTGGTGCATGTTGGATGGGTGGTTTTGTCATGCACTCCCCAGCAGTTACAGTGGCTGCCTCGTCTGCTGTGTTTGTGGCTGGTTAATCTCCCTGCACAGTAGGGTTGTTGGTGGTTCCTTGTGGGAGACCTGTGGGACACAGGAAATACACTGCCAATGCCTCGCATATGTTTGATGTCTCAGAATAATTATTTCTCAAAAGTTGGACTACTGTAATACATTGCCCATAATGCACTGTTCTATAGGTTGCAATATAGACATGGATCAAATCTGGAGGATGCATGCTTATGTGTACTGTGGTTGTGTGCATGGTGCCTTGAGTGGTGTAAATAAGTGAATTTTGGTACTTACTTTTGGATGTTCCCGGAGCATAACTGTCAAGGTCTCCAATCCCGATTACAGCCTCCAGCTTCAGAGTGGTCTCCACCATGGTCTCTATGGCTGTCGGGGGCGGTACTGTAGATGGTCTTCCTCCAGTGCCATGCATGTCCCTCATCCGCTCGGCCACCCTTTCCTTGGTCCTGGACCGAGGTCGTAAGACCTTTTGCGGACCTCATCTATAGTGCGATGGCTGATTCCTATGGCATTAATCTTGGTAAGGATGTCCTGACAGATTTTCTTCTTTTGGGTGTCAGGGACACTCATTGCTGCCTTACCAAACAAGACATCATGGTGCAGGCAGCACTCCTCTGTTAGGACCTCCAGCTCCTTTTCAGAAAACTTCAGTTTCCTTTTCCTGCCAGCACTGGGTGTCTCCTTGTCCTGAGATGCAATGGTTGTAGTAGCTCCTCTCAGCTGGGTCTGACTCTGCTGTTTGTGCTGGGTAGGCTTCTCCCTGTTCCATGGGGGTGCTTCCTGGTTCTGATGTCATCACTCAGAACCAGGAAGTGTGTTTTTAACTATTTTTTTTACACCTGCGTGCAATTTGCAACTCAGGACCACACCCTTGTGCAATTTGCAACCTCGCAAATTGCGACCTCGCAAATAGTGATTTCGCAAATTGCGAGTTCGCAAATTGTGGTGCGACTCCGCACCGAGCCACAATTTGGAATTGCGATATTTTCATGCATCTCGTTTTGCGAGTCGGAAATAGCGATTCGCAAGGAGTCGCTATTTCCGACTCGCAATTTTTTTTCTTCCTACATCTGGCCCATAATCTCATATTAACTAAATAAAACAGGTTTGGAGACACTAAGCCTGCTATTGGACCAAAGTAACATGACACAAAATGCATCATTTTAATCCGTATGTTCACATTAAGCATTCATCTTTGTAAAGAATAAGCTTATACTGCAAGGGCCATATTGTAATGGCTGCGTCCTTTAGCACAAGAAAAAACATTTTAGCCTACTGATTTGGTGGCCATGATGATATAAGCATGTCTGCGTGTGCTCTAAAAACTTTACTCTTTCTATTAAGTATAAAGAATAGCTGAGAATAATCACAGATTGACAACAGACTAATAGAGTAACACTATCACAGTGTTCATGACACCCATAGTATGATTTAACACTTAAAAAATGTAAACATTTCCTTCATCAAATTAGGCTCCGGGTGAATTCGCAGAGTGAGTGAGACAAGATAAGAGTTCTCTAGAGGGAGTTAGCAAAAGTGTTGATTGTGCACTAAAGAAGCACTATGTACGGAAGAGCTGAACTCAGGAAATGGTATTGGAACAGCCTTTTAGCGGCTCCATCGCTGGTGAAAATGTTGTGAGACTGTCTCTCCTATGCCATTGTCACTGGTGCATCTTCTGTCCAGTATCTCATGGTTCCTGAAATGTCACCCATATACTAGGACAAGGCTTCCTGCATATGGGGATAATGATTAGGTTATTTCTGAAGACAGACTCATGCTCTTTGCAAGAGCTCCACTAGAGCCACCATAAACATTAAAAAGCGGGTATCAATGAAGAGTAATCTGATAATGAAACATCCAAATGTACGTGGGTGAGTTTATTTTGTCCTTTTTAGGCCTGGGAACACACGTACTAACATGAAGAAACTACTCCAGATGCCTTATTGCTCCTTATTAAACAACGTGAAATAGTGAGAATCCAAAATGAGATCTGGCAAAACCGGGGTTCTATTCCCTATTGTGGCAAAGAAAACAAAGCTTCAAAGTGCAGCTGAATCTGCCCAGAGTGTGCAAAAAAGTCAAGGTTGGCACAACACCGTTCCGGACTGAATAACCTCTACTTTAAAAACCCCTACAATATTTAGCGTTTTTGAAAGGTATTGAGAGGTTGACTCCATTATAAGGTACAGTTCCATGGGAATGGATTCACCAAATTTTCTGAATGCTTTCGATGCATCAGTATTCTAACCCATCCTCTCCTCGGACAGCATGGTTCTGCAAGGGTCACAAAAGCAAAAGAGGGCGGTGTTGAGCCATCCTTAGAATTTACAAACTTGAATAAGAGACTTTTGTAAACAATCAGATTTAGGCCGCTCCATTATGGGCCAAATTACTGCAAAAACTAATACCTCAATCCTTTCAAGCCCTGAATGAACATTTCTAAGCCTATGGTGCCTTGTAACTCAAAATAAACTGAGAGCATATGGTCGCCGTTTTTCAGCGCACACAGAGGACAGCTCAGGGCGAAGCTCCAATTCGTAAAACAGAAACTTTTGATCAAACGCTTTCTAAAAAATTGTCAAATGCAATAAATAAGTATGAAATAATCAGTCAAAACAACTCAATTCATCCACCAAATCAATTTGATAATTGTTGGATTACTTACCTGGACACTCTACAAGCCACAGATAATGCACTAAACTACCACTTGACATGCAGGTTGATCGCTTAAATAGTGACAGTTTTAGTATCAATAATCAATAGCAAAGTAGAAAATTTGAACACACTCATTGTGTGAGCCATTTCATAATCTAAGGTGAAATATAGTTCCTGTCCCTGTTCTCCAGTAGTGGATAAGCGCATTGCTGTTGGTCCAAAACACTTTATTTTAGAATTGAAAAGCATACCAAAGAAGATAAAACTCAAAACAATGAAACACCATTTTCTAATTTCAACAACAACTGAGAAACAATTTGCATGGCAAATATGAATATTATTATTGAAGTTGAGCCCCCAGTCACATACCCCATAAAACCACAAACTTATACAGAATTTACAGCATCCTTTACATCAAGCCAGGTTCAGTATGAAGTAGTGGCAGAGATTCCTCAATCCTCTAAAACGGAGGACATCCCTACTTTAAAAACGAAAGAAATGCCAGATGCTTATCCTCGCAAACTACAAGAAAGGCACTGAGCATCTCTTATGACAAAATAAATGAAGCATTAACAGTAATTATAACAAGCGAACATGATGAAGCCAACCCTCAAGTAGAGGGGAACTAAATGCTAAAACAAGATAACATCATTACTCTAAAATCAGTTACTGTGCCTGAAAGGAAGCTTAAAGATAGTATACAAAGCTACAAGAGTAACAAAACCGAAAAGGCTAGGCATGAACGGACACAATTGCAGAAAGGGCGCAATATGGCTTTGTCTAAAGTATTTTCAATTTCTAATAGAACAAATGAAGCCCGAAACGCTAAATCAAAAAAATAGAAAAAAACACATAGCCTACACAACCTGAAACCACGGTCGAACTAGTAAAGCCTGATCCAGCACACCAGGGATAAAAGAAGAAAGTAAAGCTGTTAAAATTATCAAACAAACAGTTGCAGCTCACAGGGGTTACAAGGGGCAGGGTGGTGTACCGGAGGGGGTGTGTGAATATTAATAATAAAAATAATTTTAAAAAACATACCTGCACATTACACCGCCGATCCTCCGATCTTCTGTCTACTCAGTAGGCAGGCACAGGCTCCCAGCCTACTTTGTGACCAATCCTGACTCTGCTCAGAGCAGCGTTAGGATTGGCTGGGGCACCCAGTCAGGGCGCTCCCAGGCAGACTGGGAGCCTGTGCCTTTTCTCTCCATCCCGGAAACGCAGTGTCGGGCTGGAGAGAGCACAGTGCTCATGTGTGTTTGGCTGGCCCGAGACAGCTGGCCAAACCCACATGCACAATGAGGGGAATGCTGTGTGCACTCCCCTCTGTGCTCGTCATCCCACATGGCTGCGCCCCTTTCACAACGAAAGGATAATAAACATAGTTCTCAAACAAGTGATTTTGAAAAGATGGCCTAGTATTTATAATAATTGCACTGAAAATCATCAATCAGCTGCTTATAAGACTCAAGGGGACGATGAATCGCAACTGATGGGAATTACTTGGCAGATTAGTAATATTTTTCGCTCCCAAGCATTGCAAGTCCGAACATACACTGAACAGTTATTAATCTTGACTAATAACCCTCAAAAGGACCTAATTGAAAATGTGCCAAGTAAGCTTCTAGTCTCGCAAGGACTATCAATCAAATGGAAAAACAATATAATAAATTGTAGTAACATCATAAAAGTGCTAGAGTGATTGTGACTTGACCTTTCTTAAGTCAACTGATATTATTAACATTTAATTCTGGACACCACGAGGAACACAGGTTAGTGAACCTACTCTAGTGACATTTGCCTTGATTGCACTAATAGAGTATATTAAAAAAAAGACAAGTTTAGACACTACGGGTCAGATTTACAAGGACCTAGCACCACTGGAGTGACGCTCCGGTGGTGCTGTGCAACACATTTACAAGGTGGAGTTAAGCCACTTTTTGTGGCTTAAAGCCACTTTCTAAATGTGGGCCCATCCATTGCAGTTTTCTGTGTCAGAAGGGCGTGCACTGGGTGTTGCTGTGGGGCATTCCTCCGCAACACCCATTGCTTTTGACGCTGCCACAGATTTGCTAAACGGCATAAATCTGTGGCAGCAACAAAAACTAACCCCACCCCAGGAGTGGCGTTAGCATGTCAGAATGAGGAGGAATACTTTTATTCCTCCTCGTTTTTTGCTTTTTCCATGTGTGCTGCATTCTGCAGCACACATAGAAAGAGCAAAAGGCCATGAATGGTTGTATACGTGCAGTAAGGTGTCCCTTCCTGCACCTAAACAATCATTCAAAAATGACGATTTGCTTCTTCTATGTGTGCTGCATTTTGCAGCACACATAGAATTGCCAAATCGCCATTGTAGATTGTTTATGTGCATGAAGGAACATCTTCCTGCACATAAACAATCACTTCCCTCAACACAGACACCCTTGCACTATGTTGCAAGGATGCCTGCAATGGTACATGCTGCATAAATTAGCACTGGCGCACAGGGAAACACAGGAGTGCTCTGTATTCTTGAAAATACAGCGCATCCCTGCATTTCAAAACTGGTGTGCCGCTGCTATTTTTGGCACAGCACTGCGCTGCGCCAATTGCTTGGAGATCTGGCCCTAGGGGTTAAGATCTCAAACTACTTGGTAAATGCCTACTGTTAGAAATGAGGTCTCTTGTTGGCAGAGGTATACACCTGTGTCCAAGTAGAGACCACAATCCAAGTCAGGGTAAATCACAACACAATCCAAATTATCCTGTGCCCACTCCCTGGTAGCTTGGCACTGAGCAGTCAGGCTTAATTTAGAAGGCATTGTGTAAAGTATTTGTGCAATAAGTCAAACAGTAACACAGTGAAAACACCACAAAAAAACACCACACAGGTTTAGATAAATAGATAATATTTATCTGAATAAAGTAAGGTCAAAACAACAATAACCCAATAAGCACAAGTTGAAATATCACTTTTAAAAAGTTTAAAATAAATCAATAGTTGTTTCTTTGTAACACACAGTACCTGGGATGCGTCAAAAATAACAATGCACGGAGACCGCAGAGGAGGAGATGAGTGGAAAAATAAGGTGTTGCATCGGATTTTCTGGTGTGGCACAGATGATGCATGATTTTTTCCATGCTGCAAGGGATTGTGTCATTTTTCCGGAGTGCAGTCTTGGTTCTGCTCTACAATGCAGGGATATTTTGATGCCCAAGGACAATGCGCTGAAAATTCTTGAGGCGCTGATTGAAGGAGCCGGCTATGCGTCAATCCAGTAGGCGATACATCGAATTTTCCATCGCTAGGGTATTTCCCGTCAGGAAGTTGGTGCTGCATCATTCCATTCGGCGGTGCTGCGATTTCCCAGCCATGATGCATGCTTTGCAGTGATTTCTGCAGAAGTTGTGTTGATTTTCCGACACACCAGAATTTCTTGAAGAGGTGAAGTCTTTGTTGGCCTTGAGACTTCAGAAACAGGAAGCCAGGTTAATCCAAGCCCTTTGAGAGCACTTTAGAAGGAAGGCAGAGTCCTTCTAGCAGGATCAAGAGCACCAGGCAGAAGAGCAACAGGCAGGAACGCAGTCCTTCAGCAAAGCAGTCCAGATAAGTCCTTTGGGTAGCCAGGCAGTCTCTCTGACAGAGCCCAGGTGTAGGTCCAGAAGTGTCTGATTTGGTGGGGTCAGAGACCCAGTTTAAATACCCAAAAATGCCTTTCAAGTGGGGGAAAGTTCAAAAAGTGTTTTTGAAGTACACAAGTTCCCCCTTCGGCCTGGTCCTGTCTGCCAGGGTCCCTGTGGGGAGTTATCAGTCCTTTGTGTGAGGGCAGGCCACTGGCCATTGAAATGTAAGTGTGAGCTCCTCCACCCTCCCTGCCCAGGAAGACCCATTCAGTATGCAGATGAAGGCAGACGTGACTAGGTGTTCTGTGTTTGTAGTTGTCTGGGTGGAATGCACAAGAGGAGCTGTCAACCAGCACAAACCAGACATGGATTGGAGACAGGCTGTAAGGCACAGATGGCAGGAAGTGCAGAGAAATTTCCACTTTATAAAAGTGGCATTTCTAAAATAGTAATATTGAATCCAACTTCACCAGTAATCAGGACTTTCTATTACCATTCTGTCAATACTAACTATGACAAGGCTACTCCTTCCAGATCAGAATGTACCACTTAAAAGTATATGAGGGCAGTTCTAATGCTAGTCTATGAGAGGAGCATGCCTCACAGTAGTGGAAAATGAATTTATGAGTTGTTCACTACCAGGACATGTAAAACACATAAGTACATGTCCTGCCTTTTACCTACATAGCACCCTGCAGTATAAGGGTGACTCATATGTAGAAAAATAGGGGTTTATGGCTTGGCAAGTAATTTTAAATGCCAAGTCGAAATGACAGTAAAGCTGCACACACATGCCTTGCAATGGCAAGCCTCAGACATGGCTAAAGGGCTACTTATGTGGGTGGCACGATCGGCCATTAGTAGGCCATGGGCACATGTATTACTAAGGACTTACCGGTAAATTAAAATGCCAATTGGGTGGGAACCAATGTTACCATGTTTAGGGGAGAGAGCATATGCACTTTAGCACTGGACAGCAGTGTTAAAGTGTGTAGAGTCCTAAAACCAGCAGAAACAGGGTCAGAAAAATGGAGGGAAGCAGGCAAAAAGTTTGGGGATGACCACCCTAAGGCTGTCAGGTCTAACACCTACACCTCAGTGATAGTATGCAAGCATTTTCACTGATAACAAGTCAACTTGTTACTCACTCAAAAAGTGAGGCACCCTATACAACCGGCAAGACTCTGAATAAAGCCAAAGACTTCATAGTCTGTCAGCTAAACAGCATCCAAGACAGGAAATCAAACAACACAATCTTTAATCATAGCTAGCACTAAAGTGGAACTGGTTACCAGTTGTGATAACATCACAAACAAAGGATTGAAAACTGAACCCATTTGTAGGAGGCTGGCCTGGCTTGTAGTGGGTACCAAAGGTACTTACACCTTGTGCCAGGTCCAGTTATCCCTTATTAGTGTAGAAGAGGTGTTTCTAGCAGCTTAGGCTGATAGAAGGTAGCTATGGCAAAGCAGCTTAGGCTGAACTAGGAGACATGTAAAGCTCCTACTATACCACTGGTGTCATATGCACAATATCATAAGAAAACACAATACACAGAAGTACTAAAAATAAAGGTACTTTATTTTTATGACAATATGCCAAAAGTATCTCAGTGAGTACCCTCAGTATGAGGATAAGTTATATACACAAGATATATGTACACAAACCAAACTTAGGTAAGCAATAGCAAGAAAAGTAATGCAAACAGTGTAGAATTACAATAGATTGCAATAGGAACACATAGGTATAGGGGCAACACAAACCATAATACTCCAAAAGTGGAATGCGAACCACGAATGGACCCCAAACCTATGTGAGCTTGTAGAGGGTCGCTGGGACTGTAAGAAAACAGTGAGGGTTAGAAAAATAGCCCATCCCAAGACCCTGAAAGGTAGGTGTAAAGTGCACCTACTACCCCCAGAGAGCACAGAAGTCGTGATAGGGGGATTCTGTAGGAAGAACAAACACCAGCAATGCAACAACAGTGGATTTCCAGACCTGAGTACCTGTAAGACAAGGGGACCAAGTCCAATAGTCACGACAGTGTTGAGAGTGGGCAGGAGCCCAGGAAATGCCAGCTGAGGGTGCAAGGAAGCTGCCACTGGTTGGAAGAAGCTTGGAATTCAGCAAGAAAGAAGAGAGCTAGGGACTTCTCCTTTGGAAGACGGATGTCCCACGTCGCAATGAAGCTTGCAGAGGTGTTTCCACACAGAAATACCACAAACAAGCCTTGCTAGCTGCAAGAGTTGCGGTAGAGATTTTTGGGTGCTGCTGTGGCCCAAGAGGGACCAGGATGTCGCCACTTGGAGGAGGAGACAGAGGGGGTGCCCAGCAACTCAGAGAGCCCTCACAGAAGCAGGCAGCACCCGCAGAAGTACCTGAACAGTCACTTGGAAGTAAAGTGAACCAGAGTCCATGCAAAGTCACAAAAGGGAGTCCCAAGACTCCGGAAGACAACTCAGAAGGTTGTGCACTGCAGGAAGGAGTGTCGGGACCCAGGCTTGGCTGTGCACAAAGGAAATCCTGGAAGAGTGCACAGGAGCCGGAGCAGCTGCAAATCACGCAGTACCCAGCAATGTAGTCTAGCGTGGGGAGGCAAGGACTTACCTCCACCAAACTTGGATTGAAGAGTCACTGGACTGTGGGAGTCACTTGGGCAGAGTTGCTGAGTTTCAGGGACCACACTCGTCAGGCTGAGAGGGGACCCAGAGGACCAGTGATGCAGTCTTTTGGTGCCTGTGTTAGCAGGGGGAAGGTTCCGTCGACCCACAGGAGATTTCTTCAGAGCTCCTGGTGCAGGGAGGAGGCAGGCTACCCCCAGAGCATGCACCACCTGGAAACAGTCGAGAAAGCCGGCAGGATGAGGCGATACAAGGTTGCTAGTAGTCGTCTTGCTACTTTGTTGCGGTTTTGCAGGCGTCCTGAGCAGTCAGCGGTCGATCCTTTGGCAGAAGGTGAAGAGGGAGATGCAGAGGAACTCTGGTTAGCTCTTGCATTCGTTATCTAAAGAATTCCTCAAAGCAGAGACCCTAAATAGCCAGAAAAGGAGGTTTCGCTACCAAGGAAGGAGGATTGGCTAACAAGAAAGGTAAGAGCCTATCAGAAGGAGCCTCTGACGTCACCTGATGGCACTGGCCACTTAGAGCAGTCCAGTGTGCCCCCAACACCTCTGTTTCCAAGATGGCAGAGGTCTGGGACACACTGGAGGAGCTCTGGGCACCTCCCTTGGGAGGTCAGGGGAGTGGTCACTCCCCTTTCCTTTGTCCAGTTTCGCACCAGAGCAGGGCTGGGGGATTCCTGAACCGGTGTAGACTGTCTTATGCAGAGATGGGCACCATCTGTGCCCATCAAAGCATTTCCAGAGACTGGGGGAGGCTACTCCTCCCCAGCCTTCACACCTATTTCCAAAGGGAGAGGGTGTAACACCCTCTCTCAGAGGAAATCCTTTGTTCTGCCTTCCTGGGCCAGGGCTGCCTGGACCCCAAGAGGGCAGAAACCTGTCTGAGGGGTTGGCAGCAGCAGCAGCTGCAGTGGAGACCCCAGAAAGGCAGTTTGGCAGTACCCAAGTACTATGCTAGAGACCCGGGGAATCATAGAATTGTCCATATGGGTGTACCAGTATGCCAATGTGAATTGGTAAATTTAGTCACTAGCCTGTTAGTGACAAATTTGGAAAGCAGAGAGAGCATAACACTGAGGTTCTGGTTAGCAGAGCCTCAGTGAGACAGTTAGGCATCACACAGGGAACACATACATATAGGTCACAAACTTATGGGCACTGGGGTCCTGGCTAGCAGGATCCCAGTGACACATAACAACCACACTTACAGCATAAGGTTTTCACTATGAGCCCTGGGCCCTGGCTAGCAGGATCCCAGTGACAGTGAAAACACCCTGACATATACTCACAAACAGGCCAAAAGTGGGGGTAACAAGGCTAGAAAGAGGCTACTTTCTCACACCATTTTCACCCTCATCTCTAGATGTAATGTCCCAGCACATCAATGTACTGTACATTTGCTCACATAATGTTGAAGGTCTGCTCCAAAAGATTGGGGATCATGAACTCATTACATACTGACAACAACTTCACATACTTTTACTAGAAGAGACATTGAGATTACATCCAACCCGATTAATTGGTTACATTGAATACAAACATATTGCTAGTTAAAGCAACTTAACAGGTTGCCCAAAGGGAGGTCATTCAATATACATTAGTGCCAATATAAATATGCCCATGGAATTTAGCTGGGAAAAGTGAAGGATAGTCCCAGGAGCTGATAACCTCATTTTTTTTATCAACATCTATATCAGCCCATTGCATAAAGAAAAGCGATTAATTAATGGGGAAATCGAAATATATTATCAGGGAATTGAAATTAGAAAATAATGATGAACACATCCTCTTGTCAGGGGATTTTAACTCATATCTTTCACACTACCTATAACAATGAAAAAATTTCAGCGACCCAAGACTGCATGGAATATTCCTCATCAAGAGTTTCCATCAAGAAAGCAATGTGTCAGACTTGGGGAAACCTTCAATCAATCAATCAACCAGTCAATAGATTTGTAGATCTATTCTTGTCACCCGTGAGGATATCCAGGCTGCTAAGTTCATGTATTGCAGCAGGATTGAGAATTTTAAATGGCAGATATAATGATGGCACGCCTACACCTACATTATTGACTATGCTATAGCAAGTCTATCTCTGTTCAAGTACATTGTCCAATTTAGATTCATCCGATCGCTTTCCTCAGACAATCAAACTTAAAACCATTCCTAATCTTTTATCAAATGCAAATATTCTAATAGCAAGGGCCCACATAGAAAACCAAAACTAACTCAAATGAAACGATACAGTACTGACAAAACTAGTGGCGGAATGTGCTGATTTGCTTAAGGATCATAATAAAAAAGAAAGAAATCCAATAACAAACTGGGAAAATCAGTCCTTAATTTGAGCCGGTGGTTGCCAGTTGTTGCTGGTGGTTGCTGGTTGTTGTTGCTGGTTGTTGCTGGTGGTTGCCGTTGGGGCCACTGGTACTCATTTTTGGGGACCACCACTTATTTTTCCTCATTAGACGTTGACCGCAAGCAAGACAGGAAAACACACAAACAGAATTTCAGATTAAGCTATGTGAACAGTTTATTGGAAATCTTCTAGCAGCGTTTCCTAACAAGAGCTCCTCCAAATGTCAAAGTCTGGATAACAAGTAAAAGATCAAGTGGCTCGCAAAGTCATTTAAAATGTAAAAATAAAATACTTTGAATCTTAAAGAAAAAGCCAGAACACTGGGATCAGCTGACAAAAGGGAGAGAGAATATGGAACATACAAAAAAGATATGTAGACAGCAAAGAAGAAATAGTACAAACATTATTGGGCAAAACGTTTGCATGCTAACAAACACAAAAAATCCAAATACTTTTGGAGAATAATAAATTAAATCGAAAAAAAGTGCTCTAAATGTTACCAATGCCAATACTGGGAATCTATTTGGGTAAATTACCTGCATGCACATTAGTTATCCTGACTGTACTTCTGGACCAAATGGTCTTTCCCATAACTTATTTAAAGCAAATCCTACCGGTGGTCAAAGGAACGACTTAGATTGTGCAAACATTGCTTAAAATGTCAGGAAGTTCTGGACTCATGGAGGGGGGTCGATAATGCACCCGATCTACAAAAGAGATGACAAATCTAATCAAGCTACTTACCGATCAATAGCTCTTCTAGGTAACGAGGCCAAATATGTTGCTGCCCGTTTATTCCTGGACTTTAACAAGTCAGCAATTGAGCAAAAGATAGTCCTTTGGAACCACACAGGGTTCTGTCAAGGAATGGGAACTACCTCAGACCTACTATCACTTTCCTAAATTATGGAAAACACATTCATAACTCACTCTTCACTGTATACATGCTTTGTCTATTTTAAAACTGCTTTTGATCATGTACCAAAAAACATCCTATGGAAAACTAACCACCTGGGGTACACCTCCACGTCTACTTAAGGCGATGCAACTACTGTATGCAAATACGTGGTTGCCAGTAAAACTTGGAGGCAGCAGCAATGAAAGACATGATGTCCGGCTTAAAACAGGGATGCGTAGTAGCCATATTACTTTTTAATATGTACATCGCTGAGCTTTCCGTAGAACTAGCTGGAGTGAATGCGCATCCGTCATTATTAAGTAATAGACTTGTTTCTTTCAAATTTACCTTATGCTGATGACCTCCTATTGCTTCACAAAAAGCAAAATTGACCTGAAAATGCTGTTTCATGATATGTGCTATTATACAAAGCTGAAAAAACTAGAGATTAATTTAAACAAAACCAAATTACTTGTAATAGGGAAAACGATCTAAAAAACGGAACTTGATGTATAAATATTCCTGACATCTCAAAAGAAATAGAATATAAATATTTGGTTGTATTCATTGACACCAGAGGCTCATTTCATCCACAGAAGCAGGTTATCAAACCCTTTAACATCAGCATTATTGATGTTGTCTAAATCATTGTGGGGCACAACTCCAGAGCCCATAAAAAAACATAATGAGTGCTATTTTGCTTCTAACAATCCTGACTATGGAAGTGAAATACTGCGACGTACAGAGTCTAAACTCCTCTACACTTGCAAAGCTGATATATATATATATAGAACAACATTTTGGCTGCTAAAACGAGCATCAGTGGCACAAGTGTGACTCAAATGTGGTCTTGCCAAACAAGCCTTGGCAAGACAAAGAGCATTTTTGAAGATGTGCCATTGACTCTGGACGGCAAATCAAAAATTCCTTGGCAGTCTGTTTTCTCAGAAATTACTAATTGCAATGCCAAGGCCCCCCTGTAGAAAATACCTGAAGTAATGCATAAATAACTTATAAGTAAGAGAGCTCTTGTATGCTCCAGTCAGTCTGAGAATTTCAAAACGCTTTGAATTAGAATTTTCTAAAATTGCCAGTGCTTGGGGATGAAAATGAACTGCCACAGGGTTCACATTTTGGGTTCACACTAAATAATTATACCAAGATTAAAACACAACGTTACTGTGCAACATGGTATTCCAAATTCATAATTATTCCTCAATGGTTAAAACCTCCGAGGGCACTACATGTAGATTATGTGAAGAAGCGAAATAATCTATTTCTAAAGCATCCGGCCAAGGTTCTGGCCTAGGTTATGTTCCTAACTCCATTTAGTTCATCTTCTGTGTGGATGTTGGCTACCACACCTTAGGTGTGCATTGTCCACTTACCATCCTGCCCTGAATCCTTCTGTCCCTGTCTTTCATTTTTGCACCTTTCGGCTAGGTGGTTAGAGTCCAGTTCTTCCACTTATGCCATCAGTTGTTAAACCAAGCTGTCAATTTCTACCGTTTATGGGACTGGCTAGTCCCTTGGGTGTCCTGAATCAGTCCAAGAAGGGGATGGTAGCTTCCTTGGCTGAGGCTCATGAACTTTCTATGACTGAAATTTGAAGAGATGCCACTGGGGCCTCTACACACACTTTTGTACATCAATTGTGGTTACCAGTGGTCAGGTGTGCTTGTTATAACCTCATGTAGTTAAGGATGGATATAATCGGATTAGGAGATAAAACCCTATTTCTTATTGGTAATCTTAATTAGTCTGTCTCGGGTCCCCAGTACTACAACCTGCCCTTCCTCTCCCACCCCCAGATTGTTCTGCTGCCTCCCTATGCTTGACATTTGCAGCAGTGACTGGAGGTTGGCGAAGGGGCAAGAGAGCCTAGACGAGGAACAGAGGTTCATGAACATAAAGAACGGACTAGAGGCCTCGAGTTTTAAATAAGAAAAACTATATTTACAAAGTGCAGGAGTCGGTGAGGTAGACGTGGGACGAAGGAAACTATGACTCAGAGTATAGAAGACCCCTGCTGTATGAAGCACGCCAAACTGATTCCAATGTGTGGAACTATTGCTGTGTTGGATTAAGCACCGCTTTTGAACTGATGTCAGAGACACAGAGAGAGACTGCAGACATTATGTGGCAACGTAGAAGTCTTAGGTGGAACTACTAAAGGTGAAGAATCAGAAAATATGCAAATTTAAACACGTTGTTCTCTTTTTTTCAGAATGGCTTCTGAAATCAAGACTTCCAAGCAACTATTAAGGGCAGGCTGTCTGCTCGGTGCCTTGACCATCTTTTGTGTGTGTGGATGTGGACATGGAAGCGGTCCTTCCACAATAACTTCTAAACACATTAAATGTCCGTGCAGGAAACAATGATAAAGTATTTATTGGAATGCACTCTTCAGAAAAGAAACCGTAAAACACTTGGATTAAAAATTAGCTTGGACAATGATTTACCAGAAAACAGAATCCAATTTAATAAGTAATTTGCCTTTCGCTTTCAGAAGGAAAATTCCATTAGTGGAAGAAAATTGCCTTTCCGTGGATCTCCCCCACTTAAGGAATGAGAAATGAACCATATGGGACACACAGCAAGACCTGTCAAGTCTTTCTGTGCGGCAAAAAACGATGATGTGATGCAGCAAGGAGGGGGTGAATATGTTGCCCCGATTACAAGCGCTCTTTCTGACAAACAGATCCTCTTCCACTGGGCGCTACACAGGCCTGGGCAAAAAAAGTCACTTGTCTTTAGTATATTGACGTCTGTATTTCTGCAAATGCAGCTTTGTCTCAAAAATCTCCTCGGTAAGAGGGGAAATATTTGGGGATTATAGCTACATCTATTATGCGGCTAATAAAACATCTAGGAGTTTTCTTGGCACCGGAAAATGGCAAGGGGGCGGGTTGTCCGCAACGCTTCTGAGGAAGATGCTTAAAAAAGAAACGTTGCAAAACAATTTTAAAACATGGTTTCATTTGAACAATTTATACGGTTGCACTGCAACGACAAGCTTTGATTATTGGTAGAAGAAAATGTTCGGGGAGGCTCAGCAAAGAAGCGTTCCAACAAGGTCACTTTCTTAATTATTATAAGTATTATAAAACTATTTGGTGAAAACCTAAATACTTTATCTTCATTAAGAGAGCAAAACATGTGGTTATCATTCTGACTCCATCTTGAAATGATGGCGAAAGTCACTTAAGCAGTAAGTCCTAACGCATGAAACTTACTAGATGGCAGATCGCTCTCAGGCCCTAGCAGACACTTTGACGTGCGCTTGTACAAGTGGAAATGTACAGAACTTGTACAAAATGAGAATTTGCTAACACACATGTCCCTTTGCGAATGTGTAAATCCCAAATTTGAGCTATTCTGCAAAATAGCTTGTGGCTTGGAGTGCTCAGCACAGGAAACAGCGCAGCAAGTGGGTGAGAAACCTGCAGTTAAACTGCGCCATTAACCGTGGTCACGTTGGTCGTGCATCACTGTATTTAGTTAGTGAAAGAAAAATCGAACTGTTCCATGTTTTTTTCAGCGATGGTGTGTTATGTGGATGAACGTGTGTGCAGAAGGACTTAGCTGTGAGATTTGTTCGAGGATGAATGGCTGTCCATTGCCCAGTCTAAAGTGTCAGTGCTATTGAAACGACAGCATTTGCCTGTTATGCAGCTCGAGAGGTGTTTGAGCAGGTGTGTGTAGTAGAGTTTAATGTCCTCCGAATGTTCTGTGAGGTATGTTTGTGTGAGGAACGAGGGTGCTTTTGTGGAGTGGCAATAGGGAGGTGAATTATCTGGCTTGGGTGCTGTGCTGTCTACCCCAGGGCCTGGCACTGCCTAGTTCACTTGTGCTGTTGGGAGAACACTGGGAAGTTGTGAGTGGGTGATGTGTTGTTGCCCTGCCAACTCTTTGCCAGCTATTTGTCTTAGGTGCCTCCCGGTGTGTATAATAGAGCCAAAAGTCTATTCAAAGCATTCTGTTGTGTTTGAACAACATGTGCACCCTGACTAGATGTTTCAAGACGATCGTTTGCTGGTGTTAACTGCTGAATTATGATGGTGATAAGTGCTTTTAGGAGACCCATTACAACAGACTATGTGACATATTTGAGTTGCATGGAATGATTTGTGTTTGTCTGAGTCGTTATTAAATGTATATTCGGTGGATATTTGAGTCTGGCATACCCAGGTGGTAAGTGCTGCAAGTGGCCTTCTGGGAGGTAACTTTTTTTTGGTAGAGCCATGTGGAATGTACTTTACTTACCATAGTGGTAAATTCTGGCAAGACAATACAGAATGCTCATATTTTACGGTACAATATGAATAAAACAAATCATTGGCCATTATCCTGTGTGTGATAATTCCAGAATTGGTAATACCAGGGAGGCTAATACAAATTAAAGACTGACTATACAGGGTGAAAAATATTCATATAAAGACATCTGTATATCCCAAATTCCTCAAAATAATCACTGTCCATAAGCAGGTGGTAAGTTTGCAACATCCTATACAAAAGGCCCTTACCCCTTCTTGCCCACTCATTTCACTGTGTACTTGAAAGTTGACATCATCCTGGCTCAGGAGAAGATTATGCTACTAGCACTTTTCGCAAGAGGAGGAGGAGAAACAACAACATAATTGGAGAAGAGGGAAGAGGACACCTACAATAGGAACTTCTTACAACTGACCAAATTGTCAAAACCTACAAACATCTCCTTGGTGTCCAGTTGGTTTTCTGCACCTCTTGGGCGGGCAAATAGGGGGTAAACACTCCTGATCTGCCCAGATGGGTAGAAAAAGTTTTTGGCCTGCACTAGAGGGCATGGGTTGATGCCTATAAGAGTGGCCCACATGCATTTTTATTTTTTTATTTTGTATCTGGTGGGCTTTTTACCCGTGTCTGGACCGATCGTGGGTAAACTGCCTGATCACCCCCTCCATGAAGGTAGACTGTAGACTTTGGGTCGGGGCACAGCCCAATGCCAGCGTGGACTCCTTCCACTTTTATTTTTAATATTCTTTTTAGTTCCTTGGTATCTAATGGGATTTCTGCCTGTAGAGGAGGCTTATTAGGAGTAACACTTCCTATGTGCCCTCAAATGGGGCAGAAAGACCATTGTGTCTGTACCACTGACCACGCCTATGGGGCTGCTCCACCCAAGAAACATGTCCTTGGTGTCTACTGGAGATTTTTGCCTCCTTTCTGGGTCAGATTAGGGGTAAACATCCCCTGTCTGCCCCCAAGGAGGGCAGAAAGATTTGTGCGTGGGAAGTAGAGTGCTGGCCTATGTCTGGGGGGGAGGCGCACTCCCTCAACAAACATTTCCCTGTTGTGAACTGAGTGAATCTCTGCTTGCAGATCGTGGTTGTGGGGAAAATCCCAGGTGGAGCTTTACTACGGGGGTCTAGTGCTGGAAAGGGGACATCATTCACTTTCCAGGAATACCTCTCCCGTTTAGATCGGCACTCTGTGGGCAGAATTATGCCATCCTCCAAAAGAACTGATCTAAGTGTCAATCAATGTGACATTAGTATGCTGCATGCTGCACATTACAGTGAATGCAAAATAATAATTTCGGGACGAGAGAGAAACTGTTCCCTCACATTCTGTAATCATTTTTTAAAGAGAAAATCATTCTCTGGGAATGACAAGGACGAGATGTTCACATCCTCTGCCAGCCATTCCAGAGGTGATGCAGGGGAGCTGAACATCATGATCACGTCCTCCCCGTTATAGAGGTTATGTTGCATTGCTGCTCTTCAGCCTGGACGTAGAACCCCTTGGTGAAGACCTTACTTATCTTGGGATCTCGTGCAACCAATACGCAATGATAAGTAGCTGCTTCTAAGAATGTATAAGATTGTTATTGAAGACCAAGAGCTTTAAACCCCATCTTCACTATTTCAAACTGGATGGAAAAAACACCTTCACCATCCAACTCCAGAAAGACTGAGATTCAGCTCCTCACTACTAATGAAAACGGTCCACTAAGCTGGCTTTCATAGTAGAACTTAAAACATATCCCCAAGAGCAGCTCCCTCAGTCAAATATCCAGGTTCCTACATGATGAACGCCTTCTCCTCAATGGTCACATTCAGGTCATGGCAATATCAACGAAATTCCATCTATAAGACAACAAAAAAGCGCAAACACACGCTTTCCTGTTGTGACATTAAACCATTTAGTGAATTATTAGTCGCATCGCACTTATATTTGGGTTTATGTCGTCCTCGGCGTACTTCACAAGAATTGGCCCACTCCAGTCAAGGGGATTCTGCGTACAGAAGCCATTTTCGTGACCCACACAAACATAGCTGTCTGTATGACCCCTGCCTCGTCTTCCCTTAAATGGCTGCCCATAAACCATAAAGGTGATATGCTCAAGCCCAACAGCCTACTTTATCAATAAACATTTCCATCTTAACACTTCAAAATACCAGAGACAAAATTCAAAAGCACAGCAGACTCTTATTTATTCAGGGGTAAAAATAAACACAAATTAGATTAACAAATATTCACATTTCTCATAAGCTCGGGCCCTATGCGGGAGGATATTTTCAGGCCAAACAGATCTTTCAGGCTCAGTCAGCAGGGCTGTAGCTTAGAACAGACAGACATTCCTTAGGATGCAATGATCGTAGGGCATCGGGCCTCATATAGAAATTGTATGGGCTTTCTCACTATTGATAATGTCATAAAAAGCAGTTTGAGGGTTTTTCAATCATCAGCTAGGCTAGAGTGGCTTGGGATTTCATGGCCATGGAACACTGGGTGAAAGATGGGACACAAAACAGGCATATAATATCATCAATCTATAAAATAATTCTCACCCCCTCATCCTCTAATCTATACCAGATTCATAGGGGGTGTGAGCAGGAACTCAGCAGGGAGTTTACCAAAAACGAAGGGCAGAATGGCATATGGGAAGGCACTCACATCAATCCTCATTGTGAATGGGATAGAGTATCCAGATAAAATTTCAATGTATTGCTATTATATCCCTGATTGTCTTCACTTGTGGAATCCGACAAAGTCAGTGGCATGTTTAATGGGCTATGGGGCCACTGAGACTCTAAATCACCTTCTATGGCATTGTTTAAAATTGGGTAGATATTGGACCAATGTTGTTCAGGCAATTAACATGGGGCCTGATTCACAAAGGTAAACTTATACTTTTCTTTAGTTCATTATTTTACTAGTAGTATCTTTACGATTATGGAGACTCCGCACCTGAAAAGATAGGACAGTCCTATCTTTTTATATGCGAAAGCTCGGTAGTTGTGAAAATACTACTAGTAAAATACTTTTTGTGAATAGGATACAATTTAAACTTATACAAAAGTGCAAGTTTACCTTTGTGAATCAGGGCCATGGTGTTTAAGCTACTGATTCCTACAGAAAATTTCTCAAGGTTGTTGCTCTGCAAACAAATGTCTCTAGACAGTCTAACAGTGATACTAATGATTCTGGTCTCCTCAGGGAGGTTGGTGGGCCCGAGCGATGGGGCTGGATACTAAGACTTTGGGACACACTGGGCAGGGAGAAGTTCACTTACTCCTTCAGCAGAAGCTTAATACATTCAACACTAATTGATCCCCCTTCCAGAATTACAAGAAATGATGTGCTCTAAATACCTTAATGTGTTGCACCTAATCCTGTCAGAAATCTCTTAGCTCTTTCAGGTCAAGGGCCCTTGCACTGACACCAGCTTTTAACACTGAAGTTGTCTACACCCAGAATATCACTGACGCAAATGTTTGTATACTTGCCCTAAGGTATACCTAAAACTGTAAATATGCTGGAGACTGAGCATGGGGCAGAGAAGGAGATTGGGTTTTTGGGGCATTGTTTATTGTTCCCTTGCTGACAGGTTGGTTTAGCTGAAGATATGTGTATTTCTTGCAAAAAACAATGAAGGTAATTAAGCTATGTTGCCTTCGGCATGAAGGAACTAATGCCACTACATGAACATTACATGTCACTTACTTAGCATGAATTAACACCAACATATAAGCTTAACAATATTTGGCAAATGCACACATGTTGTCACTAGACACCCAACTTGAAATTTTCTGAAAAGAAACAATTATTTCCTTAAATGCTAGCTTGGCACTTTTATTAGACTTATTTTTTCCCAAAATTAGCATTTGTTTTCCCCCAGATATCAACATTTGCTCTGAAATCGCAAATTTTAATTGACTGTTCCGTAAAACACATTTTTTTAAGAATATCAGCTTGACATTTTCATCAATTACTTAATTACTGCTGTCACACATGGCTAGATACCTCCTCACATTTTCACATGCATCTTAAAAATACTCAGGTTCACATAACCAAGATCAACCACACACACCTTTGTATTGCTATTACCTGTCAGGGGAAGCTACCAGATGCCAATCAGGACCTCCACATGCAAGGGAGAGTCATAGCTTGCCAGGAATAGTCCTCGCTTGCCACAAATGTTCCATGGTATGCCAGGGACAGTCACCATCATGCCAGTGGTGGCTACCATGGTGATAAAGATGCAAACAACTACATACCAAAGATGATCACGATCACATCAGTAATGGCCACCATCTTTCAGTGAGGGATGCAACCTTGCATGGTTGGCCAGAATAAATGAGGGGGCCACTATATTGCTAGGAGAGTGAGGCCAATAATGCTAGGCAAGTCCACTGCATGCCAAGAAAAGCCCCATTCATATTCAAGCCCACACAGTTTCATGCCTCATCCACTTACACATGGTTCACCAGACATATAGTCCACCAGACATATGCACTTGTGTAAAATGATAGGAACAATGGCTCAAAACAAATACAAGCATATACCTTCACACATCCACATACTAATGCACATATACACACACTCATCACCTAACTCTTACATGCTAAAATAACCTCTCTCTCTTTATCCCTCTACTGTCTCACACCAGCATTTGATGCTTCTCCTATGTGGATTTGCACAACCTGTGCTGGTATATTGTTTCGGGAGAGGGCGTCCAAGACACTGCATGTCCCCACACAGTCTCCTAGGTATGAAGTTGTGAAAGATAACTCTCTCCACTTTCCAGCACAGCATGCAGACAAGGAAGGAGGTGAGGAGAGCAGAGACGAGGGCAAGGACAAAAGCAGGAACAGCTTTTGCCCATCCAAATTGGCGAAGGAACCATGCCTCTTCACCTTTTTTCTTCATGGAAGAATGTCTGTCAGGCTGAGCCTAAGGTCAGCCAATGAAGGGAGGCCCCAGTCCCAACCCTTCTTGGACATCTGAGACTGTCCTCTCATGGAGCTGCAGGGATGGTAAGTTTTATGTTTTTCAATGTTTGGTGTGTGCATGTATCTCTAAATATATGAAATTGTTGTGAGTGAGTGTTGTAAATGGGTCTGTGTGTGTGCATTTGTGAATGCATGCATGTGAGTGAGTGTATATGTGTGCGCATGTGGCCTGCTCGCCCCCCTCCTTGCCAAAGTTATCAGCTGCCACTGGCAGGAATGAAAAGGGGTGCTCTTGACTGTTCAAGTGTTGTCCCTGCCTTCTCCTTTAATTGGCTGAATGTTATCAGCTGTCAGTTTGACTTAGCCAGTTATGGTAGGAGATAGCTATCCAAGGGCTTTTCAGCGGTGGGGCAAAGGCCACCCCACCCTCTTACCCTGTGACAGGGTTCAACAGTGAATGTAATGGCAATTGTGGAGAGTGTTAAGGGAAGCTGATTTGAAGTGGCACCAAGATGGAAAATGGATGTGTATGTGAAAGGCAAAATCAACACTTGGATGATGAATAGCGGGCTCATTAAAGAGTCACCTGTGTCTGAAATTTTCTAACATTTACATCACACCTCCACCCCACACAAACCAGATAAAACATGAGCTGTAGTTAAAATCACATTCAATAATTCTCGTCTGCATATAACAATTGAAGGGTCCGGTGCAGACTTGCAGCTTTAGACGCTTGCTTTGCTAAAATCTTTAAACTGATGAAGGAAAGCTTGCAAAGCTTAAGAAATGAAAGATTGGATACAATTGTGGGTCCTACTTGTAAGATGCTTAATCAATGGAACTTGATCTTTTCCCAGCACCCCCTGTCATTCTGGGGGAAATCATTTTAGCATTAATCAAAGTAAAAGATGTAGGGATGTTGTTTGACAGGGCCTCGTGCTGACCTAAAAAAATAACTCTACTGTTAGAAATTATCTATCACCTACTATGGATAGTGTGAAAGTGTCCTGCCATTCACCCCCAAAACATATTGTTATTTGTCTTGAGATAGCTGCTGACAGGCAACTTATTGGGTGCACACAACAAAAAAGTTCAATGTAAACAAATGTTTCATAGACCAAATATTGCCTTTACTTCTGTTCCTGCTCAGTCTCAAACATGGATAGAAACAATGTTGCTATCAGTCAAGTGATTTTTTGTGAAAGTTTAATATAACAAACGACCAATAGATTTATGTAGCTTGCACTGATTCCAGGTAGTCACTTCCCACACTGCAAATGTTAAAAATGAAACACAAGAGATCTACAAGCCTGAAGTCCAAATACGGTTTAATGTATAATAGCAGGCAGCCAAGCAAAAACCAAAAGCTAAACCTTCGTTAAACTGATCCGGGCTCTCGCTAGAAAGTGGTCAGTTGGAGCGATGCACTAAAAACATAAAAAAGTCCTGGTATATATGTAGTTTCTCTTCATACAAATGAATGCCCAGGTGAAGGAAGTTGTTGTTTTCAGCAGATACTTATCTAGTGTCCAGGTGACAGAATCATCCTCACAAGGAAGTGGGGGTTGGACGTCAGGGGGAGATAACAACTATATGCAACAATACTTACTCTGTTCTTCTCACACAACCCTGCTGCAAGGTTGTAAACGAAGTTACTGAAAATGCCACTCAGGGCCTCATGGCGTCTGGGCCTGCTAAGGGCCTGAAATGCTTCAAACTAACACAGTACTAATCAAATCGAAAACAACATTCATATGGGATTAGCAGCGAATACATTTGCGATTATATATAGTTGCTAACATTTCTCATCAGGAATATATGAGCATAATATAACATGATTTCCTGTATATTTCCATAGTAAACACATCAAAATATTTTGAGACTTTAATTGGGAAATGTGGGGTTCTACATTTAGTTCATATTGATCAAAACGTTCAGTTTAAAATTATTCAAGTCTAATTCAGCGTTTTGTTTTTACAGTTGCAAGTACAGACAGACTACTATAATTGCTCATGATATGTCTTTGGAAACTTTATCTTATGATATTTTAGGTAAATTGAAAGTAACATTTCAGAGTAAGACTACAAAACTCTTGATAACTCATATCGTACAAGAATGCTGTTTTTCTTTCCATTATGGAACGCATCATCAGTGAATAGAATGTTTACTTGTGAGAAGGCAAAATAGTTTGTCTGTATGGTGGCTGGCTCATACTTGAAGACTACTATTAATAAACAGCATTTTGTTCTTCTATGCTGCGTCAGAAGATTCATTCGATATTGGCGACAATCGTACCCACCTGCAACCTCGCGTATCTTCCAAGACGATTTTTGTCAATGATGATTGCACCTACTGTACTTCTGTGATGTCAATACTCACCATCAAGGGTATCAATGTCAGCAAAGGATTTGACTCTGGCACACTTTTATTTTCAGTGAATGCACGTTTTCCTGCTTCACCTAATCGTTGCGTCCTTGTGATAATCGTCCAAAGCAGTGATCTGGCACCCTATTTAGTTCTCATAATCACAGTTAAAGTTCGAAGCTAAACATTATGCTATTGGTTCACACTGTTCTGACATGACCAGTCAGTTAGCTTTTTACTCCCTTGACCAGTAGTACACCAGAGCTTTGTGTGGCTGTTTTCTACAGTGCAACCACACATTTCAGCACAGAACATCACTTCACCTACTGACACTTCGGTACATTTGTTTTAGTGGTTCTAGTTTTGCACGATAGAATGCTGACAAATGTCTCACCAACAAAAATACACTTCTCATTCCAGATGAATTCCCACAGAAAGCAGGGCAGAAAATCGCAACAGATTTTGTAGCGTCTATGAATGGTTTACGGTTTAGAACTATTTTATCATTGTATTAGTTGATTACCATTCCAGTTGGGTGTATCATTCATTTGTAAGGGACCCTACTACATGTGCTGTTATCGATTTCCTGGAAGATGTTTTCCCCGTAGAGTGCTATCCAGGATTTTTGGTTTCTGATAAATTGGTTCAATTTGTGGTGCATGACATGAGAGACTACTTATCACGTAGTGACATCAAACTAGCCACAGTAGCATTGTATAGCCCACAGAACAATGGCATGGTTGAAAGTGTTACACGGTTACTTACATAAATATGAAGTATGCATTGAGATAGATTACGGAATTATCACATCACACCTCATTCCATACAAATTGTATCTGTGCCATACAAAAGACCCAGTGTCAAAATTAGCACCTGGGTATGTTGAAAGTTGGCAAGCAAAAATAATGTGATTCAGATCCAGGATGTATGAAATAGGGTATGTGAGATGCAAAAAAGTGCCAATAGATACAACAAGTCCCACTTTGTACAGCGGGTAGATTTTGTTGTAGGAGATATTGTAAGGATTCAAAGATCATTTGGTTTAAGTAAGACTCAATTCAAGTTTTTCAACGGCAGTAGAATTATTCATATGAGCAAGGATTTAGTGTACGTTCTGAATAGTTCTTGGTGAAGTAAAAGAAGTGTTCCAAAGTGTAAATGTGTGGATAAGGCAAGTATGGCACAAATCAATAACAGTGATTTGAACTATAATGTTTCTGATGGGGCAAGTGGTGACAATACTGATATCAATACATGTCTGCAGATTTTATTTTCTCCAGTCGCAAATGAATCTTATGATGTTGAAGATGTTGATGAAGTTTCTTTTGTTTCACCTACTTTGGATCCGGAATTTAATCATCTTGCTGAGCTGAAGTCGAATGTTATTCATTCAAGATGTTCAAGCAAAACTATAACAACTCCATATGCTTTGAATGACTATATGCTGTTGACATTTACGTCAATGCAGCTCTTCTAGTGCTATTCCAGTTAACATATTTTGATGTCATTGATTTTTATTTAAATTCATGTTTTCTAGTGCTTTGGTTAATACATTTTAGCAATGTTAAATTGTACCTTGTACTTTTTTCCCTATAACATATATTTATTTGTTTGATAAGGGTGATGTGTGTTCTATAGTAAATTGATGCTACTTTTATTTCCGTTATGGAACACAGCATTAGTGAATAGCATTGTTAGTTATGAGAGGACAAAACGATTCAAATGGCATTTGGAGAGGAGCCTGGCCGAAGTGCAAAGCTCTGTATGGTGGCTTGATAGAAATGCTGTCTCTGGTTGGAAGTCAGTTTGCATAACTCCTGCTCACCCCCTTGGTAGCTTGGCACAAGCAGTCAAGCTTATCTCAAAGGCAATGTGTAAAGTATTTGTACCAACACACGCAGTAATACAGTGAAAACACTGCAAAGTGAACACCACACCAGTTTAGAAAAATAGGCAATATTTATCTAAATCAAACAAGACCAAAATGACAAAAGTCTAACATACACAAATCAAGATATGAATTTTTAAAATAATAAGAGTCTTACTCCATAGAAATCAATGGAAACATTGCTGTTCCACAAAGTACCTGGTTTGCGTCAAAAATAAAGCTGCACAGGCGAGTGTGCATCAAAAAAGTTAGTGATGTGTTGATTTCTTACAAGTGAGCCCGTGGGGCGTTTTTTCTTCAGTCAGGTAGGAGATGCGTCATTTTTCTCTACTGCAAGAGAGTGATGCGTCGATTTTCCAGACGAGCATCTCGGATCTGCACAGGCTTGCATTTATTTTTGCCCAGTGATGATTCGTGAGAAATCAACTTGCACAGTGTCAGAAAACCACGCTGCGTGGGGTTTGCGTCCTTATTAGCAGCCGCAAGCAGGTGTTGTATTGTTTCTCCAGCCGCGACGCGTTAATCTCCCAGCTGCGATGCAGGTGGAGCGCTGATTTTAGTCGCAAAGTGGGTAGCATGTTGTTTTAGCCGCGCTGCAGGTGGTGCGTCAAAATTTGCCCCGCATGGTGTTCTGTACGTGGATTTCAGTCTTTGTTCTGCCCACTTCATCGCTCAGGGTCCCAGGAACTGCACCACTTGACATGGCAGGAGTTTCAGCAGAGAGTCCAGGTGCTGGCAGAGGAAGTCTTTGATGGCCCTGAGACTTCAAAACAGGAGACAAGCTCAGTCCAAGCCCTTGGAGATTCTGCACAAGCAGGACTATGCCACAAAGTTCAGTCTATGTCCTTTTTCAGGCAGAAGCAGCAACTGCAGGCCCACCCAGCAATGCAAAGTCGCAGGCAAAGGGGCAGTACTCCTCCTCCAGCTTTTCAGCTTTTCTCCTTGGCAGAGGTTCCTCTTGATTCCAGAAGTAATCTAAAAATCTGTGGTTTTGGGTCCACTACTTATTCCACTTCCTGCCTTTGAAGTTGGCAAACTTCAAAGGAAAGTCTCTGTTATTCACAAAATCCTGCCTTGCCCAGACCTGGCTCCAGACTCACACCAGGGGGTTGGAGACTGCGTTGTGTGAGGGCAGGCACAGCCCTTTCAGGCGTAAATGACTACTCATCCCTCCAATCTAGCTCAGGAGCTTAGGTGGCCCATCAGCATATGCAGGCTACGCCCCAGCTCCCTTTGTGTCACTGTCTAGAGGGGATTCACAAACAGCCCAACTGCCAGTCTGACCCAGACAGGGAATACACAAGCAGGCAGAGTCACAGAATGGTTTAAGCAAGAAAATACCCACTTTCTAAAAGTGACATTTTCAAACTGCAACTTAAAAAACAACTTTACGAAAAGATGTATTTTAAAATTGTGAATTCAGAGGCACCAAACTCCACATTTCTATCTGCTTCCAAAGGGAAACTGCAATTAAAAGATATTTAAAGGCAGCCCCCATGTTAACCTATGGGAGAAACAGGCCTTGAAACAGTGAAAACCGAATTTGGTAGTATTTCACTATTAGGACATGTAAAACATATCAATTCATGCCCCATCTTTACCACACACTGCACCCTGCCCATGGGGCTACCTAGGGCCTACCTTAGGGGTACCTTACATGTACAAAAAGGGAAGGTTTAGGGCCTGACAAGTGAGTACACTTGCCAGTTCGAAATGGCAGTTTAAAACTGCACACACAGATACTGCAGTGGCAGTTCTGAGCCATATTTACAGGGCTACTGATGTGGGTGACACAATCAGTGCTGCAGGCCCACTAGCAGCATTTGATTTACAGACCCTATGCACCTCTAGTGCACTTTACTAGGGACTTACTAATAAATCAGATGTGACAATCATGGGAAAGCCAATTACACATACATTTTACATCCTACTTCAAAACAAATCAACAGGCAAGTTAGTGGTTATAAGAATATATAATTGCTGTTATCAATTGATTAGTAAAGGAGAGAAAGTTTATAACAAAAAATAATAATAGTATATGTCATGGTGAAAATCAAGCCCAGTGTCTCATATTTATAGTCAAGTTATCTTATGTTTCGGTAATGTACAGGCTTAGTGCCTCATTACAATGTTACTGTGCAGACAGTGAACATTTGCGAAGGTGCTCATGCACCCTGCAGCGGCAGCATTGCTGCAGGCTCGATTTTGAGCTGGAGACAATGCTGCAGCCAGCCCAGCAAGAAACCCTTTATGGGTCCTGCGTCAGATAGCCAGTGTGGTGGCAACCTCCCCATCAGAAGTTCGGCAGATGGTGCACATGAGGCCCTTAATGTTTATATGTGTAAGAACTATCACTTCAGAAAATATTCTGCAACTCCTAGTGCCTAATTACGAGTTTGGCAGTCCTCGGACTGCCGGACTCGCGGTTGCGGTCAGACCACCCCAATCTTGGCGGTTGGACTGCCAGAAGACCACTGCCTCTGCTGGGATGATATACCCCTACGGGGTGGTGACGGTCAAATTTGTGACCAGCCACAGCAGTACCGAGTTCAGCACTGCTCTGCTGATCACCAATTTGCTTTCTGCCAGCCTTTTCATGGCAGGGTCCCTGTCATGAAAAAGCTGGGAGATAGACAGTCCTGGGGGTCAGTGGGGGGCACCTGCACTGCCCACAACCATGATGTGGGCAGTGCAGGTTGCCCCACTACCAGCACCCTTGGAATGCGCACTGTCTGCTATGGCAGACAGTGCACATTCTGAGGGTGCTGTGTGCGACGGCATTGGCCAATGCTGCCACACTGTTTGCACCGGGCTGACCGGTAGAAACTTCGTAATACGACGGTTTGCACTGGTCAGCCTCGTTGAAATATCATAATGGGGTGAGGCCGCCGCCTTGACGGCCGCCTCATCACCGCCGTGTTGGTGTTGTGGCAGTTGAATGTCCAACTTGTAATCGGGCCCATAGTCTTTCTCCCATGTGAAAACTCGTCAATGATAGTCCCAATTGTTTTATAGTAACAGTTAAGCAACACAATTTATACTATTAAAGTGTTCCCACATACTCATTGTCTCCTATTTGGAGTATGGTTAGCACACAAGTAGGCTATCAAACATGCTTAGGATTTTAACTGCTGGAGTCTCTGTATTCAAGGTAGAATTACATACTCATAACAAATATGTAGAAAAATGCTACCATCCCTTGTTTTGCATCATTTGATCCTCACATATTCAATAATAACAGGCATCCAGAACGTCAATAGGGCTCACCTTTGTGATCTATTAGCTTTGCCAGTGGGTTTTAGCCATGCTGAGCAACATCCATGATGCAGTGCATCGAGGCTAAAGGGAAAAAAACAAAAGCCTTTGACGTGGCCCGCCACTTCATTTTGAAGATGTGCGCACCACACATGTGCACACCTACAAAATGACACAGGTGCTTTTTTCTCTTTTTACCTACTGATTAGAGTTGGATTGGTACCTTAAAAGAACATTAACTGTACAAAACACTTTGGGGGTTATTCTAACTTTGGAGGAGGTGTTAATCCGTCCCAAAAGTGACGGAAAAGTGACGGATTTACCACCAGCCGTATTACGAGTCCATTATATCCTATGGAACTCGTAATACGGCTGGTGGTATATCCGTCACTTTACCGTCACTTTTGGGATGGATTAACACTCCTCCAAAGTTAGAATAACCCCCTTTATTTTTTAAAGCGGAGGGGACAAAAGCAAAATGGGTTAATGGCCAAACAGCACAGGAAGGATACGTGGAAAGCAATACGGGACGAGGGCTGGCGGGGCCGAAAAAAAGCAACAAGGGGATAGCATGAGCAAAAGCGTTGAAGGCACTCTTGGGGGAAGCAATGGACAGAAGCACCCGATCTAGTACAAGAGGGAGAGTGTGGGGAGAAGCAGTCAGGTAATAGAGAGCAACACAGAATGAAGATGGAAGGAGGAGAGACATACATGAAAACACAAGCACTCTAATGGATTTCTTCACACAAAAGAAAAAATGTGATGCTTGAAAAACATGCAGTGGAAGCAGCAATGCCAGACAATCAAAGAGATTGTAAAGAGGCAATGATCCATTGGATGGACAAACACAACCTTGACATGCTGGGACATTAATAAGAAGCAATAAGAGTGACAAAGAAAGCCATCAAATGATAAGCAATTGACATTTTCCAAGCCCCTCTGTGTTTTTCTTATATCCTAATATGTCTTGCAACAGATAATACACATGCATGAAGCCAGAAATGTAAATTAGATAGGCCAAATGATACATCTTATTCCTGTATCACGAAAGATGCTATGAATCTGTACTATATAATGCTGGTCTATCACACCTTCAGAATTCACTCCTATCTCACAGATTACAGGTCTGCTGGGCATTTTAACTGACTATAAATTCCCTTGGTTGTTAACTAAGTGACAGTTATTTACCTAGTCCCTTCATGGGATTCAAACTCACATGCTGACTCAGCAGATATTTGCTATATTTTAATACTAAACAAAAGTCAAAGTGCTTACAAGATAGTGCATTTTTTTTATTAATGGCTTTAGGAACAACATTATTTCCCTAGCCTTATTTAAACCATTTTAAACTGAACCTAATGTGTTAGTCTATCTGGTCTCATTTTCTTTCAATTTCTGTTCTCTGTTTCCAACTGTTCTAATTTTGCACAACTGATAGATGCCAATTAGTTCAATATTTTTCGTGTCTACTGTAGAATGTTGTGTCATACATCTGTCATCATCACATATTGTGTATTTCCATTACAGAGGGTTCTGAAGATTTCTTTCCATCTCTCTAAAAGCCGACAGCGAAGGCACTATTGTCTGCCACAAGTGCCCACATTAGGTTATAAAACTGAGCTGTGTCTGTCACATTTCCAGATCTGACTGGTACTACCATGCTATGGGGTCTATGGTCCTGGTTTGCAGTTTGAACTGTCTGCTTGCTCATCCTTTCTGAGGTTGGGGTCACTTCTGCTGTGTACGCGTGGGGTTGTAATGCACTCTGCACCCTGCCCACACTGCTCTCCATGGCCCTGTGGTGCTGTGTTTCTTCTCTATTAGTTGGGTAACTGATTGGCTATGCCTATGGTTATATGGTTTTGTTTTTACCTCTCCAGCACTATGGCTGTTGTGAAACCTTGCTTTGAGCTCTTACTTTGGTGCTGTCTCAGGGAAGAGGAGTTGGAATTTCAGCTACTTTTTAGGGCCCATTCTTCTTTGGAGTATCTAGGGATCATGTGGTTTCTTGCTAAAGAGCTCAGTCCGTAATATGGACCTGCCTCTTGCTTCCCTGATGGTGGCCCAATCCCACTCCGTTTGGTTCGACTTCAGATCTGTTTTTTCATTTTAATACCCAGTGACCTGATGTGTCTGTTTCTATCTTCAAATGGCTTCCAGGTCTCCTTTCAACTCTGCTTGGGGCACAACATGGTGTCAAGTCATGCCAAGTCAAAAAAACGTTATTATCGTTGCAAGAGCAACCACAAAAGTGCATCACAATGATTTCAGAAATATCTTCAAATCATTCCATTATACAAAATACATCAAACACAGAAGTATTTAAACCAGCAGAAACACAGAGGAACAGAGACACTTTGAGAAAGTAATTTCTAAGAAACCTCATGAGTCCAGCAGCCTAATTGCTAATAATAACAAGGATTTTCTTTGTCAATACCACATTTTAAAACCATTCCATTATACAGAATGCATAGTAGAAACAGAGGTATTTAAAGATAGCAAAAACATAGCGGGGCATAAGCACTTTAAGAAATTAATGTATGAGGAAGTTCATGAGATCAGCAGAATAAAGTGCTAAAATAGGATGCATTTTCATTTGGCAATACCACATTTTAAGAAAGAGCAAGTACTTCCACAAAGGGAAGGTGGGAATTTAGCTTATGCACATAGACCACAATAGCACTGCATCGTCTTACACATAGCACTATTCCTTAAGATTAGAACTAAAAACTTGTTGATGTAGACAGAATAAAACTGACAGAAAAAGATGGAATGTATCAAACGTTGGAGAGAAGATTCATTAGCATATTAACACTTTAGTCAAATCAAATGGACCAAGGGGGAAACCGAGGTGCCATCTCACAAAGCCGAGCCTAAATCTAGTGAAACCCAATCTGTCCCAAGTGCTGTAGAACCAAAGTACGGCTCCAAGGCGGATGTGGTTTGGAGCTTCATATACCCCCTAATAGTAATTTGTAACATTTTAGTTTCCTCCCTTTGGCGATGCCTCAGTGCTTTGAAAGTTTTCTTGACCCAAACAAAAACAGAGTTAGTCGTGGCAGTAGGAGTAGAGAAAAAGCCCTGCCTACCCAGGTTTGTGAATTCCAACTTAACATATTTTGACCAAGGGATTTTCACTCCTCTTCCACATGAGAGGCAACCTAGGATGACCTCCCTGTTAAATGAGGCATGTGGGTTCACCCGTACTGTGCACCACAGGGCAATGTGGACCATTTTAATAATATCAGCCACGTATTTAACCCCGACCTGTTGATGCATGCTAAAAGTTGAGCAAGCAGGGGAATCACCCAGGAATGGCCTGAGCACACGAATCTGTTCACTATGGAGGGAATTCATATTGGCGTAACCCCAAGTGCCCTCCCCATAAGTAAGAAAGGGAAGACGTTTTCTACTATAAACCTTCAACAGCAGGGCCACTGGTATTTTTCCAATGCGGAAGGCTAAATTAAAAATATACCCAGCCACACTCACAAATCTGTGACACACTTTGGTTGTACCTGTCCCCAATTCCTCCTGGCATAAAAAACAACACCCCAATAAGGGAAATCCTGCATGGCAACAATGGGATGACCTTGCAAATATAAATTGGGCAACTTATGGTGACTAGGTCTGCAGGGCATAGTTAATGTCTTGGTTCAGTTCATAGCAAGGCCAAGCTCCTGAAACAAAGTGTTTAGGCCAGTAATAGTTCTAGCAATTAGTACGGCATCATCAGCGTAAAGTAAAATAGGTTCCTTTTGCTTGCCAATTGAAGGGGCGTCTGATATTTTATCAGAGAGAACTGTGCCTAATCCACTAATGTACAAAAGAAATAAAACTGGGGCCAAGACAGAGCACTGGTACACCCCATTCCCCAACTTAAAACTGTCGGTACTGTCGCCTGATGGGCTGAACCTTACTGAGGCCGATAGATCCTAGTGCAGGGCCCACAAAAATTCCACTAGGCCACTATCCACCCCCAAGTTGGTTAGTGTCTCCCCAGTTTGGATCTTACCACGCTGTCGAAGGCGAAGGTCAGGTCCATGAAGGCCAGGCACATGGAATCCTGCTTTGTGATATTATATTTGCTAATCAATAGGTGCACGTTCAGCCATTGCTCCACCATGCCAAACCCCTCTCAGAAACTGTACTGCACCTTAGACAGCGTGTCTGACTCCCTGATCCCTGCTAAGATGCTCTAGGACGACACTCCCTGCAAGCTTCACAGCGGTATCCAGCAGGGATATCGGCCAGTAACAACTTAGTGACTGAGGATTGCCCTTTTTGAAAATGGGTACTATAATAGCAGTATGCCCAGATTCTGGGGGACCTGTTTTCATGAGGGCATTAAAAGAGTTGCACAGCAAAGGGGCCCAGAGCTCCGAAAGAGATATTTACAAATCCATGTTTACCATGTGGGGCCCAGGGGCCTTATTAGATGGAGACTTAACAATAGCCTCCCAAATTTCTTGAAGAGTAAATTCCAGGGTTAAGGGGAAAGCCACCTGTTTCTGGTTTGGCTGGGTGAAGGTGCCAGAAACATGCAATAATTTAAAATGGTTAACCTGGTCGTCGGAGCAATTAAGGTAGTAACAGAGTTGGTTTTGACCCCCTTAGATTTGATATTATTAACCACTGCCCAAAAAGCCCTAGTATCTTTCGATTTACATGCTGAAACCAACTCCCCCTAGGATTAATTTTGGATCGCCTTACACCTCTGTTGTTGGGCTGTCTTATACTCTGCTCTGCTGAATTTTGCAGCTGCTGAGGCCTTCCTTCAAGATCGATCAAAGCAATAGGTTCCATGAGCGGATTACTTACTATAATCCCCAGCTGTGCAAATTGATTGGCCACACCCCAGTTGTCTCCATAAGGTAGGTACCCTTGATGCAAAGTAGCAAAGTTGATATCAAGACCTGAAATAAAGTCTGAAAGAAATTTAATATTAAAGCTAAAATCAGACCCAATGCACACATTGTAAAAATTAATAAAAACAATATTCAGACCGTTGGGCAAGTAGACAAAAATGCTGAACTAAAGTGCTCTCAGTGCAGACTGGGCTGATTTTACACTATAAGCGCCCTCTACACTTTAAGGTCACTCTAAGGTCGCTCTAAACCAAACCAGTGCCCCCCCCCACCCCCTGCCCTACTAGAAGGGGAAGGAATTGCTGGGACCAAGTAGCCCAGGTTTCTTGGAAAAAAGATAATATTGTAATTATGAATGAAGGTAAACCAGTTCTCACTGCATATTTTACAGGCAAGGCCAGCAATATTCCAAAAAGTATTCTAACTTCTTGCGTGCAGTATTGGTTGAAATCCCCACTTGCTTGTCTAGGCTGCTAACTTTGCAGTTAGCTATTATGAGGTATTCATTATTATTATTAGCTATATCCAGTGTTGGGTGTGGGCTTCAAACCAAATGGCCTGCTCCACAGCTGACATCCAGGCCTGAACACAGCTCACATGCCTGCTAGTGGGCACTATGTCAATCACTGCCAGCCATATCTCCCAGGGGTGCAAATTGATTCTGTAAATGGATATTACAGTGAGATGGCTGAAGTGGCTTGATACCGTGGGGGCCCTCCCAAATTACAGGATGATTAACCATGTCTCTATAAAAATATCGAAGGGGCAACATTTTTATATTGCTGGGCTTATATTGACTTTGGAGGGAACCCCTAATCAAACCACCAGCAATTCTCGGATTTCCGAGGGTAACAATGACACAGTCACAAGTGAGTTCTTTGGGCATACTCCCCACCCATTCCACCCTCCTTGCCATAAGAACTTCATTAAATATTTTTCCCTGATGCCTCAAGTTCCATGGATCTAGTGAAACATTTTGTTAATTAAATCCACAGTATATTCAATTGCCTCTGGGGTTAAAACTGGCACATTAGCTAAGACAGTGAAAAATGTGCAAGTCGCCAGCAGAAGTTTGCACCTAGAAACAAGACCTGGATTTCAACCTAACATCCTACGAGATGTTTAAGGGTTTCCATGTCTCTCTGAGCCCCAGCTTGTTGATTAAGCCCTTCATTGTCCCGTAGTGCACAAGATGTAACTTGACAGCTCTTGCAGGTTCTTTCAGTTATTCATGATTCCTGCTGACTCAAACGTTCTCAGGTAGGTGAGGCTCTTGCACAGAGCTAAAAAGGGTATTTCGTGCTGTTAGGACATTAGTTTTAGCAAGTTTGTGGGTCTGCCTGAAATCCAGATCACTCAGTTTCTTCATGATGCACCACAGGCAATTGTACACACCTTGCATTTTGAATCCAAAAGGGCCTTAGCATTCTTTCTAAGCTGGGCAAACATACCCCCAATAACCTTTTTGATTGAACCAATTATATCGGGCAGTGGATTTCCTGTTGAGCTAGGTTGACTTGGGGTAAGCCCCATGCTCAGTGAACTACTCAGCAACTTTATAGATTTGATAGCCTCCTCAATAGAGGAGGAGGTGCTTTCAGCAGCTGTGGTCCAACCCCCACAAGCTTGGTTTGATGCTTTGAGACTCAAGGGTACCTCACCCAGGTAAACATTTTCTGCCAACTGGCTAGTGGAGGCAGCTTGCGAGGTATGTGTGCCTCCGCAATCGATGGGTACTAAGACGCTTGGCAGCCTCCTTTTGATGATGAGTATTTCTTTATTAATAGTGCCTACTGCCTTTTCAATTAACCCATCGAGCAGGCTGTCCCTTTTTGTTTTGCAGATGACCCCTCCATGATGGGATCTAGTTTCCAGTTAACCATCTTATCATGCAGGAGGGCACCAGATAATTAAAGAAAATATTGATTACAGGCACAAGTCACGCTCAAAGAGTAATCTGAATGAGAGATTAACAGTACCTTTAACAGTAGAACCAAGGAAGGTGGCCTAGCCCAACCTCTACCGGGCTCTGAAGGGCGCAGATGGGCTTGCTCTTGGCCAGGTGTTTGCGTGCCCGGGTGAGTCCCGCACATGTCCTGCAGGCACAAGGTCCTTACTTGACATGAATTCAGCATCCGCCTCGTGGTGGCAGGAAGACTGGTGCAGGATGGGGTTTGTGGTCCTGCCCCCCCCCCCCCGGCAACAGATGCAATTGCTTCTGGCACCATTGGCTCAGGTCCTTCACTCTATGTTATCGACTGGCGCAGATTCGGGGCCCTGCCTCCAGGCAGCAGGAAGACTTGTGAAAGATGGGGATTCTGGTCCTGCTGCTTGCACAGATGCAATAGGGTCTCTCTTTCGGGCATTTGGATTTGTTCAGGGTTTTGGCCGTTCTTGTGGTGTAACTGAACTTGGGTTGCTTTTATGTTTGCTGCCCTATTGTAGGTCTGGTTTGAAAATGCAGCTATTTGGAAAGCAAATTGTTACCAATTCGTTAAAACATATATTGAATGGGCTTTGGCTCCACCCAGAAGAGTATGACTCTCTTACAACATGCTATTAGATGTGTGGTCTGTCATTCTACCTCCTATCAAATCCATGAATTGCAATGCAAGAGGGACTGGTTTACATTTGAGGAATATGCTTATTCATCACACACTCAATTATTTATTGTTTGCATGAACATTGGAAAGAAACCAGTACTATTTTGTATTTTTTGCTTTTTTAAGTTTTTTGTCCTGACTTAATTGTGAGGATTTACCAACAACCCCTCTACTATCACCACATCTGCCACCAACAATAAACACCACTACAATTATCATCAATACCACTGACAACACCACTATGGACATTACCAACATGACTACTACCAATATCAGTACCAGCACTACCATTATGACCACTGCTTTACTACACGCTTTAGTACATGAAAACCAGACTTATGTCTATGTCTTATTTATTCCTGCTAGCCAGTTGGTCAAGGTTGGCCCAGTTTCCTGCCTCCTGCCAGTGGTCTTTTGAGCCTATGTGGCTGGTGCCTTATATGGCACTGGAGTTTTACCAGTTTGCCTTGGTCTCTGGCATGCTTTTGCAATGGCTTGTATTCTGGTGAATTCTTTCATTTTGGAGGAATACCCTGCAGGCCAGCTAGCTAGGTTTTCTATTGGATCTTTGTGTTACGGAAGACCTTGCCAGTTATCAGTGCTTACAGTGTTTAGTCCTGTGTTTCTTGTGCTTGGCTCAGCTGCCTTCTGGTTGCCTCTGTGACATATTTGGTTCTCTCCATGGTGGCATAGCCCAGATCTCATTTACACTTGTGGCTTTTGGAGGTATCTTTTTCTGGCTCTGGGTCTTCCCTGGTCTGTCCGTGCCCTGAGGTGCTCTGCCTGGGTACTCATGTGCATATTTGGCTTGTCTGTTCCTTCCTCAGGTGCATTAATGAATTGCCTGGTTGTTCTGGCCATTCTATAACTGCTTGCATGGGCAAGGACCTGAGTGCTTCATACGTCCTCAAAGAGTACTGACTATTACAAGGAAGAAGTGCAAACTGGTAATGTGCAGAATACTGACCAGCATTTTCCTTATTCTGAAACCAGGTTGTGTTGCACCCTGCCCGATCCTTATTTCTTGTCTTGTTCTTCTAACTTGCATTTGTGGCCAAAGAGGGTAGCGCTTGATGTAAAAAATAAAGGGAATTTTAATTTCTTGAGGGAGCAAAGGAGTTCCCTGTCTCCATGGTGAGACTCACAGTAATAATGATTACTGTTAAATAATCCCAGCACCATTCTACACGTTTGTGTACATTTCACTAAGGTTTTGCATTTCTTTGTGTTTAATTATTCTTGTCCACATTATCCAGCTTGAACGAAATTTAACTCATGCTGGCGTGATTTATGCACTTTCATGAATATCACAAAATGCATGTTATGTGAAATTTCCAAAATTACACCATTATGCCACTTAATACATTTAATTATGTACTGTTAAAGTTTTAGTGTGAATGGACCATTACCGCAAACTTAGTAGAACAATAGAAAGGAAGCAGGTGTTGTTCACAGTGCTTTTGTTTCACACTAAGATAACACAAAAATGGTAGATCAGTCTGTGGTATATTTACGTGTAATTTACATAAATGTGCAGAACATTCTCATAATTATGCTAAAGCAAATTATGTGACTTTTACACCCCCCCACTCATTTGGTCTTGCAACTAGTTATTTGTCTTAAAATAAATATGAATGAGGCATAGTTTTGTTCTCAAACAATTTGTCCATAAACGTTTTGGATAAGGAAACATATCAGTGAGTTGTCCAAATTAATAATTGTGATACAAACTGTTGGTTCCTTTCTCGTTTTTCAACTTCAAGTCCTACTTTAACCACTTTGAAAAAGAACATCATTGGAATTCACTCAAAGAGAAAGGGGAAATGGAAAAATATTAATTAAGAAAATGCCAGTTGTCATGATCTGTGGTTTGCCATCACCTCTTTGCTCCCGGAGAGGCATTCTAAAAAAGTACTTGTTTTTAAAGATTTAGGTTTAGGGGTTGATTACGAGTTTGACGGTTCTAGGGCCGCCAAACTCACGGTGGGGGGTTTGACTGCTGCACTCCTGGTAGTCTGCCTGCAGGATTGTGATCAGACCGCCAGGAGACAGCCGTCACCACCAGGATCATGGATCCTAATGGGTTGTCAGTGGTCAGAGTCATGGTCAGCCACGGCGGTGCGATCACAACTTCACTTTCTGCCAGCTTTTCCATGGCGGTTGCACCACCATGGAAAGGTTGGGGGAAAGGCAGTGCTGGGGGTTGCGGGGGGGGGGCCTGCACTGCCCACGACCAGGCAGTGCAGGGCCCCCCCTGCCAGCAAACTCAAAAAGTGCATTGTCTGCTATGCAGACATTGCGTATTCCGAGGGTGCTTGTGTGCGATGGCATTGGCCTCATATCCCTAAGGGAGCCGAAGCCAATACTGCTGCACTGTTTCCTCCAGGCTGATCGGCAGAAACATCGTAATACAACACTTCTGCCAGTCAGCCCGGTGGCCGGTCAAACTGCCAAACTTGTAATCAGCTCCTAAATTTCCACGTACTATTTGGGAACTCATACCTTGAGGATTATGAAGTCATATGTTTGTGCATCTTGTCGATTCCATGTTAGGAACAGAGAGGATCCCCATATGTCTTCACAGAATTGATAACCTTTTCATTTAGTACTCGTTTGGATTTATGGTTTTGACATAGGTTTGGAGAGTGATAGCTTGTTGTCAGGTGAACTCTACAGTACTAATGTGCATTGTTCATGTTACAGTTCATGCACATGCCACTTCAAACATAAGTCAAATCAGAGACTTTGGGCTTGATTTATAGTTTGGTGAATGGGGTTACTTCATCACAAACATAATGGATATCCCTTTCCGCCGTATTATGATTCCATTATATTCTATTGACATCATAATATGGTGGACAGGATATCTGTCACGTATGTGACGGATTAACTTGTCTGTCAAACTCTAAGTCAGGCCCTTTGCTTTTATAGCACAGAAGATAGCTGTCTGCTGTGAGAAAAGCAAAATAGCTCAGAATTTTCTTGACATTTATTTCACTGCTTTTGATTGTGTTTTAACTCTAAGAAGACAAACAGAGTCCAATTTAGGGTTTGGCACAGAGGATACTCTGTCACAACAGCAAAGGAGTACCTTCTCCACCAAACTCTCAGTCTCTATTTATTTAGATATGACACTCTTGTAGTTGAAGGTAGTGCTCAGGTGTATGACCAAATTATAATGGCAATGTCTTTATTTCTCTCTTATTTCATTACTCTTTCCCTGGGACTAATGCTAACCAACAGTGGGTTAGGAAATGTGTTGAAACATAAATTGCTCCTGTTGAATCTTTACTACAAGATTAGCGCTTTCTGACATCAGTAAAATAACTAAGTGAGTTAGTCACTTGCCCATGAGATTCAAGAGTAATTTGCATGTCACATATTTTGAATTCAGGAATGTGTTGTGCCTCGTAGTCGGCATCTACATCTAGGATGCAGGCTGTACGGTGCCCTTCCTCCTCTTTTGCACCAGATCTCAAGAGAGAAGGCCCTGTGTTCCTTTCTGTCTGGCTTGCTGGAGTGGAGCACTGATGCACAAGTGCATTCTTGTTTAATATCAGGTTCTGGCCTTCACTGCATCCTCTCTGAAGTTCCACTAAGGGGAATGTTTGCTACCTCCTGCTTCTTTGTCTTACTTCCTGTTTCTCCTTAAATAAGGACCTGGAACCATCAGCACCACATGTTACAAACACCCTACGAGCGATGACAGTGGGGTTCTCCCTCCTATTTTCCTATGTAATCCTGCTCCATCTCCTGGAATACTGGTCCTGCTAGATCCAGTCCTCATCTATTCTGGTCTGGATTTTGGGATTGCCAGTTTCTCTATCTTGTATACCCTGTAGACCTGGAAGTTTTTCAATGCTGCTTGGCTTTTTGTTCCAATCAGTGACCTGCCAGGGAGACCCCTTTTACTTCCACATGATATTCCTATGTGTTATGTGACACTGTGACTAGAGGAAGGCAGCTTCTATGAGAGAAGAATGTACTACTGTTGCTGTCCAGCTAATGACACCATTCCTGACTCAGCTTTCCATCCTTCTGAGATCAATAAAATGAGTACTATTGACTTGGTTGAAATTTGTTATGCGCAGTGCGAAGAAGCTGGATAATTTACTGCAACAATCTATCTAAATTTGTGTAATTCAAATATCTAATACAAAATTCAGTTTAGCATAGGAAGTGTAAGTATGGAAACTTAATTTACACATTCAGCACTTGGGTGTGTCTTGCTAGATTTCTGGGACAGGTGTGGGCTAAAATTGTGTGTCTCAACAGTTAGCAGGTGTTAAGAGATTGATCTTTGATCCACTTATCCTAATGGTAAGTTAGTATACATATATGTGAGCTCTTGCCTAACATAAGACTGGAAGGTCAAGTGCTGGCAAAAATGATCAAACCATTGCTGCACCCTTTGTCTTCTCCTTCATCCTCTTTCTTTTTCCATCCATCCATCCATTCTCTCTCTCTACTCTCACTCTTCTCCCTCTCTGATCACTTTATCTGTACATTTTCTCTCCCTTCTTCTCTTTCTCTCTCTCTTGAAGCCCCTCCAGCCTCAGAAGCGGCCCGTCTGTACAGACTGAGGGGCCACGCCCCCTACCTTTTTCTTGATGTGAAGAGTGTCAGGCTGAACAAACGTCAGCCTGACACATACTCTCCTGCTTCATGTCAGGCTGCCAGGACCAATGAATGCGCTAAACGTACAGGCGCCTGGCTGCCTGAGCTGAACTTTGCTGGGCTGATAATGTCACAGCCCTGTGGGTGTGACTTCTTCAGCCTGGCAAGGGTGCCTCGAGGCCCTCCCCCAAATGATGAGGGGGAACATCACCAACTTTCTCGGACCTGGGCACTTCGGATCTAAGCCCTGAAGCCCCCACAGCCCGGTGTCAATCAGTGACACCTCGTCATAGAGTGGGGTGGGGTCAGTAGCCTCAGTGACCCCATCCCACTCTGTGACGAGTGAGGGACTGCTGCCTTCCCTCATTGGCTGACCAATGAGAGAAGGCAGAGAGTCCCAACGTCCCTGGAACCTCCAAGGCTTCCCTGTCGGAGCTGCTGGTCTAGAGGTAAGTTTATTTTTTTTAATGTCTGGTGCGTGCATGTATGAATGTATGTGTATTTGTTACTGAGTGTTGTGAATGGGTGTGTGAGTACGTGTGTGAATGAATAAGGGGAGTGAGGTGTGTGTGTGAATGTATAACCTGTCACGGCTGCAGAAATTAACAATGATGGGCTAGGGAAAGTGACTGAGGCACTAGGATCGCACTTGGGCTTCCACAACCAGCCTTCTAGGGCTCCAGCCCACTGGGGAAATGCCAAGTTTAATAAAAGTCCTGTCCTGGAAAATAGGGTTACATCTCTCACCTTTCTGTATTTAAATGGTATTAAAATGCCCTGAGATAATAGGAGGAAGAGTCGTAAAGTATCCAAAGGGACCTTGCAAGGTCGTCCGCTTCCAAGGAAAGGAATAAACGCGAATCTTTTCTGTGTGTTTGCACTTTAGATATGAGTGATCTTTTTCCTAATACTCTGGCTTTTCTTATAAGCTTGTATCCGCGTTGCAAACACGGCTTAAGAGGGGTAACGGATAACACAGATGAATGGGTTAAGACACTCTTTAAACTGTAAGTTATCTATACAAAGATGCAATAGCTCAATTACCGAAATGTCTTTCTAGGTCGCAGATAAAATGTTGCACTCTCAGGAGATGTGTTTGCTAAATGAAAAGGCAATGATAGGATTAAAATGAAAATAGTAAAAGATATTTTCACTTCATGCCTATTTTGTTTCTCCTGGGGAGTGCATCCTGCTAAGAAATCAGCACTCTTACAGAAGGAGGAGAGAAAAATAGCAGGGAATGCTGGTATGCTTGTGTAAGGTAAACATGCATTTTTTGGGGAAAAACTAGCTGAATGTGATCCTAAAGGTAAAAAAAGAAGCGACATTTTAAGGTATACATCTTGCTGTACGGCACTGTAGAAAACACCATTGAAACTTTGGGCCAGATTTACAAGGCCCTAGTGCCTCCGCCTCCTTGCACCACATTAGCGTCATTTTTTCTTTATGCTAATGTGGTTCAACGTGGCAAAAATCGCCACACCATATTTACAAAGTGGCGCAATGCATGCCCTTGCTCCACATTATGGCTACGCCAGGCATAATATATGCAGGGGTGAGGTGGGGAGGGGCATTCCGGTGTTAGGAGACCCGCAAAAATGAAGCAATGAAATCTACAAGATTTCATAGTGCCATTTTTGGCGTCATTTTTAACTCCTGCTCAAAGTAGGCATTAAAAGGACGCACCCATTAAAATCTATTGGCCTCCGTGCACTTTGCTGCACTAGCGTAAACATTTTTGGTGCTAGTGCAGCAAAGCGCCACAATAGCATAAAAAATGTTGGCGCTATTGGCCCAATGTGTGCCATGGTGCGTCACATTGTAAATACGGCGCATCCATGGTGTCGTTAGGTGGCTGTGGGGGAGGTGCATGAAATCTGGTGCATCAGATACCTGGCACATCAGTACTGATGCGCCAGATTTTTGTAAATCTGGGCCTTTGTCTCTAGAGTTCATATTCAAAAGGGACTTTGCCTCTCTATAAATAAACGTATTTTCAATGCTTTTAAACCACTAAATTAACTGTTGTTAAACGTTTTACATTGTTGCAAGCCCCCACGCTTACTAAATGGGATCTAGGCCACACTTTCCAGTTCACCAAGTAAGCCACATTTTCATACAGTGAAACTAGTCAAAACTCATTTACAGAGTGGTTTTCATGAATATTTGGCATAGATTAGACCCTTCAAGACCTAAACTGGAGAACCCAAGACTATATTTGCATATTTAGTTTAGGCGCAAGGGATGCATTAGAATGATTGCTCAGCAGAAATGTATTTACATTTATAGTAGGCAGCACTTATTGCTATGTGTTGGCGTACTGCTGGGCTCATAACGAGTATTATTGATGCATACTCATTTTCAAGTTGATGTTTTTCTAATGTAAGTTTTAGACATAGAAGTAAACTGTGGTACCTATGTGAATGGTAATTTAATGGAATGGTCCTTTGTCGATCTTCACTATCACCTGTCCTTAAATATATAATTTGACAATGTATGTGTTTGTTTCTAATTGATTGAAAGCTATAGCACAGTGACTGCAAGTGTTGAAGCTTGAATAAGAGCTTGTTCTTTGCGATTCCGAAGAGTGTGAAAACGCAGTGACTACATGATTAGATGAGTGTCGTTGTTTGAAATGCAGTACACATAGGGGGTCATTCTGACCCTGGCGGTCTTGGAACGCCAGGGTCACGAATGACGGAAGCAACGCCAACAGGCTGGCGGTGCTTCAAATGGCATTCTGACCGCAGCGGTAAAGCCGCGGTCGCCCTGCCAGGGCCGGCGGTATACCGCAGTTTTTGCCCCGGCTGGGAAAATCCGCCAGGGCAGCGCTGCAAGCAGCGCTGCCCTGGGGATTCTGACCCCCGTACCGCCAGCCTGTTTCTGGCGGTTTTCACCGCCAGGAAGAGGCTGGCGGTAAGGGGTGTCCTGGGGCCCCTGGGGACCCCTGCACTGCCCATGCCAGTGGCATGGGAAGTGCAGGGGCCCCCTAACAGGGCCCCTTCCAGATTTTCACTGTCTGCTTAGCAGACAGTGAAAAGCGCGATGGGTGCAACTGCACCTGTCGCACCGCCGCAACACCGCCGGCTCCATTCGGAGCCGGCTCCTGTGTTGCGGCCTCATTCCCGCTGGGCCGGCGGGCGCTAACTTGGTTAGCGCCCGCCGGCCCAGCTGGAATGTTGGAATGGGGACCGCGGAAATTTGGCCTCATGCCGGCCAAATGGCGGTTTCCGCCTGGCGGGCGGCGGTAGCCGCCCGCCAGAGTTGGAATCACCCCCATAGTCTAACTTGGGGTTATGTCCCAGAGTGATTGACAGTGTGGTTTTCAGTATCAGGGCCTGTAGACTGGCTACAGGCTCGCACTTTGTCTTGTTTCTTTTGGCGCATGACTATTGTTTGTCGCTACAGGTGAGAGGGCTCCTAGTCCAGCTGCAAGGTGAATCGGCCCTAAGGCTATGCTTGTTCTAATGGTATGTTTGAAGGTAGGAAATATCCCTCAGGTGACAGCAGGGTAGACAATCAGCCTGCACTTGTTCTTCTAGTACATTGGTGGGTAGGAAGGACCAAGAGCTGGTTGTTGGGTAGGTAGACCTCGAGCCTTTGCTTATTCCTGTGGTATGGGTAACTTATTTATTTATTTACAGATTTGTAAAATGCAAAGACCCTGATAACGAGATAGGGGGTTCATTCTGACCCATACCTAAACCCCTATTAGGCATTGGTCGTAATTATGAATTAAAGCTAATTAACGCTTCTGATAATTATCAAATGCTTAAATACCTCAAGCTTCATTAAATTTGGGCAGGTCAAACCTGACAAAATTTACCAGAGGAAATGTGCACGGTATTTACCATACCATGTGAATTTTGGTGTGTCAGACACGAAAACCCCCATGTTATTCCTCAATAATTCGCAACGTGTGCTATTTATTGCACCTGATAAATAACACACCCCATGGTATTGTTATTCATTAAGTGCATAAATATCACCTATACTTGTAATCAGGCCCATTGAGGACCTGGAAGGCACCCTAGTGCTACTAATGTTGAAGAGCATCGAGTTTAGGGCCAAACCCAAGGGGATGCCAGAGGTAAGAGCACATGGCATGGATTTTGCACTTGCTGAGAAGATCTGGAATGAGCGACCATCCAAAAATGATGTCATCCAGGCCTTGTCGACAGCCTGTCCAGGAGGATGGTACGGGACACAGTATCAAAGGCCAAGCTAAAATCTAATAAAGTCAATGCTGCTCTGCCACCCTCATCCAGGGGCCATCTCAGATGTTCAGTGACTCCTAGGAGGGCAGATTTGGTACTCTGCCCTGCCCTAAAGCCCGACTGCAAATAAAGGAGAAAATGTTGGCCACCAACAAAGGTGGACATCTGCAAATTCAAGTGCTTCTCCAGAATTTTGTTGAAGATAGGCAGCATTGAGATTAGCCTTAAATGAGACCACTTGGTGTGGTTTATGCTGGGTTTCTTCAAAAGTGGTAGAACCATCACATGTTTCCAAGGTGGCGGGGTAAGTCCCTTCTGCAGTGACGTGTTGAGTAGGCCAACTACTATTTAAAATAGGTCCTGGTCCAAAAGATTGAATTTAGATGGCGGAAGCGGATCCAGGGGTGAACCTGATTTAATAGTACAGAGTAAAGCCAAGACCTGTGAGATGTCTAATAGGGGCAGTACTTCCAATTTAGGGGGAATCCAAAGGCATTTTTGATGAATTCTCCTCTCCTCCCTTCTTGGGAGATGGTCCTGGATGTTAGTGCTGTGGAGGACATTAGTGACCTGCTCCTTGGCCATTGCGCCTTGGCTAAGAGAAGCTGGATATCCGCTACCTTTTTTTAAAAAAAAGAGCACCAGTTCTTTTCACTGATTTTGTTATTGCACGGCCCTGGAGAGCCTTTATTTGGATTGGAAAGTTTCTTAACCACAGAAAAAAGAGCCTTTAATAAGATGGATGGGATATCCCTTACATTTGTGATGGAGTGACCCATTCTCCAGACTCTAAATCGAGGACCAAGTTTTTGTTGTTCTTCATGTTGGTATTGAATAGCTTCCGGGGACCTTTCACTCCCTTGGCACCTTGTATCTTGCGATGTTAATTCTCCATCACTTACTTGGTAGTATGGGCATAGTTCTGAACAAGGAGAGGAGGACTGGTGAGTGATCAGTGAAAGGTCCCATCCAGGATCTGCTATGGCTGTACTTCTGCCAGTAGAAACTCCGGAACTGAGGAAATATTTGATCCTTAGCTGAATCATAAACAGAGGAGAGGAGAGGAAAGGGAAGGAGAAAGAAGGAGAGGAGAGAAGAGGAGAGGAGAGGAGTATTCTTTCCCTTATTGAATGGGCAGTATCCAGACGTGTTAAGCCATGATCCTGCACCACATTTCTCAGTATCACCCTGTTGTTAGCATTGGATGTGTCAAAGTGGCCTGTTCTGTCTAAAATAGAAGTGCAGTAGTCTATGATGACTGTGTGTGTGAAGCCAAATTCTGATAGAATTCTGAATTAAATGGGATAGGAAGCATGAATTAGAAAAGTTATGAGCATAGAATGAGTTGTGTTATGGTTTTCCTGAGGTTGGTCAGTTTTACAAAGACAGATTTGCCCAGGTTTTCAAGATTCTATAGTGGAGTGTTTGATTTACAAGGGTGACCACTCTCTATTTTTGGCAGAGTTAGAGGACCTTGCTGTGGAGTCTTCCATTTATATTGTGCTGATGAAAACCACTATTCCCACTCAGTCCTACTGTAGTTTTTCATATTCTGTCCGGCAGAGGTGGCATTCGTGCAAAGAGTCTTTAAATAAGACATATTATAACATCTTCTTTCTCTTGATGTAGTGCAGCATGCCATTGATATTAAAGAAGGTAATTTCAGGGGTGGAAAGGGTCTCTAGAGGGAGTCATTGTTGTGGCCGTCAGTGAGGTTATAAACCCTATGCAAGTATGACGGGAGAGGGCACTCAGAGTTGAATATCAGCAATGGTGAGGAAGAGAAACTGGGTGGGGGAGGGGATAAAAGGGGGAACAAAGTGATATGGTGGCTAGAAAGAGGCATGGAGGGTGTATGCAGGGGAGCCAAAATGGAAAGGTGACATTTGATAAGAATTCTGTTGGAGAAGTACATGGACTTTGGTCGATGGGTGAATCCCCAAGGTTCTGCAGTGTTGGCTATCCCACTGCAGAGGGTACTTGAGGCACAAAATTTACTTTAGAAGGTGGGTCTCTAACACATAGGAACCTACTACTACTAATAAGGGATGGGAAGTGATTTCATAGTCAGATCATCTGTGTCAGTTCCAGAAGATTAATTTTAGTTGCTAAGGAGAGTAGAAGAGATCACTGGACAGAGAGGGAGAAGGGTTGAGGCTAGAGATCAGGGACCAGATGTACGATGGTCACCTTTTGGGACGCAATTTGAGAGTTGCGAAAGCTGATGTACAACAGTGTCTCATATACTGTTTGCAGTTCACCAGTCGGTCGCAAGGGACCTGCATCATTAATATTCATGAGGCAGGTCACAATTTGAGAACCATTTGGGAATAGTGGCCTGCTGGGGTAAGCAGACAACCATGTCTGTGATTGCTTTTTATACAAAGATGTTTGTTCCAAATGTTGGTGCCCTGATTTACAAAAGGGAAGGGGGTCCCTTAGGGACCCCTTCTCGTTTGCAAATTGGTTACCACCAATTTGAAATTGGTGATAACTGCGATTGCTTTGCAACTGCATTCCCAGTCACAAAACAATCATACTTCCCCCGGCAAGTCACTATCAGGAAGGGACGCCCTTGGTATGCCCCCTTCTTAATATCAAGTCTCAAACTCATTTAGTGATTCAGTAATAGGTTAGCGAATTGGAAAATAGGGTATTGTACATAGGAAAATGCCTTTTGTTGGTCCAAGAGGCCTGATTCTGCCAACTGGGCCGTTTGTAACAACAACAAAAAACTAAGTACGTGTGGCCAAGATGAAGGGTATCTGGAAGCAGAGGAGAACAGGTATCACCTCAGGGAATTGAGAGATCTTTGTTCAGACTATGGTGGTGGAGAGAGATTGCGTCAGTTAAGTGTTATCAGGTGTAGTGGAACCCACATTGAGACTGTATATGCAGTTTGCTTCGGAGGAGAACTTGTTATCTCCATAATCTTCACCAGGGTTTCCACAATATGTGACAGACGTCCTCTGTCTGAATACTTGTGGCAATTCCAGTGGTCAGGCACTTGCTGCCAGGTGGAGGTAGGATTTGTAGGGGATGAAACCCTGGTGGTGCATGAAGTTGATCAAGGGAGACTTTCATGTCTTTGGCATCCAGGCTTTCAAGGAAGCATGCTAGGTCATCGAGGTATGCATATTCTGACTTTTGACCACCTATGGTACTCCATATTGTTGAGGTTTTTAAAGGGCCACATATGATGTCTCATTATAGCAGTTCCAGCCTCAGAGCCAAAAAATGTTTCCCCTCCATATTCTTCTGGGGGCATGGGTGGCTGAAGAAAAACATATAATATAGCCACGGAGCATGGGCGTGCCATTTTGGTGTGCTGAATAAATCACCTCTCTCACTTGTTAATGTCTCTGAAAACATGCAATATGCCTGGAACATGTCTGGGTCTGATCTTGTTGGCCCTTTGAAATTCCAATTTAAAAAAGAAATCAATTTCCAGATGTTTGTGCAGCAATTTCTTCAAGAAGTCTTCCATGTCAGCCTTCTTCCCTTTTTTTCCGAATACTCCATAGGGAAGAAAATTGTTGCATCTCAGCCTTTGCTGCAGGTACATCAGTTTCCTTCGAAAGTGCCGCACATCCAGTCCCAAGTCTGGTGTAGCAGTTATACATTCCTGTAGGTGTTCCAAGCACTTTTATCTGTTGGATTTGAAATGTGGTGATGTCCAATCTTATTGATTTGTCTTCTGAAGTAAATTCTGTTATGTTGCCCCTCCATGTAGTCCACCCCATCCTGGTCGAAGAAACAAGCTAGTACGTGTGTAACATATACAGATCTGGTGCCTGGGAGACTCGTACCACTTTTGTGGAACGCTGTAGCCTTTGTATTGGTGGTGCCCAATGTACATCTGAGGAGAATGTACTAAGCATTGCAGAACGCTAACCTCAGCAGTAAACCGCAGTACTGATTGTTTTTCAGATGAGTTTTATGCTGGTATATGTTCTCCTCTCAGTTTATTTGTACATCCTCTTACGTGAGGAATGTGAAGACAAAAGCATGTCCAGTATGGGCCCAATTACTTACCATTGATCTTCATTACTAAGAGTCCATGGATTCTTCTCACAATAAAATTACACTCCCTTCTACCAAGATCTTCCATGGCTTTACTGTTGCTTGGTACCAACAAGAAGTGTGTCACTACTGACAAAAGGCTGCCCAATGAAAGGTGGAAAAACGATAAATTGAATTTAAAAACAAAAATCGAGACAGGAAGCAAGTGCATTCCGCATCTCTTGTTTTAGGACATCTCATAGGCAAGGACTGTGATGAGGATGCCACGGACGTGGAAATAAGTGAACTACTGCTTAACAGGATACAGTGTAGGATATGAAATGATTTTCACTTTGTAATCGCACAAGAAACATATGTATTTCTTCAGCTTGAAATGCATTATCTACAAGATTATCAAAAATAATACCCTGACATACCCGACAAAAGTCTAACCACCTCAGTCAGACTGTGACACACCAGGAGCAAGACACCACCTGAAAAGAGACAACAATGTACACAAAGGCAGGCCTTCTCCAACTATGGACCCAGTATGAGGTACAACATTCCTATCAAATGCAAAAATGTTCTACCCTCCTGCAATTCAGATAGAAACCGAAGACCACATATATTTAAGGTGCATCCCTGCCACACCAGAGAAACTAACTTGTTACCTGTCTTATTAAAAATGATCTTGAATCATTTACCTGGGCTGTCACTCATTATTTAGAGCCCAATTATGATCTTGGGAGGTGGAATACTCTGTCAAAAACTTGACAGATATTCCGTCCACTGTATTAAGATCTTCATAGGATATAATGGAATTGCAATATGCTGGATGGGATATCCATCACGTTTGTGACAAAGTAACCCCATCCGCCAAGATCGTAATGAGGCCCTTAGTATTCTACTGGTTCCCTGCTAGGTTCTTACAATAGAAATCCTGTTGCATATATACACACATACATGTCATTGTTTTATCTAGTCAGCCCTCCAGGGTGGAAGAGGCATTTTATTCCACTGGGCAATCCCCCAGAGGATTGAAGCTTAATGAGGCCAGTTTTGAAAGACCAGGTATGCTCTTGATGCCTCTGCCACTTTCCCCAACTCCGCAAGGTTAATTGCTGCAGGCACTTGCAAGCTTCAAGACAGAATGAAAGAAAAGGAGGGGGAAGGCAAGGAGAAAATGATCAGAAAGAATGAAGAGTGAAGGGAGAGACGTAGAGTGAGAGAATAGATGGATGGAAAGAGATAGATTTTGTGAGGAGAAGAAGAGAGCAGAGCTGGTATGAGCATTTTTGTCAAGGCTGCTTGTGATTCTCCAGTCAGTCCTGAAGCCACCACAGACATTTGACTATATTGAAACTTAAAAAGCTACACAAATAAATCAAACATGCTAGCATGAAGAATTGGTTGTATATTTACAGCACTCTTGCTCCAACTGCGGAGCTCAATTATCTCTTCAAAGGACACAATTTGTTTGCTTGTATGAAAAGAACTACAAGGGCAACCTTGCTACTTTCGTTTTTTTCGACCCTAATGTCATTACACAGCATCAAGTGTCGGAAAATTCTATTAGTTATCTGTCTTTTGCTCAGAAAAATTGCTGCAAAAACATCACTACTGTATTAAAAATGATTGCACCTGGTGTGATAAAGGAAGGTTAGCATTTCAATGCAGTACTCAGTCTAAGTGTCCATGGTCTCCCTCAGCCCTGTGAATCTACAGTTTCACATCACAGGGAAGTGTTCCAGGAAACCTATTCTCAATTTAGCACGAGACTTAACCTCAGCCACTGTCAATTATCTGATCTTTAACTACGCCCCATTCTGTCACTAGATTAGAAAACTGTAGTTGCTAAGGGCCAGATGTAGGAAAAAAACAAATTGCGACTTGCAATTTGCGAGTCTGAGCGACTCGCAAATTGCAAGTCGCAATTTGCTATGCAGAAAGGTGTCTCAGACACCTTCTGTGACTCGCAATGGGGTCGCAAAGAGCCACCTCATTAATATTAATGAGGTGGGTTGCAGTTTGCGACCCCATTGCGAGTCTGGGCACTCACGGGGATGGTGGTCTGCTGGAGACAGCAGACCACCATGTCCGTGACTGCTTTTTAATAAAGCAGTTTTTTTTTCTCCATCTGCAGCCTGTTTTCCTTAAAGGAAAACGAGCTGCACTTGGAAAAAAATACCGAAACCTTTAGTTTCGGTTCTTTTCAGAGCAGGCAGTGGTCCATAGGACCACTGCCTGCTCTGAAAAAATATTTTTGTGGTCATTCACAAAGGGGAAGGGGTCCCATGGGGACCCCTTCCCTTTTGCGAATGAGTTACCATCCACTTCAAGTGGATGGTAACTGCGAGTTCAAATGAACTTGCATAGCGTTGTGAGTCGCAAATAGGAAGGGAACACCCCTTCCTATTTGCGAGTCGGAAACGCATTTTGCGAGTCGGATCCGACTCGCAAAATGCGTTTCTGCATCGCGGAGAGGCTTTTGTGCCTCGCAAACGGCATTTTTCGCCGTTGGCGAGTCGCAAAACCCTTCCTACATCTGGCCCTAAGTATTTATAGAACCAAGTGGATTTAAACAGAATTACAGTCAAACCGTGGTGCTAGTGTTGTAAGGGCTGTTTAGTACCTGGGTTGGACGCCCCTATCTTAGCTTAGTTCCATGGGTTGTGCCTTTTATATTCAGACACATTTTATTCATGTTTTACTCATATTTTTTAGCAAGCCTGCTTTTAGCAGTTGTTGTATATATTTTATCAGCTGCCTCTTCTGGGAAGGTAGGGTTCACGCTGCACATTATTTTCAGCCATTGTACGACATGTAATTTGTACCCTTGTCCAAGACTGCCATGTACGGTACATGATATGCTAAGTTGTATTGCCAGCCCAGGAGCCAGTTTCCATTCTCGTGACACTGAATTACGTGAAGCCTCTTCTCTGAATGCTGTATAGTTTGTTATATAAACAACACATACACTCAAGGAGGGTAGACGGCATTCTGGCCATGACTATCCTGGGACGCGTACCACGCGACAGACAGCTTTGCTGATCCTGGCACTGACTCTTCAGTTTTACGAGAGGATTGCCATCCAGACAACAGGCAGGGGCTGGGGCTGGGGCTGATCCCTTGTATCGGGCAAGGCGAAGGGCTAAAACCACTATTCTCAGATTTAGACATAGGGATTTGGTAGGAATCTCTAGACTCACACAAAATGGTGCAGTTGTTTATCTTCTTCGCTTTGGTAGTAATGATGATTATTGTGCTCTGTTTCATCTGCCTTATCATAGCAGCACATGCTTTTTACACTAAGATGCAGTTGCTTCAATAAATACATTGAAATCCAGTTTGTATCCTGTGTCTTTCCTTGGCATGCATGAGTAAGGGTATGATCTCTTTCCATGCCTTCCAGAGTCAGAATGTCAGGTGCAGGTTGCCACAAATCACCTATCATCCCAACAGGTTTGGAGGTTTTGGTGATGCACTGCGAGCTAGCCAAGAGTTAGGCCTTCAACTGCAAAGTGATCTGGGTGGACTCAGTCTTCCACACTAGGTGGTGCTAAACCTGAAGTCTTATCATCAATACAGGGGCCACATAACACTTTCACACCCACTCATAGGCACATCAAGCATACTGACAGAGTGCGGGCAGTCTTCTACAGCAGTTGCTACTTCTCCATATTTTGCACCATTGAGTACACACTGAACACACTGGTGTTTAACATTTTGAGACAAAGGCCAGATTCACAAGGTTGTTTGGTGGTGGCCCATTTTTTTGGAAATGGCGTAAGCCTATGATAGTAAACCATAAATTCTCAAATGAAAAAAGTAATGTTTTGTGAGAAAGCAACACACACCTGTAGGCTAGTTCTGCCTGAAAGAAGATCAATAAAGAGTGTTGTGAGAATGGAGCATTGTACATGTGAAACAGTGTATTGGTTGTCTTTCTTTGTACTGGTTCTCTCTCCTTGATAGTGAATAGTGTCACTGCTCTCCTGTCATGTCTGTGCTCTGGCACTGCAATCCTTTTCTGTTATCTGATAATAGAGGTGAACCTTTGAGGGACCATTGAGGTGTGCCTAGGTTGCTTCAATGTTCTTGTTTTATCTCTCTGTACCCCCTTGTTGGGTCCCTTCAATGTGAGTCCCTTTACAATCTGAGCATAGGCTATGGAAGTAAAAGTGTGGGGGGTGCTGCAACACCTCCAAAGTAACCTCCTGAAGTTCATGTAGTGAATGAGCAGTAAAGATGCCTTTATCTTTTGTCCTTATCTTCTCACATTTGCTTTGCTTCAAAGACATGTCAAATTTCAGTCTAAGGGCCTCATTACGAGTTTGTCAGAGGGGATTCTATCCTATGGAACTTGAAATACGTTGTGATGGAGTAATCTCCTCTGCCAAACTCGAAGTGAGGCCCTGGGTCTTCTGACAACTTACTGTTTATTTTCTTAGAAGGGAGGCTGGTGTGTTGACTTTACTTTCTCTGACTGCAAAGTGAGAGGAACTTATAAAGTGAAGTATGTGACAATCTGATTGTGGTGCAGGGAGTGTGAAAGGAAAGTTTGTAGGATGTAATTTTATGCTAACACACAACAACATGTACATACCTGTAAATTAATGCACATATTTCAGAATATAAATGAAGCCCAGTTTTTTGTATTTCTGAAAGGTGATGGAAATAAAGATCTTAATATGATCGAAGCATATCAATAAGCTTGGTGATGCACAAATGAAATATTCACTAAACTCCAATTTCCACAAATTAATCTTTGTGTGCTTGATAGTCAGTAAAGCTGTATGTCTGTGCAATTTTAGTGGCCATTTCAATGGAAAATGTACTGTCTGTAAATGACAGTGAGCTACCACACCGTGCTTTAGTAATATATTTGAGATAATTTGTTTCAAAGTGCACAGCCAGGTACATAGTACACCCTTATTGCTCTCCCACGTATTGCATTTGCTACACTTGATCATTGTGGCATGCTGGTTTGTAACATTGATGTTGGCAACCCCACTCTGCAAAACTGTATCAAATGTAAGCTCTCCTTCTACCTCTGATGGAATGGCTTGTGCTTCACTTGTCCCTGAACCCTTTCAAGGCCCCTCTTATGGTGATACAACATCAGGTCACACTCACTAAGCTGTGGCTCTGAGGCAGCACTTTGGGGGTGTTCGACAATATATGCTAGGTGCAACTGAATATAACCCTCTCACAAAGAGAACCCAAAAGTAATCATATTGTAACCCATGCACTCACTGGCCCTAGTGGCTCATACGCAAACAGAGAAAATAACAATCCTTCACTTCTTCTTGCATCTTGGACAGGGTAACCGAGTATGTGAGCAGCTCTCACTGCTGTGAGCTAATCCAGCCGTGAGGCAGGAACTACCTTTTGTGAGCATCTATGAGGTCTATAACACTCTAACCCTTCGAGGTAATCTGAGTGATGGCCTCTGGCTCACTTTTCTGTTAGGAAAGTGCAAGGCTTGTACATTCAAATGCACACAAAAGTTATGTTCCCCTTTCTACTGTGGACTAATATGTAATCCAGTAGCCTGGACCTTGCCCAAGATGTTGGTAATCTATTGTGGTTGCTCTGTGCATGGTGTCCCTTTACTGCCTTTTAAGAAAATCAGTGGACCCTGGTCCTTTAATGCTGCTCCATCCTCTGTGCTTGGGTGTATCTTGAGAAGATGGTATTGCAGACTTAAAAAGCCTTTGGAAGCTGTTCACATTTGAATCTTGGGGTCCAGCTGGCCTCATCTTTCCTCTTGGGTGAAGGCCCTCAACTTATCATAGTCACTCCAACAAGGGATGAGGATTGTCCCCTGCCACTCATGTCAAGCTTGACATGGTGGTAGAAAACACAGGGTTCCAAGCATTCATACATTCCATTATTATCCTTAAAGACCAGAATTCGAGTACAACTCAGCTGACGTCTCTGAAAAATTGCACTCATGTGCATGTACAGGTACAAGGATGGACAGCCAATCCTACAGCAGTTCCAAGTGGAGCAAAGTAATTTTGGCTTCACCCTTACACTTCACAAAAACACAATACATATGCATTTAGCACTACATACTTTGGCCCTCATTTTGACTTCGGTGGTCTTTTAGAAAGACCGCCGAAGCCGCTGCAGCCAACAGACCGCCAGTCATTGGAGGACTTCCGACAACTTATGGCCAGAAGTCCGACTCCGAAGAGGCGGTTGCATCGCCAGCACCGCCACGCCAGAAAGACTCCACCCGCCGTATTACGAGCCGTAATATGCTTGGCGGAGTCTTGCTTGTGTGGTGGTGCTGGCGATGCAAGACTGGCAGGACCCATCCCCTCCAGGACGACCTCCTCGAAGGAGAAGGTAAGTGATCATCCAAAAGGGAAGGGGGTTGGGGAGTGTTGGGTGCATGTGTGTGCTGGGTGTGTGTATGTGTGCGAATAGGGGTGTATGAGTGCATGTTTGTGAGCGAGTGTGTTGGGGTGTCTGTGTGTGCGTGTCTGCGTGTGTGATTGCGTGAGTATAAGTATGCAAAGGGGGTGGTGAATGCGTGCGTGTATGTGATTGAATGTGAATGTTTGTGTGCATGTATGTGCACATGAATGGGGGTGTGTGTCTGCATGTATGTGAGTGAATGGGGGTGTCTGCATTTATGCAGGTGAATGGGTGTGTGTGTCTGCATGTATGCAAGTGAATGGGGTGTGTGTCTGCATGTATGCAAGTGAGTTGGGTGTGTGTCTCCATGTATGCGAGTGAGTGGGGGTGTCTGTGTGAATGTATGCATATCCTTCGGGGTGTGTATGTGAATGCATGCGTGCATGAAGGGGTGGGGGGTGTTTGTAAGTGTGTGGGGGTGTCTGCATGTGTGTGGACATGTGAGGGTGCGTGTGTTAGTGACAGGAATGGGGATTCCTGTCACCAGGTGTGTTTCCACCAGGGTAGGCCAGGGTAGGCCAGGTTGTTGGTAATCCGGCCGGCAGGCTGAGACCTGCCACCGGGTTGGAGGTGCTCAACGTCGGGCGCGGCGTGCCAGGCGGCATTGTGGAGGTTTGGCGTTTGCCAGACCCCACAACTTGTGATGTGGCGGTCTTTATCCCCTGGTCTGCGGCGGTAAGACCGACACGGCGAAGCGGCGCTCTGATGACCACCAGCCTCGTAATGAGGCCCTTTGTGTTCTAACATTATTAATGTAAAGTGTAGAACTTGAACTCAATACTGCATTGCATTTATTGTAGAATCAGAAAAACATCTACACTACGTGCCTTAACCTTATTAAATGAAATGCAGTCATTTTAAATGAGATAGAAACCATCCTCACATTATTGAATTGTATTTACATTAGAAACAAGAAGAGTTCATGTAAATGTGCGCACTAGAAATGGGGTCTTTAGTTGGCAGTCAGGTGACCCCTTATCCAAGCAAGGACCCTCACTCTAGTCAGGGTAAGTCACACACAATCCAAATGATCCTTTGCCCACCCACTGGAAGCTTGGCACTGAGCAGTCAGGCTTAACTTAGAAGGCAATGTGTAAAGTATTTGGGCAATAAATCATACAATAACACAATATAGCACCACAAAAATACACCACACAGGATATTTGCAGGTCAAAACGATCAAAGATGCAATAAGTAAATTTAGAGATATCACTGAAAACTGATATAAAGTGTCTTAAGTCTTTTAAAAGCAAACAAAGTCTCTTTTTAGCACAAGGTACCTGGTTCGCGTGACAAATCTCTGCAATGGGCTGCAGAGGAGGAGAAGCGTGGAAACAAAGGGTGTGTGCGTTGATTTCTCGGGCCACACACAGTGATGCATCATTTAGTTTCCATGCAGGGACGGCTGTGCATCCATTTCCGGCGCTTGGTCATGGATCCTCTTCGGGTTGCGGGGTTTTTAGACGCCCGGGGTCTGTGTGTGGAATCCTGGGCTTGTGGAGTGGAGTCACTGCGTTGTTCCGGTGGGCGTTGCGTGGAAATGTCTTCCGCACGGCAGGCGCTGCATCGACTTCCCCTCTGGAATTCGGCCCGCATCATCCCAAGTCGGCTGTGCATCGATCACGGTGGGCCGTGCGTCGAAGTTCTGTTCACAACGCAGGCACTGCGTCGATCTTCTCCTTGCGAAGTCGGGCTGCGTCGTTCCGGTTCGCCGTTTCTCACCGCGGGGCAGGCTGTGTGTCATTTTTAGCAAGCTGTGCATCGAATTTTCACCGCACAAGGAGTCCAGTTGCAAGAGAGAAGTCTTTTTGGTCCTGAGACTTCAGGGAACAGGAGGCAAGCTCTATCCAAGCCCTTGGAGAGCACTTCTTCACCACAGCCAGGGAGCAGCAAGGCAGCAGGGCAACAGCATGGCAGCAGTCCCTCACAGAAAGCAGTCAGGTGAGTCCTTTGGGCAGCCAGGCAGCTCTTCTTGGCAGGATGCAGGTTCTGGTTACAAGTTTCTTCTCCAAGAAGTGTCTGAGTTGGAAGAGGCAGAGGCCCTGTTTATATACCCAAATGTGCCTTTGTAGTGGGGGAGACTTCAAAGAGTGGCTTAGAAGTGCACCAGGCCCCCTTTCAGTTGAATCCTGTCTGCCAGGGTCCCAGTAGGGGGTGTGGCAGTCCTTTGTGTGAGAGCAGGCCCTCCACCCTCCCAGCCCAGGAAGGCCCATTCAAAATGCAGATGTATGCAAGTGAGGCTGAGTATCCTGTGTTTGGGGTGTGTCTGAGTGAATGCACAAGGAGCTGTCAACTAAACCCAGCCAGAAGTGGATTGTTAGGCTCAGAAAGATTTAAGTGCTAAGAAATGCTCACTTTCTAAAAGTGACATTTCTAAAATAGTAATATTAAATACAACTTCACCAGTCAGCAGGTTTTTATATCACCATTCAGGCCTCACAGCAGTGTAAAAACGAATTTGGGGTTTTTAGACTACCAGGACATGTAAACTACATAGGTACATATCCTGTCCTTTGCCTACACAGCACCCTTCCTTATGGGTTGCCTAGGGCATACCTTAGGGGTGTCTTATATGTAGAAAAAGGGGAGTTTTAGGCTTGGCAAGTACTTTTAAATGCCAAGTCGAATTGGCAGTGAAACTGCAGACACAGGCCTTGCAATGGCAGGCCTGAGACAACGTTAAGGGGCTACTTGAGTGGGTGGCACAACCAGTGCTGCAGGCCCACTAGTAGCATTTAATCTCCAGGCCCTGGGCACATATAGTGCACAGTACTATGGATTTATAAGTAAATTAACTAGTCCAGTTGGGCATGATCCAATGTTACCATGTTTAAAGGGAGAGAGTATATGCACTTTAGCACTGGTTAGCAGTGGTAAAGTGTGCAGAGTCTAAGAAACAGTGTCCAAAAAGTGGAGGGAGGCAGGCAAAACGTTAGGGGTGACCCCCTAAGGCTGTCAAGTCTAACATTGTGTGTTCAATGTTGAATCACTTTTATCTAAACTGTAATATGTTTAATTTTAAGTCATGTACGGACATTCTCATATATTTGTTGTTGTATGTGCACAACTGACACATATGAATTGTGCACCATTGAACTATAAGTTTAAACTTGACATGACTAGGCCTGAAATTTCTTGCAACATGAAATGTTAATTTTAATTTCCGCTTGTATATCCTTTTCTTTGCAGGAAGGTTCACATGAATTGAATAGATGTTACACAGTACTAGTGATAAAGAACCTGAGAAAGAGACCTTGATGAGGAACATGGAGAAATGGAGTGTTAAATGATTGTCTCTATTCAGTAATGTGTCTAAGAGTCACAGGTGACCAAGGCTGACATTGTTCTCAGGTCTGGTCTGGGAGAATCCACAGATGATGCAGTTTACACATGAGAATAGAGAATCCCTGATGGGGTGAAGGAGGTGTGTTGCTTAAGAGGAATAGTGTGGTATTAACTAGTGGCCTCACAGGTTGATGAGAGAGACGATCCTTTTGGACTTGAGGTTCAGACCACTTTATTTTCTCTCTTTTCGCCCTTTAAGCTAACACTTAAACGTTTTTCTCTAGAAGACTCCTGACCAGGCTTTTGAAATGCTGACAACTTCCCAGGATATGCAAGTGCATATAAAAAATGTTATCCTTTTCAGCAATTCCCTGTCTTTTAAAAAAAAAATCTTTAGTAATAATCCTTGATCGATTTAGGTCGTAAGCTAGATGGCTTCAGACATTATTCGTTTAGGAGGGAAGATTGAAGACTTTTCTCTGAGCACCAGATTTTATTGCTAATTTTCTGTTGTTACTGAACATCTGGTTTGTCTCATGCTGGTTCGCCTAATCTTCTTCAGGATATTTGGTTATCCTGTTATAAGCTCGTATCTTTACAGCATGAGACTTATTTATAATAACTTGACTGTTAACTTGTAATAAAATTCCCTAACTTTATTTTTGATTCCTGGTCCTCATTGTGTAGCCTGATGTGTTACACTGTTAATTGGAAATTGTTTTGACTAATGCTAACTCCCTTCTCCTCTTGAATCGACAAGAAAGATCCATCTGGAAACCAAAATTGTGAGAGAATGGCCTAGTGCTGCATCACCAGCAATCATCCTTCCTTGGTAAAGTTCCTACAAGATCTCCAAGCACGTTGCTTGCCTTGTACACTGCTTGACACTATGCCTGCTTCAGACTCATAGTTCCCTGCATGAACACTCACACATGGCAGAAAGGAATCTTACCGCTATAAAACGTCTCATGCAGAATCCTCAAGTCAAAGCAATGTGGTCACTTCACGATTTAATTTACATAAAGTACTGTTAAAGCTTCACTCCTTGCAATATCATTTCTTACATAAGATCTCAACAGAACTCAAGAAGTCCCCAGGACTGTGGTCCAAGGAACATTCTTAAATACATGTGGGTGTGAGTAAATAGAATGAGGGTCTCATAAGAAGGAAGAAATAACTACTTGACTTAGAGAGGCAGAGGTCCCACTCACAGAGGGTTTTGAGACTGATCCAGGGGTACTTATGTAGGATTTAGCTCTAGTCTGTAAAGTAAATCTTTGAAGGCACCTGACCTTACATAACCTGATTCCTACAGACCACATGACATGCCAGACATTCGTAATTAGGTCTGGCTTAGGGAGTTTTAGCTGTTTTACCGGTGTCATAAAAAAAACCTCCTAATTAAAAAATATATACGTACATAGAAGGGCTTTGGTCAGGTTTATTCACCTGCTGGTCTGTTTAACAGTTAGTCACATTTTATTTCCAGCCACTACAGCCTATAGCATGGGCATACTTCAGCCTTGGGCTCCCTTGCACTGTGAGCAATGGCAGTTTACCTGATCATGCTCACATCAGCATAACAAGGCCTGTTCATTGTGGCCGCTGGCAGACTGAATCCTGTTTTTTTTCCAGATTTTGCCGTCTGTGCGAGACTACCCAGACATAAACCTGCCCCAGAGTTGACCTCTACAGCGTCACTTCTCAAGGCGCCTCACACTGCCATCTCCAATTCCGACTTACCCCTGGGAGCTGCACATATGTGCGCGTTACAGGGTTAGTAGTCATATTGCCTCCTAGAATACTTAGCCGGATGATCAGCTAAACAAGAGTACATGTGTGCCTTCTTGGTGTATCAAAGTTCCAAATGTGTTTACTGAAAAGGGAAAGAGGATCAATGGTGACACCGTCAGCATATGGTTATGGCATCACTGAACAGGTGATTATCATGACTGGGATTGAAATGTCATCAACATGTTTTATGAAACAGACTACTTTTTCTGCTGAACTGTTTATGGTAGATCATAATGTGACATGCCACAGATCTTCATTCGAACTGAAAAAAGTGTTGTCATTTTAAATTAATGGAAAATTATATTTTACTTTAGATTTTAACTGCCTTAAAGTTGGATTATTTCACTGAATCACAGAACACTGTAAACACATAAACAACGAAAACACTTCAAGAAGAGGATCAGAGAAAGAAAACGAATATTTTTCAGAATAACATTTACAAAATACGAGTCAGTCAGTCAATAATCCTTATTCGGCAAAAGCCATTAAGTTAAAATATAACATATACAATTCATAACTCCAAGCATTAGCCTTTCAAAATCCTAAAAACATCATTTTTCAAACATTCCATATAATAAGCTAAAACACATTTCTAATAATTAAATGCAGTGATTCCTCATTGAAATCCATCCTTGAGTTTTAAATTGAAGTCTTCATAACATTTGCTAATTGCTAGTGCAACTCTTAGAACATTTTGAATTGCATGACAAATGTCTGGTGTATGTAGTTGCTGTGAAAACACCATACATTCCTTATGGTGTCTAGTATTAGCACTAGATAGGATAGGAACCAAAAAGAAGATGTGTGGGACTGAATACAATGGACAAAATAACACAAAGTGGGTCGTGCTTTGTTTAGAAATGTTATCACATCAACATGGTGGGAAAATCTGTTGCCAGGTTCCTTGTGAATGAATAGCTACCCTAAAGTGCACTGTGCACAACGTTAAAATAGTCAGACATGAGCAATAACTGGAATTCAATATCCAACCTAAATAGGGTTCAGCTCCTCTTATAATTGACACGGAGGAGTACCTATCTGCTGTTGCCAGGAATTGGGCCGTTTCCAACCACAACATTATACATTGGCTTAGGTTCAGATGTTTAACTGTTTCTTTGGAGCTATGGGTTATTGATTGAGGACATTTGAAAAGTTCAGGGATACTTAAATAGGTAAACCAAGAAATCTGCTCCAGTTTTTAGGAAAAATCCTAACCAAGCCAAACTTTGGTTTGCCCCAACTATTGATCAATAACATCAACAGTGCTAACCCAATAACATCTTCAAAAGCGGTTAGCCCTAATTCCTCATGGCAAATTAGAGTAGGCTGTACTCCATGGTACCAAAAGTAGTCTACAAATGAAACCATTTTCAGCACGTTGGAGAGTTTCCACATTACTATGATCCACCATCACCGCTCCATATGTCCCTACTGGGATACATTTGCTTTTATAAATATTTAGGCCCATATTTATACTATTTGACGAAAACCTGCGCTAGCTCAAGTTTGCGTCAAAAAGTTTAACGTTGGCTACCGCCATTCCAACGCGCCAGCCGGGCATCAAATTTTATGAATGATGGTAGCCAGCGCTGCGGCCTGGTTAGCATCAAAATAATTTACGCTAACCGCGCAGCGGAGGTGTAGGGAAGACTGGGGGTTGTGCGTCAAAGAATGGTGAAAGTCAGGTTAGAGTAAAAAATATTGACTCTAACCTGACTAGCGTAATGTTTTGATGCACAACCCCCATGGAATTGACTCTTGTCTTAGCAAAGACAGGAGTCATGCCCCCCAGCCCAATGGCCAATGGCCATTGGGCACAACGGCATGTAGGGGGGCCCAAGTTAGGACCCCCTATGCCACTTAAAGAAAAAATAATAATTACTTACCTCTACCTACCTTTACTTACCGTAGATGGGTCCCCCCATCCATGGGTGTCCTCCAGGGGTGGGCGAGGGTGGCAGGGGGTGTCCCTGGGTGCAGGGAAGGGCACCTGTGGACTGCTTCCATGGTCGGAGACCATGAAAATGAGCCCACAGGTTCTCTAACGCCTGCCCTGACCCAGGTGTTAAAAAATGACTCTAAACAGGCTTAGAGCCATTTTTTAAGGCCCTCCTCCTCCTGTGCGTCATTTTTGCATGGGAGTATAAATAAGGCGCAAATGCCTTTGAGTCATTTTTTGCCCAGGAACGCCTACCTTGCATCTCATTGACGCAAGGAAGGTTTCCACAGTAACAAAATGACTCTATCTCAATAAATTTGGCACTAGACGGGTCTAGCGCCAACGTATAATATGGATTTAGGTTTGCGCCGGATTAACATCAAAAGAAATGACGCAAATCCGGAGCAAACAGAGTATAAATATGGACCTTAGCATTTCTTTCACAGGTTTATGCCATAATCTATGTGCAAATCTAAAAACTGCCTCAATGGTTCTGCTGAATTGTAGTAACTTCAGGGTTAATAGAGGGATCCAGCTTAAATATGAATTGATATGAATCCCTAAGTAGTTAAAGGTCTTTGCCTATCCAAGCTGTACACCCCCCTTTTGATTGGACTTAGACTTAGAATGCCCACACGCCATAATAAATCATTTTGAGAAATGTATATTCAGTTCTAAGTCCTCTATAAACTTGTTGGCTGTTAGCTGTTCTGTAAATGAGGACTGCATCATCCACCTATAATAAAAATAGAATGGACTGCTTCCCCATCCAGGGCATATCCTTTCCCTTACATGATAAGTGATTATTAATACCATTTATATAGAGTAGAAATAATACTTGTGACCCCGTCTCACACTGCGATTGGTTCTAAATTAAGAAGTGCACTTGCCTAATAAACCATAACAGACCTTAACAATGTATCATGATGCAGGCATCCTATTTAACAGACCTTAAACAATGTATCATGATGAAGGCATCCTATTAGGGTAAGCAATTCCTTTTCCACCCCATCTACTCCATTAAGACCCAGAGTTTTGAGCAGTTTACTAGATCAAAAGGGCTGAAGAGATCCATAAATGCTAGATCTAATGTGCCCTCCTTAGCCATAACATATTTCCTAGCTAAAAGATAAAGATTAAGACACTTTTCTACAGTGCCGATTCCTGGTGAAAAAACGAATTGAACATCTGTTAAAATATTATTTTCCTCAGCCCAATCCTCCAAACAAGTCAAAAGTAACTGACTAAGGATCTTGGTACTGGAATAATGTAGGGGGTTTGGTCGGTAGCAACAATGTGAAGATGTATCACCCTTTTTAAATATAGGACCAATAGTGGTTGTCCTCCATGATTCCGGTATTAGACATGTCACTGTTGTTCTTAAAACATTTGTTAACAATGGTGGCCTACATTAATGTTTGCTATAAAAATACGAACAGTGAGGTCATCCAGCCCAGGTATCTTCCCAGAAATACTCTTTAGGATAGCCAAGGCCACCTTCTGGATTTGTAGCAAGTTAGGAAAACCTGCAAATTGGGTAGATCCATTAGGACCTCTCTATCTTATTAATTAGTTGATCCTCTCAAAGCTCTGATTGGAAGGTTGCTGGGAAATAGGTCATCCATAATTCTGCTGGAATTAAAGACCCAACCCTAGAAGTCTCATAATCAGAAAAAGATTAACTACCTCCTAAAAGCTTATATAATTCCTCAACCTCCCTGCCTCTAATAAATCATCCCATGCTTTACGTTTCATCTCAATTTTCCTTGCCTCTAGAGTGATTTTGTGTAAACGCCAAGCATCTTTATCTTTCTGAATAGAATGTGGATTAAATTGAAGAGGTGCTTTCAGCTGCTTATGAGCAGCCAAACAGAATGTATTAAACCATCTGCATGAAGGTGCCTCGGTTGATACGGGATTGGGGGTTAGCATATCTAAAATAGACATTCATAAACTTTTAAAACAATTTTGCATAATACTGAAATCCAATTCACAGGATAGACAGGCTAAAATAGAAATCGTATTCTCACTAACTACTTTTTGAGTAAAAGCTACCAGGTCAGTCTTATCCCATTTTATCCCTAACCCTTTATTCTTAGAACACCCTGCCCTGTTTACCAATCCCCCTGATTTCTAAATTATACTTCAGTATCAGTCTATTTAACGCCTCATCATGAGCAGTGTGTTTAAAATGTATCACATTTGCATTCTTTAAGTCCTTAAAACAATATAAATATTTTTCAAACATACATTTTCTAAAAAAGTGATGTATCACATTGCTAGTGCTATGGTTCAAAACATTGTAGTAACATTAATCAACAATACATCAAAGTCTTTGAGAAAGGAGAGTAGTGTAATAAAGAAATGTGGCAAAGACCAAGCTTCTGTTACTTGCAATGTAGGGATTTTAACAGAAATGAACGTGGCCACGCCCCCCTTTGCCCTACACGCAGCTGACAGTGAGGCTTGCTGGGTAAAAGTATGAAACCAATCAATATAAAATTTCTTTCATTCAAGTTTCTTGGCAGAAAATAATGTCAAAATCACTAACATATGTCAGCAAATCTGCATTTGCAATTTTCGCTCGCAATATTCCATGTGATAAGACTGAGACCCATATGAGATATAAGTGTCTTTTTAGCCGAAGGAGACTCTTTTGCAGTCAGGGACCGATGAGAGTTTATAAGCAGAGTATCAGTCTTGTTGTCCAGCTGATAGTTGCACTGAATGGCCTTTGAGTAGGATAACAGTCATTCATTAGTTTTCAACATTAGAAATGGCTCATAATGTTTTCTAACGGGAACATTGAAACAATCCTGCATTCCATCTTGTGATCTTAGATCCATCCCATGATCAATGCCAGAATTTACTACCAAGGATTCGGGCTATAGAAGAAACCCAGAGGGTTTGCCTGTATTCCATCCTGTGTTTTGCCAAGGAATTAAGGCACTGAAGCAGATATTTAATGAGCATTGGCTCTCTAAACTTTATTCGCAACACAATACCATTTTAATGTCTTACTAGTTACACCAACCCATCCAACTCTTTGGGTTGAAAGACTGTCTTTATAAAAATCATGACATCCTGCTTTGGACCTTAGCCAATGAGCTGTTTGTGTTTTAGTACCTGATTTATTATGGGTAGCACATATTCAATCACAATCCCATAAGGAGTACATTCTGGAGGAATTTGAGAGTTTCTATACAAGCGCAATGATTTGTCTTTTCCAGTCCTGAGTTTCGAGGAGTTAAACAAGACCCTTTTATTATGCAATGCATCTATCTGGTGGCAGTCACCAACCGGTTGTGACGCAACAGCAGGGATTTTCTCTATTGAATGTCTACCAGCATTTTGTGCATCTAAGCCACCAGTTAGAATTACATAGTATGTGATGTCTGTGAAGTCTACCAGCATTGTCACTATATTTAAAATTATTTCTCGAGGGGGTTTAAATTTGAATGTACAAGTGACTACTTTAGCAAATCCATAATCTTGACTTCTGTTGTAGTGCAAAACTCCTTCATTAAATATTCTGTTTTCATTCAAAAATGATCAGAAAGCTCCAGAACCTACTTTTTGATGGCCTTTATTGTCCCATTTCTAACATTATCCTCCATAACTTCATCTAGGAGTTGATTGTCATATAGGTTTTGATACTTTGCAGCCATAAAGGTTAGTTCTTGTATGGGTGCTGATTTCCTAGATGCTCTGACATTAACCTCTCTTCTCTTCTTTTTTAAAGGAGGTCGGCTTAATAAGATTGAAATACTTTCATTGGATCAGCTTCATTATCCAGTGTAGTATAAGAGATGGCGGGTCTAGATTCATACACAATTCCCGTCTTTTCACCAGGTTTGACACTTGAAGCTCTTTTCTGCGGATTCTGAATTGGGGGCGCTGACCTCAGGGGGGCACTGTGTTTAGCAATAACTTACAAACTTGCGATTTAAAAGCACCTGCTGAAAAGATCATTGTGTGTCCAGCCTTCAGGAAGCAATTAAAATTACAAGATACCTCTTGTTATTAATCTTCCAGCTAGGGAGAGGGATGGGAATTTTGTCTAGCAGCAGCTTTGATTTGCCATTAAGTAGCATAGCGGGTTAATATGCCTGCTGCAAATAACAGAACTATATTTTATGTGGATAGCTGAGTGGATTAGTAAATCCAGCCTTTACAAGCGCTTCAAAAAAAATTAATGTATGTGAAAGGGGGCCATGGAAAGATGAGGGACCCATTGGCCGGATGGAAGTAAGGAAATCCGATGAGGTGGTCATTGTAGGAAAGTACCATCTTGCCTGGCATGTTACCCCCATATTTCACTGTAATTATGTTGTTTTAGTCTATGTGTCACTGGGACCCTGCCAGACAGGGCCCCAGTGCTCATAAGTATGTGCCCTGTATGTGTTCCCTGTGTGATGACTAACTGTCTCACTGAGGCTCTGCTAACCAGAACCTCAGTGGTTATGCTCTCTCTGCTTTCCAAATTTGTCACTAACAGGCTAGTGACTATATTTACCAATTCACATTGGCATACTGGTACACCCATATAATTCCTTAGTATATAGTACTGAGGTACCCAGGGTATTGGGGTTCCAGGAGATCCCTATGGGCTGCAGCATTTATTTTGCCACCCATAGGGAGCTCTGACAATTCTTACACAGGCCTACCACTGCAGCCTGCGTGAAATAACGTCCACGTTATTTCACAGCCATTTACCACTGCACTTAAGTAACTTATAATTCACCTATATATCTAACCTTCACCTGGTGAAGGTTGGGTGCAAAGTTACTTGGTGTGTGGGCACCCTGGCACTAGCCAAGGTGCCCCCACATCGTTCAGGGCAAATTCCCCGGACTTTGTGAGTGCGGTGACACCATTACACGCGTGCACTGTACATAGGTCACTACCTATGTACAGTGTCACAATGGTAACTCCGAACATGGCCATGTAACATGTCTAAGATCATGTAATTGTCACCCCAATGCCATTCTGGCATTGGGGAGACAATTCCATGATCTCCCGGGTCTCTAGCACAGAACCCGGGTACTGCCAAAATGCCTTTCCGGGGTCCCCACTGCAGCTGCGGCAGCTGCCAACCCCTCAGACAGGTTTCTGTCCTCCTGGGGTCCAGGTAGCCCTGGCCCAGGAAGGCAGAACAAAGGACTTCCTCTGAGAGAGGGTGTAACATCCTCTCCCTTTGGAAATAGGTGTGAGGGCTGGGGAGGAGCAGCCTCCCCCAGCCTCTGGAAATGCTTTGATGGGCACCGATGGTGCCCATCTCTGCATAAGCCAGTCTACACGGTTCAGGGATCCCCCAGCCCTGCTCTGGCGTGAAACTGGACAAAGGAAAGGGGAGTGACCACTCCCCTGACCTGCACCTCCCAGGGGAGGTGCCCAGAGCTCCTCCAGTGTGTCCCAGACCTCTGCCATCTTGGAAACAGAGGTGTTTGTGGCACACTGGACTGCTCTGAGTGGCCAGTGCCAGCAGGTGACGTCAGAGGCTCCTTCTGATAGGCTCGTACCTCTCTTGGTAGTCAATCCTCCTTCCTAGGTAGCCAAACCTCCTTTTCTGGCTATTTAGGGTCTCTGCTTTGGGGAATTCTTCAGATAACAAATGCAAGAGCTCACCAGAGTTCCTCTGCATCTCCCTCTTCACCTTCTGCCAAAGGATCGACCGCTGACTGCTCAGGATGCCCGCGAAACCGCAACAAAGTAGCAATATGACTACTAGCAACCTTGTATTGCTTCATACTGCCGGCTTTCTCAACTGTTTCCAGGTGGTGCATGCTCTGGGGGTAGCCTGCCTTCTCTCTGCACCAGGAATTCTGAAGAAATCTCCTGTGGGTCGATGGAATCTTCCCCCTGCAATCGCAGGCACCAAAAGACTGCATCACTGGTCCTCTGGGTCCCCTCTCAGCACAACGAGCGTGGTCCCTGGAACTCAGCAACTCTGTCCAAGTGACTCCCACAGTCCAGTGACGCTTCAGTCCAAGTTTGGTGGAGGTAAGTCCTTGCCTCCCCACGCTAGACTGCATTGCTGGGTACCGCGTGATTTGCAGCTGCTCCAGCTCCTGTGCACTCTTCCAGGATTTCCTTCGTGCGCAGCCAAGCCTGGGTCCCCGACACACTAACCTGCAGTGCACAACCTTCTGAGTTGTCCTCCGGCGTCGTGGGACTCCCTTTTGGGCAAAAAAGACTGTCGCACAGGGCGCCACCAGTACTAATGCCAGCTCTGGATGCTATCACTCCCATTACAGTAGTAAGATAGTTAGCGATTGGTTTTTTGAGTAGATATATCCCCCTTTCTCTCTTGAAGTCCTGAGGATTACAAAACAAATTTGAATATCAGGACCAAAGGGAGGTGGCCCAATCCAGTCTTGTAGAGGTGCGGACGGGTGCAGAGAGTCCCGCTATGGACCTGGTCTTTGCCCGGGCACATGCTTGGGCTCGACCCAGGCTGGTTGCACAGAGGGTGGAATAAATGTGCCCACTCGACACTCCAAGCCTCTCCTTCTATGCCAGCAGTAGTCTTGGACACAGAGCGGGTGATTCCAACTCTGGCGGGCGGCTACCACCGCCCGCCAGGCGGAAACCGCCATTTGGCCGCCACGCGGGCAAAATTCCGCGGCCCCCATTCTGACAATCCCGCTGGGCCGGCGGGCGCTAACCACGTTAGCGCCCGCCGGCCCAGCGGGAATGAGGCCGCAACACAGGAGCCGGCTCCGAATGGAGCCGGAGGTGTTGCGGCGGTGCGACGGGTGCAGTTGCACCCGTCGCGCTTTTCACTGTCTGCCATGCAGACAGTGAAAAGCAGGCTGGGGCCCTGTTAGGGGGCCCCAGGACACCCGTTACCGCCAGCCTCTTTCTGGCGGTGAAAACCGCCAGAAACAGGCTGGCGGTACGGGGTCAGAATCCCCAGGGCAGCGCTGCTTGCAGCGCTGCCCTGGCGGATTCTCCCAGCCGGGGCAAAAACGGCGGATGACCGCCGGCCCCGGCAATCCGACCGCGGCTTTACCGCCGCGGTCGGAATAGGGATTGAAGCACCGCCAGCCTGTTGGCGGTGCTTCCGTCATTCGTGGCCCTGGCGGTCCAAGACTGCCAGGGTCAGAATGACCCCCAGAGTCTTTGCCTCCAGGCTTCCACTAGTTTGAATCCAAAATATAAGTCCCTTTTAACACTATTAAGCTTTTATATAGTGATAAGTGTTAGTGCAAGTTGGTGACACTTTGGACATAACCCACATTGACATATTTGCATACCCAAATGTAATTTGAACATGATATTGGGAAAGTGTCAACTTGCATGAATCAGACTAGTTTTTTTCACATATATTTGCATACTCCTCTTTTACTTTTGTTAGCGGTTTTAATCAACTTATTCACACACACGTAATTCATTATTCGCACACCTCGTTTGTATATAAGCTGAAACATTAAGAGAAATGCTTTCTTGATTTGCGTTCAAGAATAATTCAACAATTCAACTATAGTTCACTGGTACGACTCACCTACACAATTTATTTACTCCCTCTTTCAATCCACACATTTGAGCCTTTATTTTGTAGGTATTATTGACAGTGCAACTCGTATGAAAATAGGAAAAAGTAACAGGCAGACAACATGACTCTTATTAGCAAGTCCATTAGTATGAAATTCTCTGGCATATTCCCTAGAAGAACTCAACAGCAGAGATTTTCATCATACTAGGCAAAAAAGGCAAAAAACATTTGACCTTTTGATGGCTTTCATCCCCTGAGAAAAACACACATTTCTGGACTTGTGAGCTAGCGCCACCTGGAGATAGCAGTAGTCAAATCTTGCTGTAAGGAAAGGTCTCTTTTTGCATGACCCCTACATCTTCAGTTGTGGACTGATGCTGTTGTTCTTTCGACCCTGTTACACTGGGCCCCAGCTAACCAGGCCCTAGTTTCTGTGCTATGACCCCTAAAACATGTGTACAATTGATTAATCCCTGATTGAAATATGTAACCTACTTGCAGTATATGGTACCTTGTGAACTCAGGGCATGTAAGTTAAATGGCTCTACAGCACTGAAGCACCTATTGTTTCACCGCTAAATGGACCATGTAAAACATGACTCTAGGCCTGTCACATCTGCCTAGCATGGCAGTTTCAAAATTTCAAATTTGACCTGTTGCAAGCACCCTATTGACAGCAGTAAACCTTCCTTTTAATACTTATATGTCACACACTGTTAGGCCATAACTGACCATAGGACAGTGTACATGGCATTTAAAAGGTAGAACGTATGTTCTTAAGTTTTACATGTCCTGGCAGTGAAAATCTCTAAAGTCATTTTTCATTGTTGCAAGCATATCTCACCACTTTATAATGCATAAAGCAATAGCTAAAACCATGATTCAAATGCTCAATTTATTAGGAATTTAAACTCCAATCTCATGGTCAAGTAGGATTTTAAATTAATATTTTGAAAATGCAACTTTTAGAAGGTTGGCATTTTTCTGGCTAATGCCTCTAGTAGTCCATTCAGAGTTAATCCGGAACTGTCACCTGGCAGCCTGCTGGGAGGTGTGAATGCCTCCCAGATAAGGAAACTAAAGGGCCTTGACTGGGAGAAGGTGTGACCTCCTTCTGACAGATTGGTCTGGGTAATGTGCCCATCAACTGCACAAGCTTCAAAGCGGCCTCCCCTGTCACAAGCAGATATGACTCACAGCTGGGCCAGCCCATGTCCAAGTAGCCAGAGTGCCACCAATCTAATTGACCTGTTCCTGAACTAGTCTGCAAGGGAAGCTCCTCATTTCCATAGACACACCTCACAGTTATGCCTGGAGGAAGAAAGATTCTGCCATGTTGGATTTTGAAAGAGCAGGGCATGGTGGGATTGTTTAGGACCAAACCCCTAGATCATTATGTCAAAGTGGGTAGGGCTACCACTAGGATCTGTTTCCTCACCAGCCGAGTGGTTTCCCCCACCCACAAACTAGTGGCAGTCATAAAAGAGGCAGCTTTGGATACCTCCTTGAGAACATCTCTTGACCAGTGGAAGACGATGTAGTGTCTTGTGAGTTAGCCACTATGGGACCCTTTTGGTTCCTGATGGACTCCGTAGAACTGTGACATAAGTGCCCTGAAAGATACTGCAACTGGCAATACAATAGGGGATACGTAACCCAAAGAACCAATAGTGCTCCCCCACAGAGTTTGCTGTGGTCCAGAAAACTGCTTCTTTGTGACACACGTGCCTCAATCGAAGTGAAGATCGACATTTGCCGTATGTGGAGTCAAAGGGCCACTCCAGCCGGAGCCATACATTCGAAGAAGACGAAGGCCCTTTAGAGAAATTTCGGTATCATTGGCCAGGAACCTGCTGTTGAGGCCGTGAAAGAGGTACCATGCCACAATGCAACACAGAGCCATAAGATATTCGGAACAATAACGCTAAAAGCAGCAGCATTCACCAAGTACAAAGAAATGCTAAAGGCAGCAATAATCAGATGCATAAAATAAAATAAATGGTGACAGACAGGTGCAAGAGAACTCTGTGAGTGGAAGCAGATAAATGCAGAGAAACATTAGAGGTGATGGTAATGAGCTATATAGGGAATACAATCACGCTTACCAGAACTGGAGTAAAGAGAGACGTCCGACCTCAGTACCAGAAACCGCAACCCAAGTGAAAACATGTGGGTTGTGCTTATAGGACGGCCAATCCTTCAAGAGACACAGCACTGAAGTTGCTGGATGGGGCTCCGTACAACTAAAAAATTCTTTGAGAAGTTAAAAGGTTCTAATGGCAGCGAAGAAACAATCCAAAAGATTTCAAATCATTCACGACGATCCTGATGCCAGCACGTTGCAAGGCCTTTGAGATGGTGTGAATGAAGCAGGTCCCAGCAGACACCAGTTGGTGCTGGGGAGAACCCCACCTTCAACGTTAGCAAGTTCCACAAATAGTAATAATGCTGCTTCCTTCTTAAAACCACCACTTCCATTCAATATCACCAAAAAGCAAAATATAAGTGACAGATGGACTGCCTTGATAGAAACTTTTGATAATTTCATTGATGCACAGGAAGGCACAGACAACAAAAAGATTGTCAAATACCTCAAAAATCTTAGAGATGAAGGACTAACAGAAGTACTAAAGGAGATACCACATGCTGATGAAGTATCATACATTCTAATAAAAGAAGCGCTAAATCTCAAGTTCAATCCAATGCCGAATGCTTATTATGAAAGATATATTTTGAATCAGGAAAGGCAAAGAGCTGGTGAAACAATTAACAAAGTTGTTGAGAGACTTGATATGCTCATCAAACATTGTATGTTCAATTAATTCAATGATGAATAAGCTGTACGCCTCAGAGTTATAGATGGTTGTTTGTCAGATTCATTCACACAATGAATGGTGGGAGAAACACTAAGGGCCTGATTTAGAGTGTGGCGGATGGGCTACTCTATCACAAGCATGACGGATATCTTGTCCGTATACTACTATTTCCATAGGATAAAATTGAATCGTAGTACTGAGGATGGGATAAAGGTCATGTTTGTGACGGAGTAACCCCCACCTGCCCTCAGTCTGGGGTGAGTACTCATGGCTGCCAGAGCCAAGAAACATGCAGATCGGCAAGCTGCTGACATGGAGGCCAGAGGTGCCCACAGTGAGTCAGTCATGAATATGAAAAGTACGCAAAAACACAAGGTCAAGAGGCGCAGGGTGATGTCTCTAAAGAAAAATAAATGGTGCTCCAGATGTGGATTTTCGTTTCCACATGAAGGTGAATGTCCTGCCATTGGATAAATATGCAAGGGCTGTGGAAAAGAGAACCATTTTGTAATGGTTTGCAAGGTGAAGTAGAAACTATGTGTGTCACACCGAGAGCACGAAATGGATGCCCCAACATTGCAGAAGCAACGCTCTATGCACACCCACAAGGCCAAGCAGCAACATCAGCTGAGGCAAATTTACACTAAACAAAGTCAATCGTCATCTAAATCTTTGTCCAAGAGTTCAGCAGTTGCAATGTTAAGTGACAGTGAGGAAGATGGATGTGCGATGTTGATGTTTACTTCAGAAAAACATGCACATGTCGGACTGGCCACATGCAAAAAAAAATACGAGTCAAAGAAAAGTCGACAAGCAAAATCACCCAATAACGTACTTCAAGGTACTGCGTCAAGTGCTTGTTTACTCAGTTTCAATACTGCTGCTGAAATAGGACTGACATTTGTGAACTACACAATGAATGCTCATCATAAATTAATAAATCAATTCTCTTAATTGTTTCATGGATTGGGAAAGCTTAAGATCATGAAAGTGAAACTGCATATCAATGAGAACGTTCATCCTGTTGCTCAAAGGCTTAGACAAATTGCATTTCACTTACAAGAAGCTGCTGAGAAAGAGCTTGAAACATTACTAAAGCATAATATCATTGAGCGATCTAGTGGTCCAACTCTGGGTTTCATCCATAGTGGTAGTACCCAAAAAGGACAGTGAAGGAGCTGTATGCATCTTTGTTAATATGGGTCACGCTAACAAGGCAATTGAAACTGAATACATCCTGGTCCGCACATTTCTGATATGATCACACAGTTAAATGGTGCCAAAGTCTTCTCTTGCCTTGATCTGAACAAAGGGTATCAACAATTAGATCTTGAAGGATATTGCAAGTATATTACTACCTTATCTACTCACATTAGTTTATTCAGGTATAAAAGATGACGTTTTGGTGTTTCATGAGCTGCAGAACTTTTTCAAGATATCATACGATGTATAATACAGCCCGTCGCCAATGCTTTCAACAAATTCAAAAATAACAGATGATGGACGGAATGCAGAATAAATTAAACATTCACCCTGAGTCACAGACCTGGGTTTAATCCATTGTTTTTTTGCTTAACATGCCATTCCAGTTTGGACCCAGCCATATGCAAATCCGTCTTGGCCCTGCTCCCCATGGGAACAGTCCAGCCTGAACAGCAAGGCCAGGTCCTCTCTGGACTGAAAACAAGCATCCTGAGACCGGTTTTGGGGTATCACCCCTCATCCGCCAGGCTATCTTGAATCTGGTGGTATAGCAAGCATGGGTCCCATGTCTGGGTATACCCTTTCCACTTAGGGCCACAAATGCAAAAAGAACAGATGATGAACGGAATACAGAATAAATCAAACATTCACCCCCCCCCAGTCAGATATTTGGGTTTAATCCATTATTTTTTTGCTTGCCATGCCATTGCAATGCTTTAAACTACAGTAATGCCATACTAGTCTTTGGGGGCCACACAAAAAGAACATGCTAAAGCCTTTACACAAGATAGTCAACAACTTGCTGATGCAGGTCTAACTTTGAATGCAGATAAGTGTGAGTTCCACAAAACAAAGCTCACATTCTTTGGAAATATGTTTTCTGATGGGGGTATGACACCACATCCAGCCAAAGTAGAAGCCTTGTCAGCCACCAATCCCCCACAAGATGTTACCATGTTACATTCATTACTTGGCAAGGCCAGTTACTGTTCTATATACATATTTGACTTTGCACAGTAAGTTCTCCCTTAATAGACTTAACAAAAAATGTTCCATTTTATTGGTGACATGAAGGTGAACAAAGCTTTAGGACAGTCAAACATGCAATGGAGAACGCCACTGAAATGGCCTACTTTGGCCGAAGCTACATACAGAGGTTGTTGTTGACACAAGTCTGGTTGGGTTGGGCACGATCCTTGCCCAACACAGTGGACACTGAAATATCCGAAGACATATTGTGGCATATGTAAGCAGAGGTTTGTCACAAACTGAACGTGCCTATGCACAACCTGGAAAACAAAGTTTAGCAGTTGTGTGGGCTTGTGAACATTTCCACATGTTCTTATATGAAAACCGCTCACTCTTGTAACTAACTGATCATTAAGTTTTGCTTACCATCTTTGGCAATCCAAAGGCAAAGATGTCTCCCAGATTGAACGTTGGGGTTTGCGACTACAGGAATTTGACTATACTATCGTGCACCGACCAGGGAAACATCAAAACCATGCTGATTACTTTTCACAAGTGCCAATACAATATCATGGTAACCCTTCCAAAGCGGCTATAGCCTACATTAACTTCATCGTAAAACACTCCTGCTGCTATATTTTTGGAACAAATTATTACTGGAATGAACAAAGAGAGTGACATGTTGATACTGAAGGACATATTTGCATATCAGTTCCAGAAACAACACACTCCACCACATTCTACACGACAGTAAATATCAGAAGTTCTAGAATATAAAAGTTGAACCATCCATTACTCAAGAAGGTATTGTCTTACGAGGTTCAAGAATTGTCATACCAGAGAGTAGGTAACAACAAGTATTGAAAGTAGCCCAGGTAGGACATCATGGAATTGCTGTCACAAAATGAGCTCTCCAAGACCAAGTTTGGTTTCCTCATCTTGGTGAAGGAGTTGAAAAAGAATTGAAGGCCTGTCATATTTGGCTTATTTCCCACTCAACATGCCCTGAACACGTCAGATTTACCTAAACATGTATGAGAGAGTATTGCTGTTCATTTCTGTGGTCCTTTTGACAATGGACATCACCTAATGGTGATTATGGATGAATATTACCATTTTCTACTAGTAGAAGATCTCTCATCTGTCACTCAAGAAAAAGTCATTGAGAGATTATATGGCATTTTTGCAATATGGGGTGTTTCTTCAATTCTAAATTCTGACACTGGTCCACCTTCGACAGTGAATTCCGAGACTTTTTGTACTCATCTCAATGTGAGGCATCAGAAAATCACACATTTTTGGTCACAAGCAAATGGTGTTGTCAAACGCTTTATGAGCACACTTAAGAAGACAGCTACAGTGTGCTAAATTGAAGAAGCTTAATCTGAAGCCAGCTCTCCATGCTACTCTTCAAGCCTCGACTCCTCATTCAATGACAGGTGAAAGTCCTGTCACACTGATGTGTGGGAGAGCCATGCCGATCAAGTAACCACAATGGACCAACAGGAGATCTACAACAGATGGTAAACTTTTTCAAAAATACCTGGGTCATAAACAAAAGATGAAAGTATATGCTGACAAATGTCGATGTGCCCACAACATTACTTTCAATAAAGGAGATCGAGTATTGGTGCGACAACTGAGAAAATGTAAGTCTGATGCTCCCTTTGATGTTGAACCCTTTGAAGTTGGGACTATCAAAGGACACATGGTGACTGCTCACCATCCTAGAAAGTCCATTACGTGAAATTCTTCGCACTTCAGACATGTGTCTTCATTCTCCAGTTCCTAATGTCAGAAGTGAGACTGGTTCAATTGAGTCTACAGAGCGCCCTCTGACTGCATTTGACCCCACGTCATGACCATCAGTCATGGATGCTTTTCTTTTCCCTTCCCAGCCTAAGAGGACATGATCTGATTGTTTAGTTCAAGCTCCAAGGTGACCTAGTGACCTATTGAGGAATTGTTTTATATATATATACATATATATATATGTACATATATATATATTTAGATATGTAAATCAAATTTATTTTTCATTTAACAACAGGGGAGATGTAGTCTCTTGTAAGTTAGCAATGATGGGCCCCTTCTGGGTCCTGATGTAGTCCGTAGAACTGTGACCTAAGTGGCAAGGTGTGGTGAATAGATTTCATGTTTAGAATCCTGAGTTCAGGCTTGCATGCAGAAGAATAAAGACATGTAGGACCAAGCTCCATGTGTGGCGTGTTCATTTACGAGTACCCAGGCTGGGGAGCATGCTACAGACACTAGGACTCCACCTACTGTTGAACCTGTGGTGAGAAACTTCATGAGCTGGATCTGTTCTCACTTGTACCCAGGATTGCAAAGTGGACTCTAAGTATCAGTTGGCTGACCTCCTGTTAAGCTACAACAAAAGGTTGCTGACTTTCTGTCAAGCTTCAAGAAGCCTACCTTCCTGAAGAGCCTAGCTGACCAGTTTCAACCGAACAGGCCCTGGACCCTGCTGGTGGCTTCCCATGGAGTGAGTCATAATCCCCAAGTGGTGTCCTTAAGGTCCTGGGGTCCTTGGCTGTTAATGTGTACTCCTCTTACCTAATATTGAAAGCTGGGACGTAGAGACATTTTCAAGGATTTTTGCCAAAAGAACTACAGGCCTCTACCAGACCTATGCTGAGCTGCAGCTTCTGACATCGAACTTCCAGTCTAACTAGTTTGGTCCACTGAAAGGATCCTGACTTCCAAAAAAGTTTCTAAATCCAAACGTAGAGGACTTCATCAAAACTAATGTCAAGCAGCACCCCCTCCCTCAGATGATACTTTCCTTTGCCTGATCCTCAGACTATGCCTGCTCGGAGTTTTTCCCCCGTACATGATGAAAGCCTCGAAATTCCCACCATAGCTGAGGCTCCCACCAAAGTATTGTGCTTTATCTGGCCAACATCGATGATTATCTCTTCAGATGCAGCTAGCAACCCAACCTGCAGATGGACTACTATACACTTCAACTAATAATCGACTTTCCCGCTTGGTTATGGAAGTTCTAGCACAGAAAATATGTCAGTTTCCCATTTATGGACATATTAATTGAGCCTGGAATATATTTATGCATGACAAAAAAGATATTCATTCACAGACTGTCTCATCTTTCATCATGCTTACATCACTTAATATGAAAGAAATAAACAACCAAAAAAATAAGGACCTGATTATTTTAGAAACAGACATCTCTGCTGCGATAGCGGCCTGGCCATAGAAACTGTTGTGTTGTTGTTTTATTGATCTGGATGACTCTATGGTTGCAGCCATGCTCTGTTTGTACATTTGCACATACCTGTGTTGTGCAAAACTTGTTACACATTAAAAACTATGGGCCTCATTACGAGTTTGGGGGTCAGACAAGCCGACTGCAAGACTTGCGGTGATAGACTGCCGCAGACCTGGTGGTCTCTCCGTCAGCCCCATTACAAGGTCTCCACTGGGCTGACCGGCAGAAACCAAGGTTTCTGCCGGTCAGCCCAGTGGAAACTGTGCGGAGTCATTGGTCTCGGCTCCACATGGAGCCGAGGCCAATGCTGTTGCACGGGTGGGCATTCTGATGGTGCAGGGCGGGGGGGCCCTGTACAGCCCATGCTACATGTATGGGCAGTGCAGGGACACCCTGTGGTCCCAGCACTGGCTTTCCACCAGCCTGTCCATGGTGGGGTCCCCCCATAGAAGGGTTGGCAAAAATCTGAGTTGTAGTCAGTCAGGCGGCGCTCAGTTCGGTGCCACCCTGGCTGAGTACAACTCCAACCGCTGTCACCATGTCGAGAACCTTGTTTCTGGTGGAGACAGCGGTCTTTAGGCAGGTCCGCCTGCCAGGGTTGTAATGTGGTGGCAGGACCACCACAGTTGCAGCGGTCCGACCATCACCGCGAGGCTGGTGGTCCTTGGACTGCCAGCCTCATAATGAGTCCCTATGTTTGATAACTGTTTACTGGAGTCTTGGGCAGTCAGGTGGCACATCCATGGCAGGTACTGTTGCTTACCCTTGGTTGGTCCCTCCACCTAAGTTTGGTGGAGTAGGTTGGGGTTTTAACCACGTGTAGTAAATACCGTTACCCCTGGATGAGTTATTTAATAAGTATGGTAAATACCTCCTATTTCAAATTTAGGACATAACCTGCAAATCCCAATATTGATCAGAATGGAATCCGCGTGCAATTCCTTTTTCCTGTGCATTTACTGCCCAATACATTTCGGAAGTTATGACTTTCTGGAGTCAGCAGAAAAGTGTAAGAATGCAATCATTAGGACACAATTGATATTTCCAAACCCTGTGCAAACCACTGTCTGTATTGTGATTGGATTGAAATTTAGCTCTGAACCTGTAATGAGGACCATAGTATTCCAGGCATCAGGTACACTTGCCTGCTGACTAGATATCCCTTTGTACACGTGAGGCTCCAAATGTAGCTACATCTGTAGTTAATGCATAGTTCCAAAGCCGGTAACAAGCAATTACAATGAATTAACTGGATGCCCACTAAGAGGTATATTTCTGAAAGCGAACAGATCTTCATTTCCATCTTACATTGGATATAGAAAAGGAAGGACAGAAATAATTAATGATGCCCATAAAAAACTAGGCCTTAGAGCTCTCTTGGACTAGGTTAGGTCCCCTAACAATATTATGGATGCTTGCACAATAAGGTAATATACTCTAGCCAAATTGTGACTACGGATAAAAGGGGTGGCAATTCACAGCAAGGTATGTGACATATTGGGTTAATATAGTCTCTGTTTGCAATCAGTTATGGTACAGAGAAGCCAGAGAGAATGCAACAAAGTACCAAATTTGCTATGACAGGACTGCCGTTTGTCCTCCTTTACCATTTGCCCTGTAGAACGACTTGATAGCTTAGTGGGTATGAGCTCTAGCATCTGTGATTCCAACAAAACCAGCTAGAATATTGGGAAATCTAACAGTCCCCCACCCTAACTGGGTCAGGGACGCGTCCGAAATTAAATTTAGTCAACCAGTGGGCATGCTTTGGTGTCCAGACAATGGGTCTACTGAGATCTTGTCGTAAGTTGTCCAGGACCCCTAAGCATAGTCCAGAGGAAGATTAGTCAAGGTGTCCCCCTGGTTATTAGTCAATGCAATGGACTGCTGCGTTGGCAGTACTAGCAGCCACAGTTAAGTATGGTGTGAGAGTTCGAAACCACATCACAGAGCTAGAAGTCGCAGTCAAAATGTTTAGTTTATATAGGCACCCGTGGGGCTGGAGGCACATACAGGCTTACCCTGTGTGACTGGATTTTGAAAGACAGAGATAGGGTTCAAACAATAATTAAAATATCAATAGGTCTGGAATCATAAGGGAGTAACATAAACCCAGAAAATGCAGAATAGTGGTGAACAACTGTAGTCAACGGAATATTACCTAAGGCCTGAGGTGCTGAGGAAAAACCTCAGTGTAAGATGGACAGGAAGTGTTCATCTAGGATGACTGATGTCGTCGGGGATTGCGCATAATGCAGCCTATCACAGGAGCACTGCTGGAAACCTCATCCACAAGTACTAACAGACCTGAGTAAGATTCAGGTTCGGAAAAATCTATTGTTGATTACTTACAATGAAACTCTATTCGGACACGACATACAGTCAAAATTCAAAAGATAATAATATGTTTGAAAAGACCTGTCTCAAAAACGAGACCACGTTGGATAGGTTACATACAGAAAGTAATAAAATGTTATTCTCAGCACACCAGTGCCAGTGGTCATGTATTCATATAATAAATAAATATATCACTATTCAGGTCATTGCCACCTCCGTAAATCCGGGAAATCAAGCTTGCATTTTAGAATCCTACCAATTGAGCGTGAATGCACCAGCCTCTTTAAACCTGCAGATGCCATAATCCAGGAACAATGGCCTCACCCAAAGCCTGTGCTCTGATATATGTGCAGGACGTAGGCAATCAGTGGAGCCAGTTCACGAGGCCATTTCGGTCATTTAAAGCTATTAGAATTTCACAGAAGAATTCCTAAAAGGCGTAAAAGCTTCAGAGAAATCTGCAGCCACTATCCCGGTATGCAGCAAAATATTGATGCGTTAAGATCGTGTCTTAAAGCCCATTTAATAAAACAAGCCATTTGATAAAAATATCACTCCATTGGAGTTAAAGAAAATCTGCACCCAATACAGTAATAGTTTTGTGAATGATAAATTAGCTCACAATATTTTTTCACACAATATAATCCACATGCAAAAGGTGGAAGTGGGAGTGTCATAGTATGCATTGTATTGAAACTTTGTGATCGCCCACTGAGTTTGCTGAAGTTCCCAAACTCCAGTCCCACCATTTACCTCCATGAAAATGATCAGAGTTTTTTTCAACTGAAGATGTGTAAATACCCTTCCAGGGTGAGAAGCATGGACGTCATTTAGGGGTCGCAGCTGCGACCCCTGGCTTGCTGCTTGCAACCCCTGACTCTGCCTTTGCTACCCCTGGCCTCAGAAGTGGCAAGATCGGTGCCTAGAACACAGGAGCAGTTCGTCCTAGTAGACACTGGTTGAAGCTTCTTGTTCCTGGATTTCTGTCAAATATTTATTATACTAATAACGAATAATATAATTCAGTAGAAGTGTTTAATAAGGACTATAATTAGAAGGCATATCACCCTATCTGGCAGCAAAGGTGAGTAAAAAATGCTTTAAATCTATTGTACACATGTTTGCAGGTAGTGTGATTATGTGAGAGAGTGCGTGAATGTGTGTGTGTCAAATGGTGTGTGATGTCACTTCCGCTATCCCAGGCTTTTTGGTGAATTGACGCCCATAGTGAGAAGGGGCACCTCCAGACTTGGGAGGAATATGTGTAAGGGGGGCTCTCCACAAATAAAAGATTTTCTCTTTTTCTCCAATGGGAGTGCGGTGGGCGTGGTTAAAAGCCCACAGCGAGATTACAGCAGGCTGGAGTGCTTGCGCTGGACCCTAAAAGTACCACTCTCCATTTAAAAAGAATACACAGCGATTTGCCGGAAGACACCCAGCCTGACATTTGACCTGTCTTTGAACGCACAACAAATGTGACAAGATGCCCAGAAAAATGTAAAGGAATTTTAATGCCCATTCCCGTTTTGAACCCTACTCTATTTTGGGGGTGCTGCAGCAGCACCTGCATCTCTATTTTCAGCACATATAGCCCAGGCCAGAAACCATGGAAATGTCCCACATTAGTGTCGGACAATGTAAACTCAGCAGATCATACTCACCACCACCAATCCACTCTGCCTGTGCCGCCCTCTTTCCTGGTGGCTCCACGACACTGGAGAAAGCCCCACACAGTTTTTGTCTAAGCCTCAAGGTCACACTGCCTCCGAACAGAAGCACCCAGAAAGCCCTGTGCACGTTTGCAAGGGGCAGCCAGCGAGGGTTTATGTATCCTGTTCTCTTCCTCTGACTCTGCCAGAGGTTGACTGGTGAGTCTGGACAAATGGCTTTTGAACAGACAGACGGCCCAGGGACAGACTCTTGTCTCCCGAACCCCAGGAACAGGAAGGGACACCAGCATAAGCCCTCATACTCATACAGCACTGCTCTCCTTGAAGGCAGCCCACCCTGCCCTTTTCTCACCTATGTTACAGGCAGGCGGCAGCAGGAAGATTTCAAGAGCTGGGCTTGTCTCCCCCCAGAGCAGTGAGTGGACCCTCTTCTAGCTGAACCCATTGATTTCCACGAGGAAAGCCGTCCCTCCCATCCTGGGGTCCACAGTGGCTTATTCGAAGCTTTATTGGGGCTTTAGCCACGCCTGCCCTAACTGAAGTGCATAATCACAATCACATTAAATAAAGCGCATACACGCAGCCACTTACTACTGCAAAACAAAGTCAACTCTTGGACATCTGTAATCTGTGCAGCAGGTGTGAAATGCAAATGGTTCATCAGCCAAGGCTGTGTGCACAGCTCTGAGCTCAGGCAGAGCAGCCAGCACACCAAGAATAATTAAGGCTATTCTCTGAGGGGCGCAGGAGGGGGCGTTGGGGAAGAGGGTACAGAAGAGATGTGAGGGAGGGGTTCCTACATATCACAGAGGAACTACTGGGGAGACCTGGCATGCATTTGCATTTTATTTCAAGCTTATGCTCCCTCCCACATGGAGCACAAGCATTAAATAATATGCAAATACGTGCCAACATGGCAGGGAAGGAAGGGCAGCATATTATTTAATGCTTATGCTACATGCACGGAGCATAAGCATTAAATAATATGAAAATGCCTGCCATAGAGACGGTGAGGGCAGGGGCCACGGGGGCAGAGCAGACCAACCACCCCTAGGGCAGTCAAATGTGTAGCACGTTTGTGCTGCAAGACCGAATGATGGGGTGGGTGATGTTAATATTTTAAAAAGTAAAACAGTTTCACATAAGCGAGCCGACGGCCACTATGAGCGTGAAGGAGACATACAAAAGGAAACAGAAGTTGGCTCGCAGTCACACGTATCAGCAAAGGTGCCCTTATCCATGTAAGCGGCAAAAGAGCAATTATCCATGTAACAAGGTCGATGTCATGCAAAGAGCTTCACTACTGCCCAGCGAGATCGCGCTGCACAGGAAATAAAAAAAAGAAGTAGTCCAGAAGCCATGCGGAAAACACTTAACCTCGTATGTTTTCAGAAGTTTACCGGTGCTCTCAAGGAGGGCTAAACACCGGAAAAGGCATGACGTGTGCATGTCTTTCACTAATTAAATCAAGTGAATTTTAAAAGGCAAGCCCATGAACCAACCAAACTGATGGGCATGACATGGGCATGGTTAAAAGCCCATAGAGAGATTACAACAGGAGCCAGAGCGCTTGTGTGCTCGACCCTAAAAAATGTGCAGTTGCACGACAGACTTTATTTCCCTGGGGGTGGCTATTATGAATCACCGACACAACATCAAATTCAACAATATTGTGTCAAAAATATAATTTACAAAAAAATTGTGTGCCTCTCCTAATAACGGTAAGTACAAAAATATCCCAAAAACTATAGTTTCACACTAATATTGTTAGAAAATATTTAAAATATTGTTTCTTAATATATACATAGCTTACCCCCTAGGGTGCCCAGGACAAGCTGGTCTTGCCCTCGGCAACGGTTGCCAGCTGCCGAGGATGAGACCAGATTGTCCTGCTATGGGCCCTTGGGGGGAGTGCTAGCGCTCCCCCCAAGGGCCAAGCAACCCCTCCCCTGGGCAGGCATGGAAGGGGAATCGCTTCCCCTTCCAGCCTCACCCCCTGACCCCCCTGTGGTGTCTGATGACTTCAGCATGCGATCAATGCACCCTGCATTATTTTCTTACCCCCAATGCCCTGCAAACCTCCAACTTTGCTGGAAATCACACATTTTTCCCACATTTTTGTGATGGAACCTTCTGGAATCTGCAGGAATCCACAAAATTCCTACCACCCAGCATTGTCTCATGTACACCGATAAAAAGTCTGCTCCACTTGTCAACCTTCAAATGTTTTTTTTCAAACTGCCCTTTTGGCCCAACTTTGGTTCCCCATCAATTTCGACATGTTTTTGGCTCTTCTCTGCCACAGACAGTTGGCCCTCCTACACAAGTGAGGTATCATTTTTACCGGGATACTGAGGGGAACATTGGGTGGTGGGAAATTTGGGGGAAAAATGTGTTTTTGTTAGCTAAATTTGAGTTTTGCTGAGGATTTTGGGCAAGAAAACATTGGGTGGTGGGAAATCTGTCCCGGTACGGTGACCCCCCACAGAAATGGGGGAAAATGTGTTTTTTTAATCTAAATTTGAGGTTTGCTGAGGATCCTGGGCAAGAAAACATTGGGGGATCCATGCAAGTCACACCTCCCTGGATTCCCTTGGGTGTCTAGTTTTCAGAAATGTTTGGGTTTGGTAGGTTTCCCTATATGGCTGCTGAGCCCAGGACCAAAAACGCAGGCCCCTCTCCCCCGCAAAAACAGGTAGTTTAATATTTGATCATTTTCATATGTCCACATGGTGTTTTGGGGCATTTCCTTTCGCGGGCGCTAGGCCTACCCACACAAGTGAGGTACCATTTTTATCAGGAGACTTGGGGGACTGCTGGGTGGAAGGAAATTTGTTGCTCCTCTCAGATTCCGGAGCTGAAATGTGAGGAAAAAGTGTTTTTTGGTCAAATTTTGAGTTTTGCGAAGGATTCTGGTGAGAGCCCCACAAGTCACCCCATCCTGGATTCCCCTAGGTGTCTAGTTTTAAAAAATGCACAGGTTTGGTAGGTTTCCCTAGGTGCCGGCTGAGGCCAAAATACACAGCTACACACTTTGCACAAAACAGGTCTGTTTTCTTTGGGAAAATGTGATGTGTCCACGTTGTGTTTCAGGGCATCTCCGGTTGCGGCCGCTAGGCCTACCCACACAAGTGAGGTACCATTTTTATCAGGAGACTAGTGGGAATGCTGGCTGGAAGAAAATGTGTGGTTCCTCTCAGATTCCAGAACTTTCTGTCACCGACATGTGAGGAAAAAGTGTTTTTTGGGCAAATTTTGAGGTTTGCAAAGGATTCTGGGTAAGAGAACCTGGTGAGAGCCTCACAAGTCGACCCACAATGGATTCCCTTAGGTGTCTAGTTTTTAAAAATGCACGGGTTTGGTAGGTTTTCCTAGGTGCCGGCTGAGGTAGAGGCCAAAATCCACAGCTAGGCACTTTCCAAAAAACACGCCAGTTTTCTTTGGGAAAATGTGTTGTATTCATGTTGCATTTCCTGTCACGGGGATTAGACCTACCCACGCAAGTTAGGTACCATTTGTATCGGGATACCTGGGGGAATACAGAATAGCAGAACAAGTGTTATTGCCCCTTGTGTTTCTCTACATTTTTACCTTCCAAATGTAAGACAGTGTGTAAAAAAAATGTCTATTTGAGAAATGCCCTATAATTCACATGCTAGTTTTGGGACCCCAGAATTCAGAGATGTGAAAATAACCACTGCTTCTCAACACTTGTGCTCATTTTACAAAGGTTTTCTTGATACCTATTTTTCACTCTTTATATTTCACCAAATGAATTGCTGAATACCCGGTATAGAATGAAAACCCATTGCAAGGTGCAGCTCCTTTATTGGCTCTGGATACCTAGGGTTCTTGATGAACCTACATGCTCTATATATACACCCCCAACCAGAAGAGTCCAGCAGACGTAACGGTATATTGTTTTAAAAAATCTGACATCGCTGGACAAAGTTACAGAGTAAAACGTGGCGAAAAATGGCTGTTTTTTTCACCTCACTTTCAATATTTTTTTAATTCAGCTGTTATTTTCTGTAGTAATACCTTGTAGGATCTACCCAAATGACCTTGCTGAATTAAGAATTCTGTCTATTTTTCAGAAATGTTTAGCTTTCCAGGATCCAGCATTGGTTTCACACCCATACCTGCCACTAACTGGAAGGAGGCTGAAAGCACAAAAAATAGTAAAACTGGGGTATGTCCCAGTAAAATACCAAAATTGTGTTGAAAAATTTGGTTTTCTGATTCAGGTCTGCCTGTTCCTGAAAGCTTAGAAGATGGTGATTTTAGCACCACAAACCCTTTGTTGATGCCATTTTAAGGGAAAAGACCACAAGCCTTCTTCAGCAGTCTTTTTTCCCATTTCTTTTTAAAAAAACGAAATGTTTGCTGTATTTTGGCTAATTTCTTGGTCCCCGTTAGGGGAACCCACAAACTCTGGGTACCTCTAGAATCCCTAGGATGTTGGAAAAAAGGGCACAAATTTGGCGTGGGTAGCTTATGTGGACAAAACGTTATGAGGGTCTAAGCGCGAACTGCCCAAAATAGCCAAAAAAAAGCCTGGCAGCTGAGGGGTGAAAAGGCCTGGCAGCGAAGGGTTTAAAGTAGTAAGTCAAAAATATTTTATTATTTTTAAATATGCTGTTAATATAATGTTAAATAAATCTCACAAATATTTAATACTATATATATATTTATGAACACCATGGCCACTGAAATTTTGTGGCAGGGGAGGGTCAAATTGTGTTGCAGGGTTGAATAAGTTATGTGGCAAGAAAAGGAAAATTATGCATCCTAGTGCGGCACATTTTGGTATGGTATTACTTCTTTATTTTGATATTTTTAAACTTAACACTGTCTGGGCTTTGGTTGCATCTCATTATTACCAGTATAATTCCCAAATATAGCAATATGCAACAAAAAGGTGACCAGCCAACCTTTGGAAAGTGCCTTCCACTGCGCAGCAACAACCATTTGAGGTAGGGACACTTTTTTTTTTTTAAATCTGCAGATTATGCAGCAGATGATGGGTTATGTGTTATGTTTCAAATGCAGAAAATCTATGATTATGCGGAAAATCTCTGCGACTGCACAGTCACATCATTCCAGTGGCCCTGAAAAACACACATACATATATATGTGTGTATCTTTATCGTCTATATATAAGATTTATGTCTATTTAGAGTGGTGCATCTGCAGGTCTATGCGCCAACAGCACTGCCATGATTGGCTGGACACAACCTTACACGAAAGTTGCGCCCACCATTTTATCTATCGGCACTCAGTCCGGATGGGGGAAATTCAGATGGAATGGGATATAAGGGATCAGGATAGGGGTATCCTGACCCTATAGAACTGATGGAGGGGTCTGTAAGGGATCCCTCATGGGCAAGTGTAGGAGGCTGGCCTGGTTTGTAGTGGGTACCTTGGGTACTTACACCTTATACCAGGTCCAGTTATCCCTCATTAGTGAAGTAGTAGTGTTCTAGCAGCTTAGGATAATAGAGTTAGCTATAGCAGAGCAGCTTAGGCTGAACTAGGAGACATGCAAAGCTCATGCAATACCACTTATAGTTACACAGTACTTATACACAAGTAAAGACAATACTCAGTGTTACCAAAAATAAAGGTATTTATTAGGGTGACACAGTACCAAAAATATCTTAGAGACAATACTCCTTCTGGAGCTAAGTATTATACACAATATATACACTAGACACCAAAATTAGACAAGTAAATAGTCATAGAACAATGCAAACAATAGGAAATGCTATAGAATGTAATGGGAGAAAATGGGTCTAGGGGCAACACAAACCATATACTAAGAAAGTGGAATGTGAATCACAAATTCACACCTAGAGTAGTGTAGTGTGTGCAGAATCGCTGGGAGACTAAGAATACAGTAAAGAAAAGTAAATTACCCCACCCCAGAGCCCAGAAATGCAGGAGTTAAGTACTGCAAGTTTTCTTAGGACATACTATGCCTCATTTTTGGGATTTTGCAGCATCCAACCAAGCCTGCAAAGAACAACTGCTGGATTATTGGACCTGAAGACCTGCAAAGGAAGGGGACCAATCCCAGAAGTTGAACGAAGTTCCAGGAAGGGCAGGGCCCCTGCCAATCCAGAAGAGGGTGCAAAAAAAGAGTCCCCAGTTAGTAGAAGACTGCAGAAATGCACCCTAAGAAGATGCCAACAGGTTCCAGTATGATGCAAAAAATGTCGCACAGCGTGAAGGTTGTTGCAGATGAAGTTTCATGTTGGAAGGCACCAACAAGCCTTGGCTATGGCAAAAGTATGTTTTTCATCAAAATGGCACTGGATGGACCCAGGAGGGACCTGGGGGCCTCATTCCTGTGTGAGGAAGAAGAAGGAGCTCTCAGCACTTCAGAGAGCCCTCAGGATGCCAGCCAGCACTCCCAGAAGCCACAGAATCCGGGTTCAAAGGAGGTGCAAAATGTGGTTGATGCAGCACAACAAAAGAAGGTCCCACGCCACCGGAGAACAACTCAGCGAGTTGAGCATCACAGGGTTGAGTGCTGGGGACCTGGTCCAGGCTGTGCATGAAGGAATTTTGGCAAGAGTGCACAGAGGCCTCAGGAGGCGAAGAAGACACAATATACAGGGGTACTGTCGTTCTTGGGGAAGGCAAGGTCTTACCTCCTCCAAATTGCATCAGCAGGACCTCAGGACAGTCTATGTCAAATATGTCAACCGTCTGTGTCCTAAGGAGCAAGCTCATTGCCATGAGAGGAGTAACAGGGTACTGGTCATCACCTTGGAGGGTGCCTGCTTGGAGCAGGGGAGTGATTCCATCACTCCACAGGAGATTTCTTTGGTTTTTCTGGTGCAGGATGAAGACAGGGAGTCCCCAGAGCGTGCACACCATGGAAACTGTTGCAGTTGCTGACTTGGAGCTGAGGTTGTTGAAGAAAAGTGTCTCTTGTAGACACTTTGTTGCAGTTACAGCGTTTTTTGGAGCAGGCTGCTGTTGATCCGAGGTCAGAAGAGTTTGAAGTGGTTGCAGAGGATTCCTGAAGGAAACTTGCAAGCAGAATCTGAAGAGAACCCACAGGAGAGACCCTAAATAGCCCTGAGAGAGGGATTGGCTACCTTATCAGGTATGGACCTCTCAGGAGGGGTCTCTGACGTCACCTGCTGGCACTGGCCACTTAGAGCCCTCCAGAGTGCTCCCACACCTTGCAAAGCAAGATGGATGAAGTCTGAGACACACTGGAGGAGCTCTGGGCACCACCCCTGGGGTGGTGATGGACAGGGGAGTGGTCACTCCCCTTTCCTTTGTCCAGTTTCCCCCCAAAGCAAGGGAGAAGGGGTCACTGAACCGGTGTAGACTGGTTTATGCAAGGAGGGCACCATCTGTGCCCTTCAAATAATTTCCAGAGGCTGGGGGAGGCTGCCCCTCCCCAGCCTGTGACACCTATTTCCAAAGGGAGAGGGTGTAACACCCTGCTCACAGAGGAAATGCTTTGTTCTGCCTTCCTGGGCCTGGGCTGCCCAGACCCCAGGGGGACAGAATCCTGTCTGTGAGGTGGCAGCAGCTGTAGTTGCAGTGCAAGCCTCGGAGAACTGGCTTGCGGTACTGGGGGTCCATGGTGGAGCCCCCAGGATGCATGGAATTGGCTCCCCAATACCAGATTTGGAATGGGGGGACAATTCCATGATCTTAGACATGTTACATGGCCATATTTGGAGTTACCATTGTGAAGCTACATATAGGTATTGACCTATATGTAGAGAACGCGTGTAATGGTGTCCCTGTCCTCACAAAGTCCGGGGAAATGGCCCTGAACTATGAGGGGGCACCTGTGCTAGTGAAAGGGTGCCCTCACACTTAGTAACTTTGCACCTAACCTTCAGCAAGTGAAGGTTAGACATGTAAGTTACTTAAGTGCAGTGAAAAAGGCTGTGAAATAGTGTGTGCACTATTTCACACAGACTGCAATGGCAGTCCTGTGTAAGCGTTTGTCTGAGCTCCCTATGGGTGGCAAAAGAAATGCTGCAGCCCATAAGGATATCCTGGAACCCCAATGCCCTGGGTACCTAGGTACCATATACTAGGGACGTATAAGGGGGGTCCAGTATGCCAATAGAAATTGGTAAATAAAGTCACCGGCCTACAGTGACAAATTTAAAAGCAGAGAGAGCATAAGCACAGAGGTTCTGATTAGCAGAGCCTCAGTGACACAGTTAGGCACTACACAGGCATACAAATTAGGCCACAAACTATGAGCACTGGGGTCCTGGCTAGCAGGATCCAAGTGAGACAGGCAAAACACATTGACATATAGGTTTTTTATCTATGAGCACTGGGGTCCTGGCTAGCAGGATCCCAGTGACACAGTAAAAACACACTGACACTCACTCACAAAAGTGGGGGTAACCATGCTAGAAAGAGACTACTTTCCTACAGCAAGAAACTACCCAAAGCATTTTTGGGGGGCACATGAAGATCTGTGGATTCTTCACAGTGCTCAGCACAGCCCCCGTGGGAATCCGTGATGGATCGCAGACCCACTCACACACTCACTCACACACCCATACCCACAAAACCACTACCACACTGACTCACACACCCATTCACATACTCGTACACCACTCACAGATCCACAAAACCACTACCACATCCACTCCCAAACCTGCATAGCTACTCACACATCCACATACACACCCATATACAAACCAACTCACAGACCCACACAGCCACTACCACACACTCACACACCCATTCAGACACTCACACACCTACTCATACATTCATTAACACACCCACAAAACCACTACCACACCCACTCAGAAGCCCACACAGCCACTCACACACCCATTCACATACACACAGCCACTCACACACCCATTCACACACTCATACACCCACTCATATACCAACAAAATAACTACCACACCCACTCACAGGCCTACGCAGCCACTCACAGACCCACTCACACACCCATTCACACACTCATAGACTCACTCACAGACCCACACAGCCTCTCACAGATCCACACAGCCACTCACACAGCCACTCACCCACCCGCTCAAACACCCATTCACACACCCATTCACACAGTCACACACCTACTCATACATTCATTAACACACCCACTCAGAAGCCCACACAGCCACTCACACACCCATTCACATACACACAGACCCACTCACACACCCATTCACACACTCATAGACTCACTCACAGACCCACACAGCCTCTCACAGATCCACACAGCCACTCACACAGCTACTCACCCACCCGCTCAAACACCCATTCACACACCCATTCACACACTCACACACCCACCCATACACTTACACAGCATTTGCAAATATATACACTGTGTGTCTGTGTGGACAAAATTCAGTTGACCACTGCAACTTCTATGTTTGGCAGTATGTGGGAAACATGTCATTAATTTACCAAAGGCATCCTTCATTAGGATTTCCAGTCCTACCCAGTAATTGTGCCTAGGTAATTACCACTGCAGTGCACAATCATGAGGTCTAGGCCAATCATGAGGTCCACAATGCTTTCAACCAAAGGCAGCAATTGATGCTACTTTAGCCCTCTCTGGCCAACCCAAGTAATGTCTACATTCGGTAAATCCAGGTCCCTGTCATTTCCACTTTTTCTAGCACTCTCTCTGGCCCAAAACACAAAACTAAGGCCCACAATTCAGACTCTGACCATTTTGGAGACAATGAGGAGTAGCATACAGGAAAGAGCTGCAGCACAACGAGGCAGTTTTGAAAATGAAAGGCAGCTAAAATGGAGGACAGCAAGTAAAAGCTAAGATAGCATATTTGATTGGATGGTGGATATGTGCAGGGAACTAAAATGAGATAGTGACTTTAAGACATAAAGTAACTAACTCTGTGATTAGCTTTGGACAAATAAAACAAGTTATGTTGTTTGGGATATGCTTGGAATTGCAAACAGTCCACCACACTTGCTGCAGCTCATGTGAAGCTAGTGAGCTGTTGAGAAAAAGTCTTCTGAACATTTGACCTACTGCTAGGCAGAGACTATTGGAAACATGGTTATCATGGAAACTGAGCTAAAAGAGTGTGATGGGGAAGGGAACAAAAGAGACTGCAGTATGAATGTGAAAAGCAGACTAATGTACAAATATTCTCAATAGGGAGTGTGTGTCTTGTAATTGACAATATTTTACAAACTAAAACATAACTGAAAAGCATTGACAGTAGATTGTTAAGTGCTTTTAAGGGTTTCCATGTAGATCTGGGAACATACCATGGACCACACTGGGGGCCACTCTAAGCTCCACTGTGGATCCACGGATCTGTAAAAAACCATACAGAAGTGGGCTTCTTTACAGGAAACATGGGAAGGGCTAACAAATAGTGACCATTTAGAAGTGGTATAACAAAAAAAAAATGAAAGGAAGTCTGTGATTTGATAGGCATAGCAGTATGATTAAGAGCACAGTGGGAAGGGTAGCCATTATTTATACTTTTCTTCTGAGAGTGGAGTAGGATTACCATTTTTCTGACTTGCGATTTGCAGTGGAAAACAAATATTAATAGACATTAACATAAAAGTTGCGCAACAGCAAATACATTTTACAGGTATGCAAATTAGATTTTAGTATAAAAGAGTGTACCTAATCTGAAAGAAAATGTGTAGCTTCTAGACACTACAGTGACAGGCAAAATAGTAGGGGGGTAGAAGAGAACATTTAGTAAGAAAATAGTGAGCAACAAAGGAGGAAGAGGAATTGCTATACTAAAAATATAGTTGTTTTACTAAGTCAGTATGAATGGATGTGTTTGAAATTAGATGTGGGTGCTTGCTTATGGTATGTATTTTAATAGTATATAATTTGCAGCCACTCACACAGTCAGGCAGACACTCACACATCTAGTTACATTCTTACAAAAGCAATTTTGGACCCACTGGTCATATGGACAGATAATCACTGACACACCACCTATAAAACCATTCATACAACCATTTACTCACCTATACATTCACTTACATAGTCATTCACACAGCCATGCTTTCACTGTCATACTACTCACACACCCATGCAGCCATTCATGTACCCAGCACTCAGACAGTCAGTTACTCAAGCACTTACACAGCCGTACATCCAGTTATGCACCCAGCCACCCAGCTGTACAGCTACTCATCTACTTATTTACAAAAGCATAGAGACACTCAGACACCCAGTCAGACACCGACCGAGGCATTACATATTCACTCACACACCCATACAGCACTTATGTATCCATCATTAACAGAGCTTATTGTGCACACAGTTACACACCCAAACACCCACTAATACAGTCACTCCATACAGCCACTTACATACCTTTTAGAAACCAAACAGTCACAAAGACACCCAGTCAGACAGCCAGACAGCTGGTTAGACATCCAGTGACACACCCATTAAAGCACTGATACACTCACTCACATATCAACTTAACCACTGACACACCCAGTCACCCAGCCATACAGTACCCATTTATACACCCATACTCAGTACATGCCGAAAACACACACTGACATACATCCATGACACAATATTCGCACATCATTGACACCGCTCCCACACGTGACACAAATACAACCAACATAACTACACACTCAGCTACACACACACACACACAACCACACACGTCACAAAATGTCTGCCACACACCAACAACACACACCTGATTGTGTCACATGGCAACACAACATACACAACAACATCAGTCTCACATGCAAGTGACACACATACAGACACAACCATATTGCCCATCTGCACCTCAAACAGCCAGTCGCATTGCATACACACATACATGTACTGACTCACACACAACTCGCAGCACAACATGACAATACAGGTCCCCTGGAAATGTGCACACATGGACACAGTTGACAATTGTGAATGTACCGTCACTGTGGTGCCAGCATTTTTTTGTCAATGAATACTGACACCATGATGACAGTTGTGTATGTGTGCGATATGTTTTGTGTACAGTGTGTCCCATCCGTGTCTGATGCACTCATGTTCCTGACATATGCATGTCTCAGTGATTTAAAAAAAATACTGTGACATGAATATGCCTGCAGTGGTTCTGATATCCCGTGCAGTGGCTACCCAATGTACCCTGGCAATGTGGCATCCCTACCTTTGAGTCCAGCGATGGGGGAGGTCATGTTTTCTCTGTGGGTCGGTGCCAGCAGGTGTTGTCCAGTTGTGTCAAAAACAGGGGTGGAATTCGGAAGAAGGTGAGTATTCACCTCTTCCCCGAATCTGCCAAATCAGACATGGAGGTCAGACCGCCACTTTTTTCTTGCTGGTAAGGCATGTCCAAATCTGCACAGCATGAAGGTGTCTGGGTTCACACCAGAATCCCTTTTTCCCTCTACCACTGTCAATGTGGGTGGTATTTCTTAGCAGAGATGGCAGTTTGAATGCAAACTGTGGTCTATGGGTCTGCCAACATCTAAATACGATGGGTAGACAGTCACGGCGGCAGATGGGTTTCCAGTTGATAAGTTGAAGGCCGGATCGTTACCGCCAAGATCTAACTCAGGCCCTTAGTGTATCCAATGAGAAGTTGATGTTTGGGTGTGTTGTTAGAATTGCTGCAGATTTGTGGTGGTACTGCAGCAGATCCGTGGATCCATACAATGAATACAAAAATGAAAAAGACTTGCTGTGTTGCATTTCTATAAGTTATCTTGCATTGTTTTCTTAATTGTTACTTTTAAAATGTATAATAAGTGTGTTAATAAAATGTATTTATAAACTTGTGAAAATGTTTATTCCCGAATTGAATGTGTGTGTAAAATTGTAGTACAGTTTGTATTAAAAAACTGTGAAATGCACTGGGACGTTTTAGTAAGGAAATACAATTTTAAAAACTTTAGAAATTCACTGAAAAAGACAAAGGTTACAGGGATGTTATCGTTAGGAAATAGCATTAAAAAAAACCTTAGAATTGTACTGAAAAATCCAAATGTTACAGGGATGTTATAGTAAGAAAATAGAATTAAAAAAAAACCTTAGAAATTTACTGAAGAAAACCAAAGGTCACAGAGATGCTCTAGTTAGGGTCAGATTTTACACACACAAAACCATAGAAATTTGGCAGCAGTTATGGTTAACTGAGCTAACTATAACTTACTCCTGCAACGCGATGCATATGACTTTGTGTATTACATCACTCATGACGTGGTCAGTGACATCACTGATGACATCTCAAATGACATCACTGATGACATCATCCAGCAAAGTAAATTTCAATGTACTTCATGAAATACCATTTAATAAAAAAAAAAAGAAATAAGAAGTCACAAGTGAGAAATGTACAGCATAGAGCTGACATGTAAACCTATGACCTACTACACTCACTTTTCACGTACAAGACAATTCTCCAGTGAATAGTCCTGTCTCTTCTGAACCACTACTCTAAACACTAATGACCAAAATAAAATGTCCAACGGTATAGGCTAGTCTATCGCAAACCACAACAACACCATTCATGAACCTGGAAAGAGGTTTTAGTGCAGATGTCCGATTTACGCAAGCCACAACATTTGATCAGCAGAGAGCGGTCTTACCGGACAGGCCACTGTTTCACAAACCACTAGTAAAATTATTCTTCATCCTGGAGACAGGTATGAGCAGAGAGGTCAGTCTGTTGGAAATGTCTACTACACTGAGCCATCCTATAGATAAAGGTCTTAGTGAACAGATGGATTCAAGGGTTCAAGGAAACTGGTCAGTGTGCCATAAAACAGAACAATACTCAATGAAAAGCTTGGACTGTCACAAAGCACTACCAGACACACATGTCAACATGAGCCATGTATCAGTGTAGAGGCTAAATCACTGATAAATAGTACACTGGCTTTAAAAATGGGATTATAAATCAAATGACATGTTACAAATAGTATCACTCATTAGGAGTACAGAAAGAATATTTACTTACCACATGCAGTAGCTTAGTATATATCTTTAAGCCTCAGAATATTTCACAAAACGTTTGCATTCAATGGATGATGTCATCTTATGACACCATCCAGTGAGTGCTTATTTGGGTTAACAGTGAAGGTTTTATACATGTAGCAACAGTCAAAGATTATGACCATGCTACTATGTTATCCCGTATTTTTGGTGGGGTTCCTTTCATGTATGCAAAGTTAGCTACGAGCATCTTTTCTGATGTTTTCTGTTGACATGTTGATGATTAGCTGTTGTTAAGCTGGTGCACAGTGATATATTTAATACATGTGATAACAGTCAAAGATGGTGCCCATGTAATGACAAGGTTACAAATCTATGCTTTTGCCCTTCTTTTATGTTTTGTACATCGAGTAGGCTGCAAGGTCCGTTGACAATGTCATTGTTGCAGAGTTATTCATACACAAGAGGAAGTTTGTATGTAGTTAACCCGTGATCACGGCCCGGCTGGGCCGAAACGCGTTGGGCATTTAACTTCAATAAAATCACAATCCTTCATGAAATCGCAAGGTGTGTCCGTGCGTATCTGCGATGTGGGTGAATACCATTTTATGATGTGAACCAGTTACCGGACCCGAGCTGGACCGCCAATTGCAGCAGAGGAGCACCAGTGGATTTGTTGTGTGATATATATATATTTATATATATATATATATGTATAAATTCAGTTATTCAGGAAAGTGGCTTCCCCTCCAATGCGTTTCAGCTGTAGCCTTGGTCATGGATTGAGTGGGTGTGAACAACACATATTAAAAACGTCAAACACGAATGATGGACATAAATGTCTGAACACACAATATAACAAAGATTATGGAGGCCATCCTAGACCATTGTTTTAGTCCCTTATATTGAGAAGAGATCTTCCTGGCCATATCCCTACAAAATCAATTGCAGACATTCATTATAAAACATTATAGTGCATCGCAGAACTCAATATCTTGATTTCAAAGAATATCTCCCTAGAATCAAAATCACTCCCTACACAAAATACTTATTAGAGATATAACAAATTACACTAGGATTATTCCTTAATCTGATTATAGTGTTTCTGAAACTGTTTCATCTTACTAAATAATCAAATGTCCATACGTAATTGATGCAAAAATGTTGAAACACCGCAATCTAGCCCAAGTGGGCAAAGCCTGGTGTCACGGTTGCACAGGGTAATTTAGCACTTGAGAGAAAAAAAAATTAAAACAAATATTGTCTGCCAGATATTTTGTCACAATGTTTGTCAAATCAAACATATAAAAATATTGTGGAATTGGCCACTACCAACCAACAGTTCTGCCCAAATGGGCATAAACACTGATCATCATGTGTCCAAGTAGACCAGACTACTCTGTTGCAGTATAGTAAGACACACTTATGTATGTTAATCGGACATTGGATATTACCTTCGACTTTCAAACTGTTCACCACCTCTAAAATAAAAACAGCATAGTGAGACCACACCACACATATACAAACAAATATACCACATAAATAAATAATTGAAATCATGTACATAGAGGCTCTGTGCATTGTTGAATAACAATCAACTGTTTACCCCATATGAACATTCATCTCTTCACTGGAATGTAGCCCAAGGGGGTCAAGTGTATCAAGGCCTCCTATACATTTAGCCTCCAAAACTCTCAGTTTGTGATCCCTGTCCTCTCCCTGGCTGTTCACCGTGACCTCATCAATCACTACAAATCAAAGTAAATTCTCATCTCCAAAATGGTATTTGTGAAAGTCTCTCACTACAGGGTATCTCTGATCATAGTGTTTGATAGCCCTCTTGTGTTCTAGCACTCTTCTCTTAGCACGATGGATTGTGCTGCCCACATAGATCTTCTCAAAAGGGCATATCAAGCAGTACACACAAAAATCAGTGTTACAATTGTAGTGCCCCTTGATGAAAAAGCCCTTTCTATAGCTTTTCACTCTTACATTTTTGCAATTTTCGCTGCTCCTACAAGCTTTACACTGCCTGCAACAGTAAAAGCCAAATGGTAACCATTCCATGTACCAGGAGGGTAAGGATTGGACTTCAAAGGGGTTAAATGTACTATTTTCACTACCAGTCTAAACAACAGTTGGGAAAACATTGGATTTTGGAGAGGTTACATTTACTATCCCCACTCCAGTCAGCACAATAGTAGGGAAAGTATTGGTCTTCGAAGGGGTTGGATTTACTATTCACTCTCTAGTCTGTGTAACAATAGGGAAAGCGTTGATCTTTGGATGGGTAAGATTTACTATTTCCACTACAGTCTGTGCAACAGTGGGGAGCGTGTTAGACTTCACTGTGGGTAAGATTTACTATTCCCACTCCAATCTGTGTAACAGCAGGAAAAGCACTGGACTTCAGAGTGGTAAGATTTTATTATTCTGACTCCAGGCTATGTACCAGTAGGGAAAGGGCCGGTCTTCGGAGGGGTTAAATTTACTATTGTCCCTACCAGTCTAAGCAAAAGTTGGGAAAACATTAGATTTTGGAGCGGTTACATTTACTATTCCCACTCCAGTCAGCACAAAAGTAGGGCAAGTGTTGGACTTCGGAGTGGTTAGATTTACTATACCCATTCAAGTCTGTGCAACAGTAGAGAAAGTGTTATACTTCACAGGGGTAAGATTTACTATTACCACTCCAGTCTGTGCAACAGTAGGGAAAGCTTTGGACTTCGGAGGGGCTAAATTTACTATCTGCACTCCAATCTAAGCAACAGTAGGTAAACTACTTCACCTCAAACACATTACATATTTGAAAAATGCTATTAATTTGGAAAAAATATAAATATTATTACTTAACATAATATATTAAAATAAATAAAAAACAAAATAAGCAATTTACAAAATTCATAACCAATATAATAGTTTTCCATTAAAAGAATATTGCTATTTAATTATTATTTAATTAACTATGCCCCTACAATTCTAGCAATCCACAACTAAAATAAAACTAAAATAAATAAATATAAAAAATTTACATAATTAATAATCAATGACATAATTAATTAACAATTCATTGTTAATTAATTATTACTTAATTACCTTTCCACCCTACAAACGCAGCAGCCACCACTTAAAATATAACTAAAATCTATGATTATTCCATATTTTACAAAATTATTATTCAGTTAAATATTCATTATACATTAATAATATTTATTATTTAATCCTTACTTGATTACCGTCCCACACTATACCTCTACAAACCTAGCAACCCACAACTAAAATATAAATAAAATATACGATTATTACACAGTTTACATAATTAATAATCAAGTAAATATTTCATAGGAAATTTAAAATTATTTGTTAATTAATTTCTACCTAATGTACTTCCTTCTACCCATACAAACGTAGCAATTGGCACCTAAAATGTAAATAAAATAAATCAGTATTACATAATGTACATAATAAATATGAATCACATACATGACTAAAAAATAATAATTAATAATTAATTATTTCTTAAATAACTTCACACCCTATTCCCCTACAAACCTAACAACCGGCTACGACAGTATAAAGTACTATTAGCAATTAAATTAAACATTCTAAACCACTTAAAATTACAAACTATATTAAATAAATTAATAACAATTATACATACAATAGTAACACATGAAATTAATGTATGAACTAAAATACGTTAAAATGAATAAAAATAAAAATGTTATAACTATGGTGGTCATTACGTACATGGCAGTCTGGACCACCATGCTGGCGGTGGCGGTATTTCCGCCAACGGCATGGTGGTCCAGATCACCATATAACGAATTTGGCAGAACCGCCACAGATGAAACGCCGCCACCGACAGGCTCCCGCCACCAGGCAACCTGGCGGTGGCGGTGTTTCAGATCCAACAGGGCAGCGCTACAATGAGTCTGATTCCACCAGGCTTTCCCTTTTACACCACCAGGGAAAGGCTGGTGGAATGAGTGACTCAGGCCTCCCCGTTGCCCCTGCACTGCCCATGCACTTGGCATAGGCAGTGCGGTCCCCATGCACAGCCCCGTCGCGCATTTCACTGCTCGATTTACGGCACTGAAATGTACGACGGCTGCTGTTGCACCCGCCGCACTGACACATTGCCGCCAGCTTCATTTGGAGCCGGCGTCAATGGTCAGGCCCTGTTTCCAGCTGGGCCGGCAGGTGGAAACACTGTTTCCGCCCGCCGGCCCAGCTGGATGTTCATAATGTGGCCGGAGGGGGGCTCTATGCACTGGCAGCCTTCTGCCGACCGTCAGCGCCGACCGCCAAGATCGTAATGAGGTCCTCTGTCACTGAAAACCATATTAATAACAATGATGTTCTTAACAACAATATTATATTACCTGAAAAGAAACAATATTCTTGACAACAATATTTCTACATCACAATACCTTGTATTACAATATTCTTTTCTGATATTTACAACTCAATAATTTGTCCAACCATCAACTATAACTATGTGGGATTGGACAGTGGGGACATGGAAGTCCTTGGAACAGGGAAAATGGAATTACCAGAAGTATGTCTGAAAATCTGCCCCTGGTGCACCTTGCCAGACATAAGATTCGACATGCCTGTGAGTTCCCAAAAGCTGCTAATTTGCACCTTTTATAGGAGGGCTACTATGAGTCAAAATTTTCAACTTTTCTTCCTGAATCAGGCCCTTTGTGTATCAAATAATTTTCTATGGCTAGATCAAAGTCAGCACTGACCCATGGATGAGGAATATCAGGTCTGCAATGCTCAAACTAAAATACAGATTTTTTAAAATTCAGTGCCTCCCATAGATAGTAATTTTGCTTTCCCAATCACTAGATTCAGGTTGCATGGTTAGCAATTTCTATCCACTACAAAGTACTCCTCAAAAGACAAAGCAAGTGCAGCTCCTAAATGAGACCTTAATACATGTAATGTCCTCCCATTTGGGATACTATCTCCAATTTTTATAGTCTGCGCAAAAAAAACGCAGACCAGGGGCTGTATTTCATAAGCTAATACCTCCTCAGCTCCCCTTCCCCCTCCTGCTGGGGAGGGAGATGAGGGGGGTTGCGTGGGCAAAGAGCAAAGGATGTGTACACTGTATTTTTATGCCACAAGACACTTTGTATTACAGAAGGGGGCCACAGATGCTTATGTGGCCCCTTCTGTAACCCAAACCATGCTGGCACACATATAGCACCATCACAATCCTAAGGGGCTTTCTCTCACTTGCATTGCCCCATCCAGATGAAGAAACACTTTGGCTATGTACTTGTGCCATATTACAGATGCAGACACAGGGGCTAAGAGGCTGTTGCAACAAATAGGAGGCGCTCAGTCAGTGTTCCCCTGGATGGTGCGGGTAAATGGAGTCCAATGGACCTCCACAGAAACTTCCCTTCAGGCAGGTGCAGTTACTCACTGTTCCCCTCTGCAGGAGATCCTTCCCCCTCCACCTGCCCCATTCAAAGGCAGGCCAGGCAGCAGCTTCAGTGAGAAAGCTTTAAACAGCTGGTCCACATTCACTAAGGGCCCTGCCCCCAGGTCAGGTACGACTTACCTGCTGCATTATCTGTAATGTGGTGCACTGAGCAGGTCTGCACCCAATGCACCCATTTAAAGGTGTGATGTGTCATGGATCAGGACAGTGCACCCTATAAAAATAATACGACCCCTGGTACACATGGGCCGTGGCAAGTGGGATATGGCATGAAAACAGAGAAACTTTGAGCAAGATGATAACAACTTAGGAGTTTGAAAGAGCATGCTGCAGGCCATTGAATAGGGCTGGCATCAATTTGGGCTTTCACTGAAATTCTCCGGCTGCTGAGGGGCTGCATGTTATCATAAAGATGCTTTCGCAGATGCTGGGGTGCTAACTTTAATTTATACATTTAGTTTTATGTATCAATTTCCACGGTTGGTTCTCCTATGCCTGGAAACTTTAATTTAAAATGTGAAAGTTTTTTCCATTTTATACTTACGGAGTTGAGATTTTTTTGCTCAAACCAATCAAGGTACTGTCCAATAACATAGTGTCATTGGGGTTTTGAGCACTTACATATGTGGATGTACATGTTTTGGGGGGGGTGCATTTCTGCTTTATGTAAATGCAGCCCCATGCCATCTGCATAAAGGCTGTGTAAGTAGAATATGAATGCGTGCCCCTGCTTGAAGTCTTGGTTCATGTACATTTTCCTTGAAAAAGACTGACGTTAGCCCCTCTTTCCATGTAAATACATCTCTCACAGATCTTGAAAAGAGGACTGGGACCCGCACACGGACTATTTTTCCCTCCGAATTTGCCCTGTCAACCAATTCAAACCGAATCAAAAGCACATTTATATCCCATGAAGAGTCAAACATGTTGGAGCTTCATCACATGCATTGATCACGAGTGAACATTGCATATTTGGCTCACACCTCAGCTCAACACTCTACATGTTAGTTATCTATTTCTAACTCAAGATCTGCACATTTGAGGTAGGTTGCAATAGAGTTTGAACCTCCCTTTGCTCTACCCCTAGGCGGCTGCTCTTGGGCTCAGTATATAAATCTTTTGGAACCTGGCTAGAGCCATTTATCTACCTGGCCTAGATTCTTGTAAGCATTACATATCGTATTCAACCTTTTTCTCCATTGGGTCTTTATCACACACCAACAGTTTTGCCCCTGCAACGTTCCACTGTGACAATAGTATGGCATTCCCAGGATCTCAAACTTTGGCAACTTTTAACAAAACACTATGGCGGTCATTCTGACCCTGGCGGTCAAAGACCGCCAGGGCGGAGGACCGCGGGAGCACCGCCGACAGGCCGGCGGTGCTCCAATGGGGATTCCGACCGCGGCGGTAAAGCCGCGGTCGGACTGGCAACACTGGCGGTCTCCCGCCAGTGTACCGCCGCCCCATTGAATCCTCCAAGGCGGCGCAGCTTGCTGCGCCGCCGAGGGGATTCCGACCCCCCCTACCGCCATCCAGATCCCGGCGGTCCGACCGCCGGGAACCGGATGGCGGTAGGGGGGGTTGCGGGGGGCCCCTGGGGGCCCCTGCAGTGCCCATGCCACTGGCATGGGCATTGCAGGGGCCCCCGTAAGAGGGCCCCTACAAGTATTTCACTGTCTGCTTGGCAGACAGTGAAATACGCGACGGGTGCCACTGCACCCGTCGCACAGCTTCCACTCCGCCGGCTCGATTCCGAGCCGGCTTCATCGTGGAAGCATCTTTCCCGCTGGGCTGGCGGGCGGCCTGAAGGCGGCCGCCCGCCAGCCCAGCGGGAAAGTCAGAATTACCGCGGCGGTCTTTTGACCGCGCAGCGGTATTCTGGCGGCCCCCGACAGGCCGGCGGCGACCGCCGCCGGTCAAAGTCAGAATGAGGGCCTATGTCCTTAGATTAAGGTTACTGTTAGGTGTGTGGTTTGGAACATATGGCTGCTATCCATCTTCAATCATTCTCCTACTTTTTTATCATCATCTTGATGATTTCATAGCAAATCTTACTTCAGGCTACAGTAAATCTCTTTGAACGGTGAGCATACCGCTACCTTTGTGTGAGGGAGCAGTGTTCCCTGCACGCGTCAAAGTCGAGGAACCTGTACTTCAATGGTTGGGGCACCATTCATTTGAACGAACATCACTGTTTTAGGTGCACCTCACTAGATGAGTACAACCAGATACCCAAACAAAGCCCCTCTTTCCATTTTAATCTGCCAATTCTCAGAAAAGTATTTTTTGTTATGACTGTAGGAGGCAACATTAGCAGTGATCTAACTTTCAATAGTTCTCTCAAGCTATCCGGCCTTGAGGTGCAAATTGGACATAATCTCAATAGATCTCCCAAGCAACCCAGACTTAAGGGCTCCACTTAGACATATTATAAATCATTTGCACCCAAATTCCAGATGAGAGCGTAATAACTTGCTAATATTACCTGTAGGTAAAAAACTAAGGACTCCTTAGGTTTAGTAAAAAAAAAAAAGAGAGAGAAACCTTTGCAAAATGCAGACCATTTGTAGCTCCAAGGAGTGGATGGAGGGAATTTTGACAGATTATCCATTTTGCCAGTCACAACATCTGTGTGGGTGCTTCCCTCCACCTTGCTATTGATCAAAGTTGGTATTAGCTTCATGAGTGGGACCAATGCCCCTGCCCTTGGTTGTGATTAGTAATCTGATCACTCCTTTTGGATGTTAATCATTTTTCTCGAATAAGGACATTGCTCATTGAGTTCTCTTTCCGATGGTCATCTGGAGATCTAGGCGATAAGTAGGTGGAGCCTTTCCTAGAGTTGCTGAGTCCTTCGTTATCATGAGATTTATCTCCTATTCATATATTTTTGCAAGAGAGAAGAGGGTCACAGTTGGTTCCAAGAGTTCTTGAGTTGTAGAAAGCTTTTGATTGCCCTTCCCCTGCAGCACTAACGACTCATGTGTGTGCAAAGGGGGTTCTTAGTTTCCTGCTCATTGGCACCTGTACCTAGTTTAAAACTGAAGACTGGAAATTTACAGCCTGGATCATGGGAGATTTAAGTTGCTCGTAAGGATTCAATGATACCTGCTTTAGTATTATTCTGTAATTTCTTCGGTGGCTACTTGTTTTTGTTTTAGCTAAACTGTTATGCTGAAGCTAATATTTGATCAATGTCTTGCCAGTTGCCATTAAGTTAGACTTGAGGAGTACTTGTTCTCATTCATAGGCAGTTAACATCAGTATTTACAGATATAATTTCCACAGATGTATTGTGCTTGCTCATAACTGTTTTACCTCAGCTTCAACAGTTGCTAAGGCCACAGTCTTGTTGCTTAAGTCACTGTAATAGGCCCTAGGGGTAGTTGCCGCTCTGCGTTGGAAACTACATGTTCTTTAAAAAAAATATCCGAGTGAATTAACAAATTCGGGGGGGTGGATGAGTGTCCCGCTCTTTACATAATGTACCTTATTCATTCTCACAAATTTGAGCATCTTTGCTCTAGCCATTTTGAGCTATGCGGATTTTTACAGTTGTCACGCTTTCTAATCATTTTAAGCAAGACAGAGGAAGACTAGAACCCGTGGTAAAGCTGTATCCTGTATTCAAAAAGAAAAAGTAAACAACCACGAGTTCTGATCTTTCTGTCTGCTGGTCAGAAGCGGACCATTGGTTGCAGTTAAAGACCCCGGGTGCGGATCACAGTATGACTAGTTGCTTTATTCCTCCCTCCCCTTCACCACCCCGCACTTATCTCGCAGCAGTGGACAGGCATCTGTGGTGGAAATCATCTGCAAATGAGCAGATAGCAAGTGATTACAGTTAAAAAGCCCAGGTGCCGATCACAGCCTGGCTAGATGCTTGGTTCCTCCCTCCACTTCACCACCCTGCATTTATCTCAGAGCAGTGGACAGGCATATGTGGTGGAAACCTTCTGCAAATGAGCAGATAGCAAGCGTGAGGTAAAAAACGCACAAAGTACTGCTCTGCTTCAGTGTGTTTCTAGTAAAAGCTTATTCACCTACGAGTTGGTTTTGGCCTGCTATGCTATAAGATGCTTTGTGATCTAGGTAGCCCTTGATGTCTCTGCAGAGTGAATCTTCCTAAAATCTTCATGGGATTTTTTAAGAAGGCAGTGGAAGAGGCTTTAATATACTGATCAAGCTTTAATTTCCACTAAAATTATCGTGCAAGTTCAGGTTGCCAGGTGATACCCAGCATACCCAGAAAGGGAGGAAAGGAGGTTCAGGTACTGTGGCATACAAAAGACACCAGACACTGACAAAGGTTTTGGACAGAATGCACAGGAATGTGGGCACTCAGTTGTTACACTGACAGGGGAAGGACATAGGTAAACGTGACAGAAACTACCATTTTGTGCTGGCATTCACTGTGTTTGCTACAGAAAAACATTGCTCATACATACTGTAGCAAGGTGGCAGTATTATCTGGTATGACTGGGGGGTGTCTTACCATGTAATACTAACATGTTGCCCAGAAGTGGACCTTGGGTTCACACCAATAAAACTTAGCTCAGTCCCGGTAGGGTGGTAAAGAACAGCAAGGCTACTTAGAGGAACATGTGTAAAGCATTTTATGACTCCCACCTGAACGATATATAATTGACAGAACTCAAAATAAATCCGCCACTAAGCTAGAAAACCAAAACAGATTTTTATCTTAATTTAGACACCAAAACGAACTGTGGGGGTCATTCTGACTCCCGCCGGACGCGGTCACCGCGCGCCCGGCGGGAGCCGCCAAAATACCGTACCGCGGTCGGAAGACCGCGGTGGGTATTTTGAGGTTTCCCCTGGGCTGGCGGGCGGTCGCCAAAAGACCGCCCGCCAGCCCAGGGAAAAACTCCCTTCCCACGAGGATGCCGGCTCGTAATCGAGCCGGCGGAGTGGGAAGGTGCGACGGGTGCTGTTGCACCCGTCGCGTATTTCACTGTCTGCCAAGCAGACAGTGAAATACTTGTAGGGGCCCTCTTACGGGGGCCCCTGCAGTGCCCATGCCAGTGGCATGGGCACTGCAGGGGCCCCCAGGGGCCCCGCGACCCCCCCTACCGCCATCCGGTTCCCGGCGGGCGGACCGCCGGGAACTGGATGGCGGTAGGGGGGGTCGGAATCCCCTCGGCGGCACAGCAAGCTGCGCCGCCTTGGAGGATTCCAACGGGCAGTGGTAAACCGGCGGGAGACCGCCGGTTTACCCTTTCTGACCGCGGCTGAACCGCCGCGGTCAGAATGCCCTCGGGAGCACCGCCAGCCTGTTGGCGGTGCTCCCGTGGTCGGTGGCATGACCCCCTTTGTATCTTACACACAACTGGAGTTATGGATTTTTAAAGCATTTAAAAACAGATGCACTTTTAGTTGCCAAAAGAATACCACTGAAGTCAATGGGGAAATGCACAGTGTGCAATCAGACACTTTGGGGGGTGAGTTCCATGGAACCCACCTGGAGTTACGGTCTTGTGGTCCCTAGACCAAGTCTCAACAGACAGTATCTTGCTACATTGTCCAGGGAGTCCGGATGCAGAAGAGTTCTGGCTTTCCTTGGTGCTGATGAGATCCGTGGGTGCTGTCAAAATTGCAGCACTTAGTAAAAACACACTTGGAGGTGAATCTACACTATAGCCTCAGAGAGTAGAGGCCATAGGGGCCCTGGGACCTGGATTCCACAGCTGGAACTTTGCTACACCGTCCGGCTGCTCTGGGTGCGGAAGTGGCCTTGCAGCTGTCAATTATGGGAGGGTCATGCCAAAGATCAAATTAATCAATCATGGATTTGTACAGCGTGGCTAATCACCCAGAGGGTTTAAAGAAGCTGAAGATGCTTTGCCACTTGGTGAAAGTCTCCTTTTTCAGGATGCAGGTTCTCAGCTGTTGGGTCCTTGCCAATGTCGGTCACTATTGCTGGGAGTTGCTCTGGATTTGGTTATGTCCAGAAAGGGGTTGGTTACCGGCCTGGCGACCGACAAGCCTTGGCAGCAGCAAAAGTAGTCCACGGGTACTTTGTTGACTGGAGGTCGACAGGAGTGGTGTAGAGGCTCAAAACGTGGTGTGAGTCAAACTACAGCTCCCAGGGTTCAGGTCACCAACTTTCTCTGGGCTCACTCAAGAGGAACCAGTTGGGTTGCACTTCTTATGACGTAGCATGATGATTTTTCTGCAGGTTGCAGGTGACTGTTTCCACCAGTCAGGGGTGTCAGCTTCCGTTTCTGGTGTGCACTGAAGTCCCTCTTGCTGGGAGCCATGAGCTTTTGCCACAGGCACACATTGAACACACAGTTCGAGTATATGGTCTCCCCAGGGCACTTAAGTGTCCTCTCTTTGCACTTCGGTGGAGTCCAAAGTCCTGTTGTCAGTGACATCATCTTCTCTGTGCCTCTTCTTGGATGCAAAGTCAGAAATGAGGTTCTGGAGCCAGAGGAGCCCCTTAAATCCTAGATTAGGGGGCTTTAAGGGTGTGAAGGACAGTGGCCAATGGGCTACTGGTCTCTGTGGGTAGTCTGTCCCTGAGGTGACGACTTCCTGTGGGAGTACATAATTTTTCCACTCTAATTTCAAGGTTTACCAACATGGCAGACCCTTTACTCAGACCTCCTAACCCACCTTACAGGTGTGGCTAGCCTCTTAGAGGTGTACGCTTCCTGCATAACTAATTTTCCCACCTGTCAGCCTGAACAGGCCCTGGTGACCCCTTTACCATCCTTCCCTGCATACCACTGGTACCATTTACCAGGGCCTTACATGGGTGGTAATGTCCTTGCCAATTGAGTTTACAGAATTATAGTACAATTTAAGGGAACAAGCACTGGCACTGAGGTCTGATTAGCAGGCCTCAGTGCACTTTCAGATAAAAAACAACAGCATCAGGCAGCAAAAAGTGGGGGGTGACCATCCACAAAGGGGACTTTACAACACATACATTCTCTATGTCAGCCCTGTCAAGTTTCCCAGGTCCATGCATGATGTGCTGCCCCAGTCCAGGTTGTTTCTTTGAATTCTGGGACTTTTAGTCTTGTTTATTCCATTATAAAACAGGTCTACAAGTCCCAGAAGTCAAAGGAAAAAAACAGACTGGTGCAGCACATCACGCATGTACCTGGGAATCTTGGCAGCTTTGTCATACACCATAAAAGGAACATGCCCTTCACAATAAACAACACTCCACCCATCACCAAGAATAAAGTCTGAGGCAAAAGTACAGGCCCCAGATATCTGGACTTTTATAGGACCTTTCCACTCCTGAGTGGAGGGTAAAAACCCTGTGCTCCGGAAAAAACAGTTGTAGCGGCCTCCCTCAACTACGGGTAAAGACACACTATGGCTCTACCCATATTGTACATCATAGAAATATGGAGCGCAACCAGTGGACTCAAATGCAGTTGAGTCCACAGTGCGAGGGGAAACACAAGGCAAGCCCGAAAAATCGCAAGAGAGTCAGGGTGGTCCAGTATTCACAGATATAGCACCAAAGTACCCTGAACTTGCTGCACTCCCTTAATTAAAGTTATTTTTTTTAAAACAGATTTTTATGTAGGTCAATCACCCTATGTAATCACTAAATGCAGCTTTAGTAGTACACTATTAACATATTCAATCAGTTTCTCTCTTGAATGTTTGCTGGTGCATGGCAGCAAATTTAGAGCCAGTGTAGGAGGAAACAAAGAGGTGCGCCGTATTCTAGTAAATACTTTGCATCCCGACGTTTTGAAAATGACGACGCTGCCAAATGTGGCGCAGCGCCATGCACCGTAGTTTTCTATTTAATCTGGCCCAAAGTGCCTTAGCACCGTGCCATGATGGGGGTAATGAACAAATTCATGAGCTTCGCCATAGAACTACTGGTGAACCTATGGCTTTTCACCAATAGATTTTGAAAGTCGTGTTTTTTAATCTTTCCTTGTAGTAAGAATCATTCCACAGACACAACCAATCAACTTCCCCCCACCCCATTCCTTTAGGCATCCCTGATCATAATATGAATCTGAGTTCACATAATAATTTCAAAGCAGGGACTCTCTTATAAAATGTTCTTGGAGTAGAAAAACTATTCTTTATCCTCTGTTCTCCCACTGGCAGTGGGGACACGCTGTGAGACTTCTGAAGGTTTCTAGGCCCTGTCATCTTAAGGCTCCCATGGTGATCCTGCTAACCTTCTCTAATTTTTAATATTCTATCATTTCCGGGGGGCGGTCTTTGCCCAGTGCAGCAAGATCTGAAAATGTGCTTTCTCAGTTTTTTTCCATGTTACTCTACTTTTGTCAGCAGGTTTAAGAGTGGAGGTGCTGACAGACTTCTAAATGCTAATCTTGGCACTTATTTAACAAGGCGGTCTCATAAAGGCACATGGATCTGAATTTCCAGGAAAAAAACAATGCTTCTCTTTCATTTAAATTCAAATAGAAGGGACAAATTAACAACAAAGCATACGAGCATGGAAATGACAATGTTTGACATTTTTATTTATTCGATCCGGGACAAGCATATTTTATTTTGCAGTTTCTGAAACCTGAAAAGCTTGGCAGAGTTTCAACATCAACTAATTGATATTAAAAGTCCTTCAAATTTAAATAGCATGCTTCTGAATCATGAAAATGGTTTGCTTTTTATATCTCAGCGAAACTGACATGTCTTGTGAATATAATTGGATTTTTATAGAGCGTTTTGAATAGATCTTGCATTCAAATTCGTAAGTGCATTGAAATGACTTGTTCCAGTTTTATAAACTAGGGCATGAAAGATTCGGACTAAAATTGATTTCTTTACATTCTGTAATCGTAACAATAGCGTGATACAAAATGGGAAGATAAATGCGTCTGCACATTATATTTTATGTACGTTTGACATCTGCAGCTAAACTACAGATGTCACAAGTTCAGCGAATGCTCTATCTCCAGCACACTGATTGCAATAGGCACTGTCGCGCTCACTAGTGTATGTATGTGTGCTTGTGTGTGTCAGATAGAGGGCATAGGTGGAAGAAGCTTGAAGGTTATCCCTTGGACCTGGAGGGGGACGGACAACTCTGTAGTGCAGCACCAGCTTCAACGCAAGATGGATCACACCCATTCCATAGACAGGTGGACAGCAACCTGAGCCCCTGGCCAGGGAGAGGCACACATCCCGAGTCCTCCTCTCCAACGAGGATCTACGGATAAAGAAAAGAGCAGAATCAGTAACACATGTGGTTAAGTGGTCCCTGGCATCACTAGAATCACCCAGAACAACAAGCAGGGAGGAAGCTCTCTGAGAGAGACACTGACTTTATTAGACAAGGAAAGCTGCCTGGCCTGGGAAATGGCTGTCACCATGATCAGTGTTGCAGAAAGGTGAGCATTTTGAGTCAGTCTTGCCGTTTCTAACAATCGAGAAAGAGAGCAAGGTGTCAGTGGCAGCTGGTGACGTTTGAAAGTGGTGGGGTGTGTAGGAAGCTGGCCTGGTGTGTGGTGGGTACCTAAAGTACTTACACCTTAAACCAGGTCCAGGTATCCCCTATGAGTGTAGTGTAGGCAGTGTCTAGAAGCCAGGGTCTCTAGAGGTACCTGTGGATGAGCAGACAAGGCTTATGTAGGAGACATGCAAAGCTCATGCAATACCATTGTAGTCACACAGCACTTACACACATGAAAGAATACACTCAGTGTTACAAAAATAAAGGTATATTATTATGGTAACACAACACAAAAATGCTATAGAGGCAATACTCTCTTATGAGGTAAGTAATACACAATATATATACATTAGTTGTCCGGAATATGTATTAGAATTGTTAGAAACCAGTGCACATAGTGCAAAATACAATGAATAGTGGACATAGGGGGAGCACAAACCATATACTTAAAAAATGGAATGCAAGAGTGTCACCCCCACCCAGGTAAGTAGAGTTTGTAGAGGGTCGCTGGGGGCACCAGGAAAGCACAAAGGTAAGTACCACAACACCTCCCAGGAACCAGGAAAGCGGGAGTAAATTACTAGAATTTCCCCAGAACACCCAGAAGAAAAGAAGAGAATTGCAAAACCCAGAGATGACTGCAAGAGACCATCAGTGGATTCCTGAAGAGGAAGACCTGTAGAAAGAGGGGACCAAGTCCAGAAGACACAGCAGCGTCCAGTGGGGTCAGGAGCCCCTACCCACCAAGTTGAGGATTGCAGGAGTTGGTCAACAGTGAGGAAAAAGAGTCAGCACTACAGCCCTGGAGTCGGAGTTGAGTTCCTGGAGGATGCAGGTGATGTCCCACGACAGAAGGAAGATTGCAGGTGAGTTTGCATGTCCGGATTCCACCAACAAGCCTTGGCACTGGCAAAACTCACGGTTGGAGGAAAGTGGTGCTGCTGGGGACCAGCATGGCCCAGGAGGACTCATCCCAGGAGGGAGAGTCAGAGGGGGGCCTCAGCATTTAATTTCAGAGAGTCCACAGAAGCACAGACAGCACTCACAGGAGTCCCACGGGACGGGGACACAGAAGTTGCAAAAGGAGACCACGCAGCACTACGAAAAGGAGTCCCACGTCGCAGGAGAGTCACTCAGGGAGCTGTGCATCGCAGGAAAGAGTGCTGAGGGCTGGAGCTACAAGAAGACTGAAGACCCATTGGACGAAGTGCCAACAAGCCTTGGCAGCTGCAAAGGACGTGGTGCACAGGGGTACTGTCCTACATGGGCAGGCAAGGGCTTACCTTCACTCAAGTTGGACAGCTGATAGAGAGGACTGTCTGGACCACTTCTGACCACTACCCATGTTTTGCAGGATCCATGAAGCTCAGCAGGAGAGGGGACCCACGCAGCAGGTCGTCGATGCTGTTGGTGCCTGCAGATGCAGGGGAGTGATTCCTTCACTCCAAGGGAGATTCCTCCTTTTTTCCTGTGCAGACTGAAGACTGGCTCTCCTCAGAGGATGTACGACCAGGGAGATGTTGCAGAAGCTGGAAGGAGACGGAGAAACACTATTGCAGGCAAGTCTTTGTCTTTGTTGCAGATTGTCGGGTCCTGGAGAGTCCAGATGCAGTTTCTTTGGTCAGAAGTCAAAGTAAGGGATGCAGAGGAATCCTGCTGGAATCTTGCAAGCGGAATCTGAGGAACCATCCAAAAGAGAGACCCTAAATTGCTCTTAAAGGGGGATTGGTCGCCTAGCGGGGTGACCACCTATCATGAGGGGGCTCTGATGCCACCTGCCTGGCCAGGCCACTCAGATGCTCCCAGAGTTCCCTGCCAACCTTGGATTCAAGATGGCAGAAACCAGGGGCCCTCTGGGGTACCAGGAAAGCACAAAGGTAAGTACCACAACACCTCCCAGGAACCAGGAAAGCAGGAGTAAATTACTAGAATTTCCCCAGAACACCCAGAAGAAAAGAAGAGAATTGCAAAACCCAGAGATGACTGCAAGAGACCATCAGTGGATTCCTGAAGAGGAAGACCTGTAGAAAGAGGGGACCAAGTCCAGAAGACACAGCAGCGTCCAGTGGGGTCAGGAGCCCCTACCCACCAAGTTGAGGATTGCAGGAGTTGGTCAACAGTGAGGAAAAAGAGTCAGCACTACAGCCCTGGAGTCGGAGTTGAGTTCCTGGAGGATGCAGGTGATGTCCCACGACAGAAGGAAGATTGCAGGTGAGTTTGCATGTCCGGATTCCACCAACAAGCCTTGGCACTGGCAAAACTCACGGTTGGAGGAAAGTGGTGCTGCTGGGGACCAGCAAGGCCCAGGAGGACTCATCCCAGGAGGGAGAGTCAGAGGGGGGCCTCAGCATTTAATTTCAGAGAGTCCACAGAAGCACAGACAGCACTCACAGGAGTCCCACGGGACGGGGACACAGAAGTTGCAAAAGGAGACCACGCAGCACTACGAAAAGGAGTCCCACGTCGCAGGAGAGTCACTCAGGGAGCTGTGCATCGCAGGAAAGAGTGCTGAGGGCTGGAGCTACAAGAAGACTGAAGACCCATTGGACGAAGTGCCAACAAGCCTTGGCAGCTGCAAAGGACGTGGTGCACAGGGGTACTGTCCTACATGGGCAGGCAAGGGCTTACCTTCACTCAAGTTGGACAGCTGATAGAGAGGATTGTCTGGACCACTTCTGACCACTACAGATGTTTTGCAGGATCCATGAAGCTCAGCAGGAGAGGGGACCCACGCAGCAGGTCGTCGATGCTGTTGGTGCCTGCAGATGCAGGGGAGTGATTCCTTCACTCCAAGGGAGATTCCTTCTTTTTTCCTGTGCAGACTGAAGACTGGCTCTCCTCAGAGGATGTACGACCAGGGAGATGTTGCAGAAGCTGGAAGGAGACGGAGAAACACTATTGCAGGCAAGTCTTTGTCTTTGTTGCAGATTGTTGGGTCCTGGAGAGTCCAGATGCAGTTTCTTTGGTCAGAAGTCAAAGTAAGGGATGCAGAGGAATCCTGCTGGAATCTTGCAAGCGGAATCTGAGGAACCATCCAAAAGAGAGACCCTAAATTGCTCTTAAAGGGGGATTGGTCGCCTAGCGGGGTGACCACCTATCATGAGGGGGCTCTGATGCCACCTGCCTGGCCAGGCCACTCAGATGCTCCCAGAGTTCCCTGCCAACCTTGGATTCAAGATGGCAGAAACCAGGGGCCCTCTGGAGGAGCTCTGGGCACCACACTTGGAGTGGTGATGGACAGGGGAGTGATCAATCCCCTTTCCATTGTCTAGTTTCATGCCAGAGCAGGGGCTGAAGGTCCCTGAACCGGTGTAGAGTGGTTTATGCATGGAGGGCACCAACTGTGCCCTTCAAAGCATACCAGTGGCTTGGGGAGGCTACCTCCCCCAAGCTATGTAACACCTATGTCCAAAGGAAGAGGGTGTAACTCCCCTCTCCCAAGGGCAAATCCTTTGTTCTGCCTTCCTGTGCTTGAACTGCTCAAGCGACAGGAGGGCAGAAACCTGTCTGTGAGGTGACAGCAGCTGGGGCTACCTGGAAAACCTCACAAGGCTGTAGGAGCAATGTTGGAGGTCCTCTAAGGAGCCCCATAAGGCATGGGATCATACAACCAATACTTGCAAAAGTATTGGGATATGAATCCAGCATGTTTGATACCAAACATGTCTAGGTTCCGATTTACCATTACGTAGCTGGACATAGGTATGTACCTATGTCCAGTAAATACGTAAAATGGTGTTTCCACACTCACAAAGTCCAGGAAAGTGGGTCTGGAGTTTGTGGGAGCACCTCAACTAATGTAGGTGTGCCCTAACACACAGGTACCTTCACCCTGCCCTCTGGGCTGAGAGGGCCTACCATAGGGGTGACTTATAGTGACCTGGTTTAGTACCTATAGTGAAAACGGGTGCATGCACCCTGTTCACGCAGTGTGCAATGGCAGTCCTGCAGAACCCTTTGCATGGACCCCCTATGGGTGGCAGAATAATTGCTGCAGCCCATAGGGATCCCCTGGAACCCCAATGCCCTGGGTACCTGGGTACCATATACTAGGGGCTTACATGGGGGCACCAGTATGCCAATTGTGGGATGGAATACAGAGTTTTTAGGGGAGAGAGCATAATCACTGGGGTCCTGGTTAGCAGCATCCCAGTGAACACAGTCAAACACACTGACATCAGGCAGAAAAGGGGGTAACCATGCCAAGAAAGAGGGTATAAATGTTGGATATGATTTTTATGTAGTGAGTGAAGTGAACATGCTTAATGGGCAAATGTGGTCTGTGGGCCTCCCCCTGAGGAAACAAATTGAAAAATGATGGGCAAATGGTGCATTTTAAAGCAAATTAGTTTAGTGAGAAAGCAAAATTTACTAAGCAGTGGGAATGTATAGTCTTGAAATATTGAATACATTAAAGCCTGGCCCATATCTTACTGCATTAATATGTTCATAAGTTACTGTAATCTGCAAATTGTACAGCACAGCAACTTCAAGTCCTTTAAAGTATGTGCTTGCCCACCGTCTTGCACTGCAAGTGGCATTGACTTTGGAAGAAAATGCTCTAACCAGGCCACGGGAAGCACCAACAGCTGCTGGCTACAATCAGTCATATAGTAATATGTGAAGGCAGATCTCTAAGTGGGATGGAAAATAGTGGGGGCTCTCTAAAAGGGAACATGTGAAATACATTTCTGTGATTTCCATAGTGTACCACCCGACCAGTATTTTGGTTTCTCTGTGAGATGTTATTGCATCCAGATGTCTTACCAAACAACTCACATACACCTAAAACCTGCCAGTACTATTAGCTTTGTCACTTGTTATTAGCTGTTTAAGATAAATGACTAACAATAATGATTTTTCATAAATAATTAACATTGGAAATGTTTCATTTCTGAAATTGTGAGACTGAATTAAATATTATTGATGCCTGTTGAAGGAGTATTGGACTTTAATTATGTTAGATATTTATGCACTTTTTCTTGTCATAGCTCACACACCTGCACACCAAATGCACTTTCTCCCATCTCCCTCACACCACTGCCCTCAAATACACAGAGCACTCACTCACATTTCAGCATTTTATTTAATTTTTTTACTTTTGCTTTGTAATTATTTTGACATCTATGCACCCTTTTTCGCACATATTTACACAGAATTTCAATTGCAACTGGAATGCATGACCATTGTTCTGTGTGCTCTGCAGAGAGGCCAGCTCAATGACAGGCACTTTGTTTTGCCAACTTCAGCCTCAGGACCTGAGCTCTCAATCAAGGCGCCTCATAAACATCTGGTATGACTCAAATAATTCACTACAGAAGGGTAATAAGATGCACAAAGAAAATACAGCACAACATGATAAAGTAGCTAACACCTGATGAATGCAAGTTTAAGTGAAACTTGAAATAATAGAAGAACTAAATCACTGACATGCATTACTGTAACATTTGTAAAATTCATTGCGGGTAAATGTTTTTTGGCATTAATGTTAAGGGCATGGAGATATGGCCAGTTTTAACACAATACAGCATGTAACTGTCTTTACTAAAATCACATATTTCTTATTTTTGCTTCACTTGGATATTCGGATCAAGCTTGCAAGGGAAAAAAAATCCAGCTTGTCTTTTGGTTCAATTTCTCGAGGGAACAATTGCACCAGCTCCACTTCTAAAGGAGTGAGCCACCTGCAGCCAGGAACTGAGGTGTCTCATTCGGGGTAGTTACTGTGACCATGGGTCTCAGCACATTATACATAACACAAGATTAGCATTATAACACTTACCGTTACTGAGGACAAGGTGCCAAGTCACACATGCTTGCATCCAGTCCTACTGTGTGAGGAATGGGGAATAGTGGGATCTATGCCTGTGAATAATGGACATGTTGCCTCACACAGAGATGCAGACTCCAAAGCACGAAACTGTGAGGCCAACAGTGTCACTAGCTTACAGTGTATACCACTATAGACTACAATGATAATGTAGGGCTTTAGAGAAGAGAGATTTGCTGACTGGCTTCTATCTCCTGCTTCAGAGCAAGGGGGTTTAGGCAGCGTGGGACAGACAGCCAAAGACTTACTTAATTCATTTGTTCAGCAATATGATCGCATCTCTAATAAACGTAGGAATTTTTGAGGGGCACAGCCCCAGAGCCCTAATGGAGAAACTGCCCCTGCAAAGTGTTTTGCTGGGATTGTAAGAGTTTTCTTTTGCTTATGGTCACCAAACTGTTGTTCACAGTGCCTTCCTTTTGCATTATGTTTTTTTAATGTGTAATGCACCCTCATGAGGATGCATTTCATGCTAAAATTCATCACTGAATGCAGTTTTGCATTTCAACTAATTATGTGTAATTTTTCCAAAATAGTGTTAATGATAGTGTCAAAAGCAAATTACAGAATTTTTGCACATCCTTAGTTTAAAAGTAGGTAACACTGTCTTTTTATATAGTTCATAAATTTATGAGTTCAATCTTCCTGAACATAAGTGTGAGGAACAGCCTCTTTTTTACATGAAGACCTCCCAATGTTTGGACTGATACTTCTAGTTTTTGATGTGCTGCACTGGTCCCTGCTAACCACACCCCAGAGCATGTACTCTGACACTTAAAATGTGTACAATTGGCAAATTTACCTTTTCTTTAAGTGCCAATTATATGGCACCTTGTGTACCCAGGGCCTGTAAATTAAATAGCAGTAGAGGACTGCAGGGCGTGTTGTGCTACCACTAAAGTGACAATGTAAACATGACTCTTGGCCTGCCATAGCAAACTAGCATGGAAGGATTAAAACTGCTATTTCAACCTGTTAAAATGACCCTTTTCATAGGCCTAAACCTTCCTTTTTAATATTTATTTTTCACCTCTAGGTTAGGTCCTAAACGCCCATGGAGCAGGATGCATTGTATTTAACAAATAGGATATTTTTTCTTAAGTGTTGCATTTACTGGAAGTGAAAAATTTCCAAAGTCGTGTTTTTACTGTGGCAAGGATAGCTATTCTTTAGAAAAGTACTGAGTTACATCATAACACCTTTATTGAATAAGTTCAGTATGGGAATAGCTAGGATCATGGTTCAAGGACTCAATAGGAATTTAAAATCCAATCTGAGGGTCAAGTCAGATTTTAAATTACTATTTTGAAAACTATCACCTAGAAGCCTATTGGGAGGTGTGTATGGCTCCCAGGAAAGGGAACAAAAAGGCCTTGGCTAGGAGTAGTGGCGAGCTCCTCCTGACAGGATGGTCTGAGGGATGTGCCACTGTAAGAAAATGCCTCCATGGCATGGTTACCCCCTAACATTTTGCCTTTGCTGATGCTATGTTTTGATTGAAAGTGTGCTGGGACCCTGCTAACCAGGCCCCAGCATCAGTGTTCTTTCCCTAAACTGTACCTTTGTCTCCACAATTTGCACAACCCTGGCACTCAGGTAAGTCCCTTGTAACTGGTGCCCCTGGTACCAAGGCCCCTGATGCCATGGAAGGTCTCTAAGGGCTGCAGCATGTCTTATGCCACCCTGAGGACCCCTCACTCAGCACATGCACACTGCCTCACAGCTTGTGTGTGCTGGTGAGGAGAAAAAGACTAAGTCGACATGGCACTCCCCTCAGAGAGCCATGCCAACCTCACACTGCCTGTGGCATAGGTAAGTCACCCCTCTAGCAGGCCTCACAGCCCTAAGGCAGGGTGCACTATACCACAGGTGAGGGCATATGTGCATGAGCACTATACCCCTAAAATGTCTAAGCAAAACCTTAGAAATTGTAAGTGCAGGGTAGCCATAAGAGTATATGGTCTGGGAGTTTGTCAAACAGAACTCCACAGTTCCATAATGGCTACACTGAAATCTGGGAAGTTTGTTATCAAACTTCTGAGCACAATAAATGCACACTGATGCCAGTGTGCAATTTATTGTAACATACACCCAGAGGGCATCTTAGAGATGCCCCCTGAATACCAACCCGACTTCTAGTGTAGGCTAACCAGTTTCTGCCAGCCTGCCACACACCAGACATGTTGCTGGCCACATGGGGAGAGTGCCTTTGTCCCTCTGTGGCTAGGAACAAAGCCTGTACTAGGTGGAGGTGCTTCTCACATCCCCCTGCAGGAAGTGTAACACCTGGCGGTGAGCCTCAAAGAGTCATCCCTTTTGTTACAGCGCCCCAGGGCATCCCAGCTAGTGGAGATGCCCGCCCCTCCGGCCACTGCCCCCACTTTTGGCGGCAAGGCTGGAGGAGATAATGAGAAAAACAAGGAGGAGTCACCCACCGGTCAGGACAGCCCCTAAGGTGTCCTGAGCTGAGGTGATCCCTGCCTTGAGAAATCCTCCATCTTGAGTTTGGAGGATTCCCCAATTAGGATTAGGGATGTGCCCCCTCCCCCACATGGAGGAGGCACAAAGAGGGTGTAGCCACCCTCAAGGACAGTAGCCATTGTCTACTACCCTCTCAGACCTAAACACACCCCTCAATTCAGTATTTAGGGGAACCCTAGAACCTAGGAAACTAGATTCCTGCAACCTGAAGAAACAAGAAGGACTGCTGACCTACAAGCCTGCAGAGAAGGAGGAAGACGACAACTGCTTTGGCCCCAGCCCTACCGGCCTGTCTCCAACTTCGAAAACCTGCAACCAGCGATGCATCCAACAGGGACCAGTGACCTCTAAAGCCTCAGCGGACTGCCCTGGACTAAAGGACCAAGAAACTCCTGTGAGCAGCGGCCCTTCTCAAAACCAGCTACTTTTTTGCAACAAAGAAGCAACTTTCCAAGACTGCATGTTCCCCGCCGGAAGCGTGAGACTTCACACTCTGCACCCGACGCCCCCGGCTTGAGATCCAGAGAACAAACACCACAGGGAGGACTCCCCGGTGACTGCGAGCCCGTGAGTAGCCAGAGACGACTCCCCTGAACCCCCACAGCGAGAATCCAGAGGCTCCCCCTGACCGCGACTGCCTGTAACAAGGGACCCGACACCTGGAACCAACACTGCACCCGCAGCCCTCAGGACCTGAAGGAACCGAACTTCAGCGCAGGAGTGACCCCCAGGAGACCCTCTGCCTAGCCCAGGTGGTGGCTGTCCTGAGAAGCCCCTGTGCCTGCCTGCACCGCTAGAGTGACCCCCGGGTCCCTCCATTGTTTTCTACCTGAAACCCGACACCTGCTTTGCACACTGTGCCGCTGAGGGTGTGTTTTGTGTGCCTACTTGTGTCCCTCCCAGCGCTATACAAAACCCCCCTGGTCTGCCCCCCAGGGACGCAGGTACTTACCTGCTGGCAGACTGGAACCGGAGAACCCCTGTTCTCCATATGGCCCCATGTGTTTTGGGCACCTCTTTGACCTCTGCACCTGACCGGCCCTGAGCTGCTGATGTGGTAACTTTGGGGTTGCCTTGAACCCCCAACAGTGGGCTGCCTATGCCCCAGAACTGAGACTTGTAAGTGTTTTACTCACCTCCTAATCTAACCTTTACTAAGAAAATATATTTTTCAATATACAAACCTACTGGCCTGGAGTAAGTCTTTGAGTGTGTGTTCCTCATTTATTGCCTGTGTGTGTACAACAAATGCTTAACACTACCCTCTGATAAGCCTACTGCTCAACCACACTACCACAAAATAGAGTATTAGAATTATCTACTTTTGCCACTATCTTACTCTGTGCACACTATTTCTTACTTTGAAATAGTATATACAGAGCCAACGTCCTACAGAAACCAACTCCATGAGCTTTAAAGGGTCATCCGCTGCCACAGGCAGATGCAACTGACACTTAGGCCAGCTCCTGCCATTGCTCAAGTAGTGAGAGTGGCACCAATCCCATTGGGGAGAAAATCTGTTTCAGAGCTGGTTTGCAGGGGGAGTTCATCATTTGCCTACATAAATCTCATGGGGTGTGGCCTGAGCTCTGATAAAGTGAAGAAAGATTCTGACATGTTGTATTTTAGCAGAGCAGAGCACTGCAGGATTGTTTAGGGCCAGCTGCAAGGAAATTATGTCAAAGTGGGAAAGGCCTGCTCCTCAGCACCTCTCCCCTATTGGACAGGGAGCCCCCCCGCTCCAAGCTAGCATCAGGCATAAAAGTGGCACACCTGGTTACCTTCCTCTGAACACCTCTGGACCTATGGAAGACAGAAGAAGGACTGCACCTGTTGCTGAATTTGGTCCAGGTGCTAGACCTGCACCACCTTGCATGAAGGTCTGAGAAGTGGGCTCCAAGTGTAGTTGGCTGCCCTCCTGTTAAACTACAGGGAAGAAGCCCACCTTCCTGGACAACCCCATTGACCACACCAACTGCACCTGCCCTGGACCCAGCTGGTAGCTTACCCCTGAGTGAGTCCTGACCTTCAATTGGTGTCCCCAAGGTCCTAGGGCCATTTGAGAAGTGTCAGAGTGTACTGCTCCTGCCTAACACTAAACACCAGGGCTTAGAAACTTTTTATCTTTTTGTCAAAAGAACTAGAGGTTAACACTGGACTGCCTCTGAGTCTCAACAACCGACACTGAGCTGCTGATCAAACTCATCTTGCTGGGTTCTCCTGCTGAAAGGCTCCTGATTTCCCAAAAATGTGTAAATCCGAACTTAGAGGACTTGACCGGGACCAATGCAGAGCAGTACCCCGCTGACAATGATGCCTTTCTGGGCCTGATCTTCAGGCTTTGCTCTCTCAGTGTTCTCCTGCGTTTAATCTCAAAGGCCTTGAAACTGAGTACCTTCAAATGAGGTCCTGAAGAGCAGCTGGCTGCTGACACGAAATTCGTCTTGGATCCAGCAGACACCCCTACCCACCAATGACTTAGTTGAAGAAGATTTTCTTCAAGAAAAAGCGTAAGTAAGAAGGTAAACTTTTCACTGGGCTGAACCTGGTTACGGTAACTGACCCTCAGTCCATTATGATTGGCCTTAACTTTTGACTTTGACCTGGTCTAGTGCAACTAGATACCTGCAGCTGACGCTTTGCACTTTTTGGTGCAAGAAACACCTAAAACTTTGAAAAATCATATTTCTGATTGCTACATCCAATTTTTGGCATTTTGGTGTCTATATGCTCCTTAAAAAGTTTCTCTATTTTACTACCAAGGATTGTGCTCCATGTGAAATTATTGAGGCTTAGCTGGACCTATTGAGGAATAGAACCATTATTATCTGAAGATGACTACTATCCACTTCACCTAATGATCCACTTTCTCCCAAAATGTATTATGCACAGATTGCACTGATTTTAAAATAAATGAAAAAACATAATGAAGATGCAATTGACAGGGTAGAAGAGTATTTGAATTTGGTGGCGAGATTTAATTGGAGTAGCAGCACTTTGAAAATGATGCAAAGAACAGCACTACTAACATCAGTCAGATGGACACCATCCTTATGAAAGAGATCTGTATCGTCATATATTGTATTTATACATATACCTGTATTTTAAACATCCTAGCAGTAAGCACCATATGTCAAGAAACACACCAGAAGATGCAGACACCAACCTTCTTATGTACATCAGCCCTTCATCAAATTCCAACATATCTACCATCATCCGGCCATCCACCTAACACTGTATATGAATACACAATCACCATTATGCACAGCAAGGACTATAGTTCCACACACCCCATATGACATAGCCACAAAACCCCCTTCATATGCCCACAACAAACAATACATGTCTTAGTATCCACCATCAAATTCCAACGCACAGCCTCATACCCCCACACAGAGACAATTATATTCCAACAAACCTTCATTCATGTATCCAAGCGCTAAAAATAGTACACGCTCACAACCATAAAATACATGCCCATCCACCTTCATATGGCAACATAATAATCAACCCACACAAACTCCAGCACCATTTACCTATACTAAACAGACAGGTTCATTACGACTTTGGAGATGTCAGGACCGCCATGTTGGCAGCGGCTGTTGTACCACCGATGGGCCGGCGGTCTTCCCTACAGAACATAGCCAAACTACAGCTAGTACTGCCAATGTGGTCAGGCTGCCGCGGACGGCGGTAGGCACCTTCAGACCTGTGGGCATCATGTTTCCGCCAGACACATTACGAGGCTGCACACCGCCAAGGTTTCCGCTGCGGTTGCACCGCCACCAAAACCCTGGTGAAACCAACAGAATAAAAGGAGACACTCACCTTTAGGAAGCCATACCCGTTCGGAGCCGCCATGGAACCTGAACTCGAAGTTCTCCCTCTGTTCCTGCTCGCACAACAATCTGGAAACAGTGACAAAGACAACAACCGTAAGTACACCCACCTAGCACACACTGGATGGAAAGGCATTAGTACACATGGACACACAACATACACATCCGGGATGGCTTGCGACGGCCACACACACGCAACCACACACCTATACAATCACACACACCTACATACACACAAACGCTCACACATACCACACACACGCACATACAAGCTACACACACCAGTCCGCACACACACATCACCGGCACTGTCTAACACAATCATACACAACATCACAGAGTCACACAACAACATCACAGCAGCAACTACACAAATGCTTCGGCAAGCTATTTCTCTGCACACCTACACATGACAACACATACTGACAACAACACATAACAACACCACACAACCAATCAACACTATCATACTGCCATACAACATTCCATGTGTGACACCACACCCACACAACAAACAACGCATATGACATGGCCATCACCACACACACGGACGCATACACAACAGCCACACAAAGGCACACAACACCACCATAACAAATGGCAACACAAACAATACACAATTTAGCTACACACATGCATGTACCAAATACAAACATATTCTCCACACAATACACAGCAATGACAGCGGGACTAATGACAGGGCTACACACACATGCAGCCCAGGCACAACAGCTAGCACAACCAACCCACACACACATCACACACACAAACCAAAGCTGACAAACACTAAACAGCCATGTAGAAAGAAAAGCAGGACAAGTATGTTTCCATTGAATCCAACACCAGATTGGCCCAGTTGTATTAAGAAGGTGAAATTGAAGAAAAAAAAAAACTATTTACAATCATTAGGCCATTGGCCAGTCCAATGTTCATGTTGCCAAAGGCACAAATGGCACTTCACTGTGTCCCTACTTGACTCCTGACTTCAAAATGACCTCCACAGGGTAGGAGCATCAAAGGGGCAGTCAGGCACCTCAGGGATGATGGGACGGGTGGAGGGGAGGTTTGAGCTTGGGAGGGGGGTCCTGGGGTTTGGGCTTAGGATGGGGTCCTTGGGCTTGGGTTTGGGTTTGGGTTTGGGATGGGGGTCCTTGGACTTAGGTTTGGGTTTGAGAGGGGGGTCCTTGGGCTTTGGCATGGGAGGAGCAGACTTCTTGGCAGGGGGAGGGGCACAGGCACTACCGGGGGAGCAGGGGAGGACTTGGAGGCGGAAGGGCTGGACTTGGGGAAGCACACAGAGAGCTTGAGGGTTTCACAGGATGGGAGAGGGATAGGGAACAGGGAAAGCTCTGAGAAGAAATGTTTCTTAGACACACAGGGGCGGTCATGGCAAAAGCATTTGGGAGTGGAGGGAGAGGGAGTAGTTGAGACATGTGTATTGGTGGATGTTTTGGATGCAAGTGCGTGCGTGGAATGCTTGTGGGTGCTGGGTGTCTGTTGGGTGGGTGAGTGTGGGTGTTTAGGTGTCTTGGGAGGAGGGGGGGAGGGGGTGCTGGGAGATGCCACAGTGGATGGGTGACTGTCTGTTGGAATGGTGTCTGCAGGTATGGTACATGTGCTGCGGTGTCAGAGGTTGTGGTAGGTGCGGATGTGGTGACTGGGGTGGATGCCTGCGGGTCTGCTATTGTGCTGACTGTGGGTAAGATAGGACTGGTGGCTGGATCCATGAATGATGGTGTGGTGGTTGCAGGGATGTCTGGTGTAGTGTCAGTGAAGGAGGTGGTGGCGGGGGAGTGGATCTTGATGTGTTTGCAGGTGGGTGTTGCTTGAGTGCATGCAGGGGGGTGGGTCTTGGGGTGCTTGTGTTTGTCTGAGCTACCCTTGTCTGTTGTGGTGGATGCTTGCTTGTGTGTATGTGTGCTTTGGATGGGTATGGGGAGAGGGATTTGGGATTGGGAAGAGGTAGTTGGAGGGTGGGGGGGAGACAAAGGGAGACTGGCTGCCTTCAGAGTGGAGACCAGAGCCTGAAAGTATCACTATAGGCCAGCCATGGCACAGTGAATGCCCTCCAGGAATACATTGCTCTGTTCGACTTGAGCTGCCAGTCCCTGGATGGCATTCACAATGATCGATTGACCCACAGAGATGGACCTCAGGAGGTCAATAGCCTCCTCACTGAGGGCAGCACGGCTGACTGGGTCAGAAGCAAAGGTGCCTGCAGCGAAGGAGACGCCCACCCTACTGGGTGAGTGGGCTCTGGCAACTTGGTGGGGAGCAACTGGAATGGAGGTGGTAGTAAGAGGGGAGGCAGACAAAGATGGTGCTGGGGTGGTCCCAGAAGGGTCCGCCACCACCAGGGAATGTCCACTGAAGGCAGATTCCGAAGAAGAGGTGGTATATCCGGTCTCCCCGTGGCACTCCCCTGGCCCTCCATCCCACAGGGTCCCTTGCTCTTGCTGGTGTCAGCTTCCTGGGTCCTGTGGGCTGCTGCTTCCCCACTCGCCTGTGCCCCTTCTCCTTTGCCAGACAATGCTGATGCACACCAAGAGAGAGAGAGGGAGGGGGAGAGATACAGATAGAGGGAAAAGGGTCAACATATACCTCCCATAGACATGGCTAAACACGTTAATCTGTGACAATACATATCATAGCTAGACAATGGCAATTGCCATGACATATTATCTGCATCATGTCTTTACATGTCACTACTACCAACACCTATATGCCAACCCTCAGACCTACATCAATACCTAAGTATGACAGCACTACTAAAGTCATCCCCTTGATGCCAACCAAAGCCCTTTTAGCTGGTATAGCATACCCTGGGTGGAGTATCAATAGTATGCCTGAATACACATCTTACCTCTCCATAACCCTTTCACCCATCAGATGGCCTCTACATTAACAACACCTGATAAGTCCATGTCCTCTGTGAGATGTCAATCACAGTGAAGACAACTCCAGTCACAGTCCACCCTACACGTACTTGTCATATTACATGGCTAGCCACTCGGTACAGTGATGCCATTATTATGAACAACTATGATTTAGCCAATACAAGTCAGACACCCAAAAAGTTCACATCAGATGTGTACTATGTGAATCTGTGATATAGCCATGTGATCAGTCAGACCCTATCACCCAGCCAGTGCAGCTGACACCGAACACATGTAATACTACCCATCATACTGCTAAGTGAACCAACAATGGGCCATTTACCACATCTAACACATACACTGAGTGCAGTGTTACAACAGATGTACCACTGGAACACACATATAACATCATGGACCACTTCCAGTGCCACCACACATGCAGGTACACAATTTGGACTACGCACCATGACAATTCCAGGCTCACAAACACCATTCCACAAATGGTGTAGAACAAACCTGTCACAGAGCCCAGGCAACACACATCTCAGATAAGAATGTTGGGCATACATTAGGCACACATGGACATACACCTCTGGCTGTACACCAATTACACATCCCACTACCACATAAGGCATCGGAGGAGACTTAATCCAATATTGAATCACATCAACACGCCATGTGTCGTGCAATACTTAAACCACTTCTAATCTGCCACATCCTATTGCCCAAGTCAAGCTGTAATAGTTACAGGTCATCAGATGTGCCCCCAAATATCCATTATGATATGGTGTAGACAGTTACTCAGCATTGCAGCACAGAAATTTCTAGGGCTTTGTTATACATGCCACGTACACACCATGGTGACATATAAGGGATCTCCCAGGGCACTTACCACCTCAAGTACCATCCCATAGGTTTGAAGGCCACATCCCCCCAAGTATTGGTCCTAGGAATGCATGATGTGTGCAATCAGGCCTCATATATTCTACATCTTTCAGTATCCCAGTTTGGCTACCTACAAAACCCTACACTGAGCAGATCACCTATATATGCTTAGTCAGCTATCAGGCCTATACTCCTGTCCCATGAGGGCCATTTCAGTGGTGGAACTGTAATGCCAGTCACACAATCCGCCAGATACAGTACATGATGTATATAGTCGCAGTGATAAAAGGAGAGTCACACAGTAGCATATACAGGTAGGCTACACAGATGAGAGTAGTGTGACACCTCAGAGTGACTAATACAGATGGATAGAGATGGTCATACACAATGCATAGGGTGATCTGAACACTCACATCCATTGTATGGCCAGGATGGAGTCAGACATGTGCCTGTGTCACCAGTGCATCTCCAAATTACAGATATGGAGAGCTATGGAAATGTAAGATGTACATCCACTGACAGTAAAGCATAGAAACACATCTACTAAAAATACTCTGCCAGGGTGCCTAATACCCATTACCAATTGACAATAAACATGTAGCCTAAACAACAATGTCACTTTGCCTGCAGTGAGGCACCCAATCCCATTTAAGGCCAGCCAAGTCCCAGGATACAGTCAGTACTCACCCCCTTGTGGCTGCTGTGCTACCCTCAAATTCCCATCCACCTCAGGGTAGGCCACTGACAAAATGCGGGCCATTAAGGGGGTCAGGGTCCAAAGGGCACCCCTCCCTCGTTGGGGGGACATCCGAAGCTGGGCCTCCGTGGTCTTCCGGGCCCAGCATCTCAGGTCCTCCCACCGCTTGCGACAATGGGTGCTCCGCCGGCTATGCTTGGCAATGGCATGCCATACCCCCTTCTTCTTATGGGCGTGTGAGCTCAGAGACCCCAAACTCCACATGTCCATCCGCTCCCAAAGGGAATCTACACTTTAATCATATTTAAAGGTAGCCCCCATGTTAACCTATGAGAGGGACAGGCCTTGCAACGGTGAAAAACGAATTTAGAAATATTTCACTGTCCGGACATATAAAACACATTACTATATGTCCTACCTTAACCATACACTGCACCCTGCCCTTGGGGATACCTAGGGCCTACCTTAGGGGTGCCTTACATGTAAGAAAGGGGAAGGCTTAGGCCTGGCAAGTGGGTACACTTGCCAAGTCGAATTTACAGTTAAAAACTGCACACACAGACACTGCAGTGGCAAGTCTGAGAAATGATTACAGAGCTACTTATATGGGTGGTACAACCAGTGCTGCAGGCCCACTAGTAGCATTTGATTTATTGGCCCTGGCACCTCTAGTGCACTTTATTGGGGATTTACTAGTAAATCAAATATGCCAATCATGGATAAACCAATTACATACAATTTACACAGAGAGCATATGCACTTTAGCACTGGTTAGCATTGGTAATGTGCTCCGAGTTCAAAAGCCAACAGCAACAGGTCAGAAAAAATATTGGGGATGACCCTGCATAAACTCAAAAGTCTAACACAGACCATCATGGAACTTTGTACCTAGTTGGAGCCAGATCTATTGTCTGCCATACGTAATCCATATGCCATCTCTCTGATAGTCCAAGTCCTGTCAGTGCTACACTTTCTTGCCAAAGGCTCCCTTTAGAATACAGTGGGCTTGGCAGCAGGGATGTCACAGCCCATGTTCAGTCTTGTGTTGAAGGATGTACTATGTGCTTTCTCGAAACACCATGTAGATCAGGTTCCCCCAACGTGCAGATTTGGCCCATATGAAGGAAGACTTCTATGAGATAGGACACATCTCTCATGTGATAGGGGCCATAGATGGCACCCATATAGCTTTGGTCCCTTCCAGTGCCAATGAACAGATGTATAGAAACAGGAGAAAACTACCTATTAGCTATCCTAAATGTCCCAGGCTGTTGACACCAGTGAGTTACCCTGCCACGGAAGAGGAACTCTGTTTCAGTGAGGCCCACTGAAGGATGAGGTGTGTAATTGAAAGGACATTTGGCCTACTGAAGGCCAGATTCAGGAGCCTGGACATCTCTGGATGTGCCCTCCTCTACACTCCCCAAAAGGCATACCAGATCATAGTTGCCTGCTGCATGCTCCACAATTTAGCCTTGAGACATCAGATACCATTACTAGCTGATGACGAGGAAGCTGGACCAGTGACTGGTGATGTAGACATGGAAAGTGATGAGGAGGCAAACAAGGAAGGTGCAGCTGACTCTAGAACAGAGCTCATCAATCAGTACTTCCAGTAACACACAGGTATGTTGTGTGTGTACTTGCGAGTGTTGTATTTCCACACTGATTTGTGTCAATGGTCCTCCTGATTTGAATCATCAGTGGTGGTGTAATGTGTTCCTATCCCTATGTCTGTGTTGTGGGAGGTGACTGACTGCATGTAAGGTGCAGAGTTAAAATATCTCATCTCTAACATGTGTACTCTATGCAGGCTGCAAGTATCACATCTCCTATGGACAGGCCTGTATTGTTCTATGAGTCCAGCATTCTCCTCTTCTCATGTCATAGCAGAAAGTCACTTTGTACTGTGAGTTTTTGCCTCTCCCACATATTGCTTGAGGCATTCATGTTCATTAGTCTTTGGTAACCGATTACAGAGAAGAGTTTAGCCCATGACAGATGCCAGTTACAGTGTTTTGTGATGTATTTCCTGAGACTTGTGATGTAGAAGTGAAATCTGTTGTGCCCTGTTTAATTGGCAATCCACACTGGGCATGACAACTATGAATTGCCTGCTATCCTGATGGAAGTCTCTGTCATGGTCGTCTTGCAGGTTGGATCAGTGGATGTACTCTGGTGTGTGGCTGGGCTAGTGACTCCCTTACATCTATCCTGGGTTATGTCTGTTGTTCTGTGTCTCCTGCAGAGGATGCCTTCCTCTGCTGTTCATTACACTGCCTGTTGGTTTGGGGTGCCATACCCACATAACTTTTGTAAGATCTACAGTGTTTATTGTGCATTAATTGTCCAACAGGGGATGAGTGGGTCATGGTGGTTGAAATCATCAGAGTAGGTGGCACACCTGTAGGTACCATAGATCCAGTGTCCAAGGGACATGGGAAAATGGAGAAATGTCATTGAACAGTCAAGAGGGTGTCTCCATGGTACACAAGGGAGTAAAATCAGGAGACGGTCACTTCCAGGCAGTGGGTTTTGTCTTGGCATCTGCTACAGCTGGATCTCCGGACGGACATCCACATTTGCGGGGGGTTCTTCAGCTCCAGAGGGGGGGTGCCTGAGAGCTGTGGTTCCCCTGGCAGTGCCTCCATTCTACTAGGTGCCGCGGGTGTTGAGGGCTCACATGTGATGTGGTTAGTGGAAGGGGCCTGCTGGTGGGTGGAGAAAGGATGCAGGGTGGTGTTAATGTTCCTGAGCACCCCCTGCTATGGAGATCATGGTGGCATTGTGGGCCTGCCACTGCTGCATGACCTCCTGGTGGTATTCCCTCTGCAGCCTTTGGTTTCCCCAACCTGGTAATTATCTGGCCCATCCTGTCCTGGGATTGTTGATATGCTCCCAGGACTTTGGGAGATGGCTTCCTGGTCAGGTGGCTGCCTTGACTGCCCTGTCCTCTGGCCCACAGGTACCCTCCCATGCCCCCTGCCGCACGTGCCTGTGCCCCTGGCATGGTGTACCCGCTCCTGTCAGCAGGACCTTCATTGTCTTGGGTGTGAGGGGTCGACTCTGCTTCCTGCACTGTGGGGCACACTATTGATTGAACAGTCTTTGGGACACAAGTTTGGGGACAAAGGGTTGGCTGTGATGTTCTTGCCACAGGGTGGAGGGAGTTTGATGTGGGCAGGGTGTGGCAGGGAATGGTCGAATGACCAGGGGTCCCAGATGGGCCAGGTAGGTCATCACTGTCCAGACATCCAGTGGTGTTGCCCTCAGTGGGGCCTTCATCCTTAGATCCTGAGGAGGGCTGGCAGTCTCTGGGATCCTCTCCATGGTGGCACTGGCAGGGGTACCTGTGGATTAAGTCAGAGAGGGTTGAATGATGGAGGTGTAAATGGTTGTCTGATGCATACAGTGGCTTGACTTGATTCCCAGCAATGACAATGACAAGTACAGCACCCCTAACAGTTTGTGGATAGTGGATTGTGACATGTACCATGCTCCATAGGGGTTTTTGTCAGTCAGGCTTCGTAACTTTAGGTTGGCGGGTGGGTTCTGTTCCTGTGTGATGGATCACAAGACAGGTGTGCCCTGTTAGCAGGTGGCAATTCCGGCTTGCTAGTTGTGAGTGGGTATGGCTGTACATTGCAGCATGGTGTCCAAGTTAGAGGAGTGTATATGTGTATGCAAGTTTGCTTGTCCTGTCTGTGCATGTTGTTTATGGAGTATACCTTCTTACTTACAAGCCCACGTCCAGTCCATTTCAGGCTTGTTGATCTGTATAATCGGCCCTTAGGTTTGGTGACAGTGCTGTGTCTGTGTTTGTTGTTGTTTGGCAGTGTGTTGTGCCATAGCATTACTGTCATTGCCATGTAGCGGTCCTCAGTTGATGTATCCAGTTGGTGTAGCTGGTGCAATAGTCACACATGCAAGAGATGGGATGTGATGTGTACATTACAGGTTTTCATGCACATGGGCAGGTGCATTGTGGGAGTCGTAGTGATTGTGATTGACAGTGCTATCCGTGCACTTGGCAGGGACTGTGGGGGCATTGGGGCTGGGTGGTGGTGTGACATGCAGGAGAGGGGCATTAGATGATTGGGTGAGAGGGGTAGTGGAAGATTGGGTGAATTGGGGAGTGATTGGGTGGTGAGGAGGCATGCTGGACCGGACGATTTTGTGGCAGGGGAGTGTTAGTTACTTACCAGAGTCAAGTCCTCTGGGTATTCCAGTCAGGCCTTCTGGATGCAGGATGTCCAAGACCTTTTCCTTCCACAATGTGAACTTTGGGAGGTTGTCGGGCTGGCGGTGCTAGTGGTGGAACCGCCTGTTTCCCGCCCTCCAGTGTCACGTCGGTCTCTGATTTGTAGCTGTTTTTTGGCACAGTTCAGTGTGTGACTCTTAATACGGCGGTCAAAATACAGCCAACATGGCAGTCTTTTGGCGGCTGCCACCGCGGCGGTCTTGCCAAAAGGCCATCAAAGCAGTAATGAGGCCCAGAGTCTTTACAACAACGTAGCCAACAATTGAACATCCTTTCACACTTATAAACATAATGAATCATTTTTACAAACAAATTACATTTCAATATTAGTCAAGTAATAATATGGACGACACGGGCATCAACATATACACATAGAACCACATGTATTCCCCAAGACAACTACCATCATATAAACAAACCTTCAATAATGCAGGTATATTCCCAATATCATTTGACCACCATCATGCACCCCTACTATTTAACAGTGATCTAACTTCAATAAACTAGCCAAGCCATTGATTGGGCCATAAAACACGTTATTTAAAGTTCTCTTACTAACTGGGGGTGAAAGTTAGGGTTGACTTAGGGGGTCATTCTGACCTCGGCGGTAAAAGGCGCAAACCGCCGGTCAGAAGACCGCCAAAACACCGCCGCGGTAAACCGCCACGGTCATTCTGACCCGCAACTGGCAAACCGCCAAAAACCCGACAACAACAAAAGTCCGCCACACCAAAGGTCAGCGAGAAACTGGCGCTGACCAAACCTCCACTGTCACGCCAACAGAAATACGCCCATACCATTCCGACCCACAAATCCCCGCAGCGGTCTTTCAACGGCGGTATTCCATTGGCGGTACACACCGCCGCGCTCAAAATACACACACCTTTACAAAACACTACCACATTGGACAAATCAAAATATACACACCTGAGACACATACACACACCACTCCCACACACCCAATTAAATATAAAACACACACCCACATCACCCACAAACCCTTATGACCACAATTGCGACTGAAGGACAGAGAGAGACAGCACAGCATAGCGTAGACCATCACACAAAGGCAAATCACAACATCACCCACACAATTCCACGCACAAAACACCATACACCACCACACTCACCACACTCTACAACACATACACCACCCCTCACCTCATCCACTCCACCCCATGGCACCCCAAAGACACCCCAGGTTCTCTGACGCAGAACTCAGGGTCATGGTGGAGGAAATAGTTTGTGTAGAGCCACAGCTCTTCGGGGCACAGGTGCAGCACACCACCATTGCCAGGAAGATGGAGCTATGGAGCAGAATAGTGGACAGGGTTAACGCTGTGGACAGCATCCACGCAATCAGGACGACATCAGGAAGCGGTGGAACGACCTACGGGGGAAGGTGCGTTCCATGGTATCAAGGCACAACATCGCGGTACAGCGGACTGGCGGCGGACCCCCACCTACTCCCCCAGAGTTCACAGCATGGGAGGAGGAAGTCTTGCACATCCTGCATCCTGAGGGCCTCGCAGGAGTAGGCGGAGGAATGGACTCTGGTAAGTCAAATCTTCACTACTTCATTCCTCCCACCGCCCCTGCATGCCAAATCATACCCCCACCCTCACCCCCACCCACACCACACCAACTCCTTGCAAATGCCTCACCATCACATCCCACCCGTCCCAAAACCTAGCCCTGCATGCGTTCCCAAAGCATGGACACCCATCCCCAAAGCATGCCCACTGCACACACCCATCACCCCCACAAGCCACCGTCACAAAAGCCCCCACAAGGGAATGCCAGCACTAGGGTACACGGCCACCCACCCATTACACGAAATGCCACACACAGAAGCAATAACCATATCCTTATACCCCTGCAGGACCCGAACGCCACCACACCACCACGGAGGGTCCAGAAATGTCCATCCCACTCCCAGAAGAGGCCCCCAGTGATGACAGCAGCTCTGTCTCCCTGGACCCAGATGACCAGCCCGGCCCATCGGGGACCTCGGGACAGTCGGTTCCCCACAGACAGCCACAGGCTACACCTGACCTAACCCCCTCTGGGAACACCAGCACAGCTCCCACCCAGCGGGCCCATGCCTCTGTCTCCAGGACACGTCAATCAGCGGTGTGTCCACCACTACAGGGCACCCAGGTTGACCCACCACCCCAACAACAACAGGGACCTGGGGGCAGTGGTAGTGGGCACACCGTCCAGGGGACAGAGGCCCAGGGAAACAGGGGAACTGGGAGGGCTGCTGTGCGACAGGGGGGGGACAGGCCCAGGGAACCCACTCTCCAAGAGGCCCTCTCCTCCATCATGGGAGCATACCACCACTCCCAGGAGACGATGGCTACGGTACTGGCCAGGTTCCAGGAGATCCAGGTACTGCAGGAGGAACAGTACATGGGGTTCAGAGAGGAACTGAGGAACATTAGTTCCGCAATGGGGACCATCGTCGTGGCCCTTAACCAGATAGTCACCACATTGCGGGACCATGTGACACCACAAAGGGCCCCTGTCACTAGCCTGGACCAGGAACAGCCTACCACCTCCGCCGGCGCTAGTGGACAGGAGGCCCCCACACAACGACAGGCCACCAGAACCCCACCTCCTGCAGAAGAAGAACCACCCCGCAAGCGGAACCTGAGATCTCACAAGAAGACAGAGTAGGATGCCAAGACCCCCGCCAGCAAACGATACCCCCTGATGTCATCCCACTGTCCCACATTGTCACCCTGTCCAACCTTGAACTGCCCCTGCTCCATCCTTCCACAGGCATATGGACAATGCACCTGTGAGACTGAGAACTGGACTCTGCCATGGACATTACTCCACCATCACCCATCACCGTTTTACAATCATGTTCCTAAATGTAGTACCTTAATTAAATCACTTATTGCACTTAAAAAATCTGGAGTCTGCTTGTATTTTGAACAAATGTATTAGACAGAACAGTGCAAAAATGTTCAGTCACATTGTGATGACAACATACCACTGTCACACAGCTGTAGTCCATGGGCAAACAAAGCAGAGGTCACGCAGTGGGGCCCAGAGCTCTGAAAACGGAAGGGAAAGTCACAACTCAGTTAACAGGAACTGGGGGGGAACTCAGACAGTAGAGAGGCAGGAGACTTTAAGTAAATGTAAAATGGCGTGGTTGATTCGTACCTGTGTGCTACTGAAAATACTGTTGTATCACTGTGTCCCTGTTGTCTGTGTCGTCCCCGTCGTCTTCCTCCTCTTCACTCTCCACAGGCTCCACAGCTGCTACAACACCACCATCTGGACCATCCTCCTGCAGGAAAGGCACCTGGCGTCGCAAAGCCAGGTTGTGAAGCATACAGCAGGCCACGATGATATGGCACACCTTCTTTGGTGAGTACATTAGGGATCCACCTGTCATATGCAGGCACCTAAACCTAGCCTTCAGGAGGCCGAAGGTTCTTTCTATAATCCTCCTAGTTCGCCCATGGGCCTCATTGTAGCGTTCCTCTGCCCTTGTCCTGGGATTCCTCACTGGGGTAATTAGCCATGACAGGTTGGGGTAACCAGAGTCACCTATTAGCCACACACGGTGTCTCTGTAGCTGTTCCATCACATAAGGGATGCTGCTATTTCGCATGATGTACGCGTCATGCACTGACCCAGGGAACTTGGCATTTACATGGAAGATGTACTGGTCAGCCAAACAGACCACCTGGACATTCATCGAATGATAACTTTTTCTGTTCCTGTACACCTGCTCACTTCCACTGGGGGGAACCAAAGCCACATGGGTCCCATCAATGGCACCAATGATGTTGGGGATATGTCCAAGGGCATAGAAATCACCCTTCACTGTAGCCAAATCGCCCACCTCAGGGAAAACAATGTAGCTCCGCATGTATTTCATCAGGGCAGACAACACTCTGGACAAAACCTTAGAAAACAAAGGCTGAGACTTCCCTGATGATATGGCCACTGTTGTTTGGAATGATCCACTTGCCAAAAAATGGAGTACTGACAGAACCTGCACCAGAGGGGGAATCCCTGTGGGTTGGCGAATGGGGGACATCAGGTCTGGCTCCAGCTGGGCATACAGTTCCTGTATAGTGGCTCGGTCAAGTCTGTATGTCAGTATGACATGTCTTTCTTCCATTGTCGACAGGTCCACCAGCGGTCTGTACACAGGAGGATTCCTCCATCTCCTCGCAAGTCCCAGCGGACGGTGCCTAGGAAGGACAACATGGAGCACAGAGTCAAGCAACCCACAGGTACGTAACCACAGCTTGCACAGTACACGATTCGCTATGCATTGAATGGCTTGTATGAGTGGCAATGCAAGGCCTAGGCCTGTGTGACGCAGTAGAAATTAAGCCATGTGGGCCCTTGAAATGGCGGCTGCCTGACCTGTAAAGTGTGACAATGGTATGTGAGGTCAATGCGCTGGCGTGACACACCGTGGCGGTAGGCGGTCGAAGACCGTGGCGCAAAGCAGCATTGGTTAACATTGAACCCTATGGGTCTCAGGAGCCAATGACGATGTGAGCCGGCGGTCGCGGTACGCACCGCCGCGGTACGCACCGCCGCGGGCGTGACCGCCATTTTCTAACTGCTTAATCACTCGAGACCTGATCATCCACAGGAGAGGACCTATACTGCAAGTGCTGCTGTGACCTCGGTCTGGAAGATACAATGGCTGCTGCGACTGGGGAAAGGGCCCCTGCCTTCACATCTGAGGAATTGGAGAAACTTGTTGATGTGGTTCTCCCCCAGTATGCACTACTCTACGGTCCTCCAGACCAACAGGTAAGTACATAGGGAGCACGTAGTATGGGCTATGCCTGTGTTGAGTGGGGTGGATGTAAGATGGTTGGGAGGGGAGCGAATGAGGAGTGCAACGCACGACAGATGAGAGCATGTGCCACATGGCAAGGTTGGGGAGGGGGGGCCACTCACATCGACCATGCAGAAAAGTGATGATATTTCTTTTTCCACCCTGTACATGTCACATAGGTCAGCGCCCATCAGAAGATCGACATTTGGCGTGCCATCGCCAAGGACGTCCGGGCCCTGGGGGTCCACAACAGACGGGGCACCCACTGCCGCAAGAGGTGGGAGGACATCCGCCGCGGGAGCAGAAAGACCGCCGAGGCTCTGCTGGGGATGGCCTCCCAACCTAGGAGGGGTGCCACACGGCAATTGACCCCCCTGATGTCCCGGATCCTGGCGGTGGCCTACCCCGTTTTGGATGGGCGCGTGAGGACATCACAGCAGACACAAGGGGGTGAATATCAGCACATTCTGCTATATTAGCGCACAGTGGAGGTGTCTGGGTGGGGGAGGAGGGCTGTGGCTATCTCTAGGCCAGGGCGGTTTCTGTAGGCTAGGCCCCTCCGTTAAGCATGGACCTGTGCCCCCGCCCCCCACCTCTGTAGGGTGCTAAGTACAGCTATCCATGGTCCGGGCTCACCTATGTGTGCATTTGTCGTCCATAGACTTGTAGGCCAAGTCACAATAATTGAGTAGTGTACCCCGAGTGCGCGGCGTAGTGCAGGGGGCTTCTGTGTCTGTCCTCTCCGCCAACGGTGCCGCCAATGCATGCACTCAACATGTCTTTCTTTCTTCTCCCCCCCCCTTTTTTTTGGTTTTCCTGTTCATGTGTGCATTAGCATCATCAGGCAGAGGAGAAGTGGCATCGGTGCACGAGGGAGCTGCATCTCACATGGCCCCGGAGGGCCCAGCAACCGACTCCGAGTTCACCAGTGAGACGGAGGGTGAGGGGAGCACCACAACGGGGACCCGTGGAGACGTCAGCGACACCGACACGTCCTCGGAAGGGAGCTCCCTTGTGGTGGCGGTAACATCCGCGCCCACCGCAACAACAGGTACAGCCGCCACCCAGCGCACCAGCTCGCCCTCCCAGCAGCCCCTCAGTGTTCGCCCCGTGCCCGCTCGGCCAGGAAGCCGGGCATCTCCTTCACCCCTGGCACCTCAGGCCCTGCCCCAGTTACCCCTGCTGCCCTCAGTGCGGAGATCATTGACCTCCTCCAGACGCTCATTGTTGGGCAGTCTACCCTTTTGAATGCCATCCAGGGGGTAGAAAGGGAGGTGCATCGGAGCAATGCATACCTGGAGGGCATTCATTCGGGTCAGGCTGCCCATCAGCGATCGTTCAACGCTCTGGCCTCAGCACTGACAGCAGCAATTGTGCCTGTGTCTAGCCTCCCCCCTCCAACTTCCTCAACCCAGTCCCACTCCCCTGTTCCTCTGCCTATCCCAGACACACCTACAGACCAGCCTGCACACACCTCAACACCCAAGGGCAGCTCATCCAGACATAAGCACCACAGATCACACAAGCATTCACCCAAGCAACATCCACATGCAGACATGCCAACAGCCACTGCCTCCTCTGTGTCCCCCTCCTCCTCGTCTCCCTCCTCCCTCCCTGTGACGTCTCCACTCACACCTGCATGCACACCACCATCAGCCAGCACGTCCATCACCACCACACCCACCAGAACAGTCCGCACACGTGCAGTCACCACCCCCACTGCCATTTACACGTCCCCTGTGTCCTCTCCCAGTGTGTCTGTCACCCCCTCTTCCAAACCACACAAACGCAGGCAGTCACCCACCCAACAGCCATCCACCTCACGACAGCCTCCAGCAGAAGCACCTGCACCCAAAGACACCAGACTTCACTCTCCTACAACCACATCCTCTTCCTCCACTCCCATACCCACTACAACTACCCGTCCCTGTCTTTCTAAATTGATTTTCCTTTCCAACCTTGACCTCTTTCCAACAACTGACCCACCCCCTCCATCTCATAAGACTACAATCAGCACCTCAGCCACCACAAGCCCTGCACCTACTAGGACCATCGTTCAGGGCTATTGGAGTCCACCAGCTCCTAGGGCAGGAACATCGGCCAGCAGCAAGGGGACAGCCAGCCCACCCCCTGGGAAAAGAACCAAAAAAGGGAAGGGCCGGCCTGTGACGGCTGCCCCCAAGGACACCACCCTTGCACCGTCACCTGGCCCATCCACAAAGGGAGGCAAGGGCCCCAGAGTTTCTGCCAAGGAGGGCAAGGGCAGCAGGGCGGACAAGACCGGCAGCAGGCGAGCTGCCCAGGAGGGCCCCACCAGCCCCATTTGGGGTGTGACGGAGGACACCCACGGGCCCAGGACTCCAGCACAGGAGGGCCCCGCAAGCGAAAGGTCGGATGGCGACTGAGCGGGAATTATTGGCCAGATCTGGTTCCCTAGGAACACAAGACAAGCACCGCTGAACAGGGCCCCGCCGTGAGAAGCACCGCTGAACAGGGCCCTGCCAAGACAAGCACCGCTGAACAGGGCCCCGCCGTGAGGAGCACCGCTGAACAGGGCCCCGCCAAGACAAGCACCGCTGAACAGGGCCCCGCTGTGAGAAGCACCGCTGAAGAGGGCCCCGCCGTGAAGAGCACCGCTGAACAGGGCCCCGCCGTGAGAAGCACCGCTGAACAGGGCCCCGCCGTGAGAAGCACCGCTGAACAGGGCCCCGCCGTGAGTAGCACCGCTGAACAGGGCCCCGCCGTGAGGAGCACCGCTGAACAACAGGGCCCCGCCGTGAGAAGCACCGCTGAAGAGGGCCCCGCTGTGAGAAGCACCGCTGAACAGGGCCCGCCGTGAGAAGCACCTCTGAACAGGGCCCCGCCAAGACAAACACCGCTGAACAGGGCCCCGCCGTGAGAAGCACCGCTCCGCTGGGCACCGCCGTCTCGGGACTGCTCCGCTGGGCCCTTCATCTCAAGCACCGCTCCGCTGGGCCCTTCATCTCAAGCACCGCTCCGCTGGGCACCGCCGTCTCTGAACTGCTCCGCTGGGCCCTTCATCTCAACCACCGCTCCGCTGGGCACCGCTGTCTCTGAACTGCTCCGCTGGGCCCTTCCTGTCAAACACCGCTCCGCTGGGCCCTTCATCTCAAGCACCGCTCCCCTGGGCCCTTCATCTCAAGCACCGCTCCGCTGGGCACCGCCGTCTCTGAACTGCTCCGCTGGACCCTTCATCTCAAGCACCGCTCCGCTAGGCCCTTCATCTCAAGCACCGCTCCGCTGGGCACCGCCGTCTCTGAACTGCTCCGCTGGGCCCTTCCTGTCAAGCACCGCTCCGCTGGGCACCGCGTCTCTGAACTGCTCCGCTGGGCCCTTCATCTCAAGCACCGCTCCGCTGGGCACCGCCATCTCTGAACTGCTCCGCTGGGCCCTTCCTGTCAAGCACCGCTCCGCTGGGCCCTTCATCTCAAGCACCGCTCCGCTGGGCCCTTCATCTCAAGCACCGCTCCGCTGGGCCCTTCATCTCAAGCACTGCTCTGCTGGGCCCTTCATCTCAAGCACCGCTGCGCTGGGCACCGCCGTCTCTGAACTGCTCCGCTGGGCCCTTCATCTCAAGCACCGCTGGCCCATTGGCAGGGCCGGATCTGTGTCGGGCAGGGCATCACGAAGCACTCTGGCCAACATGCCTCCTCCATAACCAGTGGAGTCTGTAATCCACCTGATGGACTGTGGCTTTGCACTCCCCCGGATGGTACAGTGGGCAATCCACCCACTGTAGAGACTTGGAGAACTGTGGCTTTGCACTCCCCAGGATGGTACAATGGGCAATCCACCCACTGTAGAGACTTGAGAGACTGTGGCTTTGCACTCCCCAGGATGGTACAGTGGGCATGGAGGCCCCTCGTGGATCTGGCGTTGTGGACTCATGTGGCTGAGGTGCCCCCCCTTCCCTTCCCCCTGAGGTGCCTGTGGTTTTATTATCTGATGCCCCAGCAGTGTTCTCTCCAATGGAATCGGGTCTCGTGTGTGGGCTTTGCCCATGTGTTTATGCACATTGGCCCACGAACAATGGAATGTAGATAATATGTGCCGGACTTTTGGACTATGTATATATTGTTCATGTTGTAATATATTTATTTGATGAGTTTCATATTTCACTTAAGTTCAAATATGCTTTCATATACTTCAATTTTAATGAACATTTTATTTTGTCTTTTCATTATTCTGGGGGGTTTGAGGGGTGTCACTCTGACTTGTTGCTCTGCATTGGTGTGTAGGGATTTGGGGGGGGGGTGGGTGTGTCGCGTATGTGTGTGCCCGTAACCTTTTCTCCTCCCCCCTCCCCTGTGTCGTAGGTGCAGTACTCACCGTTGTCTTCTGCGCCGCCGTTCGTGCTCCTGGTAGAGGAGCAGGAAGACAATGGCTGGTAGGATGTTTAATTTGGGTTCCATGCTGTCCAGATTCCTCGTGGAGTGTGTATAGGTGTGCGTTTTCCCACTCGTAGTCTGTTTCCGCCGTGTTTTTATTGGCGGGGCGCCCGCCCCGGAAAAGGTGGCGGATTGGTGGGTCGTGATAGTGTGGGCGGTACATTGTCTGCCGCCTGTCTGTTGGCGGTGACCGCCGCGCTGTTTGTTTGTCCCGCCGTGGCGGTCGGAGTGTTAAAGTGGCGGGCTGTGTTGGCGGTTCCCGCCAGGGTCAGAATTCCATTTTTATTACCGGCTGCCTGTTGGCGACTTGCCCGCCGCTTTAACACTGACCGCCAGGGTTGGAATGACCCCCTTAGTATGGTCGGAATGAAACACTAGATCAAGGTAGTAACTTATGGATTTCTTTCTCTTTCTGTTTTTATGGCAAAGCCACAGCACCATTATATATCTTTAAATATATGTCACGATTTGTTATTCTTCTAAAGAAAATTTTAGAGCATGATGGCCTGGACATACAGGTCCATAACAACATTTTAAATTTGAGGTGTAATAGCAGCCTATTCCAAATCTTCCTCTGAATTTGAATCATTCCAATGAAAGAGAAAATCCTCTTTTTAGGTCGAATGTGCAAGCGATTTGACCTGTTGTAAGTGTTGTGGGCTTTTAACCAGGCCCATCATTTTCACTTGTTCATGGACTTGCCTTTCAAAAATCACTTGATGTCATTGGTCAATGCTTTAGATTTGTCCATCCTTAAGACTGTTTTTGTCAAGCCTTGTAGAATGCCCCTGTTACATGGATTATTGAATGACTGCCGATGTACCTCAGCATGGGCAAACTATTTTTTTCTTTTGTCTCTCCCCTTCCTGCTGAATGGTCGCCATGCTACTCACAGCGTGAACAGGCACAACAGCGTAAACTCGATCAGCAGTATTGAAGTGCTGGTCATATTGTTCACAGTTACCTAATCAGAGTAATTTCTTGAGGCTCTCCTCTTAAAACACTTGAAATTGGTAAATGCTTTACATAAAATAGAAATCCTCAAAGCGAAAGCAGCTCTCCTGGCACAACAGATACTACAATATTTACTGCACTATGAACTTGATCCATAATGTTTTGCAAGCATTCTTTCTCATAACATTTTTGCCCAGAACTCAGCCTGTGGTGGTCCTAGGACAATGGGACCACCACCAAAATGTTCAGTACGATGACCTCTTTCTGTCTATGTCATCTGTGGGTCTCAACATAAGAGCCCCTCCCACCATTCATTTTTTCTTTAGCATTCTCATTGCAATATGAGAATGCTCATAGCAATATCATTGTTATAGGCCTGTTACTTCTGAAAATACATTGTGCACTGTCTTCCAGGGGCTACATATATGGTTACTCTGTATTGTTCATTTTTTTATTATTTATTTCTATTTTCTTTTTATGTGGTTATGCACTCCATGGGATAACTATATAGTTACATGAACATGTTTTTTACAAATGCTATTTTCATTGTGGTGTCCACTAGGGGCTGTTCTAAGCATTACAGTCATATCAACTTATTAAAATATTGATGGCCAGAAACTTGCCCCATAATGCTTTGGAGGGCATTACTTTTGAAAAAACATTTTTGCTCATAACTCAGCTTTGGTGGTCCGAGGACAATGGGACTACCTTTCACAACATTTACCACAATGTACTATTTCTGTTTATTTCTCATGGCTACAACTTTTTTTTTTTTTTTTTTTTTTTAACTAGGAGAAGTTTTGCTTTAAAGGTCTTGTTTGTAATATCATTGCAGAAGGACTGCTAACCCTAAAAACACTTTCTAGGGGCTAAGTATATGGTTACACTACATTATTTGTTCTTGTTTTTTTCATGGGGGTATGCTCTCCAGGGGCTACCAATATGACCATGTTTTATATAAATGATATCTTTGTTATGGTGCCCTCTTGAGGCTGTTTTGAGCATTACAGTTGAATGCCAAAAGCTTATTTCTGATAAAGGTTAAAATTATAATTGTATATGTTTAAATAATCTCTCCTCATTAGAATTAAGACCATCATCAAGGTCAATTTAACATCCTTTTTACACTATAACTGTTAGAACACTCTTGATATGTTTGAGTGACCGGTCTAGTTATTTCTCCTTTGTGGCTCACTTGTGACTGTTTTTTGGGGAATTGTGTTAGCCAGCCAGGAACTCTGATGGTGGTGGTGTGGTGAAAGTGTTATTCTACTGGAATTAGCATGGCACATTTAAATTAGAATGCCAAACTGCAACATTTTTATTTTTTGATTTAGATAGAGGAAGATGGTAAATGGAAGTGAGTTAGGTATATGCAACTTGGAGGGTCCATTGGAGAAGAAAATCCACTCAAAAGCCTCTATTTGACTAGACTTAGATGCATCTTGAGTAAAAAATCTACTCCAGGTGCATTTGCTCTCGCAGCACTGTTTTGGTCACTGTTGCAGCCGGAAGCAGTGCAGGCGAATGCAAAGTCTTGCCTGTGCAGCTGGAAGCAGCAAAATTGAACGCAAAGTCTTGTGCGTGCGGCAGCAAGCAGCTCGATGAAACATGAAGTCTTGCACACACTCCCTAGAGGCCCGCGTGTATAGTGAAGCTCGTGAGCAAGCACCAAAACCAAAAGTCACATGCGCGAGTGAACTCCGCTCCATGCCAGAAGACAGAATTCAGGAACTCGGCGTAGCGTGAAGTGCCCGAATCCTGAAAACTCCACTGACGGAGCGGAGTTCTGTACCAGGGCTTACTTTTATGCTGTATTAACTTTATAAGTGTAGTTTGTCACCAGTAATTGACTTACTTTTATTGGGGGTTTGTGTTTGTCTTAGCATGCCCCTAAAAAACAACCTCTCTTTGCCTCACCCTAAAGCCCTTCTATTTTTCAGTAAGTACTACACATTTTCCAGCTACTCCCCAAGGTCTCTCTGACATTTACTACAAAAAAATGCATACTTATGTGTGTAGAGATAACCATCACTTTGGCAGAGATCTCTGCATTGAAGAAACAGGCGTGACAGAAAAATCTGCCTGTTGGTGAATAGGATTTTGTACTTCTTAAGTAGTTGTACAAAATACGGCTTGTGGTCAGGCCACTACATATTTAGGTGAGGGTACATCATGCTGCAGGAATCAAGGGATGGGTGTTGGCCTGGCTGCTAAACAAATATAGTGCTAGCTATTCCTAAACACAGCAAGTGAAGAAATATAAAGAGCCTCAAATGGACAGCAAAGACTGAATTCCCCGAAAAGGGAGATCTATTCTTTTTTTCTGCAGAACTTTAGGATTTGATGAAAAACACACATATCGAGGTTTAATTAAGCGTTTTCCACTTAAGGCATTTCAAGTATTTCCCTCTATCCTCTGTAATACGGAACATTCCCTTGTGTCCTTAAGCCTCTGTTCAGCCCCTGGGGTTTCAATTACGGCTAAAGAGTGAGATGACATGAAAGCTAATGCTTTTACAGTAATCACCCCTTTCTAATCTGCCGTCCATTCGCTGTGAGTGAGTATTCAGTGCAGTAAAGCCCATAAATTCCACTGCTAATGGTGCCAAAGAAGTCCTGAATTACGAGGAGGGCAAAAGACCCTGGCGGCTGTAATGTTTAGATCACAAGATGTAGCCGCGCATGAAGCAGAAGGTCAAGTTACATTTAAACAATAAAAGATTTTTCCAAACATTGTGAGAGCGGAAGCAGATCCATATTAGTATGTAATTGTTTGATGCAGTCATGAGCAGCATATAAATGATTCGAACATCCTGCAGCACAATGCAGGGCTGAGTGTTCTTCTCTAAACACGTGGCGGGAATACATCATGGGTACCGCCCCAGTGATTCACTACTCTCCATGAAGCTTAGAACCAGTGGTGCTGGAACAGTTTTCAGAGAGGGATGCAGCCATCAATGTTACTGCATTGAAATCATCGTGATTGTGAAAATCTAATCATCACACAAAGTGTAGCAAATGAGCACCGCCCATTCAGCAGGAGCGTGGTAATCGTGTGGCATGTAGCAGGTGGTGCATTTTGGAGCACACCGTTACAAATATATTACTGACGCATGGATTTATAGTACACTGCTGCCGATTTTCCATTCAAAAGGACACTAAGGGCCATATTTATGGCCCTAGCTGTGTCACACTTACACCACGCAAAGTGGTGCATGCACAGTAAAACTGTAAACTTTGCACTTGTATAGCACACTACTCACCCATTAGGGTCTCAAGGTGCTGTACTCATACCGCATTGGAACCCCTCCTGGTTTTTCCCTGTGAGGTGCCCACTCCTGGGCACCCCTAGGGTGAAGCCAGGGATCCAAGCGCTGTTGGGGCTGTTGTGGAGATTAAGCAAGCTATTGCCCAGAGTTGCACTTATTAATTAGATTAGGCACCAAGGCGAGAATTATCTGGTCCAAGGGAATTGAGCCCAAGACCTGTCAAAGCAGGACTTGAACCCTGGTCTAGAGCCAGATCTCTGCTTCACGGTCTGCGCTCTAACCATTGTGCCACACTTCTCCACTGCATGACTTCATAAATCTGGAGTAACACAACTCAGCACAAATCACTGTGTTGCATTACTCTGTCCTGGGAAGGTGTTCCCATGCAACTCCAATGGATTTTGACGCATTCCCAGTTTTACCCGAACTGGTAAGCTTGGGAATGTGCCAAAATGCTATGCCTTCCCAGGGGAGGCGTAACTAGGAGAAATATTTTTATTTCTCCTTGTTACTTCCCCTTTCTATGTGTGCTGCAAAAATAATAAGCCTGAAGGGATTGTTTTTGTGCAGGAAAGTGCCCTTACCTGCATAAAAAACAATCTTAACAACGGAGGCACCCTTGCACCATGGAACAACGGTGCCTGTGCACTAGGCTGTCAAAACGGTGCCAGTGCAGGGAGAAAGGCAGAAATGCACTGTATTCCTTTCAATACAATTTATTTCTGCCCATGCGGGCTGCTGCGCTGCATGAGGTGACCATAAATACGGCCCTAAATGTGCACAGACATGCAGTTTTACTGATAAAATTATGTAGCGCACAATGATGTGCAGAAATCGGGTTTCAGTGAATATCATTTGCGCACCACTAAATAAAGTGTGTAGATTTGTTTTAATTCTTTAATCTTTGTTTCTATCATACTTCAGAGTTACAAGAAAATGTGCATCATTTGTACTTTCCTTCTTGCTGATATATGCACAGTGCACTTACATTCGGTGCTTTTGAAAAAAAAAATTACATCCTACAAATTTTTCTTTCAAACTCCCTGCATCCCAGCAAGATTGTGGCACAGTTTATTTTAAACAATCCACTCAATTTAAAGTCAGATAAAGAAAAGTAAACAAGAATGCCACATGATAAGCAACAATTTGTCAGAAGACATGGCCTGACATTGGACCTCTTTTAACTCACAGAAAATGTGACAAGATAAAAACACAATTTTAAGTCATCATCATGTCTTATTCCCGTTTCTGAAATCCAGCATGGTTATTTTGTGGGTGCTGCAGCAACCACCTCAACCCTACTTCAAGTGCCTATGTTTAGAACACTGCATCCTCATGCAGTTCTTGTTCCTTCCTTCTGGCATGTGTACTTCACCTGAGTGTGTGATGTCCAGGCCATGTCAGAAGGCGAGATACTCTATCCACTTTCACCTTTTGAGGAACCTAGCCACAATGCTAGATTGGTCAAAGGCCAAAAAAGTCAGATACATTTAATAATACATGCTAGATATTCTTTTTTTGCAAGAAGTTAACTTTTGATTATGCCATTGTATATTAAAGAAACACTAACCAGCCTCGTTTTAAATTATCTATGTGCAAAGACAGCAGACTGTTATCTGTCAGGCCATGTGCCAGTCAATATTGAACAAGGGAACAGAATGTGCCTCCCAAACCAGATTGGTGCCCTCAACCTATCTTTTTATTTACCAGCAAATACTAGCAAATGAATGCGAGTAGAATGTAGTCTTAGGGCCTCATTACTAGTTTTGCTGTAGGACCGCCAGAGCACCATGTTGGCGGTCTTACAGACTGCCGTATTACGAGTCATACAGGCAGTACTGCTGACTGCCAACCAAAAAAGGTAAACCAGCAGCAGCGCGGAGGCCATGGAAATAGGTGGTCCAACCTCCGGACCTGACAGCACAGTGACCAACCACTGACTGTATTGCAAGCCCAAAGTTGCAGTGGCGAGCACCCATGGCGGTCAGCTAATGGCGGTCAGAACCACGGCGGTTCACGGTCACCAAAGTAATACACAACAGCACATTGGAAGGATTTGTAAACAACACAGATGAAACACATTGCTACAATGGACACACCTACAAAGGACACTATAAAACACACCCCTTGACACACCACAATCCTCTGCATCACCGATGCCACACACAGAAGCCAGAGCGACTTTTTTCCACACTGTCCAGATACTAGGCACCATTTTGTTTGCCCCATCCCATACAATACCCTGCACACACTTTTGATGAGTCACACCCTTTTGCAGGTCCCCTCTTTAGTAAGTCACTGGCACTTTTGTATTTCTTTTTACAAAATCCATGTCATGTTCTGAAAATCAAAGTTTTTCTGAGCATGAGTTGAGTCATTTCATAAGATTTGAGCCACAATTGTTTGGAGCCCAAGTCCAGCACAGTCCTCTCAGCAGGAAAATGTGAATGTGGGACAGGATAGTCAACAGAGTGAATGCTGTAGGCACCACCCTGTGCACAAAGGAGGATATCAGGAAGAGGTAGAATGACCTCAAGGGCAAGATCCATTCCTGGTCTCCAGGTACCAGCTGCAGCCCAAGAAGAGTGGTGGTGGCCCCACAAGTGCCCCATTACATCTCTCACCCTGGTAGGAGAAGGTCTTGGCCATCCTGCACCCCCCTGAGGGCTTGACAGAAATACCTGGGTAAGTGTAGTCTGGTACGTCACAACACTAATAATGTCACCAAAATGCCATGTCATGCATGCTCACCTTTTGCCACCTTTACTGCCACTCCCCTCACCAGCCCAGTGTCCACCAGTCCAAAGACCCCTATCTGGCATCTCACAATTGAAGTGTACTCAGCTGCGGTGAGACAAGTTGTGTATAGTGTGTGCATTACAGGGAGTTACTCTACAACTCCAAATACCAGACCAGTGTTTCCTTTGCCAAAGACCTTTTTTTTAAAACTCCCAATTGAATTGTCCCCACCTGGGAGGATAGCATATGTCAAGTATGTGTAGTACAGGGAGTTACATGACTTCATCTCCCAGCAGGCACTATTACTGTTACTCAAAACACTGATACAGTGTTTCCTTCTCAAAATACCCTTGTTTGCTAACTCCCAATTGTAGTGTACTCACCTGGGAGAATAACATATGGATAGTGTATGTAATACATGGACTGGCATGACTGCTAACGCCAGGAGGCACTGTTACTTCAGTCAGCCAGCCCAGTGTCCTCTTCTCCAAAGAACCATGTTTGTAAACTCACACATGAAGTATACTCAACTGGTAGGATACCATTTGTATAGTATGTGTACTAGAGTGAGTGACATGACTGCAACTCCCAGCATGCCCAGTTTCTGCAACTCCAAACACTGGCACAGTGTTTCCTTCTCCAAATACACTTGTTTGCAAACTCTCAATTCAAGTGTACTCACCTGGGAGGATAACATATAAATAGTGTCTAGTATAGGGACTGGCATCACTGCTAAGACCAGGAGGCACTGTTACTGTTACTCCAATCAACCAGCCAAGTGTGCTCTTCTCCAAAGACCCATGTTTGTGAACTCACACATGAAGTGAACTCGCCTGGGAGGATAACATTTGTTAGTGTGTGTACTAGAGTGAGTGACATGACTGCAGCTCCTAGCAGGCCCACTTTCTGTAACTCCAAACACCAGCACAGTGTTTCCTTCTCCAAATACCCATGTTTGTAAACTCACAAATTATGTTTAATCACCTGGGAGCCTACCATTTGACACATGTTGGGAAGTAGAGGGACTGACCTGACTGCGACTCCCAGCAGGCCCTGTTTCTCTAACTCTAATCACCAGCACAGTGTTCATTTGCCCAAATACATCTGTTAGTGAACTCTCAATTGAAGTGTACTCACCTGGGGTGAGCACATTGGCCAAGTGTGTGGACTAGAGAGAGTGATATGACTGCAACTCACAGCAGCCCTGTATCTGTAACTTCAAACATCACAGTGTTCTCTTCACCAAAGACCACTGTTTGTCAATTCCCAAATGAAGTTCACTCACCTGGGGGGATAACATTTGTCAAGTATTAGGGAGTAGTGAGAGTGGCCTGACTGCAGCTCCCAGGAGGTCTAACTAGAAACACCAGACCATCATTCTCTTCTCCAACGACCACTAAGAACATTAGTCAAGTGTGTGTACTAGAGAGAGTGACAGTCGCAATTCACAGCAGGCCCTGTATCTGTAACTCCAAACACCAGCACAGTGGTCACTCATCCAAGGACCACTGTTTGTCAATTCCCAAATTAAGTTCGCTCACCTGGGGGAATAGCATATGTCCAGTATTAGGGAGTAGTGATAGTGACATGACTGCAACTCCCAGCAGGCCCTGTTTCTCTAAGTCCAACCACCAGACCAGTGTCCACTTGTGCAAACACCCTTGTTTGGTAACTCTCAAATAAAATGTACTCATAAACCAGGTGCACAAGGAGAAAGCAGCCATTATAGCCATTATAGCCATTATTGCCGCTACCAGCCATTTTTATAGCCATTTTTGCTATTACCCGGACATCATTGCCATTACTCGCCATTACCCGCCATTTTGCAGGACATTGGCCATTATGGCCCATCTTGCTGACTCCGTCATTTTGCCGTCTTCTAGAGACTTTTAAGAAATTCTCGCCCTAGAGACTTTAACTTTGATTTACCCTTTGCATGAAGTAGTAGTTTTATCTTGCCGCCGTGAGGCAACTGCCCCGTCCACCCTGCCCCCTTTGCCCCGTCCCATGCTGATCGAAAACCGGTACCTGTGAGACGAAGACTTCCTTGAATGCTGATTGAATTTGGTAAATATGAAAGACAAATGTACAATTGCATTGTGTTTTCTTTTAGGTAACCAACTGCTGATTTTTGATAAGAGCCCTAGTTAGGAGTTTTCCAAATTAATGTTGCTAAATTGTTTTTGCATGAAGTCCCACATGCTGATGCTAATTAGAGGTTAGATGAGGATTCCTTTTGTTGCACGATGCAATTTGAGACCTTGTTATGCTGACTAATGTATGCAATTAGCTCATTACAGATTATAGTTTTAGTAGTTTGCGTTGCTATTATCGAATGCATTGTTATTCAAATGCTGCATAGATTGCATCTTTTTCGCCGTTATGGACAGCTATTAATGTTCATTTACATATATCATTTGGTGTTGAGACACATTTATATCGTGCTAGCTTTGTTAATATAGGGAAATAAATTCATTAACTTTGAATAAATTGGTGTGGTTATTCATGACCGAAAGGTCATGGTTCGTCGAAATGTATTCTGGATTAATTGTGAAATGTTATGTTGATCAGGGTATTGCATATGTTCGTTATTGATTATTGATTAGATTAAATTGACTGATCTCGGGTGAAGAGAGTCCCACTTGGTCAAAAGATTCATCGGCCCAAGAGCGTCCAAAACCCAGGTAAATTATTAGTACGGAACGCTCTATCAGTAGATGGTAGCAGAGGACGGTTTAGACTTTTGGGACCCCGCTCGAGAGGTATATGGTGTTGAATTAGATTTTCTTGGGTAAAACAGATTGACAGAATGATGATGGGCTAAGTCCCTCGCGACTTTCCCGGGATCTCGGAGCTTGCGAATGGAGAGAACGGAGGTGTGAGATCAGCGTTGGCGGTACTAGTGACGGTATGAGTGAAGTTAGGATTTTGCGCTTGCACAGCTTATTGCCGCAGATTGTGTGAAAAGGTTGCGAGGATTTTAGAGAATAGCGGAGGTGCGACTCCGAGTGTAGAAGTAGGGAAGTCGTCGAACTTCATAGAAATAGCGGAGGTGCGACTCCGAGTGTGAGAGTAGGGAAGTCGTCGAACTTCACGTGTATGTGGCGCTTTGTGCAGAAAAAGGTCCACGTGGTTGTTGTTGTTGAGATGGGCCCTGCGAGGTCAAGAGACACCGGAGTATGTTGAAAAGTGTATGAGACACTTGTTTTATGTTGTGGTCTGGTCGGTTTAGTAGGTTGACCGGGCGTGGTCAACGAGTCGGTACGTGTGTTAAGGGAGTGAAAGAAACTTCGACTTCGGGCTTTGACAAAATTCTAAGTGCACTAGAATAGATCATTGACAAGTTGAGAGCAGAGTCTGCAGGTCAGATTTGCTTGCGAAAGTGGGGACCGAGAAAGATGGAATAACTGCCGAGGCTAGTGAAAAATCCCTAAGGTCCTGAAGCGATTGTGTTACCCTTCCTGTAGTAAACCAACAGATCTGTTTTATTATTATTTTTTTGATAGCTCGCGATATATGCTAGAAGTTGTTACGAGAGGTGAGTGAAGGAGGACAAGCCGCGAGGCTTTGTCAGCCGCAGAGTGTGTGAGTGTGACGTCACTAGGAGCCGCGCTGGGATAGGTTGGTAGCAGAGAAGGGTCGCGCACGGATTGGACGCAGTCCGTGGGGCTCGATTGGAAGGGGAAAGACAAGCGAAGAGTATTCCGGGAATCAAAGTCACCTATTGATTACAAATTTTGTGAAATAAAAGACGAGAAAATGAAATTTTTTAAAGCATTAAAGAGTGCGATGAAGGGGGAGTCTTACATTAAAGCGAGCGTAGGAGAGGAGACGCCACCCGAAGGTACACCAGCTTACATTGTAATGGAGGAAAAAGGGGTAGCTCCGTGCCTTTGGCTAAAGCAATGGCACAAACTGACAGAGAAACATGGGAGCGTAGCGTTCCCGATCCATGGGACATTCAATATAAGGATCCTAGAGAATTTGAGATTCGCGATGTACGACATGAAGGTACCTCCAAGGCCAGCACAGTTTGAGGCTCTAGCGATTTGGGAACTAATGGCTAGACAGCAACAGCAAAAGAAGTTCGGAACCAGGATGAGAAAGTAGAAAAGACACTAGCGGACGCTAGGTGGGATAATGCACAGAAGGTGTGGAGGTCAGATATATTGCAGGGGATAAAATTGTTTCCCGCAATTGCTAAGGAAGAAGAGGAGACAGGCAAGAAAGCTACCTGTAAGACAAACAGGAGGTGTTCCAAAGATAGAGAAGAAGAGTCAGAGGATGAGGAGTTCATCATCCAATTGCTGAACGACCGTCCACCACCCTATGCAGAGAGTGGACAAGGTCCAAGTACCAGTTCTGCCCCTCCGGCACCGGTACAGAATAATGAAACTCCGAATTCAGAAACGCCATCGGGATCTAAGGACCCGAGTTTACTGTTCACCCCGCAGATACCGCAGGTTAGGAGAATATATCCAGATGTGCCTATATTGAAACCAGCAGAAAATTATCAGCCGCAGGTCCCAAGGTACTACAGCAGTGACAACAGTACGGGAATGATTCTAGATCCAACCGTAATAGGAGTACAGAATGGTTGCAACCCAACATTGGCACAAGCGGAATCAACCCAGCTTTTGATGCCTCAAAAGCAAATGCAGGGGGGAACCGCACATGCTCAGATGACGGGGAGTCAGATGGGCATGCCGGCAATGATGACCCATAGTGTGGAAATGAACATGCCTCAGAACATGGGAAATGGACAGAACCCAGATGCGATAACCCTACCCATTACTGTAGGTCCACCGGTACCTTTGTACACTCAGCCTAACTTAGGTATGAGCGGTCAAGGATCAATGGTGCAGAGTGGGACGGTGAGGAGGTGCATAGAAAACACTCCAGAGATAACTCCGATAGCGGCTCTGCCAACTGGATCTGGGTCCTTGATGGAGTTTAGTCCCATATGTGCTCAGTCGACAGTGGTGAGGTCAAGTCCCCCACTGATGATACCGCTAACATCGAACACTGAAAAGTTGCCGCAACCATCAATGGCAGTCGATGCGAATGCTACACTGATGGGGTTGAATGCGCAACAGCTGACACAGTGGTTCAACAGTCTGAATTCCACACAAAGCTCAACCAGTGGGAAGGGAGAAGACTATCTGAATAGGGTCAGGTTGAACATGGAAGCACAAGAATTGGTGGAAGGGACTATGGGTTTGAACAGGTTAGAGTCCTACTCGGAAGAAGAGCTGAGGTACCTATGTCCCAGGATTACGAGAGAGGTGAACAAGGTACACAGAAGGTTGCAAGAAATAGCTGACAAACACGGGATTGAGATAGATAAGACAAAACACTTGAGCAGTAGCTATAGATTGGATTTCGGGACCACAGACTTTGAACACATGAGGTCAGCAGGCATGAAAACGCACCTTAGAGAATTGCTGCAGAGTGCACAAGTGTGGGGTTGCCTAGACAAATGGGAGAGCAGATGGGCAAAGAAAAAGGAAAAGAAGAAAGACAGTGTCCCAGAGCATAAGGAGAAAAGACCACAGAGTAGTGATGCAATAGCCATGTTACCAATGAGGGAGACAGCAGGGGGGAAATTAGTACATGTACCGTGGCACAGGAGCGACATTCAGTCTTTTACGGATGATTTTCCCAAACTGAGAGAGAAACCGATTGAATGGTATCAGCAGACTGATAGGTTTGTGAAGCTTGCGAAATGTCTTTGGGAAGACCTGAACACCCTCTTTGAGATTGTGGTTCCGGCAGATTTGTGGGAGGATTGCAAAAGAGCTGTAGGTTGGCCGACAAGTGAACCAGAGAGGGACAGGGATACGGGTGCACCATCACCTATGGTGATGAGCTTGTACTACAAGGTGATTGAGCATTTGAAGACGAAGGTTGCCGCGAAAAATGTGGATTGGCAGAAGATTGATCGAACTGCCCAAGAGGCTAAAGAGTCGATTCATGGTTACTATGAGAGGTTGTTGAAGGCGTTCAAGAACTACAGTGGCACAGAAACAATAGAGGCGAAGGACATGCTTCATTTTGTGTTTAGGTTTGTGGAAGGGCTGAGACCAGAGATAAGTCAGATGATAAAGACGCATTTGATTTGTTGGCAGTCAAAACTGATTGATGAGGTGTTGAATTATGCGAAATACTGTAGCGACGAAATTGAAGTGAAACAGAAAAAGTTGAAAGAGAAAGTGATGATGATGCAGCTTAAAGCAGCTCAGACAGGTCTGCAAGGTCTGCAAGGGTTGCAAGGGTTCCAACAGCAGGTACCGCAGCCGCAGCCGCAGCCGCAGCCGCAGGGAAACATGGTGTTTCAGCCACAGGCGAGAGGCAGAGGCAGAGGAGGTTTTGGGAATAATGGTCCGGATTTGAACACTGTTGTAACTCCGAATGGTGTGCAGGCATTGAAAAAGGTGATGCCGTGTCACGTGTGCGGAATTGTCGGTCATTAGAAACGCAAGTACCCAATGATGGTGCAGGAAGGTGCAGGTGTTGGTCAGCAAAACAATGATGTCAATGCATTCCAGACAATGAGGGGAACGAAAATGAGAGGTCCAAACCCAAATTTTCAGGCCATAAATCAGCTGCAGGGATTACAGCCTATGCAGCCGCAGCAGATGCAGATGCCCCGTGTGCAGATGACGCAAATGCAGCCAATGCAACAGCAGTTTCCCATGGTACCTAATCAGCAAATGCAAATACCTTTGGCACCAATGAATCAGCAGCAAGTGATGGTTCCTCCACAGGTCTCGAGTCAGGTGATGAAAACAAATGGCACGGTACAACAGTTTCCATTACACAGTGAGAATGGAATAAACGATGCATGGGAGAGTGAAAGTTCAGGAGAGGAGGGAGATTGTGTGCTTGCAGCATCCTTGGAAGTTGATCAAAAGGGTCCATATGTAGAGGGAAGAGTCATGGGTCATTGTGTCTCATTCTTAGTTGACACAGGAGCCACACGTTCAACTGTTAGGAGCATTGAAGTACCAAATTTGCCACTCTCAGGGAGGACAGTTCAAGTAGTGGGAGTAGCAAACAGGTACCTGACGAACCCAATCACAGATCCAGTACCAGTCAGCATTGGTAACTATCAAGGGTCACATAAATTTAAGGTATGTGACTCAAGTCCGATAGCACTATTAGGGAGAGACCTATTGTGCAAATTGGGATGCTCGATTAGGTGTTCGGATGATGGAATTAGAATTCAGACGAGCAGTGATGGGGAAGAAGAGGAAAGTGTAGAAGGGGACGAGATGGAAACTGTCGATGAGGAATATCCTCTGATTACATTTTTTCCGATGATAACTGAAGAAGATATTCCAGTTGAATTGCGAGAAACAGTCGGAAAAGAAGTGTGGGATATGACAGGAAAGGAAGTGGGATTGGTGAAAGGAGTGGAACCAGTGAAAGTGACAGTAAAACCCAATGCAACCTTTCCCCAGACCCCACAATACCACATGGCACAAGACACCCTCATAAAAGTCGCCAAACTCATTGACGAGTTTGTAAAACAGGGAGTACTGAAAGAAGTGTTAAGCAGTCCATGTAAATCACCAATCATGGGACTAATAAAGCCGAGTGGAAAGGTCCGAATTGTGCAGGACTTGAGGAAAATAAATGACATCATAATTAAATGCTGTCCTGTAGTACCAAATCCAGCTGTGATAATGTTTCAAATCCCTTGCGATGCCGAGTGGTTCTCAGTCATCGACTTGTCACAAGCATTCTTTTCGGTGCCTCTTCATGAGGACAGCCAATTTCTCTTTTGTTTCAAATTCTTAGACAGAGTCTACAGTTGGTGTCGAATTCCTCAAGGGTTTTCTGAGTCACCGTCAATTTTCAATCAGATTCTAAAGAAAGACTTGGAAGCGTTAGAATTGCCATTCGAGTCAACCCTAGTACAGTACATTGATGACTTACTGATTGCATCTAAGACAGAAAGTGACTGCACAGCTGACACTATTGCCCTACTGAACCACTTGGGAAGGAATGGACACAGTGTCTCCTTCAAAATTGCAGTTCTGTCAGAAGGAAGTGAAATACTTGGGTCACCAAATAGAGAAAGGGTCACGGAGAATAATGAAGGAAAGAATAACAAGTGTACTTCAAATGAGTCCACCAAAGACAAGGAGAGAGGTGAGAAAGTTTTTGGGAATGGTGAGCTACTGTCGCCAGTGGATTCCCAACTTCTCAACTCTAGCAAAGCCTTTACTGAAACTGACCCAGAAGGATGCCTTGGATCAAATTGAGCTGAAAGGAGATGAGATGGATGCTTTTATTGAATTGAAAGAATGCATGTGCAGGGCTCCAGCTTTAGGTATGCCTGACTACACAAAGCCTTTCACATTCTTTTGTCATGAACGTGATGCATGTTCTTTGTCTGTCTTGACCCAAGCCCATGGTGGCATAAACAGACCAGTAGCGTATTTTTCGGCTACTTTGGATCCGGTCGCAGCAGCACTTCCAGGGTGTTTGCGCGCCGTAGCAGCAGTTGGTATCAGCCTCACTCAGAGTGAAGGAATAGTGATGGGACACCCAGTAACAGTCATGGTCCCTCACTCAGTTGAGATACTTTTGACCCGCTCCCGAACTCAACACATGACTGGAGCAAGACTCACAAGGTATGAAACAATAATTCTGGGCTCACCGAATGTGCAGCTGAAAAGGTGCACTACGTTGAATCCAGCAACCTTGCTTCCCGGTGAAAATGCTGAAATTGAGAACGCTGAAGACGTCGAGCATGACTGCCTTCAGGTGACTGAATTTTGCACAAAACCCCGACCTGACATCAAGGATACTAAACTTGATGAAAATGACCAAATTATTTTTGTTGACGGGTCATGTTTAAGAGATGCAATGGGAATTTTGAAAGCAGGATATGCTGTATGTACTGTAACAGATGTCTTGGAAGCGTCCTGGCTTCAAGGAGTCTATTCTGCACAAGTAGCAGAGCTTGTAGCCCTTACAAGAGCATGCCAACTGTCTACATTGATGAAGGTTACCATTTACACTGATAGTCAGTATGGGTTTGGAATTGTGCACGACTTTGGGCAGCTATGGTCACAAAGAGGTTTCCTGACCTCTTCAGGGTCCCCAGTGAAAAACGGGGAGAGAATAAGGGAATTGTTACACGCCATTCAAATGCCAGCCGAAATTGCAGTGGTAAAGTGTAGTGCTCATACAAAAGGACAGGACTATGTTTCCTTGGGAAATGCATATGCGGATCAAGTCGCAAGATTTTGTGCCTTGAACTGTATATTGCTCAGGGATGAATGGAATTCGATAAGTGAGCCAGAGCTTGAACCAGCTGAAGCATTTGCCTTGAAGGTCGTAGATACAATGGAGGAACTAAAAGCATTACAGAATAGCGTCAGGGAGGAGGAAAGAGATTCCTGGATTAAGTCACAATGCACCAAGAGACCAGATGAGTTATGGGTTTCAAATGAGGGAAAATTTGTTTTACCAAATAGTCTCTTATCGCAGCTAGCGCGGTTCTATCATGGGCAGGCTCACCTAGGGAGAGATGCCATGATAAGATTGTTCAAAACTGATTGGTTTAACCCCAGATTTCGTCAAGCTGCAGAAGCAGTTTGCCATCGATGTGTCATTTGTCAGCAGATGAACCAGGGGAAGGGAACAGTTGTGAACGCGAGCCACATTGGTAGGGCGAGTGGCCCGTTCAGCAGAATGCAGATGGACTTTATTGAGATGCCTGTGCATGGAGGTCTGAAGTATGTGTTGGTGATTGTGTGCATTTTTAGTCACTGGATTGAAGCATACCCTACACGTAGAAATGACAGCCTTACAGTTGCAAAACTATTGTTGAGGGAGTTGATACCACGTTTCGGATTCCCGATCTCTTTAGAATCAGATAGGGGAAGTCACTTCAACAACGAGGTGATAAAGTTACTTTGCGCAGCGCTGAACATTGAGCAAAAACTGCATTGTAGCTATCGCCCAGAAGCTTCAGGACTGGTGGAGCAAATGAATGGTACACTGAAATCAAGAATGGCGAAAATATGTGCATCGACAAATTTGAAATGGCCTGACGCATTGCCTTTGGTGTTAATGTCAATGAGAAACACCCCTGACAGAAAGACTGGATTGTCTCCGCACGAAATTCTCATGGGCAGGGCCATGAGACTTCCTGCAGTTCCCGCAAACGCGCTTTTGAATATTACAGATGATATGGTGTTAGACTACTGCAAAGGTCTGGCTGACGTGGTTCGCTCTTTCTCTCACCAGGTGGAAGCAACCACCTTGCCACCGATCCAAGGTCCAGGACACACACTGAAAGCAGGTGACTGGGTCGTGACAAAGAAGCACGTGAGGAAGTCGTGTCTAGAACCCCGTTGGAAAGGCCCTTTCCAAGTGATCCTGACGACCACTACCGCTGTGAAGTGTGCGGGGGTTCCCAACTGGATTCACGCCAGTCACACAAAGAAAGTGTTGTGTCCCACAGATGAGGAAGTTGAAGCGCTGAAACTGCCAGTACCTGATAATAAAGTGCTGAGCGCTGAGACAGAGCAAAACCGAACTGAAAGCGAACAGGCAGGAACAGGAGAGAGAGAAATATTCTCTGAGGACGAAACAACCGACTCACTTGGGGAAGACCAAGGAGAAACATCAGACAGCGACGAAGCAGCTGAAGGTGACAAAGAGCCTGAAGCAGCTGAGGGTAGCAAAGAGCCTGAAGCAGCTGAAGGTAACAAAGAGCCTGAAGCAGCTGAAAGTGACACAGAGCCTGAAGAAAGTAACGGTGACGAAGGGCTCGAAAGAGGTGAAAAAGCAGGAGAGCCTGATCAGAGGAGGGCTTTCCCAGAAGCAGACGGTACAGAAAAAGAAAAGGAAAACGTGATTGACTCCCCAGAACAAGGGGACAAGGCAGAACAGAACGAAACTGTTCAAGCTTCCACAGAAGAGATCGCAGGTCCATCAAGTGGACACGGTGCAAAGAGGAGACTAAGTATATCACCAATAAAACTAAGAACTAGAGAAAAGTTGAATGACGAAAGGCCAAAAGTGAAAGAGAAAAGAAAGGAAGTGTCTGTCGTGGTACCAACCTCAAGTGAAGAAAAAGACTTGGCCAAAGAGGAAAGTACCAGCGAGGCAGAATCAAAGAGAGAGGCAAAATTGAAAAGGAAAAGGATACCAAACAGGAGATATTCCGGTCCAGAATGGGCATATGTAGTCAATGACGATTGGACCGACGAATTTGTGTCTCTTAGCCTCGAGAACGAAGAAGAAGAGATCCCAATAGAAAAGAAAAGTTTTATGGACACTGTTGATTGAAAGGGTGATAAATGACATTGCTTGCTATAATCTAACGTGATACAACCAGCTGAGACATTGCTAAACCGGATGAGACATTTGCTAACCTGATAAGACTTTGATAACCTGATTGACTCTTAAACCCGATTTGAGACAACATTGCTAACTGAAAGAGACTGAGTTCCGAATTGAGACAAATGCTGCTAACCGATAAGTGATTGGGCTTCTGAAGAAAACTGTGTGAACATTGCGCTCGTTCAGCTTTGTAACTGAATTGCTAAATCGTTTTCTTTTTACAGGTGCTTCTAGCTCTCTGATTCTATATAGATCATGGCTACACAAAACAGTAGAATGAAATATTGTAAATATGTGTGTATAGGCTTGATAACTGCATGTGTAATAATAATAATGATAATAGTGCTTGCAATGCATGGTAAGAGTGAGAATGAAAGAATTGATGCTTCTACCTATGCTCCTGTTACTGTCACTGAACTAACTGCACTGAAAAGACTAGAATTAGATGAGAGACACTTGCATGATAAGAAGGAGCTTTCGTATAATGTTTTCTATCACTTGCTAACAGAATATGTTGAGTCTATGGATGCGAAAGATTGTTATGTGTGTACACAGATACCGACATCGGTAACGGAAGGGGTGACTTATCACCACATGCCTCTTACATACGGGATTACATGTAGTATAGTAACTTCTAGATTTTATGGTCAAACTAACATACAGTATTTTTACTCAAATTATGATGTTACCTTTGCATATGTTCCTATAATCACGCAGCTAAGCCAGATTGCTAAAGATTGGGATGCAAAAATAATGAGGGAATTTTTCGAGCCAATGCTACCTTTTGAAACAGCTCACGCACACAGGGAAAATCTTACCTGCTCGCTATCTGCAGTAGAAATAAGCTTTTTAGATCGCACAGATGATAGAAGGGCACAAATGAATGCGAAATTAGAAAAGGAGCTACATAAGAGGACTTCAGTAGATAATTATGCTTTTGCCGCAATAAAAACACAAGGGAGAATAGCTTTAGATGCTTGGCATGTAGGGAAATTTTGTATATATCGAGGTGAATCTTATTATGATAACATTTTCGTAGGAGCGAGTGAATGTAAACATACGTTTATCTTTAAGGCCAAATGGACATTCATGCTGAACGGACTTGACCCTGTCATACCTGGTGTATATTACATTTGTGGGCATAATGCCTATTATCGTCTTCCAAAGGGATGGTGGGGGAGATGTTATTTGGGTATAGTGTTCCCAAAGGTTTATCAACTGGATGACCTATCAGTGATTCCAAAGACGTCTGGATCCCATCGTATCCAGAAAAGAGAGACCGCAGCTGCTGTGGTAGGAGATATATTTGGAGCCATGATTCCTTCATTGGGAGTTGTGTTGAATTCCATAAAAATAAGAAAGTTGTCTACTATAGTGGATAACATGTTGACAAAGTTTTCAGGTGCTATGATCCTGATAGATGCTGAACTTGCAGCAGAAAGAGCTATGACTCTTCAAAATAGGCTTGCCTTAGACATTCTTTTAGCAAAGGATGGCGGCGTTTGCAAAATGCTTGGTGCGTGCCACTGTTGCACGTATATTCCAGACAACAGTGCAAAGATTAAAACAATGCTTGCTAATCTAACAAAAGAGAGTGCAGATTTGAAGGAATTGAAAGAACAAGGAGTGTGGGAGAAGGTTGGAAAGGGACTTGCTTCAGTGGGAAATTGGCTTGGTGGCATTTGGAATGGAATATTACTAAAAATAATACAGGGAATTCTAATAGTTCTAATTTGCATCTTTGGAATTTGGGGAATAAAAAGGGGAATATTAATGATCATGGCAAGAATTAAAAGAAGGAAGGAAGAGAAAATGATGAAAAGAATGGCAGAAGAATACAAAGCAAGGATAAGGGGAACTAAAAGGCAAAGAGAACTGACAGAATTTTAATGGAATAAAATTTGTGGGAATAGTTTTGTGTGATGACAAGTAGTCATCAGAGGAGGGATTGATGACGCAGAAATGAAGGTTTTACATTTATTAGCGTATAAACGTAGTGCTGCAATAATCAAGTGTGACTTTAACCGAACTAATAAAGATTGTACGGGGACAAAATGTGCCCTCAGAGTAGTTTGCCAACATTTATAAGCGTGCTTTATATAACGTGATGTATTAGAATTGCACTAATCCGACATAATCGTAAACGTGTGCTATGATTTGCTTGTTTGAAATGTTTTAGCTTAGCATAACTTTAGTGGAGGCTTTGGCCTAGTTGCCATGTCTCACGATTTAGATGCTCGTATTTTTCCATTGTGCTAATAAACGTGTATTCTTGCTTGAAGCTGTACTTTTCCACTGAGATCGTTCACATGCTTATCTTAAGGTTTCGTGCCAGCCTGGCATCTTCTTCTTTGCTCCAAGGTCAATCTGCAGGTGCGGACAATGGAAGCTATGAAAGTGAGTTAATTGGTATAAAATGTTGCAACTTACGTAACCGTCTCCAAGGATAATGTATGCTTAAGCAAAAGCTTGAGAACTGTTGTTTTTGATTGGACAATTTGAAGCCAACCTATGAACCCTCCAATGGAAGACCCTACTGGATTTGAACTGTTGTCTATTTAAACCAGGTGCACAAGGAGAAAGCAGCCATTATAGCCATTATAGCCATTATTGCCGTTACCAGCCATTTTTATAGCCATTTTTGCTATTACCCGGACATCATTGCCATTACTCGCCATTACCCGCCATTTTGCAGGACATTGGCCATTATGGCCCATCTTGCTGACTCCGTCATTTTGCCGTCTTCTAGAGACTTTTAAGAAATTCTCGCCCTAGAGACTTTAACTTTGATTTACCCTTTGCATGAAGTAGTAGTTTTATCTTGCCGCCGTGAGGCAACTGCCCCGTCCACCCTGCCCCATTTGCCCCGTCCCATGCTGATCGAAAACCGGTACCTGTGAGACGAAGACTTCCTTGAATGCTGATTGAATTTGGTAAATATGAAAGACAAATGTACAATTGCATTGTGTTTTCTTTTAGGTAACCAACTGCTGATTTTTTATAAGAGCCCTAGTTAGGAGTTTTCCAAATTAATGTTGCTAAATTGTTTTTGCATGAAGTCCCACATGCTGATGCTAATTAGAGGTTAGATGAGGATTCCTTTTGTTGCACGATGCAATTTGAGACCTTGTTATGCTGACTAATGTATGCAATTAGCTCATTACAGATTATAGTTTTAGTAGTTTGCGTTGCTATTATCGAATGCATTGTTATTCAAATGCTGCATAGATTGCATCTTTTTCGCCGTTATGGACAGCTATTAATGTTCATTTACATATATCATTTGGTGTTGAGACACATTTATATCGTGCTAGCTTTGTTAATATAGGGAAATAAATTCATTAACTTTGAATAAATTGGTGTGGTTATTCATGACCGAAAGGTCATGGTTCGTCGAAATGTATTCTGGATTAATTGTGAAATGTTATGTTGATCAGGGTATTGCATATGTTCGTTATTGATTATTGATTAGATTAAATTGACTGATCTCGGGTGAAGAGAGTCCCACTTGGTCAAAAGATTCATCGGCCCAAGAGCGTCCAAAACCCAGGTAAATTATTAGTACGGAACGCTCTATCACTGTTACTGTTACTCCACTCAGCCAGCCAAGTGTGCTCTTCTCCAAAGACCCATGTTTGTGAACTCACACAAGAAGTGTACTCACCTGGGAGGATAACATTTGTATAGTGTGTGTACTAGAGCGAGTGACATGACTGCAGCTCCTAGCAGGCCCACTTTCTGTAACTCCAAACACCAGCACAGTGTTTCCTTCTCCAAATACCCATGTTTGTAAACTCACAAATTATGTTTAATCACCTGGGAGCCTACCATTTGACACATGTTGGGAAGTAGAGGGACTGACCTGACTGCGACTCCCAGCAGGCCCTGTTTCTCTAACTCTAATCACCAGCACAGTGTTCATTTGCCCAAATACATCTGTTAGTGAACTCTCAATTGAAGTGTACTCACCTGGGGTGAGCACATTGGCCAAGTGTGTGGACTAGAGAGAGTGATATGACTGCAACTCACAGCAGCCCTGTATCTGTAACTTCAAACATCACAGTGTTCTCTTCACCAAAGACCACTGTTTGTCAATTCCCAAATGAAGTTCACTCACCTGGGGGGATAACATTTGTCAAGTATTAGGGAGTAGTGAGAGTGGCCTGACTGCAGCTCCCAGGAGGTCTAACTAGAAACACCAGACCATCATTCTCTTCTCCAACGACCACTATGTCTTAAATCTCCATTGAAGTGTACTCACATGGGTGGATAATAATTGTATAGTGTGTGTTGTACAGGGAGGTACATGACTGCAACTCCCAGGAGGCTCTGTTACTGTCACTCTAAACACCAGTACAGTGTCCTCTTCTCCAAAGACTCCTGTTTGATAACTCACACATGAAGTGTACGCACCTTGGTGGAAACTAATTGCATAGTATGTGTACTAGACTGTGTGACATGACTGCAACTCCCAGCAGGCCCTGTATCTGTAACTCCAAAAACCAGCACAGTGTTTCCTTCTCCAAATACCCAAGTTTCTAAACTCACAAATGAAGTTTACTCACCTGGGAGGGTACCATTTGTCAAGTGTTGGGAAGTAGAGGGACTGACCTGACTACAACTCCCAGCAGGCCCTGTTTCTCTAACTCCAGTCATCAGCAGTGTTCACTTGCCCAAATTCATCTATTATTGAACTCTCAATTGAAGTGTACTTACCTGGGAGGAGAACATTAGTCAAGTGTGTGTACTAGAGAGAGTGACAGTCGCAATTCACAGCAGGCCCTGTATCTGTAACTCCAAACACCAGCACAGTGGTCACTCATCCAAGGACCACTGTTTGTCAATTCCCAAATTAAGTTCGCTCACCTGGGGGAATAGCATATGTCCAGTATTAGGGAGTAGTGATAGTGACATGACTGCAACTCCCAGCAGGCCCTGTTTCTCTAAGTCCAACCCCCAGACCAGTGTCCACTTGTGCAAACACCCTTGTTTGGTAACTCTCAAATAAAATGTACTCATCTTGGAGGATACAATTTGTACAGTGTGTGTAGTAGAAGGAGTGATCTGACTAAAACTCCCAGGAGGCACTGTTTCACTAACTCAAAACACCAGTCCAGTGTTCATTTCTCCAAATACCCTTCCTACATGAAGCTTACTCATTTGTGGGGATGGCAGTTATCAGGTGTATGATGTAGAGGGAGTTGCATGACTGTTAAGGCCAGGAGGCTATGTTTTTCCCACTCCAAACACAAACGCAGTGTCCTCATGTGCAAATACCTCTGTGTCTTAACTCTCAAATTAATTTTAGTCATCTTGGGATCATAACATCTGTATAGAGGGGGGAGCAGAGGGAGTGACCGGAATGCTAAACCCAATAGGCCCTATACCCCTAACTCCAAACACAAAAACAATGTTCACATGCCCAATTCCATCTATTTATGAACTCTTAATTGATGTTCACTCACCTAGGAAGATACTATATGACAAGTCTGTGTAGAATGGAGAGTGACATGACTGCAACTCATGGGAGGCACTGTTTCAGTGACTCCAAACACCAGAACAGTGGTCACTTGTCCAAAGATCCTTGCCTACTAACTCTCAATTGAAGCTTACTCACCTGGGAGGAACCAAGATACAGATCATGCTCAACTCTGAGGTGTGTCTGGCTACCTAGCTCCATCTTGACCTGCTAACACAAGATACACCTATTGAGGACACAAAGGACACCTTACCTATTGTGTAAAATAATGATCCCAAAGGCTGCAAGATGCATCACCAGAATGGTATTGGAAGCAGACACATTCACAAAGCACTGGCCACATGATGACACCAATCACACATACAACAAAGTACTGGGGCTGCCTGCATAACAATCAACTGGTCCTCTATATGGCCAGAGCCATATCTTGCCTATCTACTGTTTTGCCTGCAATGGTGGCAAGATGTAATTCTCAGCCCATCCTTCCACGTACTATTGACCTGCACATTTCAGCCACTGCTTAACTTAAATTGAATTGGCATGCTTCACAAATGCCAGGTCAATACAACCTATAGCATGGGTACCTGTCACAATAGGATAACATGCACATCTACTATGTACAAGGTCTTTCCAAAATGTCACTGTAAATATTTGGAGGTAGATGTCAAAATACAACTAGTAACATTGTACTTTTCACATTAACAGGTGGAGCTGACAAGGGCCACACAGAGCCCACGGAGGAGACTGCCACTACCCCACTGGATGAAGCCCTGAGTTAAGAAGACAGTCCTGGGTGTCAGGACTCAGAGGATGATTCTGGCCCATCTGGACAACCTGTTCAGACCCCAACAGTGAGTCTTACTGTGGCTACTACATCACCTCCCAGCACGGTTGCCTCAACATCATAGGCAGCTAGTCGCGCCCCCCCCAACCTGTGTCCCTAGGGCAGTGTCACCCATCTTGTGACCACCAGTCCAGGATCCTGAGTTGCAGCGCAACATCTCTTACAAAGATGGTCCTGGAACCAGTGGGAGCGGGCACCCTGTGGCAAGGGCACAGGGCTGTGGGGGTAGGGTGTGTGGGAGGAATGCAGTGGGCCAGCAGGGTGAGGCCACTGGGGATGCTCCTGGCCAGGGCACCATCAGCCTCATCTTGAGGCTCTATCAGGAGCCCCAAGGTGTGATGGGCCAGGTACTTGCAGAACTCCGGGAGATCAAGCAGCTGCAGAGGGACAGATGTAGGGATACGTGTGAATAGTGGGAGGCCCACAATACCAAACATGGCCTCCATAACAGGGGTGCTGAGAGACTTTAACACTACCCTGATAGGGGTCGTCAACAACATTCTACCTCTTCCTTTGGCACATCTACCCCAGGCCCTTTATAGGTGCCAGCACTGGAAGGGAGGCCCTGTCATGGGAAGAACTCGCACCAGACACCCCTGCCTCTGTAGCAGCATATTCCCCTTTACCATGCAAGCGGGAACGTCCAGAAAAGACTCAAAGAGGTGCGGATGGCAAGAGACCCACCACTGCCAGCAAGTGACCTCTTCCAAAATGGCCTCCTTTGTGTGCCACATATCCACTCTGTTGACTGTTCTTCAACCACCTTCCATTTCCAAATGAGTACACTAGGCTTTGGGTCTTCCAATGGAGTGACATCTACTCCAATGATTTCATGCACCATGACTGCACCCTTCGCTGTTCTTTTTCAACCATGTCCCAATATTATTTCATTCACAAATTTTCAATAAATCCACCTATCAGAAAGTCAGTGTCTACTTACTTCTGTTCCACATTTTGTTATGTAGAAATGTAAGACCATGTGAAGCCACAAGCTACTAATGTAAGGAGGGATATTTTATAGGTGCAGTGTCCTGCTAAGGATTACTACGAACACACAAAAACACATTGATACAAGTGTCTGGTCATACCAAACATTTTATTCCAGTGTAGAGCACATAGGCTGTTGAAATGTCTGGAGTATTATAGCCAAGAACGGCCGACTCATGATGTGTCAAGGTACCAATACTAAAGTACAGCCCGCCAGACTACAGAAGGAATGGCCTAGTCAGATATTGTCCTATAGAATAGGCAAACAGAAAAGTGGTTGATATCACAAGCTTGGGCCTTATCACATACCACACCAAAAAAAATCCAACATAATATAAACCAAGGTACAGACAGAGGGCATTAGAACAGACCCTGATCACAGGCTCATCATAATCCAACGACCATGCATCTGGTGGTTTGACACAAACATTTGTCATTGTTGTGGCATAGTCACTGTGGCCTGAAATTATGAAACACATCTACAGATATATACAGGTCATATAAGAATAGTGTTTAGCCTGTGTGAAGGGTGAATGCCTTGCTTGCACTTGACAACATATTTCATGCCCACATGATGACACACATGATGAAACTGGCCCAACACAGCACACTAAACAAGTCCAATGTGCACTTCTGACCTTCCACCCATACACTGTTCAAGTTGCCTTGGCACAGGTCTCATACACCCCAAATCTGTGACCTACATTACTTGGAACAATCCATGTCCACTTCATATGTCGGAACTGCATCAGATACCTGCCAATGTCACAAATCTGAAATGCCCACATAAGGATGTCATGTTAAAAAGACAAAACAAGGAGTATAGGCTTGAAAACATACCTATTACACAAATCGTATATCAAGCATCTGGAAAGGAGATGACATTGCAATGAGATTGACACAAGGTGGGAATTTGTCAAAGGCTAACCCTTCAAGTACCCGTTAGCTGAATATTGCAGGGTATCAGCTCCATAATGGTTGCCAAAACATTCTACTCCACTCATTCTTACAACTACAGTTCTTTGTACAGTCACAGTCTTTACATCACATGACATACTTACACTCATGAAAAGTAGCTATTGATGAGGTCTTCCAGCAAGTCAGCTCCTTCCTCTTTACCACTGTCATCCTCACTTGGCATTTCATGAGTCTCACCCGGTGGCACTGCAGGCTCCCCCTCCTCTGGGATGTACGGTTTAAACCTCTGCAGGGCAATGATGTGGAGCATGAAGCATGCCACAGTGATCTGGCACACTTTTCCTGGGTGAGTAGAAGAGGGCTCAAACTGTCCGGTCCAGACACCAAAATCTGGCCTTCAGGAGCCCAAAAGCCCACTCCACTACCTGCTGGGTTCTTCCATGGGCCTCAATGAATTGGACTTCCCCTGGCGTAGTTGGATTCCTTATTGGTTTCAACAACCAAAGATCCGCTGGATAAGCAGTCTCTCCTGTTTGGAATGGGACATATGTGCATCAATGAGTCACTCTTTTCATGATTGTAGCAAATGACATTGCACACACACATACAGGACAGATGTGACTTAACAACAAGCCCGGACCTCTCTGGGTACAGTAGTGACATCAGCTGGAGTATGGTGCTGTTCTGCATTATGAAGGAATCCTGGGCTGAACCCGGATAACAGGCACAGACCTGTGAAATGTAGAGATCCGCCAGACAGACAATTTGCATGTGGATGGACGTTCTTTCTGTTGCGGTATACTTGTTCATTGGCATGCTGTGAGACCAAGCCAACATGTGTGTCATCAATGGCCCCCACCACATGTGGGATGCGTGCAAAATCATAAGTCAGCCTTCACATGGGCTAAATTCTGATGTTGGGGAAACTAGAGGCAGCTGTCCAGGTGTTTCAACAAAGCTGAGAGGACATTCTTCAATACCAGACTGAACATAGGTTGGGACATGCCAGCTGACAGGGCCACTGTATCTTGGAAGGAACCTGTGGCTAGGACATGACTTGCACAAGGGTGGTATACTGGTTGGATAACTAATAGCTGGCATCAGATCTGGCTCCAACTGATGACATAAGACCACCATTGTTTGCCTATTCAGACAGTAAAGAAGGATTATGGCGGTCATTCTGACCGCGGCGGTCGGCGGTCGCCGCCCGCCAAGCGGTTCCCGCCAAAAGACCGCTCCGCGGTCAAAAGACCTCGGCGGCCATTCCGGCTTTCCCGCTGGGCCGGCGGCCGACCGCCAGAAGACCGCCGGCCAGCCCAGCGGGAAAACCCCTTCAACAATGAAGCCGGCTCGGAATGGAGCCGGCGGAGTTGCAGGGGTGCGACGGGTGCTGTGGCACCCGTTGCGATTTTCATTGAATGCAAAGCAGACAGTGAAAATGTTTGTGGGGCCCTGTTAGGGGGCCCCTGCACTGCCCATGCCCACTGCCCACCCATAGAGAGCTCATGCAAAGGCTTCTGCAGAACTGCCATTGCAGCCTGCGTGAAAAGGTGCATGCACGCTTTCACTGCCATTTACACTGCACCAGGTCACTTATAAGTCACCCCTATAGCAGGCCCTTCAGCCCTGATGGCAGGTAGCAGAGTACCTGTGTGTGAGGGCCTCCCTGCTCTACCAGAGGTGCCCCCATGACCTCCAGGACCATTTTCCTGGACTTCTTGAGTGCGGGGACGGCACTTCACATGTGTACTGGACATAGGTCACTGCCTATGTCCAGCTACATAATGGTAACATAGGCATGTTTAGTATCAAACATGTTGGAATCATACCCCAATGCTTTGCAAGCATTGGTTGTATGATTCCATGCACCCTGGGGTCTCCTTAGAGGACCCAAGTATGGCCATTCAAGCCTTCTGAGGTTTTCCAGGCAGCCCCAGCTGCTGCCACCCCTCAAACAGGTTTCTGCCATTCTATTGCTTGAGCAGCTCAAGCCCAGGAAGGCAGAACAAAGGATTTCCTTTGGGAGAGGGGCGTTACACCCTCTCCCAGTCCCTGCTATGGCATGAAACTGGACAAAGAAAAGGTGAGTGACCACTCCCCTGTCCATCACCACCCCAGGGGTGGTGCTCAGAGATCCTCCAGAAGGTCCCTGGGTTCTGCCATCTTGGATTTCAAGTGGGCAGGGCACTCTTGGAGCATCTGAGTGGGCAGTGCCAGCAGGTGATGTCAGAGCCCTCCCCTGATTGGGGCTTACCTGTTTAGCTGACCAATCCCCATTTCAGGGCTATTTAGGGTCTCTCTCTTGGGTGGTTCTTCAGATTCGGATTGGAAGACTTCAGCAGGAATCCTCTACAGCCTTTACTTCACCTTCTACAGCCTTTACTTCACCTTCCAGGAACTGCATCTGGACCCTCCAGGAGCACTAAAACTGCAACAAAGAAGCAAAGACAACTTTTGCCACATTGTAACTTCAGCTCCTGCCAGCAACTGCAACTGTTTCCAGGTTGTGCATCCTCCGAGCACAGCCTGTCTTAAGCCTGCGCCAGAAGAACGAAGCAATCTCCCTTGGAATGAAGGAGTCATTCCCCTGGTTCAGCAGGCACCCCTCTGAAGCGAAGACCAGTGGCGTGGGTCCCCTCTTCAGACACAGTGCCTGGATCCAGCATCACGGGTGGTGGACTGAAGTGGTCTCAATGGTCCTGACATCCTACTATCAAACTTTGGTGGAGGTAAGAGCTTGCCTCCCCAAGCAAGAAAGTACCCTCGTGCACTGCATGTTTTGCAGTTGCCAAGGCTTGTTGCCATCCTTCCACAAACTTCTTTGTGCACCGTGCTGCTCCGGCCCCCAGCACTCTATCCTGCAATGCACAGCTTCCTGAGTGGTTCTCTGGCGGCATGGGATCCTTTGTTGTAGTGCTGCATGGGCCTCCCTTTTCACCTTTGTCCCTGTGCTGTGGGACTCCTGGGCATGCTGCCTGGTCTTCTAAGGGCTCTCTGAGTTTCAGAGAGCCCTCTCTGACTCCCCCTCCTGGGGAGAGTCCACCAGGTCCCTTCTGGTCCCGGGCAGTGCCATTTTCTACTAACCGCAAGCTTTGTGTGTGCTAAGGCTTGTTTGCAGAATCCAGCGACAAAACTCAGACTGCAATCATCCATCCGGCGTGGGACATCATCTGCACCAACCAGGACCCCCAACTGTCTTTATGGGTGCAGTACTGACTGTTCACCGGTGGTTCTTCTTTTGCACCTTCATCCGGGTTAACAGTGGCTCCTCTTCTCCCTGGACTCTTCAGTGCTTCTTGGACTTGGCCCCCTTCTTCCACAGGTCTTCAGGTCCAGGAATCCATTGTTGGTGCCTTGCAGTCTCTTCTGGTTCTTGAATAATCTTATTTCTCATGTTCTTGCGTGTTCTAGGAAAGTTACTGTGATTTATTCCTGCTTTCTTGGGCTCTGGGGTGGGTTCTACTACTTACCTTTGGTGTTTTCTAATGCTCCCAGAATCCCCCTCTGCACACTACACTTACTTAGGTGGGAAACTGACTTTCGCATTCCACTTTCTTAGTATTTGGTTTGTGCTCCCCCTAGGCACATTTCTAACTATTGTGATTTTCACTATTTGCACTGTTTTCGAACTGTTTTTACAGCTATTTCGGCATACCAGTGTAAATAATTTGTGAATTATTTACCTTCTAAGGGAGTATAGTCTCTATGGTATTTTTGGCATTTGTGTCACCAAAATAAAGTACCTTTATTTTTGTAACACTGAGTATTTTCTTTCATGTGTTTGAGTACTGTGTGACTACAGTGGTATTGCATGACCTTTGCATGTCTCCTAGTTAGGCCTTGGCTGCTCATCCACACTACCGCGAGAGAGCCTGGCTTCTAGACACTGTCTACATTTCACTAATAAGGGATAACTGGACCTGGTATAAGGTGTAAGTACCTTAGGTACCCACTACAAACCAGGCCAGCCTCCTACAGTTCTCATATCCCCAGTCTGCTGGGGTACCTATGTATGACAAGACATGATTTCTAACATTAGTCATTGTGTCCACATACATGATGCATGTCAATGATATAATGTGACAAGACATTTCAGAAGAGATAGACATGACAACCAGGACACATTACAGCTGCAAAGAACACAAGGGTCACATGTAACCCCCATGGTTTTCCACACATTTGACCATAACATGTGTCTGGACCAAACGCAAAGACATGCATCATAATTGCCCTTTGAAATGTGACTGGATATCCCAGCTGCCAAAATGACAGTCGGCGGGGTTGGACTGTGCCCCACTGACAAATGCCATCTGTGCACCCCAACATACTACAATGGTGTTTGAGTAATAGAACAAAGCATGTTTGTGAGCTCAAAACAACACTTTTGGAGGTGTGATGCAATTTGTGAACCCAATACCGCATTTCAGGCTTCTAAAATGCTGACTGCCAAGCCTACTCCACTGGACATTAGGAACCACCCACCACCGACGGTGGAAGTAATCATGGCTGCAGGCATTGCAACCGCAGAGGACACCACCATAGGCTAATGTTGTTGCCAGTGGTGGGCCATTGGCTATGTCCACCGGCGGTGATGACCGCGTACGTGGCGGACATGACTGCCATGTTCTGCTGATTCACTCACTCGATTCCTGCTAGGAAGACCTCCAGTACCTGAGCTGCTGTGTTCCGCTTCTGGGAGCAATCATGCCACGTCCAGCAGGTGATAGGTCCCCTGCCTTCTCTCCGGAGGAGCTGGAGAGGCTAGTAGGGGAGGTCCTACTCCTGTATGGACAGCTCTATGGTGCACCAGAGGAGCAGGTAAGTGCCACATGTGCACAGTTTTCTCTGTACCTCTGTACTTCACCATCCTTTCCCTCCTCACAGGCTAGAATGTGGCCATGTGTGCCAGGTTGACTACTCATGTGCCTGTTGTTGCAGTCTGTGTTTCATCAATGGAATGTGCAATGTGCAGGTATTGGTGACCAGGGTCATATGTTAAATTCTGTCACATTATGTTGTGTGAGGTTTTTGGGTTTGTTGATCCTCCTGGTGTTGGATGCACATAAGTAGGTGAGGAGACACTGCTATCCACTGACATCTCCTTCTTCATGATTGTTGTAAATGTCAGACAACATGTATGTGCTTGACAGCCTTAGCTGAGTATGCATGTTGTATGAATCAGTTAAGAGTAATGTGAGCAACGCATATGGTGCCACAGAAATGTTTAAATACATCTTCCCTTACTAAATTGTTGTGTGGTAGGCATATCATGTCTCCCTCTGCCCTTCAGGTTGCCACGCACACCACATGCCAAACTACTGTTGGCTACATGATGCACTGTCATGCATGGAAGTGATGGGGATGGAGAGTCAGGTAGGTTCTGTATGCTCAGCCTATGGAGACCAGGGCCTTTCAAATGTATCTCCTAGTATGGGTCCTAGTCTAGGCTGGGGTGGAGTCACTGTGGCTATGCAACTGTGGTGCTGTGCTCAATCCCTGTACACCAGCAGATCCTGCCATGTGGCCAATATGAAGATCTGGTTTACAACCCTGCCATTAATGCCTCATTACTTTGATTAGATTAGGAATGGGTACAGGGGTAAGTTATTAATCTGAGCCATTGGTGCACTTAGCATCATGGTCAATGTGTGTCTTTGACTCCTGACAGGTCCCTTACTCATAGAGCCCTGTTGCCACCTTCCCACAGGTCATATTTGTCCTGTACAGGCTTATTGTATAACTTACAGTCCCAAAGTGCAGACAGTTTGTTGATTCCTGGGTGGCCATGCTTTGTGACTCTGTAGCTTGGTCACATAGCAGAAACTGTACAACACATGTCTTTGTTTGTTAGATATCCATCTCTGTAGGATGGACACGTATGTTCAAAGGAGTGTTCTGTGGTACAGGTACATGACACAGAACCCCACCTCCTGATGTGGCACGAGCATGCATTTGTTAGTCCACATGTCCACACATGACCAGGGAAGACACTTTCTGTAGCCACCATGCCAGCCCCTTGATTGTTACCCATGTGTAATGTTTGAGTTTATACTCTGGCAGTTGCCTGTAGGGACTGCATGCAGAGAGTCATTCTCGCAGAGTGTGAATGCATTGGTCCATTTATGCCTAAGGAGTTTACCCTTCAGAAGCCACATAAGTGTGTTGTGTCTCATAGTTACTCACATCTCAGTCAGGTTGCTAGAGAACAGCCTGCATGATGTCAGTAAGCTTGCTTAGTCATTGTAGGGCCTGAGCAGGGTAGTGGGTTAGTCTAGAGATGGCGAAATGTATGTCTGTAGTCATGTCCCTATACTTATTGGCTTGTATGGGTCACACTTGTGGAGTATTGACAAATAGGAGCGTTCTAGCTTAATGTTACTGACATGTATGTGACTCAACCATTTATGATGAAACTTGTGATCATGATCTCTTGATTTGTCTTTTGCATCCATGCAGGTCAAAACCCATCAAAAGAAAGGATTATGGAGAGCCATCGCCAAGAAGGTGTGGACCCTGGGATACAGCGGATGTAGCGCCTACTGCAGAAAAAGGTGAGAGGACCTGATACGCAGGGGCAGGGTGGGGGGTGTTTGGGATTTTTTAAAAGTTAAGGGTAGGGCTTAGAAAGGGGGTCTCGCAGGGTTGGGGTAGTTTTAGGGGTGGGATGGATAAAGGGCTTGGAGTGAGGGTTGGGGTATTTTGTTTTAGGGGCGGGGCGGGGTGGGGGTTGTTTTTTTTTTTAGGGTGGATCAGGAGAGGGTGCGGTCCGGTAAGTGAGGCTGGGTCACGGTTGGGGGTAGTTTTTAGGGGTGGGGTGGATTAAGGGCTTGGGGTGAGGGGTTGGGTTATTGTCTTAGGGGTGGGGAGTTGAGGTTGTTTTGTTTTTTAGGGCGGGTGGGGGTTGGTTGTTTTTAGGGCGGGTGGGGGGGTCGGAGGAGGTTTTAGTGCTCAGGGGGGGTGGGGGTGTCAGGGTAGTTCAGTTTTTGGGGGCAGGGGTGGGGGGGTCAGGGTAATTTTGTTTTTAGGACAGGGTGGGAGTTTGGGGTAGTTTTGTTTTTAGGGGTGGGTAGGGGGTCGGGTAGTTTTGTGTTTGAGGGTCGGGGATGGGGTAGTTTTGTTTTTAGGGGTGGGGTGGGATTTTGGGTTAATTTTGTTTTTAGGGGCGGGGTGGAGGGTAGGGATAGTTTTGTTTTTAAGGCTGGTGGCCTGCTTGCCTAACCCTCCTACCAAATCAAGACTCCAGACTCCGAACTGTCTTGGAGATTGATCTGGGTCACTCTTCGACTAGTCTCATTCAATCATCTCCATAAGTTCATCCACTATAATTTTTTATGCAGAGTATACTTAACACATGCAGCACAGGCACACATAGACCCCACACGAACAACAGGGATACCAGAATTGTTGGGAGGGGACCGTAGACTTTTCCCACATGTCATGGCCTTGCAGCACTATTTCGCCTTATTGGAGGGAGGTGTTTGATAAACTATCCCAAAAGATCCATATTGCCCTTGAACATACCCCATTACCAGCTCTCATGGGACATGTCAGAGACATACCTAAATCACTATGTCGATATGTTGCAAATGCTCTACTTCTAGCCAAATGGGAAATTGCAATCCTCTGGGGTAGCAGACACTCTCCTCCAATAACAGCGTGGATCAAATGCGTAATGTATTGTGATACCAATAGTGAACTATTTGCATCCCTGCAACTGCCCACCTCCAGGCCGCGAGATAAATTTGGCAGCCTCTTCAAGGCTACTTGTTGACACTGGAACCTCAAGATCCCACTCCACCCTCTCTGTAACCCATAATTTTGCATGAGCTTCTTTTTCTCCCTACTTTGTTATTATATGACATATGTGGAGGAACACTACCAATGTATGTTATGTTGTGTTCTCATCTTGTAGTACATGCATCAGCAAACTGCATACCCCCTTCTGTGGAGCATGTTTATATCTTGCATGGTATTTTAAAACACAACAAAAATAAAAATAACGTTTAAAAATAAAAAGTGAATCTGTAAATCGGGTGCGTGCTCGAGATGCATACTTAATAGCAGACTGGTTATCTAAAGCTGCAGATGTCTATCCCTACCTCTCTTGGTGGGGCTGAGACTCTGCACCATGAATACCGAAGTCAGAATATCGAGATAAGCAAATATCGAGGGCACAATATTGAATCCAAAATGTCAAAAAGTGAGTAAGTATAGATGTTCTACACCTAAATCTACATATAAGTATTTTGATGATATATATATATATATATATATATATATATATATATATATATATATATATATATATATATTTACATTGAGGAGACAAAGGTATTTTAGTGCAAGCTTCTCAATATTACCAAATTTTATGATCTTGAGGACCTACATTGAATCTCAAATCTGTCAAAATTTGACACAATTAGCAGTGGCGGGTGGTGAACTTTGAAAGTGGTGGAGCGTAAATTTCTTCTTCAAAATGGAACAAGTAAGCTAGTGATGAGAGCGACCTTGTAATCCTCGTAAATGATTAGGGGTGGGTGTAGTGCTGTCCCGATACAAACATAGTGAAATGGGACATTTACAACACAATTTATCCAAAGTTTCTGACAGAGTACCTTTATATTGTGCCAAGCAAGCTTTACGTTCATTAGGGGTCATGAAACTCCCTCAAAATATCATCTCAAAAGCGCCATGTGATACGCACTTCAACTTTTTCCACAAAGCGCATGTTGAAGAGCTTTTTTTTTTTTACAACTTTATATAGAACAAATTCAGCTAAAGACCACTGTAGTGTTTTATACAGGCACTAATTACATTACACAAGGTCAAACTCATTTTTTAGGCATGGGAAGTTAAGTGATTTGCTAAGAATCACAAGGTGTTGATTCGATGCCAGACTCGAACTTACATCCCAAGTTCCAAAGTCGGCTGTTCTGGCTGTAACACCACACATGAGATGTGAACGTATACATATTGACATTATTGTGGAAAGCTCTCAATTAATTCTAAGTAGGTCTTTTCACAACACAGTGTGACTAGTTTTCTCAACCACAGTTCAGACAATGCAAGCACTGGGGCGGTTAGACACTGATTACAATACAGAGAGTCCAGTAACGCTGTAAAAACACGTAGATTATTTAAACTCTGCCCCAGTCACAAAGGCCATTAGGATTATTGTTTGGAGAGGGGGAGAGGAGGTATGTGCTCAGAAAGGATGATCATGACTACCTAGGCCACAGAAAATTCCTTTAAGAATGTTCTCAGGGGAGACTTTCAGAGAAGTGAAAATATGGTTGTGGCAGAAAAAAAACTTGCATTCGAGTGAGCTGGGGCTTTGAGGCCTCTTCAGTTCCTTTAGATGAATTCCATATCTAACTTTGCTGCTATTATTTAAAGGCTTTCAATGTTGTGAGTAAACAGCAATGTAGAAGTATGGGCCAAGAGCCCAAAAAGCACTTTCTTATTACAGCGGCATGACTTCGCTCATGGACTGCCTCGTGCAAAACATTACCTACTGCTGCAGAAAGACTTCATTGGGGACAGCTCAAAGTAACCCACTGTCATCCAAGTAGCTCTATCACAAATAGCAAAATGACTTACACCTCACATCGATCATGCTCTCTTAGCCTCTGATTTAGTCCATCCTTCCTTAAAAATCACGTGTCATCATTACCAATCAAGTGCAGAGCAGCAAAGGAAGTTGCAGAAACAAATGAAGGCAAACCGGGGTGTATGTGGGAGTCCAAGGTGATAGATTAATGAGTGAGGAGTGAATGCCTATGCATGACATGGCTTATCGCACACGGGGCTTCATATTGCAGGGCCCAACTTGGATTACGTTTCATTAGCCTTGAACAACACAAAGAACCCAGTTCTCCTCATGGGAAACACGGGCTGTAAAGAGGTAAGTCCTGCCTCATGACATCACAAGCCCTCGAGATGTTATGCAGACGAAAGTGTATGCCTGGCCTGCCGCTGCTTGGCTGTCTCGCTACGAACCTCATGCCAGGCAGTCAGATGTATTAAAAAATAATAACCTTCGGAGGTCGTTTTTCTTAACCTGAAATTTAAGAAACATGCCTGCACTTTAGAGCAGCGGCGCTCCAGCGCCCTAAGGAACAAGCTGCTGCTGCCAATGAGACATTTGCTACGTGTTGGCGTAAAGTGATATATAAACAAATAAATATGCCCACTAGTAAACAGTTATCACTGTTCTCTTTCCAGTATCACTTGATGCACAAGACAGTGAAAGTTGTTGTTATTCTATGCTATATTATATTGTAATGTCATGGAGATCTGTAAAGTGCATAAATACTCAAAAGGCTTCTTGTCACAAAGAACTGGCATTCTTATAATACAACAAAGGCCTGACATAGAAAAATGTAAAGTTTTTAGCTAGCGCGCAAAAATAAAAAGATCTGGAGTTGTATTCAAGGAAAAAGGGAAAGTGATTTAATGAAAACAAACATACAAGTGCTCTCTCTTTCTTAGTGTCAGGTGATGTCACTGGTAATGTACTAGCTGATCGGAGTTGGTGAGAAGGGTGGAACTGGTCCAATACCATCTCAGTATACCGTACGCAATGAACTCTTTGACAGGCTGCAGGCGAGTGCAATGGCGATAATATTGGTATTGCATGTTAATTCATGATTTCAAGGACAAGGGACAACATCAGGCCACATAATTTCCAGATGTTGATTATGCTGCTTTAGGCAGTCTGAGAAACCAATATATGCACTATTAGTATACTCAACATGCAACAGTACCAAATCTAGGATTTCATGGGCTAGAGATGTATATATATATATATACAGTATATACATATATATATATATATATATATGTATATATATATATATATATACGTTTTCCTCCAAATGGCCCCCATCAAAGCGAGCTCTATTAAGTCGGTGCTCAATGTCAGGGATGGGCCAGCCCTGTGAAATATTTTTCCACCAAGCGACATGAGGTCAAACACGGCTCACACAGGAAACCTTGTGTTTGTGTATTTATTCTTACAAAAGAGATGAATATCCCAAACTACACCAACGCGTTTCAACCATCAAAGGTCTTGATCACGGTGAGTGAGTGGTCCATTTACCACTCCATTTATAGTTTCTCCCAGTTTCTGCCATTATGGGGCATTCTGGGAGATGTAGTTATAACACATTTTCTCACTATTTACAAATCACCATGTGATAATACCAAAACATATTTTTTACTGCCCACTACCCCAATAATCCAACAAAACGTGAACTAAACAAATGTAACACATATTCAAAAAATTAAAACTGTTAAAACCAAATAGCTATTAGTGTTAACTATTGACCTTTCCTTTTTTACATACAAGCTTTCACATTTTTTTACATACAAAATCTAAAAAAATTCTGGGGAATTTTAAATATATACTCTGGGATTTTATGTTATCTTAGTACTTGGAAAGGAAAGAAAGGAAGGCAAGAAACAACATCACGTCAGAGGCAAAGGATATGCATATATGTGTATGTATGCATACCTTATTCTCAATACGAGTTGTTAACCACTTTTGAAAATTACTTTCGTATTATGTGGACTTCTTCAAGACTATTGCAGGGCAAAAAATCTCTTATTTTCTTAATCAACTCGTATTGGGAGGATTTCCCTCTTTACACTATCATTATCCAATTATTTTTATTATTATTCTATCTCCTTTCTTTTCTCTGACCAGCATTTTATCTTCCCTATGATGTAAAACATATTTGTCTCAAAACATATCAATATTTGTGTGTACACATTGAGTCAAATACAAAGACCATTGTGTCTCTTCCTGATTGTTTTTTTTTTTTTGACACACCTTACAAATGACAGTAAAGATCCTCATCCCCATTAATCCCATAGGGGGTCTTCGTTCGTAATCTGATTATAATCCTTGATTCTAAACGTCTCAACTTTAGAACTCTATCACCTCCTCTCTCATGTTTTTTTACCACCGCTATCCCAGAGAAGCTCATGTGGAGCCAATCCGCTCCCACATGAGTTTTCAAGTGTTTTGTCATCGCATAATTACTATCATCACTTTGGACTGCTCTTATGTGTTCTAAAATTCGCTTTTTTAGAGGACAGATAGTACTACCCACGCACCTCATACCACAGCGACATTCTATCACATATACAACAAATGTAGTGTCACATGTGATTGTTTCATCAATTGTGAAGACTCTACCATAGGAATCTTCTATTTGTTTTCTGTTTGTGCCAATTTTACATGCTTTGCATTTATTGCAACAGAAGAAACCCTTTTGTGAGGTTGTTAGCCAATTGGATGATAGTGGTGATTCAAAATGACTTTTCACTAGCTTGTCTTGCAACAATGGTACTTTTCTGTATGTTATGTTAGGACGTTCACCTACTCTCTGACCAATATCTATGTCTTTTTTGATCAGATGCCAGTGTCTGTTCAGAACATTTAAAATTTGTGTATTTTCATTACTGTAATCCAGAATCAAGCGTATCTCATTATCTTGTTCTTTTCTCCTCTGATTACCCACTTGTACCAAGATTTCCTTTCTAGATTTCTGTCTTGCTTTTTGTTGTCCTTGCTTTACATCTCTGATATCCTCTAGATAAAAACCTAGCTTCCATTTCCTGATATTTCAACTCCATATCTTCTACATCGGAACAATTCCTTTTTATTCTAATGAACTCCCCATATTGGATACTCTGTCTGAGATATATATCAAGAAAAGACTGTTAAGAGCAGAACATACCGTGCTGTTTGTGCTTGTCAAGAGAAACATGCCAAGTGTGACAATGGTGTGTGCAAGAGAATAGGAGAGACCTCAAGGAACAAAATGACGAGCAGAGAAATACCCCTTAGAATACTATCCACATTACTATTGGAGACACGAGCACTATTGCTTGGAACACATTGAGAGGAAAAACATTCCTAAGAGTGCACGTTACCAAATTGAGAAAGAAAGAATAGAAGAATACAGAGAAAAAGAGAAAAAAGAGAAAACGTAGCCCCTTTACCAAAACATTCTAAAAAGATATAAAAATGGAGGAGGGTGCCCGGAAAACCAAGAAAAAACAATAGCAGCTAATGCCTAAAAAATCCCAAACACCGCAAGATCGAACAGAGAACCAAACATAATAGCCAACAAAAGGCAACCATTCCGAAACGGGACATACCTTGAATCAGGTACGTATAAGTAAATAAAGTTCTTTCTCAAAGTAAGTAAGATCTGCGAAAACAGTCATAAATACACCATTGGGTTCACTGAAAATGATGTAAAGCCAAATTAAGAACCAATATCATAAAATGAAAATAATCCTTGGTCATAAAGACTGACCTTAGTTATTATGTAGCGATTAATTCTCAGACCAAGTCTATAGATGCCGGAATTCTATGCCGCTATCTGAAAGTAAAGAAAATCAAAATATATGGACTCAAAAAACAACGCAGACGGCCGGTGACGTTAGCCAAACCACTGAAATAGAATAAAAATGCTACCCAAAGCTAGCCCACATCGTGACTATATACCAAATTAAAACCCGGGTGACTCACCTAAGAATAAAAAAAAAAATTGGTCCATAAATATGAAGGAAAGAACAAACCGCGGTCAGAAATGACACAGCGTTCTCAGTATCCAAGTTCAGTAACGAAAGCCGAACGTCTGAAACAGACGCGTTAACTTGTAGTCCCGTATTGTTGAGAGACATAAACAACGGACTGTAATTACAGCATAGAGAAGCCGGCGCCATATTGGAATGGGCTAAAACCATCTCGCCCGACCGAAGGCAGACAAATAGCCAACGATCATCTATCAGGATATTAAAACGTCACAATACCAAACATTAATAGGCCCACAATTAGCCACAACAACGTCAAAATGATCAGGCAGGAACCAGATCCTCAGATTACACGGGTGCTGATGGCATGGGAAAGAGGGGAAGACAGAGACTAAAACCTATTATATCCAATGAAAAATCACGAGTGATTAAATCACGACAAAACCACCGATACAAGCAACAAATAAAACATCAAAAAATATATAGAAACACTGATGTAATAACAGATATCTATAGTTGGCCCCACAGAATAAACAAATAATAATTTACAGATAGTATATAAACCACCAATGCCCCCAAGGGTGAATTAAGAGAAATGAGGAAGAAAATGAAGGGAAAGAATATAAAGTAGAAATCCTGTGAGGTGCTCAAACCTGGGTCTGTAAGGAGCCTATATTAACAGGATTACAATATCTAGAACAATGCGAAACAGAAGAAAATTACAATAAGTATAATAATGTTCCAATCGAAAGTCTATCCTATATAGAGCAAGATGCTAATAGTTAAGTACACGGTAACATATTGTAGTATATAAAAAAATGGAATATGGATAATTAACAGAGGAAAAACATTATAGTAGATAACATTAGAAAACCTCATAAACAAGACAAAGTGTATATATGTCAAATAATCTGAATAAAGAGCTTATTCTCCCAAAAAATATTCCATTTCGAAATTGGTGTTAAGTCCATCTTCCACCGCTCTGAGTTTCAAAATCCAATAGCATTCTCTTCTTCGAAGGGCTTAAAAAAGTGATCCCAGATACCCCGGTTTTTACATACATAAGGGGCAGAACTCTCAAGAATTTTTTATGTTCTAACTTTCGCAACAAACCCAACCAAGGCAATTGGCTCACCAATCGTGGTATAGGTTTCTTCAAATGTGGCCACTGTGGAATGTGCAGATGGGCCAAGTCTGGTATCACTACATTCACTAGCTCTACTGGTATACAATACAACATTAACTATAACATTACATGTGAAAGCAATTTTGTTATCTACATGGTCATTTGCAGATGTGGCCTTTACTATATAGGGAGTACTATTAGACCACTTAGAACTAGGGCCAGTGAGCATTTCAGAGCCCTGAGACATGAAGATGAGAGATACCCTATAGTAAACCATATTCGGCATTGCCCTAAACAAGAAAACATCTGTAGCTTTGAATTCTTCGGGTTCGACCGGATAAATAAAGACCCTAGAGGAGGTAACAGGGAGTTAGCCCTTCGAAGAAGAGAATGCTATTGGATTTTGAAACTCAGAGCGGTGGAAGATGGACTTAACACCAATTTCGAAATGGAATATTTTTTGGGAGAATAAGCTCTTTATTCAGATTATTTAACATATATACACTTTGTCTTGTTTATGAGGTTTTCTAATGTTATCTACTATAATGTTTTTCCTCTGTTAATTATCCATATTCCATTTTTTTATATACTACAATATGTTACCGTGTACTTAACTATTAGCATCTTGCTCTATATAGGATAGACTTTTGATTGGAACATTATTCTACTTATTGTAATTTTCTTCTGTTTCGCATTGTTCTAGATATTGTAATCCTGTTAATATAGGCTCCTTACAGACCCAGGTTTGAGCACCTCACAGGATTTCTACTTTATATTCTTTCCCTTCATTTTCTTCCTTATTTCTCTTAATTCACCCTTGGGGGCATTAGTGGTTTATGTACTATCTGTAAATTATTATTTGTTTATTCTGTGGGGCCAACTATAGATATCTGTTATTACATCAGTGTTTCCATATATTTTTTGATGTTTTATTTGTTGCTTGTATCGGTGGTTTTGTCGTGATTTAATCACTCGTGATTTTTCATTGGATATAATAGGTTTTAGTCTCTGTCTTCCCCTCTTTCCCATGCCATCAGCACCCGTGTAATCTGAGGATCTGGTTCCTGCCTGATCATTTTGACGTTGTTGTGGCTAATTGTGGGCCTATTAATGTTTGGTATTGTGACGTTTTAATATCCTGATAGATGATCGTTGGCTATTTGTCTGCCTTCGGTCGGGCGAGATGGTTTTAGCCCATTCCAATATGGCGCCCGCTTCTCTATGCTGTAATTACAGTCCGTTGTTTATGTCTCTCAACAATACGGGACTACAAGTTAACGCGTCTGTTTCAGACGTTCGGCTTTCGTTACCGAACTTGGATACTGAGAACGCCGTGTCATTATCTGACCGCGGTTTGTTCTTTCCTTCATATTTATGGACAACATTTTTTTTTTATTCTTAGGTGAGTCACCCGGGTTTTAATTTGGTATATAGTCACGATGTGGGCTAGCTTTGGGTAGCATTTTTATTCTAGTTCAGTGGTTTTGCTAACGTCACCGGCCGTCTGCGTTGTTTTTTGAGTCCATATATTTTGATTTTCTTTACTTTCAGATAGCGGCATAGAATTCCGGCATCTATAGACTTGGTCTGAGAATTAATCGCTACATAATAACTAAGGTCAGTCTTTATGACCAAGGATTATTTTCATTTTATGATATTGGTTGTTAATTTGGCTTTACATCATTTTCAGTGAACCCAATGGTGTATTTATGATTGTTTTCGCAGATCTTACTTACTTTGAGAAAGAACTTTATTTACTTATACGTACCTGATTCAAGGTATGTCCCGTTTCGGAATGGTTGCCTTTTGTTGGCTATTATGTTTGGTTCTCTGTTCGATCTTGCGGTGTTTGGGATTTTTTAGGCATTAGCTGCTATTGTTTTTTCTTGGTTTTCCGGGCACCCTCCTCCATTTTTATATCTTTTTAGAATTTTTTGGTAAAGGGGCTACGTTTTCTCTTTTTTCTCTTTTTCTCTGTATTCTTCTATTCTTTCTTTCTCAATTTGGTAACGTGCACTCTTAGGAATGCTTTTCCTCTCAATGTGTTCCAAGCAATAGTGCTCGTGTCTCCAATAGTAATGTGGATAGTATTCTAAGGGGTATTTCTCTGCTCGTCATTTTGTTCCTTGAGGTCTCTCCTATCCTCTTGCACACACCATTGTCACACTTGGCATGTTTCTCTTGACAAGCACAAACAGCACGGTATGTTCTGCTCTTAACAGTCTTTTCTTGATATATATCTCAGACATAGTTGTATTTTCATTTTTTTTACAGCCCTGATGAAGTCCGTGAGAGGGATCTCTCATAGGACGAAACACGTGTTGGCTGTGGTGTCTAGACCTATGTGAAATTCAAAGAGGATTTACAATGACTATGATGAACTTTGTGCCTCAAGAAATAAATCTTTCTAAACTATGTATGGTGTGTTCACCTTTCCACATTGAGGATCCGTTACATTACTAACTTTGACTTCTATATTCAAGAGTGCTCTGGCATCTGTCTGTTTTACTGTTAGTTTCCCTGGAAACATTGGAGGACCAAGGAAGATCCTCTGGCCAGGAGCACCTTGCCATTATTGAAAAAGTGGACAGCATTGTGTGGACCTACTGTGAGCGCCCATTTTCCTATGACTTTCTTCCTAGGTGCTCTCTTTTGACTCCATATTGGATACTCTTAAGGAGTGACCTAGGATGAAAACTTGAACCATGTAGAATACTGTTTGTGGCTGTAGGTTTTCGATATAACGTAGTTTGAAGTGAGTTTTCTTTGATATATACCTCAACACCCAGAAATTCTACAGAAGCCTTACTCATTTTATATGTAAAACGGAGTCCTATGTCGTTGCTATTTAATTTGTCAAAGAACTCCACAAACAGATTTTCCGTACCACTCCAGATTAGGAATAGGTCATCTAGATACCTCAACCAAACTGGGACATGTTCCATGTAGCATTTGTTGTTTTCTCCCCAAGCTATGGTCTTTTCCCACCATCCCATGGGTTCGCATAGCTTGGAGAAAATGATACCCCCATAGCTGTCCCACAAAATTGTTGATAAATATCATGGTTGAAAATGAAAACATTATTGTGCAAGCATATTTCTATCATTTCTGCTAGCATTTCCGAATGTTTCAAGAAGTGAATATTTCTCTGTTGTAAAAAATATTTCACCGCCTTCATACCTATATCATGTGATATTGAGGTGTAAAGAGACACAACATCAATGGTGATTAATATGTAATTCTCCTGCCATGTTATTCCTTCTAAACATCTTATAAAATCACCTGAATCTTTTATATATGAATTGAGGTCCATTACCATTGGGGCCAAGAAGTAATCTACATATTCAGATAATTTTTCGTATAATGAACCACAGCTAGAGATAATCGGTCTCCCTGGGGGTTTCTTCAAAGTCTTATGAATTTTTGGTAAGAAATACAGAGTAGGCATCATTGGATTGTCATTTCTCATAAAGTTCAGTTCTTCTCTACTAATCAAACTTTCTACACACCACTTTTCCAACCTTTTATTCAATTCCAAAATTAAAGTATTCATGGGATTCTTTATCAATTTTCGATAGTTAGTTTCTTCCCCAGGTTGTTTGTATTCCTCCTCTAAATAGTCCTTTTTATCCCAAATCACTATATTTCCTCCCTTATCTGCCGGTTTTATCATATGTCCTGATTTGCCATCAAGTTTTTCAAAGCCTCTCGTTGTTCTTTTGTTAGATTTGTTAGATTTTCTTGTGCTTTTTTGTTTCCATCATATTGTATTTTCTCCAAATCCATCACAACCAAATCATGAAAGATGTCAATCTTGTTTCCCGGTGCTAAAACTGGACAGAATTTGGATCTAGGTTTAAAGTTTGTATTGTCCCGTTGTTCATAATCAATCCCCAATGTCGCAAGTACCTTTGTTTCCGACATCGTATCATCCTCCAAATTATGCAATAGGTCATAAGCCGTCTTCAAATCAGTTTTTTGCTCAATTATCATAATTGATTTCCAACTCTCTTCTATTAATTCCATTGTCACATTATGTTCATCGTTCACTTCCATTTGTCCTATTGAGTTGATATTATTCATTTTCGTAAAATATTTGGCCAATTTCAATTTACACACAAATTTATATAGATCAATCCTTGTTTGTACACAATCATAATGTTTTTCTGGACAGAAGCTTAAACCTTTTTGTAACACACTCTTCTCAATGTTCGTTAGTTGATAATTTGACAGATTTACAATCAAATTTTCATCCTTTTCTTCCTTCATTTCCTCATGCTGCGTAGCGTGTAATCTTTTCCTCTTTCTTGTACTCCTTCTTGTTTTCCGGTATCTTTTGTTACTTTTGTTTTTGCTCCTCCTCGGCCTCTGCCTCTTCCTCTGGTCCTTGGTGTTTTCTGGTCTAGATACACCAGTTTCATTTCGTCTAAAAAAGTGGTCTTTTTTACACTCGTACTTGGTCCTTCTCCTTCACTCTGGTCAGTCTCAGACCCACTGTTTTCTGTACCTTCCACTTCCTCTAAATTAATTGCACCAATATGTACCTGTTGCTTCAAAATATCAAACCTTTTGGCGAAAGTCAAGATGCGACCTGTTCTATAGTCTCTTTCATCTCTCAAGAATTTGGTCCTCGTTCACTCTTCTATTTGATTTTCATACTTGTCCAGAGTTGTATTGAGCGTTTTTTAAGCTTTTCTTGTTCTTCATCCTGATCTAATGCCTGTAATCTCAACTCCAGTTCTTTAATGTTCTCTCTTAAATTCAAAATATCCTTTTGTGCTTATTTGATAATAATCGCCATCATTTGTTTCGAACATTGCATGCTGTTTGCACCCCATTCTTCTAACATCTCCAGACTAGTGTTGGGATGATTTGGAAGAGTAAAAATTCGTAATTCCCTTGGTACTCTTTCCATTTGTATATATTTTTCTAATTAATAATTTCCCAACTTTTTGAGATCTCTTTTTTCATCAGTCATTCCAACTGTATATATAGTTGTTTGATATCTTGTTTAGACGATGACACTCCTTCTCCTTGCGGCATTGTGGTCAAATTTGATCCATTTGATCTACTAAAAGTGAGTTAAGCACGTTGTATTCTTTTAGCTGCCCTTTCTTCCATAATTTCTTACAATTACCCAAACCAAAAATGTCACAAAATGCAAAATAAATATGTGTAGCAGGATGATGAGTTTAAGAGCAGTAAGGGTGGGTAGATTTTTAAATAGTGAATATGTTTGTTTAAATGTAAAATGCAAGTTAATATTGAAAAATTATTTGGTTAATTTTGTGAAATTATTATATTTGTATAAATAATATTTCAAACTTATTTTAAAACATTAATAAATTGTATGACATTTTTAAAAAGTATTTTATTGTATATATTGATATATTTTACAGGCCTTTTAAAAACAATAAAATGTACTTCATTTTAATGTAAAACATTTATAAAACGCGTTCCATTCCATATTTCTGATTTAAAAAATAATACATTATTATGTGAAACTTTTTTATGCTTTTATTTTTTTTAATGTGGACAATTATCATGTTATGATTAATTAATTGTTGAACTTCTTTTAATTTTTAAATGTATTTGAAATAGAATACGTATGCATTATTTATGATGTATTATTAATGATTTATTTGTCTATATTTATATATTGTAGGTTTATTACTTTTAATTATGATAACAAAATGAATAATGACATTTTTAATAGTTCTATTATTAGAATAATGTCTGTTGGAAATATATATTTTGAATGTATTAATTTAAATAAAGTATAACATGAAATATATAATAATACATTTAGTTGAATATGTTTTTCATATATTCAATTAATATTTAATTTGAAGTATGAATTTCTGTTCTGTGGTATGTATCGAAATCTATGAATATTGATGTATATGTTAATATTTAATTTTAAATATATAGGTTTTTAGTTCGAGTTATTTCATCTTCTAAGTACTTTTTATGTTATTTTATATATATATATATATATATAAAAAAAATATGTGTAAACATGGAGTATTTATTGTGTGCATAAACTAGTGTCCATCACTTTCTCAATCATAGTTTAGATTGGAGTGGGAATAGTAAGCGTCACCCCTTTAGTGTCCAACACATTCCCCAAAATGGTGTAGATTGGGGTTGAAATAGTAAATATTGCATCTTTAGTGTCCAGAAACTTCCCCAAAATAGTTTATATTGAAGTTGGAATAGTAAATGTAGCCTATATAGTGTCCAATGAAGTTGAAATAGTGTCCAATACCTTCCCCAAAATGATTTAGATTGGAGTTGGGGTAGTAAATGTAGCCTCTGTTGTGTCCAACACTTTCCCCAAAACGGCTTAGGTTGGAATGGGGATAGTAAATGTAGCCTCTGTAGTGCCCAACACTTCCTCAAGATGGTTTATAATAGAGTGGGAATAATAAATGTTGCCCCCCCTTTAGCATACAACACCTTCCACAAAATGGTTTAGATAGGAGTTGGAATAATAAATGAAGCCTCTTTAGTGTTCAGTGCATTACCAAAAATGGTTTAATTTGCACTTGGAATAGTATATATTGCCCCTTTAGTGTCCAATATCTTCTCCAAATTGGTCTAGATTGGAATGGGAATTGTAAATGTCACCCCTTTAGTGTTCAATATCTTCACCAAGGCAGTTTAGATTGGAGTTAGAATAGTATATGTTGCCCCTTTGGTGTCCAGTACTTTTCTCAAATTGGTTTAGTTTGGAGTGGGAGTAGTAAACGTCACCACTTTAGTGTCCAACACCTTCCCCAAAATGCTTTAGATTGGAATAGTAAATGTAGCCTCTTTAGTGTCCAACACCTACCCTAGAATTATTTAGATTGGGAGGGATTAGTAATTATTATCCATATAGTGTCCAACACCTTCCCCAAGATGGTTTAAATTGGAGTGGGAATAGAAAAAGTCTACAGTTTAGTGACCAACTCCTTCCCCACAATGGTTTAGATTGGATTGGCAATAGTAAATGTGATTCTTTAGTGTCCAACATGTTCTCAAAAATGGTTTAGATTTGAGTGGGACTATTAGTGCCCTACACCTTCCCCAAAATGTTTTAGATTAGAGTGGGAATAATAATTGTTACCCCTTTAATGTCCAGCACTTTCTACAAAATGGTTTACATTGAAGTGGGGATATTTAATTTAATCATTATAATGTTTAATTACTTTGTTAAAATATATTTCGATGTATCGGGAGTAGTTTATGTAATTTAATTGGTATTGTTGATGTCTATAATGATCAATAACACTGTAGTTGGTTGTATAGTTGTAATAAATTAACACTATTATTTACATATTTTCGTATAATAATAATATGGAACACATGTTTCTATTTGTCTTTATTTTTTTAAAGTTTACTTAAAGTTTACTTAAAGTATATTTTTACATTTTTTAATATATATAGTTATAAAAAATTTACATATTGATAAATAAAACAACTTTTCATCCATCCTTACCATTTAATAAACAGTGCGAATCATATTTAAATAGTATTGTGTGTTATACATTTTTTAGGTTTTCTTTTCCCTTGTTTAGCACTTTTTTAACAATAATTCAGTTGTTTCAAATACATAATTTTAGCAATTTTTACTTACGTTTTTTCAGTATGTATTACATTTTTTTAGATTTTTATGCTATTATCTAATATACACTTTACAATTTTTTTTACATTTTTAACAACATTTTTAACACGTTTTACATGTTTAATAATATTATGCAATTTTGAAAACTTTTAAAAACATTTTTCATTTATTTTTCCTTTCATTTCTATAGGGAGATAGTCTTTTTCCAGTTTCATTTAGCAGCTATTTATTTTTACCACCTCATATTTTGTAGTTTATTTGTGTCATTTTCAGTCTATTTGTTGGGATCAAGGTCGTAGGAAGGTGCTGCTGTTCATGGAAACATGTAAGTCCCTTTTAAAGGATTTTGTAGGGTTTTGAGGTTAGAGGGATTTGGGGGGAACTATAGAGGTTAGTTATGTTGTTTTTAGTACACTTAGGATCTCATTACGAGTTTAGCGGTCAGACAAGCCGATTGCCAAACTCGCAGGGATGAGACCGCCGTCATCCCTGAGGCCTACTGGTGGGAACATCGTATCAAGAGGTTCTTGCCGGTCAGCCTGAGGGAATAGTTCTACAGCAGTGGTTCCCAACCTGTGGTCCGGGGACCCCTGGGGGTCCACGAAGCCTCCTCAGGGGGTCCGCGACTTCTTAGAAAATTAAGTAATATTAACGGATTAGGTCCCCTGCTATCAGTAAACACTCAGTGGGTGGGGGCCCTGGATTCCAATAAAGTTTAATTGGGGGTCCGCGGCTCCAGTAATGATAAAGTGGGGGTCCACCGAAGTCAAAAGGTTGGGAACCAGTGTTCTACAGTATTGGTCTTGCCTCTCTTAAGGGAGCCCAGGTCAATACTGTAGCAGTACAGCATCCTTGGAATGCGCAAAGCAGACAGTGTGCATTCCGAGGATGCTGGGCAGGGGAGCTCCCAGCACTTCCTTTCCACCAGCCTTTTCATGGTGGTTAAACCGACATTAAAAGGCTGGTGGAAAGGGGACGTGTGATCAGCCACGGCGGCGCTGAACTCAGCAGTGCCAGGGCTGACCCAGAGACCGACTACCGTCAGCCCATCAGGAACCATATTCCAGGTGGGGACGGCAGTCCACTGGTGGTCTGACGGCCAGGGTGGTAATGTGGCGGTCGGACCACCAGCCTTGTAATGAGGCCCTAAGTTCTAGTAACTGTAGTGTTTTTCACTACTGTGTTGGTTTTAGATTTTGACAGTGCTTTAGTTATGTAGAGCAGAAGGAACCACAGCACATCCAAATATTCAAAATAATGTCCTTTATTCTTCCATTTAGTTTATCCTTTGAAACATCAGCCACAGTGTTCAATGTGGAGACAGCCGACATGTGTTTCGTTGTAACAACGACTTTTTCAAGGCTTGCTGATATAGTATATGGTACTCAAAGTGTGCCATTTATGTCCATAATATGGCATTCAGAGTGAAAAGTCCTTTAGTGTATGAAGGTACTCCATGTTGAATTCAGAGGTGCACTATAAATTTATATATATAGATGCACCCGGACCATAGTAAGTCCGTAAGGTAGTCCGTGTACGCGTATGGCTCACAGCATGTGCTTTAGTTATGTATCAATATGTTATGCTACATTGCGTTATTTTACTTGCTTTTTGATGATTAACTTATGTTTGGGTTTATTTTATTGGATTGTTTTTCGTGGCTGGGATTTCTGTTTTACTTTGCAAGTTTTTCTTCACAAACTTGACCTATGGGCATTTGGATGTACTTTTTTTTTTTTTTTTTTAAAGGAAATATGTTTTGCTTTGTAATAAACCAATATTTTTATTTCCTTCTTTTCTTGTTCCCAGGAGTGCTTTTTTCAACACTTTTTTCTGATTTTTTATGGTTCCTAGATAGTTTGGATTGCTTTGATGGATCTCCGCTGGATTGTTTTTATTTTTGCTTTTTGGAAAATATTTTTCCAGTTTTTGGTGAATTACACTTTTTCACTATGTGGATATAGAGGATATCTGCAGCTACAGAACAGTGAGGGGGGTATTACGGGTTTGGTGGATGGAAATATCCATCTGCCAAACTCCCGACAAGAATACTGCAGCAATGCTGGCGGTCTCCCCACTGACCCCATTACAAGTTTTCCACTGGGTTAATCAGTGAAAACTAAGGTTTCCACCGGTCAGCCCAGTGGAAAACGTGCGGCATCTTTCAACTTATCTTCACATCAAACTGAGTCCAATGTGTTTGCACAGGGGGCTCCCTAGCACCCTCAGAATGCTCACTGTCTACACAGCAGACAGTGTGAATTATGACGATGCTGGGGAGGAGGGCCCTCTGCACTTGTTCTACGCCAGCCTTTTCATGGCCGGTTGAACCACCATGAAAAGGCTGGTGGAGGACAAGGTTGTAATCAGCAGTGCGGTGCTGACTTCAGCGCTGCCCTTGCTGATCACAACCAAGACCGCTGTCAGCCCGTCGGGATCAGAGATCCTGGCAGAGCTGGTGGTCTGACTGCCAGGGTTGTAATGGCAGCCAGACCGCCGAAGCCGGGGCGGTCCAACCTCCACATGAGTCTGGTGGTCTTGAGACCGCCAGTCTCGTAATCAGGCCCTGAGTCCTATTTAGTTTATTTGTTTTCTGTGGGAATATTATATTATATCAGTTATGTGATTGTTGTTTGGTATTGTGTATTTTATGTGTTGTAATTATTTCACACAAGGGATTGAGTTTGTCATTTGAGGTTTTTAGTTGGTGAGGTTTAGATTATTTGTATAAAATATATATATTATTTTATTATATCAGTCCTATTTAAAATTGGAGTTTCACTGAATGTTGTGACGATATAATAAAACATTATGTTTATTATTTATGTAAAAATCTATTTGTATTGTTGGTTAAGATTATGCTGTACTTTTTTGGGAGTTTTGTAGGTTAGTATTTAGTTTATAACATGCCTCTACCTATTATTGCTAAGTAATCTAGTCCTTTATTGTTGTTGAGAGTTTTACTTTAAATTGTATCATGTTGTATGTTCTTTTGGTTTGTTTGCTAAGTTTCGATGCAATTTTATTTACAGATTATTCAATTGGTAGTTGTTGGCAGCTTTGCTCTTTTTGTTGGGCATCTATAAATTTATAGAGTATAGGTTGGGTTCTGTTAGTGTGGATTAGAAGGCATTGTACGATCCTCCACTGTGTTTAAGCTTCTTGTGCCAAGGTGCTGTTATAGATGTTCCATCATGTTTTATGGAATTTGGGTTGATGCCTGCATCCGGCGGAGCAATGTAGTCTACAAACCCAAGTATGTTCAAAATAATCCATTATGGGGCTCAGTTTGTGTTTTTGTTGTTAGAAAGGGCTTTCTATTAGTAAATTGTAGTAGTTAGCTACCCCGGTGACAGGGACATGGGCTAGTGCTATCATTTTAATTTCAAAGGCAAATTGACTGTAGCATATTCCACAATTAGGGGCTCATTACAAGTTTGACGGTCAGACAAGCCAACTGCCAAACTTGCAGGGATGAGGCACCCATCAACCTGGCTGCCTCACCCCCCATCATATTACTATTTCCCCACTGGGCTGACCGGTGGGAACATTGCATAATGACGTTCCCGCTGGTCAGCTCAGCGGGAACAGTGCTACATAATTGATCTCGCCGAGGCCAATACCGTAGCACACCAGCACCCACGGAATACGCACTGTCTGAAAAACAGACAGTGCTTATTCTGGAGGTGCTGGGCGGGGGGGCCTTCACTGCCCACGGAATGGTCATGGACAGTGCACGGGCTGCCTTGTGGCACCCTGCACTGAGTTCCCACTAGTCTTTTCATGGTGGGATCCCCGCCATGAAAAGGCTGACGGAAACCAGACTCATGATCAGTGTGGCAGCGTTGAACTCATCGCTGCTGTGGCTGACCACGACTCTGACCGCCGTAAGCCCGTCGGGAACCATGTTCCTGGCAGGGACAACATGCCCTGGCGGTCCGACTGCCTGGGTTGTGATGTGGCGGCTGAACTGCCGTCCGCCACTGTCTCATTGGCGGTCCTAGGACAGTCAATGTCGTAATGAGGCCCTTAGTGCAGATTGTGGGTGATAGGTCCATATGCTTTGATTAAAATGATAGTAACAGCCTTGTATGGCTCTGTGTGGGTAAACATTTTAGGTTTAATGTGGTTTGAGAGTTTGTTGTAAGTGCTACTTTGTTATTTGCTGATGGGGGATAGATGAATGGAATATATCTGTGTTGATATTCACCATGTGTTGTCTATATCAGAGTGAGTAGTTTGAGGCACATTCTGAAGGTCTCATCTACCTCCAGATTTGACAATCTTTTAATTTTAGTAAATTATCTGCTGTAGAAAATATTAGGATTCATCTCTCATTGTTTAGGTTGTCATATACCAGTCATGGTTCATCATGTGTAATTTTTAAGTGTTCATGTATTTCTATACCTTGGTATGTTCTAGGGGCAGGAGGGGTATCACTGGTGGATGTTTTAGTTTGTTTAAATTAACGTTTTAAAGTGGTTATAGGTGGTAGTTGGCCTGTGATGTGTTTGGGGACTTTAGGGAGTATATCGTTTAGGATTTTTGTTGTGGGCTCCTGGGAACTAGTGCTAGCCTCTTGTATATCCTTCGATAACTCCCCTCTATTTCTGCTAAATTTGGCCGGGGTTGTTTTCCCTTATGTTAATTACAACATCATCTTTTGAAATGCCCCTCCATAGCATGCATTAAAGTTATATTTACTACATTTCCAATTCACAGGTTCTATGAACACACTTTCTTGGTTCTAGGTGTCACCCATGTGACTTAGAACCTCAGTATGAGTTGGGCGGTTTAACCACTGCAACAACAATATGGCAGTGGTGAGGCGGCCGTCAAGCTTGTGTCTCACCATCGCCGTATTACAATTTTTCCACCGGGCTGACCAGCAGAAATGTTCTATTACAATGTTTCTGCTGGCCAGCTCAGTGGAAACAGGGCAATGGCATTGGCCTCAACTCCCTCAGGGAGCCGAGTTCAAAGGCGTCGCACACAGCAGCCTCGGAAAGTGCACTGTCTGCCACTGCAGAGAGTGCGCATTCCAAGGGTGCTGGGATGGGGGCTCCCAGCACTGCCTTTCTGCCAGCCTTTTCATGGCGGGGACCCTGCCATGAAAAGGCTTGCGGAAAGGGACGTCATTATCAGCACTGCAGTGCCAAACTTGGCACCGCTGTAGCTGTCCATGACTTCAACTGCTGCCAACCTATTGGGATACCTGATCCCGGCAGAGGTGGTGATCTCCTGGCAATCCAACTGCCAAGATTGTGGCGGTCCGACCGCCACTACCAATTTGGCAGCCCGAGGATTGTCAAACTCAAAATGAGGGCCTTAATAATTGTTTTCCTTTTTTATGATGCTATATATCTTGCTCTTTCTGTCTTATATCTGAAAATAGTGTATTTGTGCAAATCATTACAATTTTAGAATTGTTTATAAGTTTGTTATTTTCACATAAAATCATGAAACTACGGTTTCTTATTTACACTTACATATATGTTCATTTTAGATGTTTCTCACTTTTTGCAGCTTTTTTGTTGGGGTTTTGTAATGTGGAGCAGGTGCTTTCTTATCTGCTGGTAGAAAAAAAGAGTATCAGTTTCATTCAAAATGTTTACCCATTGATAGTTTGTAGAGGTTCAGATTGTTAGGTTTTAGTTATTTGGTTTTTGGGTGAGTTTCTGCCTTATAATATTCTACATATTCTGCTTTGTGCTTGGTGTTGTATTTCAGTAGATTAACACTTTCCCAATGTTGTAATATTTTCCTAAAATAAGTACATGTAAAAAGATAGACGTAGTACAGTGTTTTGTTAATTATTTGTTGTATTGCAATTTTAATTTTAATTAAAAGTAAGTTTCAGTTTAAAAGTAAGTTTTACTTACTTTGCAAGGTAGTTGACGAGATATATAAATAAATCTTTTTTCAGATTCTGGTCAGAGAATCTGTCAGTGTTTCCTCTTCTTGTTGCTTTTGCCATTTTTGGAGTGTTAAGCTAATAACATTTGTTTGCCTTTTATATGTTCATTTAATTGTTTGTGTGATTTTATTGTTTAAGGGCCTCATTACAAGTTTGGCGATCAGACCGCCATGTTAGCGGTCCCAAACAGACTGCTGCGCCAGTGGTCCCCAGACCGCCATATTATGATTTATACAGGCCAGATTGACGCCCACTAAACAAAAAAGGAAGACTGCCAGCAGGACAGCAGCTTTGATCCAGGCCATCCGACCTCCAGTGCAGTCTGCGCCGCAGCCAACCACGGAGCCTATTACAAAAACACAGTCACCGTGACAGTCTCCTTGCGGTGGTCAGCCACTGGCGGTCAACCACAGTGGTCCGCGTCCAGCAAAGTAACAGACAAGTGCACATTGGATTAATTAAAAAACAACACAACTGACATCATTGGCCAAGTGGACACACCTGCAAAACACACTATAAAACATACCCCTCAACAGACCACAATCCTTTGCATTTCCACTGCAGCACAGCAAGACAGACCACACATAATTTCTTTCATTTTTTTTTTTTACATAAGGCAGCTCTTTTTTTCCCATCCCATTTTACACCTGCCACACACATCATCTATTTTTTCCCCCAGATTCACTTGTCTTGTTTAGTTAGTCACTGTCACCCCCTTTAATTCTCAGTCATGTCACGTCACAAAAACTCGCGATTTTCACAAGATGAGCTGAGAGTCATAATGGATGAAATCATTAGAGTAGAGCCACAGTTGTTTGGAGCCCAACTCCAGCATGCTCCTCTCAGTAGGAAAATGGTAATGTGGCACAGGATAGTCGATAGAGTGAATGCTGTAGGTACCACACTGCACACAAAGAAGGACATTAGGAAGAGGTGGAAAAACCTCAGGAGCAAGGTCTGTTTCCTGGCACCAGCAGAATTGAGAGGAATACCAAGGGGGGAGGAGTCTGGTAAGTTACAACACAAAAACTGTCACAAAAATGCAGTGTCTTGCAAGATCAAAGCTCAGCTTTTGCCACCGTCTTGTTAATGTACCTCACCAACATTCAATATCCAGAGTATCTGAGATTTACCACTGTCAATGTGTATAACTGGATCCAACAACACAGCTACCAAGGCCCATCACATGCCATATGTACAAATGGTGCCTGTAAATCTGTAAATACCACAAACACATTCCAGGGTTCATGGTATGTCCCAAAATGTAAAAATGTATGCTCAAACCTTAATGCATCCTGCATACAGATATGTAATACCAAACATTTTTATCAAGTGTTGTGGAGTAGAGAGAGTGACCTGGCTGCAACTCCCAGGAGGCCCTGTTTCTCTAACTCCAAACATCAGCCCAGTGTCTTCTTGGCCCAATACATCTGTTAGTGAACTCCCACATGAGGTGTACTCACCTGGAAGGGTACTATTTGTATAGTGTGTGTAGAAGAGAAAGTGATCTGACTGCAGTTCCCAGGAGGCCCTGTTTCAATAACTCCAACCACCAGACCAGTGTTAACTTGTTCAAATACCCCTGTTTGTGAACTCTTAATTGTAGTGTACTCACCTGGGAGGATACCATTATATAGTGTGTGTAGTAGGGGGAGTTACCTCACTGCAAACTCCAGGAGGCATTGTTTCTCTAACCCCAAACACCAGCTCAGTGTTCACTTGGCCCAATACACCTGTTTGTAATCTCTCTAATGCTCTTCATTCATCTGGGAATATGTCATTTGGATGGTATGTGTAGTAGAGGGAGTCACCTGATTGCAAATCCCAGAATGCACTGTTTCTCTGACTCCAAACACCAGCCCAGTATTCAATTGGCCCAGTACACCTGTTTGTAATCTCTTTAATGCTCTTCACTCACCTGGGACTATACCATTTGTCAAGTGTTGTCAAGTAGAGGGGGTGACAGGACTACAACTCCCAGGCGGCCCTGTTTCACTAACTCCAACCACCAGTCCAGCGTTCTCTTGTCCAAATACCCCTGTTTGTGAACTCTCAATTGAAGTGTACTCACCTGGGAGGATACCATTTATATAATGTGTACAGTAGAGGGAGTGATCTGACTGGAAATCTAATGAGGCACTGTTTTTCCAGCTCCAAACATCAGCCCAGTATTGGGACTATACCATTTGCTGATTGTTGTCAAGTAGAGGAATTGACCGGACTGCAACTCCAAGGATGCCCTATGTCAGTAACTCCAACCACCAGCCCAGTGTTCACTTATCCAAATAACTCTGTTTGAGAACTGTCAATTGACATTTACTGACCTGGAAGTGACCGAGACACAGATCATGCCCAACTCAGAGATGTGTCTGTCTACCTAGCTCCATCTTGACTTGCTAACCCAAGATGAAACTATTGAGGACAGGAATGACACCCTATCCAGTGTGTAGATCAATGATTCCTAAGGCCTCAACTGCATCACCAGATTGGTATTGGCAGCAGACACATTGACACAACACTGTGCACATGATGACTTCTGTCACATATACAGTAAAGTCCTAGGTTTGCCTGTATTCCATTCAACTAGGCCTCCAAATGGTCAAAATCATATGTTGCCTCTTCACTGTGTTGGCTGCACTGGTGATAAGATATCATTTTCAGGCCATCTTCCAAAAGAGCAACTGATCTGCGCATCTCATCAACTGCTTGAGTCAAATAAGTTTGGCATGCTTCACACATGTCATGTCAAATCACCCAATACCATGGTTACTTGGCACAATTGAATTACCTACAACGTAACAATGTACGTTTTTCATCAATAGGTGGATTTGCTGCTGGGCAAACGAAGGCCACAGAACAGGCTACCACTACCCCCTGGATGAAGCTTCAATGACAACAACACTTCTAGACTTGTGGACGTGGAGGAAGGTTCTGGCCCATCTAGGCAACCTGGTCAGATTGCAATAGTGAGTCTCACTGTGCCCACAATGCCACCTTCCAGCCCTGTTGCTTCTACATCACAGGAAACCATTCGCCCTTCAACCTGTGTACCTAGCACAGTTTCCAAAATCTTGTGCACCCCAGTCCTGAATCCTGAGTTGCAGCTCAACACTTCGGACACTGAGGCTCCAGGACCAGGTTGGAGAGGGAACTCTCTGCCAAGGACACAGGCTTGTGGGGGTAGGGTGTGTGGGAGAGATGCTGTGGGCCAGGACACCATCAGTCAAGTCTTGGGGGTCTATCAAGAGTCCTGAGGTGTAATGGACCAGATGCTGACCAAACTCTGGGAAATCAAGCAACTACAGAGGGACACACATAGGGACAGTTGTGAACAGATGGAAGCCCACAATTCCAACATGGCCTCCCTAACAGAGGTTCTGAGGGGCATAGATACAACCCTGAATAGGGCTTTTCAAAATTAATCTTCCCCTTCCTTTGGCTCATCAACAGCAGGCCCATTGACATTGTCACCAGCCATAGGAAGGGAGACCCTGCCAGAGGAACAACCAGCCACAGACACCCCTGCCTCTGTAGCGGGGACATCTAGCAAATAATCCAGGAGGTGTATATGGCAAGACACCCACCACTTACAGCAATAACCCTCTTCCTTAAGGTCCTTCTTTGTGTGTCACACATTCACTCTGTGGACTGATCCTGAACCACCTTCCATTTCCAATGGGAGGAGTATACTGGAGTTTGGACTTTCAGTGGTGTGACGTCTACTCATATGACTTTACTCACCATGACTGACCCCTTCACATTTCTTTTTTTTGTTGATTCGTGTCACATATATTTTATGTTAGTTGTAGCTTCACAATAAAATCACACATAACTGACTCATTGTCTGCTGATTTTGATTTCATATTACCCATGTAGATATGCCAGACCATGTGACCCATACGATGATGATCTAGGGTACTTGCTCAAGATGGGATATGTTGCATGTAAACAGTGTCCAGCTCAGGATTACAACCATCTCACACAAACACATACATACAAGTGTCTGGTCAAACTGCAAATCTTATTACAGTGTTCAGCACACAGGCTGTCAATATGTCTGAACTATTGGAAATCATAAATAATTGACTCATACTGAGTAAATGTACATATTTACTAGTACAGACCTCCTGAACACGGAAGGAAGAGATTTGCCAGACCTTGTCCTGTAAAATAGGCAAAGTTTGAAGTAGTTGATGTCACCAACTTGAGCCTTATCACATACCACACCAAAGTAATCCAACATCACATAATCCAAGATTCAGACAGATGGCAGTATAACTGTTTCTGATCATAGGGTCATTATGATCCAATCCTCATGCATCTTGTAGTATGACACAAACATATGTCAGTGTTTTGGCACAGGCACTGTGGCCTACAATGAGGAAATACATCTACAGCTATATACAAGTCACCCAAAAAGAGTGTTAGCCAATATGAATGTGAACTGACTTGGTACTAGGACTACATATTTTATGACAACACGATGACACACATGAGGCATCAGGCCAAACACAGAACACAAAACAAGTCCAATGGGCACTTCTAAACGTCCATGCAAACACTGTCCAAGCTGTCTTGCCACAGGTTTCCTACACCCAAACGATGTGACCTACATTACCTTGAACAATCCATGTCAATGTCCTATGTCAGAACAGCATCACATACCTGCCAATGTTACAGCTCTGAAATGCCCACATGAAGATGTCAATGTGAAGGTACCTGTACAAAGAATAAACCAAGGAGTAAAGGCTTGGAACCATATATATGACACAAGTCACATAGCAAGCATCTGGAAAACAAAGTACATTGCAATAAACCTCACACAAACAAAGCAACATCATAAAGGTGGGGATGTGTCAAAAGCTATCTCATCCATCAGCCTTTGGCTGAGTTTTGCAAAATATTAGGTCCCTAAATGTTTCAACACTCCAGGACATTGTACAGTCACAGTCATGACATCACATGGCATACTTACATTCATGTGAAGTAGCTGTGGATGAGATCTTCTAGCAAGTCAGCTCCTTCCTCTTCTCCACTGTCATCTTCAGTTGGCATTTCAAGATTCTCACCCGGTGGCACTGCAGGCTCCCCCTCCTCTAGGATGTACAGGATATTCCTCCATAGGACGATGTTGTGAAGCATGCAGCGTGCCACAAGGATCTGACACGCTTTCCCAGGTGAGTAGAGAAGGGCTCTATCAGTCCTGTCCAGACAGTGAAATCTGGCCTTGGGGAGCCCAAAAGCCCTCTCTGCTGCCTGCATTGGATATACTGAGTCTCCTGTTAAGGAATGGGACGTAAGTGCTATAATGAGTCATTGACTATATGATTGTAGCACCCGACATTGCTCACACACAATCAGGAAAGATGTGGCTTACCACCCAGCCAGGCCCTCTCTGGTTGCAATTGTGACATCAGCTGGGGTATGGTGCTGTTCCACATTATAAAAGAATCATGTCTGATCCAGGAAAACAGGTGCAGACAGTTGAGATGTAGAGATCCAGAAACAGGAAGAAAAGTTTTTTCTGTTGCGATAGACTTGTTTAGTGGCCTTCTGTGGCACCAAGGCAACATGTGTGCTATCAATGGCTCCCACCACATGTGGGAGGCGGGCAAAACCAAAGATGTCAGCCTTCACATTGGCTAAATCCTCACATCAGGGGAACCTGATATAACTGTCAATGTGTTTCAACATTGCTGAGAGGAAATCTCTCAACACCAGACAAAACATAGGTTGTGACATACTACCAGATAGGGCCACTGTATGATGGATAGACCCTGTGCCCAGGAAGTGGAAGACTACCATGACTTGTACAATGGATAGTATGCAGTATGGATTACTGTTGGATGGCATCAGATCTGGCTCCAACCAATGGCATAAATCCATTATTGTTTGCCTATTCAGATGGTAGAGCTGGATGAGGTGACGTTCCTCCATGGTCTGAAGATCTGGCAATGGATGGTAGACAGGATGCTGTTGCATCCTCTATCTCCTAGGGTACCTATGTGTGAATATACATGATTTGGAACATTAGTCACTGTATCCACCCAACAAATTCATGATGCATACCAACAAAATCAGATGACAAAGCATTTCTGACTGGAAATACATTACACCCAGTACACTTCACAGCTGCCAACTACACCAGGGTCAAATGTGACCCCCATTGTTGTGAACACATATCCACAACATGGATTTGGGCGACACCCAACTATATGCTACTCATTTGCACCTTGAAATGTGACAGTCTTTTCCGACCACCAAAAGTACTATCAACGGTGGTGGACAGTGCACCATCGTCATATCCCATCTGTGCCCTGCAACACACTACACTGGTGGTTGTGTAGTAGGACCTACATAACAAGACAAATTTTGGGTGTTTGTGATGATCCCACACATATATTGTTGTTGTGACGCATTTAACATGGCCATATACAGTATTACAAACCACAGAAATGGCGGATGACTGAGCTACTCCACTGGACAACAAGAACCGCCTGGGTCCACCAACACAGGTCATCCGCCTGGTGGGTGGTACCAACTGTGGTAGACAAAACCATAGGCTAAAGTTGTTGCCTGTGGGAGCCGCAGGCCAATGACTGTGTCTGTTGTTCTTGAGGACTGTGTACGTGACGTACATGTGTGGCGTGTTTTTCTAAAACAGTCACTTGACTCCTGATACTGTTGCCAGCAGACCTCCACCACATCAGCTGCTGTGTGCCGCCTCTGGGAGCAAACATGCCACATCAAGCAGATGAAAGGGCCCCTGCCTTCTCTCCAGAGGAGCTGGAGAGGCTTGTGAATCAGGTCCTTCCCCTGTATGGTCAGCTCTGTGGCTCACCAGAGGAGCAGATAAGTACCTCATAGGTACAATTGACTCTGTTCAACACCATCCTTTCCCTCCTCACAGGCTACAATATGCCCCTGTGTGCCAATTAGACTTTTTGTGTGCCTGTTGTTGCAGTTTGAATGGCATCAATGAGATGTACATGGTGCAGGTATTGTAGACCAGTACTATGGGGATCATTATGACCCCAGCAGAGAATGTTAATGTGGCGGTAGTACAGCTAACAGTCTGGCGGTACATATTGCCACATTATGATAATGGCAGGTTGGCTGCAGCCAACCCGCCACTTCTCCACTCATACTGCCATGGTGGTATCAGGCTCCGGGCCAGAGATATCAATCTCCAGCCCGGCAGCCGGCATAGTACCGCCGGCGGCATAATGAGCCAGCCTACCACCATGGTTTTCGTGATGTTAGCAACACCACAAAAACCATGGCGGTAGGCCCTACCGGTGACAGGGAATCCCTTTCCTGTCACTGGTAGGCAGCTCCCCCATCCTCCCAACACACACCAGATGCCCCCCTCCATCCAAAGCCCCCCGTCCCCAATATACACACTAACCCCCCACATTCTAGTACACCTCCCACCCCCTCCGATCCTTTCACTCCCCCCATACACGCACACACACGCAGACATGCACCACGCATACACCCAAATATTCACACTGGCATACACGCATTCATACACACATACTTCCAGACATGCTCGCACACATTCTTACAGGCAATCACATTGACATGCAGACACGCACTTCCCTTCACCATTCTTACATGCATTCACTCACACGCATACACCCATGCATACAACACAACACACACAGACCCATTCACACATGCACGCACACACTCAGACACACACACACAACATCCCCCACCCTCCCACCCCCGCCCCTGTCGGAAGCTGACTTACCTTGCTCTAGGAGATCTTCCGGCAGGGAACGGGTAGGGGCGCTGCTACCGCTAGCAGCGCCTGCCAGCAGAACACCGACAGGCCGTATCACATGTCATGGTACAGCTGGCAGGGTCCTACTGGCATGGCAGTGCTGGTGGTAGCAGGGCCACCTTACCACTGGCCGCCACCATGAACACTGCCGGATTTCGGCCCTTTTTGTGGCGGAAGTCCAACTGTGCTCATAATATGGCAGGCGGTGGAGGCATTTTGGCGGCCATCACCGCAGTGGTAGGAGGTTTTTACCGCCAATATCAAAATGACCACCTATAGGTTTTGGTCATTAACACTGTGATGTGTAATGGTTTTTGAAGCCCTACATTCTCCTTGTGTTGGATGCACATAACTAGGCAAGGAGACTTTACTGCCATATAATAACATCTTTGTTCATGATAGTTGTAAATGTTAGACAACATGTATGTGCATGACAGCATGAGCTGTGCATCTTGTCTGTGTCATTTGATGATCTTGTTAGCAATGTGATTTGTGCCACAGATCTTTCACCCCACATTTGACCTTGCCAAAATGTTGTCTGGAAGGCATAACATGACTCACTGTGCCCTTCAGGTTGCCACACAAGCCACATTGCTGATGGCCACATGATGGACTGTCCTGCATGTAAGTGATGGAAATGTGAGTGTTGTGTAAGTTCTGTATGGTGAGCCCACAGAGACCACAGCCTGTCAAATGTATTTCCCAGGATGGGGCATACTCCAGGCTGTGGGAGAGTCACTATGGCAATGCAACTGTGGCACTGCGTCCACTTCCCGTAGACCTCCAGATCCTGTCATGTGGCCAATATGAGGATCGAGTGTCATAACTTGTCCTGAATGCCTCAGTCCATTGACTAGATTAGAAATGGGTACTGAGGTAAATCCATAAACTAGTCCATATGTGCATTTTGCATCATTGTCAATGTATGACTTTGATTCATGACAGGTCCCTTACTCTCACAGCTCTGTTTGTCAGCTGCACATAAATTATATTTGTACAGTACAGGCGTATAGCATAAATGACAAACCCACAGTGCAGATAGTGTGTAGAAGCCAGGCGGGCCATGACATGTGACTCAATAGCTTGGTTACATAGCAGAAATTGAACCAAACATACCTTTGTATGTTGAATGCCATCTCTGTAGGTTTGCAACAAATGTGCAAAGGTGTGTTCTGTGGTACATGTACATTCCACAGAAACCCACCCTGAAGTGTCATGAGTCATCATTTGGTAGGCCACATGTCCAAACAAGCACCAGGGAAAAGACATGCCATACCCACCATGCCAGCCCTTTCATCGAAACTCAAGGCTTAGGATGAAACCTGTACTATGTTAGTTGCCTGTCGGGACTGTATGCAGTAAGTCAACGTTGCAGAGTGTAAATGTGTTTGTCCAGTCAAGCCTACGAAGTACACCCTTCAGAAGTCACATTGGTTTGTAGTGTTTCACTGTAGCTCACATCACAGTACATGTTGCTGGAGCACAGTCTACCTAATGTCAGTAGGCTTTCTTAGTCATTGTAGGCCATGAGCAGGGTAGTGGGTTAGTCTGCAGATAACTCCAAAACTGTGCAGTCATGTCCCTGTGCGTATCACAATGTGCGCTTTACACTTGTGGTGTGTTCAAAAAGTGCCCATTTTGTGCTTGGTGTTTCTAATGTGTGTGTCCAAATTTGTGTTTGCAACCTTTTGATTTGTCTCTTGCATCCATAAGGGTCAATGCCCATCAGAAGAAGGAGAGTTGGAGAGCCATCGCCTAGAAGGTGCGGACCCTAGGGACCATAGCCGGCGGAGTGCCCACTGTTGGAAGAGGTGGGCGCACCTGAGATGCTGGGCCCGGAAGATTGCTGAGGTCCAGCTGGGGATGTCCTCCTAATGTGGGCAGGGCATACATAAGAGCATGACCCCCCTAATGGCCCGCATTCTGGCGTTGGCCTACGCAAAGCTTGATGATGTTTGAGGGAAGCACAGCAGCTACAAGGGGGTGACTTCAGGGTATATTCCTACCTGTCACATAACCAAGTTGACGTGTTAGCTTCTGACATCGATCCCTGATGATTCTGGGTGGGCCATGTGTGACATAGAAGGCGAGTAACTGTGTAGTTATGGAATTTGGTGCACACTGATGTGCCTTGCCTATTAGGCCAGGAATCCAGGACACAACTGAGTAAACCACAGAAAACATTTACTCTTCAGGACCAACACATGGTTGTGTACAGTGATCAATCAAGTAATGTTGGTTATTGTAGTGGGTCTAAATCCTACACAACAGTCCACTACTCTTCAGTGTTACAGCCAAAATAAAATGAAGTGATGGATCACTGTCCTCAGCCATGTGTCTGCTCAAGTGACTAAATTGTAATCTCCCCCGCCCCTCCTGAGGCTGCTTGTCTTCAGTGTGCCACAAGTGCTGGGGCCTCAATACTGTTGGTCATATGAAGGTGGCCATCATGCTTGTGACAGAGCATATATTATTCTTCGGGTGCAGTTACAGAGCTATACTTTCCCTTGGTATGTGGCGAACGTCCATGGACATGATTTGTTTGACATCACTGTTGCCAACATTTCTTGTGCCTACATTTTGGCATGAGTTCCTTTCACTTTTGACAAAATCTGTACACTGCTGTTTCATGCATGGTCTGCATGTGTTTATGGTATAATTTCTGTAATCCCTCACATATTTGTGCATGCCAACATTTGTTTGGAATTAACATATGTCATGGGGGTACATTTCATGTGGTGCTACAGACAGGAGGGTCTCAGCATTGATTGTTGGCTCACACATACCCTCACCCATCAGTGCATGTCATTTGACATGTACAACTGCAGTTTCAATGGAAGGCATGACAGGTAGGTCTACAGATTTCACCCACAATGTGCATTTCCATGCCATTGATTTGGCATCATGTAGCAAATTGCTCTGCACAGGTGAAATGGTGAAGGTTTGTTACCTGACTGTTGCTATGCATCATGGAGTGTCTTGCAGTTCTGTAGGAATCATATGCGGTTGGGTACAACCATTCATCCACGGACATCTGGGTTTGCAGGACCAAGACAGTGATGTAGCTTCCCATTAGCCAACATGTTGAAGGCCTTCTACAAGTACTTGAGAATCCCTGGGCCTCTCCAACATTCAAAGGACTAATGGCTTCTACTGATGCAATCGGAGTATGCATTGTAAGGGAGCCCATATAGTAGAGGTGATTTCCCTGGGGCCAGCTGATTCATTGTGTTGTAGAATTTATAGAAATGTCTACCTGACAATTTGCACATTTTGTCCGCAGTGTACACTTCCATGCCAGATGTGTAGTATATCTGAGCAACATTAGTACAACGTCCATGACGCCATCAGGACAATTTACACATGGTGAAGTGTGCATTGTTACTACATGAGTATTTCCACATCACCTTCTTCAGGCTACTGAACCTCTGTCAGCAACATGACAGGATTTTGGACCATAATGTCTTATTCTTGTGAGATTGTGTATGTGACAAATAGATGTCTGCATGATCTTGTGTGAATGAACTTGGCATTGGCCTACTATTGTGACTGAGGTATGCTCCATGAGGCAAACCATTGAAGGTGATAAGGTTTCCTACTCATTCAATGGCTACTGTGATTGCACAACTTCACCCATGCAACTGGAGTTGTCTGAGAGTCTGATTTTCCTTTGTGCAACAGTTCATGTGGCATGCTTACATATGGTATGTTAACAAGTAGGAGCCACTTTGATGTCGGTTGTTCCTGGGGACTACTTGATGTCATGGTAATGTTTGCTAATCACAGCTGTTGTTCAAGTGTGATCAGGAACAGGTGGTGACACTATTTCTCTTTGTATTTGCAGTGTCATTCCAGGCAGGCAAAGGAGACGGGCGGAACCATGTGGGGAAGCATCTGGCCACGGTACCTCTAGTTATGACATCACCAACACGAAGGGACCCAGTGGCCTGGAGAGTATGAGGGGAGTGCCACACAGGATACAGGATCAAGCTTGTCATCTTCGGATTCTACCTCCAGTGGCAACTCCCTAATAGTGGCGGACCCATCAGGTCCTGATCCTGTACCATCATTGTCTGCCACCCCCAGTTCTATCACCACCCTCCCCGTTGCTCTCCATCCAGTTGGCCGTGCCTGCTGACCCAAGAGGGTGGGCGTCTTCTTCACCCAAGGCACATCAGTCCCAGCCCCTGTTACCGCTACTGCCTTGAGTGATGAGGCTATTGACCTCCTGAGGAGTATCTCTGTGGGGCAGACTGCCCTTGTTAATGCCATCCAGGGTTTGACAAGCTATTTTCAGCAGACAAATACGTACCTGGAAGGCATTCATAGTGACATGTCTGGCCTACAGAGATCTTTTCAGGCTCTGACCTCCTAACTGAGGGCTGCCATCCACCTCTCATAATCCTCCCCTCATCACCTCCCTCTTCCCAGTCCAAATTCTCTATTCCTCCCCTCGAGTCCCAAGATGGCTGACAACACTTCAACGGCTTCTGTTGTTGAAGTGTTATCAGCCAATCAGATCTCTGCACGCAATCAGGAGGTATCACGAATCCCTAGATATATTAATTTCTCTAAAACAACTGAATGGAACTACATTAAAAAAAAGAAAGGTCACATTCTGGACCAGGACCTACCTTCCTGCCAAAATTGGTGTAATTCCATCCTGTCGTTTTTGCACTATTGCTGTTCAAAATCCCTATGGAAAAATGAATGGGGAAAACGTGTCTTGTGATCCCCCATTTTTTCGTTTATTTGATTGTTTTGTGTAACGTAAACAGTGTTTATTTGTATGCTTATAAAAGATATTGTAGTTATTTTGTCACTAATATTGTTGTCGACATTGTGTGAGGTGATATTTTTGACTAATTATATGTTTATTTAAAGGTAACACTATTTTTGGTTCTGATATTTTCATTTGCAATACATTTAAAAAAAACTATATTTTTAACAGCAAAATTTGTTTTCTCGACATTTGTGGTTTTATTAGTTAAGTACAGGAAGGCGATTTTTTTTGTTAACAACATTTAATTTCATATATTTTTGTATAGATTGATATTGTTTGCATTTGTGATGTGTCCTTGACACCTTGTGTGGTAGTGAGAAAGTGGCTGTCCTATCTACAGATCACAGGAAGTGATCACTGATTGATGTGCCATTTTCAGGATCTGCTTGCACATCCACGTACAAGAAAATTGGGACCAATAGTGGACTGCATTCCTGCTGTGAATGCAGAAACCAGAAGGATTCCTAAATCTCTGTCTTCTCTATACAAGACAAACAGCACTTTTATAGACTCCTAAGCAGTCTAGGAACATGTATGCGTTTGTAGATATTCTTATTAGAATGGTCTAAACACAGAGACTAATTTTGGTCAAAAGGGTCACTAATATACCTGTCAGCCTTAAGGTGGGCTTCCCCAAACCTTTTGCCTTCTCCCCTCCTGTTTGGTGAAATGTTATTTTTGTTATCTTCAGGACACTGCGCACCTCACTACTGCTAACCAGTGCCGAAGTGCTTGTGCTCACTCTTTAAATCATGGTACAATTGGCCTACACCTGATTGGCCCATTTAATGTATTTATAAGTGCATAGCAAAGTCATGCAACATGTACCCAGGGCCTGTAATTTAAATACTACTAGTGGACCTATAGCACGGATTGTGCCAACCACTTAAGTAGCCTTTGAACACGTCTTACGGCTGCCATTGCAGTATCTGTGCAGTTTAAACTGACAATTCATCCTGGCAAAATAAACCTTTTTGCAGATCTAAAAGTCCAGTTTTAGTATATATAAGTCCTACCTAAGGTAGGCCTAAACAGCCCTCATGGCAGGGTGCATTGTATTTAAAAAGTTGGACACGTGCTTTTAAGACTTACATGTCCTGGTAATAAAAAACTCCTAAATTTGTTTTTCACAGCTGTGAGCCCTACCTCTCCCTTACGCAAACATTGGGTTACCTTATTGTATTATAAAGTGATACTTTTCTTTGGGAACTGGTAGAAATGTCATGTTTGGTCTCTTGTACTTTAAAATCCTATTTAATGGTAAAGTCAGATTTTAAGTCGCAATTCTCAAAATTTAAAAAGTTCTAATTTTCCTGTCCTAACAATTTGGTGCCTGCAGCCTAAATCGTGGGTCACATGACTTTGACTAAAGTGGCAGTTGGCCTTTGTGTGTTCCTCCAAGACAGTAAGTCAAAAAGGGAATAAGTGTTGGCAGGACGGGGAGGGTGGAGCTGTTTCCTGCCCCACTAACATTTTAAAGGAGCTGCCTCTGCACACTTACAAAGAACTTCATACTAGTCTTTTGTGACACCAGACCCTTTGGAGACTGTGCAGGGAAGAAGGAAATTCCAGAATCGTCTGTATGTGGAAAACTCCAGAAGTTTCTTCTTTCAAAGCTGACGCCAGGTATAAAAACAAGACTTTCAGACCCACTTTTCTGTACACTGCTGGACATGTGCATACTACATAAGAAGGACTGCCCTGCTGCCAGAGGACTGCCCTGCTGCTTGAAGCCTGCTGTGCTCCCTGAGAAGGAAGACGGGACCCTTCATCCCAGGTAGTGTGACTCCAAGGGTCAGTTGGCTGACCTCTTGTTTCTGACCGACAGGTACACAACAAGTTCCAGAGGTCCCCTGCAACAGCCCAGCTGACTTGCTGCACTGGATCTGCTTAGACATGCAACTGGACCTACCGACTTCTGCTGGCCTCTGCTAGAGTGAGTCCCTGATCCTCAGGAGGTGCCTCCCCAGACCCTTGGAGTGCACTCCTCTGAGGACAAGGGAGAAATTCTTAAGTTTTAGGTCCTTGGCAACTGCAAATGGGGCCGTTCACACTGACATTTTGTCGCCTGTGACAACTGCCAATGTGAAGTTCCAGTGAACACAATCCTTTGTGCTACAGAGACCACCAGTGCTGACACACAACACAAGGGCTTCACTTTGTGCAATGTCAGCCCACGGTGACTGCCAACACAAAGCCCCAGCAATGATTGTCTGGTATGCACAACAGAATCTTCGTGCTACAGAGATGGCTGTCCACAACGCTAGGCCTGTTCTTTTCACTACAGCGATAATCATCTGCAACACTCCTGGACTCTTCACACTGTACTTTGAGAAGGTAACTCTTTCAGTGGGACTTACTTGTCCCTGTAGCCTGCCCATGCTCTGTCATGATGGGCTTGAATTTGTGACTTCTCCAGGTACAGAATGACCGAATAACTGCAAGTGGCACCTTGTGATTTGAAGAGTTACACTTACCTAAATATTTAAAGCTTCATGACTCCAGTTCCAATTCTACTGATTGGATTTTTGTGTTTCGTGTCAAATAATTTAAGACATTTTTGATCTAATTTTCTAAATAGATGTGGGATTTTTCTAGTGTTGTGTTTTCACTTTATTGCTATTTAAGTGCTGACTAAATACTTTCCACTGTGCCTTTATGCTAAGCATGACTGGTTTTGTGCCAGTCTACCAGAGGGTTATGTGCAGATTAATTTAGTGACTTTTTGTGGTGTATCGTGACAGGGATTGTGCTTTCTACTTAAGACGGGTGTTTGCCCCCCCACCCCCTTAACCAAAAACCTAATTTCTAACAGTCACCAATCAAAATTGTTTCACAACCTGTTTTTTTAACCGATCTCACTAACCACATTTAACAAACTAGTGTTGGCCTCTGTGCTCCTACAACAAAGCTAAAGAATGAAAAAAGTGAATTTGACCACTAGCATGTTTCATCAGAAGTTTATGTCTACTTCTGGTTTCTATTTATGAAGATATGCAAGACATCAATACATTTCTGCCAAGGTGGATGTAAACAACTGGGTTATTATTTTCAAGGTATGGGGGACCTTCACAGTCTCTAAGTATCACCCTTCTTGGACTTCACTCTCTCAGAGTCACGAGGCAGAGTAGTCCTATACCTATTCAAAGGAGGTGGTTGTGTTATTATCCTAGCCACCAAACACATAAACTACACCCAATAAATCACTGTTCAATCAGTGGTTTTACTTATAAAAAGGAAAAGTACCTTATTAGGTACACACTACTCATGACTGAACATTAATTTACAAATATATGCTAAATGGCAGGTGGAAATATCTTAACATTTCTCACCCCTAGCAACCCCTGAACCATAAAAACACAACATCCCCACCCATACACTAGTTACAATATAATGGGTTGTAGCTCTCAAAAGTTAGTCCTACTGGATTTGTCAGTATGTCACCACAGTAATAAAAGCCATTTACCATTTACCATTTATTTAATTGTTGTTAGCCTATCCGGCCATAACAATAATCACACAATAAATATCAATCCATCACACTCGGTAAAAATCACATTAATAAAACATCTCAGTAGAAAAGGAAACTGTGCTTAAGTTATTGATTTAACATGTGCCGAAATGTATCCGATTTACCCTACATTATCATAAAACATAATATATAACCATAATTTACATCAAAACTTAACTTATTCTAAAAACGTTAAAATTTCTAATATTTAAATATCTTGTTCTGGCACAAATCATTTGGGACCTTGCAGTGTCTGCCAAACGTTTAATGGAAGCCCGAGGCCTAACCCATTTTACACCACCCTGCACCGATTTCCCAAGCTGGATAGCTATGGGATGACATAAGCGATTATGCCTGTGCCAACTGTGGGTGCATTGATGAACGTAACTTCCATGCTTCCAAGATATAAGTTGAAACCTTTGTCACGATGTGTTTCTCGTCTGATCGCATACATAACACTTCCGCCTCCTTACACTTCCTAACTCCGTAAGATCTGAAAAGTGGGCGTAAATACAATTTGCGGAGTTTGAGCGTAAAGTGACATAATAAAAGGAAGTGGGAAAGTGTTTCTGGGCCACCATGAAGACATGGACAACATTCTAATCTACCCAGAGGAACGGGTTGCCATCTGTTTACCACCGCCGTCACAGGTAGTGTGCCCATACGGAATTTAAAATAGAGAACCCTTTTTTCCTCCGGAAAAATATTGTCTATGAATATTGCTGGTTTAAGTTCTTGGTTAAACAAAATGCAGCGCTTAAATAAAGGGCTAGGTGACTCACACATAATCTCAGTCTTTTGCTCCCAATATGCCTTTTTTATGACAGCTAAACTAGGCCTTCTGATTTTTTCTGGATGGAGCCAGAGGTCTCCCTGGCCGATAGCAGCCAGGGTAGTTGAGATATGTTTGAACCAGGGCAATTTCCGATGGCTTTGTAGCTTCATGATGTCCTTAAGTACGTCTCTATATGGTTTAAGTTCCTCTTTTGACCAAACACGGATCCAGTATCTTACTGGAGCCAGAGCAATGTAGTCCTCAACCTTTCTCATTTGAAGATCAAGTCTTATTGCATTCATTGGTGTAGCATTGCCTAAGCAAAGTAATCGGCGTAAAAATGTATTCTCGGTTACTTGTATTGATGGCGTCTTTCTGAATCCCCAGATCTCTGCGCTGTAAAGTGCTGCAGCTCTTGCTTTTGTTTTATATGCAAGCAGTGCAGAATCACAAAATGGTTGCCTGTAGCTTTTGCAAATCTGAGTACTGCTCCAGCTTGTTGGGCCAAGGAAATACTACTTTTATAGATTTGTGGTTTCCATGTCTGTTTTTCGTCTAATCTGCAACCCAGGTAATCATAAGTAGCCACTCGGGCCAAAGGCTTGTTGTTTGCCCTAAAAGTCGATTGCATCGTCTGTTTTTGGTTAAGAATCATAAACTTTGTTTTCCCCTCGTTGATTACCATGCTCCTTGAGGTACAAAATGATTCGAAACCCCTGAGTAGTCGATGCATTGCTATCTCCGTTCTTGCTAGTAGTACAGCGTCATCAGCAAAGAGCAGGATAGGTATGCTTTCATTGGCTAGTTTTGGCACATCCAGATTTAATTCCCTCAGGACTTGACTTACTTCATTTATATAACAATTAAATAAGGTTGGGGCCAAAACACAGCCTTGTTTTACACCTCGCTCGATTGGAATTTCTGCCGTATAATCATTTCTCTTGGTGTATCTGACCCTGGCAGTATTTCCTGTATGCAATAGAATTAACAGCCTTAAAATTTTTCCTTGTATGCCCATTTCTGACAATAATTGCCATAGAGTTTGGCGATTTACGCTGTCAAAGGCTGTTTGAAGATCCACAAAGACCAGATATAATGGACAATCTTTAAGGGTGGCATATTTAGCGCAGATGATGTTTAGCTTAAAAAGTTGATCTGTTGTACTTTGGCCTCTCCTAAAACCAGCTTGGTGTGTTGATATTAGATCTCCATCCTCTAACCATTGGTCTAGGCGTGACTGAATAATTTTGGCAAAAATCTTTCCAACACTATCAAGCAGTGAAATAGGCCTGTAATTGCTCACCATATCCCGAGGCCCTTTTTTGTGAATTGGAACAATTATTGATTTCTTCCAAGAGGTAGGGATTACCTTGTGGTGCCAAACACTGTTAAATAGACGGGCTAGAGCAGGTAACCATAACGCTAGCTGGTTACAGTAAGCGTCTAAAGGAATGCCGTCTGGGCCTGCGGCCTTATGAGGCTTTTGGAGGAGGATAACTTGTTTAATCTCTTTCTCACTGAATTCCGGTATTAGCTCCATTACACATGGAATGGCATAGGCTACCTGCATGGAATTTGTGCTGGGGAATTCGTTAGGGACTAATTCATTCTGGGTTTCATTTGCTAATCTAGCAAGCCAATTTGAAGATACTGCATAAGTCTTTTGAGGTGGAAATACCTTAGTTGATCTTTGATTTCTGCCTACCAGCCCTTGAGTGAGAGTGTTTGAGTTATTGGTGCTCCCGGATGCCGTCTTGGCCACTTCCTGGTAAAAGGCGGTAAAATGCTTTACCCAAAGTTGTGGGTTGATATTCAGTTCTAGATTTTTCGAAGGACCTTCGCATCCCCACCTGACTATCTCCCAAAACTTTTTGCAGTTCCCTGCCGATATTGCCTGCAGTAGAATTTTCCAGAGTTTATGTGGGAATATCTTCCTTTTGTATCTCAGTAATTTTTTGTACTGTTGCCTGCATTCATGAAAATATTGCTCATTGAAGTCGTTCAAATGCCGGTTCTTTAGTGCTTGTGATAAGGTCTTTTTTAGCTTCAAACACTCTTCATCGAACCAGCCCTCCATCATTTTAGGATTAATTTGAAGATGCTTGGTCTTTTCCTTTTTTGTTTGTACTAGCAAATTATTAAAATTATGCAGGAGGGGTGAGGCTTCGTTAACTGGTAGGTTTAAAAACGTGCTAAGTGATAGCAACCAGGTTTGACTAGGTGCACTCATATAAGGTTCGTCCTCATTTGACCTTAATATGTTTTTCCTGTTTGGTCTCATGGTTATTGTTAAGCTATTTCCATTGAATGGAGACTCAGCCTTCCTTGGGCTCATGTCCGGATGGACTATCTCCATTAGCAGTGGGTCGTGATCACTCTCAATCCTGTCCCTTATTTCCATATCGATGACATAATGCCAGGCTTCGATGTTTATTGCCATGTAGTCGATTATACTTTGCCTTTTTCCAGTTCGAAAGGTAGATTTAAAAGTTCTATCTGAATTTGTTCTTCCATTTAATGTGCGGATTCCTCCTTCTATTAATGCTTCAAAGATTAGTTCTCCTTTCTTGGAGTCTTTACAACGTTGGGTGAGAGGCGTTGGAATATTCCAAGCATGGTCCTCCTCTACTACTTGTTCATCCCAGAGGATAGAATGAGGTTTAGTGTTGAAATCACCGCATATCAGTAGAACTGTTTTACAAGGCTGAGGAGAGCGGTTGTTCGTGTGACCTAGTGCTGGGTTCCTCCAACCCTTAGTTCTTTTATTTAGGATATGTTCCTTAAGGAGCCACACACCTGGCATGACTTGAACCCGGCTGATAGGAGGGAAATACACGTTTACTATTTCGAGTGACCACTCCTCATATTTTACTGCAAGCGTCTGGATTTCCTTGCTTAATACAGCATGAGTTACTACGGAGTTTCCCAGTAGTGAAGTTCTGATCCAAATGATCAGACCTCCCGATGGTCTTCCTTTTTTTTGCTTGATAGCGGGTGAGTGGAAAGTGGAGAACCCATCTAGGTCAATAGCATGAATAGACCAAGTTTCTTGGAAACAGCTGATGTCTTGTTTTTTAATGAATTCAACCCAGTCCTTATCTTTCATTTTGTTTTTTAGGCCTGCAATGTTCCAGTTTAGAATTTTTAATCTGGGACTAGTTTTATCTTTTGTGTTCAAGCCGTCCATTTTTTGCTACAAGCTGTTAGATGGTTGCTCTTCGCGATTCTGTGACTGTGGAGGATTGCCCCTGCTGTTTCTAGGGGAATTAGCCAACAGGCAGAACCTCATATTACTCAGATTTATTCGTTCAGGGAGTTGTTGTTTGGAGCTAATTGCTCCCTGGAGTATCGAACCAGGATTGCCTTTTACCTTTTGCCTACCCAACATGTTTTGGTTTGAAGCTTTTTCGAGAAATATTGTTGGATATGGTTCCTTTTGTGGAATAGCAATGGATATTCCCCAGGTCTTCATCATGTTAGAACATTTTACGATCTGTTCTGCTATCCAAGGTGAGGCCCAAACTGTTTCGGTTGATTCCCCGTTCTCTAATTCTTTTTTTGGTATGAATCTTACTGAGAGGAGGTCTTTAGATGTTACATTCTGTACGGCTGGCAGGGAGTTGACCAAATGTAGGATGTTAGACCTGTTCAGGATGTCGTGACTTCCTCTTGAAGAGTACTCAGGGATAAACGTGATCATGGCTTCAAGCTCTTTAGTTATTTCAGTGCAGATCTCAGTATGCCCACCACCTCCCTGCGACCGTCTTCCTTGGAGTTCATTATCTTCATTTTGTCTGTCATGAGTGGTAACAGCCCGACTAGTCAATGATCGTTCTACCTGGCATTTTTCCCTCCCAAGTTGCAACTCTTTGTACCTATGTTCTTCATTAGGTTGCCTTTTTGGAAGCCAGTTATCCCTTTTTCCTTTGGTTTCCAGGTCCAGTGCTGGGCGCGATAGAGCAAGCGAATCAGTGAGCCACCCAGACTGGTTACTGAGATTGTAATTTCCAGGGCTAACCTGAGGGCAATATTTTACCTTTGTCCGGGGTGCAGGAACCGGGGCTATTGTGTTGTCCACGCACATGGTTGTTCTTATACTTTGTTTGCTTCCTATGTGCTTTGGGGTCTCTGCCCTTCTGCTTTCACCTATGCTGTTATCTTGTTCTACCCCCTCAGTAATGGAGTTTGGAGGCTGCTGGCATTTTCCATGGAGATCTCCTACTATGTTTGAGTAATGTACCTGGGCTGAGTGTTCTATTTTTGTAGCTGAGAGGTACTTATCGATGCCAGTACTTGATTTTGTTGTTTCTGGGCTCCCCATGGGTTGTCCATTGGCTAGGGGGTCGTTTGCCTCATAAGCCTCGTTTGTCCCCTGATTTGTTCCAGGATCTTTTTCAGACCACCTTCCTTTATCTAAGTCATGCCCAGATGCTTGGTGTCCCCTGGGGCCAGTGGGTATGCAATTTATATGGGAATGGTGAGTGCAACTTTTGTTGCATAGTAAACTAGGATTTTTATTTATAAAATTAATGACTTTGTCAGTAGGTTTCTCAAGACTCTCAGACTTAATGCTTTCATCTCTTTGCTGCTGTTGGGCAGTCTCATCACATGTGTTCCTGATTTCTCCTATTGGGCTTATCTGTTGTAGCATGTTTAAAACCTTTTTTGCTGGTGCTTTTTTATTTCCTCTAGCTTTCTTCCCTGTATTTTTCCATCTGCCTATTGGTTGAGGCCTTTTACTCGGGGTCCTTTTTTCTACTATATTTGGGGCTTTGGTTCCAAGTTCAGGACTTCCGTTGGTTCTCTCCATCTTGTCTATCTGATTTTTTGCATCTGGGCAATTCTCTCGTCCTGGGCCAGGGTGCCTTTCTCTTTCTTCTCTGTCTGTTGGCCTTTCAGTTAATCTAGATTCTGTTTTTCCTGACTCGTAATTGCACACCTGTGTGCTTTTGAGGCTATGTTTGCAATCTTCGATTATGTCTTTGATTACTTTCGGGACTTCCAGTAATTTTTCCAGCAGTGGTCCACAGGCTTGTCTGTCCGTCTTGTCCATCTTGTCAGCCGCTGCCTGGTGCAACAGGTTTTCCCTTATTACGCCCTCTACTAGGGCCATCCTGTAATCTATAGATTGTATTGAGGTTGTAAATTGTTTAATCAGCTCAAGTTGGTCGTCAAATTTTTGAGACTGGGCCATAATCGTTGTTGCAATTGAGCCCAGTGTTGTACATATAACTTTCATGATGCTAAGAATTGGTTGATCTAATGAAGGGTCATCTCTGTTTCCCCAATTTTGCCCACTTTGCTCGTTGGTTATCTGGCCTCCTAGGTTATTATCTTCCTCTCCTCTGTGGCCTTTTATTATGCTACCTTCCAGAAAGTTTAGATCTTCTGATGTTATACTGTTTAGTTGGGGATCTATATTGCCAATAACGGAGTTGTCAGGCGAGGACAGCTCCAGACTGAAGGTACTACTATTGAGACTGCCCAGCATTAAATTAGTTAAATTAGTTTTTACAATTTGGCTTTCGCAGTGAGGCTGTGGCGCTGATAGTTTATGGGTCTGTTTGGATGGTAATTGATCTATTTCCGGACCCATTGTATTATAAACTCTGCTTGGGCACATCGTGGAGGAAATGTTAATGAGAGATTCCCGGAGTTTGATAGTCCCATTTGGGGTTCAGGATAAAGTGATTCATTGCTTTTCCTTTGCTCTCCCGAAAAATTGCCCCCCTTTGGGAAGTTATTTGACTCCACTTCGCCATCCCCAAGGGGGTTATTCATTGGACAGGATAGTCGCGATAAGCCAGCCAGTTGCTGCTGGAATAGGAGAGTGTCCTGGAGCCCGGTCTCTGATAGCTCCAGTTCACCCCCCCCCCCACATTGCTGCCACCCTTTTCCCCCGATGGCTGTAATGGGAGATCACTGGCTTTGGAACTTTGCATTTGCAGCTGTTCAGGGTTTAAGTTCACTTGGTTATAGTAGTTGGTAATAGTGTTTATTTTTAATCTAGTTTTCCTTACTCCCGTGATTCCACCCGGGCCCAGGTACATCGGTGTATACATCGGTGTATACTGTTGTCTCCTACACAGAGGACTTGCAAGGCCCCCCACATTTTCCCCTGCGCACAGTAATGCACACCCCACGTCATCGGAGACAATATGGGCTGGCAGCCGAGGCGCTGACACCGCTTCTGGTGTCCCACCCAACACTTCTCCAGGCTCGCGTTCACTTTCGTCGCCAGGAATCCCGATTTGGACACCCTCTGCTGTGTCCTCTCCTAGATTTATGAACCCCCCCTGGGGTAACTGGACGATTCTGGGGTCCTGGTCCTGGTCAAACCCCAGACCTTGTGAACTATTGAGTTCCTGCTCTGATTTTTGGAATTTTTGGAATTTCACTGGGTGAACGAGCACCTCGTTGGCCTCCCTGGCCTTCTTTGTTTTTCCTCTTGTCCCAACCATCTTCGAGGGCTTCTCCGTTCACCGTTCACCGTTCGCTCCCCACCCACTTGGCTCCTTAGTTCCTTACTAGCTTCCTTCCTTACTTAGTCTTTAGGATAGCCCACCAGCCGGACCACCAACAACATCCACCAACAACAACGCCAGGTCCAAGGCCAAGGCTAAAGCTGGGGCTAGAGCCGAGGCTGGATGGGGCTGGGTGGGGCTAGGTGAGACTAAGCACCAGGGGCCGGAGTCGAGAGTAGAGACGGAGGGAGGATCAAGTGGCCAAGAAGTGTCCCATACGACAGGATCTGAACAGGGATCCCCCCCCCCCAAAAACAGCCAGACCAGCTGCTCTCCTGGTCTGCTCACCTGGTCCGGGCTGCGTCTGCAGGGGGGTCCGCAGGGGAGGCAGAAGACTCCCTCAGGCTCCCTGTGGCTCCTTGTGGCTCCTTTCTGGCTCCTCGCACCCCAATCCGCGCCAAGACCACGACGCTGGAAAGGAGCCCTCACCCTCGGCCGAAATACTGCCGAAAACTGCCGAAATACTGCCGAAATACTGCCGGGAGCACACACCGTCCGAGGTCGCTAGCAGCAGCGGCAGCGGTGGTACGTTCACGGCTCACCCTCCGCGGCGAATCCAAGACGTGAGCCACCCGGCACCTGCGTCGTCGTCCTCCGTCGTTCACGAGTCAAGCAGTATGCAGGGAACCTCTACCCCCCTGTTAAACCGGGGACCACGGGCTAGACAAACAGCGAGCGGGAAACTGCTTACCGAGATAATAAAAGCAGAAATATGCCAAGATGAAAATATACAACACCAATGAAACCACTAAGGATGGTACCATCTTCCATTGACGTTCATTAATGCATGTAGTAATTCAGTCTTAAGTTTAGCATTGTCAATTAAGCATTTCATTAGCCAGAAACTGTGTGCATGGGTGACCTTCTGCTTTGACACATACTGCAGAACAACCTTACAAGATACAAACAGACGTCTCCATACTGTAAGCCATCAGGCTAAAAGCCCCAGATTAAAAAATGCTTGAAACAATACAAAAATTCTTCAAAGGTCACCAGTTCAACCTTCTTGGTCACTTCGGGCGCACTGCTAAAACTCTTAAGGCACTGCTCTGAGGGTTTCTGAACTTATGGCAGCCCCCATATCCAGTTTCTTCTTATTTGTTTTAAACCTGCCCTCTGAGGCACCAACAAAGAAATATGCACATTTTTGGGACCACCAAGAGCCTTATGGAGTTAGCCCCTTCAGTCTGTTTTGGTTTCAGCGCTCGTGTCACTGCTATTGATGTTCCATGGTCCTTTTCCATATTTTTAACTAACCCGCTTTTTCGTCCTCTTATTAGCGTAGATGCCCCTTTTACCTTTGAGAAGCACCTGGGTTGGTCACAAAGGTCCATGCGAGAGACCACCCTCCACAGCCTGGCCTGATACTGCCTCCTGACACAGCTTTTGAATGTCATCTCGGAGCAGACATCCTCTTTCTCTACCTGTGCTCCCAACCGTGTGAGTGGGGAGATTGCACTGTCTATCCTCTCCTGCTGGTGGTCAGTGCTGACAGGGCTGGACACGCTGGGTGCCTCCTGCTTCCCCCAGTCACTTACACAGGGAGAAGAGAAGGATACCCAGTGATATTCCAGAGTGTGAGAACGTAATCCATATGCCCTCATCACCCCTGTTTTTTGACTGACACTGGTGGTTACTGACTCTAATTGGGCCCTGGGCTCTGCTAACAAGTCCCAGGGCCAGTGCTCTTTTTAAAAGGGATATGGTAATTAGGTAGTTACAATTGGTTCTGACAACCTACCTGCAAGTCCCAACTATATGGTAGGGCATGTAGGTTTAGAGACCCCAGTGAACTTAATGCACTTACATGTGCAATGCTGTGGTGTCTGCTGTCATTTTAAAGCCAGGCCTGCCTTGCAGACTGGGTTTAAACTAAAAATGTGTCCAAATTTGAATTTGGAAGTAAAAGTGCTTCCACAGTCTAAAACTACCTTTTTATTACTTATATGCCACCCATAAGTTCTCTCGCTAGGTACCCCTAGGTTAGGGTGCCTTGTTATAAAAAAAGGGGCATTATAAAAGCTGTTTAAATGCCCTGGCAAGAGAAAAACTGCCAATTTCCTTTTTCTTCATTGTAGTGCTGCTAGCTCTATAGGCAAACATGGCAAGGCTTGTTTAAACTTTAAGAAAGTCTAACTTTTTACAGGAATGACCTAGAACACTCATTCAAAGTATCAAAATAATAGTTACACTAAATTCAACAATTTTCCCAGGTTAGATTTATTATAACTATTACAGGAAAGTAGCTTTAGAAATTGCATTCCTGAAGTTACCTAAAACAGCCCTGTAGCAGCCTCTTCTGATTGGCTAGCTTTTGACAGGCTGAGCCAAGCTACTCTGAAGTGGCCTGGGCTGAAACAAAGAGACCATCTGGTGGGAGGAGATCTGCTGCTGCTGATGCCAGGACAGGAAGGGGACAAGGTTGTAAAACCGTTCTTCAAAGGGAGAAAGACAGATAGAACAGGAACCAAGCCCACCCCTACTCCCTACACCCCCACCCAGATGGGAGCCCCTGTAATTGAATTAAGAGAAGTGTTGAAAGGGGATTGTAGGGAAAAGTTAGGCACACCTATGGGTTTTGTTAGCCAGACCTGATTTGGACTGAGATGTGCATTTTCGGACAAAAATATGCCATGCCTCTAATGCAGTGGTCATCATAGAGGGTAGCAACTTGAACCCCATCTGTTATGAGTGCCTCCTTCTTGATAGCCGAGGAAACCACAATAAATATGGGCGAGCTGCACAGCACCCCAGAACCCTGCTTGAAGAAATCTGAAGAAGGCCTGCTTTGCTGAACCCCAGGTCTGCACCTAGAAAGGACTACACCTGCTGTACTCTCTGGGCTTCACAAAAGAGGACTTTAACTTGTTTCAAAGACTAAGGAGTGGACTTCCTGAAAGCAACAAGCACAAAAGAGCTACCAGACGTCCCCTGCATCAACTCCTGTAAGGACAAGCCCAGCTGAACAGCTCACCAGGACTTTAAAAGGATTTGACCAGGTGCTTTGTGGGAAATCTAGTCCCAAACCTCGAAGAGGCAACTCAGAGCTTCTGGACCCTTGGCTGGTGTTGTGGACCTTCAGAGACCCAAAGGATATTTTCTGGAAGGAGAGCCAGATGTTTGAGAACATGTGGACAACTTTTGCCAAAAACTAAAATAAGTTCACTGAACTTGATGGCGAGAGTCAAACAGACAATGTTGAACCACGACTCTGCCTGACTACATGGTTTGCTCTGCTGAAAGCTCCGGAGCTCTTCAACAACGAAGACAAGGACCTCCAAGACTCACTGAGGCATTGCTCTGAAGCAACTCGCCATCATTGAACCAAAAGCCTGATTGTCAAGGACGACTGCTCGACATCTAGAGAAAAAGAACCAAAAAGTCACTAAGTGCGAAGGTTAAAACTTGACCGGCCCCAACTTCTCAATGAATCCGACCAACACTCCATTGAGGTCAGCCTCAAACTTTGACTTGGTCCAAGTCAAGCATGACCATATAGCCGCGGTTGGCGCTTTACTATTTTTGGCACTAGAAAGCACATTTTTACATTTAATCACTACAAATTCATATTTAGGGGTCCCTACAACTGGTTTTTGCTGTTTTGGTCTCACTTTAAATATAAAAATATTCTAAATTTTTTTAAATTGGTGTTGTAGTTTTATTGTGTGTTGTGCCTTACTTATTTACTGCTTTGGTGATATTAAATACTTAACACACCTGTCTCCTAAGTTAAACCTGACTTCTCGTCAGCCAAGCTACCAAGTGTTGGGCAAGGATTAATTTTTTGAGGCTTGACTGCACCTTATTTATGATTATGATGTTCATATTAGTTGTACGTACCTACCTGCACCTACTAATAAACCACTTTCCTCCAAATTGGTGTGCAGAGGTGGCATCCAGTACTTATGTTTAATAATACCATACAGCATTTAAATGAAGATCTTTAAAAAAATCCTCTAAATTGACCTAGAGAAAACATTGCTTTTTGATTTGTGTGACCCAAAACTTAGAGATACCATGGAGCTTGATCTGGCTAGCCTACTCCAATCAATGTAGCTGCGGGTAGGAAGTTGTGTACGGCTAGGGAGTTACAAGTTTCCACTAACACTAGGAAGTCAGAGCTGATAAAGTACCTTACAGCCTGGCCAGAAACAGAGGAAGCTCCAGAGATAGAAGGGGAGGGGGGGATGATCCCTCCAACTTCCAGGACGAGGATGATGAACGCTTGTCCATTACTTCACTAACCAGGACCCAACCTACAGCTAGTAGGAGGGAAGGATCTGTGGGATCTACCAAAAAGGAAGCAGAACTTTCCCTCAGAGTTAGAGATCTTGAGGCCCAGTTAACCTACATAGCTGTGGAGGAGAAGTAGTTAACCCTGAGTAAAAAGAAGTGGGCAAGGGAGGAAGAGAGAAGAGATGGTGGCTGCGAAGAAAAGTTTGAGTTGGTGGGTTTGACCCAGGGCTGCCAAGGGGATTGTCCCTAAGCACCAGGAGGGAGATGATATTGATAAGTGGCTGGCAGCATTTGAGAGGGCCCTTATAATGAGGATGGTTATGTCTCAAAACTGGGGTTCACTCCTGTGTGAGTTGACCCCAGGAGCTGGGAGGCATAGTCTCCTGACCCTAGAGAGAAAGGAAGCAGAATGTTACTCCCACATGAAACAGTGTCTGATCAGAAAGTTTGGTCTCAACTCAGGGCAATATAAGATGAAGTTCAGGGACAAACAGAAAGTCAACACCCAATATTGGGTGGACTTTGTTGACATTTCAGTAAAGGCACTAGAGGGCTGGATACAGGGTAACCAGGTAAGTACCTATGAGGGCCTCTACAATGTGTTCATGAAGGAGTGCATTTTAACTAATTGTCCCTCGGAGAAGGTACACCACTATCTGGTTGACTCTAAGTTGTCTGGTCTGAGGGAACTGGAGAAGACAGCTGATGAGTAGGTTAGAACTGGATTTCAAAGGGGGTGATCAAAAGAAAGCAGAACAGGTCCCCTCTCAAGGAAACATGCTTGGTAACCAAGACAAAAAAGTAAGAGGCTTCTAAAGATCCTCAAACACCTGCACAAGGAGGGGGGCCCTGAGCCATTCCACTTCCAAGAGGAGGGGGTATCAGGGGAAGAACTTTGATCCTGCAAAGGTCGGGAGGTTCTTTGACCCTAAAAGGCAGGGTTTAGTGTTTAAACTGATTTCAGTCAGAACATAAGAGAAGAGATGCATTCTGTTCCAAGAAGCCACCACCTGGTGGGCAGTGTAATAGGATTGCTCGTGTTGGTGTGGGGGTATAGGTTGGCCCAGAGATGGAGAAGGGATACACTGAGGTAACCTTAGTTTCTGTAGGCGGGTGAACGTTGCAGCCTTGGCAGACTTACCTCCAAGCATGAAGAAGTAGAGACAGAGGCCTAAAATCAACAGTACTGAAGTGGAGGCTCTGAGAGATACAGGAGCCAGCGTGACCATGGTTATGAAGAGCCTGGTTTCTCCAGCGCAGATCCTGCCTGGTGTACTTCACCAATTAACCTATGCAGACAGCAGTGCCAAGCTCCCTCCCATGGCAATGGTGAGCTTGGAATGGGGAGTTGTGACAGGCCCAGGAAGGTAGTTGTATATTCTGCCCTCCCTGTAGAGTGTCTACTGGGAAATGATCTTGAATCTCCTGAATGGTCAGGGGTAGAAAGGAAGGTCCATGCACAGATGCTGGACGTCTCTGAGTGGGCATGTGCTGTGACTAGGTCACAGATTGCACAGCAGGGGAGCGCTGGACGCTTGGGCCTTGGAAGAATGGGCCAAGCCTCTAAGAACAAGAGACAGGGCACAATGTCTGGTGAGCCAGCAGAAAGACCTCTAGAGGGGCAGGAGGAATATAATCCTCAGGGGGAGGATCTGGCCTCTGAGGTAAAGATCCACCCCTGCAAGATCCTTCTAACTTGGCAAAATTGCAAGGAGCCTGTGGACCCACCAGAGAGGGTTTGTGTCAGGAACGAAGAGAGTGTCCTACTCTTGAGGGCCTGAGACAGACTGCCTCCAGGCAAGAGCAGTGATCTAAGTGGATTCTACAGGGTTTAAGGGGTAGATGGTGCTCTCCATACTGAGGCAAGGGACCCCACACCTGGCGCAACTAGGAGAGTGGTGGTCCCCGAGAGGTATAGAGCATTCCTTCTCACTGTGAGCCTTGACATCCCTGGAAGGGCATTTGGGTCAGCCCAAGACCTGGTATAGGCTGGTCAACCATGTCTATTGGCCTAACGTGTTTGCCAAAGTAAAGGAGTTCTGTAGCTCCTGTGTCACCTGTCAGGCCAGTGGCAAGACGGGGGGCAAGCCAAATGTACCCTTAATACTACTGCCAGTGTTTGGGACTCCCTGTGAAAAGGTGGGGTTAGACATTGTTGGTCCCCTGAACCCACCAACTGACATGACCATTCACCTGAACACCAGGTTCTGCGGAGCAAAGCTAGGTCACCCATACCCTATGGACTACATCTCTGAGCCTGAAATAATGCAGGGCTCAGGCATATAGTCCTAAGGGAAAGGGAATAGAGAAATGAAGGAGGGGAGTAGGAGGTGAAAAGACAACACTCTGGACTGCTTGCTGACTTTGTCTGGGTAACCATGTCTCTGCACATGATCAGTTTCCCCAGTGACACAACAACAGTTATATCAGTTTCATTGGCAAACACAACAACCATTATTTCTGATGATCTTAAAAAAGCAACATGTTTTTTGTGTTATCATTCATCAATGAGTTCTTTCACTCACCTGGGCATAAATCAAACACTCTCATTGGTGTATTACACTGTTAGTATCCACATCTCACCATACACTGTTTTTGGTATCACGTGGTACCAATGACAAGTTTAATATGCAATGCCTTCCCGGTACATTCAACTCTAAAAGCTCTGGATTCATTAAGAGTTCGTTTTTTTATTAATTTCCAAATCTGTATCTCACCCGAGACTCTCAGGATTGCAGTTAGCAAACTATGTTGTCTATCAAAATGCACCTTAAAAAATCAACAAGAAAGTCTGCTCTGAGGGAACAACAAAGAAAAAAGTCTGATGAAAAGGCTCCCCTGCCTTGTATAGGTACAGTCCACTGACCTTATTTCCCTTGCAGAGTACGAGACGTTTTAGATTAGGCTCAACAACGTTACTGCATTGTTCTTGTTGTCTCTAGTCTCTCTTACAGGTTTGGTAAGCTGCATCAGGAGACCTCAGAACAACCATGGGGAGGGCAGGAGCTGGTGGAATGACAGAAGAAGAAAGGGTGTTGATTGGGACCTGGATGTCATCGGGATGTGCTGACAACAGAACTCCAGGTGGGAGGCGAAACCTCTTCCAAGAAAGTCACTTGAAGCCAAGCAAACACAGGTTGCTAAGGGTGGCTTAAATAGCCCATTTTGAAGACAGGTGGTGAAATGGGTGGGACCAATAGCGCATGGCATCTGAGGTGATTACGGGGTACAGATCTGAACGCATGACTCCGTATGAAACATGATGTCACATTACTGTAGAGATAATTTCATATGAAACACAAGAACCAATAAAACATGCTTGACAAAAGGAAAATAAATATCATAACAATGTAACCAAACCTCAAACAAGAATACATTAAGGAAACATTGTGAGAAGAGGGAGTACTTAGGGGGTTATTCACAGAGTAAGTATTTTTCTCAAAAGGATGGAACCAACAGTGTGGTTTAAACATTAACACCTACTGTTTAGTGACACCAATCGCATCAGGGAACAGGTAGATTTTGGTGGTAGTGGACCGTGCCACCAGATATCCAGAGGCAATACCCCTCAGAACAGTCACTGCTCCCACAGGGGCTAGGGCCCTATTTGGTGTGTTCACCAGAGTGGGTTTCCCAAAATAGGTGGTCTCAGATAGGGCACAAACTTTATGTCTGCCTTTCTGAAGGTGATGTAAGATGATTGTGGTTTTACCTACAAGTTCACCACCGCAAATCATTCACAGACCAATAGTTTGGTGAAAAGATTGAATAAGACCCTAAAGAGCATGATCATGTGTTTGTCTGACAAACTCAGGAGGAGATGGGATGCTCCCCTCCCATGCCTGCTGTATGCATACAGGGAGATGCCATAGAAAGGGGTTGGTTTTAGCCCCTTTAACTTACTATTTGGGCACCCTGTAAGGGGGCCATTGTGTCTGGTGAGAGAGTCTTGGAAGATGTCTCACAAGGAATCCAAGAAGAATGTGCTGGATTATGTATTAGGTCTGAGTTATTGCATGACAGAGTAAATGAGCAGAGCAAGCAGCAACCTGGAGGCCGGCCAAGGGCTCATGAAGCTCTGGCATGACCAGCAGGCTACAATGCCTGAGTACTTTCCAGGACAATTGATGTGGGTGTTGGAGCCTATGGCTCCCAAGGCCCTCCAGGAGAAAAGGAATGGGCCTACCCAATTCTGGAGAAGAAGGGTAAGGTCACCTAAGAAGTGGATCCTGCCAGCCAAGAAAAATGCAATACAAATGTGGAGCTGCACAGAACCTCAGTTCTCTGTTTGAAGAAATCTGAAGAAAAAAGACTTCCCTGTGAACTCTGGTCTGCACCAAGAAAGGACTATACTCATAAGGACTGCAACTGCTGCACACTCTGGGCTTCACAAAGAAGGACTCTGCGTTGCTTCCAAGACTGAGGACCCTGAAAGCAGCAGATAGAAAAGAGCTACCAGAAGGCACCTGCATCAGCTTCTCCAAGGACAAGCCCAGCTCATCTGGACTTTAAAGCATTTGACCATGTGCATTGTGGGAATTGTAGTCCAAACTTGGAAGAGGAAACTCAGAGCTTCTGGACTCTTGGCTGGTGCTGTGGACCCTTGAAGACTCAAAGGACACCTTCTGGAAGGAGATCGAGATGTTTGAGAACATTTGGACAACTTTTGCCAAAAAGCTCCCTAAGTTCACTGACCTTAATGATGAGAGTCAAGCCGGCGACATTGAACTGCGACTTGGCCTGACTTCCTTATTTTCCTTGCTGGAAGCTCTGGAGCCCTTCAACAACGAAGACAAGGTCCTCCACGACTCTCCAAGGCATCGTGTTGAAGCAACCCACCATTGTCAAACTCAAAGCCTAATTGGCGAGGACGACTGCTCAACGTGGAGAGAAAAAGAACCAAAAAAGTGCCTAAGTCTGAGGTAGAAACTTGACCGGCCCCAACCACTCAATGTGTCTGACCCACGTTCCATCAAGGTCAGCCTGAAACTTTGACTTGGTCGCGGTCAAGCACGACCGGATGGCCACGGTTGGTGCTTTACCCTTTTTGGGTCTAGAAAGCACAAGGACCCACTGAGATAATTTGATGTAAGAGCGTAGTGGCGCTGATTTTTTTTTTAAAGTTCTTATTGTGACAATCCTTGCATTGGTCTCCTGAGATACGGGGAACACATGGAGGCATTCTTAAAAAGAATAAGGAAGGAGGTAGGCCCCTCCAGCCCATTTGCTTCAGTTTCAATAAGCCTGGGAGACGGTGACTCTCAGGGGAATTCATAAAACAATGCATGAGGATGATGTACACACTCAGTTCAGGCCTAATTTCTCCCCTTGTTCACTGGCCCTTCTGGGCCATTTCTCATTGTGAACGTTAGATTTTACTCCAGGTGGTGAGTTCTCATAATGAGGAGTTGTTTAGTCAGCACTCCTGGCCTCTGAAAATGAGTAATTCTTGGAGCGCCTGCTTTTTAGTGCTCTCACACATGACACCAGGCATGTCTTCTGCTCGATGCCTAGCACATCTCCCCAGCACCCTCAGGATGCCTAAACCTTGCAGGGCACATGCGTCAGTGGAAGTCAGGGGCCCTCCCATTTTGGAGGTCATACTCCTTCAGGACCAGTCCACAGAAGATCCACGGGAACCATCCCAGGCACCCCCAAGCAGGTATATCTGTCTACTGTCTCCCAGCCAGTGTAGGGTGCCCAGCACAACTGGACTTGGAGAAACGAACACAAATCACTGGTTGGCATCTGAAATCAGAAGTCCTTGAATCCATCTTTGAAGTAGGGGTCAGGTATCTTCTCCCTTTTAGCTGCACGTTCTCCCTGCCTTACTTCCCTCCTCCTCTAGACTGTTACCCGAACTCTCTCCCTTGTGCAGGGGTTTTTCAGTGGGTGTGGAAAGTTCCAGAAAGTGAGCACCTCAATGCAATCCTAGGGTAACACATCATAATCACACTTCATCTCGAAAACTGCTACACAGCACTTTCAGATTTTCCAAGATCTGTTGAAAGACCTTCTCTGAGAGCCAAATCCCCAATAGGTAGCAGCCACGGCTCCCTGGTCTATTCCATTCAAAACTTCAAAGGAAAGCCCCTGCTGCGACTGGCTCCATAGGTCTGGCTTCCCTCCTCTGTTTCTGTGGGGTTGAACCTTCCCATGCCTTGTGACATGCCTTGTGTGGTGTGAAAAGTAGTTGGCACACGCGGACTCAGTTTGCACCCTTTCTTCTAACAGGAACAGGCCTTTCCCAGTAGCAAGCATAATAACTGATAAATGGCCCTAATGAAGTAGTTGGCACACGCGGACTCAGTTTGCACCCTTTCTTCTAACAGGAACAGGCCTTTCCCAGTAGCAAGCATAATAACTGATAAATGGCCCTAATGTATGGAGAGGCCTTTGATCCTATGGCTGGCACCACAGTGAATAACCTGGCTCAGCAGGTTGATTCAAAGGCCCGAATCTCAGAGTGAGCTGAGTCAGGGAATCATGATGAATGTTGAAATGCTGATACGTGGTAATTAAAATTAGATTTGCATATGGAATCCTGATTTGCCATAGTATTGGTGCACAATATTGGTGTCCAGTCTCTAGGCCTAACTATGTCAAAACTATAGTTTGGTGCAGATTTTGCCCATAGTGTACAGTATAGTGAAGCACACACACTTTTTAATACATCACTATAGATGTACATTCTCATACTACAAATGCCCAATCATATTATAAAGTCTGTCCAGGCCACCATCAATGGGGCCACTCTGAGACAGGCTACCTGTGTGCAGATACTGGACTGAATTAGATGATAATCTCACAGGTGTGCACAGGTGTCATGTGCAAACAGTCCAGAACCTCTAAACATACCTGTTAAGGAGTGAACCTTATCTGAAAAGGCAGACACTGGCACTCCCAACCAATTTTAATGGAATTTACAGTGCAAGAGGCTCAGCTAGTGAGACAGATTCCTCACAGTAGTCCAAAAACTGGGTGATCCAAAAGAGAAACAAGTCCCCAGGGACTAACTGGGTTGGATTTTCATAGTGCGTCTTTGTATTTAGTGATACTATCACTAACATTAAGCTGGAGTGACTCTACAGCAGCCGTCTTACCACTGAGTAAAACAGATGCTAAATGTATGTATCATGTCCTTGAGAAGCATAAACCTGACTTTTTGATATTAAGCAAACTTTCGACCAACTTAAAGCTTTGCATCTTCTTTGAAACTCTACTTTTGTACAGTTTGTCAACCTTGTGATAAAGAGAGGGAGTTAAATATCAGTGATGAATTAAACAAGTTTAAATATTGAAGCCATTCACTCACAGCCCCTATTCTATCTTCTGCTGTAAAACAGCACTCAAAGTCGGCTGCGGGATATACCAACACTGTTCAGTACACTGCATGTAAACAAGACAATTATAGTAAAAATTGAGCTGCATTATATCCGCATTTTCGCATGTAATAATTATGTGTGATTTTACTGCTTCCATAGGAAATGTATGTGTATTTGAAGCAGTACTACAGGAATGCTACTTCACATACTCATTAATACCTTTGTGAATTGGCCCCTTGACACTTGTTTCAGTTTTGGCAACTTCCTTTTTTAATGATCACTCTTGTGACACACGTGAAATAGATTTTTCATACATTGTTATATTCCAAACTACTGGGCCGCTTCACAAAGGCAGTAATGTGTACGTGAAGTAGTCCTACAGGAGTACTATTTCACATACTGGTAACTGCATTTGTAAAATGACCCCAATGTACTTAAAGCCTCGGGTTTTACCTCTGCTTTGTGTTAAAAGTACAGCCCTGCTAACGATAGTGATAGAGCGGTCCGTACTAATAATTTTACCTGTGTTCGGACGCTCTTTAGGCCGATGAATCTTTTGACTAAGTGGGATCTCTGTACTCTATATCGGTCAACTTCCTTTAATCAATAATTAATAACGAACATAAGCAATACCTTGATCAACATAACACTTGACAATTAATCCAGAATACATTTCGGCGAACCCTGACCTTCCAGTCAGGAATAACCACACCAGTTTATTCAAAGTTAGTGAATTTTATTTCCCTATATTAACAAAGCTAGCACAATATAGATGTGTCTCAACACCAAATGATAAACATATATGGACATTAATAGCTGTCCATAACGGCGAAACAGGTGCAATCTATGTAGCATTTGAATCACAAGGCATTCGATAATAGCAATGCAAATCACTAATACGATAATCTGTAACGAACTAATTGCATACATTTAGTCAGCATAACAAGATCTCAAATTGCATCGTGCGACATATGGAATCCTCGTCTAACCTCAAATTAGCATCGGCATGTGGGACTTCATGCAAAAACAATTTAGCAACATTAATTTAGAAAAACTCCTAACTAGGGCTCTTATCAAAATCAGCAGTTGGTTACCTAAAGGAAACACAATGCAATTTTACAATTTCCTTTCATATTTACCAATTACGATCAGCAATCAAGGAAGTCTTCGTCTCACAGGTACCGTTTCTCGATCAGCATGGGACGGGGCAAAAGGGGCAGGGGTGGACGGGGCAATTGCCTCACGGCGGCAAGGTAAAACTACTACTTCATGCAAGGGATTAAATCAAAGTTAAAGTCTCTAGGGCAAGAATCATCTAAAGTCTCTTTCTCTCGATTAGAGAAAGAATCAAAGTCTCTTTCAAAATGGCATCGCAGCAAAGTGGGCCATAATAGCTGCAAAGTCTACAAAATGGCGGGATGTCCAATAATGGCTGCTTTCCTCTCGTGCACCTGGGTTTTATAGACAACAGTTCAAATCCAGTAGGGTCTTCCATTGGAGGGTTCATAGGTTAGCTTCAAATTGTCCAATCAAAAACGACAGTTCTCAAGCTTTTACTTAAGCATACATTATCCTTGGAGATGGGTACGCAAGTTGCAACATTTTATACCAATTAACTCACTTTCAGAGCTTCCATTGTCCGCACCTGTAGATCGACCTTGGAGTAAAGAGAAAATATGCCAGGCTGGCACGAAACCTTAAGATAAGCATGTGAACGGTCTCAGTGGAAAAGTACAGCTTCAAGCAAAAGTACACGTTTAATAGCACATTGGAAAATACGAGCATCTAAACCGTGAGACCAGGCCACTAGGCCGAAGCCTGCACTAAAGTAATGCTAAGCTAAAACATTTCAAACAAGCAAATCATAGCACACGTTTACGATTATGTCGGATTGGTGCAATTCTAATACACCACGTTATATAAAGCACGCTTATAAATGTTGGCAAACTACTCTGAGGGCACATTTTGTCCCCGTACAATCTTTATTAGTTCGGTTAAAGTCACACATGATTATTTCACACTACGTTTACGTGTTAATAAATGTAAAACCTTCATTTTCTGCTTCATCAATCCCTCCTCTGATGACTACTTGTCATCACACCAAACCATGCCCACAAATTTTATTCCATTAAAATTCTGTCAGTTCTCTTTTCCTTTTAGTTCCCCTAGTTTGCGCTTTGTATTCTTCTGCCATTCTTTTCATAATTTTCTCTTCTTTTCTTCTCTTAATTCTTTCCATAATCATTATTATTCCCCTTTTTATTCCCCAAATTCCAAATATGCAAATTATCACTATTAAAATTCCCTCTATTATTTTTAACAATATTCCATTCCAAATTCCCCCAATCCAATGTCCCACTGAAACAATACCTTTTCCAACCTTCTCCCACACTCCTGGTTCTTTCAATTCCTTCAAATCTGCACTCTCTTTTGTTATATTAGCAAGCATAGTTTTAATTTTCACACTATTGTCAGGAATATATGTACAACAGTGTCGTGTACCAAGCATTTTGCAAACGCCACCATCCTTTGCTAAAAGAATGTCTAAAGCAAGCCTATTTTGAAGAGTCATAGCTCTTTCCGCTGCAAGTTCAGCATCTATCAGGATTATAGCACCTGAAAACTTCGTCAACATGTTATCCACTATAGTAGACAACTTTCTTATTTTGATGGAATTCAACACGACTCCCAACGAAGGAATCATGGCTCCAAATATATCTCCTACCACAGCAGCTGCGGTCTCTCTTTTCTGGATACGATGGGATCCAGATGTCTTTTGAATCATCGATAGGTCATCCAGTTGATAAACCTTTGGGAACACTATACCCAAATAACATCTCCCCCACCATCCCTTTGGAAGACGATAATAGGCATTATACCCACAAATGTAATATACACCTGGAATGACAGGGTCAAGTCCGTCCATCACGAATGTCCATTTGGCCTTAAAGATAAACGTATGTTTACACTCACTCGCTCCTACAAAAATGTTGTCATAATAAGATTCACCTCGATATATACAAAATTTCCCTACATGCCAAGCATCTAAAGCTATTTTCCCTTGTGTCTTTATTGTAGCAAAATCATAATTATCTACTGAAGTCCTCTTATGTAGCTCCTTTTCTAATTTCGCATTCATTTGTGCCCTTCTATCATCTGTGCGATCTAAAAAGCTTATTTCTATTGCAGAGAGCGAGCAGGTAAGGTTTTCCCTATGAGCGTGAGCCGTTTCAAAAGGTTGCATTGGCTCGAAAAATTCCCTCATTATTTTAGCATCCCAATCTTTAGCAATCTGGCTTAGCTGCGCTATTATAGGAACATATGCAAAGGTAACATCATAATTTGAGTAAAAATACTGTATGTTAGTTTGACCATAAAATCTAGACATTACTATACTACATGTAATCCCGTATGTAAGAGGCATGTGGTGATATGTCACCCCTTCCTTCACTGATGTCGGTATCTGTGTACACACATAACAATCTTTTGCATCCATAGTCTCAACATATACTGTTAGCAAGCGATAGAAAACGTTATACGAAAGCTCTTTCTTATCGTGCAAGAGCCTCTCATCCAATGCTAGTCTTTTCAATGTAGTTAGTTCGGTGACAGTAACAGGAGCAAGAGTAGAAGCATCAATTCTCTCATTCTCAGTCTTACCATGTATTCCAAGCACAATTGCCATTATTATTAGTACACATGCAATTATCAAGCCTATACACACATATTTACAATATTTCTTTCTATTGTTTTGCGTCATGATCTGTATAGAATCAGAGAGCTAGAAGCACTTGTAAATGAAACTATCTAGCAATTCAGTTACAAAGCTGAACGAGCACAATGTTCACACCGTCTTCTTCAGGAGGCCAGTCACTTATTGGTTAGCAGCATTTGTCTCAATTCGGCAATAACTCAGTCTTTATCAGTTCAGCAAGTCTCATCCGGTTTAGCAATGTCTCAGCTGGTTGTTTGTTTCACGTTATATTGTAGCAAGCAATATCATTTATTACCCTTTCAATCGACAGAGTCCATAAAACTTTTCTTTTCTATTGGTATATCTTCTTCTTCTTCGTTCTCGATGCTTAGAGATACAAACTCGTCAGTCCAATCGTCATTGACTACATATGCCCATTCAGGACCGGAATATCTCCTGTTTGGTATCCTTTTCCTTTTCAATTTTGCTTCTCTTTTTGATTCTGCTTCGCTGGTACTTTCCTCTTTTGTCAAGTCTTTTTGTTCACTTGAGGATTGTTCCACAACAGTCCGTCCCTTTCTTTTTTCTTTCACTTTTGGCCTTTCTCCGTCGTTCAAACTTTCTTTAGTCCTTTCTTTTATTGGTGAAATACTTAGTCTCCTCTTTGCACCGTGTCCATTTGATGGACCTGCGATCTTTTCTGAGGAAGCTTGAACCTTTTCGTTCTGTTCTGCCTCGTCCCCTCCTTCTGGGGAATCAATCACGTTCTCTTTTTCTTTTTCTATACCGTCTGCTTCTGGGAAAACCCTCCTCTGATCAGGCTCTCCTGCTTTTTCACCTTTTTCGAGCCCTTCGTCACCGTTACTTTCGTCAGGCTCTTTATCACTTTCAGCTGCTTCAGGTTCTTTGTCACCTTCAGCTGCTTCAGGCTCTTTGCTACCCTCAGCTGCTTCAGGTTCTTTGTCACCTTCAGCTGCTTCGTCGCTGTCTGAACTTTCTCCTTGGTCTCCCCCAAGCGAATTGGTCTCTTCGTCCTCAGAGAATATCTCCCTCTCTCCCGTTTCTGCCTGTTCGCTTTCAGTTCGGTTTTGCTCTGTCTCAGCACTCAGCACTGTTTTGTCAGGCACTGGCAGTTTTAGCGCTTCAACTTCCTCATCTGTGGGACACAACACCTTCTTTGTGTGACTGGCGTGAATCCAGTTGGGAACCCCCGCACACTTCACAGCGGTAGTTGTCGTCAGGATCACTTGGAAAGGGCCTTTCCAACGGGGTTCCAGACACGACTTTCTCACGTGCTTCTTTACCACGACCCAGTCACCTGCTCTCAGTGCGTGTCCTGGACCTTGGATCGGTGGCAAGGTGGTCGCTTCCACCTGGTGAGAGAAAGAGCGAACCACGTCAGCCAGACCCTTGCAGTAGTCTAACACCATATCATCTGTAATATTCAAAAGCGCGTTTGCGGGAACTGCAGGAAGTCTCATAGCCCTGCCCATGAGAATTTCGTGCGGAGACAATCCAGTCTTTCTATCAGGGGTGTTTCTCATTGACATTAGCACTAAGGGCAATGCGTCAGGCCATTTCAAATTTGTCGATGCACATATTTTCGCCATTCTTGATTTCAGTGTACCATTCATTTGCTCCACCAGTCCTGAGGCTTCAGGGCGATAGCTACAATGTAGTTTTTGCTCAATGTTCAGCGCTTCGCAAAGTAACTTTATCACCTCGTTATTGAAGTGACTTCCCCTATCTGATTCTAAAGAGATCGGGAATCCGAAACGTGGTATTAACTCTCTCAACAATAGCTTTGCAACTGTAAGGCTGTCATTTCTACGTGTGGGGTATGCCTCAATCCAATGACTAAAAATGCACACAATCACCAACACATACTTCAGACCTCCATGCACAGGCATCTCAATGAAGTCCATCTGCATACGACTAAAAGGCCCGCTTGCCCTACCAATGTGGCTCGCGTTCACAACTGTTCCCTTTCCTGGGTTCATCTGCTGGCAAGTGACACATCGATGGCAAACTGCTTCTGCAGCTTGACGAAATCTGGGGTTAAACCAATCAGTTTTGAACAATCTTATCATGGCATCTCTCCCTAGGTGAGCCTGCCCATGATAGAACCGCGCAAGCTGTGATAAGAGACTGTTTGGCAAAACAAATTTTCCCTCATTTGAAACCCATAACTCGTCTGGTCTCTTTATACATTGTGATTTAATCCAGGAATCTCTTTCATCCTCCCTGACATTATTTTGTAATGCTTTTAATTCATCTATTGTATCTACGACCTTCAAGGCAAATGCTTCAGCTGGTTCTAGTTCTGGCTCACTTATTGAATTCCATTCGTCCCTGAGTAATATACAATTCAAGGCACAAAATCTCGCGACTTGATCCGCATATGCATTTCCCAGAGAAACATAGTCCTGTCCTTTCGTGTGAGCACTGCACTTTACCACTGCAACTTCGGCTGGCACTTGAATGGCGTGTAACAATTCCCTTATCCTCTCCCCGTTCTTCACTGGGGATCCTGAAGAAGTCAGGAAACCTCTCTGTGACCATAGTTGTCCAAAGTCATGCACAATCCCAAACCCGTATTGACTATCAGTGTAAATGGTGACTTTCATCAATGCAGACAGTTGACATGCTCTGGTAAGGGCTACAAGTTCTGCTACTTGTGCAGAATAGACTCCTTGAAGCCATCCCGCTTCCAAGACCCCTGTTACAGTACATACAGCATATCCTGCTTTCAAAATCCCCATCCCGTCTCTTAGACATGAACCATCAACAAAAAGAATTTGGTCATTTTCATCAAGCTTAGTATCCTTAATGTCCGGTCGAGGTTTTGTGCAAAATTCAGTCACCTGAAGGCAGTCATGCTCGACGTCTTCAGCGTTCTCAATTTCGGCATTTTCTCCAGGGAGCAAGGTTGCTGGATTCAACGTAGTGCACCTTCTCAGCTGCACATTCGGTGAGCCCAGAATTATCGTTTCATACCTTGTGAGTCTAGCTCCAGTCATGTGCTGCGTTCGGGAGCGGGTCAAAAGTATCTCAACTGAGTGAGGGACCATGACTGTTACTGGGTGCCCCATCACTATTCCTTCACTCTGAGTGAGGCTGATACCAACTGCTGCTACGGCGCGCAAACACCCTGCGAGTGCTGCTGCGACCGGATCCAAAGTAGCTGAAAAATACGCTACTGGTCTGTTTACGCCACCATGGGCTTGAGTCAAGACAGACAGGGAACATGCATCACGTTCATGACAAAACAATGTGAAAGGCTTTGTGTAGTCAGGCATACCTAAAGCTGGAGCCCTGCACATGCATTCTTTCAGTTCAACAAAAGCATCCATCTCATCTCCCTTCAGCTCAATTTGATCCAAGGCATCCTTCTGGGTCAATTTCAGTAAAGGCTTTGCTAGAGTCGAGAAGTTGGGAATCCACTGGCGACAATAACCCACCATTCCCAAAAACTTCCTCACCTCCCTCCTTGTCTTTGGTGGACTCATTTGAAGTACGCTTGTTATTCTTTCCTTCATTATTCTCCGTGACCCTTTCTCTATCTGGTGACCCAAGTATTTCACTTTCTTCTGACAGAACTGCAATTTGGAAGGAGACACTTTATGTCCATTCCTTCCCAAATGATTCAACAGAGCAATGGTATCGGCTGTGCAGCCGCTTTCTGTCTTTGATGCAACCAGTAAGTCATCAATGTACTGTACTAGGGTTGACTCGAATGGCAATTCTAATGCTTCCAAATCCTTCTTTAGAATCTGATTGAAGATTGACGGTGACTCAGAAAACCCTTGAGGAATTCGACACCAACTGTACACTCTGTCTAGGAATTTGAAACAAAAGAGAAATTGGCTGTCCTCATGAAGAGGCACCGAGAAGAATGCTTGTGACAAATCGATGACTGAGAACCACTCGGCATCGCAAGGGACCTGGAACATTATCACAGCTGGATTCGGTACTACTGGGCAGCATTTGACTATGATGTCATTTATTTTCCTCAAGTCCTGCACGAGTCGGACCTTTCCACTCTGCTTTATTAGTCCCATTATTGGTGAATTACATGGACTGCTTAACACTTCTTTCAGTACTCCCTGTTTTACAAATTCGTCAATAAGTTGGGCAACTTTCATGAGGGTTTCTTGTGCCATGTGGTATTGTGGGGTCTGGGGAAAGATTGCATTGGGCTTTACAGTCACTTTCACTGGTTCCACTCCTTTCATCAATCCCACCTCTTTCCCTGTCATGCCCCACACTTCCTTTCCGACTGTCTCCCGTAATTCGGCTGGAATATCTTCTTCAGTTATCATCGGGAAAAGACAAATCAGAGGATACTCTTCATCTACAGTTTCCATCTCATCCCCCTCTACACTGTCCTCTTCTTCCCCATCACTGCTCGTCTGTATTGTTATTCCTTCGTTCGAACACATGATCGAACAACCCAATTTGCACAATAGGTCTCTCCCTAATAGTGCTATCGGGCTTGAGTCACATAGCACAAACTGATGTACCCCTTGATAGTTACCGATGCTGACTGGTACCGGATCTGTTATTGGGTTCGTCAGATGTCTGTTTGCTACTCCCACCACTTGAACTGTCCTCCCTGAGAGTGGCAAATTTGGTACTTCACTGCTCTTAACAGTTGAACGTGTGGCTCCCGTGTCAACCAAGAACGAGACACGATGACCCATTACTCTTCCCTCTACGTACGGACCCTTTTGATCAACTTCCAAGGATGCTGCAAGCACACAATCTCCTTCTTCTTCTGAGCTTTCACTCTCCCATACATTGTTTATTCCACTCTCACTGTGTAGTGGGAACTGTTGCACGGTGCCATTTGTACTCATTACCTGACCCGAGACCTGTGGAGGAACCATCACATGCTGCTGACTCATTGGTGCCAAAGGTATTTGCATTTGCTGATTAGGTACCATGGGTAACTGCTGTTGCATTGGCTGCATTTGCGTCATCTGCATACGAGGCATCTGCATCTGCTGCGGCTGCATAGGTTGCAATCCCTGCAATTGATTTATGGTCTGAAAATTTGGGTTTGGACCTCTCATTTTCGGTCCCCTCATTGTCTGAAATGCATTGACATCATTGTTTTGCTGACCAACACCTACACCAGCACCTGCACCTTCCTGCACCACCATCGGGCACTCGCGTTTCCAATGACCGACGATTCCGCACACGTGACACGGCATCACCTTCTTCATTGCCTGCACACCCGTCACAACAGTGTTCAAATCCGGACCATTATTCGCAAAACCTCCTCTGCCTCTGGCCTGTGGCTGAAACGCCGTGTTTCCCTGTAACTGCGGCTGCGGTTGCGGTATCTGCTGTTGGAACCCTTGCAACCCTTGCAGACCTTGCAAACCTGTCTGAGCTGCCTTAAGCTGCATCATCATCACCTTCTCTTTCAACTTTTTCTGTTTCACTTCAATTTCGTCGCTACAGTATTTCGCATAGTTCAAGACTTCCTCAATCGGTTTAGACTGCCAGCAAATCAAATGCGACTTTATCATCTGACTTATCTCTGGCCTCAGCCCTTCCACAAATCTAAACACAAAATGGAGCATGTCCTTCGCCTCTATTGTTTCCGTGCCACTGTAGTTCTTAAACGCCTTCAACAACCTCTCATAGTAACTATGAATCGATTGTTTAGCCTCTTGGGCAGTTCGATCAATCTTCTGCCAATCCACATTTTTCGCGGCAACCTTCATCTTCAAATGCTCAATCACCTTATAGTACAAGCTCATCACCATAGGTGATGGTGCACCCGTCTCCCTGTCTCTCTCTGGTTCACTTGTCGGCCAACCTACAGCTCTTTTGCAATCCTCCCACAAATCGGCCGGAACCACAATCTCAAAGAGAGTATTCAGGTCTTCCCAGAGACATTTTGCAAGCTTCACAAACCTGTCAGTCTGCTGATACCATTCAATCGGTTTCTCTCTCAGTTTGGGAAAATCATCCGTAAAAGACTGAATGTCACTTCTGTGCCATGGTACATGTATTAATTTCCCCCCTGCTGTCTCCCTCATTGGTAACATAGTTACTGTATCACTGCTCTGTGGTCTTTTCTCATTGTGCTCTGTAGCGCTGTCCCTCCTCTTTTCCTTTCTCTTTACCCACCTGCTTTCCCACTTGTCTAAACACCTCCACACTTGTGCACTCTGCAACAATTCTCTAAGGTGTGCCTTCATGCCTGCTGACCTCATGTGTTCAAAATCTGTGGTCCCAAAATCCAACCTGTAGCTCCTGCTCAAGTGTTTTGTCTTGTCTATGTCAACCCCGTTTTTTTCAGCTATTTCCTGCAAGCTTTTATGTACCTTGTTCACTTCCTTCGTAATCTTTGGACATAGATACCTCAGCTCCTCTTCCGAGTAGGACTCTAACCTATTCACACCCATAGTCCCTTCCACCAATTCTTGTGCTTCCATGTTTAACCTCATCCTATTCAGATAATCTTCTCCTTTCCCACTGGCTGAGCCCTGGGTGGAATTCAAACTGTTGAACCACTGTGTCAGCTGTTGCGCATTCACCCCCATCAGTGTAGCGTTCACATCGACTGCCATTGATGGTTGCGGCAACTTTTCAGTGTTCGATGTTAGAGGTATTATCAGGGGGGGGCTCGACCTCACCAGTGTTGACTGAGCACACATGGGACTAAACTCCATCAAGGACCCAGATCCATTTGGCTGAGCCGCTATCGGAGTTATCCCTGGAGTGTTTTCTATGCACCTCCTTTCTGTCCCATTCTGCAGCATTGATCCCTGACCGCTCAGACCTAAGTTAGGCTGACTATACAAAGGTACCGGTGGACCTACAGTAATGGGTAGTGATATCGCATCTGGGTTTTGTCCATTTCCCATGTTCTGAGGCATGTTCATTCCCACACCATGGGTCATCATTGCCGGCATGCCCATCTGACTCCCCGTCATTTGAGCATGTGCGTTTCCCCCCTGCATCTGCTTTTGCGGCATCAAAAACTGAGTTGATTCAGCTTGTGCCAATGTCTGGTTGTGACCATTCTGTACTCCCCTTACAGTTTGTTCTAGAATCATTCCTCCACTGTTGTCACTGCTGTAGTACCCTGGCATCTGCGGCTCATAATTTTCTGCTGGTTTCAACATGGGCACATCTGGATATATTCTCCTAACCTGCGGTATCTGCGGGGTGAACAATAAACTCGGGTCCTTAGATCCCGATGACGCTCCTGAACTCTGGGTTTCACTGTTCCGTACCGGTGCCGGAGGGGCAGAACTGGTACTTGGACCTTGTCCATTCTCCGCATAAGATGGTGGACGGTCGTTCAGCAATTGCATTATTAACTCCTCATCCTCTAACTCCTCTTCTCTTCTCAACTTTTCCTCGTCCTCTCTATCCTTGGAACACTTCCTGTCTGTCTTACAGGTAGCTTTCTTACCTTCCTCCCCTTCTTCCTTAGTAATTGCGGGAAACAATTTTATCCCCTGCAATACATCTGACCTCCACACCTTCTGTGCATTATCCCACCTAGCATCCGCTAGTGTCTTTTCTACCTTTCTCATCCTGGTCTCAAACTTCTTCTGCTGTTGCTGTCTGGCCATTAGTTCCCAAATCGCTAGAGCCTCAAACTGGGCTGGCCTTGGAGGCACCTTCATGTCGTACATCGTGAATCTCAAATTCTCTAGGATCCTTATATTGAATGTCCCATGTATCGGGAACGCTACGCTCCCATGTTTCTCTGTCAGTTTGTGCCATTGCTTTAGCCAAAGACACGGAGCTACCCCCTTCTCTTCCATTACAATGTAAGCTGGTGTGCCCTCGGGCGGCGTCTCCTCTCCTACGCTCGCTTTAATGTAAGACTCCCCCTTCATCGCACTCCTAAATGCTTTAAAGAATTTCATTTTCTCGTCTTTTATTTCACAAAGTTTGTAATCAATAGGTGACTTTAATTCCCGGAATACTCTTCGCTTGCCTTTCCCCTTCCAATCGAGTCCCACGGACTGAGTCCAATCCATGCGCGACCCTTCTCTGCAACCAACCTATCCCAGCGCGGCTCCTAGTGACGTCACACTCACACACACTGCGGCTGACAAAGCCTCGCGGCTAGTCTTGCTTCACTCAGCTCCTCTCGTAACAACTTCTTGCATGTATCGCGAGCTACCAAAAACTAAAACAGATCTGTCGGTTTACTACAGGAAGGGTAACACAATCGCTTCAGGACCTTAGGGATTTTTCACTAGCCTCGGCAGTTATTCCATCTTTCTCGGTCCCCACGTTCGCAAGCAAATCTGACCCGCAGACTCTGCTCTCAACTTGTCAGTGATCTATTCTAGTGCACTTAGAATTTTGTCAAAGCCCGAAGTCGAAGTTTCTTTCACTCCCTAACACACGTACCAACTCGTTGACCACGCCCGATCAACCTACTAAACCGCCCAGACCACAACATAAAACAACATACTCCGGAGTCTCTTGACCTCGCAGGGCCCGTCTCAACAACAACAACCACGTGGACCTTTTTATGCACAAAGCGCCACACGCACATGAAGTTCGACGACTTCCCTACTCTCACACTCGGAGTCGCACCTCCGCTATTTCTATGAAGTTCGACGACTTCTCTACTTCTACACTCGGAGTGGCACCTCCGCTATCTTCTAAAAGAAAAATCCTTGCAACCTTTTCACACACCCTGCGGCAATAAGCTGTGCAAGCGCAAAACCCTAACTTCACTCATACCATCACTAGTACCGCCAACGCCGAATCCACACCTCCATTCTCTCCATTCGCAAGCTCCGAGATCCCGGGAAAGTCGCGGTGGACCTAGCCCATCATCATTCTGTCAATCTATTTTATCCAAGAAAAATCTAATTCAACTTCTCGAGTGGGGTCTCAAAATGCGTAACCGTTAATTCAACACCATGTACTTTAAGAGTACAGGGTCCCAAAAGACGAAACCGTCCTCTGCTACCATCTACTGATAGAGCGGTCCGTACTAATAATTTTACCTGTGTTCGGACGCTCTTTAGGCCGATGAATCTTTTGACTAAGTGGGACTCTCTGTACTCTATATCGGTCAACTTCCTTTAATCAATAATTAATAACGAACATAAGCAATACCTTGATCAACATAACACTTGACAATTAATCCAGAATACATTTCGGCGAACCCTGACCTTCCAGTCAGGAATAACCACACCAGTTTATTCAAAGTTAGTGAATTTTATTTCCCTATATTAACAAAGCTAGCACAATATAGATGTGTCTCAACACCAAATGATAAACATATATGGACATTAATACCTGTCCATAACGGCGAAACAGGTGCAATCTATGTAGCATTTGAATCACAAGGCATTCGATAATAGCAATGCAAATCACTAATACGATAATCTGTAACGAACTAATTGCATACATTTAGTCAGCATAACAAGATCTCAAATTGCATCGTGCGACATATGGAATCCTCGTCTAACCTCAAATTAGCATCGGCATGTGGGACTTCATGCAAAAACAATTTAGCAACATTAATTTAGAAAAACTCCTAACTAGGGCTCTTATCAAAATCAGCAGTTGGTTACCTAAAGGAAACACAATGCAATTTTACAATTTCCTTTCATATTTACCAATTACGATCAGCAATCAAGGAAGTCTTCGTCTCACAGGTACCGTTTCTCGATCAGCATGGGACGGGGCAAAAGGGGCAGGGGTGGACGGGGCAATTGCCTCACGGCGGCAAGGTAAAACTACTACTTCATGCAAGGGATTAAATCAAAGTTAAAGTCTCTAGGGCAAGAATCATCTAAAGTCTCTTTCTCTCGATTAGAGAAAGAATCAAAGTCTCTTTCAAAATGGCGTCGCAGCAAAGTGGGCCATAACAGCTGCAAAGTCTACAAAATGGCGGGATGTCCAATAATGGCTGCTTTCCTCTCGTGCACCTGGGTTTTATAGACAACAGTTCAAATCCAGTAGGGTCTTCCATTGGAGGGTTCATAGGTTAGCTTCAAATTGTCCAATCAAAAACGACAGTTCTCAAGCTTTTACTTAAGCATACATTATCCTTGGAGATGGGTACGCAAGTTGCAACATTTTATACCAATTAACTCACTTTCAGAGCTTCCATTGTCCGCACCTGCAGATCGACCTTGGAGTAAAGAGAAAATATGCCAGGCTGGCACGAAACCTTAAGATAAGCATGTGAACGGTCTCAGTGGAAAAGTACAGCTTCAAGCAAAAGTACACGTTTAATAGCACATTGGAAAATACGAGCATCTAAACCGTGAGACCAGGCCACTAGGCCGAAGCCTGCACTAAAGTAATGCTAAGCTAAAACATTTCAAACAAGCAAATCATAGCACACGTTTACGATTATGTCGGATTGGTGCAATTCTAATACACCACGTTATATAAAGCACGCTTATAAATGTTGGCAAACTACTCTGAGGGCACATTTTGTCCCCGTACAATCTTTATTAGTTCGGTTAAAGTCACACATGATTATTTCACACTACGTTTACGTGTTAATACATGTAAAACCTTCATTTTCTGCTTCATCAATAGTCAGGGGTCACATCTTACTTCAGTGAAACATGCATCCAGATATTATTTGGTCTCTATCTTATAGTCCTGCACCACGTCCCTCTAACGTGTTTACCAATTTATAAACCCACAATGCAAGTGTTGATTTTATTTGCCACCTGTCAGCCCTGACCCAATGAATAATTTGATTCAAGATCAATACAGCTTCATTCTTCGTAAAATGACTATTTAACAGGGTCAAAGACTTCTTATTGTGAAGAAATATTGACAGTATAAACATGTTTCAAATTTATAAATGCTAGATTTTAAAAAAATTCGGCATTCTAAACTGTGCTCAATTATTGCGTGGCATCTAGTAGACTCTTGTTTTACTCTTAATGTATTTTATCTCCTAACAATGCCAAGATTTATCTAATTTGTTTACTGGTTCTTTCTGTCCCACCCATCTAGAGTCTGGGGTCCATTGGTACGATTTGGAAGGTTAGATAGAATATGCCTTGCAGTTTGTCTTTTTCCAGTACTCCGAAATTTCAAAATAGCACTGCAGAAAATGTGAAATTCTGTTTAGGAAATAACGAGCAATGTCACAGTTAAACATACATCTGCACAAGCAATATACCACATTGTCAGGTTTTTGGCAAGGCTGGATGAAGAACAAATCATAACTGCTTAAAATACAACTCATGACCTTTCGGAGCGCAAAGATCTCATTAATCCAACGAGAATCTCTTATGCTCTCGCTTTTTCACAATTCTGCAGTCTGAGATCTTATTACATTTAACCATTTAACAAGTCTTTAAATGTAAGATAGCCTTGGAAAATCAGATTCTCAATATGCTATGCCTTATTCTTAATACTAATGTTCACCTCATCCTCTAGTGAAACAGTAAAAGAAAGTTAGTCTTTTTAGGATGTTGTCAATGAATATGCATGAAAAATATTTTAAAATGTCAAACCCCAATTAAGATTCTTAGCATTCTAGTTGGTTTTTCTGACACCTCAAATGTTTTTCGGTATTCAGTGTTTCCATGAGCCAAGTATATTTCACACCTGGAACTATAACTTTTTCAGACATACTCTGTTTAATGTTGTAGTTGTCTCAAAGTTAGATACTTGAAATCTCCTTTGGGAATTTTTCTGCTAATCCACCTTGTTTATATTTTTGTTGATACTCATAGATGCATGTCTTTCGCCAATATTTTCAGATAAACCTATTTACATTGGTAAAGCTATTTGAGTTTCATTCTTTCTATGAGGCCTCTCCAAATTTTAGTAAGCAGTGAAAAGACTTGCCTCACACTCCTACTGGATTGGTTGAGGCTTATGCATCTTCCTTTGCTGTTAAAGCATGTATGGTTGGGGGTGGCAGGCGTTTTAATGTTGAGGTACGCACAATCATAATCCCCTCTGGCAAGGGGAGACACTTATTTTGTAGTGACTTTCTCTGATGAATTGTGCTTTTTGTGAAAAGATGTCCAAGCCTGCCAAATAGGGTTTGATTGAGTCAGTGACTTCCCATATTACTTTCCTGATGGATGGTTGTGAAATGCAAATTGTGTATCCAGTAATGTACCAGTGTCATCATAAGGATTTTTGGAGCCCCTTGCAAGATATATTTTAGGCCAATGTACAGAAAAAAAAAACATTTACTACCCTTTTCCTGCTAGTTCAAGCCCACGTGATGCTAAACAATACAAAATTATATTTTAAAGCTTAAGTGTCCAACAAAAAAAGTTGAAATATGTCTGTTCAGGGACTCCAAAAAGCCTTAAGATGACAACGTGTACGTGACAGAGTCAGAGGTAGAGGAAGGTAGAAAGCAAGAGCAGTTTAGAATGCAAACAGCAGAGATAGAAAAGAAAGAAAACTCCATTGCCCACTTTGCCAATGCCTTAAAATGTCTCTGTGATATCGTGGAAAAAAGCCGGTTTCAAAGTATGTAAGAGCACAAAGGGTTCAATTCGCAATTTCATGAGTGCAAAACCGCTTTTGTAATTCACAATATCAGACGTTTTCATGTGAGTAAATACATCTCCTGTGGCTGGAAAGTCGGCATTCATGGGTGGGAATGCACTGGACGTTTGTGAAAGCTATCAAACGTACACATTTGTGGAATCCACTAACCATTCTCTGACTCCTTTCCACCCTGGAATTGTTTGGTGAAATCTCTTTCCAGGGTGGCAGGGGAGAAGGAGCACTCCCCAAACATGGTGGACGGTAGGCGAAGGAGTTTGTTCACAGGCAAATCGTTTTACCCGTTCGAAAAAAAGCTGAAAACTGTATTTGCTGCTTTTACTTTTTGTACTATATTACAGAAGTTTGCATTGAAACCAATAACTATCGCAGCTTTCCAGTAATTCTTCTGTACATTTTTGTGATTGCCTGAAAGGTGTAAGAACGCACCCAATGCCAGGTGGTAAACCTACAAATGCAGATATATGATTATTTTTTAAGAATCAGACCCACTGTTTTTTTCTTTCAGCAAACGTGGCCTTGCATGCGTCATTTTTTAACCTAGAGTTGTGTTACATTTTGTGTTGTGGGTTGTTTTTTAAATTAGGTGGAATGTTTGTAGACTTTTCCAGTAAATTTGATCTTGTAGCCTTCTCGTTGGCTGGAGTCACATTTTTCTGATTTCACAGAGAACCATGTGTCCTAATTCTGATTGTATTTTCGTATCAAGACGCTACTTTTAGAGGGTCACAGTTCTATTATATGCAACACATCTGTGTTTGAGTTGGTTGGGTGTACTGTGCTTTCTTTCAAATGTATGTATGTACTGAGTGCACAAGACTGTAACATATTATACTGTGGTTGCATTGTTACATCTAATTTTATTCTAATGGCATGTTTTTTTACGTTCACTAGTTTGTCAGGTTACAGTTTTCTCTTCTCCATGAAGCCCTTTTAATGCCCCGTATGCCCACACTCAGAAGACCTAGGAAGGAAAAGTGTGGGTCGACCCATCTCACTAAAATGTTCCTGTCTTAGGAAGGCCTAACAGAATTGTCTAGTTATTAAGTTGATGAAAAACTACATGATTTCTATTGTCAGTATCGTCTCCTGGCCAACCAATAAACAAGAACATGCTTTGCCAAACAGGAGTAGATGTCTTCAGGTGTGCAGAATAGGTTGATGCACTGTGTATGCCTTTGGATATAGAAGTGTTTTCCAAAGAAATATTGAGTTACGACCTACACAGAATCGGTCAAAACGAATGTTAGAAGTCATGGTTATGTGTTGGTAAATATCAGAATCCTTCTGCACATCTACACGTATCTGTAATCCCAAACTCAGAAGAAAAGTATCTGGGTCCATATGCCTTCTTTGTCTTTTTACGTATGAGCTTTTACAGGGTGGGCAGCTTCATGGCGGTTCAGTGCTAAATACATAAGAACCACATCTTCCTGTTTGTTCCTGCCTGGCTATCAGGTTCATCTCCAGTGCTACGTTTTCCTGACAGGTAGCGTTGGAAAGTAAAATGATGTTTTAGTGTGCTTTAATGCAATGGATAGAATGTATATGTGCAATGATATCTTTCTTCAGTTTCTACTCTGTGACCGAGGCATAAAGTACATGGGTTCATCTGCCTCAGTAATATTTAACAGCATGAAAGGAGCCTGAAAGAAGTGTTAGCTTTATGTAAGTTAATGCAAAAGCATAGGATCCACATCATTGTGAGTTTCAGGCTAGCACACCAGGAGCTACAGAGTCGACAACTCTCAGCTATTTATTTTAGATGATACATAATACAATATATATTTTAAATGATATTTGGGATGCCCCTTGTAGCCCAAGGATAGTTTGAGGCTACAGCTCAGACTACTACTACAAAGCAAGCAGGAATCTATGTATGTATTCAATGTATTTTCACAGGTCTGAAGGTTTGTGGGGCGGTTGTACTCCCTAATCCACCCACTTCCTAATCCAGCCCAATTTATTCTACACCACCCACCCCCTCCATTCCAATCCAATCCAATCCAATCCAACCCAATCCAATCTACCACACTTCACCCCACTCCATTCCAACCCACCACAGTCCACCCTAATCCAATCCACCCGCACCAATCCAATCCACACCACACCACACCACTCCAATCCAATTCACCCCACTCAAATCCACACCACTCCAGTCCAATCCACCACACCCCAATCCAGCCCACTCTAATCTAATCCACCCCACTCCAATTCAACCCACCCCATTACAATCCAACCTACCCCATTCCAACCCAACCAGCCACACTACAAACCAGTCCACTTCAATCCAGTCCACTCCAATCCACCCCACTCCAATCCACTACACTCCAATCCAGTTCAAACCACCCCACTTCAATCCAGTTCACCCCACTCAAATCCAGACACTCCAATGCAACCCCCTCCACCCCTTTTCATTCCAATCAACACCACTCCAGTTCACCTCACTCAACCCAATACACCTGACTCCACTCAATCCACCCACCCCACTCCAATCCATCCCACCCCAGTCCACATCAATCCAATCCACCCATTCCAATTTACGCCAATCCAATCCATCCCACTCCAATCAGTCCAAACCACGCCACTCCACCCCACAACAATCTAATGCACCCAACATCAATCCAATCCACCCCACTCCAATCCACCTTAATACACTCCACTGCAATCCAATCCATCCCACTCCAATCCACACCTCTCCAATCCAGCCCACACCACCAAACTCCATACACCGACTCCAATCTAATCAACCCCACTTCAATACACCCACTCCAATCCAACCCATCCCATCTCAACCCAACCTACCCCATTCCAATTAAGCCCTTCCCACTGCAATCCAATCCACTCCAATCCACCACACTCTAATCCAATTCACCTCACTCTTCTTTACTCCAATACACCCCACTCCAATCCATCAACTCCAATTCACTCCACCCCATTCAAATCCAATCCTCCCCACTCTAATCCAATCCACCCCACTCAACCCAATCCACCCCACTCCAATTCAATCCATCCCAAGCCAGTCTACACCAATCCATCCCACACACCTCAATTTACCACTGCACTTGTCAATCCAAACCACCACAATCTACCACACACCAATCCAATCCACCGACACCAATCCAATCCACCCCACTCCAATAAATCTAAACCACCCCAATCCACCCAACACCAATTCAATCCACCCAGCACCAGTCAAATCCACTCCACTTCAATTCAGCTTAATCCACTCCACTATAATCCAGTCCACCCCACTGCAATCCAATCCACTCCACAACAATCTAATTCACCCAATCCAATCTACCTCAATCCACCCGACCCCAGTCCAATCCACCCACTCCAATCATTTCAGCCCACTCCAATCTAATCCACTCCTAATTTATCCAATCCACCCCAATCAAATTCACCCCACTGAAGTCCACTCTACTCCAGATATCCATCCCACTCCAAGTCCAATCTGCCCACTCCAATCCAATCCACTCCAAAACAACCCACCCAATCCAATCTGCCCCACCCCAGCCCACTCTAATCCAATTCACCCAATCCAATTCACCACTCTCCACACCAATCCAAACCATTCCAATCCACCTCAATGAAATCCACCCCACCCCACTCCAATCTAATCCACCCCACACCACTCCAATTCACCCATCCAATGCACCCCACTCAAATGCAGTCCACCACACTTCACCTCAATCCACCCCACTCCAGTCCAATACACCCCACTTCAATCTAATCCACCCCACACCACTCCAATTCACCCATCCAATGCACCCCACTCCAATGCAGTCCACCACACTTCACCTCAATCCACCCCACTCCAGTCCAATACACCCCACTTCAATCTAATCCACCACATACCAATCTAATCCAGCCCTCTCCAATATAATTCACTCCACTCCAATCCATCCACTCCAATCCACTCTGCTCCACTCCACCCCACCCCATCCCAATCCAACCCACCTCATTACAATCCAAACCACCCCACTCTAATTCAATCCACCCCACTCAACCCAATCCACCCCATTCCTCTTCAATCCATCCCACTCCAGCCCCCACCTACCCAGCCTACACACCCCAGTTTACCCCACTCAATTCAGTTCACCCCATGCCAGTCAATTCAAACCACCCCTTTCCACCCCACACCAATCCAGTCCACTCAACACCATTCCAATCCATCCCACTCCATTCAATCCAAACCACCCACACCAATCAAATCCACCTAACACCAACCCACCCCACTCCAAAACAGTCCACTCCTCTCCACCCCAATCCACCCCATCCTATCCAAACCACCCCAATCAAATCCACCCTACTCCAATGCACCCGACTCCAAAAATCCACCCCAATCAAATGCACCCTCCTCCAATGCACCTCACTCCAAAAATCCACCCTATTCCATGTCCAATCTGCTCTCTCTAATCCAGTCCAGTCCACTCCAAAACACCCACTCAAACCTATATAATCCAACCCAAACCAATCCAGTTCAGTCCAATCCAGACCAATCCACCCCACTCCATTCCAATCCTCCCCACCCAAGTCAATCCACATACCCGTCAAATCCACCCCACTCCAATCCAATCCATCCCAATCCATCCCACTCCAATCCAATCCACCCCACACAATCTAATTCATTCAATCTAATCCACCCCAGTCCAACCCATATCGCCCCAACCCACCCCACTAAAATCCAATCTACTCCATTCCACTCCAAAAATCCACCCCACTCCAAGTCCAATCTGCCCCACTCCAATCCAATCTAGTACAATTCAATCCACTCCAAAACACCCCAGCCAATCCAATCTAATCCACCCCACTCCAATCAAAACCTTCCCACCTAATCCAATCCACATACCCCATCCAATCTACTCCACACTAATCCAATCCACACCAATTCACCCCACTCCTCCAATCCAATCGACCCACTCCAATCCAATTCAGCCAATCCAATCCACCCCACTCCAATCCAATCCACCCCACTCCACTTCACTCCAGTCCATTCTGCCCTACTCCAATCTAATCCACCCCACTCCAATATAATCCACCTCAATTAAATCCACCACACTCCAATCCACCTCACTTCAAAAATCCACCCCACTCCAAGTCCAGTATGCCCACTCCAATCCAGTTCAGTCCAATACACTCCAAAATACCCCACCAAATCTAGTCCTCCCCACTCCAGTCCAATCCACCCCACTCCACCCCACTCCAACCCCACAACAGTCAATCCACCCCACTCCAATCTAATCCATCCTACTCCAATCTAATCCACCGCCCTCCATTTAATCCACCCCAATCCAATCCATCCACTCCAATCCAATCCATCCCACTGCAATCCAATCCACCCAGCTCAAATCCAATCCACCCCACTCCAATCCATCCACTCCAATCCACTCCACCCCATTCCAATCCAATTCATCCCATTCCAATCCAATCAATCCACTTTAATTCAATCCACTGCACTCAACCCAATCCACCCTTCCCCACTCCAATCCATCCTATGCCAGACCACACCAATCCAGCTCACACACCCCAAAATACCCTTTGTAATCAAATCCACCCCACTCCAGTCAATCCAAACAACCCTACTCCACTCCACACCAATACAATCCACCCAACACCAATCCACTTCACCCCAGTCCAATCAATCCACACCACCCCATGCTATCCCACACCAATCTAATCCACCCAACACCAATCCACTCACCCCACTCCAATCTACCTTCATCCACTCCACTACAGTCCAGTCCACCCTACTGCAATCAAATCCACCCAGCAGTCCAATTCACCCAATCCAATTGACCTCACTCCACAACAATCCACCCCATTCCACCCCAATCCACCGTATCCTATCCAATCCACCCAAATAAAATCCAGCTCACTCCAATGCACCCCACTCTAAAAACCCACCCTGCTCCAATCCAATCTGCCCTCTCCACTCCAATCCAGTCCAATGCAATCTAGTTCAAAGCACCTCACCCAATCCAATCCAATCCACCCTACTGTAATCCAATCCTCCCCACCCAATCCAATCCACAAACCCCAATCCACCCCACTCTAATCAAATCCACCCATCTCAATACAGTCCACTGCACCCCAGTCCAATCCAATCCACTCCACACCAATCCAGTTCACCCAATCCAATCCAACCCTCCAATCCAATCCACCCTACTCCACCCCAATCCACCCCACTCTAGTCTAATCTACCCCATTCCAATCTAATCCACCACACATCAATCTAATCTACCGACTCCATTCTAATCCAAACCCTTTCCTACCCAATCCACCCAATTAAATCCACCCACTCCAATCCACCCCACTTCACAAATCCACCCCACTACAAATCCAATCTGCCCCACTTCAATCCAATCCAGTACAATTCAAAACACCCTACCCAATTCAATCCACCCACCCAACCCAATCCACCCAGGCCACCCCAATCTGCCTCACTCCAATTCAATCCAACCCACCCCATTCCAATCCACACCACCCTACTCTAATCCAATCCGCTGCCCTCCAATCCAATCCATCCTACTCCAATCCAATCTACCCGACTTCAAACCAATCCAGCCACTCCACCCAATCCAATCCACTCCAATTTACACCACTTCAGTCCAATCCATCCCACTCCAATCCACTCCACCCTAAACTAATCAACTCCAATCCTATCCATCCCACTCCAATTCACCCCACTCCAATCCACCCCGCGCCAACCCGGTCCACCGCACTCTAATGCACCCCATTCCAATCCAATCCATCCAAACTCCACTCCATTCCAATCCACTCCACTCCTCTCCAATCCAATCCACCCGCTCTAATTTCATCTTCTCCACTCCAACTCAATCCAGTCCACCCCACTCCACTCCAATCCAATCCAGTCCAATCCAACCAACTCCAATGCAATCCAGTCTACTCCAATCTGTCCACACCTTCCATCTAATCTAATCCATTCCAGCCCACTCAAAACCAACCCACCCTACTCCAGTTCCACCCGACACCTGTCCAATCCAACCCACTCCACTCCAGTTTTCCCCCTCTACTCCAATTCACCACACTCCAGACCAATCCACCCCACCCCAAGCCACCCTCCCCAATCCAATCTAATCCACTCCAATCCAATCCACCTCACTCCAATCAACCCTACTCAAATTCAATCGACCCAATCCAATCCACCACACTCCAATCAATCACTGCACAATTAACCAATCCACCTCACTCCTATCCAATCTGCCCTACTCCCCCCAATCCATACCACTCCAATCCTCCACACTCAAGTCCAACCCACCCCACCACACTCTAATTCAATCCACCCCACTCCAATAAAATCCACCCCAACCAAATAAAATACACCCCCGTCAATCCAGTCCACTCCACTCCAGTTCAATCTACCCAACTGCACCCAAACCATCCAATCCACCCCACTCCAATCCAACCCAATCCCACCTCACTCCAACCCAATCCACCCCACTCCAATCTAATCCACTCCACTCCAGTTTAATCCAGCATACTCCAGTCTACTCCACCCCACTCCAATTTAATCCACCTCACCCCCATCAATCCACCGCACTCCCACCAATCCCTCTCCAATCCAATCAAATCTAAACCAATCAAAATCCAAAGCAGTCCAATCTAATCCATCCCACTCCAGTCCAATCTAATCCATGACAATCCAACAATCCACTCCATTCCAATCCAGTCCACCCCAGTCCAATCACTCCAATTCAATCCACCCTACTTCACTCCACCCCACTCCAATCCACCCCATTCCAATCAAATACGCTGCAATCTCATCCACCCCTATTCAGCCCACTCCACTCAAATCAAATCCACCACACTTTACTCCAGTCCACCCCACTCTACTACAATCCACTCCACTCTACTACACTCCATACCACTCCACTCATTCAACCCAGCTCGACTCAATCAATCCCACTCTTTCCCACTCCAATCCACCCCACTGTACCCCAATCCAATCCACCCCACTCTAATCTATCACACTACCTCAATCCACTCCAACCCATGCCACCCTATTTTACCCCACTCTACAACTCTGAACCACTGGACTCGACCCCCCTACTTCACTCTAAGATGCTCTACTCCAGCAAATCCACTGTACAACATGCTACTCCCCCTACTCTATTCTACGATGCTCCACATCACTAACTTTTAGCCATGCTCAACAGCAGCTACATTGGTGTACAAAATAGCTAAAACACATTTCCAAAGCCAATAGCTCTTGCATAGTTGAGACCTGTTGGCTTTGCCAATGCTTGTTTTCTGCCTGTTTGTGGACCTTTTTATGGTCTGGAGGGCTGGTGCTTACTGTTGGTTTTTCTGATAAAACTACAAACATTGCCTGGAGCAGCACATATGCCTGCAGTTTCCGATACCTTGCAAAATACACATATCCGTAAACCTTTATGAGCTCAAAGCTACCCAGATTTTCCAAACTGAGACCCTGTTTAGCTATCTGACTCGTTAACCGATCGAGCCCATTATTTGGGCGCCCAAGCTTATTTTCTGTCCCAGTCCGACCCTGTGTGCAGGTGAAGTATATAAATAAATAATACTACATGCATGCTTGGGGTCCCTGCACTCTGGAGGCAAAGGAGTACAATGAAGGATGTATGTTACCACATACGTAGTTGCATGCCATAGCGGCAGAAATGGGATGTCACTTTTCTATGGATTATGAACTATCTCAAAAGAAGATCTTTCTGTTCTTCCTCGCTACCATAGTGGTGATCGTAAGATTGATATTTTGTTACCACTAACCCTTCAGTACAAGGATAACTATATTGTATAGGTGTACATCCAGCATCTAAAACGTCAACCTGCTCAAGTAGACAGATGAGCCACCGACCACTAAAAGTCTATCTATCAAAAACAAAATGATTTTTCTCTGCGTATCATTACTATCTGGTCACATATATATTTGTCTACCTATGTACCTTATCATTGCAAATCTCACCACACACATACAAGGCCATTTTGTCATAATTCACTGTCCGCACTACAGTTTGTTCTGACAAAAAACATAGAACAATATTTAACAGACGGTCTCAGATCACCTTGTTTAATTCATACGATATCACTGATTCACTTAAACAGTTGCTTGATTTTTTAAATAATTGAATGGCCTATGGTGCATTGGTAATACCTCCAGGATAGTTACTGAAAACACATAAATATTTGAACGACCGTTCTTCGTACCATTTATTATTAGTAAAACACAGGAAATAGAATAATGACAGCTTTAGGACCTAAAACATGATGAAATGATGCAAGAAAGAAGATTTCATTTGTGTGTTCGTACTACAATCAAGATACCTTTGTAGTCCACTTAGCAATATTTATGTACATATTTTGAACCAATCTGTGTAGCTAATAATGGTATAGCCCACTCAAGTGTGCGTGTGTGGGGAGGGGAGGCGAGGGATGGGGGTGTTGCGTCCAAGATGGAGGAAAAGGATGTCATTAATTCAATCTTTGTCATTATTGCAGTTCTTGTCGAAAATCTGTGTGTGTGTGTGTGTGTGTGTAAGTCAAACATTTGTTGCACTCATATTCCGACACAGCTCACATTTGAGCAGTAAATTCAATTTCTATTTTCTTTTCTGCATAGGGTACATTTTATACATTTATAATGTGGGCACCAGCGCACTTGTTCAAACATTTGGGAGAAAGGTCTACTTTCAGGAATTGGCCTCTATGATGCCCTCCTTTGTCTGAGGGCCAAACGCACAGAGAAGTTCATTGTAGCAATATATAAAACAACGTTAATGGCATGTTAAGAAATAGGTCTGGGGTTACTTTTGTTCTCATTCAGAGTGGACCTGGGCAGGCAGTTCAGGATGAACCATTCCTATTAGCACCCAAGCCTCATTTGCATAAATCTGTCCCGTGACTTATCTATCATAGTGAGCAAAAAAACGACTGCATTATTGCCAGAGTAATTACCAGTAGCTGAGATTAATTTAAGCATTTCACACATCAGCTTCTTGTTTTTTTCACATCAATGATAAGACACGTAATCAAGCTGCATTTATGTTAAAATGAAAATTGGTGGCAAGAAGCTTACAGATCAAGGCGAATGGTGACTAGCAAAGGCACCAAATCAACAAGTGAAATATGTATTTTTTTTTAATAAATATGGTTAACCAGTTTTACTGTGACCTGCTGTCCTTTTTCCATCTAACCATTTTTTGTTTGCAACCAGCTCTTTACACAAAAGTGTTACTTCACATTTTTTTTAACATGGGCCCTTCAATCCATCCGATTGCCTACCTCCATTTCTGTTGAGCAATAATTCTTGAGGCTGTCTTTGGCTAGTAGAAGCATTGTACAAGAAAACATCATGAGAACACTTAGAGATCTGCTCATTACAGGACACTTCGGACCAGATTTACAAGGCCCTAGCGCCACTGGAGCGAATAATTTAATTCTCATTTTTGCTTTTTCCAAGTGTGTGGCATTCTGCAGCACACACATTAAGAGCAAAAGGCCAAGAATGACTATTTATGTGCAGGAAGGTGTCCCTTCCTGCACATAAACAGTCATTCAAAAATGACGATTTGCCACTTCTATGTGTGCTGCATTCAGTTTTGCCATGAAATGTGTGATCTCCAGAATGCCTACACAGCTTATTTAGGTGTATGGGTATAGTGTTGTAACAGAAAAGTGACTTTAGTAAGTGCTCGAAGCCTGCCTGCATTGCTTCCATAAAATTGAATGATTGTCAAGGAGCTAATGCCTGCTAACTAGAAATATGGATCTGCTGTAGCTGTACTCATGCAAATAGCAGCTGGCCAAATCAAATAGAAGACATTGAAAGACTGGAAGCCATGCACACCTGGCATGTGCTTTCAAGGAAGATTTATTTAAACTTAACACAGTTTTCACGCAAGCTCAGATCTCTTGACTTGATTCCTACGTGATCAGCTCTTTAATCTCTCTAAACCTGGGTAGCCTAGTCTGAGAGAGGAGCTTTTGACAGGGCAATGATTCATTGGCAACATTAGTGGCATTTTCTTCTGTGCCTCCATATCTTGTTTGTCCTCTGTCAGTTTTACTGAAACTTCCCTTTCCATACTGTGATGACTTTGTTGACAAAGATACACATTTTATGGCTACATGTCCCTAAGGTCGGCAGAGGATTGGCCTTCTGGTTATGAACACACAGAGTAATATGAAATGTAGGTACATGATAAATACGTAAAGGGGCCTTGGGCCTCATTAGCCCATCACGGTCCCTGCTGCATGTCATAAATGCACGGCATAGATGCTCAAAATCCGAACTTCCCCTCACTCTCTTGTTAAAGAGAGGGGAATAAGACCTATAAAGCTGTACATTTACTCATGTAGGGTCTTACCTACATTTGAAGTACATTTATGTTTTCTGAATTCTAGGGGTACTCCTTCGACACTGCAGCTCTTGCTGCTTTTCACAACTAGTTCGGAATCTTTTGGGGGACTTCAAGTTACTCTTATGTGAATACATTGCCAGTGCATAAGTGTAGCTGGGGCACATTTGCATATCCTTTAATAATCCTAAATGCACCTGAAGTAGAGGGCACTTGCCAATTAGCATTTTGTTCCTCTTCTATTTGTCCACAGGGAAAATATTTTCAGTTTGCAATGGCACCATAGGCAGAGGGTTTGAGGAACACACTGCACCCCAGTTATGCTGCCCAGCCCTAGAACTGAGGCCCCATTTTCCTTGCATTAGAACCCAAGGTATCCACGCTAAGTCACTGTGCTCACATGCAGCCGTACAACATACCGGTGTAAATTTATGTGTGAGCTAATCCGTTACAAGTGTTCATTCAACGTTTGTGAATGCATAATGTGAGTTTACAAAATGTGTTTTTACACTGCAAAACTGAAGTATTTTCCCAAAAGCAAATATCTTTGCCAGTAAGTTTCAGGGCATGTCCAAGAGGACTCAAGGGCAATCGGATGCAGTTTTCAAATCAAATCAAATCATTAACATTTATAAAGCGCGCTACTCACCCGTGCGGGTCTCAAGGCGCTAGGGGAAAAGGGGGGGTTACTGCTGCTCGAATAGCCAGGTCTTCAGTAGTCTCCGGAAAGTGGAGTGGTCCTGGGTGGTCCTGAGGCTGGTGGGGAGGGAGTTCCAGGTCTTGGCCGCCAGGAAGGAAAAAGATCTCCCACCCGCCGTGGAGCGGCGGATGCGAGGGACGGCAGCGAGTGCGAGAACAGAGGAACGGAGGAGGCGGGTGGGGACGTAGAAGCTGAGGCGTCGGTTGAGGTATTCCAGTCCTTTGTTGTGGAGGGCTTTGTGTGCGTGGGTGAGAAGTCGAAAGGTGATCCTTTTGCTGACTGGGAGCCAATGCAGGTGTCTCAGGTGAGCGGAGATGTGGCTGTTGCGGGGTACGTCGAGGATGAGGCGTGCCGATGCGTTTTGAATGCGTTGCAGGCGATTTTGGAGTTTGGCTGTGGTCCCGGCGTGGAGGGTGTTGCCGTAGCCCAGGCGGCTCGTGACGGAGCGTGGGTCACGGTTTTTCTAGTGTCGGCGGGGATCCAGCGGAAGATCTTGCGGAGCATGCGGAGGGTGAGGAAGCAGGTGGAGGACACGGTGTTGACTTGCTTGGTCATGGTGAGAAGAGGGTCCAAGATGAAGCCGAGGTTACGGGCGTGGTCTGTGGGGGTCGGTGCGGTGCCGAGGGCCGTGGGCCACCAGGAGTCGTCCCAGGCGGACGGGGTGTTGCCGAGGATGAGGACTTCCGTTTTTTCAGAGTTCAGCTTTAGGCGGCTGAGCCTCATCCAATCTGTGACGTCCTTCATACCCTCTTGTAGGTTGGTCTTGGCGCTGGCGGGGTCCTTGGTGAGGGAGAGTATAAGTTGGGTGTCGTCGGCGTAGGAGGTGATGATGATGTCGTGCTTGCGAACGATGTTGGCGAGGGGGCTCATGTAGACATTGAAGAGTGTCGGGCTGAGCGATGAGCCTTGTGGGACGCCGCAGATGATCTCGGTGGGTTCTGAGCGAAACGGAGGGAGGTAAACTCTTTGGGAACGGTTTGAGAGGAAGGAGGCGATCCAGTCCAGGGCCTGGCCTTGGATCCCGGTGGAGCGGAGGCGGGTGATTAGGGTGCGGTGACAGACGGTGTCGAAGGCAGCCGAGAGGTCGAGGAGAATAAGGGCGACTGTTTCACCGTTGTCCATCAGGGTTCTGATGTCGTCAGTGACTGAGATGAGGGCGGTTTCCATGCTGTGGTTGGTTCGGAATCCGGTTTGTGAAGGGTCGAGCAGGTTGTTGTTTTCCAGGAAGGTGGTCAGCTGTTTGTTGACGGTCTTCTCTATAACCTTGGCTGGGAAAGGCAGAAGAGAGATGGTGCGGAAGTTTTTCAGGTCGCTCGGGTCAGCCGTAGGTTTCTTTAGTAGGGCGTTGACTTCGGCGTGTTTCCAGCATTCGGGGAAGGCAGCAGAAGAAAAAGAAGAGTTGATGACGGTCTGGAGGTGCGGGGCGATGATGTCGTCGGCTTTGTTAAAGATGAAGTGAGGACAGGGGTCCGAAGGGGCGCTGGAGTGGATAGAGTTCATGATGGATTTGGTTTCTTCAGTGTTGATGTGGGTCCAGTTGTTGAGGGTAATGGCCGGGGATGCGGGTTCGGTGGTGTTATGTTGGGTCTGTTGTCCGAAGCTGTTGTGGAGGTCGCTGATCTTGCGATGGAAGAAAGTGGCGAGGGATTCGCACAGATCCTGTGAGGGTGTGACGGCGTTGGCGTTGGGGTTGGAGAACTCCTTGACGATGCTGAAGAGTTCTCTGCTGTTGTGGCTGTTTTTGTCCAGTCTGTCGGTGAAAAAGTTCTTTTTAGCAGCGCTGATCAGGCGGTGGTGTTTGCGGGTAGCGTTCTTGAGGGCGGTCATGTTGTCCGTGGTGTGGTCCGTGCGCCAGGCCTTCTCGAGGGTGCGACAAGTTTTCTTTGATTCTTTGAGGGTGTCAGAGAACCAGAGAGGTTTTTTGGTGTTGGTCTGTCGATGCGTGCGTTTGATGGGAGCAAGGTTGTCTGCGCAGTTGGAGATCCAGTTTGTGAGGTTGAGGGCTGCGTCGTTGGGGTCGGTGAGGGTGGGTTGGTTGGCGGCGAGTGCTGAGAAGAGTTGCTCTTCGGGGATCTTGTTCCACTGTCGACGTGGGATGGGTTGAGTGCGGAGGTGGCGGGTCTCGCGTCGGAATGTGAAATGTACACAGCTGTGGTCGTTCCAGTGTAGAGCGGAGGTGTGGCTGAAGAAGACGTGTTTGCTGGCGGAGAAGATAGGGTCAAGCGTGTGTCTGGCGATGTGGGTGGCGGTGTTCACCAGTTGTTTGAGGCCGAGGTTGGCGAGGTTGTCGAGCAGGGTGGTGGTGTTGGGGTCGTTGTTTTGTTCCAGATGAAAGTTGAGGTCGCCTAGGAGGATGTAGTCCGGTGAGGCGAGGGCGTGCGGGGAGATGAAGTCGGCGATGGCGTCGCTGAAAGGGGCGCGCGGTCCGGGAGGACGGTAGACGAGGGATCCTCTTAGGGTGGTCCTCGGGACGGTGCGAATCTGAAAATGTAGGTGTTCAGCGGCGAGAGGGGTGTCTTCGGTGGAGGTGGTGACGCTGATGGAGTCTTTGAAGACGATGGCGATACCTCCTCCTACTTGGTTGGTGCGGTCTTTTCTGGAGATCTTGTAGCCTTCGGGGATGGCGGTGGCGATGTCTGGAGCAGAGGAGGCGTTCAGCCAGGTCTCCGTGATGAAGGCGACGTCCGGGGCTGTGGAGTCCATGAGGTCCCAGAGTTCAACGGCGTGCTTGTGGACGGAACGGGCGTTGACCAGGATGCACTTGAGGTGGTTGATGGCGCGTGGGCTTGTGGTCGTGGTAGTTGCGTGGTGGAAGATGCGTTTGCAGGAGTTGCAGGCGAAGGGTCCATGGGTGCGTTTGGGGTGAGCTTGGAAGCAGGTGTTGGAACGTCCTGGGTTGAGGGCGTGGAGGGTGGTGGGGTCGTAGCGGATCAGCGGGGCTTGGGAGAGCTGGGGACCAGGGGTCGTGGCGCTGGGCGCGGGCCAGGCGCGGACGGGCGCGGACGGGCACAGACGGGCGCAGACGGGTTTGCCTCTGGCGCGCCCTCTGCGCAATCGCGCAGCGGCCGCCATATGATGTAGGAGGGGGGGAGGGGTCAGCTGGGGGCGAATGGGAGCTGCGGGGCGGGGGCGTGCAGGAGGTCTCGGCGGGAAAGCGCGAGGGGGGGACAGGTAGAGTGGGAAGAGCTGGGGGAGGGGGATTTAAGGGTGGAGGGGGATGAGTGTTAGGAGGTTTAGGAGATTAGGGAGAAAGATAGGAGTAGGGTTGTGAAGATAGGGGAGGGGGGTTGTAGAGGTGGGTGAGGGTGAGAGGTAGAGTGAGAGGATAGGTAGATAGGTAATAGAGGGGGTGGCGGGAAGGGGGGGAGAGATAGAGAAATAGATAGAGAAAATAGACAGATAGAGAAATCGATAGATAGAGAAATAGATAGATAGAGAGATAGGTAGATAGGAGGAGGTGGAGAGTGAGGGAGTTAGATAGTGGGATAGAGAGATAGAGAGATAGGTAGAAAGGAGGAGTGAGGGAGGTAGATAGCGAACGGGTTAGATAGGGGTGATAGAGAGGGGGAGGCGAGTGAGGGAGGGGGATGAGGCAGGAGCAGGAGGGCAGGCGCGGGGAGAAGAAGACGGAGGAGGCAGAAGAGCCGAAGGCAGAAGATAGAAGACAGAAGACGGAGGAGGCAGAAGAGCCGAAGGCAGAAGATAGAAGACAGAAGACAGACGAGCAGAAGACCGGAGGAACAGAAGAGCAGAAGACTGGAAGAACAGAAGAACAGAAGACCGGAAGAGCAGAAGAACAGAAGACCGGAAGAACAGAAGAAAAAGAAGAACACAGAAGAACACAGAAGAACACAGAGGAAGATACAGAAAATGAAGAACAGAAGGCAGAAGACCACAGAAGAAGATGAGGAAGAAGAGAGGCGACTGGAGAGGCTGAGAAGTACACAGAAGAAGAGAGAAGACGGGGAAAAGAAGAGTACAGAAGAAGATTACAGACGAGGAGCGAGGAGGAAGAACAGAGAAGAAGAAAAGAAGAAAAGAAGCAGGAGCAGGAGAGAGGGTGAGTAGCGCAGGGCAGAGCGAGGGGCTGGGAGGTGGGGGGTACTTACTGTGAGGTGGGTCTCAGGAACTCAGGAACCTGGAGGAGCTGGAGGAGCTGCAGCGGCAGGGGGAGCGACCTACCCTTGGGTCAAGGGTCGCTACCACTGTCGCGCAGCGGCCGCCATATGAGGTGGGGGGGGAAGGGGTCAGCTGGGGGCGAATGGGAGCTGGGGGGCGGGGGCGTGCAGGAGGTCGCGGCGGGAAAGCGCGAGGGAGGGGGGGACAGGTAGAGTGAGAAGAGCTGGGGGAGGGGGGTTTAAGGATGGAGGGGGGTGAGTGTTAGGAGGTTTAGGAGATTAGGGAGAAAGATAGGAGTAGGGTTGTGAAGATAGGGGAGGGGGGGTTGTAGAGGTGGGTGAGGGTGAGAGGTAGAGTGAGAGGATAGGTAGATAGGTAATAGAGGGGGTGGCGGGAAGGGGGGGAGAGATAGAGAAATAGATAGAGAAAATAGATAGATAGAGAAATCGATAGATAGAGAAATAGATAGATAGAGAGATAGGTAGATAGGAGGAGGTGGAGAGTGAGGGAGTTAGATAGTGGGATAGAGAGATAGAGAGATAGGTAGAAAGGAGGAGTGAGGGAGGTAGATAGCGAACGGGTTAGATAGGGGTGATAGAGAGGGGGAGGCGAGTGAGGGAGGGGGATGAGGCAGGAGCAGGAGGGCAGGCGCGGGGAGAAGAAGACGGAGGAGGCAGAAGAGCCGAAGGCAGAAGATAGAAGACAGAAGACGGAGGAGGCAGAAGAGCCGAAGGCAGAAGATAGAAGACAGAAGACAGAAGACAGAAGAACAGAAGAACAGAAGACCGGAAGAGCAGAAGAACAGAAGACCGGAAGAACAGAAGAACACAGAAGAACACAGAAGAACACAGAGGAAGATACAGAAAACGAAGAACAGAAGGCAGAAGACCACAGAAGAAGATGAGGAAGAAGAGAGGCGACAGGAGAGGCTGAGAAGCACACAGAAGAAGAGAGAAGACGGGGAAAAGAAGAGTACAGAAGAAGATTACAGACGAGGAGCGAGGAGGAAGAACAGAGAAGAAGAAAAGAAGAAAAGAAGCAGGAGCAGGAGAGAGGGTGAGTAGCGCGGGGCAGAGCGAGGGGCTGGGAGGTGGGGGGTACTTACTGTGAGGTGGGTCTCAGGAACTCAGGAACCTGGAGGAGCTGGAGGAGCTGCAGCGGCAGGGGGAGCGACCTACCCTCGGGTCAAGGGTGGTTTTGCTCCAAAAATGGGTGATGTTGTAGAGAGATAAATCCAATTAAACTGCAAAGTAAATAGGATCAACTCATTTAACACTATTCTGCAGATAACGCTTTCAAGGGAGCGAAAAAGTCTCAGGGAAACTGATATTTTATTTTACTGTATTTTATATATTTTTTTCTTTCATTTTTTTAGTGATCTTGCTTTACAAAGAAACAAACAAAAACATTTACAAACATTTCGAAACACCTGTTATTCCAAACGCTAGGTAGTAAAAAGTCATTATAACTTTATTTACAAATATTTGTTCTAAGGGAAGGAGCGTTATGATTTCTAAGTGAAACATTTTTATATTGCTGAGACAGTGCTAGGTGGCAGGATAGCTATAAGGATTTGGAATAGTGCGACAGAACTAAGGCCCATATTTATACTTTTTTGGCGTCGCAAATGCGGCGCTAAAAAGTATAAATATGAGCCTAAGATTCCTTGGGAAAGATGGATTTAAGTATCCTGTAGGTAGGAAGCATAGTAATTGGAATAAAGGTGAGCTGTTTTTCATAGAAAATGCATTTTCTTCAAGGCGAGTGGGGCACAGACATTCAGAGTTTAGAGAAATGGAAGTTCTAGAAATTTTGGGTGCAACATAACAATAACTGTGTCGTGGTTCAGTGTTCATTAAACCCTGGAGGTACCTGAAGGAAAGTCTCAGAGCTTCGAAAGAACATAGATCTCTGTGGAGTCTGCATATGTATAGTCATGCTTTACTGATGTTATGCTGTAGCTCAGTTTTAGTTTAGTGCTGTATGACAGTTCTAATGATGAGACATGATTCTTTGCATCAGAGTACTCAAACCTATAGTTTCTGTGGCCTGCTTTGCCCACCCTTCTTTTGGTGTTACATTATGCCCCAAGATTATCGGCTTCTGCACCAAATAGAGTACGGAGCTTTTGTGTCAAGCATGACAAATAAATGCACCTGGTTACTACTGGTAGCCACTGAATAGTGATTGAGTTATGCCAAATATGGTCTAATAATTTGTGCCAAGATATTAGAAGTGCCACAGTGTGTAAAAGTACCTTAATAGAGACAAAACGCTCTTAGGAATCATATAGTGGTTAAAAGTATAGTTTTTAAATTATTCTAATGTGTTTTGATTGATATATTAATGTTATATGTTATTATTGTTTATATTAAGGGTATTTTTTAAATATAGATTGTAATTTTGGGAGATTTAGGGGCATATATATAGTCTGCAACAAATTTGCGTCATTTATTTTATGCAAATCGGGCACAAACCTAACTCCATATTTATACTTTGGCGCTTGACCCGTCTAGCGCCAAATTTATGGAGTTTGATTCATGTTTTTACCGTGGAAACCTACCTTGTGTTAATGAGATGCAAGGTAGGCGTTCCAGGGCAAAAAATGACTCTAAGACCTTTGCGCCTTATTTATATTCCCGTGCAAAAATGACGCCTGGGAAGGGGAGGGCCTTAAAAAATGTATCTAAACCGGTTTAGAGTCATTTGTTAACACCTGGGTCAGGGCAGGCGTTAAGGAACCTGTGGGTTAATTTCCATGGTCTCTGACCATGGAAGCAGTCCACAGGTTCCCTTCCCTGCCCCCAGGGACACCACCTGCCACCCTCGCCCACCCCTGGAGGACACCCATGGATGGGGGGACCCATCTATGGTTAGTAGAGGTAAGTATTATTTTATTTACGTAGAAGTGGCATAGGGCGGCCTAACTTGGGCCCCCCTACATGCCACTGTGCCCAATGGCCATGGCCAGGGGACAGAAGTCCCCTGGGCCTGGCCATTGGGTAGGGGGGCATGACTCCTGTCTTTGCTAAGACAAGAGTCATTTCCATGGGGGTTGTGCATCAGAAAATGACGCTAGTCAGGTCAGAGCCAATATTTTTTACTCTAACCTGACTTGCGCCATTCTTTGACGCACAACCCCCAGTCTTCCCTATGCCTCCGCTGCACGGTTAGTATAATTTATTTTGACGCTAACCAGGGCGCAGCGCTGGCTACCGTCATTCCATAAATAAGGCACCCGGCTGGCGCGTTGGAATGGCGGTAGCCCGCATTAAACTTTTTGACGCAAATCTGCGCTAGCGCAGGTTTGCGCCAAAAAGTATAAATATGGGCCTAAGAATTTTATTATTTTATTTGTATAGTAATTTATAGGGTTGTAACAGGTTGTTGGGTTCATGGGAGATAGGGTGGGAAGTTAGTTAATAATAATTATGAATTATTTAATACTTTGTTTTAATTATATAATTGATATTTGTTATGTAAATCATGTAATGTTTATGTTGTTATGTGTTATTTGTGGGCTGTTAGGTTTGTAGGTATATAAGGTGGGAAGTTAATTAAGAAATAATGAATTTACAACTATATATAAATTTTTGATTGATTATTTGATTTTAATAATGAAATTTGTGGAATACTTATTTATTTTACTTATATTTTAGTTTGGGCTGCTAGGTCTGTAGGGGTCAAGGGTGGGATGTAAATTAAATAATAATTAATTAGCAATTTTTGAATAATTGCTACTTAATTATTTAATTTATTTTTGCTCATATAAAGTATGGAATACTGATTTATTTAACTGACATTTTAGTTAGGGAATGCTAGAATCGTGGGGGCAGTTAAAAATGTAATAATTAATTAATTAATAATTATCATTGGTAAAGTAACTATTGAATTAAATTTTAAATGTAAAAAGTATGGAATATCTATTTATTTTAATTGCGTTTTATTTGTGGGCTGCTAGTTTTGTAGGGGTCTAGACTGGAAAGTTAATTGATTAATAAATAATTAACAATTAATTATTGACTAATATTTATTATTGAGTTTAAATACGTAAATTATGGAATACTTATTTTTAAGTTATTTATTAATTGAGTATTCTTTCATTGACTAGTAATTATGTACATTGATTACTTTTTAATTACTTTATTATGTATATTTATTCTAATTAATATATATATTTATTTTAAGAGGTTACATTTTTTTCTACATTCATGTTGCTACTTATATATAATGTTTTTAAAGTAAAGTACTTTGCTTATCTTCTTTATAGTAACAATTGTAAAATTAACCTCTTTGTAATTCATCCCTTTCCCTGCTGTTGCACTCTTTGGAATAGAAATAGAAAATCTCACATCTCCAAAATCCAACACTTTACCTACTGCTTCACAGACCAGGGTGGGAATAGTACATTTTGCCCCTCCAAAGGCCAGCAATTTCCATAATGTTTTGCTGTTTGGAGTGGGACTAGTAAGTCTCGCCCCTCCAAAATCCAGCACTTTCCCCTACTGTTTCACATACTGGGATTAGAATGATAAATCTTACCCCTCCAAAGTCCAGCAGTTTCCCTAATGTTACACTGTTTGGAGTGGGAATAGTAAATCATACCCCTCTGAAATCCAACACTTTCCCTACTATTACAGGGAGTGGAGTGGTAATAGAAATTGTACCCCTCCAAAATCCACTGCTTTCCCTAGTGTTGCCCTGTTTGGAACAAGAATAGTAAATTTAACCCCTTTGAATTTCAACACTTCCCCTACTGTTAGGAGTGGTAATAGTAAATGTATCCCTCCCAATTCCAACACTTTCACTACTGTTGCATAAACTAGAGTGGTGATAATATATTTAAGATTCTTAGGCTCCTGTAGTTTTCATAATGTCGGTTAAATAGAGTTTATAGCATTAATTGTTTTATGTGTTTATATTGTACATTTTTTAAAAATGTTTTTGAATTTTTATAGTATTATTTGTGAATGTGTTTTTTGGATATTTCAATTTTAAATATTTTATTTATTATTTACATGACATTAAATAATATATTATTTCTTATTCACTTTTTAATATTTTTTATGGGTTTATTGTATATGTATGCTTTATATATGTATGTGTATATATATATATATATATATATATATATATATATATATTATATATATGGACACCCCAAAGCTTCGCTGTATCATTGCCCTTGAATGCGGTTAGCTCATGGGAGGGTGGCGAACCCCAAATACTTCCACAAAAAACACGATGCCTGTTCAACATGTTGATTTTTTAAACTCGTGAACAAGGAGCAGGAAATGCGTTGAGTTGTTTCTGACATTTGGAATAAAATAACACATGCTAAGCAATTGGAGCTATGGGACGTTGTCTACTTTTCCAGTATAAGTGAACAGGCATTGTGTTATTTGTGGAAATATATATATATATATATATATATATATATATATATATCTCCCCTCCGCCCCCCAGTCAGTTCAAGTACAGCGCGCTAGTCACCCGTGCAGATCCCCAGAGCCCGGCCATGCTCTGTTTAAATCACTGTATCCAAAAGTTAACAAAATCGCACTCCAGGAAACAATTGATTTTCTTTTCCTTTATTTCCACCACACATTTTTTTTTTTTTTTAAGTATACATTTCTTTTTCTCATTATGTTACATTATTTTATTGCTGCAACTGCTTTATCACTTTCTTTTATCCCGGTTTTCATATATATTTTCAAAAATGATTAGTAAAAGAAAATGTATATGAAAACCAGGGTAAAAGAAAGAAAGAAAGATCTATTATCCTATTAATACATTCAAAATATAAGAAATATAGTGTACAAGAAATATTTAATTAAACATATTAATATATATTCAAAGTAATACATTTAAAATGTAACAAACAATATAATGTAATGTAAATATTATTACTTATTTTACACTATATGTATAAATATACATACATATATATATATATATATATATATATATATATATATGCACATACATGTTTTTATGTGTTTACTTAAGTAAATATTTAAGTATAGAATTGAATATTAGTGGAATATATTTCACTTGCATTATATTAGCATTATATATTTAAACATCAACATTTACTACTTTAAAATCTATTTAAATTTAAAAAATCAATATTTTTGTCTATGTTTGGATGGTATTAGTGTCAATTTTATTTTTTTCAGATATTTTTGTACTTACCATTCTACGTAAAGGATCACAATAATATGGTCAATGGTATTTTTGACACTATATTTTTGTCAACTGTATTATTTACCACAATATTGTGTCAGTGATCCGAACCTGGCATGGAAAATGTGCCTAGTTACAGATGTCACATAGATCCCTGATAAAGTTAATACCAATCAAGAGCAGAAACATAGGGCGCCCAACAGAAACCAAAGACTGTTTGGGAGGGATCATCTAAGGTTTAATGTGTGCAGGTGTAAAATCATACAGCTGAAGTGTAATGAACTAAAGCTGGGAGTGCACGGTCTTAAGATTGTACAGGTCAACAAATAGAAAATGAAGTCAAAGAACTATTTTGGATGTGTTCAAATCAACCATACTAATAAACTATGGTCTAAAAAAAGTGCTTGGATGCACAGGAAGAGAACTGTTATCAGAATAACCAGGTATGCTATCTTTGAATAATTCACTGGCAAGCATGGATGTAAATGTGGTGCCAAGTTGTGGAGGCCACACCTTCAGAAAATTGCAAACAACTTTAACAAGTGAAGCTCAAGAATTTAAATTTATGTATTGTGGAGGAAAAAAAGAGAGAAAATGACGAGAGTGAGACATAAATATTTATTTTTAGAGTACATATAGCCTCAGACCTATGTTTCTTCTAGCAGAAATATGCCAGACAGTAGAGGCAACAATATAAGACTGTAAAGCGAATCTTAAGCCTAAAATACATTATATTTTTGCAACAAGGTGCAATGGCTGCATCAGAAGGCATAGCAATACAACTAAAAATTATCTAAAAAATATCTGAAATGCACAGGGACTCAGTTTGATGGGCTAGGACAGAAAATGCTGAAGGTCAGGTATGAAATCCCATGTTAAAACTAAAAGCTGTTAAAGAATAAGGGAGGTTAGGTGCACCTTCCAGTCATTTTTTGGTAGTTCATGTTGGTCCTGCTAAAATATACTGTCATTTTAAGATTATTCTCTTAGTGTCTGTTTTGAAATACCCAATTGTTATTACTGACCAGTGAAATAAAGAAAATTCCTGTCAACAAAAGCTCAGTATCTCCTTGCCTTACTGGTGAAGAGCTGAAGGAGAAAATCTCCACACTCCTGGAAGCTACTTTGTGTGTTAACCATGGCCAGGCTGCTGTTCCTGCTCTCTTGGTGGTTTTGAGGATCAGGAGCTATCCTTCTGGGAATGCTGTCTGCAGTCTTGTACTGCTGTGAGTCATTTGAAATTGACTCCAACTGAGGGACCTTGGAGACAAGTCGCATTTGAAATTAGTGGTCCTTTTAATATTGTGCCCCTGAAGAAATAGTTTAAGAGGACTATTTATCTAAATGGCCAGAGGATAGAATGCTGGAATAGGTTGAAACTAATACTATTATTGATTTATTTAGATGAGGTCTTTTGTCGGAAGGTATTCCGAAAAGATTGGTGTCAGCTGATGGTCCACAATTTTCTAGTGAGGGCTTTAAGGAATTTTTGAAGGATTTGAGTGTTGCACATAAACAAATTTCACTGTATCATCCCACAGCTAATAGGCAAGTTAAGAAGTTCAATAGAATAGTTGAGGAATCTTTGAGTTTGTCTTGTAATTCTGGTCTTAATTGATGGATGTGTTTTCAGTCTATATTATTGGCTTACCACACCATGGTGCATCCTGCGACTAATCATATACCTTTCCAACTCCTATGTAGTCACATCCAAGGGTTAAAATTGTGCCCCTGGTGGTTAAGGAAATGGAGAGGTAAAGAAAGTATTCCAAACTAGGGAAGTAGTTTGGATCAAGTGCAAAGGGTGAAGGAGAAGATGAGATGGAAGATTAATTCTAATAAGGGAGGGCTATCTAATCTGGACATTGGTGTGGGGAAACTGGTTAGAATTAAGAAACCAAAGAGTTAAGGCAAGGGTTGGCCACATGGTCTTCTCCTTTAAAGATTACTAAGGTTTTCGGAAGAGCTGTGAGAGTGGAAGGTGGGAATGGGTGGAATATGAACAGAATTTCATTGTGGAGGGGTCCTGAATTTGATGAGGAAAGCAAATGGGAGGTCACTTGCTGTGCTGCCCAGCGCCACAGGGCTTTTAAATAAGCCCTTTAGGGACATATTTACAAGAAAGTGGTGCACCATAAATAATGCGCCACTTTTATTGCTCCCCCCTGCTGGCACCTAATGACATCATGGTAGCAATGTATTTATGATACAGAGCACCATGGTGGCCGTTTAGCCAATAGAGTGGGAGGTTTTGACACCATAGTGGCGCTTTGCTGCACTAGCGTCAAAAATGTTGACTCTAGTGTAGCAAAGTGCAAGAAGGCCCATAGGTTACTATGGGTCCATCATTTTAATGCCTGCTTTGAGCAGGCGTAAAAAATTATGCCGAAAATTACCCAGTGAAATCTTGTAAATTTCAATGTGCCATTTTTGAGGGTGTCCTAGCGCCGGAACGCCCCCCTTGCATACATTATGGCTGCCAAAGGCATAATGTGGCGCAAGGGGTTACAAAGTGGTGCAATGCATGCATTGCGCCACTTTCTAAATATGATGTGGCAATAATAACTCAATGCCACGTCAGCCTTAAAAACAAATTACGCTTATTTGACGTGAGGAGGTGCTAGGGGCTTGTAAATATGCCCCTTAGTTCTTTGCAAAGCAGTTCTACAAAGGCATTGCTTTGAGCCTAGCCCATTTGTTGTACAAATATGGGTAAGATGCACAAGACCTCAATTTGTAGCTGGACCTCCGATTCTACTCCCTATGTGGTTGTGGGGGTTGTTTTTTTTTCCAGAGAGTTGTGGGGCTCCGTTTGTCTCCAACAAGGACAGAGGTAGAAGGGGCATAGGAATTACACTCTCAGTGCTGTAGCGAGCCATTTGTACGCTGCACTAAAATTGTGTGCCAGCTCCCTCCATGGTGAGGGTATACTATTGAGTGTGTGTGGTATGTCTGTAAAGAAAACTCACTGAAAACACGTCAGATAAAAGGTGCCTTACCTTAGGAAATAGGCCCTCTTTTTTAACATAGTTAATTACCTAGTCGAAAGCTATGCTATGTTATCACACAGTTTTCCCTTCGTGTCTTACTAATGGGTAATGATACCAAAAAAGAGTGCATAGCTGCGCAGAACTCTAGAGCACGTGTTCTGGAGCCTTCTGGAACCCCAAACTTTTTTTAAGTCCATGTCTCGATTACGTCCAGGTAAGGTCACATGCTAGGGCGACTCTTCCACTCATACAGTAGACTGGTTTAGTTGGAGTGCACCAGTGCTGCTGAGATTTATAGCGGTATTTACAACTTTTAAACGCCGGAGTGCTGAAAAATATCATTTTTACAATGACTAGTCAGCATAAATGCATCGGTCATGCGATGCAAAAGTCGGTGTATTATTGCACAAGTGCAATGGGTGTAATCCGGTTCTGAGTAGCCTCGAGCAGCAAGCAGTGCTCTCAATGAAGTGGACAGCATATTATTGGTATTGTTGACGTAATCACTGAGTGGCCTTTCTTCATATCAACAGGCAAAGCTCTGTGTTTTCTCCGCTGCATTTCCATACAACTGACATTGCTAACCCCATTCCTGACGGACAAAATCAAGAGATGAGATAGAAAGATGTCCCGTTTTATGAGAAACAGATTGCAGTGACTTTTTTGCAGTAGAACATTTTCGATATTCTCAAATAAAAGGGTATGCCTTAAATACTGTAACGTTGGTCCTTTGCACAATATTCTTTGTGTGTCTTAGATTGGTGCTGGGTCAACGTGTCTCAAAAGCATATTATCTTATTTCAAAGGTTTGATGTTTATTAAAGTTAAGGGTTTTATTTGCGTTTTGCAGACAGTTATCTCTTCTAGAAACGAGCATCAGATTATATGAAAAGGGCAATTTCATTACATGTAATAAGAAAAGGCTCACAAATCAAATGTATAGGCAGGTTTGTGAGAGAAAAGGAGAGTACAAAGGGACAATGAGGTGAATGGAGGAAGTGCAAAGCTTTCATCAAATCATGTCACTGATGTTTTCACAGTTCATCATATGCTTTCTAGTGCATTTTTGGAGGAGGCTGGCCTGGCTTGTAGTGGGTACCAGAGGTACTTACACCTTGTGCCAGGTCCAGTTATCCCTTATAAGTGTAGAAGAGGTGTTTCTAGCAGCTTAGGCTGATAGAAGGTAGCTATGGCAAAGCAGCTTAGGCTGAACTAGGAGACATGTAAAGCTCCTACTATACCACTGGTGTCATATGCACAATATCATAAGAAAACACGATACACAGAAGTACCAAAAATAAAGGTACTTTATTTTTATGCCAATATGCCAAAAGTATCTCAGTGAGTACCCTCAGTATGAGGATAAGTTATATACACAAGATATATGTACACAAACCAAGATTAGGTAAGTAATAGCAAGAAAAGTAATGCAACAGTGTAGAATTACAATAGATTGCAATAGGAGCACATAGGTATAGGGGCAACACAAACCATATACTCCAAAAGTGGAATGCGAACCACGAATGGACCCCAAACCTATGTGAGCTTGTAGAGGGTGGCTAGGACTGTAAGAAAACAGTGGGGGTTAGAAAAATAGCCCACCCCAAGACCCTGAAAAGTAGGTGTAAAGTACACCTATATTCCCCAGAGAGCACAGAAGTCGTGATAGGGGAATTCTGCAAGGAAGACCAACACCAGCAATTCAACCAAAGTGGATTTCCGGACGAGAGTACCTGTGGAACAAGGGGACCAAGTCCAAGAGTCGCGACAAAGTCGAGATTGGGCAGATGCCCAGGAAATGCCAGCTGAGGGTGCAAAGAAGCTGCCACTGGATGGTAGAAGCTGTGGATTCTGCAAGAACAAAGAGGGCTAGAAACTTACCCTTTGGAGGATGGATGTCTCACGTCGTGAAGAAGCTTGCAGAGGTGTTCCCACGCAGAAAGACCTCAAACAAGCCTTTCTAGCTGCAAAGGTTATGGTAGAGGTTTTTGGATGCTGCTGTGGCCCAGGAGGGACCAGGATGTCGCCACTTGGAGGAGGAGACAGAGGGGGTGCCCAGCAGATCAGGGAGCCCTCACAGAAGCAGGCAGCACCCGCAGAAGTACCTGAACAGGCACTTGGAAGAAGAGTGAACTGGAGTCCATGCAAAGTCACAAAAGGGAGTCCCACGATGCCGGAGGACAACTCATAAGGTTGTGCACTGCAGGTTATAGTGTCGGGGACCCAGGCTTGGCTGTGCATAAAGGAAATACTGGAAGAGTGCACAGGAGCCGGAGCAGCTACAAATCACGCAGTACCCAGCAATGCAGTCTAGCGTGGGGAGGCAAAGACTTACCTCCATCAAACTTGGACTGAAGAGTCATTGGACTGTGGGAGTCACTTTGACAGAGTTGCTGAGTTCCAGGGACCACGCTCATCGTGCTGAGAGGGGACCCAGAGGACCAGTGATGCAGTCTTTTGGTGCCTGCGGTTGCAGGGGGAAGATTCCGTCGACCCACGGGAGATTTCTTCAGAGCTCCTGGTGCAGAGAGGAGGCAGGCTACCCCCAGAGCATGCACCACCTGGAAACAGTTGAGAAAGCCGGCAGGATGTAGCAATACAAGGTTACTAGTAGTCGTCTTGCTACTTTGTTGCGGTTTTGCAGGCGTCCTTAGCAGTCAGCGGTGGATCCTTTGGTAGAAGGTGAAGAGGGAGATGCAGAGGAACTCTCTTGAGCTCTTGCATTCGTTATCTAAAGAATTCCCCAAAGCAGAGAGCCTAAATAGCCAGAAAAGGAGGTTTGGCTACCAAGGAAGGAGGATTGGCTACCAAGAGAGGTAAGAGCCTATCAGAAGGAGCCTCTGATGTCACCTGCTGGCACTGGCCACTCAGAGCAGTCCAGTGTGCCACAGACACCTCTGTTTCCAAGATGGCAGAGGTCTGGGACACACTGGAGTAGCTCTGGGCACCACCCCTGGGAGGTGCAGGTCAGGGGAGTGGTCACTCCCCTTTCCTTTGTCCAGTTTTGCGCCAGAGCAGGGCTGAGGGAATCCCTAAACCGGTATAGACTGGCTTATGCAGAGATGGGCACCATCTGTGCCCATGAAAGCATTATCAGAGGCTGGGGGAGGCTACTCCTCCCCAGCCTTCACACGTATTTCCAAAGGGAGAGGGTGTTACACCCTCTCTCAGAGGAAATCCTTTGTTCTGCCTTCCTGGGCCAGGGCTGCCTGGACCCCAGGAGGGCAGAAACCTGTCTGAGGGGTTGGCAGCAGCTGCAGTGGAGATGCCGGAAAGGCAGTTTGGGAGTACCCGGGTACTATGCTAGAGACCTGGGGGATCATGGAATTGTCACCCCCAATTCCAGACAATTCCATGATCTTAGACATGTTACATGGCCATTTTCGGAGTTACCATTGTGACGCTATACATAGGTAGTGACCTATGTATAGTGCACGCGTGTAATGATGTCCCCCCACTCACAAAGTTCAGGGAATTTGCCCTGAACGATGTGGGGGCACCTTGGCTAGTGCCAGGGTGCCCGCACACCAAGTAACTTTGCACCCAACCTTCACAAGGTGAAGGTTAGACATATAGGTGACTTATAAGTTACTTAAGTGCAGTGGTAAATGGCTGTGAAATAATGTGGATGTTATTTCACGCAGGCTGCAGTGGCAGGCCTGTGTAAGAATTGTCAGAGCTCCCTATGGGTGGCAAAAGAAATGCTGCAGCCCATAGGGATCTCCTGGAACCCCAATACCCTGTGTACCTCAGTACCATATACTAGGGAATTATATGGGTGTACCAGTATGCCAATGTGAATTGGTAAATTTAGTCATCAGCCTGTTAGTGACAAATTTGGAAAGCAGAGAGAGCATAACCACTGAGGTTTTGTTTAGGAGAGCCTCAGTGAGACAGTTAGGCATCACACAGGGAACACACATAGGCCACAAACTTATGAGCACTGGGGTCCTGGCTAGCAGGATCCCAGTGACACATAACAAACATACTTACAACATAGGGTTTTAACTATGAGCACTGGGCCCTGGCTAGCAGGATCCCAGTGAGACAGTGAAAACACCCTGACATATACTCACAAACAGGCCAAAAGTGGGGGTAACAAGGCTAGAAAGAGGCTACTTTCTCACAATTTTCCCACCCCATGCAGTGGAAGTCCCCATGTTAGGGTCCACACGCCTAGCAAATGCCCAACCGGGCCTAACAAGGTTGCAGACAATTGATAGATCTGTGGATGCACACATACATCCTAGTAAGAGGATTTGCAAGGTACTTATGTGACAATGTACTATTTCAGCTCTGTCAAATATGAACTATTATGTTTCAAAGCCCTAATGCTGTTGCGTTTAAAATATATGATTTGTTGAGTTAGTGGACCTCCCTGCTCAAAAGCAGACTCAGCTTGATTACATGTGGAGTGTATTCAGAGTTAAATTCTGATTGTACTACTGCAGCTAAATTGTCATATCTGCATGGTGACAGAAGGTTTTATAAAAACATGCTTTTGCAATGCAATAGGTCTCGCATTTGTGAGAGTTAGAGCTATTGGCATCATAAATTGATAAGTGGACTTTTTTGCCACATAAATTGGTCAACCTTGCCTCATAATTAGGTCCTTCCCTGTCACATAATACCACTGAGCAAGCAGCTCTACAAGATCATGCAAGACAAAAGTGAACTTTTAATGAGAAACAGTGAAACAGGAATTGTGAAGGATAGGTTATCACGGCTCTAAATAATGATGATCAAAATGTAAGTGCATAACTATATTTAAAGAAGCTTTGCACTGACATTTTGTAACCTGTGTGCGAACGGGATGCACTGCCCTCTTCATAATTCTGACGTGAGGTAACTAAGAAACAATGTGAAGCAACTGGTATATATGCAAAGCCCTCCAATACTGCCCATTGCGCTGTGTAAATCTTGAAAGTACCATGAGCACGAAGGGAAAACAAAACAAACAATGACAAGCAATTGGTAGTTATGCAAATCACTCCAATATTTCCCATTGCGCTGTGTAGAACTTGAAAGTGCCATGGGCACCAAGAGCGCGAAGGAAAAACTAAACAAACAATAAACAAACAATAAGTGGTTACTTGTAGTCATGCAAAGCGCTCCAAGACTGCCCATTGCGCTGTGTAAAACTTGAAAGAGCCATGGCAGCCATGACGTGTAGGAAAAACAAAAGAAACAATGTGAAGTAACTTGTAGTCATGCAAATCACTCCAATACTGCTGATTGAGTACCAGTTACTTGTCATTGTATCTTTTGTTTTTTGGTCGCGGTTATGGCGCCTTCAATTTTTATACAGCGGGAACTCGTATTGGAGCAATTTGCATAAAGCGCTCCAATACTGCCGATCGAAATCCTGCTGTATAAAAATTATAAGCGACACCAAGGCAAATGAAAAAAAAGTAACTGCAACAAGTAACTGGTAGTTATGTAAATCGCTCCAAAACTGCCAATCGAGAGAAGGTCCAGCTAAAAGTAAAAAAGTAGTCCACAAACTGCCCATAACACATGGATGCTGCTATGCTAACAGTAGTTAGCCGGTGCTCTTGAGGAGGGCTAAACACCAGAAAAGGCATGACGTATGCATGCCTTTAACAAATAAAATGAAGGGAATTTTGAAACACAAGCCCACAAACGAATGAAAGTAATGGGTGTGAGATGGGCGTGGTTAAAGCCCAGAGAATAGATAAACAAGTTTGATGAACTGGTGCACTTGACCTAATGACTCAAACCGTAGTCTCTTCTTGTACCTACTACATGTGGAATTTTTTTTCTCTAAACAGAAACACGTTTCATAGAACATTTGAGGTAATTATTCACCAAGTATTATGGTTCCTCAATTCCTCTGAGCAACATGACTGTCACTCGTGGATTGGAACATGGCTGTCATTCGTGAATGGAATTTAGCTGACACTCATGCTGTGGGACATGGCTGTCAATCATGCCTGTCATTCATGCTGTGGAACATGGCTGCCATTCATGCTGTAGAATGTGGCTGTCATTCATGCTGTGGAACAGTACTTTCATTCGTGCTGTGGACCTTTGCTGTCATTCATGTTGTGGAACATGGATGACATTCATGGTGTCGAACATAGGTGTCATTTATGCACCACTGTGTTGTCTGTTGGGGTACTGGGCGTGGCTGGAAGAGCAGAGGACCCTTAGCCAGAATCAATTAAAGTGCCAGATGGTTGGCAACTGAAAAATCACACTATGGCTCATATTCATGGGCTTTGTGGCGCAGAGCAGTGCAGCAAGTCACCTTGTTGCGCAGCCCTGCATCACAGGGAAAAGGCAGGAATTCACCCCATTTATAGACCATTCCTCTCCTTTCTCCCTGTCCTGGTGCACTTTAGCCAGCCTAGCGCCAACGCAGGCACCCTTGCACTATGGCACTGCATGCAGGATTGTTTTTGTGCAGGAAGGCACACCTTCCTGCACAAAAACAACCCTGAGAGGCGTTTCCCTCTTTCTATGTGTGCTGCAAAATACAACACACATACAAAGAGGAAAACATGAGAAGAAATAAACATCACTAGAGACTTATGAAGCCTCCGAAGGCCACACAAGATGGAATTACGTGTAAATATCACTTAAGGTTTGCGTTGCTGTTACACAACTTTGGGTGGTGCAAGAGCTGCGCAAATTAGGCCAGGAATATGGCTCTTTGCGCGCTTGGCTCTGTGCCTCTAGACTGTGTCTCAATGCTTGCCATCACGACCACCTCGTTAAATGAAGAGTATAATATACACTCGAACAAAGTTAATCACTGGCCTGCATATGAAGCATAGTTTTTATCTTTTATCCCAGAAATGTGTGTAAGTAATATTCAAACGGCTTTCCTTCCAGAGTTCAGAGTTCCTTGTGCATGTTCCGAGAACGTATTGCAAAGTGTGCATATATCTGCTGAATCACATCGTAAATATCATATTTAATGCCTGAAATTCGTTTCTCATTCCGATTGAACATACAGCGCGTGCTAGATAATCAACGCGCCCGCACTGCAAAACTATTTTGCATCACTTACGCATTATGCAAAAAAAGCACCCAGGACAAACTGTACTCTGCAGGCAGATTTGACCTTAGAATAGTGGCAATATGCAAAAGCACATAAATGTGTCTAAATCGTTTTTCTCTACTTTCACAGTCCTGGAGATTTGCTCTTGCATCATATAAGGGTGAATCACATGGCATCTCTAGTTCCCACCTTTGCTGATGGCATTTGACATCTCCCCCTAGCCATACAACAATATTGTAACTAAACCATGCGATCTATTAATTAATTTATTTTTAAACTCTTTTTATTGAAAGTGGAAACATCATACAGCATCTAATGCAGGAGACTCACGGTGGTTTTGTATTTCCAAATCAATAATTCATTACAATGCACAGTAGGAAATAGCCACCAAGTCAAGAGTGGCGCTTTTACGGCCCAACAAGGTTTGTCCATCTTTGACTTGATCACTTGCCCCCAAACCCCTCTCAGGAGGTTTTTTCTTCCCAAATCATCTCTTTTCAAGAGCCTCTGTACTCATGCCAAGCTCCCCACACCTTTTTCCACATCTTAGGACAGCCTCTACCTTTATTTATCACTTATTCTGCCCTGTGGCAAGACTCCAAGTCCAGTTCCCGCTCTTCTATAGCTGGGGGGGGGGGGAGGAGGGAGGGTGTAACCGGCCCCACACCCTTGCTATATTGTGTTTCCCTACTCCTGTGGCTAGCTTTAACCAGATACTCTGGTATTTGGGCCACGGTGTTTCACCCGATACTCCCAGGAGCAGCCATTTACCATCTAGGGGAATCTCTAGCGACATGGCCCGAGACAGTATGCCTTTCTTTCTGGACCAGTAGCCTTGTATAAGTGGACATTCCCAAATGGTGTGGAAGGAAGTGCCCTCCGCCGCACAGACCCTCAGGCATATTGGCCGCTCTGCCTATCTTATGCATTAAGGTCTGTGGGTAGCAGGACATATGCAGTATTTTAAATTGGACAAACCTAAACAGTGCACGTATAGTGATTTCCCATGGACTCTGAAGAGCCGCCATCAAGTCCTCATCATCAAGTGCAATCTATTAATTGAAATCATTGCATAACGGAATATTTAAGTCATTCTCAACCAAACCCCATTCAATTAAAAAGGCACCAATTGAGTGTATACCTTAGTAGCTGTGTTTGTTATTCTCCAGCCTGATTGGGAGAAGGAGAAGGTGATTTCCCTAGGTAAAGGTCTCCTTGCCATCCAGTTATTCATGGTTTCTCTCTTTTGCAGTCACATTCGACCTAATAATGTACTATAGGGCCCCAAAATAAGGAATCTGGTCACTTGAATAATGATACTGCACGCTGCCTAATGTTAAGATAACCTGATGACCACTCCATCGGGACACCATTTTGCAGAGCTGGTCTTTGCTTTGTTACATATAGCATTTTGCGAGTTGTATTCCTGGATCATACTAACTCAACCAATACTACTAAAACACTTTGAAACAATTATTTGAAATAGTAAAGCCAAGGACTGAAAACATGGTGTATAAACACTGTACAGTGGTTGTTAACAGACCTGGTGGACGCACGAGCTATCCACCGCAGTATTTCTACAAGGATGTCGCTGTTCAGGAAATGGTGCTCACTCACACCCTAAAGCAAGGGTTCTCATGCATATTCACTAAGCGTAATCATTATTTGGAGGATATTAGGTTCAGACTTGACTTATTTTTCTGTCCTTAACCTATTACAGACTCCATGATGAATTGTCTGATGCTTAGCCATTATTAGTTCGGCCCATGAATGAGTTTTTGGAATACAGTTATCTGCTTTTTACTGTGTGCCGGGTTATTGACATATTCAGTTTCTTAAATATATCTCAAAAACATACATTATGGTATAACTCTCGGTATAATTAACACTAATACTCCGTCTCACCCAACTTTGTACCACTCAGCCGACTAGGTTTTGCTCGAAGGTGAGGCAGATCAATGTGTGTTCCTCTTTCTCTTCCATTTTGTCACAGGGTTTCCGTTCTTCTTTCGCATCTTTACTCCTTCTGGATGGTTTTCTATATGAGACAATGTGGTAATCCTGTCCTGTTCCTCTCTTGCATCTCTGCTCCCTGTGGACGGCTTTGTGTATAAAACAGTTAGGTGATCGTGTCACGTTCTTCTCTTGTTTTTTTCCTCCCTCTGGTTGGTTTTTTATTGGAAGAATCGTGGCAATCTTGCCCCGTTCTTCTCTGGTCTCTTTACTCCCTGTGGACGACTTTGTGTGTGAGACAGTGTGGCAACCTCGTTCCATTTTTCTCTTGCCTCATTACTCCCACTGATTGGTTTTGTATAGGATAAATTGTGGTACACTTGCCCCGTTCTTTTCTTGTCTCTTTACTCCCTCTGAATGGCTTTGTATAGGTTAATTCTGGTATTCTTTCCCCCTTTTTTTTCTTGTCTCTTTACTCCTTCTGGAAGTCTTTGAATATGAGACAATGAAGTCATCTCGTCCTGTTCTTCTCTTGCATATTTACTCCCTGTTATGACTTTTTTGTATGAGACAGTGTGGTAATCCTGTTACGTTCTTCTTGCCGCTTTACTCCCTCTGGTTGGCTTTGGATAAAATACATTGTGATAATCTTGTCCCATTCTTCTCTTGTCAATGAGACAATGTGGTAATATCATCCCATTGTCGTCTTGCCTCTTTACTCCCTCTGCATGGCTTTATATAGAAGACAGTGTTGTAATATCAGAGCACACGAAAATAGAGGCGGTGATCTGCAGGATCTGGAATAACATAGATGGTTGGGGAGAGCCAGTACTGATGTAGGAGTCATGCATACTCTCCAAGCATTTTGCAACTGAATTCTTCACGAATGCAGTACCGGTCATCACATATTCCTTGAATGTTGATGGAATGGGTATGGTTGCAATTTCGGTAAAGGTGATCAGTGTCTGCAGGAGGAACAACAGCCACAGGGAAACAGTCCATAGCACCTAGTACAAGTATCAATTGGCTATCTGATCGAAGTCATGTTTCACCTGTGGCACTTCCTGTCCAGGTTTGGGAAGTGTAGGTGGTATGTCCCTTTGAGGATGGCATGCATCCAGGATGGATGACAGAAATGCTGAGAGTGAACTATGTCATGTACCTGCAACTTTGGCACAAGTGGTCTGAAATGACCCTGGAGCAAATGGGTGTAGGACTGTCAAAAGCTTCGCATGACTTGGTATGGCATGTGACCTGGCTTTGGGGGGGTTTCAAAATTGCTCCTGTTTCTTCGAACAAATATTTGACCAAGTTGGTATTATAAAAATGAATACTGTCCCCATCGCTCTAGTCAAAGAGTTAAACTTTTTGCCTGAAGTACCTCTCCCTTCTCTGAAGTCTTCTGTCCCAAATTGACGCAGGGAATGGCTGTGTTCCAAGATCGGTATCCTCGTGGTGGTGTGCCTGTGTGAGAATAGTTGTCTTCCGTTCCTTTTGCTCCTTTTTATATTGCCAATGACGTTAGCCATGATTTTTCACCTCCTTTGACCTTGCGTTATTTTTCAGCAGACATTGACAATTATGCCACAGCGCATGACCTTGGGAAAACGTATTAGATCGGTTTCCATGGGTTTTGTGTTAGTTCTGCAATATTTCCCCAGTTAGACGCTCAGTTTTTACACATTAAAAATGCCTTCAAGGAGCAGAGCATGATCGAATTTTTGAGCCACATAAGTGTTTTAAAAAGTATGTCATTTCTATATTGCGCTACTTAGTGACAACTTACTGACTTACTGACAACTGCGTTGGTTTGTGCGACACAATATGACAGTAAATCTAGACCTTAAACTCAACTAGTTCGACTTGTCGGATCACATGTTTTAAGATGCACTGTTCTCTTCTGAAGTTAGAAGATCATTAGATTACTCAAGAGACTCAGGGAGACTACGCCATCGTCTGGTCCATAGCCATGGTGAGGCCTGACAGGGCTAGACACCCCCATAACAGTGCTTCAGCTCCCCCCAAATGCAACTGGCAGCAGGGAGAGTTCACGGGTAGAGGGCAAGACATAGTTTTCAAAAAGTTCAAACTCTTTGCTTAATGTTGAAATTATGAGGTAAACTGATCTTGTATGATCATTTACAAAAAGTAACACAATGTGGTAGATAATCATAATTATAACTGAGTCGTCCTAATTGCATTGATGAAATGCTTGTTTTACTTGTCAACACTCTTTTTTGAAGGGTTCTCACAAAGTTGGAAAAATATGATTTTACATCTTTTTTTCAAGCTGTCCTTCGTAAAATTCTCATTAATCCCAGTCCATTATTTATATATCACCGGATATCTCTGCCTTTATCGTCCACCAGCACTTAATGCTCATCCATCCCCCTTAGTGCTTCGGGTTGGGATTGAATGGGATAGGATAGAATAAGTAGTTTCCAAGCAAACAATGCCGTCATGTGGGACTCGAAGGCTGACACACTGACATGGGCTGTGTGTGGGGGAAAGGGGGTGTACCCTGACACAAGAAAACATACACAGTGGCACCAACAGGACAACAAGGTTGAACCAGCCATGTCCTTACCTCACTGCCACAACAGAGCCATACTGACATGGGTACAGTGCCAAAGAAATACTGATACTAGGACACTAACTAGGGAACACTGATACAGGGATAATGGCAAATGGGCACTTTCAATAGAAAAATATCAAAGCACATCAATACCGACACTAGGATACTGGCACAGGGGACACGGAAACAGAATTACCAATATTTACATGGAAACTCTCACACTGAAACGCTGATGTGGTGGACAATTACTAATGCTGCAACACGGCCATGTTGGAATTTCTCTGGAACACCAACACAGGGATGGTATGATGGAAAGATATGAACAGTAGGACAGTGCTTCCCAAACATGTTAGAACCACAACCACACTTTTTAGTATAACAAACGTCCGTGACCCCCCTATCTTTTATGGACATAAGGCGGGTGATTTTTTAATACAACTAAAGCATCATGTGGTAGCGCATTGTCATTTACAGACACCACATTTTCCATTGAAATGGTTTTACTAACAAAACTATATTGCACACAAAAGATGATGTGTGGAAATTGTGTATCAGTGAATATTACTTGTGCATCATCTTGTAAAGTGTCTTGATTTGTTCTTATCCTTTTAAAATCTTTGATTCCCTTACACTTCAGCATTAAAAAAAGAATGTACTTTATTGTTACTTTCCTAACTGCGAAATGTGTGCAATTCATTCATAGGTATTTATATTTTGTTGTCTGATATGAAAAATGACATAATACATACCTATCCTTTCATACTTCATGTACCTCAGCAAGATTGTCACATAATTCACTTAACGTTTCTTTCTCTGACTGTAAAGCGGGAGGAGTTTGTGAACACCAGTCCCCACTGCAAAAACACAAGCAATAATTTGTCATTGGAAACAGCCTGACATTTTACCTGCGTATTGAAGTGCTGCCAATCTGAAAAGATAAATGCATAATTTAAAGGCATCTTCATTTATTGCTCGACCCACCAAAAGAGGCCCACGACCCACAGTTTACGAAACACTCCACTAGGACACTATAGCAGGACAATGACACAACATGGGACACTGACTAGGGTACAAGGCATTACTGTACTAAAATGAATATTGGCAGAGGACTCTGAGACAAAAACACTGACCTGGAGAATGACATGGGATACTGCCATTGAGACACTGCCACTGGGACACTGACACTAGAACACTGCCACAGGGACATGAACTGCTGCATGAGAATTTTGCAATGGTGAAAGTGAAACTATAACATTGACGTGTGTCACCAATATTGACACTAAGACACTGACACAGCATACCAACACTTACACTGGGACATTGGCAGAGGGCACCAGCAATCACACATCATTTTTGCCACAAGATCACAGACAGAAGCACCAATACTGGGAACAGTGAAATTGAAACACTGATAAGAGGCATATATAGTGGGACAAGGGGCAGTGACCCTGAGAGATTGAAACAGGTGCATTTGGATACTCATGCCTAAGACACTAATACTTGGACGCAAATCAAGGACACTGAAATGGCACCGAAACATTAAAACATGGACTCTGACCGGGGGACGTACCTAGGGTATTAACCAGTGGTTACTACCAAGGATCACTGACACTGGGATACTGACACAAGGGCACTAACTTGGAGACACTGACATAAGAACACAGGTATTGATACTGACAGTGGGATACCAACATGGGCACTCAGCACTGCAGCACTGTCAAGGGTTAGTGCCACAGTGACATGACCTGGAAAGACACACAATGGGACAGGAGGACGTTGACTTAGGGATGCTGACATATGGACAATGACACAGAAGAAGTGACATGAGAACATTAACCCTGGGACACTGGCACAGGACACTGATGCTAAGTAGATGGAGAATCATGAGCACTGACCATCACATTAGAACATTGATGGAGGAAACAAACAGAGGGACACTGACAGATGCACTAAAACTGGCATAGGGAGACTGACTCAGGCACACTGAGAAGTCTGCAACTCCTAACACTGAAGCAATGACACAAGGGTGCCAGCACTGGTACTCTGAGGCAGAATGCTGCAAACTTTGGATACTAACACACTGGCACAACACCGAGGCACTAGCATGGAGGCACTATCACTAGGCTGCTGGCATTACAACACCAAATATGACAAAGGGAAACTACCAGGCAAGACACTCACTGGACCACAAACATTTGTACAGGAACACTGATAAGGAGACACTGACACAAGAACACTGCTATGGATATGTTATGGAAGGACTATCAATACTGACACCGGAACACTAGTACGTACATTAAGAAGCCCATCACTGCTAGTGGCACACAGCCACAGATATTGTGAACAACAGAAACAGAGATAGTTAAAGTTAAATAAGACACTGATATTGGAGTGGTGACAAATGACACATTAAAATATTGACACTCGGCTAATGATACATAGAGTCCAAACTGGCAAAGGGACACCTGGGCACGGAGAAACTAAAACAGCAACATTGGCATTTTGGACACTGACAGGGGGACACAGGCACTGGGCATTATGGCTGACACAGTCAGGAGGAAACTAACACTGCAACACTGACATTGTGACATGGGGATACAGGCACATATTGACAATGATGTGGGCACTAAAAGCTACAAAAATCACTGACACTTCTGCAAATGCATATAGAGACAGTAGTGCATGGAGACAAAGATTAAGCAAGCAACACAGACCGCAGACTACGTATACGTGGAGCATGGGTATAAAAACAAACAAATGTGAGAGATATAAGGCGGTTTGGGGCATGTGCCCGGGGCCTGTAAAGTTCTGCTGGACTTGTTCTTGTGTCTGCACAGTACTAGGTCACCAGCCACTCCCTGAGGGCTGGTCGGTTATGCCCGTCCCCACCTGTCTATCACAGGCGTCACCGGTCAGGTCACCCTGCCTATAAAAGGGGCCTGGAGCACATGCACTGCACCAGCTATGTACACTATGGCTAAGTATCTGTGTCATCATTCCTGCTGCATGCGGGCCTAGGGCCTAAGATCCTACATGGCGACAAGTGGGTCTGACCCAGCATGACAGCAACTCTGCTGTTCTATGTGGGGGGAAGTGTAGCCTGTGTCTAATGCACCCCCGTACCTGCTGCAAGCACAAAGGCCAAAGGGAGCAAAGATAATGGTGCCTGCCTTGTAATGGCCCTGCAGCAGCCTGTCTGCTATGAGCCGGCGCCAGCACACTGATTGATTCATCCTTAGAGGCAAGGAAAAGAGGAGAACTTGCCCAAGGTTCCTCTGCCATGGCCCAGTAAGTGGACCAGGAGAAGTGCCCGTCAACAGGGTGCCATGAGTGCCCTGTGACCTAGCCATAGACAGCAGCTCAACTACTGTGCGATACCCACCTATTGCAAAGAAGTATTGCTGCCTGGTTGAGAAATGGCTCACCTCGTGAACGTACTGTTGGCTGAACCCCTGGTGAGTGCCAAACCCCCCACCAGGCCCACACACCTGCAGCTCCGAGTTCAGCTCTCCAGCAGCACATTGAGGGGTTAAAGCAACCGAGGAGAGCATTGTGCACTCCTGAGTGTCAACCTGCCTGCTGCCACCACAAGAGAAGAGAGAGGGGATGGGCTGGGAATGAAGAGCATGGCACATGCCTCCTAGTGGCTAACTGCAGTCACCCCGGGACTAGAGGAGGCTGTCCACGGAGCACCAGATGTCAGTTGCCTGTAGGAAAGGGTGGAACTGAAAGGAGGGGAAAGGATCACGCATGCCCACCCTGAGTGGCTGTTCACTGCTACCTTGAGAGAAGGGGAGGAGATGCGCAGGCAGCACAGAGAGCATGGCACCAATACCTACCAGGAACTGCATGGCAGAAGGTGTGCCCAACCTGAGTAAGTCAAAGAAAGACAGAGCAAGCCTGAAGAGTATTTTGTGCCCCCTAGTGGCAGGATGTCACTACCACAATATCAGTCAATCAATCAGTACATTTGTAGAGCGTGCTACTCACTCGCGAGAGAAGAGTGTTATCATCTCCCACAGCAGCAGCACTCGTGTCTTTTATGCCAGCAAGAGAAGGGAAGACAAATGCCTAGCAGAGAGGCAGACCAAGAGGAAACTGGTCTTTCCCCGCAATGCCCCTGACGCCCACATAGACAGCATGCTCTGGTGAGAAGCAACACTGTCTCAAGACATTCCTATGGCAGTAAGTCACACGCAAACCATAGAAGAGACTAGCCAAGTGAGCCGTGTGCACTACCTATCATTTCAGAGGGATGAGACTGATGACCCCCATGAACGTCTCCAGGGAATTCTGGTGTGAGGGAATCTCAGCGCAAGAGATGAGTCTGAAGCTGCTCTAATGACAAGTACCAGGAGGTATCGGGGGAGATGTCCTACCAGCACACCGTCATCCCTGTCTTTGAAGGTTTGCCTTTCAGAGAGACAGGGCGCCTCCACCACTGATCCTGATGCACCCCTATATTGAAATGTGTAAATAGACTCCAACACCTTGAGACCAGATGGGAACAAACACCATTGCCCAGGTGGACTGAAATCCCACCGACATGTGACTCAGAGATCCGTGCTCCACCCGCACTGCATTTCATGCCCAGAGTTATCTGGTTAAACTATGGATGTGAACCATGATGCCGGGTGCTTCCAGTGGCACCTGTCCATTCATCATGTCCTGCAGACTGCCTGAAGAGACTCATTCTTTCCCACATGTTGTTCTTGTTTGGTTTGCTTTCAATAAAGTTTGGGAGGTATGTAGTGTCTTTCTGGACACCTTTGTGTGTCTGCACAGTACTAGGTCACCAGCTGCTCCCTCAGGGCTGGCCTGCTATTCCCACCCCACACCCATCCATCATAGGCATAACTGGTCAGGTGACTCTGCAAATAAAAGGGGCTGGGCGCAGGTTCCCTATGCCAGTTATGTACACTATAACGATGTGTCTGTGTCATCATTCATGCTGCATGCGGGCCTAGGACCCAAGATCTTACAGGCCCCAGGAAAGGAAGCTAGAAACAGCCAGGAAGAGCAATGTAAGGAGGAATGCATTCCAAAGAGCACACCTGAAGGGAGTGCAGGAGCATGGGCATGGACAGTGAATGCGGCAGAGAGCTGCGGTGAGGAAGCTTCCAGCCAGGAGGATATAATTCAGGCTCTTTATCTCCTGCTGGCTGTTCCATTGAGGACTCTCCTTCAGGAGTCAGGTAGTCAGTACATTGCTGACATAGAGTGGGACCATAGCTTTGTATGCATCATGTCTCTGCACTCATAACTATGTGCCTATGTGCTTACATAGCTTTTAAAAGCCATTTATGTATTATCAATGGGTCTTGGGGCAGATACACACTACCCAACTGCATTTATGTTCTGGTCAGAGTTCATTAATTTTACTGGCCAGAACCGCTTTCAAAACACCACTTAACACATATTTTTTCAAAATTCCCAATGTTGCTTTTTCACTGAGCTTTTTTCAGCACCATCTCCTACTAATTATCACTAAATGCCATCAAGGTAGAATACTTCAAAAAACACTAAGGGCCTGATTACGAGTTCGACGAATGGCTTAGGCCGTCTGCCAAACTTCCAATGGAGAGGTTGCCACCATAGAAGGATGCTGCAGCAGAAGGATGCAGGGTGCACCAGCACTCTCACAATGTTCACAGTCTGCTGAGCAGACTGTGAACATTGCAAGTGTGTTGGCCAAGAGGGCCCCTGACCTGCCCACGCCAAGTGCATGGGCAGTGCAGGCACCCCCGGGGCCCTTTGCACCGGTTCTCTGCCAGCCTTTTCATGACGGTGTTACTGTAATGAAACCGCTGGTGGAGAACGAGGTTGTAATCCCCAGAGCAGCGCTGCTTGCAGGGCTGCCATGGCAGATTAGGAGCACTGCAACAGCCAGACTTGTTGGGACCGCTGTGGTCATAATGTGGTGCTCAGACCGCCACACTGGGGGTGATCGACCACCACCACAAGTCTGGCAGTCAAGTGACCGCCAGACTTGTAATGACCACCCAAATATGTTGCATTCTTTATAGTCTCACTATATTGTGTCTCTATATGTTGAGTGGGGGAACATCCCTGTTCATCTAAAAAAATAACGCTTATGATGTAGTTATCCTTAGGGGCCAGTCATCACAAAATACTTTCCTCTAAATATGGATCTGAGCATCCTACCAGACTGAACCCTGATATGTCCTCCAAACACATTAGATTTTCTACAGGAACATTACTGTAAGAATGGAAATTGCAAACTAAAGAAAGGGAAATTTAGACACGGTTGTTATAGTTTGGAAAATTAAGTTGATTTCCCAGAACGTGGTATCGTACTTTCTACAAAAGCAACATGCAAGAACTCTATGAGGGCCTGAAATGCTGGTGGTTCCATGTTCTTCTGAGTTACAGAAACTGGAAAGGGATATGGGTGGATACTGACATATTCCTTTAAAAAAGGGCATGTATAAATATAATTGCCCAACTGGCCCTGATTCAGGATAATGTATATGTGACCTGGAAGAAAAGAAACATATCATTCTAAGAAAGTGTTTCTTAAAATAGGATCTTAAAGCCATGAAAACACAATGCAATCAAAAAATGCTATTCAATGATGGCATGTGTGGCAGCATTTGCCCACATGGTTAGAAATTAAGAAGATTATCTTTCTGTTTGAAAATATCAATATTTATTGATGGATAGACTCAATTCGAGGTGTTGTTTTATTCCACAGAGAACTGATTTTGAGGTTAGCCTTGGGTACATTTCTAACTAACTAAAAGGAACATGCAACTTTACCATAGTTGTAGTAGCCATGCATGAGTTCCCAGCAGACAAGATATAATTTGTATATATGTCAATGAAATTTAGCTTTCTCCATAAAGAGACAAGAATAATAGGTGAGTTGGGATGAATTGTGAATTGGCTGAAAAAGTTTGTGGCAAGCCTCATTGGTTTTGGAATACCTTTTAAAGTCATACTAAAACAAATAACAAGCAAAGAGCATGGTGACGGATACAAAATGTATACAAAATCCATTTTTTAAAGGTATATCTGATTTCTTTTTCTAAGGGAACTAAATCGCATTGTTAGCTAGCAACAGTTCCCCCGCTGTAGGTTCAATGGCATTCAACTATTAAGGCTGGGACAAGAAACGGTGCTTCACGTATTGGGCTCTTGGCAAACTCTCCCTTAAGAGAAACACCCATGTAATTATGTAGCCTAATAATGGTAGCTTTGTGATATACATGGTGTGCATGTCAGAATCTACACAACTGTAAAATGACATAAGTGGAGTGTGGAGATAGCAATAAAATGTGACAGTCCAAGGCAGAATTTCCCACCAGGAAGGCAACAAGGAATGTGTTCTTCATTATGCGATTACAGATTATTATAGAATGGTCTTAATTAATGGCATTTCCCCAGTGTGAATTATGGCAAGGTGAATTTTTGGCACAGTCAGATTTGTTATGCACATGCAAATAGGCAACTCATGGATGTTCTACAGCAACACCCAATGCGCAAAAAGAAGCCACCCTGGGTTTTCTTCATAACATGGCTCTTATGGATGTTTGCGAAGCAGCGACATGATCATATGCCCCCACATTTGTGTAACTTTATTCCGTGGACATTCATGCTGTAACCACCTGTTATCAGCTTCTCTTTTTGTAGACTCTCATGTGCAAATCACTTCCCCTATGGATAGGGATTGGTGAGCCTAATAGTTGAGCTTCACCAATCAATTAATATTTAACTTCATATGCTGAAGCGGGCACATGTATTCCGATGGGTGAAAATACACGAATCTGAAGTAGAATCTGCAAGCTGATGCATTCTGGGTTTCTGTCACCTGACATCCCGAATTAGTCTTGAAACTGAAATCTAAATCAACTTGTAATATTTCGTACCCAACACTAGATGTAAGGATAATGTAAAGCATGTTATCGACAACACTGCACGCTGCAAATAGTTACAGATGAGAGTTGCAACAATTACCTTATTTGGTCCTCATCAACAAAGCTTCTTCTCACTTTAGAAGGCAACACAGCAAAACATAGCCAAAAATCCAAATCAATAAAAATGTCGAAAACAAATCTCCTTCCTAGGCTGATGTAAGAGAAGGATGTAAATAGAATTATATAGGAGCCAGAACCAATGTAAAAATTGACAAACTCAGTGAGACAAAATGGAAACTGGAACAAAGGAGGCCTAATTTAAATTGTTAATGCACAATAACTAAGTGTTAATTTAGTAAAGAACAATAATACTAGAAGGAAAGGTAGAGAGAAATTTGCTGAAGTTTGCAATTATAATTGTATCCTGCAGTCATCACCAACAGCATGCCTGAAAATACACTTGGGTTGCACTTCAATGTCATAAAAGAGTGTTGGTTATGAGGCTAAATGCTTTAAGGCTTGCTCAACTCATATGATCGACCTATGTTGGGGAGAATGAATCAAACGCAACAACAAAGTCACTAAGAAAAGACACGTGGTCCAAGAGACAAGACATGTAAAGTTTCCTTCCCTAAGAGGCCTACAAACCAGTACTCAAAAGGGAACACCTCCGTCTCAACCACAAAGAATGGCAAGCACATGTGGATCTGAGAAAAAAGCATACCATGGACAGAGGTCTACAAACTACATCCTCATCGGCAACCATAACTCTCCACCCTGCAAAGCAAAAATGGTCACAGAAGCTTTGCTCTGGAAAGCGTGAACCTGTTGGACTCACAGGTACGAAGCCACAAATCTACCAAGATCTCTCTAACAGAATGCTTTGCAATGGTAATTCAATCGAAAACATTGCACATGTTTCCCTTGAATGCAAGTGATATTCTAGGAGCAGAAAGTCCATTCTTGCAAAAAAAATCCATTAAAACAAATTCAGAGTGAAGCAGTACAGTATTCTATCTTTGCTACTGGGAAAACACTACCCAAAAATTACTCAGAAATGCACAGCCTCAGAGCAGCTCAGAAAATTAAAAGCACAAAAATCGCTGTGATGGCTGTAACCTCAATGAAGTGATCGAAGGGGTAAAAAAGAATCTCGCAAATACCACGTGTGGCTGCAGGACAAACATTAAGACCATCTCTTCCAGCACGGACATACCACCAACACAAGAACAAACATTTTGCCTATGCCCAACCCCTAACTACTTGCCTGCCGCCCTCACACACCGGGCACTCAGCCTTATGTGGCACTGGGAGAAAATCCTCCAATCTCCGAAAAACAATGAAATGACTAATAAACAGACTATACTTAGGAAAGACTGGAATGATGCCTCGCCATGGACAGGCCATGGTCAGAAAGATCTAAATCACAGCATAATTCCTTCACAGCATATTTAGAAAGAGGGTCCTTCCATCCATTGCAGCCAGATGAGTCCACTCTTTCATGGTTTCTACATCCACATTTCCTTGGCAGGTGGTTCTCTGACAGTCGCACTGGCTCTTACCGTGATCCGACAGGTGTTTGCAAAGACCTAAATGACCGAATGGTAAATGAATGAAACCAATGTTAAGGAAATCAGTTCCTAGACAGAATTACTTGCACAGTTTACAAACAGGAAGTGGAGAAGGACATTGAATAGTTATTAAAATAATGCTTTAATTGTCGATGGTACTTTTGAGAAACTAAAAGATACGTCTAAGGGGGAATGTGTTTTGAACGTGCACAGAAATTAATGTCACCAGGGATTTGCTAAAAGAGTACTGGGACCACTAGTCAATAAATTGGAATTTAGGTATGGTAAGGTCCGTGCCAGCACTAATAGTATTGCTAAACTTTGCCAATTACAGTTTAAAAGAATGCAGTACCCGTTATAGCACAACACATAGATCTTTTATTACATAAATGAATGTGACTGTTTGTATTGCGGGACCGCAGTTGATAAGTAGTTTGAAAGGAGGCTTAATATTCTGGATAACAATAGCACTAATACGAAAATCAGCTAATCCCCTACGGTAAGCAGCCAGGAGGATTAGGGAGATAAATGTCAAACATTTTAGGAGCATACTTGGAATAACAGAAGAGATCTAAAACTTAAAAGAAAAAATGTATTCAGTTTCAGAATTGACATATTCTGCTCATGAGAGAACCGTTGGAATACCACACGCATAAATAATAGCAGTACAGAACCATGGCCCAGATTTAAGAGGGCCTGGCGCCATTCTAAGGACACATTAGTGTCATTTTTTTTACAGTAATGTGGATTTAGATGGCCAAAAACACTGCGCCCTATTTACAAAGTGGCGCAATGCATGCGTGCATTGCGCCACTTTGTAACCCTTTGCGCTACATTATGCCTATGCCAGGCAAAATGTATGCAAATGCAGCATGCCCCCGTTTGGGGGGGGGGGGAAATGGTGCGAAGAAATCTAAGAGATTTCTTTGCGTCATTTTTTACGCCAATTTTAACTCCTGCTTTGAGCAGGCATTAAAAGGAGGCTCCAATTGGTTACAATGGGGCTCTGGGTGCTTTGCAGGATTAGCAGCAACATTTTTGGCACTAATCCTGCAAAGCACCGAACCAGCCTAAAAAATTCAGCCGCTAGTTTCCTAATTACGCCATGGCGCGCCATATATTAAATACAGCACACACATGGTGACGTTACGGGGGCACAAGAATAGTGGCGATGCACCAGGTGCAGCACCACTTTTCATAAATATGCCCCTATATTTACTTTGCAGGGTTTCTTTTAGAAACCTCACTGAGTATCATGAAGCCTTTCAATGACTCTATGAGATTAAAACATTATAGTATGAATGATCATCCAAAAATATTGAGAGAACTGTTGGAATACTACACGCATAAACAAGAGCAGTACAGAACTATGTCCCAGATTTAAGAGGGCCTGGCGCCATTCTAACGACATATTAGTGTCATTTTTCTTACACTAATGTGGATTTAGATGGCCAAAAACACTGTGCCATAGTTACAAAGTGGCGCAATGCATGCGTGCATTGCGCCACTTTGTAACACTTTATGCTACATTATGCCTGCGCCAGACAAAATGTATGCAAATGCAGCATGCCCCTTTTAGGGAGGCATGAAAAAATGGTGCAAAGAAATCTAAGAGATTTCTTTGCGTCATTTTTTACGGCAATTTTAACTCCTGCTTTGAGCAGGTATTAAAAGGAGGCTCCAATTGGTTACAATGGGGCTCTGGGTGCTTTTCAGGATTAGCAGCAACATTTTGGGCGCTAATCCTGCAAATCACCAAACCAGCCTAAAAAATGCAGGCGCTAGTTTCCTAACTACGCCATGGCGCGCCATATATTAAATACAGCACACTCATGGTGACGTTACGGGGGCACAAAAATAGTGGCGATGCACCAGGTGCAGCGCCACTTTTCATAAATATGCCCCTATATTTACTTTGCAAGGTTTCTTTTAGAAACCTCACTGAGTATCATGAAGCCTTTCAATGACTCCATGAGATTAAAACATTATAGTATGAATGATCATCCAAAAATATTGAGAGAACTGTTGGAATACTACACGCATAAACAAGAGCAGTACAGAACTATGTCCCAGATTTAAGAGGGCCTGGCGCCATTCTAACGACATATTAGTGACATTTTTCTTACACTAATGTGGATTTAGATGGCCAAAAACACTGCGCCATATTTACAAAGTGGCGCAATGCATGCATGCATTGCGCCACTTTGTAACACTTTATGCTACATTATGCCTGCGCCAGACAAAATGTATGCAAATGCAGCATGCCCCTTTTAGGGGGGCATGAAAAAATGGTGCAAAGAAATCTAAGAGATTTCTTTGCCTCATTTTTCACAGCACTTTTAACTCCAGTTCTAAATTGGCGTTAAAAGGAGGCTCCAATTGGTTACAATGGGCCTCTGGGTGCTTTGCAGGATTAGCACCAACATTTTTGGCGCTAATCCTGCAAAGCACCGAACCAGCCTAAAAAATTCAGGCGCTAGTTTCCTAACTACGCCATGGCGCGCCATATATTAAATACGGCACACACATGGTGACGTTACGGGGGCACAAGATTAGTGGGGATGCACCAGGTGCAGTGCCACATTTCAGAAATATGCCCCTATATTTACTTTGCAGGGTTTCTTTCAGAAACCTCACTGAGTATCATAAAGTCTTTCAATGACTCCATGATGTTAAAACATTATAGTATGAATGAGCACCCAAAAATATTGAGTTACAGAAGCTCAGCTTGCGTTAAAGTTTTGGTGGAAGATTTCGAGCTCTCTCTATCCCCCTGATATGAAGAATCCAGTATGACATGCTCAATCCATACATTTATTACAATGCTGATCAATGTTTTACATTTTGAGTGTTGTCTGAATAAGAAAGAAATAGGCTGCAACTATGAATTGGGGAATGCTCTGTTATGTTATCCTTAGAAATTCCTGGAAGAACAGCCTTCATTCCAAATGATGATAGATTGTGTTAGCCTTTTAGGGACATCTCTTCTACTTAAACAAACTACACTGAACAGTGATTGCAACAGACTCATTGATGTCACCAATGTATAATGATGGTGTCTCCAAAGCAGATAAACACTGACGAATGTATAATGATGAAGAATGGTTCATATTCGGTTACCTTTGCCAAACATGTTCTTTGAGGAAAAGGTTTGTTTATGTGCTTACTGTGAGTGAAGGGCTTAAATATTGTAGATATGAACTGTTCCCACAACCTCCAGAAGAAACATTGTTGCTCCATTAGCCAAATACTAACAAGTTCTCCTAAGCAAGTCTTGACAAACAAGATTGTAAAGTTTCACTACTGCTAAGAATGCTATAAGAGTAAAATCTATATATGAATATTATGCTTTAGAAGTATCACATAGTGCAACACAGATCACACAGCTTTTGTAGGTGGAATAACTATAAGCATTTGTTGAGACCTTGGAAACTAAACATCTGGTAAAGAAATATTAAATATACACTAGGGTCAACCTCAAAACCATTAGAATACTTTACAATTTGGGCCCAATGTAGAAGGCCGGAAAAGCCATGAGAGAGGCACCCTCTTGGAACTGCCAGTCACAATGGTATGTATAAATGGTTTATGATCCCTTGTGAATTTTGTCAGAAGCCTTGGGAGGTGTAGGTAGTGGTCTATTTGAATAGTAACCTGCCTAAATGATGTTCCTTAGGCGGGTAGTTCTACAGCCCCCTGAAAAATGGTGATTTCGCAATTCAACCTGTAAGTAAATCAGAGATCACAAAAAGCCAGTACACAATTTGAAACCACTTTTTGGGGCCTTTCTCTTAGTATATGTGGCCTCCTGTTTCTTTAGGGGTATGCAAAATTCATGTTAACTTGCTGTTGGGTAATTACAGCAAAATTACACAAAATGCAAATCTGTGAATTTCACACTACAATGTAAATGCAAAATACGTACCCGTGTCAATTTTTGGTGCAAGTACACATGTAAACAAAAACACCACAAGTAACAGACAGTCATGTTCTGTTGTTTATGTGCATTCTTGGTAAAGGTTAGAGGCAAATTGTACATTTGTGGTACATTTATACCACAATGGTGCACATTTACTCAAGCTGGCATAACAGAATAATTTCAGAATTTTGTGTAACAAGGATAGAGCAAAATTCCTTTAATAACATGAATTGTGCTCTGACCTAGGTTTTATTTTGACAAATAATGCTCAAGTGGGATGAGTAATTTTTCATTTTATAAACAACAAACAATTCAGTCCATAGTTTGAGATTATATTTACTCATAATTTTCTAAGAAATGAAAGTCTTTGAACACATAATCCATTAGATCACTGTATAAGCAAAAAACATAATGATCGATTGATGTCAAATCGTTAACAAAATGTCCAACTTCATAAGAAATGTAAACAATATGAATTGTGAAATTAATAGTTCAGAGAAAACAACATGTGAACAGCAACATGTGTTTCGCTGTAAGAACAATGCTTTGTCAGGGCTGTAAAATGACAAATTAACAACTTAAATTCATCACATCATTTTTCAAATGTACATAACAACACATTAGATAGGCAAGTGCCATCACATTATATTTAAAAAAAAAAACAAATTATCAAAATGATATATGTACAAATAAACATAGATGTTTTGCAATAATATATAACCTAGCAGCACCTCCCCCCATCTTCTCCTTCCTCCCCTCCTCAGCACCTTGAGACCCTCACGGGTGAGTAGTGCGCTTTACAAATCCCTGATTGATTGATTGATTGAACAATATTTTTAAATGCATACAATAGATAGAACCTTAGAGAAAAATCACTGCTCACCACTCATCATTGTGTTGCTGCATATTTCCTCAAAGAACACTCCCAACTCAAACCTTCACAGTCAAATCCATTAAACATGAAGACTGTTTAAAATTCACCATCCTTAGTTTCTGGACACACAGAAGGAAAGCATGATAAGATTCATGCAAGTCTCACACACCACATCAATAAGGAGAGAAACCATTTTAACTATCAGCACATTTACCTCATTATCTGTGATCATGCCATGATACAAGGGATACAAACCTGACTGGTAAAACCTCACCGCTTATATAGTGTTGCCCTGGACTAAACTTCTGACATCACGACATCACTCCCTGACAATTCCCTTAACAGATTTTCAAAAATATCCAAGTCAATCAATAAATCAATCAAACAACATTTATAGAGGGTGGCTAATCACCCGTGAGGATATCCATAAACTGAGAACATAGCTGCTAAAGGGTTCAGTTGAACAACCAGGTCTTGAGACCTTTCCTGAATTCCAGAAGAGAGGATAAGGTCCAGAGGTGAAGGGGGAGGTTATTTCAGGATTTTTCTGTGAGGTAGGAGAAGGAGCGTCCTCCACTGTTACTTTGCGAGGGAGAAGGAAGTGATGCGCAGGTGACAGGAGGGCTGGTGGAAGTTCAGGTTGTGGTTGATGTTTGCTAGTCCTTGATTGTGAAGAGCCTTATGGGTGTGGATCAGCAGCTTAAATTAACATCTGTCTTGAATGGGGAACCAGTGGAGCCTCTTGAGTGGGGGTGGCATAGATCCATTTGGGGAGGATGAGGATGAGTCTTTCTGCCGAATTCTATACAAACTGTCGGCTCTTCAGGAGGCGGGTGGAGATTCCTATGTAGAGTCTGTTGAGATAGTCCAGCCGGCTGGTGACTAGGGCTTGAATGACGGTTCATCTGGTGTTGGTGGGAGCCCTTTGAAAATCTTACAGAGCATGTGAAGAGTGAAGGTGCAGGCGGAAGAGACTGAGTTGATCTGTTTTTTTTATGGTGAGCTTGCTGTCCAGGATGATTCCAAGGTTGCAAGCATGGTCTGTTCGAGTGGGTGCTGGTCCTAGTTTGGTAGGCCACAAGGAGACATTCCACGTGGAGGTTTTTCTCCCGAAGATCAGCACGTCCATTTTGTCTGTGTTGAGTCTTAGGCAGTTGTTCTTCATCCAGTTGGCGATGCCTGTCATGCACCTGCATAAGTTGGCCTTGATGGTCCACCCTGAATTACAGTTCTGATAGTGAGAGGATGAGCTGAATGTTGTCTGTTTAGGATCTGATGTTAATTCCATGGGATCTGACACTGTTGGCTAAGGGGGTCATGAAGATGTTGAACAGTGTAGGGCTGAGTGCCGAGCCTTGAGGGACACCATAGATGATGTTCTTGGGTTTCAAGTTGAAAGGTGCTAGGTCGATTCTCTGGGTTCTTCCAGTGAGGAAGGATGCAATTCATTTGAGGATGTCTCCTTGGAGTCTAATATGATGAAGCTCCTGGTAAGGTTGTAGTGGGATACTATGTCAAATGCTGCCTAGAAGTCGAGTAGGATCCTGGCCCCCGTGTCTTCCCAGTCGTGGAGGGTTCTGATATCGTCAGTGGCAGTGATCAGGGCACTTTCAGTGCTGTATCAAATTAGCAGTGACTTGCCAATTCAAAAACCATGCTATCAACCAAGCATTTAGAAAATCATTATCAAGTCTCCAAATTTAATTGTACAAATATATTCTACAAACTAAATCCAATGCCCCATCATATCCAAAAATTGAAACAATATATACAGCTAGTGCTTAAAATGCGTCTCACTTTGAAAAGTGTAGTATGAAACCATGGTCCTCTACCTTACCATATTACCTCCTAATCAGCCCACTCCATGGTCATGAATTAGTTGAGGTACAACGCCAATCCCAGTAACTTAGCAAGCCTTCTTCACACTTCACATAGTACATTCTCGGACCATAATACATTATCACATGACATCTCATGACTTCAACTGCATTTTAACCCACTCTATGTTCATGTATTGGTCAAAATGACAACAAAATTATAAGTGTATGCCCCAGTCCTATAAACATCAAACCAACCTCCTGCATACCAAGAGTCCTATTATATCAAACTTTTACAAAACAATCAAGACTTCTAAAGTCACTAATATTACTAATCAAAGCGAAACACAGACTTGAACCGCCATTGATCATTACTAGATGTACCTCCATACAAGCCTTACTGCACAAGGGACCGATTGCATCAGGGCACATTCTCAATATAAGTGAGAAAAAACAGTTCATAGTACCTTTTATCTTCCATAACATACCTAAGTATGGATCATTCCACTGTAACAGGCCCAACTCAAACCTGCACAATAAATCCACAGAATAGATAAAAAGAACAAGCTCATGTTTTGAGCTTTCAGTGGCACTAAGTAACAAATCCAAGTCCTTGGTTGACTACATAAACTTTAAATGTAAAAACCTATACCTGTAGATGTATTATACCTTACATGCTAAAGGATAACTAAGAGGGTCTAAATCAGTATTTACCTATAGTTTTGAATACAAAAGACTATGGAACTCCATATCCATGTTCGGACCATACTTAACAGCCCTTAAGGTATCAATCCACCAAGTCCCTTTCCATCTAAGTCTATGTTCTCCATCTCCCCCTGTAAAATGTTTCCAAATATGATCAGTCCCTAATAATACAATCTGGTTGATTTCCACAGATGTTTTCGAGATAAGTGTCTGCTAACTGGAGATTTAGGGTCTCCTTACGAGTTTGCTGGTCCAAGGACAGCCAAACTCAGGTTGGAGGTCCGACTGCCACACTCCTGGTGGTCCGACTGCCAGATCATGATCCTGGCGGTCAGACCACTAGGACACTGCTGCTGCCACCACAATCATGTAACCTGACGGGTTGGCGGCAGTCAAAGTCGTGGTCAGTCATGGCGGTGCTGAGTTCGGCACCGTTGATCACCACTTCGCTTTCCACCAGCCCCAGTGCTGGGGGCCACAGGGAGGCCCCTGAGCTGCCCACAACCATGTTGTGGGCAGCACAGAGACCCCTCTGCCAGCACCCTCAGAATGCACACTGTTTACTCTGCAGACGGTGAGCATTCTGAGGATGCATTGTGTGACACCATTGGCCTCGTTTCCCTAAGGAATCCGAGGCCAAAGCCGCCCCACTGTTTCCACTAGGCTGACTGGCGGAAACATCATAATTGTGACGTTTGCACCAATCAGCCTGGGGAAAACATTATAATACGATCAGGGTGAGGCAGCTGCATTAGCGGTCTCGGTGGCAATGCCACCCGGGATCATAATGAGGCCATGCGTGTCTTTATTTCTTATTGAGTTCAAATATTCTTTTCATCTTTCTTTTAATGTTGTAATGGTGGATCCTCCATATTGCAAAGAACACACACATTCGATTGTATAGACACAGAAAGTAGTATTACAATTAACAAATTCCTTACTTTTAAAAGACTTTGTGGAATCGTAATTAGCTCTTAAACTTCTGAAGTTTTATCTTTGACAAATTTACAAAAAACACAATTGTTGTATTTGAAGCACCCACTAGGTTTACTGCTCCTCCAGGGCATAGGCTTGTTTTGCGTATGTTTAAATGTGTCACTCGGCCTCAATGACTTCTTGAGACTATCAGCTTTCTTATATGTTATCAAAGGACTTCTAATAACATATCCTGCCAAATCCTGGTCCATTGTTAAGATAGCCCAATGTTTTCTTAGAACATTAAACATTTGTTGATTTTCTACACACAATTTAGTTATAAATCTCACTGTATTTGTTTGGTTATGTTTGTATTTACATTTAACCTTATCCTGTAACAGTTTTTTTATGAGGATTGGCTCCATTACTATGTGTGGGTGGTGAGTAGTGATATTAATAATGAAGTAGATTGAAGAGATCTTAAAGTGTGAATCGAATGATGAAGATGCTTGACAACAACAAAAAACTACCAGTATTGCAAAGAAAATGTCATATGTTTTAGTGCCTTTAAAGGAGCTGGAGGAGCAGCAGCAGCTCTGTCAAAGGCATAGAGATTTCCACTTCCCTGGCAGACATCTCTAAATGTGGCGATTGGTACTACACGTGACATTGCAGTATATCCTTACAATGACCTGTAGTAATGAAATATAGCCCACCGAGCACTAAATAAGTTCTTCAGTCTTTTTCTGGAAGTTGGTCTTCCAGTGAGGTAAGGTCAAAGGCCGAAACAGGTGAGGGTTTCTAGAAGCTGCATACTACATCCTCGAACTCCTGCTTAAGCTCTATGTTATGCTGCCAAAAGCTCAGGGTGGGGCAAAGCTGGATTTCATTGCCACCTAAGTTGTCTCACTGCAGTGATATATTTTCAGCTAGAATATGTTCAAGGTTTTACTTTCGGACTTAGGGGGTATTATGAGTTTGGCAGTTTCATTACAGCCAAACCTGCGGTGTTGGTCAGTCTGTCTCAATCCTGACGGTCTGACTGCCGCCATCTCCAGGATCATAGATCCCGATGGGTTGGCGGCAGTTGAAATTGTGATTAACCAGAGCAGCTCAACCATAAAAAGGCTGGCAGAAAGCCAGTGCTGAGGGCACAGGGAGGCCCCTGCACTGCCCGCAATGGAAGTGGGCAGTGCAGGGCCCCCCTCGCCCAGCACCCTCGGAATGCACATTGTCTGCTACCGTACCCTCTGTGCGACAGCATGGGCCTCGGCTCCCTGAGAAGCAGAGGCCCATGCAGCAGCACAGTTTCCACTAGGCTGACCGGCGGAAACCTCCTGATTCTGAGGTTTCTGCCAGTCAGCCTAGTGTAAACGTTGTAATAGGGCCGGGGAGACCTCCAGCTCTGCGCCGGTCTCCTCCCCACGGGTCTGGTGGTCCGACAGTTGGACTGCCAAACTCGTAATGAGGCCCTTAGTCACTTTAACGTTTCTAAAATCCATCATCGTGGCTAGGCTGGAAGTTGTAGCTGGGCAAAGGTCCACAAATCTGTTGTACTTTTTTTTATTTCAGCAAAAATATCTGAGTGGGGCAAACCTGGTTTTCTTGCCTACGGAGGGAGGAACCTCCCAGGGGAAGCCTCAGAACTTTATTCTGCTCTTTCAGAGGAGGAAAAGATGAATGAATCCCACTTTTCTCTAACTGCTGGAATTTTTTTGGGTCACTTCTACAGTGTCTGGTCCTCAGGTCAGGTTTCTAGACTAGGTTTCTCTCTAGCAAAGGCTCCTGAAATCCCCATTCCTCTGCGGTCATGTTCTGACAAGGTAGTAGTGAGGTGCCAGACATATCCTATGCACTAGCAATTTTCCCTCCCCATTCCTGTCTATTTTCTCACCATATGTCCACCTGCTTTTGCATCACTTCCTCTTCACAATATAGTATAATCCCCGGGAATCCCTAAATTCAAAATACCTAACCCATTCAGAAGGTGCTCTGTACCTAGTTTCGAGACACCACGCACTGGGAAACTGGGGAACCAGGTTTGAGTCCCGGGGCAAATTCCTGTGGTTCTTGGTAAATCACTGGATCTTACCACGCCTTAAAAAATATGAATCTGACCTTGTATAATATAATTGCTGATCATGTAAAGCACTCCAATGCCAGTAAGCTGAAGTTGCTCTATTTAAAATCGCAAAAATACAATACATAAATAAATGAATGTTAGTTATGCCGTTGGTTAAAGGTTTTCACTAGCAGAGCCAGACAGACTCCCCTATTTGTCGCGAATCGCCTGTGAAATTGGACAAGACACATGATACTCGCTATTTTTGTCAAACCTACCTCGATAAAACTAAAACAAATATTGGGGACTCACCTTATCTTGTGTTATATTGTTTACATAATGCCCGTCATTTCTTTTAGCAGCTAGCACTGGTAACGTGCCTATGAGTGTCGTCCCTGCTTCATGTCTGCACAGGTCCTTGCTTTCTGTTCTTCGCCGTCAATTTGGCTGCCCCCGCCCTGTGACGGGACCAGTTACTGCTGCAGAACCACAGCTATGTCTACATGGCATATGACAGCAGTGAGATGACCTTCCTCGATCCCTCTTCCCCGCTGCAGAAATAGTTTAAGAGACAGAGGGGCTTATTACAACTTTGGAGGAGGTGTTAATCTGTCCCAAAAGTGATGGTAACGTGACGGATATACCACCAGCCGTATTACGAGTTCCATAGGATATAATGGACTCGTAATACGGCTGGTGGTATATCCGTCACTTTACCGTCACTTTTGGGACAGATTAACACCTCCTCCAAAGTTGTAATAACCCCCAGAGTGCGTGGTCTTGAGCCTCTTATCTGTAAAGCTTATGTCAGTGGCACAGATAAGCAGGGCAGAGAAAACAAAAAAAGAAAGATTCCTTTCTTTTTCTATACATTATATTCCTGCAAAGCATTAAACATAGGCAATGGACCGTTGTTTCTGATGGGTATTATTATGATCGCGCTCCTCACTCCACCAAGCACAGATGGAAATGATATGGTATATATGATAAGGTCATATACTTAATGTGTTTAAGTATATTCTCCATCTTAATATTACCTCCAGTTACCTTTGTGTGCTGGCATAGTAAATGCTATAATAAAAAAACTCCTTTTCATCCAGAAGATATGGGAGATTTAATACTAAAATACAACAAACGACTCTCTAGTTAAAACAATTCTACAGCTTTTTGCCAAAAAAACCTAAAGGAATCTTTAGACCTTGCGACCTTGACATCCCCATGTTCACTCTCTACCAGATATTTTTGGTTCACAAGTGGTAGGTATAAATATTGTTCTAGTTACCCATACACATTTATTTACTACCTTTATAAAGCACTTTGGGCTAGATATACAAAGCCTTTTTTTTGGTCACAGATGGGTTGATTAGGGCCGTTTGCGACTTTGCGACCTAAAACATGTTTTTTTAAATGTACAGAAAGCAAAATGTAATTCAATAACTTGTTACCGATTCGTATTTTGCCTTGTTTCGTATTTTGCATTTGTAATTTGGTATTTGGAAGAGGCATATTTAGGACGTCTCTTCCAAATATCCGATCGGTATGGTATCTATTACTGTTTTGCGGATGAATTCCGGTTGCAAAAGAGTAATACTTTACCACCAGTTTGAAACTGGTGGTAACTGATTCGCAAAGGGGAAGGGGTCCACAAAAGAGCCCTTTCTCTTGAAGAATGTAAACTATGAAATAGTCTCCCCACTTTCACAGCACCACTCTCCAGGGTATTTCAACCATGTCATTGGACACCTAATGTTAAGGTACATACTCTAAAAGTGCGTATTTTAAGCTACCTCAATTTAAGGTGACTGAACCTAAAGTGCTTCACCACAATCCACAAATATCTAAACTTATATGCTTATTCCTAAACTGCTTGATCTTAAAACCTTACAATTCTAAAACGTATGTTCTAAAAGTGTGTCACTGTCACCCTTTCACATTTTACTCAGGTACATTTAATTTGATTATTATTATACAAAAATCTTATAGCAGTTAAGTACATCCAGCTATCAAATAATCCTCCAGAAACACAACTTTTAATGAACATTGCTTCAAAACTGCTACATTAACAAAGCAAATATGCATGTGACAGGAATTTTAGAATCCAGCTATCATCTTGATGGGAATGTCATTTCTTAAGTCCCCACTGCAGGGGGCAGATCGAGTCAAACCCCTAGAAGTGGACATGTACACCATCTTCCAAAATAATGCCCTAGATAGGTGTGTGCTCTCATTAAATTAGTCATTCAGCTCTCCTCAATTGAGTTCATGATTGTCTTCCCTTTGTTCTTTTAATATGTTGAACTCCACAAGATTTCCATTTGTTTATGTTTATTCAGCCTTCTCTCAAAAATGTTAGGCTATAGGGTATACAAAATACAAGTTTTTGATTTGCACTGAAATGTTGAAGAATTCTAAGATTAACTTTGTTGGTTGTGCTTCCAGCACAGACTTTTTTTCGCAAGCGCACTGTAGTACATAAACCAGATGATGTGTTTCACACATGATGAACTCCTTGATTTTACATTTTTGATTATTGAATAGCACATAAATAGACATTCACCCAAGGTGCACAAGCTTTATATTTTGTGCTTTACTAAAAACCTGGCCAATTTAATAGGAGGAATGTACCTCTATGTTGATATATTTCCAAGGTAGTCAACATTTTTATATGTGATTATGACTCCTTGTAGGTGCTCATCTCTTTACAAAGTTCTCAAGTTCTTCCTAGTAATTCTTTTGATTTCAACATGTGAGTTATTCCATTCCAGGATGAACTGAATCTCATTGTCATCCTATGATGTCATACCCCTAATCACCAAAACTCGTTCCTTATCTTGGCATGTGCCTTACACAGAGTGTTCTATAGAACACTCAAGGGACCGCTTCTTTGTTCAAACCGGGTAATCATCTATGCTGCTTGTACTTCAAAATCCTGCATTTCAAAACAATTTTGCCTAGCACCCAATAATTCTCCAAATGGAACATTACATTTTAGAGCTTTTGGATATCTGCTATTTGTGTGCTACATACTATTGGAGTCTCTGGCTTTCCAATGAGCCTTATTGAAAATTAATGTATTCCTTGTTAGACTTGGCAGCTCTTGGTGTGGTTTTCCTGTACCTTTTTGCTTCTGACCCCCTGTTTTTGGATCCTATCCTATAATTCGTTTTTACTGGCTTTGATACTCTGGGCACTTTACCACTGATAACCAGTGCTAAAGTGCAAGTGCTCTCTGTCTAAAATATATTGGTAATTGGTTTTCCATGATTGGCATATTTGATTTACAGGTATGTCCCCAGTAAAGTGCACTATGGGTGCCCAGGGCCTGTAAATCAAATGCTACTAGTGGGCATGCAGCACTGGTTGTGCCACCCGTGAGTAGCCCTGTAAACATGTCTCAGACCTGCCACTGCAGCATCTGTGTGTGCAGTTTTGCACTACCAACTCGACCTGGCAAGTGTATCCACTTGCCAAGCCCAAACATTCCCTTTTACTACATGTCAGTCACCCATAAGTTAGGCCCTAGGTAGCCACATGGGCAGGGTGCAGTGTATTGAAAAGTTAGGACATATACTGGTGTGTTTTACATGTCCTGATAATGAAATACTGCCAACTTTGGTTTTCAATATTGCAAGGCCTATCCCTCCCATAGGTTAACATGGGGACTGCCTTTAAAAATATTGTAAGTGTAGTTTCCCTATGGGAGCAGATAGAGATGTGGAGTTCGGGGTCTCTGAACTCAGGATGTAAAAATACATCTTTTGGTAGAGTTGGTTTTTAGATTGTTTGTTTGAAAATGCCACTTTTAGAAAGCAGGTATTTTCTTGCTTAACCATTCTGTGCCTCTGCCTGCCTGTGGAATCCATGTCTGGGTCAAACTGACAGTTGGGCTGTTTGTGAATTCCCCCTAGACAGTGACACAAAGGGAGTTGCATACCATGATGAGTCTCCTGGGCTGGAGTGGAGAGGGAGGAGCTGACACTTACACCTGAAAGGGCTGTGCCTGTCCTCACACAATGCAGACTACAAACCCCTGGAGTGTATTTAGGGCCAGGCCTGGGCAAGGCAGGCTCTTGTGAACAACAGAGACCTTCCTTTGACGTTTGCCTACTTCAAAGGCAGAAAGGAGTATAAATAGTGTACCCAAAACCCAAGACTTTAGATTACTTCTGCATCAAGAGGGACCTCTGCCAAGGAGAAGAGGTTGATACTTGAGGAGGACCTGCCACTATACCTGTTGCTTTGCTGTGCTGTGCTACTGCTGCTGCTTCTGCTTTAAGAGGGAAAGGACTAGACTTTGCTTTCTGCAATCTTGCTTGTGAAGTTTCTCCAAGGGCTTGGACTGAGTTTGCCTCCAGTTAGGAAGTCTGAGGGACAGCAAAGACTTCACCTACCATCCTCTGGGTTCACTTGATGTGGATCCTAACTCACCAGGTGGTGCTTACTCCAGTCTCTGGGCCCCTGGGAGGTAAAGCTGGTTGAAAAACACGAAACCAGTTACACTGACTCTGGACAATGCCAGGACCGACGCTGTTCCCTGACTCCACGATGCTACCTGTACTCGAAGCTGTGGTCCCTGCTGGAGGACGAGGACCCCGCCTGACAACACAGGCCTGACGCTGCTGCAGCCCCGCTGACATTCCATGACTTAATGAGTCCCGAGTGCTGTGTCACCAAAATCCTTGACACCTTACTCTGCCGCTGCCGCTGCAGCCCCGTGGCGTAACCGCAACCCCGTGGTCACCTCACTGTATCTTGACCCGCCGGACATTGACCCCTTCTGAGAGTAAAGAATCGATGTTTTGCACCAATGCTGCATTACCTCCCCTGCCCTGCAGTAAGAAATGGACGCCGCACCGGATCCAGCAATGCCTCACTTCCCTGACTCCGTGCACCGGCTGGTTTCTTTGTTACCAAAGGTACTGTACCTGGGGGTTCGTGTGACTCAGTGACCGGCACCATTGGCATCAGATTGTTGGGAATGACTCCATCACAACACCGTGATAAGATCACATTGAAGCATTTGTGCTTCTAAGCTCTATATTTAAGTTTAATCTTTGAAAATTCATAACTTTGCTTGTGTCAGTTGGATGTTTGTCATTTTGATCTTGTTTTACTCAGATACATATTGGCTATTTGTCTAAACTGGTGTTGAGTGCTTTTGTGGTGTTTTCACTGTGATACTGTGTGTCGTGGTACCCATACTTTACACATTACCTCTGACATAAGCCTGACTGCTTGTGCCAAGCTACCAAAGAGGTGAGCAGGGGTTATCTGAGCTCAGTATCTCCCTTACCCTGACTAGACTGAGGGTCCCTGCCTGGACAGAGTGCAAACTGTCTGCCAACCAGAAACCCCATTTCTAACATTCCTGATAAAGATTTCAGGAATAAAGATTTCAATATCCAGGTAATCAATCTTATCTGCACTGATTGTGTGAGTGAATCTCAAATTACATTCATTTTCTTTAAGGAAGTCAATAAACAATTTTAAGCTTTCTTTATTATCCTCCCAATTGATGAACAAGTCATCAATTAAGCTAATCCATAATTTGAAATGCTCCAGCATCATATGATTTTCCTCTCTCCATATAACCTCTGCCTCCCAGCATCTTATCATACGGCTTGTATATGTGGGTGTGAAAGATGTACCCATGGCTGTACCTTGTTGGTATAATTATAGGTGTAATAAAAAAAATAAAAAATAAAAAAAAAATATATATATATATATATATATATATGAATTTCCACGCACAAAACCATAGAAATTGAGCAGTTATAGTTATTGTTAACTCAAGTAACTATAACTTGCGCCCTATGGTAACTTTAACTTGCGCCCCGCCATGCACAGTTTTCTCATCAATAATTTTATTGCAGATATTGCAGTAATAATATCAATGATGCCATAGACGTTGCCATTATTGATGTATTATGTGAAGTAATTAGCTGCTGACCCAAATCCGCGAAGGATCCGCCTCTCTATATATCTATAGTTTTTGGCCTTAAATGACTGTGAAACTACTGAACGGATTTACACCAAACCACAAAAAGTGTGATCTGTGGAACATAATCTAGCTTCATGCCAAATTTAGTGCAATTCCGTTCAGCAGTTTGGCCTGCAGGCGTGTCAAAAGGTCCTATGGAAAAATGAAGTGGGAAACGCATTTTGGGACCCCCCCTTTTCTCGACCCCAGCTTGACAGATCACCCCAAAACTTTTAAGACAGAAGCTGAACTATGCAAAGTATAAGTTTTGAAAGTTATAGGCAAAAGAAAAAATGCTTTTTCTGTAGAAACTAGGTCCTAAGTATAACTATCTAGTGTCAACCGCCACTAGGTTATATATATATATATATATATATATATACAGTATATATATATATATATATATGTTAAGAAAATGTGTCCTGAATGGCGTGCTGCTGCGCGCTTTCATTTCACTGTGGTGCCGGTTCTTCGGTAGGACACCCGCATTGAATTTTCACTGGGTCTTTTTGAGTTTGTAAAAAGAAAACCGCACTCTGAAGTTGTTTGTTCGTTTTCATGCTTTAATTTACGAGCTCAAAGGCAATCACTCGTTGTCAGGAATCCCCTGACGCGTTTCGGTCTAACCAGACCTTGTTCACAGGTACTTCCAAACCAATACCAACTTATATGACACGTTTCAGCCCATTGAATCTGACTATAGTTTCACACAAGATTGTTACTATCTTCTGCACCAGACTTAGTTGCACACAACTTGTTGGAATGGTGTTTATGTTTCATATGGCATGCTTTTAGACCCATGTTCAAAAGGAAAGATGATTTTATATGTTATGAACAATTCACTTTACGATCTACCTGTATGGTCCCATATAATTGATAATATCTGCTGGACCATGCATTGTTGCAAACAGGTTGTTAGAATGATTTTTATGTACAAATCAAGTTGAGATTTAGTTTTAATGGTCTTTTTACATAATTGACATTTATTGCAGTAGTATGTATTAATGAATGTGTACTCTGTTATGGTTTTTTTAATCCGAAAAAAGATTTATTGACTGACAGATTGAATATAACAATTACCTTTAATTCAGTCTATAATTCACTTTCTAGAATTATTAATGCACTATCAACATTATTTTCTTCTACAGGTGGGAATATATTTTTTTATGTAAACTTTAGAAAATAATTTTAATTTAAAATAATATATTCCCATTGATTAAAAAATTGTTTCACAATTAAGTCAATAGTGAAGTAGTATAGATTCTTTATTTAGTTCTACAATTAAAATAAATATGATATGAATTTACTTTCATGCTTAGTATAAAAATATTTTTTATATTTATTTTTGATTTAAATATTCTTTTTAAATTTCCATATGCTTTACATACAGATACTCCACAGTGGAGGAGGCCATCTCTGCATGGCAAAGTACAGGCAGGGTCACTGGAATTATGTTGAGTTGAGTAAATATGAAGCTAAAAAGACAAATTATGCAGCACAATGCAGCACATTTTGTAGTAGTATTACTTCATTATTTCATCATTTTTTAAATTTGGTAACACTGTCTGGATACTGGCTGTGCCTCATTAGTAGCAGTTTAACACCAAAATATAGCAATAAGCATCACAAAGCTGACCAGTCCAGCTTTGCTAAAGGGCCTTCCATTGTGCGGCAACACGTGTCACTGCATTGTTTGAACCATTTGCTCTACAAACTACTTTTTCTATTAAAATCTGCAGTTTATGCAGCAGATGATGGAACATGTGGCAATTGCAGCAAATCTATAATATGCAAAAATCTCCGCAGCCACATAACAGCATAAATCTAAAAGTATAGGGAAAAAGAAACAAAATGCCATCAATGTATGTGTAGTAGCAGATCTTGTCATTAATTATTGAATGTGAAATGCCAAAGAAAACAATCAGTTGTGCAGCCCTGAAAAAAAGGCCCACTCTGACATCCTGAAACTTCATTCCATTGCATGCATCTCAGCTGTGATCAAGGTGAGCTGTGTGCCTATCCATGTCTAGCTCTCCCCTCCATCTGGGGTTGCTGCTGATTTGACATGAAGTTTCCCTCCTTTCTGACAAATTGTGCGGCTACTGTCCTCACATGCCTTGCTGAGCTTTTCTAAATGTGTATATTTTACATTCGAATTCAGGAAGCAAAAGCTGTTTTTTTGCTGCCAATAATAATAAATGATTGCTTTGCAGAGACTGCCGGTCCCACACAGATGCAGGAAACAAATGCACAGGATTGCTTAGCAACCACAAGAAGCTTCCACTCTGGTTTCTACTATTTGTTAGTGTTTTGTTGAAGGAGAAAAGGACAATACAAGAAAATGTAGCAGAGCTTACAGTGGTGGTGACGAGGTTGTGTATTTGTTTGTGTGAATTTCTTTCTTACACCACCCTTACTATACCCTTATTCTGTCTTGCTGAAGTTTCACTAAGACAGTTCACTACACAAGAGCCGATACAATTGGCTTTGTCGATGCTTGTTTACGTAGTGCTTACTTCTTGGGTTTTTGGTGATCTGTTTCTAATCACTGCTGATTAGAGCAGATAAAAAAACGTTAATATGTACGAACACTATCAGAACACCCAAAATACCATTCAGGCATATTAATTTGCCTTAATAATCCTTTGTGACGTTGTCCCATAGCAATGTAGTTCTTTTTAGTTCCCTCCATATTACAATTTATTTGCTACATCACAATTGCTTCCTATTCATCAAATTGATTGCCTATTTCTTCATGTCCATATGCACTATGGTTCTAGTACCATGATAACATTTCCTCACATTTTGCTTCACTGCAACCATCGATCCATATTGTACTCTATTAAGAGGGCTTCAGAGAAGCAAACAAACTTTCACAGCATAGTGTCTAGGTAACCATTCAGTAATCACCTTTCCTGCAAGGAACGTTTCCTACTGTGTGACACAATTTGTCCCTAAGAAATGGTGTTACGTTAGCGGAACTATGTCAGACACCATCAACCAGTCCTGGCTTTTTAGCCAGCAGCGCTTTGCATACTGAGTTTTTTGACCCCGTGCTTATAATGTTGAAAGTGAAAATTCAGGTTCTATAAAGTAATGTCTAGTCAAACCAAACTTAAGTAACTTTCAGACATATTCCATGGTTTCAATAGCCCTGTCTCTCTTTTTTATGGCTTAAGCAGGTCCCAGGCCAGTTCTCCTCTGCTGGTGCATTGCTCTATCCTTTTTGCTCCCTCGTTCTCACTATCTTCTCCTCCTCTCCCCCTGTTTTTCTGAGTGCTTTCGCCTGCTTTCTACCTCGTTTCCACTGCTTTTGCCCTCCTTTCCCTCCAGTTTTCTCAGTGCATTCTCCTGCTTTGTGCCTCATTTTCACTGCTTTCTCCCTCCTTTTTCCCACGTTTTTCTGAGTGCTTTCACTTTCTTTTGCCTCGTTTTTTGCTGCTTTCTCCCTCCTTTCCCCTGTCTGTTGAGTACTATTTTCTGCTTTTGGCCTCCTTTCTTTCCCTGTTCATTCCTTTTTTCCCCCATTCCCACTCCCGTCTGCTGCCTGCTTTCCTGCCTCCTGTCTAACCCCACACACTGCCCCCACAGCGTCCCTCCCTCCTCCCAGGACCTACTTAATAGAGGCCACAGTGCAGCCACAGTGGAGCCGTAGTGCAGCCACTCTCAGCGGGTGTGCCACTAGTCTGCCAAATGCATGCACATTTTCACCTGGACCACACCCAGTGCCAAGTCCCCTGGCTCTTCCAACCCACAAAGATACACTGCCGCTGACCTCTGAGCCCTGGACCCTGGATGTTTCAACAGCCACTGCCTCCTCACATCCTCGCGTACCACCAGAGGATCATTCTCCTGACAACACTGCTGCCTCACCTTCAGCACGAAAGCAACCAACGCACCCAACACATCGACCAGGACCACCAGGACACAACTCCAGTGCATCCTACTCAACACACATTTACTAGTTATACACATCACTGAGGTCTTTGATACGGTCTCCTCCCTAATCCCGGATGCCATCTTCCTCACAGAAATCTGTTTTAACCCCACCTCCGCACCAGACATCGCTGCTGCCATCCCCAAAGGTTACAAGATAACTCACGGGGACCCAACCAACAAGCACGTAGGGGAATCTACAGGGACACCATCTGCTGCACGATGTCACTGATGACCGACACAGAGGATGGAAAACCTCAACTTCCAACTCCACACAGACAGAAAAAGCACCATCAAAGGCACACTTGCCTACAGACCACATTCACCCAGAACTCATCATCTCCCGACCAATCGTCTCCAAGCACTACATATTCCTCAACTTTCACCTCGATGACCCCACCGATGCCAACCCCACCGACCTTCTGGAAAGCTTGAGCAACATTGGTCTCAAGCAACTCTTCACCGACCCTACCCATACTGCAGGACATGCGCTCGACCCAGTCTTCATCTCCAGTGACAGAGTCAGGTACATCCACACCAGACCACACAACTGATCCGACCACCACAGCATAGACTTCACCATCTCTGGAGCCACATACTCTGGCACCGTGCCCCCACGATCCATGTGAAGAAACTGGAAAAAGGTATCAGAAGACCAGTGGAATGACACTGTCAGTTTCCACCTCCTAGACTCTACACACGACTCTGCACAAGCAAAAAAAAAAATTCTTTCAGTGGATCACAGAATGCACCAACATCATTGCCCCCAACAAGACAGCCAAGGTCAAAGAACAAAGCAAAAGAGCAAGCTGGTTCACTGAGGAACTACACTCCTCCAACTACAATTGCTGACAGCTTGAAAGGAAGTGGAGCATCAGCAAAAAAACAGAAGAATGCACAGTCTTCAGGAATACCCTCAACCAGTACCACCACCTTCTGAAAGAAACCAAGAATGCGCTAGCAGACAGCATCAAAGCCAGCACAAACCACAGCAAAGAACTCTTCACCGTTGTGAAGGAGTTCACTTGTCCCAGAGCCACAAAGAACAACATCACTCCCTTCTAGGAACTGTACTACAACCTCTCGGACTTCTTCAATGACAGGATCTCGGCTATCTTTAAAAATTTCGAACACCAACCCTCTGCTGCAGACAGCATCAACCAGTTCACATGCACAAACATGAAACCAAACGCTTTATCACCCACTGGGAACTCCTCCCATGCAAGACACTATTTCCATGAACTCCATACAATCGGGAACACCCAAGGACCCTTTCCCCATCACGTCTTCAACCTTGGAAGCAAGCCAATTGGCCACAAGCTCAGCAAGGTCCTGAATACCTCTATTACCACAGCCTCCTTCCTGGAGATCAGGAAACAAGCTGAAATGAGGCCTCGCCTGAAAAAAACAACAGCTGAACAAGTCAAACTGAAGAACTACCGGCCCATCTCTCTAATCCCCTATCCAGCAGAAATCTTTGAGGAAGCAATCAACCAGCAACTCACCAAACACCTAGAAGACCACAACCTCTTGGACCCCTCCCAATCTGGATTTTGAGGTAACTCAGCACCAAGACAGCCCTGATTTCAGCCACAGATAACACAGAGCCCTCCTGGACCATTGGGAAACAGCAGCTCCTATCCTCCTGGACCTGTGCAACACTGTCTCCAACCACATCCTCATCATCAGACTCCACCACATCGGGATTCAAGGAAACACCCTCAAATGGATTGCCTCTACCTCACTAGTAGAGCCCACAGGATGAGTCTCCCACCAATTCACCTCGGAGTCCAAGACCATCATCTGTGGAGTCCCCTAAGGATCATCCCTCAGTCTGATCCTCTTCAGCACCTACATGACCCCCCTGGCCATCACCATCAGATCACAAGGACTCAATATAATTTCCTACACCAACAGCACACAGCTCATCCTCTTACTGTTTGAAGATTCCTCCACCACAAAAGCTAACTTCTACAGATGTATTATGACCGTAGCGGACTGGATGAAGGACATTGTCTCAAACTCAACATCTTTGGGAACAACACCTTGCCATGGACTGACACATGGTGGCCTGCAGAGCTCGGCACCCTCCCCACCCCAATAGACCAGGCCTACAACCTCAACATCATCCTGGATAGCAATTATTCATGAAGAAACAAGTTAAAGCAGTCTCATCTGCCTGCTTCCACTCCCTTCGCATGCTTCGCAAGATCTTCAGGTGGTTCCCAGAAGACATCAGAAGGGCCATCATGCAGGACCTCATCACCAGCAGACTGGACTATGAAAAAACGCTCAACATAGGAATCACAGCAATCCTCATGAACAGACTCCAGACAATACAGAACTTAGCTGCAGGGCTCATACTCAACCTCGCCAGAAGGCCCACATCACACCCCATTTAAAAAAAAAAACACACTGGCTCCCGATTCAGAAGAGATGTCAGTTCAAGATGCTGACCCGCGCCCTAAAGGCCCTGCACAATGAAGAACCAGCATACATTGACAAATACATGACCTTCCACCAACTGACCAGACACCTCAGTTTTGCTGTCCCTCGCAGACACCCCACGGACCCATTGAGCCAACAGAGGAGGACGCTCCTTCTAGCACCTTCCAGCCAAGGCTTGGAACAACCTCCCCATGCCCCTGAGGACCACACCATCATTCCAGCAATTCACAAGAGAAATAAAGACCTGGATCATTCCACCCAGCTCCAGTTCCTTGAGACCCTCATAGGTGATTTACCGCACTCTATAAATGTTTGATTGATTGATTGATTGATTGAAGTTGCCATGAATAATTTTCAATTCTTTGCCAAGTATACAGTGTAAAAAAAAAAAAGTAAGTGCCAGACGCCCCAAGTTTGTTCAGAAGCCCATGCTCAGTGTTATGGAAGGTCAGAGTACTGAAAACAAGGGCTGTGAGGTCTTAATTACAGCTCATGCCTCTTTAATCCACCAACAGACACTCCCTACCTCCTTATTTCTCTCTTGCAGGCTCTTTTTCACCCATGCTTTCTCCCTTTGTCACTGTTTTTCTGCATTTCTCTTCCTCCATTTTTCTCCTTTTGTGTTTTTCTCTCTTGTGCTCTGGATTAAAAACAATAAGTGCTGGTCCCCAAAAATGAATACCGGTTGGCCCGACTTACAACCACCGACTCAAATAATCTCTCTTGACAGATTGTTTTCCAAATGAAAAGGTATGTGGACATTTTTCAAGGTCAAAGGCAAAGTGATATTATAGTTAATACCAGACAGATAAAAGCAGACATAAAATTTATAAATTGCTGGTTATTCGTCCATGAATGAAAGGTGTATGTGGTGTATTTAGATAATTCTCTGTGTTCGTTGATTTGATAACAAAATCTGATATTTGATCATTTTGAAAAACTATTCCTAACAATACTCCTTAATATTCTTTGCAATTGAAAATATGAAATAAATTCATTTCTTGATGTGTTTTGGATATTCTTTTATTCCTTTCTTCAAGAAGATGGAATTAAACCTAACAGATAACCAATATATATTAACCAATTAGAAATCTGGTTTAAGAAACAAACATGTTTTTAGTTTTGATAACTTTTTATGGCATTTTAGAGTACATAACAAGAACTATTAATTTTCAATTTATCGCCCAAATGGATAAACTAAGCCCCTGCTTCCCTCCCTATCCAAATATGGTTCCAACACATTGCCTAACAAAAACATTCTATCATCATGTCCTATATTCAAAAGTTATAGAAGGTGTAAGGGCCTGATTATGAGTTTGGCAGTCCGTGGACATCAGCTTGGTGGTCAGACCACCGTATTACGATGCATGCTGTCCCATAGAGGAAAGACCGCTGTGGTCCCACCAACACCGCCAGGAAGCGCAGACCACCACAGTGGCAAGTCAGGCCAAACAGGCCGACTGAACCAGTGTTTCTGCCGGACAGATTATGATGTTGCCCACCGCCAAAATGACCATGGAGGTCCAACCACCACATCCCAGCAGGTGGAAATGGATAGCATAAAGGAAGCAACTCACCTGCAGTCAGCGATACACATCCTGTGCTGCCATGGAGCCCATCACACATGTCCGCTGCTCGTAGATGAAGGCCAAAATTTACATCAGTATGGATGCAACCGAAGGCAAGAACACCTACCTACCTGTGTCATGAAGCACAACAACAGATTGTTGCGCCGTCATCCACATGATATGGGGCTTACTCTACAGGCACCTAGTACACTTGACATTATGTCCCTGGTTTGTGTCATTCACAAAGAATTACATATACACAGCTATTAAAACCAGACTTTGGACAGCTCACTGACAAAACACCACCAAACTCCACAATAATACACACATCTGCTCATCTTTGTCGCAGGGGCAGTGAAGTGTACAGAACATTGTGTCACACAACAGCAGCACCATAGCGACATCACATCTACCAATTCAACTAACACCCTCACATTGCTCACATGCCATGGACTGTCGTCAAATTTAAGACACATATGTATGGATGTATCTTGGAACACAAATAACCCTCCCATGAAACATCCCTGTAAAGGATTCACACATCACCCACATTACAACACAATGGAAGGTCAATGGGATGCACAATATTCTGAGAGACAAGTATCCAAAGTTCACAAAGAAAAAAATACCTGCACAAAAGGGATGGGGGCATCAGGAGCACTCATGGAAGGGTGCTGCCCTGGGACACATTCTCTTTGCACATGCCCTAAAACACCATGTACCTCTGGGGCAAGCAATAGTAGAGCCAAGTGACATGCCAATATGCATAGTGTGTAAGTGCGAGTCAAGAAAGCAAAAACCACAGCAACAGCATGGGCCATACATCTAGATGAAGTAGCTACAAGGTAAACACATCAAAATGGACACATGGAGGAAGGTAGCACAACTGAGCACCCCCCATGTGTGGACAAACAAAACTCTACCTTCCACACAAGACAAATGTTCAGTCCACATCAGGGGGACAGATCTAACAACATACATGCTGGCATTGGCCAACACAAGATGAAATACTTAAAATGGCAAACATACCACAATAAAATGACACCAATTGTATAAACACCCTATCCACACAGTGTACATCTACTCTTGGCTTGGGTGACACAAGCACTGCCCACAAAGTCAGATATTGCAAGCAACAGCAAATGGATCAGTAATCAGGGTGAAACACATACAACTGAAGGCACACAACAGACGTTACTCAGGAACAACAAAAAGGTAAAAGAGTAATGGCAGGACAAATGTGCAACCAACAAAACAACAGCTTGGGTTTATTAAGTTAAAATGATGTAGGTCAAAGGCAATTTGGCCAATCCATATGAGTCAATGCACATTCTGTGCCCAACCTTGACACCCATCACTGCCAGGGAACCTCCATAGGAAGGGGCATCAGGTGGGCAGGCAGGTACCTCAGGGATCATCCTTGGGTGGGGCGGGGTCAGATTTGGGATGGGTGAGTTTGCGAGGGTGGCTTTTTCTTTGGGGGGAGGGGTATGGGTGCTTGCAGGGGGACAGGTGTGACAAGGGAGGACTTTGACGTGGAAGGGATGGGTTAGGATGTGGGTGAGGGCCTCTTGGGTTTGGGAGTGGGGTGGAGGGAACAGGGGATGTTGTGGATGTATGTGCTGGAGTGATGTCTGTGGGTATGGTGGATGTGTTTGTGTGTGTTTGGGTGGTGTCTGAGGGTATGGTTAATGTGGTGGATGTGTCTGTGGGTTGTGAGCTGTTGTCTGGGTATATGGTGGGTGTGGTGGATGTGTCACTGTGTATTGTGGTGGTGTCTGTGGGTATGGTGGTTGTGGTGTGTGGGTCAGTGGGGGTGTCCTTTGAAATGGTGGCTGATGTGAAGTCTGTGGTTGAATGTTGAATGCCTGCAGTCGGTGTGTCTTGCGAGGTTTGTGGCGATGTGTGTTGCTTGTCGGTGTTGAAGTGGGTGCATGCAGATGTGTCTATGTGCTTGGGACAGGTACTGGAATAGGGAATTTGGAGAGGGAAGAGAAATGTGGGCGTGGATGGCTGCCATCAGTGAGGAGGCCAGAACCCGAAAAGATCTCTGTAGGCTAGACATGTGACTATGAATGCCTTCTAGGAAAGCATTTGTCTGCTGAAGTTGGCTTGCCAACCCCTGGACGGCTGTCACAATGGCAGTCTGCCTTGCAGAGAAACTCCTCAGGAGTCAATAGCCTCCTCACTCAGGGCAGCAGTGGTAACAGGGACTGCGGGGTGTCTGAGACAAAGGAGACACCCACCCTCTTGGCTGAGCAGGCACAGCCAACTGGGTAGGGAGCAACATGGAAGGTAGTGATAGAACTGGGGTTGGCTGACAAGGATGGTACAGGAGCAGGTCCTGATGGGTCCACCACCACTAGGGAGTGGCACCTGAAGGTAGAATTTGAAGATGACAAGGTTGATTCTGTGTCCTCCATGGCACTCCCCTCACCCTCCGGGCCACTGGGTCCCTCTATGTCAGTGGTATCATGACTGGAGGTACCATGGCCCGATGCTTCCCTACTTAGATCCATCCTGTCTCCTTTGCTTGCCTGGGATGATGTTGCAAATCCAAAAAGAAAAAGTATCACCAAATGTTCCTGATCACACTTGAACAACAGCTGTGGCCCTGGCAACAAACTACATCAAAGTGGCTCCTATATGTACTGTACCATATGCATTCGTGCCGCATGAACTGTCAACAGGTGCCCACTGGAAAATCAGGATCTCAGACAACTAAAGTTGCATGGGTGAAGTTGTGCAACACAGTAACCATTGAACAAGTAGGAGACCACATCACCTTCAATGCTTTGCCTTATGAAGAAGACCTCAGCTACATGTTGTCATACAATAGTAGGCCAATGCCAAGTTCATTCCCACAGATCCCACACAGGGTCATGCATACATCTATTTGTCACATACACAATAACACAACTATAAGAAATGAGTCTCCAAAATCCTGCATGTTGCTGATAGCAGTACAGTAGCCTGAAGAAGGTAACATGTAAATACTCATGTCACACTGGAAATATATCAACAATGCACACTTCGCCATGTGTAAATAGTCCTAATGGAGTCATGGGGTAGAACTAATATTGCTCAGATATACTACACATTTGGCATGGAAATGTACACTGTAGACAAACTATGTGAATTGTCATGGAGAGATGTCCTTAAACTCCAGAACACAATGAATCAGCTAACCCCAGGGAAATCACCTCTACTGTATGGCACCCCTTACAATGACATACTCTGATTGCATCAGTAGAAGCCATTAGTCCTTTGTATGTTGGCGAGGCCCAGGGATTAGCAAGTACTTGTAGAAGGCCCTCAACATGTTACCAAATGGGAAGCTACAACACTGTCTTTATTTTGGTCCTGCAAACTCAGATGTCTGTGGATGAATGGTTGTACTCAACCACATATGATTACAACATAACTGCAAGTCACTCCATGATGCATGCCAACAGTCAGGTAACAAACCTTCTCCATTTCACATGTGCAGAGCACTTGGCCACATGATGCCACATCAGTGCCATGGAAATGCACATTGTGGGTAAAAACAGTAGCCCTGCCTGTCATGTCCCTCATTGCTACTGCAGTTGTACATGCCAAATGACATGCAATGATGAATGAGGGTGTGTGTGAGCCAACAGCCAATGGTGAAACACTTCTTTCTATGGCACCACATGAAATGTAGCCCCATTACATATGTCCAATTCCAAACACAGGTTGGCATGCATATGTGTATAAATATATATATATATATATATATATATATATATATATATATATATATATATATATATATATATATAGGAATACAGACATTATCCCATGAAAATGGCTAGACCATGCATGAAACTTAAACTTCAGTGTACACATTTTGTCAAAAGAGAAAGGGACACATGCTAACACGTAGGCACAAGGAATGTTGGCAACAGTGATGGGACATAAATAATGTCAATGGACATTCTCCACTAACCAAGGGTAAGTATTGATCTTTAGCTGCATCCAAATAGCAATGTATGCTCTGTTACATGGATGATGGCCACCTTCACATGACAGACAGTAGTATGACACCAGCACTCCTCACATACAGAAGACAAGTGGCCTCTGGGGGGCAGATGCCAATTTACTCACCTGACCAGTCACATGGCTGAGGACAGTGATCCAACCCTTATTTTTCATTGTGCTATAACACTGAGGAGTAGTGGTCTGTTGTACAGAATTTAGATGCACTACAACAGCAATTTTTACTTGATTGATCACTGTACACAGCCATGTGTTGTCCCTGGAGAACAAGTGCTTTGTGGAGTGTACTTGGTTGTGTCCTAGGTCCCTGGGCTAATAGTCAGGGCACATCAGTATGTACCAAATTCCATACCTACACAGTTACTCATCCTGTGTGTCACACATGGCCAATCCACAATCGTCAGGGGGAGATTTCAGAACCTAACACATCAACTTTGCTATGTGACAGGAAGGAATATGCCCTGTACTCCTTGTGGCTGCTGTGCTCACCTCAAATCCCCATCAAGATCCGGGTACCCCACCGAAAGACTGCAGGCCATTATGGGGGGGTAATTTCCAACTTGCGCCCCACCCACATTGGGAGGACAGCCCCTGCTGGTCCTGCGTGATCTTCCAGGCCCAGCGTCTCAGGTCCTCCCACCTCTTGCGACAGTACGCAATCCGCCAGCTATGGACCCCTAGGGTCTTCACCTTCCGAACAATGATTCTACAAACCTCCTTCTGATGGGCATTGGCCTGTATGGATGCGAGAGACAAATCAAACATTTACAAACACAATTTGTTGCACAAATGGTTGTGTCACACACATGTAAGAAACACCAAGCACAAACTGGGCAATTTGTCAACACACCACAAGTGTAAAGCACACATGCCAATAAGTACAGGGACATGAATACACACTTTTGAAGTCATCTACAGACTAACCCACTACCCTGCTCATGGCCAACAATGACTAAGCAAGCTTATAAGCTTATTGCCATCAGGTAGCCTATGCTCCAGCAACATCAATCAATCAATCATTTCTAGAGTGCACTACTCGCCCATAGAGTCTCAAGGCGCAAGGGGGTGTCCTCAGAGATCAGCTGAAGAGCCAGGTCTTGAGGTTCTTTCTGAACTCAGGCAGTGATGGTGACTATCTGAGGTGTGGTGGTAGCTGCCAGGTATGAGAATGATATTCCTCCAGTCTAAGATCTCTTTAAGGGGGGATATGTTGGTGAGCATTTGCTGAGATGAGCAGAGAGGTCTGCAAGGGGAGTACCAGGTGATGCAGTGGTAGGTTGTTTTCCGGCAGTCGGCTGGTATCCATCTGAAGATCTTTCGGAGGAGTTGGAGGGTGTGGAAGCAGGTGGAGGCGAAAGAGTTGACTTGCCTGGTAATGGTGAGCATTGAGATGAGTATGATGCTGAGGTTTCATGCGTGGTCTGTAGAGGTGGGGGGCCTGCTGAGTGTAGATGGCCACCAAGAACCATCCCAAGCTGACGGATTAGGATCTCAGTTTTGTTGGAGTTCAACTTCAGGCAGCTCTCCCTAATCCAGGTGGCGACTGCTTCCATCCCGTCTTTGAAGTTCTTTATGGCTGTTGAGGGGTTCTCGGTCAAGGAGAGGGTCAGCCGGGTGTCATCAGCGTAGGAGATGATGCTCATGCCACAGTTCCTCACGATGGGAGTGAGTGGGATCATGTAGACTGTGAACAGCATGTGGCTCAGCGATGATCCTTGGGGTACTGCACAGCTGATGTCAGTGGGATCTGATAGGTGTGGCGGGAGCATGACTTTCTGTGTTCTGCCTGTCAGTAAGGAGTGTATCCATTGAAGGACATTACAGCGTATGCCTGACGCATGGAGTCTGGCGCATAGTGTACGGTGAGACACTGTATTGAAGGTGGCTGAGGGATCCTGTAGGACGAGGGTTGCTGTTTGTCCGTGACCAAGGAGGGAGCGGATGTCATCTATAGCTGCAAGCAGGGTGGTTTCAGTACTGTGTTTGGTTCTGAATCCTGATTGGGAGACATCCAGGATATTGTTGTCCTTGAAGTTTTGGCAGAGCTGAGTGTTGATTGCCTTCTCGGCAACTTTAGCTGGGAAGGGTAACAGTCAGATGGGGCAGTAGTTCTTGAGTTCAGTTGGGTCGGCTGTGATTTTTTTCAGAAGTGGGCGAATCTCGGCATGCTTCCAGTCTTCGGGGTAAGTTGCTGACTCTAAGGAGTAGTTGATGGTCTTGCAGAGTTTGGGCCCGATCAAGGCTCTGGCCTTGTTGAAGATGTAGTGTGGGCAGGGGTCATTTGGGGCTCCCAAGTGGATGCTGCTCATGATGGAGTGAGTATCATTCACCATGATGGGGTCCAGGCATGCAGGAGTCATGGCGGTTCAGCTGGTCCTGAGGAATGTTGTTGGTGGGCTCAGAGAATCTTGGGGTCCAAAACTGTCAGGGATGTCTTTGATCCTCTGGTAGAAGAAAGTGGCCAGTCTGTCCTAGAGATTCTGCGATGGAGGGATGTCTGTGGTCTTGGTTTGCGGTTTTGCGAATTCTTTGATGACGTTGTAAAGTTCTTTGGTGTTGTGGGTGCCGGAGTAGATGTAGCCCTGTAGGGTGGATTTTCTGGAGGACCTGAAGAGGCTGTGATAGGACCTTGTGATGGCTTTGCAGATACTCAGGTCTTGCCGGCATTTGCAGTTCCTCCACTTCTTCTCAAGCCTCCTGCATGAATGCTTTGATTCCTGGAGTGTGAATCAACTGGCTTTCTTGGAGGAGTGTTCACCAGTAGTAGCTTGGCGAGGGGCTAAGGTGTCGGCGCAGTTGATGATCCATTTGTGGAGGTTGCCAGCTTAGGTGCTGGGGTCTGTTGGGTCGGGGTGGAGAGTTGCTAAGGGTGAGTTTTCTGTAGGTGGGGCGTGTTGAGTGGTTTTGGGTGGGGAGATAGAAAAATAGACGCCGTGGTGGTCGGTCCTGTGTAAAGGGGTCGAGTCGCTGATGATGACGTTGCTGCTGGCGGAGAAAATGGGGTAGAGAGTGTGTCCGGTGGTGTGCGTCAGTGAGGTGACCAGTTGTTTGAGCCCGATTGTGTCCAGGTTCTCGAGTAGTGTTAAGGTCTTGGGGTCACTGAGGTCGTTGAAGTGGAAGTTGAGGTCACCAAGGAGAATGTAGTTACTGGAGGTGAGTGCGTGGGGGGCTATGAGGTCACCAATGGCGTTGCTGTACACTGGGCATGGTCCTGGTGGTCTGTAGATGAGGGTGCCATGGGTGGTGGTCTTAGGGGTGGTGTGCACTTGGAAGTGACGGTGCTCCAATATGGGGGTGAATTCCTGTGTGCTTATCGTCAGTCGGAGGGTGGTCTTATGGACGATGGCTATGCTGCCCCCTGGTCTGGATGGACAGTCCTTGCATAGCAACTTGTAGTCTCTGGCGATGGGGATGGAGATGTCCGGTCCCGATGTTGTGTTAGTCCATGTCTCAGCGAAGAAGGGATGTCCAGGCGGGTGGTGTCTGTCAGGTTCCAAATCTCCACGGCATGTTTGTGCAGGGAGCGGCTGTTAAGGAGGATAGATTTGAGATGGTTTGGAAATGGTTCTGGCACTGTGAGGACTGGTGTTTATCATGCAGAAGATGTGAGGTGGTAGTGGCTGCACGAGAAAGGCATGGGTGTCCTTTGGAGAGGCAGGGTGACAGTTGCTCTGGCGTCCTCGGTTCAGAGCGAGGAGGGTCCTTGCGTTGTGTTGATGGGTGGTGAGAGATCCACGGTCCGTGGTGCTGGGCACAGTCCAGGCACAGATGGGCTTGCCTTTTATGAGCCAATGGTGTGGGCGTGCAGCGGCCAACCTTAAGAAGGGGAAGGAGGGGGGCATTGATCCGCTGGGAGGGCGGGAACCACTACAAGGGCATGGGGGTGGAGGGAAGGGCCGCGGGGCAGCAGCGGCAGGGAGAGCGTGGGACCAAAAGCAGATGTGAAAGAGGGAAAAAGAGGCAAAGAGGGCAAAAGAGGCAAATAGAGAAAAAGAGGCAAAGTACAGCAAAGAGAATGAAAGAGATGAAAGACAGACAGACCTAACAGACACGCAAATGGCCACTAGGCCACCAGGGATGGGGCACAGGTGGATGTCTGCAGGTGGAGGTGGGCCTAGAACACAGAGCCAGCAGGTTCTGTGAGGAGACAGCAGCAACAGCATCAGTGGCCACGCAGGGGGAGCGACAGATGCTGGCCAAAAGGTCAGTTCTGTCACCCCTCACTGTGCAGTGGTCACCCTTAAGAAGGGGAGAGAGGGAGGGAATTGGTCAGCTGCAGGGTGGGAGGGGGAAGCGCTACAATGGCGGGGGTGGGTCACAGGGGCAGCAGCAGCAGGGAAAGCGCGGGACCAAACGGAGATGTGAAAGAGGGCAAAAGAGGCAAAGAAAGAAAAAGAGGCAAAGCACAGCAAAGAAAATGAAAGAAATGAAAGGCAGACAGACCTGACAGACGCAAATGGACACTAGGCCACCAGGGATGAGGCAGAGGCGAGTGCCTGCGGGTGGAGGTAGGCCTCAATCACAGAGCCGGTAGGCTCTGTGAGGAGACAGCAGCCGCAGTGGCCACACAGGGGGAGCAACGTGTGCTGGTCAAAAGATCAGTTTGTGTACTTTGATGTGAGCCACAACAAAGCACTACACAACAATGTGGCTTTTGAAGGGTAATCTCCTCAGGTCTGACTGGAAAAACTCATTTACACTCTACAAGAATGACTCCATGCGTACAGTCTCGACAGGCAACTACCATAGCACAGACTTCACCCTTACACTTGAGTGATAATGAAAGGGCTGGCATTGTGGTGGGTATGGAAAGTGTCTTCCCTGTGCTTGTATGGATGCAGACGCATGCCACTTCAGGGTGGGTTTCTGTTGTATGTACCTGTACCACAGTTCACACCTTTCAACATTTGTTTGTACCCAAAGGTATGTATTGTAGAATTTCTACTATGAAACCGAGCTGCTACCGAGTTGCATCATGGCCTCAAAGTAATCTACTCATTGTCTGCACTGTGGGTTTGTCATTTGTGCAATAAGCCTGTACTAGACAAATATGACTTTTGTGAAGGTGATGACAGAGCTGTAGGTGTAAGGGACCTGTCATGAGTCAGAGACACACATTGACAATGATGCGAAATGCACAAATGTACTAGTTCTGGGATGTACCTCAGTACCCATTGCTAATCTTGTCAGTGGACTGAGGCATTCATGGCAAGTTTTGCCATTAGAGCCTCATATTAGCCACATGACAGGATCTGCAGGTCTACAGGGAGTAGGCACAGTGCCACAGTTTCATAGCCACAGAGACTCTTCCACAAAGAAATTCTATGGCAACACTAAACAAATATATCAATGCACATTCCCATAGTATTCTTGAATGTAATCAAAGTTGGAGGTGCTCATACACTAAAACGCATCGTTGCCATGATGTGCTTCCCGGAATTCCCCAAAGAAAACCAGTAACAAACAATCAACAAAAATTATAGCTGAGCACACCTATTCTTCTTGATATATAAATGTAAAAAGCCAGTAGTGGCTATACAGCTGATGATAGGAAATCCAATATGTACCCACTATATTATTCTTCCATTAGTCACAAAGATGTAGGTTCTCTTGTTAGTATATACATGACAACATTTATTTTAATACATATATAGAAACTTATTTCTTATTAACAGAAATATATAACATACAATACAAATCATGACATAACGCAAACTGATACAATGAGAATCCACTGTCCAATAGCTATTACATAAGTACATTTTAAGTCAGTGGGACTAGATGATGTGTGTTGAGCCCACAAGTAGCATCAGCCGACACGTGTTTCGTCCAAAGCTGGACTTCTTCAAGGCTGATAAATCATAATCCAAAACATTATATTATTAATTGAAAATATGAGATACAAAAAATTAAATGAAAGAGGACTACACAATCTAAATAAATAAGTAAAACATCTCAGGTGTCACCAAAAAGTGTGTAATGAACAGTCAGAAATTGTGAAAAGACTACCGGCACCCCATGTTGAAGTTCTAGTTGTTAGGTTAGTAGGTTGCTGAGTATAGGTGGTAGAAGTAGTTTCAATAAAGATATTCCAGCAAATCACCAGTTTCCTAAATATAGAAAAAACCTTATATCACCAAACGTCACCAAGGTGATCCTAGTCAATGATCCAAAGGGAAATGACCTTAATTCTCCACTGGTCCTTAAATCTCCAAATGATATCCAAGCCTCAAAATATAAAGTAGGGACCAAATTGTGACAAGCTCCAAAAGCATATATATTTATATAGGCTATGAGTATAGTCAGGTCTAATACTAACCTTAGTAATATTAGCACATATGCCCATTAGTTGTAAAATATCCTGAACCAAACTTCCATTTCTAATGGAAAAATTACTTCAATTCACAAACTCTCAGCTAGTCCAGCAAAAAGAGAGTGTTTGCGTATCCCTCAAAAGTGAAATGAAACTTCACACATGACCAATGCCCTTTCCATCAATACCAAATGTAAACCCTTAGCATTCTAAATGAACCATTACTCAATTCTAGCCTTATCTAATTTGGTAATCATTATATATTACCAAACACTTAACAGCACGAAAAACGAGTGTTCTTTTGGCATGCTCTCAAATGCCCATTGTTGATAAAGATAACTCCACATATCATAACCATGTGCGTCATTCTACATTAAATAATATACACAGACTGAAACCTAATTCACCAAAAAATTTACTGTAGATATAGTATGCACGATAATTAACAAAGCGTGTGCATTGTCTTGGTAATGAACCATGGAGTTCCTAAACTCACGATAATTACTTTTTAAGAACCAGTCTCCAATGTTAATGAAATGAATACCCCAATACAAGATATGTCAAACACTAACTCGTTGACATCGTGATATATTTAAATTGGAAAACACCCAAATTTGTATTCGAATTACGAGTGAGCAAAGCGTAGTCAGCCTGCATCTAAAAATACCTTTATCACAGCGGCATCTAGAATGTCATGGATCTGCGTCGTGTATTACTCCCTCACGATATCATCTGATAGTTCTACATAGAACAAACCGCCTTATATACTCATTTAAACGTTAGCATATATTCAATGCCGACATTGGATATTGATCCGTCCATTTATGGACGTGATCATGTTGACATAGACATCAAAAGGGGGCCCTACAGCATCCCGAAAAGCATGGCGGCCATCTTGAAACCCCCGTCCGTTCACGGACGGAATCCTACTAACGTGATTATAAAACAAGGTCATAAAACATTCTACGATAAATGGTGGCCATCTTTGAATATATTCCTTGTAATATCTCTATGTAATACTCAAGCCTTCTGTGAACAAGGTTGAAATATAAATGACAAGCAAAGAACAATTACTGAAAACTACAAAGGAAAAATGTATGCTAGAATTGTTTTTTCGAAATCTACTCTATTCTATCACTACAGGGAGTGCAGAATTATTAGGCAAATGAGTATTTTGACCACATCATCCTCTTTATGCATGTTGTCTCACTCCAAGCTGTATAGGCTCGAAAGCCTACTACCAATTAAGCATATTAGGTGATGTGCATCTCTGTAATGAGAAGGGGTGTGGTCTAATGACATCAACACCCTATATCAGGTGTGCATAATTATTAGGCAACTTCCTTTCCTTTGGCAAAATGGGTCAAAAGAAGGACTTGACAGGCTCAGAAAAGTCAAAAATAGTGAGATATCTTGCAGAGGGATGCAGCACTCTTAAAATTGCAAAGCTTCTGAAGCGTGATCATCGAACAATCAAGCGTTTCATTCAAAATAGTCAACAGGGTCGCAAGAAGCGTGTGGAAAAACCAAGGCGCAAAATAACTGCCCATGAACTGAGAAAAGTCAAGCGTGCAGCTGCCACGATGCCACTTGCCACCAGTTTGGCCATATTTCAGAGCTGCAACATCACTGGAGTGCCCAAAAGCACAAGGTGTGCAATACTCAGAGACATGGCCAAGGTAAGAAAGGCTGAAAGACGACCACCACTGAACAAGACACACAAGCTGAAACGTCAAGACTGGGCCAAGAAATATCTCAAGACTGATTTTTATAAGGTTTTATGGACTGATGAAATGAGAGTGAGTCTTGATGGGCCAGATGGATGGGCCCGTGGCTGGATTGGTAAAGGGCAGAGAGCTCCAGTCTGACTCAGACGCCAGCAAGGTGGAGGTGGAGTACTGGTTTGGGCTGGTATCATCAAAGATGAGCTTGTGGGGCCTTTTCAGGTTGAGGATGGAGTCAAGCTCAACTCCCAGTCCTACTGCCAGTTCCTGGAAGACACCTTCTTCAAGCAGTGGTACATCAAGAAGTCTGCATCCTTCAAGAAAAACATGATTTTCATGCAGGACAATGCTCCATCACACGCGTCCAAGTACTCCACAGCGTGGCTGGCAAGAAAGGGTATAAAAGAAGGAAATCTAATGACATGGCCTCCTTGTTCACCTGATCTGAACCCCATTGAGAACCTGTGGTCCATCATCAAATGTGAGATTTACAAGGAGGGAAAACAGTACACCTCTCTGAACAGTGTCTGGGAGGCTGTGGTTGCTGCTGCACGCAATGTTGATGGTGAACAGATCAAAACACTGACAGAATCCATGGATGGCAGGCTTTTGAGTGTCCTTGCAAAGAAAGGTGGCTATATTGGTCACTGATTTGTTTTTGTTTTGTTTTTGAATGTCAGAAATGTATATTTGTGAATGTTGAGATGTTATATTGGTTTCACTGGTCATAATAAATAATTGAAATGGGTATATATATTTTTTTTTTAAGTTGCCTAATAATTATGCACAGTAATAGTCACCTGCACACACAGATATCCCCCTAACATAGCTAAAACTAAAAACAAACTAAAAACTACTTCCAAAAATATTCAGCTTTGATATTAATGAGTTTTTTGGGTTCATTGAGAACATGGTTGTTGTTCAATAATAAAATTAATCCTCAAAAATACAACTTGCCTAATAATTCTGCACTCCCTGTATTTGTAAAATCCAATATCAACACTTATTTTTTTTATATAAATGCCCTGGGCTATGGCCAAAATAGTTGATCTATTAAATTATATGAATGAAAGAAAACCTAAACTACCCGTTCAGTAGATAAATCTCAACAGGAGAGTTTTTTTTAAAAACACTAAGAAGAAAGGAAAGGAAAGAGCCAGTCCGGAAAAAAGCGACCATCCCCATAGTGTAGAATTGTAAGTCAAATGAATGTATAGGCACAACAAACTATTGATCCAAATATATTCCCATATACAATACCCAATCAAATCCTAAAAAAAGAGGATCTATAGATCATGAAAGAAAACATTTCTCAGACTATACAACCATATATACATATTTACAGAAAATGATACAGTTTGTCATCCATGTTCATCCCCATTTCTATGGTCCTTAACTTGATTATCCATTTTTCTTCATTCCTTCTTAAATCTAGTGTCCTGTTACCACCCCTGGCATTTGCTGAGGTGTGACTAATGCCCATATATTTTATTGATGGGGTTTCTGTATCTGGATGTTTGTTATTCATATGTCGTACCACTGGTGACATTGCATCATTATTTCTAAGTGCACGAATATGTTCCTGAATGTGTTCTTTCAAGGGCCTGATTGCGCTTCCCACATATATCTGGCCACATGCACATTCCAAAATGTATACAATAAATTTAGTGTTACAGTTAATGAAAGTGGTGATTTTATATGTGTCCCTTCGATTATAGCTGAATTCTGTAGTTTTGTGCATCAAAAGTTTGCACATGTTGCAATGCCCACATCTATAGAAGCCATTGATTTTACCAGGTAACCATGTCGGTTTACTTTCCCTTAGAGGGAGCAAAAAACTTTTGCATATGACATTTTGAATCATTTTGCTCCTTTTCGGCCTTTTGGATAGTATCTTTGCAAGTGTGCAGTCTGTTTGTAATATATTCCAATGTCTATATAGGATACGGTATATATTTTGACTGTTTTGGCTATACGCCATACAGAAATTGACCATTGTACCCTGTGAGCTATTTCGAGATTTAGTATGCCTATTCAACAAGGTTGTTCTGCATGTACGATTGATCTTATTTCTTGCTTACTTAAAATTTACTTATGTAATAGCTATTGGACAGTGGATTCTCATTGTATCAGTTTGTGTTATATCATCATTTGTATTGTATGTTACATATTTCTGTTAATAAGAAATACGTTTCTATATATGTATTAAAATAAATGTTGTCATGTATATACTAACAAGAGAACCTACATCTTTGTGACTAATGGAAGAATAATATAGTGGGTACATCTTGGATTTCCTATCATCAGCTGTATAGCCACTACTGGCTTTTTACATTTATATATCAAGAAGAATAGGTGTGCTCCGCTATAATTTTTGTCGAGAGACTCTTCCACAGCCTGGACCATGTCCCATACTGGGAGATACATTTGACAGGCCCTGGTCTCTGTAGGCCGAGCTTACGGAACCCACATGACACTCACATTACCATCACTTCCATGCATGACAGTACATCATGTGGCCATCACCAATGTGGCTTGTGTGGCAACCTGAAGGGCACAGTGAGTCATGACATGTCTTCTAGATAACTGTTTGGCAAGGCCAGATGTGGGGTGAAAGATCTGTGGCACACTACACATTGCCTACAAGATCCAGAAATTACTCAGACAAGATGCATACGGAGCTCATGCTGTCATGCACGTACATGTTGTCTAACCTTTACAACCATCATAAAGAAAGAAATGTCATTGTATGGCAGTAAAGTCTCCTTGCCTAGTTATGTGCATCCAACACAAGGAGGATCTAGGGCCCCAAAACCATCACACAATGCAATGTGAATGAACACAACATATGTTACTGGTCTCCATCACCTGCAACATGTACATCCCATTGATGCTACACAAACTGCACCAACAGGCACACATGAAGACTAACTGGCAAACAGGGGCACTTTGTAGCCTGTGAGTAGTGAAAGAATGGTGTTGAACAGAGTCAATTCTGTCCATGAGGTACTTACCTGCTCCGCTGGTGAGCCATTGAGCTGACAATGCAGGAGAAGGACCTCAGTCACAAGCATGTTGTTCTCCTCTGGAGGGAAGGTTGGGGCCCTTTCCCCTGCTGGATGTGGTATAATTGTTCCCAGAGGCAGCACACAGCAGCTGAAGTGCTGGAGATGTTGCTATTAGCAGTGTTTGGAGTCAAGTGACGAAGGGCCAGATGTAGCAAAGATGTGCGAGTCGCAAATGGCCCGAATCGCAATAGGTAGTCGCAATTTGCGAGTCGCAAACCATATGAAAAAGCCACTTGCAAATTGCGACTAGTCGCAAAAAGCCCATTTTGCACACCCAAATTACCACTAACTCAGAGCAGGTGGTAACCATAACCAAAGTATAAAAGGAGACCCAGAAGGCATCTGGGTTACTCAAAATGGCTGAAATATATGTGATAGCAAAGAGGAGGAGAGTCCATGCCGCACAGCAGAGGAGGATGAGCCAGAGACAGGAGAGGATAAACAGAACCAGGCAGACACTTTTCCAACAAACTGAGGAGGAGATTTATGACAAATACAGATTCAGCAGTGCAGCAATCTTAGAATTAATTGATCTACTCAATCCGCAGCTTCAACGCCAGACTGTGCGCGGCAGCGCCATCACCACACATGTGCAAGTGCTATGCTCACTGCACCTCTTGGCCTCGGGTAGCTATCAGGGGGTCATTGCAGTGGCAGGTGAGGTATGCCAAAGTGCCCTCTCAAGATTCTTCAGATCATTCCTGGATGCCATACTCACACACATGTCCAGATGCATATAGCTACCAAGGAATGAGGCAGAAATTAACAACACCAAGTTGGAATTCTACAGAATTGCCAACTTCCCACATGTAATAGGGTGTGTAGACGGGACACATATACAAATATGCCATCCTGCAAATCTCGAATATCTGTTTCGCAATAGGAAGTGTACACACTCACTGAACATCCAGGTGGTATGTGACGCCCATTATGTCATCACTGACATGGTAGCCAAATTTCCAGGCAGTACACATGACTCTTACATTTTCAGTCACAGTGGGATACACCAACGCCTAGAATGTGGCGAGTTTGGAGATGGATATCTCTTAGGTATTGCTGAAGACACCCTGAAGCCATACACACAGGTCACTGTAGAAACCATCCATGCCCTGCTAAAATTGTTAATTTCTGTCACACAGGTGACAGTGCATATACGCTACGACCATGGATACTTACCCTGTACCTAATACCCAGCAATGAGAATGAGAGGCGATATAACGGTGCACATAGGTGGACCAGAAATGTCATAGAGAGGACCTTTGGACTGCTAAAGGCAAGATTCTGAAGCCTCCACAGAAGTTGAGGTGGACTCCAGTATGCCACAATAACAGCTTTCAAGATAGTCGGCGCATGCACTATACTGCACAACATTGCCACCAGAGATGGGCTACATCTCACCCCTGAAGACCCAGATTCAGGGGATGTCGAGCAAGAGCAACCACATCGACAGCCTGGGGATAGAAGCATTGCAAATCAAGGCAGACAGATACGGGACCACATTGCAAACCAATACTTTGGAAGGTACGTGGCAACTGTCACCACGCCCACTTATGTCACACACAAAGAGCCCAGTTGTGAAGTGGATCAAACAATACTTTTTAATAAGTGAACCAATAACTAAAGAACTGAACTGTTGTTAAGGGGCTGTACATGTCCACCCTCAATGAGGATACATTAACTCCATGTGCCTCATGTGTCCTGCAGTGTTTGGGCCTAACACCTCCTCCTGGTACACCCAGCATGGCTTGTGCTAGGTGGGTCAGCAGACCCCTGACGTGCACTGCCACTCCGCAAGACACGTGTGGCTGTGGCAGATGCGCTGCTGATGGTGGACCCCTCCTCACTGTACTGAGGTGTCTCTGCCGTGCCCCTAGCCACCTGTCTGGCCTCCAGCATGTCAACAGCGTGGCTAATGCGGCCCAGTCCCCGAGCCACATCCCCTGCAAAGTGGCCCAAGTCCCCCTGCAAGCTCACACGGCGTGACAGCCCTGTGGTGTTCACTGCCAGATGGACAATGGATGCAGCCATTCAGTCCAATCTCTGTACCAGTTGGCGCTCACGGCGCCTTGCACTCTGTCTCTCTGACACCAGTCCCGTCACCAGTTGCAGTATGGATAGTGCTAGGTCACTGACATTGTCATTCAAACGTGTGAACTGTGTGTTCACTTCTGCCAGGCCATGTGTAAAATTGTGCTCCATCCTCTGCATTGCCCCAGAAATAATTCTCAACTTCCTTGTTTGCAGGCGCTGGCCAGATATGAGGGATGCCCCTGCTGCAGACATGGATGCGTCACCTATATCCTCCTGGGACACTGCATGGACATGGAGTCTGCGTCTGCGACGTGGTGGTGCTTCTTGGTCTTGCTGTCTCACACTGTGGCTGGGACCAGGTGCTGTGTCTCTTTCCTCCATGTCCACTTCTTCAGCTGGAGGGAACTGTGGTGGTGTGGTGCTGGGCCCTGTAGTGGCTGCTGCAGCCCCTTGCCCTGCCTGTGGACTGCTTTCTTCACACTGGATGGTGTGGCTGGTGGGGGTGTCTTGTGGGAGACCTGTGGGGCATAGGGAACACACTGTCAGTATCTCACATCTGTTGTATGCCTCCTAATAAACATTTGCCTATATGCTGCCTACTGTAATACATTGCCCATAATGCATCATTGTGGTGGTTGCTAGTCTGGTTGTGTATGCTGCTGTGTACTGGGTGGGTGCGGGTATGGCATTTGTAGGTGTACATGCATGTTTCATGGTACTCACTTTTTGATGTCCCTTGTGCTGACGTGTCTAGTACTCCCATTCCTGACACTGCCTCAGGCTCCAGGGTATGTTCAACTAGTCCCTCCATGGCTGTGGGTGGTAGGATGGTGGATGGGCCTCCACCTGTGCCCCTCATCTCCCTGAGGCGCAATGCCACTATCTCCTTTGTCCTGGCGCGCAGGTCATACCACCGTTTTTTAATTTCCTCTATGCTTCTGTGGCTCACCCCTATGGCATTTACCCTCTCCTGGTTGTCTTGCCAGATTCTCCTCTTTTCAGTGTCTGGGACACTCAGGGCAGCCTTTCCAAACAGCTGGTCATGGTGCTGGCAGCATTCCTCTGTCAGCACCTCAAGTTCCTTTTCAGAGAATTTCAATTTTCTCTTCCTGTCTGCACTGCCTGAGTCTTCCATTGTTGCAGCTGTTCCTCTAGGTAATTGCTCTGCAGTTTGAAAAGGGTGTGGTCCTCCCTCCTCCCAGGTGTATTTAATGACTTCCTGGCTCTGATGTCATCAGCAAAAGCCAGGAAGTGTTTTTCCAACTGTTTTCCAGCACCTGCATGCAATTTGCGGCACAATCACAATTTGCTATACCCAACTCGCAATTTGCAAGTTCGTTTTTAGCGAGGTCGCAAAAAGCGACCTAGCTAACAGTGGACTCGCAATCTGCGGTGCGACATCATTTGCGAGTCACAAATTGATGTTGTTTTCTTTGTTGGATCCCATTTTGCGAGTCGGAAATTTTTTGCTTCCTACATCTGGCCCTAAATTTGCACAATGCAGCGTATACCACATACGCAGTCATCGCACCGATGGACACAGCCACTGGGCCGCGACCGCCACAGGCAGCAACGTTAGCCTATGGCTGAGTCTGGCGCTGTTGGAAACGCTTCATGTGTGGACGGCTCCCACTAACAGATGTGGGTGGTTCCTGATGTCCAGTGGAGTAGGTCAGGGATCTGCCATTTTGGTAGTTTGAAATACTGTATATGGCCCTGTTAAATGTGTCACAACATCAAAATAAGTTTAGGATTGTCACAAACATCCTCAATCTGTCTTGTTGTGTAGGTCTGAATACACAACCCCCAGTGAAGTGTGTTGCAGGGAACAGAGGGCATATGAAGGCGGTGCACAGTCCACCACCAATGACAGTATTTTTGTCGTTCGAGAAAGAATGTCAATTTTCAAGGGGCATATGAGTAGCATGTTGTGGAATCATGTGTACACAACCATGGGGGTCAAATTTGACCCTTGTGTAGATGCCAGCTGTGATGTGTACTGGGTGTATGTATTTCCAGACAGAAATGCTTTGTAACATGGTAGTGTTGGCATGCATCATATATGTGACTATGGACACAGTGACTAATGTTCTAAATCATGTATTTTCACACATAGGTACCCTGGGATAGGAAGGAGGCAACAACCTCCTTTCTACCATGCATTGCAATACCTTCAGACTATGGAGGAACGTCCTGTCATCCAGCTCTACCATCTGAATAGGCAAACAATAGTGTATTTGTGCCATCAGTTGGAGCCAGATATGATTTCAGCTAAGAGTAATCCATACTGCATACTATCCATTGTTCAAGTCATGTCAGTATTGCACTTCCTGGCCAGAGGGTCCTTCCAACATACAGTGGCCCTATCTGGTGGTATGCCCAAACCTATGTTCAGTCTGGTGCTGAGAGATTTTCTCTCAGCAATGTTGAAAAACATTGACAACTATATAATGTTCCCCCGACATGAGGATTTAGACGATGTGAAGGTTGACTTCTATGGTTTTGCCTATATGCCACATTTGGTGGGGGCCATTGATGGTATACGTGTTGGCTTGGTGCCAAAGCAGGCTACAGAACAAGTCTATCGTAACAAAAAAACTTCCATTCCATCAACATGCAAGTTGGCTGTTTAGCGGATTTCTACATATCTAAAGTATGTGCCCATTTTCCAGGATCAGCCCATGATTCCTTTATAATGCAAAACAGCATCATACCCCAGCTGATGTCACAACTACAACCAGAGAGGGCCTGGCTGGTTGGTAAGTTACGTCTGTACTGATGCTACAATCATGAAGTGAGTGACTGATTTTTGCACTTATGTCCCAATCCTTACCAGCAGCCTTAGCATATCCAAACTGTCCTTGGTTATTGACACCGCTGAGGAATTCAACTACGCCAGGGGAAATCTGCTTCAATGGGGCCCATGGAAGCACACAGTGGGTAGTGGAGTGGGTAATTGGGCTCATGAAGCCCAGATTTCGCTGTCTGGTCAGGAATGGTTGAGCCCTCCTCTACTCACCCAGGAAAGTGTGCCATATTGCTATGGCATGCTGCATGTGCCACAATATCACACTGTGGAGGAATATCCCATACATCCCGGAGGAGGGAGATCCTGCATTGCCACTGGGTGAGAATTCTGAAATGCCAACTGAAGATGACAGTGGTGAAGAAGAAGGGGCTGACTTGCGGGATGATCTCATCCACAGCTACTTCTCATGAGTGTAAGTATGTCATGTGATGTGATGCCTGTGACTGTACAATGAACTGTATTCATGGGAAAGTGTGGAGTTTATTGTTTTTAAACAGTTAGGGAGCTGATACTCTGCAAAAATCAGCCAAATGCTGATTAATAAGATAGCTTTTGACACATCCCCACCATGATGATGTTGCTTTGTGTCAGATTTATTGCAATGTACTTTGTTTTCCAGATGTGTGCTATGTGACTGTGTCATATGTATGGTTTGAGCCTACACTCCTTGTTTTGTTCTTTGTACAGGTACCTTTACCATGACATCTTCATGTGAGCATTACAAAATTGTGACATTGGCAGGTATGTGATGCTGTTCTGACATACAAAGTGGACATGGGTTGTTCCAGGTAAAGTAGGTCACAAAGTTTGGGTGCAGGAGACCTGTGCCAAGACAGCTTGCACAGTGTTTGGACGGAAGTTTATACGTTTTCTTTGGAGTTGTTTTGTGTCTAGTTGTGGGCCTGATCATGTGTGTCATCATGGGGTCATAAAATATGTAGTCCTAGGTCATGAGCAAGTCAGTTTCCATTCACATTGACTAAACGCTTATTTTGTATGACCTATATTTACCTGTGTATGTTTGTGTCTACCCCTCAGATGAATGAGCATTGGATTATAATGGTCCTGTGATCAGGAAACTGTTGTACTGCTATCTGACTGAATCTTGGATTATGTGATGTGGATTATTTTGGTGTGGTATGTGATAAGGCTCAAGCTGATGACATCAACCACTTCAATGTTTGCCTATTCTATTCAAAGCCATTCCTTCCATGGTCTGGAGGTCTGTTTTGTAAATATGTTCATTTACTCAGTATGAGTCAATCATTTATGATTTCCACAAGTTCTGAACATTGTAATAAATGTTTTAGTTTGACCAGACACTTGTATGCATGCATTTGTGTGGAATGGTTGTAATCCTGAGCTGGAAACTGTGTACCTGCAACATATCCCGTCTTGAACAAGTACCGGGGATCATCATCGCATGGTTCATATGGTCTGACATATTTACATGGGTAATATGAAATAAAAATCAGAAGACAATGAGCCAGTGATAGGTGATTTCATTGTGAAGCCACGACTAACAGAAAATATACGTGACATGAATTAACCAAAAAAAGAAAGTAGAAGGGGTCAGTCACGATGAATGAAATCATTGGAGTAGATGCCACACCATTGGAAGTCCAAAGTCCGGAGTACTCCTCCCATTGGAAATAGAAGGTCATTCAGAATCAGTCCATAGAGTGAATATGTAACACACAAAGGAGAACCTTAAGGAAGAGGGTTATTGCTGGAAGTGGTGGGTGTCTTGCCATCAGCACCTCCTGGATTCTTTGCTGGATGCTCCCACTTTGAGGTGAGGGGATCAGCTACTGCAGAGACAGGGATGTCTGTGTCTGGTTGTTGCTCTGGGAGGGCCTCCCTTCCTGTGGCTGGCACAGATGTCAATGGGATTGCTGTTGATGAGCCAAAGGAAGGGGAAGATTTGTTTTGAAAAGTTTGTGTGTATGTCCCTCAACACCCCTGCTAGGGAGGCCATGTTAGAATTGTGGGTCGCCATCTGTTTATGCATGTCCCTATGCATATCCTTCTGTAGCTACTTGATTTCCCGGAGTTCAGTCAACACCTGGCCCCTAATGCCTAAGGCCTCCTGATAGACCCCCAAGACATTGCTGATGGTGTCTTGGCCGAGAGTAGCCCCAGTTGCCCCACCTCGCTGGCCCAAAGCATCCCTCCCACACACCCTACCCCCATGGGCCTGAGTTCTTGGCACAGGATACCCTCTACAACTTGGTCCTGGACCATCAGTGTCTAAAGTGTTGCGCTGCAACTTAGGATCCTGGACCGGGGGGGGGGGGAAGATGGTGGAAACTATGCTAGATACTCAGGTTGGGGAGGTGAATGGTTTCCTGTGATGTTGATGCAACAGGGCAACATGGCTGGGAGGGGACTCTGTGGGCACAGGGAGACTCATTCACTGTTGTCATCTGACCAGGTTGCCAAGATGGGCCAGAACTGTCCTCCACGTCCACAAATCCAGGAGTGTTGTTGTCACTGAGGGCTTTATCCTGGGAGGTAGTGGTAGTCTGTTCTGTGGCCTCAGTGTGCCTCACGGCAGATCCACCTATTGATGACAAACACACATTATTACTGGTTGAATTGTGACATCTAACTCCAAAGGTTTTGTGTTACAGTAAGCAAAGGCCTTGGACAAAGTTAAGTTGTAGGTAATCCAATTGTGCCAAGTAACCATGGTATTGAGTAATTTGACATGATATGTGTGAAGCAAGCCAAACCGATTTAACTCAAGCAGCTGAAGAGATGTGCAGATCAGTGCAGCCAACACAGTGGAGAGGCAACATATGGCTTTGACCATTTATGCAGGCAAACCCAGGACTTTGTTGTAAATGTGACTGGAATCATCATGGGCACAGTGCTGTGTCAATGTGTCTGCTGCCAATACCAATCTGGTGATGCATCTTGATGCCATAGGAATACTTGTAGTACACACTAGATTAGGGGCCTGATTCCGACTTTGGCGGGCGGCGGAGGCCGCCCGCCAAAGTCCCGCCGACAAATGACCGCACCGTGGTCAAAAGACCGCGGCGGCCATTCTTACATTTCCGCTGGGCAGGCGGGCGCTCTCCAAAAGAGCGCCCGCCGGCCCAGCGGAAATGCCCCTGCAACGAGGATGCCGGCTCCGAATGGAGCCGGCGGAGTTGCAGGGGTGCGACGGGTGCAGTGGCACCCGTCGCGTATTTCAGTGTCTGCATTGCAGACACTGAAATACTTTGTGGGGCCCTCTTACGGGGGCCCCTGCAGTGCCCATGGGAGACCCGCCAGGAACAGGATGGCGGTAGGGGGTGTCAGAATCCCCATGGCGGCGGAGCGCGCTCCGCCACCATGGAGGATTCTGTAGGGCAGTGGTAAACCGGCGGGAGACCGCCGGTTTACCCTTTCTGGCCGCGGCTGAACCGCCGCGGTCAGAATGCCCTTGGGAGCACCGCCAGCCTGTTGGCGGTGCTCCCGTGGTCGGTGACCCTGGCGGTCACCGGCCGCCAGGGTCAGAATGACCCCCTAGGTGTCCTTCCTGTCCTCAATAGTTTCATCTTGGGTTAGCAAGTCAAGATGGAGCTAGGTAGACAGACACGTCTCAGAGTTGAGCATGATCTGTATCTTGGTCACTCCCAAATGAGTACACTTCAATTGAGAGTTCAGAAACAGGAGTATTTGGACAGATAACCACTGGGCTGGTGTTTGGAATTACTGAAACAGGACTTATTGTGCTTTGCAGTCCGATCGCTCCCTCTACTACACACACTTGACAAATGGTATCCTCCCAGGTGAGTAAAATTCAATTGAGCATTATCCAACAATGGTATTTGAACAAGTAACCACTAGGCTGGTTTGAAGTTACTGAAACAGGTCCTCCTGGGAGTTGCACACTCCCTCTACTACACACACTTGATAAATGGCATCCTCCCAGGTGAGTACACTTCAATTGAGAGTTCACAGACAAGGGTATTTGGACAATTAACCACTGGGCTGGTGTTTGGAGTTAGAGAAACAGGGCCTCCTGGAAGTTGCAGTTCGGTCACTCACTCTACTACACACACTAAACAAATGGTATGCGCCCCGGTGAGTAAAATTCAATTGGGAGTTAGCAAACAGGGATATTTGGACAAGTAACCACTGGGCTAGTGTTTGGAGTTACTGAAACAGGGCCTCCTTGGAATTGCAGTCCGATTCCTACCTCTACTACACACACTTGACAAATTGTATCTTCCCAGGTGAGTAAACTTCAATTGAGAGTTCACAGATAGGGGCATTTGGACAAGTAACCACTGGGATGGTGTTTGGAGTTAGAAAAACAGGGCCTCCTGGGAGTTGCAGTCCAGTCACTCCCTCTGTTACAAACACTTGACAAATGGTATCCTCCCAGGTGAGTACACTTCAATTGAGAGTTCACAGACAGGGGTATTTGGACAAGTAACCACTTGGCTGGTATTTATAGAAACGGGGCCTCCTGGGAGTTACAGTCAGGTCACTCCCTCTACTACACACTCCCTCTATCCTCCTAGGTGAGTACACTTCAATTGGCAGTTAAGACACAGGGAAAAAGGGAACACTAGACTGGTGTTTGGAGTTAGAGGAACAGGGTCTATTGTATTTTACAGTCAGATCACTCCCTCCACTACACATACCATACAAATGGTATCCTAGCAGGTAGGTACACTTTAATTGAGAGTTAAGACACAGGGGCATTTCACAAGTAAACACTGGGCTTGTGTTTAGAGTTAAAGAAGCAGGGCCTCCTGGGAGTTGCAGTCAGGTCACTCTCTCTACTCCATGAATCCTGGAAAGTGTTTTTGGAATTGTGAGATTTCCAGGGAACATTTGGACATATGGCATGTGATGGGCCTTGGTAGCTGTGATGTTGGATCCAATTATGCACACTGATAGTGTTAATTGAATGTTGGTGAGGTACATGAACAGGACAGTGGCAAAAGCTGAGTTGTGCGCATGCATGACATTGCATTTGTGTGACAATTTTGTGTTGAAGTTGACCAGACTCCACTCCCCCAGGTATTCCTCTGAAGCCCTCAGGATGCAGGATGGCCAACACTTTCTCTTCCCAGTCTTAATGGGGCACTAGGAAGGCCACCTCCAGTCTTCTAAGCCTACAGCTGTTGTCTGGAGACCAGGGAATGCACCTTGCCTGGGAGGTCATTCCACCTCTTCCTAATGTCCATCTTTGTGTGCAGGGTGGTGCCAACATCATTCACTCTGTCAACTATTCCTGTCCCACATTTACATTTTCCTACTGAGAGGAGTGTGCTGAACTTGGGCTTCAAACAATTGTGCCTCTATTTTAATGATTTCATCCACCATGACTCTCAACTCATCCTCTGAAAATCGTGGGTTTTTGACCCATGACATGACTTGAAATTAAAGGTAGTGACAGTGACTAACTAATCAAGACAATTGAAGATGCAGAAAAAAATTAGAAGATGTGTGTGAAAGGTGTAAAATAGGATGGGGACAAAAGGGCTGTCTATTAATAAAAAATGATAAATTGATGTGTGGTCTCTCTTGCTGTGCTGCAGCGGCAATGCAAAGGATTGTGGTATGTGAAAGGGTGTGTTTTATAATGTCCTTTGCTGGTGTGTCCACTTGGCCAATGTGTCAGCTGTGTTATTTTTTAATTCATCCAATGTGCACTTGTCTGTTACTTTGCTGATTGCGGACAGCGGTGGTCAACCACCATTGGCTGACTGCCGCAAGGACACTGCTACAGCCACTTTGTATTTGTCATAGGCTCAGTGGTCAGCAGTGGCACTGATGGTACTGGACGCCAGACCGCCTAAATCCAAGCCTCCCCGCCGCTGGAGGTCTGTCTTTTTTGCTTGGTGGACAGCAGTCCTACCTGTATGAATTGTAATCCGACTGCCAAGCTCGTAATCAGGCTCGATGTTCTTGAATAGTTACTAAAACTAAAAGCTTAGTACGTCCTCTATCTGCATGATTGTGAAGTATAACCTCATTCGACTATTGTCTATACACCAAATTTGGAATTTCAATCTCTGTGCACGGATGTATTCCTCATCCTAATGAAGAGTTACGCAACTGTAATACTAGTCTTTTTTCCATCCTAACATATATTTTCCAATGATACTTTCATAATTTTGTTTTGCTAAAAGTTTTTCGGTAGACGCAGTCCAGATAAACAATCAATCTCTTAATTAAACATGTACAACAAACAATCTGTAAATAATTCTTCTTGATCTAATTACCATTTATAAAGATAAACTGTTATGCTCATTTCTAACTCTGTTCACATAAACTCTAAGAGGTGGAGTTCTGCCATAATATCTTAACATCAACTTTCATAACCTTTAATGGAACTGGTTGTTCATGATTTAGCGCATTAGATAAGCAAGCAATTTCTCCACTAAAGATGTCCATTTACTAATTCCAAAGGCTTTTACCATAACCAATGGAAATTGTAGCCCTTCCTTGTTATTGTAATATAAGTTCTGATGTCTTTGAGGAAAATAATGTTTTAGATCCTAGACACAACAAGATCAGTCTTTCTCTTCATTTAATCTAGTAGTGCTATCGTTTGCAAATATTCTGTCTACTACATAATATGCTGTTCTGATATCATTCACGTATTTCCTTCTATCAAGAGTGGTTAGACAATCTCATAATACTGAATCAAACCTCTGAAAATATATGTTGACTCCATCATTCACCACTATATTTGAGAATACCTTCACTCGGGCCTGACACACTGCTGCCAATAATGCAGGTTTTGAGTAGAAGCCTCACAAAACTAGTGGTTGAATGTCATTGAAACTTCAGAGTCAGAGATTGCAAGGATGAGGCTTAAGTATAATATGCAATAAAGTTCATTGTGGGATCCTTCTAAGCCCATGTTAGGTACAGAACAACAGAAAGTGATGTTGAATTCTGTAATTCATATGCTTTGACTAAATATATTACCCTGCTCAAGGTCCAAAATACTGACTCTGGCAGCCAAGGAGTTGCTGGAATGAAGTGGCTAGTGGTTATGGAACAGAGCTAACTATATCCCTACCTATTCTCTTCTTCTTTCTACCCCCTTCATTTCATTTACTTAACTCTTGTTGAGTATCTTTGAGTCATTGTTCCTTTCACTTTATGATATATTGTATGATCAGAGAGTCCAAAAGTATAAAACAAAACTTTGAACTCTAAACTTTCTGTAAGGTGTGTGACAAATTGGTGCATGAACAACAACGCACCTGCTGCTCATAAAGAAAAAAAGGTGTTGTATCTGTCCATGTGGAAAAAGGAAGCTGGCAGTCTATAAACAAGAAGGCTGCACTACAACATCGTAGATGCAGCCTTCAGCTGCCTGTGATTGTGTAGCCAACAGAGCCAGCAGCAACCAATACTCTCTGCATTCACAGACTTATAGTTGTAATTACAGTGTTAGAAACAAGAACAAGAACTACAGGAGTAAAGGAGAAACTGGGATGATTTCTCATGTGGGAGGCAGGGAGCTAGAAATAGGCTTTAAATGTGAAAAAGCCTTATCTGTTATTGTCTATGAGGAGCTCGTAATACCTTCAATGGGTAATGTGAAAATGACCGTTCTAAAAATCAGGTGGGCTGGAACTGGTTCCTGAAGGCATGGCGGTGATCAGGCTTGTAACCAGCCAGGGCAGTGCTGAACTCAGTGCGTAGACCCCGCCATGAAAAGGCTGGTGGAAAGCCAGTGCCGGGGGCCATCAGGAAGCCCCTGCATTACCCATGACATGCCCCCTGCCCAGCACCATCAGGGTGCACAATGTCTGCAGACAGCGCGCATTCAGAGGGTGCTGGAGTGTTAGGATATTGGACTCGGCTCCCTTAAAGGAGACAAGACCAAAATCCTAACTCTGTTTCCGCCGGTCAGCCTGGCAAGAACACATATTCTAATGTACCCGCCAGTCAGCCCAGCAGAAACATTGTAATAAGCTCAGGGGGAACATCACTGCTATGGCAGTGGTGTCCTCCCTGTGAGTTTGACAGTCCCCTGGTGGGACCGCCAAACTCTTAATGAGGCCCTTAGTGTCTATTACTTTTTTTTAAATGGTTTGTGTTGGAGTGTGATTACTTTTAGAATTTTAGTCTGAAATTCTATTTGTATATATCAAAAATAGTTTGTCTTAGTATTGTTGGTGTTCAGAAATATAATAAAAATGTAGTTGTATATTTATAGACAATTATATCATTCTGTTTTTATAGAATGAAAACATATAACACATTTTTATCATTTTATTTATGTTTTCAAAGTTTATTTATTGTATGTTACATTATCTAACATATATTTTCAAATTAAAAATAAACATGAATATAGAGTTAGGCAACTAAAAAAGAAATTGTGATTTGTTTTATAATAGAACAAGTAAATTATATTTCTCTTATTGTATGTTGTGAATTTTCCACTTTTATTTTTAATTTTTAACAGTTTAACATTTCTTACATTGTCTTATATACATATTTCAGGATCATTTCAACATATGTTTTTTCAGTATAACGTTTTAACAATATTTTTCATACATTTATTCAACCTTTTTCTTTATTTCCCATTCATTTCTATGGGGAGATGTTGGGGTCATTTTGATTTTGGCGGTCTCATGATGCTAAACCCAGGGTGGCAGTTGGACCGATGAAATCTTGGCGCTTCAAGCACTAGATTATGATCCTGGAGGACAGACCACCAGGGGACCGCTGCCATCGCCAGGATCATAGATCCTGATGGGTTGGCCGCGGTCAAAGTCATGGTCAGCAGATGACAAGTTCACTTTCGCCAGCCTTTTTCATGGTGGGGACCACACCATGAAAAGATTTGTGGAAAGCCAGTGCTGGGGGCCACAGGTTGGCCCCTGCACTACCCACGACCATGTTGTGGGCAGTGTGCGTCCCCCCCTTGCCCAGCACCCTCGCAATGCGCACTGCCTGTTACAGCAGACAGTGTGCATTCCGAGGGCACTGGGGGCACCCACTGTGCATTGGTATTGGCCTCAGCTCCCTGAGGAGCCGAGACCAATGCCGCCACACGGTTTCCACTGGGCTGACCGGCGGAAACCTTCTGATTCTGAAGTTTCTGCAGGTCAGCCCAGTGGAAACCTTGTAATAGGGCCGTGGGAGGCCTCCAGCTCTGTGGCATTCTCCTCCACACGGGTCTGGTGGTCCGACAGTTGGACCCCCAAACTCATAATGAGGCCCAGAATTTTTTTTGTATCATTTATTTACCCCTACCTTCTATTTTGTAATCTATTTGTGTTATTTTTAGGGCCTGATTACAAGGCTGGCAGTCATAAGACTGGCAGCCTGGTGGTGGCGGTCAGACCACTTCACTCCACTTCACTCCAGGTGGTCTGACCACCACATTACAACACTGGTGGACGGGACCACCTGAAGATCGCCGTCTCTGCCGGGAACATTGTTGCTGACGGCAGTCTGAGTTGCACTCAGCTGCACCATGCTGATTACAACTCAACTTTCTGCCAGACTTTTTATGGTGGGGACCCCGCCATGAAAAGGCTGGCGGAAAGCCAGTTCCAGGGGCATGGACAATGTAGGAGCCCTCCTGCCCAGCACCCTCTGAATGAGTATGCTGGTGTGCTACGGTATAGGCCTCAGCTCCCTTAAGGGAGTCGAGACCAATACTGTACCACTGTTCCGGCGGGTCTTTCCTAGCAGGAACGTCATAATACAGTGTTCCGGACGGTCAACCCAGCAGGAACATTGTAATTCAGCACCTTAAAACCCTCCCGGGTAAATAGTGCGCTTTACAAATCCCTAATTGATTGATTGATTAATACAAATGGAGGGGACATGGCCAGCATGATGTCAGCGTTCTCCCCGCAGCATTGGCGATCCCGCAGTAGGATCACCAATACCATAATGAGGTCATTAGTCCATTTTCATAGAAGCAACTCATGATGGGTGCAGCCTTTCATTGGAAGAGGTAAATTCTTTTAATTTAAGATTTTTAAAGGGCTTTGAGGGTAGCAGGATTTAGGGGATAGGTCTAAATGCTAGCTAGAGTGTTGTTTGTGGTATATTTAGATGTGTTGGTAGTGGTGTTTTTCACTAGTTTGTAGTTTTAGGTTTTCTTACATTACTTTAGTAATGTACTCTTATGTTAAATTGTGTTATGTAACTTATATGCTGTATACTCTGTATTTTTGAGAATGTAATGTGTTTTGCGGGAAGGGGTTCTAATTTACTTTACAGGTTTTTGTGTATGAACGTGCCCGCTGGGCATTGGGAGTTCTAGGGCTCAATTACGAGTTTGGCAGTGGGTCCACCAGACCGCTAAGGTGGCGGTCCGAAAAAAAACAGCTGCAACGGTGGTCCCCAGACTGCTGTATTACAGTGTAAACATGCAGAACCACCACCCGCCAGGCTAAAGTGCAGACCGCCAGCATCCCAGCAGTCTACTAGCTTTGTGGTCCCTACTAAGGTGCCGTCAGCTCCACAACCAACCGCTGAGTGGATTACAAATACATAGTCGATGTGGCGGTTCACGTGCAGCAGTTAGCCAGTGGCGGTCGACCACCGCAGTATGCTCTCAGCAAAGCAACAGACAAGTGCCCTTTGGATGAATTAAAAAACAACACAGCTGACAATCAAGGGCCCAGTGGACACACCTGCAAATCACACCATAAAAACATGCCTTCACAGAACATGATGCTTTGCATCTCTACTGCAACCAAGATCTGATTTTGTTCAGAGAGATAAGGCTCCCCTTTTTTCATTATCCCGTTCACACACTTCACTTAATTTGCTCCCAACACAACTTTTCTTTAACTCTCTGTCACTCACTTTAATTCCCCACCATGTCACGTACCCAACATCCCCATTTCTAAGAGGATGAGTTGAGAGTCATGGTGGATGAAATCATAAGAGTAGAGCCACACTTTTTTGTAACCCACGTCCAGCACACACTTCTCGATAGGAAAATGGAACTATGGCAAAGGATCAACGACAGAGTGAATGCTGTAGGTACCACCCTGATCACAAAGGAGGAGATCAGGAAGAGGTGAATGACCTGTGGGGCAAGGTGTTGTTCCCTAGCCTCCAGGCAACAGATGGAGGCCAACAGGTGGTGGTGGTGGCGGCTCTCCCAGTGCCCCATTACAACTCTTTCCCTGGGAGGAGAAGGTCTTGGCCATCCTGCATCATGAGGGCTTGACAGGACTATCTGGCGCAGCAGAGTCTGGTAAGTTATAACACAAAAACTGTCACAAAACTGCAATGTCCTGCATGCTCACAGCTCAGCTTTTGCCACTGTTTCACACATTGACTTTACCAACATTCAATACCCAGAGGATCTGAGATGTAAGACTATCAATGTGTATTGTTGGACCTAACATCACTTCTATGAAGGCCCATAATATGCCATAAGTTGGAATGGTGCCTGTGAATGTTTCAATATCTAAAAATCATCCCATGACTCATGGTATGTCTCAGCATGTAATGTATGCTCCAACCTAACTGCAGTCTGGCTACAGATATGTAATACCCAACAAGTGTTGGGAAGTAAAGAGAGTGACCAGACTGCAACTCCAAGGAGGCCCTGTTCCTCTGACTCCAACCACCAGCCCAGTGTTCACTTGCCCTAATACACCTGTTTGTAACCTCACTAATGCTCTTCATTCACATGGGAGTATACCATTTGTCAAGTGTTGGAAAGTAGAGGGAGTGACCTGACTGCAGCTCCCAAGAGGTCCTGTTTCTGTGACTCCAACCACCAGCCCTGTTTTCACCTGCCCAAATATACTTGTTTGTGATCTCCCTAATGCCCTTGACTCACCTGGGAGTATACCATTTCTCAAGTGTTGGAAAGTTGGAAACCTGACTGTAGCTCCCAGGAGGTCCTGTTCCTGTGACTCCAACCACCAGACCAGTGTTCATCTCTCAAAGAAAAGTTAACTCACCTGAGCAATGTACAGGTCATGCTCCACTCAGAGACATGTCTGTCTACCTAGCTCCTCTTGACCTTGTATCCCAAGATTAAACTATTAGGGACAGGAATGATACCTTACCAAATGTGTACACCAATTATTCCTAAGACCTTTAGCTGCATCAGAAGATTGGTAGCAGCAGCAGCAAACACATTGACACAGCACAGCACACATGATGACTGAAGATACATCTACAACAAAGTTGTATGTTTTCCTGTATCTCACTCAACCAGGCCTCCAAATGGTCAAATGCACATGTTGCTTTTCCACTGTGTTGGCTTCACTGTTGGTAGGATGTCATTTTTATTCCCTCATCCAAAGGTTTAACTGATACAGCATACCTAATGAGCTGCTTGAATTTAATAGTTTAGGCAAGCTTCACACATGTCATGTCAAATACACCAATACCATGGTAACATAGCACAGTAGGCTAAACTACCACTTAAGAGTGTCCAATGTCTTTACTTACTGTAACACAAAACCTTTTATGTAGGTGTCACACTTCAACCAATGACAACATACTCTCTTTCTCAACAGGTCGAGCTGCCACAGCCCCTGGGAATACCTCATTCACAGACCGGACTCGCACTCCCCCACTGGATGAAGCCCTCAGTGATGACGACACTCCTGGACTTATGGACGTGAAGGATGGTCCTGGCACATCTGGGCAACCTAGTCAGATGGCAACAGTGAGTCTCACTGTGCCCACAATTGAGCCCTGTTGAGTCAACATCACAGGCAACAATGCACCCCCAACCTGTGTACATAGCACAGCTTCAACCATCTTGGAGCCTCAGTCCTGGATCCTGAGGTGCAACCCAACACTTGTGACACTGAGGGTCCAGGACCCAGTGGAGAGGGCACCCTATGCCAAGGGCACAGGCTCATGGGGATATGGTGCGTGGGATGGATGCTGTGGGCCAGTGGAGTGAAGCCACTGGGACTTCTGTCGACCATAATACCATCAACCACATTTTGGGGGTCTATAAGGAGTCTCAAGGTGTGATGGGCCAGGTGTTAACTGAACTGCAGGAAATGAAGCAGCTGCAGAGGGACATGATCCAAAAATTGGATGACCACAATTCCAACATGGGAATCCTAACTGGAGTGCTAAGGGACATCCACACATCCCTGAGCAGGGCTTTTCCACCACAATCCACCCCTTCTTGTGGGCCAACTACCTCAAGACCAAATACACCTGTGGCTGCCACAGGAAGGGAGGCCCTGCCAGATGTACAACCACCCTGCCTCGGCAGAGCTGACCCCTCCCTCTTAAGCAGGGACATCCATGCAAGAATCCAGGAGATGCGGGTGGCAAGACACCCACACTGCCAGCAAGAAACCTCTTCCTTAATGTTCTTCTTAATGTGTCACACATACACTCTGTGGACTGATCCTGAAACACATTCCAGTTCCAAAGTGAGGAGTACTCTGGACTTTGAACTGCCGCTGGTGTGGTGTCTACTCCCATGGTTTCATTCATCATGACTGACCCCTTCACTTTACATTTTTTTTCTTTAGGTCTCAAATTTACTTTCTGTGTTATCATTGTACTAAATTCACCTGTCACTAACTCATTGTCTGCCGTCTTAATTTCCACATTTAACTATGTAGATATGTAAGACCATGTGAACTATACAATGAAGATACAAGCTACTTTTGCAAGCAGTGAAATGTTGCATGTACACAGTGTCCAGGTCAGGATTACATCCATTCACAACCAACAAATGCATACCAGTGTCTTGTTTCAGAAGAGATTTCTTCACATTGTTCAGCACATAGGCTGTTAAGATGTCAGAAACATAGAAATTCAGGCATGACCGTATCAAACTGTGTAGGCCACAAAATATACTGGTACTGGCCCCCAGGACATTGTAGGAATGGACATACCAGACATTGACCTGTTGAATAGGCAAAAATGGATATGGTTTATGTCATCAGCTGGAGACATATAATTTAGCTCTCAAAAGGAAGCCCATCTCAATGAATGCAACACCTAGACAGATAGCAATACAACAGTTCCTGATCACAAGGTTATTACAATCCAGTGCTACAGAATCTGGTGGTGTGACACAAACACATGTCAGTGATATGCCAACGGCACTTAAGCCTACAATAATGAAACACATTGACAGCTACAAACAGTTCAGACAAAAAGAGTGTTTAACCAATGTGAAGGGAAACTGACATACATTTGGCCTACAACAACACTTTTACTGACCACATGATGACACACATGATGCATCATGGAATAAGTCCAACGGAGACTTCTACACTTCCATCCTATCACTGTGCAAGCTGTCTTGAGACAGTCTTCTACACCCAAAGTCTGTGAAATACATTCCCAGGAACAATCCATGCCCACTTTGTATGTCCCAACAGCATGATATACCTGCCAATGTCACAACTCGGAAATGGCCAAATGAATATCTCATGGTGAAGGTACCTGAACAAAGAACAAAACAAGGAGTATAGTTATGAAACCATACACATGGGACAAGTCACATAGCAAACTTCTGGAGAACAAACCCCATTAGAAAAATCTGACACAAACAAAGCAACAATATCAAAATGTGAATATGACAAAAGCTTGCTCATCAAACACTCTGCCAGATTTTGCCTGAGCATCAGCTTCCTAAGTCCCAAAATATGCTCCACACATTGTCACTACTACATTTGATTGGACAGTCAAAGTCATGACATCTCATGACATCTTACACTCATGAGAAGAAGACCACTATCATTTTCATTTGCCATTTCAGGATTCTGACACGGCGAAACCTCAGGCTCCTCCTCCTCTGGGATGTAAGGGATATTCCTCCACAGGGTGATGCTATGGAGCATGCAGCAGACCATGGAATATGACACACCTTTACAGCTGAGTAGAGGATGTCTCACTCAGTCTTGTCCAGACAGCAAACTCTGACCTTCAGAAGCCCGCTCCACTGTCCCCCATTGTTCTTCCACGGGCATCATTGAAGTGAATGTTCCCTCAGCAATGTCAACAACCAAAGACTGTGTTCTGAGTCTCCTGTTTTGGAATGAGACATAAGTGGCACAATGAGTCACCCACTTCAGAATTGTAGCACCTGACAATGAGCACACACAATCAGGACAGATGTGACTTTCCAACCACCCAGGCCCTCTCTAGTTGCCATTGTGACATCAGCTGGGGTATGGTGCTGTTTTGCATTACAAAGAAATCATGCGATGAACCTGGGAACTGGACCCAGACAAGTGAGATGTAGTGATCTGGCAAGCTGATAACTTGCATGTTGATAGACTAGGAGTGCTTCCTGTTGTGACAGACTTGTTCACTGGCCTGCAGTAGCACCAAGGCAATATGTGTGCCATCAATGGCTCCTACTACATGTGGGAGGCAACCAAAACCATAGAAGTCAGCCTTCACGTTGACTAAATCATCACATCTGGGGAACATGATATATCTGTCAATGTTTTTTTTATCATTGCTGACAGCATGTCTCTTAACACACAACTGAACATAGGTTGGGACATACCACCAAATATGACCACAGTATATTGGAAGGACACTGTGGCCAGGAACTGTAATACTGCTCGAGTCTTGCAATGGGTGGTATGCATGTTGGATTTGTGTTTGCAGGCATCAGTTCTGGCTCCAACTGATGACATAATCCACAATAGTTTTCCCATTCAGATGGAACTGTTTGATGATGTGACGTTCTTCCATGGATTGAAGGTCTGGCAAAAGACGATACACTGGAGCTTGTCACCTCCTCCTTCTCCCAGGAAATCTATTTGTGAAACAAAATGAATTGGAGCATTAGTCACTGTGTTCACACCAACATACATGATGAATGGGATCAAAATCATGTGACAAAGCATTACTGACTAGAAAAACATTACACACATTACACATAAAAGTTGTCTACTACTCAAGGGCAAAATTTTACCCCCATGGTTCTCTATATATGTGTCTATAACATGGATATGGGCATTACCCAACTATCTGCTCCTCATGTGCCTCTCAAAATTTAGCAATCTGTTCCGACCGTCAAAAATACTGTCACCAGTGGTGGACAGTGCACCGCCATAAATGCCATCTTTGACCAGCAACACACTACACTCATAATTCTGTAAGAGAAACTACACAACAAGGATGCTTTACAATTTTTGAGATGATCAGACACATATATTGATGTTGTGACATGTTTAACAGGGCCCAACACTGTAGATAAAACTACCAAAATGGTGGAGGCCTGACCTACTTCACTGGACATTAGGAACCGTCTGCGGTTGCCGGCAGAAGTTAACCATGCGGTGAGCGGGTTCAACCATGGCGGACACAGCTGTAGGCCAACATTAGTGACTGTGACAGTCATGGCCCAATGGCTGTGGCCATCAGTGGGGATAACCACTTACATGCTGTACATGTACACAGCGTTTTGCTAAATCACTCACTTGACTCTTGACACTGCTGCAATCATCAGCTCCACCACTTCAGCTACTGTGTACTGCTTATGGTAGCAATCATGGCAGGCCAAGTAGGTGAAAGGGCCCCTGCCCTCTCTGGTGAGGAGCTGGAGAAGCTTGTTGAGGAGGTCCTTCCCCTGTATGATCAGCTCTATGGCTCACCATAGGAGGAGGTAAGAATCTCATAGGCATATTTGACTCATTCAACACCATCCTTTCCTTCCTCATATGCTACAATGTGCCTCTGAATGCCAGTGAGACTTTTCGGGTACCTGTTGCCATATTTTGTACTCCATACATGGTAGGTATATCGTGCTAGTAGTGGAGACAAGTACTTTATGTATTTAACATTGCCATTATGTTGTGTGATGAGCCCTATATCCTCCTTCTGTTGCATTCATATATCTAGGCAAGAGGGCTTTACAGCCATACAATGACATCTTTGGATATGATGTCTGTAAATGTAAAACAACATGTATGTGCATTACAGCATGAGCTGTGTAAGTATACTCTTTGAGTATCTCATTAGCAATGTGTATAGTCCCACAGATCACTCACCCACATCTGGCCTTGGCAAACTTTTGTATGAGAACCATGTAAAGCTCACTGTGCCCTTCAGAGTGTCACACAACCCAGAACTCACATAGAGGATGGGCATAGGATGTACTGTCATGCAAGGAAGTGATGGAAATGTGGGTGTCATGTAGGTTCTGTATGCTCAGTCTGCAGATACCAAGGCCTGTGAAATGTTTCTCCCAGTATGGGACATAGACCGGACTTGGGTAGGGTTACTGTGGCTATGCAACAGTGGCACTAGACCCACTCCCTGTAGACCTATATATCTTTGGATGTGGTTAAAATGAGTCTTCAGTGGCAAGACTTGGCCTAAAGGCCTTTGTCCATTGACTACATTAGGAATGGGTGCTAAGGTAACCCCCTGACCTACCACATATTTGTGTTGACCCTCATTGGCAATGTGTGTCATTGACTTATGACAGGTCCCTTACTCTCACAGCTCTGTTGTCACCTTTACATGAGACATATTCACACAGTACAGGTGTATTGCACAAGTGACAAACCTACAGTGCAGATAGTTGGTTGATTCACGGAAGGGCATGACATGTGACTCATTAGCTTGATTATCTGCAATCAATCGGACCAAATATACCTTAGTATGCCATCTCTAAAGTACTGCCACATATGGTAAAAGGTGTTTTCAGTGCTAAAAGTACATACCACACAATCCCACTCTGAAGTGGCATAAGATTATATTGGGCAGGCCACATGTCCACACATGTCCAGAGAAGAGACATTCCACGCTACCCATGGCAGCCCCTTCATTGTCACTTAAGTCTTAGGGTGTAGTCTGTACTGTGGTAGTTGCCTGTAGGGATTGTATGCTATGAGTAAATGTGGCTGGATGTAAATGTGTCTTTCCAGTCAGGCCATAGGAGTTTACCCTTCAGAAGGTCATGTGAGAAAGTAGCCTCTTTCTAGCCTTGTTACCCCCACTTTTGGCCTGTTTGTGAGTATATGTCAGGGTGTTTTCACTGTCTCACTGGGATCCTGCTAGCCAGGGCCCAGTGCTCATAGTGAGAACCCTATGTTGTAAGTGTTGTTGTTATGTGTCACTGGGATCCTGCTAGCCAGGACCCCAGTGCTCATAGGTTTGTGGCCTATATGTATGTGTTCCCTGTGTGATGCCTAACTGTCTCACTGAGGCTCTGCTAACCAGAACCTCAGTGGTTATGCTCTCTCTGCTTTCCAAATTTGTCACTAACAGGCTAGTGACTAAATTTACCAATTCACATTGGCATACTGATACACCCATATAATTCCCTAGTATATGGTACTGAGGTACCCAGGGTATTGGGGTTCCAGGAGGTCCCTATGGGCTGCAGCATTTCTTTTGCCACCCATAGAGAGCTCTGACAATTCTTACACAGGCCTGCCAGTGCAGCCTGAGTGAAATAACGTCCACGTTATTTTACAGCCATTTACCACTGCACTTAAGCAACTTATAAGTCACCTATATGTCTAACCTTCACCTGGTGAAGGTTGGGTGCAAAGTTACTTAGTGTGTGGGCACCCTGGCACTAGCCAAGGTGCCCCCACATCGTTCAGGGCAAATTACCCGGACTTTGTGAGTGCGGGGACACCATTACACACGTGCACTATACATGGGTCACTACCTATGTATAGCGTCACAATGGTAACTCCGAACATGGCCATGTCCCATGTCTAAGATCATGGAATTGTCACCCCAATACCATTCTGGCATTGGGGGGATAATTCCATGATCCCCCGGGTCTCTAGCACAGAACCCGGGTACTGCCAAACTGCCTTTCCAGGGTTTCCACTGCAGCTGATGCCAACCCCTCAGACAGGTTTCTTCCCTCCTGGGGTCCAGGCAGCCCTGGCCCAGGGAGGCAGAACAAAGGACTTCCTCTGAGAGAGGGTGTAACACCCTCTTCCTTTGGAAATAGGTGTCAGGGCTGGGGAGGAGTAGCCTCCCCCAGCCTCTGGAAATGCTTTGATTGGCACAGATGGTGCCCATCTCTGCATAAGCCAGTCTACACCGGTTCAGGGATCCCCCAGCCCTGCTCTGGCACAAAACTGGACAAAGGAAAGGGGAGTGACCACTCCCCTGACATGCACCTCCCAGGAGAGGTGCCAGAGCTCCTCCGGTGTGCCCCAGACCTCTGCCATGTTGGATTCAGAGGTGTTGCTGGCACACTGGACTGCTCTGAGTGGCCAGGGCCAGAAGGTAACATCAGAGACTCCTTCTGATAGGCTCTTACCTCTCTTAGTAGCCAATCCTCCTTCCTAAGTAGCCAAACCTCCTTTCCTGGCTATTTAGGGTCTCTGCTTTGGGGAATTCTTTAGATAACGAATGCAAGAGCTCATCAGAGTTCCTCTGCATCTCCCTATTCACCTTCTGCCAAAGGATCGACTGCTGACTGCTCAGGACGCCTGCAAAACCGCAACAAAGTAGCAAGACGACTACTAGCAACCTTGTATCGCTTCACCCTGCCGGCTTTCTCGACTGTTTCCAGGTGGTGCATGCTCTGGGGGTATCCTGCCTCCTCTCTGCACCAGGAGCTCTGAAGAAATCTCCCGTGGGTCGACGGAATATTCCCTCTGCAACCGCAGGGAACAAAAGACTGCATCACCGGTCCTCTGGGTCCCCTCTCAGCACGACGAGCATGGTCCCTGTAACTCAGCAACTCAGTCCAAGTGACTCCCACAGTCCAGCGACTCTTCAGTCCAAGTTTGGTGGAGGTAAGTCCTTGCCTCCCCACGCTAGACTGCATTGCTGGGCACCATGTGATTTGCAGCTGCTCCGGCTCCTGTGCACTCTTCCAGGATTTCCTTCGTGCACAGCCAAGCCTGGGCCCCCGACACTCTAACCTGCAGTGCACAACCTTCTGAGTTGTCCTTCAGCGTCGTGGGACTCCCTTTTGTGACTTCGCATGGACTCTGGTTCACTCTTCTTCCAAGTGCCTGTTCAGGTACTTCTGCAGGTGCTGCCTGCTTCTGTGAGGGCTCCCTGACTTGCTGGGCACCCCCTCTGTCTCCTCATCCAAGTGGCGACATCCTGGTCCCTCCTGGGCCACAGCAGCATCCAAAAACCCTAACCGTGACCCTTGCAGCTAGCAAGGCTTGTTTGCGGTCTGTCTGCGTGGGAACACCTCTGCAAGCTTACTCACGATAGGGGACATCCATCCTCCATAGGGGAAGTTCCTAGTCCTCTTCGTTCTTGCAGAACACGAAGCTTCTTCCAACAGGTGGCAGCTTCCTTGCACCCTCAGCTGGCATTTCCTGGGCTCCTGCCCACTCTCAACACTGTCGCGACTCTTGGACTTGGTCCCCTTGTCTTACAGGTATTCAGGTCCAGAAATCCACTGTTGGTGCATTGCTGGTGTTCGTTACTCTTGCAGAAACCCCCTATCATGACTTCTGTGCTCTCCGGGGGTTGTAGGTGCACTTTACACCTACCTTTCAGGGTCTTGGGGTGGGCTATTTTTCTAACTGTCACTGTTTTCTTACAGTCCCAGCGACCTTCCACAAGCTCACATAGGTTTGGGGTCCATTCGTGATTCGCATTCCACTTTTGGAGTGTATGGTTTGTGTTGCCCCTATACCTATGTGCTCCTATTGCAATCTATTGTAACTTTACACTGCTTGCATTACTTTTCTTGCTATAACCTGCATAATTTTGGTTTGTGTACATATATCTTGTGTATATTTCTCATCCTCATACTGAGGGTACTCAATGAGATACTTTTGGCATTTTGTCATAAAAATAAAGTACCTTTATTTTTAGTATATCTGTGTATTGTGTTTTCTTATGATATTGTGCATATGACACCAGTGGTATAGTAGGAGCTTTACATGTCTCCTAGTTCAGCCTAAACTGCTTTGCTATAGCTACCCTCTATCAGACTAAGCTGCTAGAAACACCTCTTCTACACTAATAAGGGATAACTGGACCTGGCACAAGGTGTAAGTACCTCTGGTACCCACTAGAAGCCAGGCCAGCCTCCTACAGGTCACAATGGTGTTCTGTGTTTCATTGTGGCTTACATCACAGTGCATGTTGTTTGGGCCTGAGCTACCTGATGTCAGTGGGCTTGCTTAGTCAGTGTAGGCCATGAGCAGGGTAGTGGGTTAGCCTGCAGATGACTAGAAGTGTGTATTTATGTCCCTGTACTTATTGGCATGTGTGGTTTACCCTTGTGTATGTTGAATATAACAAACATTTTGTGCTTTGTGTTTTTGAAATGTGTGTGACACAACCAGTTGGACAAGGAAATGGAGTGGAAATCTTTCCATTTGTTTATTGCGCACATCTGAAGAAAGGGATTTGGAGAGCCATCGCCCAGAAGGTGCAGACATTGGGGTCCATAGCCGGTGGAGCACCCACTGTCGCAAGAGGTGGGAGGACCTGAGACGATGGGCCCGGAAGATCACGGAGTCCAGCTAGTGCTGTCCTCCCAATATGCGTGGGGTGCACGCCGGAGCTTGACTCCCCTGATAGCCCGCATTCTGAGGATGGCCTATCCCAAACTTGATGGGTGTTTGAGTGGAGCACAGCAGCTACTAGGGGATGAGTCCAGGGCATATCCATGCCTGTTACATTGCCAAGTTGAAGTGTTAAGAGTATTCCATCTCCTGAAAATTGAAGATGGACCATGTGTGACACACAAGATAAGTAATTGTGTAGGTATGGAAGTTGGTGCATGCTGATGTGCCTTGCCTATTGGTCCTGTGACCTAGGACACAACAGAGTACAGTCTACTACCAATATACTCTCCAGGACCAACACATGGCTGAGTACAGTGATCAATCAGGTCATGTTGTTTGTTGTTGTAGGTGTCATTTGTACCCAACAATCTACTTGTCTTCAGTGTGTCAGCCCAAAAATAGACAACAGAATGTAATAGATCACTGTACTCAGCCATGTGTTTGCTCAAGTGAGTGTATTGGCATCTGTCCTCCACAGGCCACTTGTCTTCAGTGTGTCACGAGTGCTGGTGCCTCACTACTGTCTTTCCTGTGAAGGTGGCCATCATACATGTGACAGAGTATGCATTGCCCTTTGGGTGCAGTCACAGAGCCACACTTTCCCTTGATAGTAGTGAATGTACAGTGACATGATTTTGGCAACATTACTGTGGCCATCATTCCTTGTGCCTACATGTTAGCATGTGTACTTTTCACTTTTGACATATCATGTTCACTGCTGTTTGATGCATGGTCTACCTGTCTTCATAGGATGATGTTTGATTCCCTCATATATATGTGCATGCCAACATGTGTTTGGAATTGGACAGATGTGATGGGGCTACAGTTCATGTGGTGCCACAGGCAGGAGTGTCACCATTGGTGGCTCACACATACCCTCACCCATCACTCCATGTAATTTGGCATGCACAATTGCAGAAGTAATGAAGGACATGAAAGCTAGGACTACAGTTTTTACTCACAATGTGCATTTCCATGCAGTTGATGTAGAATCATTTGGCAAAGTGCTCAGCACCTAACTGTTTACATACATCAGGGAGTGACTTGCAGGAATGTGGGAATCATATGTAGTTGTGTACACTTATTCGTCCAAGTGAATCTGTGACAAAAAGGGGACAGTGATGTGCCTTCCCATTGGGCAACATGTTAAGGGTCTTCTACAGGTACTGAAGATTCCCTGAGCCTCTACAACATTCAATGGGCTATTGGCTTTTGCTTATACAATTTAAGTAGGTTATTCCCCGCAGTACCAATCAGGTTATTTCTCTGGGGCTAACTGATTCATTGTGGTGTGAATATTTACAGACAAATCTCCCAGACATTTTAGCCAAATTGTCTCCAGTGTACATTTCTGTGCAAAATGTGTTATCTATCACAGCAACATTGATACAACTTCCATGAGTCTAATTAAGCAATGGTCATATTGTGAAGTTACCATTGGGGATTTTTTACAGTGTGACATGGGGTTTTACATGCCACCTTCTCCCGGTGACTGTATTGCTTTCTGCAACATGACTGGATTATTTGGCCATCATTTCATCATCATGTGGTATTGGGTTTATGAAAAAATAGCTGGATGCATGACCTTGTGTGGGATCTGTGATATTGAACTTGGTATCGCCATAGTATTTTGTGACAACAGGTTACTAAGGGATGCTACATAAGCCAAGGAGTTAAGGTTTCCTACTTGCTCTCGGGGCATTACGATTGCACAACTTCACCCATGGAATTGGAGTTGTTTGTGATTTTCCTTTGGGCAGCTGTTCACAGTTCATGTAGCATGCATACATACAGTGTAGCAAATGTTAGAGCCACTTTGCTAAAGCTTGTGGCTGGGACTACTGTACATTATGGTAATGTTTGGGATCAAAGCTGTTGTTCAAGTGTGATCAGGCGCATGTAGTGACTCTATTTGTCTTTGCAATTTCTGCATCAGCACAGGCAAGCGGAGGAGACAGGGCTGAAACCAGTGGAGAAGCAGCTGGCCATGGTACCTCCAGTCAAGAGACATCAGACACAGAGGGACCCAGTGGTCTGGAGGTTGAGGGAAGTGCCACAGAGGACACAGGATCAACATCTTCATCTTTGGATTCTTCCTCCAGTGGCCCCTCCCTAGTGGTGGTGTACCCATCAGGACCTGCTCCTTGTCCACCACCCCCAGTTCCATCTCCACCCTCCCTGTTCCTCTCCACCCAGTTGGCCGTGTCTGCTCACCCAAAAGGGTGGACATCTCCTTGATGGCAGGCACCTCACCTCCTTCCCCCCTGCTGCCCTAAGAGAGGAGGCTATCAACCTCCTGAGGAGTATCTCTGTGTCAGATTGCCATTACGAATGCCATCCAAATGCGGACCAGCAGCTTCAGCAGGTTTTTGCGTACATGGAAGGCATTCATAGTGCCATGTCTAGCTTGCAGAGATCTTACAGCCACCACACACACACCATACCCCCAGATACCATGCCACCACCACCCCCACAGCCACCACACACACACACAGACAATACCCCCAGACACCACCCTCACCGACCCACACACAACATAACCCCAGACATCACTTCAGCATCCTCAGACCCACACACCATAACCCCAGACACCACCCCAACACCCACAGACACAGTCATCACACATACCATACTGCCAGACACCACCCCAACACCAATAGCCACAGCCACCGCATCCACCTTAGCCATCACTTCCACCTCACAGTTCCCAAGAGATGCAAACACCCACACTCACACATGCAACAGACACCACCCAAACACAAGCATACCTCAGACATACACACACTGGCACCAATAACACCCAGAATCAGCACAAGCAATTCCTCAATTGCCCAATCCATAGTCCCTTCTGCAGACCCTACCCCAATTCCCAAAGAAAATTTCCTGTTCAGCCCTGCCCTTACCCCTGTGAACCCCCCTTCTAAAACCAAAACAACCCCACCTATCCAGACCCATCACTTCCATGTCCAAGTCCTCACCTGTCACACTTGCCCCCACCCACCTGAAACCAGTCATATCCCTGCCACCCCCAAGAAGGAGCCCACCCCTCCCAAAGTTTTTCCCACTCCTTCCAAAACCAAACCCACTCGTCTTAAAGCAGATCTCACCCAAGGGTAATCACTGAGGTGCCTGGCATGCCCAGTTGATGCCCCTTCCTGTGCAGGTTCCTAAGGCAGTGATCAGAGAGTCAAGTTGTAGTGCACAGGAGTGTCCATGGACAATTATTTGTAGACTGGCCATTGGCATTTAATCATATATTGATTTGTGTTAATAAACCCAAGCTGTTTTTTTGGGTACACAACTGTCCTGCCATCACTTTTCCACCATTTTGTTGTTCCTGAGTAATCTGTGATGTATGCCTATAATTGTGTTTTAGTCACCCTGATTGCTGATCCATTTGCTGTGGTTGGTAAGATCTGACTTTGGGACAAGCGCTGTGTCGCCCAGGACAAGAGGAGATGTTCAAAGGATGGATATGTGGTAATAATCCAATTGGGGAGTCATTGCATTGTGTTAATTTGATATGGTAAGTATTTCATCTTGGCTTGGCCAATGTCAACACCTATTAGGTTACATTTGTCCCCCTAATGTCGACTGGACAATTGTATCATGTGTGCAAGCTAGAATTGTGCTACCTTCCTATACATTTGACTGACCATGTGTCAATTTTTATGTGTGTAGCTTCCAACTACTTCATCTAAATGTGCACTTACACATTTGACACATATTCATGGCACTTAGTTACACTATGTCTTGTCCCTGAGATACACGAAGGCCCAATTCCTTTGCAAATAGTGTTTTAGGGGCATGTGAAAGGTGAAATGTTTCCCAGAGCAGCATCCTTCCTCAGGTTCCCCTGGTACCACCATCCCTATTCTGAGGGTATTGTTTACGCTGGGAGCTTTGAATATTTGTCTTACAAAATATTGTGCATCCCATTTACCTTACATTCTCTTGCAATGTAGGTGATATGCATTGGTCCATTACAGGAATGTTGCATGGAAGGGATGTTTGGGTTAAGTGGCACATCCATACATGTTTCTTCAGTATCACAACAGGCCATGGCATATGAGTAATGTGAGGGTGTCAGTTCAATTAGTAGGTGTGCTATTGATGTGGTGTTGGTGTTGGGTGACACAATGTTATGTACACTTCACTGTCCCTGAAAATGGGATGTTTGGTCATGTGTTGTTTTGTGGAGTGTGGCGGTGCAGTGCCAGTGACCTCGGCACAGGGGGTGCCATGGGGTTGTGACTGGGTCATATGTTGTGTACAACTCTGACTCTGGACACACAAAATTATACTTGGTCCAGGAGCACAGCACCCATACCATGTCAATGGCAGTGCATCGATTTGCTGTTGAGTTTTGGGAGACAGGTAGGTGTTTTGTCTTACCATTGGCTGCTTCCACAGCAACATTGATTTTGGGCCCCATCTATCAGCAGCGGCAGAACACGTAGGATCAGCTCCATGGCAGCACAGGATGTGTGAAGCTGCCCACAGGTGAGTTCCTGCCTTATATGCCTCAGTTTCCTTCAGCTGAGACGTGGTGTTTGGACTGCTACAGTCACATCGGTGGAAAGCAACATCATGATATGTCCGGTGGAAACATTGGTGGTCCATCCTCTGGCAGCCTCATTGGCCTATCTCATCACTGCGGCGGTCTGCCAGGTGATGCCTGTGGGATGTTGATGTAACCGTAAGCATCATAATACGGTGGTAAGACTGCCAACCCATCTGCGGTTGTGCCATCCCCACACCCCATGGTGGTTCAAAGACTGTCAATCAGGCCCTTATTTTTTTTTTTTTTAAAGGAAATCAATTTTGGTTTATAATAAACAATGCATTTTACTTTTATTTCCATCTTTTTATGGGTACTTACCTTAGTCTATCTTTTTTGCTGGTTTATGGTAGTTTGTTTTTCTGTCAGTTTATCACTTTAAGTAGCAGTTTTGTATTTTAAGAAGTCTACACAAAAAGATAGAAGTGAAGGAGTGTATTATAAATTATTTGTTATTTTACTTGCGTAGGTTTAATAACAAGTACATTTTGGTTTAAATTAAGTTTGATTTACATGGTTAGGTAGTTGTTGAGATGTATATATTTCTTCTTTGATTGTCTGGTGAGAGAATTAAGCAGAGTTTTCTCATCTTGCAGGGTTTTCATTCTTGAAGTATTCAGTTGTTTAGATGAGCGTGCCTTTTATATTGTTGATTTAATTGCTTGTCTGATTTTATTGGTTAAAGTTGTGTATACTTTTATTTTATTAGTTTAATTTAATTTTGAACTTGTTTTATCACTTATGTCTTTCTGTGATAAACACCAATGTAGGTTTTATTTTGAGTGTATGATATATAGTTTGGAATATAAATTTGTGTGTGTGTATGCATGCGTTTGTGTTGGAATGGAGTTTTCCCAAGGGAGGGTGGGCTGGTGAACCTACCCGATCCAAAAGAGATACGTTGATTGGTTATTGTGATAGGAGTGGCAGTTAAGAGGCCTTTGTCAGTCTTGTAAATGTCAAAGTTTGTGTTCTTGGCATTTGTGGTTTTGCTAGTTAAGTATTGGAAGTTTTTATTTTTGTTATGGATTTTTAATTTTCATTACTTTTAATTGTATGTATCAATATTATGTCAGTGATCCCTTCCAAAACCTAAAAGTCAAAGCTAAGCAAATAAACAACCATTCTGAAAAGGAGATTTTAAGAGCTCTAAGTATTTGAAACATGAAGTTGTTTGGTGCTACTGTTCTGAAAAATTGTTCCACAGCTTGGAACTCATTACCAGGCAGGTCGCTCCCTCCATCTGCCACGCAGCCCCCTGTGGGTTGAACCTCCGTTGCCGCTTTTGCCGCCTGACTACTCTCTCCCTTTTTTCTGTACCCCTGCGCTTGGCTTCTGTGCCACTTTGTTTTTTTCATTCCGTGCCCCTGTGTTTTGCTTTCTGTACCCCTGTGCTCTGTTGTCCCTCTCCCGCCGTCTTTTCCTGCCGTTTTTTCCCCGGTTTTCCCCCGGGTTTTCTGCTGCCCGCCCCCTTCACTCCCATTGGCCGCCCCGCTCCCACCTCCCAGCTGCTCCTCCCTCCCTCTGCCCTCATATGGAGGCCGCGAAGCGGGTGCGCCACTGGTAAGCAGCGGGCGCGCCGCTGGCACGCTGAAGGTGCGCCAAAGGCAAGCCCGCCTGCGCCCGTCTGTGCCTGGACCGCACCCAGCACCAGAACCCCTGGAACCCGCACCCCCGCAACGCCAGACTGCACTACGACGCAAGCACCCTCCACGCACTCAACACCAGACGAGACCAACCCTGCTACCGGGCCACCCTGAAACGCACCCAGGGGCCTTTCACCTGCCGGAACTGCAGATTCACCAGCATCCAACCCTCCACACCACCAGCCAGAGAACCCAACCACCTCCGCTGCATCCTCCTCAACACCCGCTCCGCTCGCAAGCACGCCATCGAACATTGGGACCTCCTAGACTCCACCGCCCCGGACGACGCCTTCCTGACGGAGACCTGGCTGAACGCCACCTCAGCACCAGACATCGCCATAGCCATCCCACAGGGCTACAAGATCTCCTGCAGAGACCGCACAAACGGAGTGGGAGGAGGAATCGCCATCATCCACAAAGATTCCATCAAAATCTCAACGAACACCGATGACACCCTCACCACCGCCGAGCACATGCACTTCCAGATCCACACCGACCTCAACACCACCCTGAGAGGAACTCTCATCTACAGACCTCCCAGACCCCGCCCACAGTTCAGTGACACCATCGCTGACCTCATCAGCACCCACGCCCTCGCTTCCACGGACTACATCCTCCTCGGGGACCTGAACTTCCACCTCAAGAACTACAACAACGCCAACTCCACCGCCCTGATCGACAACCTTGCCAACCTCGGACTCAAACAGCTTGTAACGACACCCACTCACGCCGCTGGACACACGCTCGACCCCATCTTCTCCGCAAGCCCCCACGTCTCCTTCAACCTCACCACCGAACCACACTGGACTGACCACAGATGCGTCCACTTCACCTTCAGAAAACCCACCACACACCACCGCACCCAACAGCTACCACGCCGCTGCTGGGGCAAGGTCACCGAGGACCAAATGACTACCGCTCTCGCCCTGAGACCACCCACCAACCCCACCGACCCAGACACCGCCGCGACCAACCTCACACAGTGGATCAACGACTGCGCCAACACCCTCGCCCTCTCAAGACCTTTACAACCAACCACACCAACAAGAAAGCCGCCTGGTTCACCGAGGACCTCCGGATCACCAAGCACACCTGTCGGAAGCTGGAGAAGAAATGGCTCCATGAGCGAACACCAGACAACCACACAGCCCTCAAGAGCGCCATCCGCAGACATCACCAACTCATCAGGACCGCCAAGAAGATCGCCTTCAAGGACCGCCTAACAACAACGCACACAACACCAAAAAGCTCTTCAGCATTGTGAAAGAACTCTCCAACCCCAGCTCCATCACCAACGACATCCCGCCATCTCAAGACCTGTGCGACTCCCTGGCCACCTTCTTCCACCGCAAGATCACTGACATCCATGACAGCTTCAACCCCGACCCCCCCGCACCCACCACTGAGTCCACCACCCCTGCGACTACCACTCGCACCAGTCGCCTGACCGTCTGGTCCAGCGTCAGCGACAAAGACACTATCAAAACCATGAACTCCATCCACTCCGGATCCCCATCGGACCCCTGACCTCACCACGTCTTCAACAAAGCCAGCGCAGTTATCGCGCCCCACCTCCGGAAAACAATCAACTGTTCCTTCGAGACAGCAACCTTCCCAGAAAGCTGGAAGCATGCTGAGATCAACTCCCTTCTGAAGAAGTCTAAGGCGGACCCCAAGGACCTCAAGAACTTCCGGCCCATCTCCCTGCTCTCTTTCCCGGCAAGTGACCGAGGAGATTGTCAACAAACAGCTGACCCGCTACCTCGAAGTCAACAACATCCTGGACCCTTCCCAATCCGGTTTTCGCAGTAACCACAGCACCAAGACCGCCCTCATCGTCGCCACTGACGACATCCGGACCCTGATGGACAAAGGAGAAACAGCCGTCCTCATCCTCCTGGACCTATCAGCAGCCTTTGACACAGTCTGCCACCGCACCCTATCAGCACGCCTCCATGATGCCGGTATCCAAGAGAAGGCCCTGGCCTGAACCACATCCTTCCTCTCCGGCAGAACCCAGAGCGCCCGCCTCCCACCCTTCTGCTCTAAAACCACAGAGATCATCTGCGGCGTCCCACAGGGATCCTCCCTCAGCCCGACACTGTTCAATATCTACATGGCCCCCCTCGCCCACGTCGCACGACAACACAACCTCAACATCATCTCCTACACCGACGACACCAAGCTGATCATATCCCTCACCGAAGATCCCCACACCGCCAAAGCTAACATCCACAGAGGAATGAAGGCCGTAGCGGACTGGGTGAAGGACAGCAGACTGAAGCTGAACTCAGACAAGACAGAGGTCCTCATTCTCTGACCCACCCCATCAGCCTGGGACGACTCTTGGTGGCCCACGTCACTAGGCACAGCCTCGGAACCCACGGACCACGCACGCAACCTGGGGGTCATCCTCGACTCCACTCTCTCCATGACCAGACAAGTCAACGCCGTCTCCGCGTCCTGCTTCAACACCCTCCGTATGCTCCGCAGAATTTTCAAATGGATCCCCCTCAACACGAGAAAAACTGTTACCCAGGCCCTCATCACCAACAGACTCGACTACGGGAACGCCCTCTACTCAGGAATTACAAACAAGCTCCTGAGACGACTCCAACCCATCCAGAACGCCTCGGCCCGACTCATCCTCGATGTCCCCCGCCGCAGCCACATCACACTCCACCTGAGAGGCCTGCACTGGCTCCCCGTCAACAAAAGGATCACCTTCAAGCTCCTGATCCACGCACACAAAGCACTGCACAACACCAGACCCACCTACCTCAACAAACGACTCAGCTTCCACACCCCCACCTGAAGCCTCCGCTCAGCCAACCTCGCCCTCGCCACAGTCCCCCGCATCCAAAAAATCACCGCCGGCGGCAGATCCTTCTCCTACCTTGCCGCCAAGACCTGGAACACTCTCCCCACCATCCTACGACAGACCCAGGACCTGCTGGCCTTCAGAAGACTCCTCAAGACCTGGCCCTTCGACCAGTAGCACCCCCTCTCCCCAGCGCCTTGAGACCCTCGCAGGTATGTAGCACGCTTTACAAATGCAGTGATTGATTGATTGATTGAGTATTGCAAACCATCAACCTCCCCTCCACATCCAACTAGAATACAGGCTATCAAACAAGGGCCACGAGACCAATGGAATAATAAAGAACCTTGATGTCATGAGATTTTGAAGTCTTATATTGGAGGTAGATAGGACTGTCAAGGCTGAAGCACTTCAAGAGAAGGCAGGGGTGTTTAAGCTTAAGTCTGCCCTACACCTCATGTCAATGTAAAGTGCCTTTAGCTTATGAGGCATGGACTTGCCTGCGAAGTCTAGTGCATAGAAGTACTCCAAAGTGACTTGTAGTTTCCCCATCCTTTTTATGTCCCACTATATGGATAAGATGGTTTTCTGATAAAGAAGTCTGGCAGCACAACAATGGTGCTGAATTTCTGGTATGGGGCTTTATCTAACAAATGAGGACTCCAGGTTATCCACGTTCAGTCTGAAAGCATCAAATGTATTTGTTTGTTTATTTATTGAAATTAGGAGGATTTCTCAAAGAAACACTGTGAGTGACAACAAAGATAAACACTGCATAAGTCTGTCTCAGAATAGGTGAATAGGTATACAATGATGGTAGTATGCATCAGAAGTGGTAATTGATAATCATAACAACACAATCATAAATATATATGATATATTTAGAGTAATAGGTGTGTTGGTCTGGTGTAAGATTATTATTGGGTAGGGAGCATTAAGCTACATTTGCCTTTAATACAAGTAGATTATTGCTTATTAGGAGCAGACTTGAACACATGGATCAATAAGGACATAGTTATGGAAGGAGCGAGTGGTAGGCATTTGGATATTTATGTTGCACAAAGTTGCCTGAGGAGTAACGAGGGCACTGTATATTATAGGGACACAATGCAAGATTGTGTGCATCAAGTTGGGGTTTACTTTGTGGTACTCCAAAATTACCATGCCTCAGCCGGGGCCTTAGATGGGGAAGTGGCTGTCATAAAGATTTCAAACCCATTGCACAGATGAAGAGCACTGAGGTCTCCAGGCTAACTTAATTGGGGTGCAGTACAGAGCATGGGATCTGTACACAGATCATCTCTGCCTTTATTCTGGACAAGTTTACAATATGAGAACTGAATTCCATTTAGTGGTAAATGACCATGAGGCAATCAAACATCCCTGACTGACGATGGTGGGTTAATGTTGTAAACAAGATGAAGATTTGGGTGCCTCCCGCATAAATATGATAACAAATACTAAAGGAGGTAAGGATGCCCAGACCCTGCGATGTGAACACAGGCAATTAAGTTGGCCATGTAATACCAACTTTATTACCTGCTTTGTAAAGTAAAGAACTCAGAGGCCAGGTGTTTCACTATGGAATGTGAATAAGTTAAGTACCTGGAGCACTGGGGCAGGATTTTAAATGGTACATCAGGATGGAGCGAACACAGAAAAAAGTCGTAAAGAATGGGAGAAAACAAAGAAAGAAGGAGTAAAAAGGAGTAATAAAGAGAATTGATCCTTTCTGATGTTGAGGGCTAGTTTAGTAATTGGAAAACTAAGCTGAGGATCTGTCTAATGTTAGTGATTCTAAAATAGTCTACAAAGGAAAAGCACCTTTAATGCAGCCCTCTGGATCGCCTCATTTGGCCCTGGTGAGCATCTCCAAGAGTTGTATCACAACATGTTTACCTCTTGAGATCTTGAGAACAGTGCAGTAGCTTCAAGGGGATATTTGCAGTGTGATACCCCCATATAAATACATTCTTGGCTTGGTAGTTGGGTAAGGGGGCTTGAGTTGGGTCTGCTATGTCTGTGTCATTTTTCGCGCTGTCCTGATTTAACTAAAAGTATTAAATTATTTGATGTTTTTGATCAAGAATTTAAATATCAATAGTGAGCGGTTTAAAAAGAAAAGCAAATATGCATCTATAGAAGTACTCCTTGAATGATTATAAATATACTACTTTTTAGAATTTTCAGACATTGGCAGTAGTAGGCTTGGAAAGCTGCACCTGTCTCACGTTTCCAGGCATACTATTGGCAACCAAACACTCAAAAGGTGATGGAACAAATGCTTAGGGTAGTAAATTGGATTTTTTATTGGGTGTGAAAACCCTTCTCAAACAACAACAATCCTTGTCAGGGTGAACCACAAAGGTGACTTAATTAACCCGTGCATAACCCGTGCATAACTCTTTGGTAATTTGGCACAAAAGCAGTCAGGCTTGACTTAGAGGCATTGTGTTAAGTAATTATGCAGCACACAAACAGTAATAAAGTCAAAACACAAAACTAGAAAAATTCCAAACTAATTTAGAAGAGTACATAATATTAAATACAAAGAGACCAAGATGACAAAAAAATCAATCAGTAGAATAGAAGATATTGAATTTAAAATGTTTAAGTAATAATAGTGCCAAGAAGCAGGAATCCCCAACTGTGGGTATCTAGTCGTACTGAACCAGGGCAAAGTCAGAAGTTTGTGCCAACCACAATGGATCACAGGTTAGGCACAGAACCAAGTTTGGCCCCCTGAGGATTGTACCTTATGTCCTTGGTGAGAGATCTGCATGGCTTTGCTTTGTGAGGTTTTCCATTGTCCGATATCAGTTCTGATGAGGTTGTGTGGCAAGGCCTTGAGGGGCTTTCTGTTGCTTAGCATCAGTTCCAATGAAGCTTGCAGCTGCATAGTGAGGCTTTGAGTCACTTAGCGTCGCTTCCGATGAATATTTTACCTGTGCGTCAAAGCTTTTCAGGGCTCTGCGTTGCTGGGCATCTGTTCCATTGAAGCCTTCAGCTGTGCAGCGAGGCTTCCCATCGCTTTGTGCCAGATTTGATGAAACCTTCAGTTAAGCCAGAGACGAGTTCTCTTGGTACCTCTTGCGGATCAGAAACTCACTACAGCCAAAGCCAGCAGGGCTCAGGCAGGCCCCGTCGCTGGTCCAGGCAGGTGCAGTGCAGTAGGTCAGCTGGGCAGTTGCAGGGAGGCCTCTGGAGCTGATTGTGTCCTTGTAGTTCAGAACAGGAGTTCAGCCATCAGACCTTTTGAGTCATTCAGTTCTTCTGGAGAGCAAGAATATGATCGAGTTCTCCTTCAGCAATGCAGCCTTCAACTACCAGGACAGTCCTCTGGAGGTCCAGGCAAGCCTCTAGCAGCAGGACAGTCCCCTGGGGCACATGACAGTAATTCTGGAGCCTTCCACAGGTCCAGGAGTGTACTGAAAAGTTGGTCTGGGGGTCCAGTATTTATACCTGGAAAAATGTCCCCCACATCTGGGTCTGGAAATGTCCTTCCTCCCCTGCCCAGGCTCCAAGAGGTCTAGGGTAACAATAAACTGGTGTCACATTGTATGTGAGTGTGCAAGAGGCAGTTCCTTTGAAATGTAAGTGGGGCAGGGAATAGCTCCTCCCCTCCATCCTGGCAGAAGGCCCCAGGCTGCCATTACCTAGTCCCCTTATTTCCCACTGTCTCAGCAGAAAACACAAAGCCAACTGCCACTGATAGTGACCCAGGACATAGGATGCAGGCACCAAATGATTAGGATAAGAAAATACCATCTTTCTAAATGTGGCAATTTTAGAATTGTGACTTTAAATGCAGTAAGATAACCCATTGTTATCCTGTGGGAGAGGTAGGCCTCACAGCAGTAAAAATCTAATTTGGGAACATTTCACTACCAAGACATATAAAACGTAAAACTACATGATAATTTTTAAATACACTGCACACTAGCACTATTGACTGGTTAGGGCTTACCCTGATAATGACTTAAAGGTACTAAACAGGAGGTTTAGGCAGTGGCGTAGCAAAACTTGAGGGGGCCCTCCAGCAAGGTACAGGGAGGGGCCCCCTCCGGACTCACTCTGGGTCTCTCTGGCCAGAGGACTCTGCTGAGGGGGCACCCTGAGTTCGGGTGCTGCAAGGGCCCTTGTTACACTAGTGGGTTTAGGCTTGGCAAAAGGTATATTTTGCTAGGTTGAACTGGCAGTTTTAAGCTACATCCAGGCTGCTACTGCGGGCCTGAGACATTTTAAAAAGCTGCTTTTGTGGGCGGCACAAGAAGTGCTGGGGGCTCACTAGAAGCATTTAATTTCGAAATTCTGGGTAAATGTTGTACCCCTTTACTAGGGACTTATAATTAAAATAAATGTGCCTTTCCTGTGTAGGCCAATTTTACCATGTGTTAAGGAGTGAACACAAGAACTTTAACACTGGTTAGTCAACAAAAACAAATTTCAGCAAACAAGAGGTGAGAAAGGCAAAAGGTTTTAGGGAAGACCACATCAAGGACTGTCACATCTAACACTTGTGAATAGATTAATCACTGACAATCTCTGAGGATAGCATTCCAAACCATTGTTTTCACCCACTGTGACACTTTACACAAAAGACCCGACTTAGGGTTTGTCACAAAGGGCGGCGTAGGACTTTACCTCCGCCACCCTGACTTTGCTCACCCTGCCACATATAGAGATGTCTGCCGGCTCGTGGGCATCTCTATGAATTAGCAGGAACCACAGTCATATTGGTTCCTGTAGATGTAGGAAAACTTCGACGAACAGCTCTGTCAACCATGACAATTGGATGTCAAGCTTCTCCAAAGCATTTTATTTTCAAAAACAAACTGCCAAAGTGGGAGTTTGTTTTTGAAAAAAATCAAAACACTAATGACCCCCATACCACTGGAGTTCTCTCCCATGGTGTTGGGGTTATTTTTCTTTTTTTAATGTCCCTCACTTGCAGGATATAGCTCACAGTGACAGACAGTGAAATAAAGCCTTACAACAATCCACTCTTAGTAGCTCAGATGGCTTACCTCCAATGGCACCTACTCTGTTGGGCTGCCAGTAGAAGTTCTACACTGACAGGATACTCCATCATTGTTGCAATGGAGTACCTGCCTGCCAAACTCTAAATAAGTCCTGGTGGCGCACCTGGCTCTTGTTTATGGATAACTTCTCAGAGGTGAACCTATGGTTGAGTTGTGGTCTCATTGTCATTTAATACACACAGTGACATTGCTTTCATTTAAATTAGCCAAGCAGTTCTATAGACTGACTGGTGAATTGTCTGTAGTCCTTCGGTTGATTGCCACAAACTGGCAACTCAGAAAGTTCTCTTTTAAGATATTAATTGCCTCTTTAGTTAGGACTAGTAACAAATGTGATGCACCTGCAGACTGCATATCTTACTATACCTAAACATATCTTTACAGTCTGACCCCCCACATATACACAAGGTGTACCAGTCAGACACTTGTAATATATAATACTCAAACAAATGTGTGAATATATTGGTATTTATATAGCACAAACTTAGCTAGGATGCAATGGAGAAACAAACAGAAAGGGAAAAAGAAAAAAGAAAATAGGAATGAATAAAAGGAAGACTAAACTATCAGCAGTAGGGAAGGGAAGAAGAAAGAAAAAGTGAATAGAAGAAAGAGGGCACAATAGAAACAAAAGCTAAAGTAAAAGAAAGAGACGGAAAGACAAAAGCAAGGGATAAAAAAGAGAAACAGAAACAAAAAGACAGAGTGAGAAACAGGGACAAAAAAAGAAAGAAAATATGACTGACAACACATAAAACAAAGGGAAAGACAAAAAAATATACAGAGAAAGGAAGAGAATGAAAGAGAAATGCAAGACAAGAGGACAAGAGAAAAGGAAAAAAGAAAAGAAGCACAAAACACAGAGAAGGTTAAGCATGAAAGAAGGAAAAGAGAACGGGAAATAGAATAGTAGGGAACCACAGAGCAAAGGACAAAGAGGAAAAAGAAAAAATAAAGAAAGCAGCAAAAGAAAGTTAGTGAAAGAAACAAGGGAAAATGAAAGAGGAATATAAAATAAAAACAGAAAAGATAAAAGATGGAAAAGGAAAAAAAGTAGAAAACTAAAGAAAGAATCTAAGAGAAGACAGATAGATGAGACAAGAAGAAATAAACAAGCATTTGCAATGCAATGGGTCTCGCGTTTGCTAGAGCAATTAGCATTGTAAACTCCTAACCGGAAGTTTCTTGCCACTTAAATTGAAAATGAAAATAAAACAGTTTCACATAACTAAATGGACTTTTCTTGCCATATTAACTGAAAAGCAAAAGTTTCACATAAGCGAGCTGACGGCCACCATCAGTGCAAAGCAGACACACTAAGGGAAATAAAAGTTCACTCATAGTGAAACCTATCGGCAACAGTGTAGTTATCCATGTAACCGGCAAAAGTGCAATTATCTACGTGACCGGCAAAAGCGCAACTAACTGTAACAGGATGATGTCATTCATGTAAAGCGCTCGACTTCCTCGAGCGAGCCATGTGAAAAAAATAATAATTAGTCCAGAAACCCTACGGAATACATGGAGCCTCGAATGTTTACAATACTTGGTCTCTGGGGGGCTGAATGCCTTTCACTAATGAAAGCAAGCAGATTTTAAAAGGCAAGCCAATGAAAGAGACTGACGTGAGATGGGCATGGTTTGAAGCCCAAAGAGAGATTACAAAACGGGACGAGCACTTTGCGCTCGCCTCTAAAAAGGAGGGATGAAAAGGAAAATAAAGGAAAGGAAGAAAAGGGGAAAGAAAAACAGTAGGAAACATAAAGGACAGAAAAAGGAGAACAGTGGAAGAAATGGTACAACATGAAAAGGTAGAAAAGGTGCAAGAAATAAAAAAGAGAGGGGGAGAAAAAGGAAAAAAAACAAAGAAAACAATACAGCATGAAAGAAAATTAGAGAAGAAAGATAGAAAGAATGACGAAAGAAGAAAAAAGGAACAAGCAAGAAAGAGGGGAGAAATTCAAATAGAGAAAGGAGACAATGAAAGGCGAAGGGAAAAAGAATAAAAGAAAGAAAAAGTATAAGGGAATGGGAATGGGAGACAAACATGAGAAAACGATACTTAGAGCGAAAGACCAACATTTAAAGAACCGTTCAGAGAGTTAGGGTGCATGGTCTTGCACTGTCAGCTTCCTAGGCCTAATGGAACTAAGCACACAAGTGCTGCATTAGCAAGTAGACAACTAAATATTCTCAAACCATCTGATGGGCATTTTAGTTCTGACTTTGTGACAGCTAAAACAAAATAGTAAATCTGTCAACGGAAGGACCTTCGGTTAGTCCTCCACATCTAATAAACTGATCAAGAGTAATTCACAATTGTTTCTACCCACACGAGCATTCAGCAATGGGTCAGCCCACTTCCCTTGGTGCTGGTCACTACGATGACAGCATTTTGTGCACGTCCGCTTAAAAAAAGTGCTCTTCAGGGCTAGTAGGCCAAAATTCTGCTTCATTTCTGCTTGACTGTCAGTTATTAGTTTATTTGTTTCAATGGGAATGTTATACTTGTTTGCAAACATATGCACACCAGATGTGGCAGGTGCATTTTAACTTCCTATTATTTTTTGCACTTTTAATATCTATTATTTGCGTTTACAATAAAAGAAATTAAAAACGGCAGCTTCCCCAAGGCCAGATGCCAATGTTAGTTTTATGTTTGAGCTACTCAGATGCAGCCGACGAGCTACTGGCAGTCTCCAATCCAAAGAAAACCCTGCACTACAGGAAAATTGGAGAGGGGACGATGAGGCAAAGAATGGGGAGAATGAAAAGAGGAGTGGAGAAATATGGGGGTTGGATACTGAAACGGGACAAAGGATGGAGTGACGCAGGAAGATCATACTCAGTATGTAATAATACCTCGAGAGAGCTGATATATAATGTGGATCCCCCTCTCCCAAGTAGGAGGGGGACAGAAAATTATGAGATGGTAATGTTTTTGGTAGGGGCATTAATGCATTTTCTACCGTAGAGGTATTATTTTGACAGGGTCTTTGATATTAGATGTTCTCATGAGCTTTTCTTTAGAACTACCTTTAATACCCCTGAAACTCCTTTGCTATCAATTTATTCATGTTTTAAATCCAAGAGAGAACCCCTAAACCCTAATTCCCATTGCTATGTCACCAAGGTTGTTATCTCACAAAAGGCTCACCTAGTCACTCCACGATGCACAGAAAAGCAAGCAATCTACCATATCATTTCTACAAAAAGTTAGTTAGAAGACACTGCTCTATCAAGGTTACATTCAGATGGCGCTAGAAATATCAATGAAATAACCCTACTAATATAGCCCACAGATAGCTGTGCTGAAAAACACACTGACAACGGTTTCATTGGTTATGCAAGAGAATGAGCGTGCCTACTGCATTTTGGAGACAGATGGAAGTCATTCACGTATCTGTCAGTACAAAGCACGAAGTGTATTCACTTAACAAACAAAGGCAAGGAATCATTAAAAAAATAGAATCAGGCATGCTGACATGCAAATTAAATGAATGTAATACACAGGAAATTACTTTCCAGTCGTTCCCATTCTGCTGTTAAAATCATTATAGCTTACAGCGTGGGAACTCTTTCACATGCCGAAAAGTCAGAGGTAGTGGTTTTAATATAAAAATCCATTCATTTGAAGTTACGCCTCACAGAAAAGATGACAGTCATTTCACGCCCCCTCTGTTTCATGACAGCTCAATTTCCTATAACTTTCGACAGCATCTTTGGCAGCACTGATTACAAGAATTTTAAAAATTGCGCTACTATATTTATAAATACGCACTGAACAACACTTTAAAAAACGATTTATCGTTAAAGAATGTTTATAACCAACTGTGGTGACGATCAATGGTGGGATCTGATTTTGTACCGGTCAGAGTCCCACAAAAATCCACCCATTTTTAGGTGTGACCTGAAGGGCACTGCAGATCAGCTCCATTAAGGATACACGTTTCAGTTTTCTTGAAAAGACCAGTGGCATCTTGCCCTTGTCAGGGGAAACAAAACACGTTGAGATGCTATGTTATGACTATTTGTAGAACGAACATCTTACCCAATCTGGGAGGGTATCCAGGTGGCAAATAGAATAGAGGATGGGCTTGCCGAGTCTGAGGTCCAGGTAAAGAGCCACATCTTTAGTTTCTTTGAAATTCAAGAACTGAAGAGGTGGCTCTGATGTGCAGAGGGAGCTTACTCCAAGCTTAGGAAGCGAGGTACAAGAAGGCGTAGTCTCCAGCTCTGGCTTTGTGGGTACAGATCATACATTTCTGGCTGGGGTATAGAAGTTGATGCAGCTGTGGAGGTAAGTGGGGCCTAGGTTGTGCAAGGCTTTGTATGTGTGGGTGAGGGGCTTAAGGAATGTGCAAGAGGAGATTTTTGAGGTGCTGGATGAGGTGTGCATGGGCTGGGAGCCTGAGTCTGAGGCTGGCCACTGTGTTTTGATGGCCTGAAGCTCCATTTCAGTTGAGATATGAAGTTGACAAAAAGTGTGTTGCTGTAGGTAGTTTGCTGGTGATAAAGGACTGGGTGATGGTTCTACATGTGTTGATAGGTAGTCATTTGAAGATTTTTCTGGAACTCTTTCGAGTGTGGAAGCAGGATGAGGTAACCACCTTGTTGACTTGACTGGTCATCAAGAGTTGGTCGTCCACCACTATGACCAGATTCATGGCTTGATTTGTCGGGTAGGGTGTTGGTCCGAGGTCTGCTGGTAACCAGGTAGAGGTCCATAGGGAAGTATTCTTGCCAAACAGTACCACTTATGTTTTGTCTGTGTTGAGATTCAGACAGTTGATCTTCCTCCAGTTGGTGACTTTGGACATTCTTCTAGGTGTTAGATGTTTTATCGGAGAGGGAGAGAATGAGCTGGGTGTTGTTGGCATAGGGGATGATGTTTATTCCTTGGGTTTGGATGATGTTGGCTAGCAATACAATTTAGGCATTGAACTGCCTAGAGCTGAGGGATGTTAGTTGGGGTACTCCAAAGATGCATTTTGCAGCAGCTGAGGTGTAGGGGGGCCATGATGACTGACTGGGTAAGTCTAACGAGGAAGAAGCAAGTTTTATAAAGAGTGGGCCCTAATATGCCAAGCTTGGTAGAGACATTGAATGAGGACTGGCAGAAAGACAGAGTCAAAAGCGGCAGATAGACTCTATGATTAGAGCTACGGTGTCTACTCTAGCCATGATCAGTTGATTAACGTCTCTGGCAACAATTATGGCAGTGCTGGTGCTGTGGTTCGGCCTAAATCCAGACTGGGAACAGATGGAGGACATTGTTGTTGTTCAGATGGTTGGCCAGTCATTGATCGTTGACGTTCTCCAGGACTTTGGCAGGGTAGGGCAGCAAGCAGATCAGTTGGTAGTAGGCCAACGTCTTAGGGTCTGCTGTGGGGTGCTTCAGAATGGGGAATATGGTGGCTTGTTTCTAGGCATCCGGGAAGGTAGCTGTGTTCTTTCCTACAACAGCTGCCAAGAAGTCCGCTCCTGCCCATGCCTGTGTTGCCAGATGCTCTGCCCAAGCCTGTGGCACTTGCCATGAAGGCTGCTCTCTTTTAGTGAGAGCAAGCAGAAGTACAACTAGCAGCTACTGCATGGTGTCCCGTGCCAGGCAGAGTCGGGGGAGTCCTATTACAGGGGAAGTCACCCTTACCATCAGAAACATACTTGTGAAGCAGCCTGACACACTCAACATAAGGAAAATGTCCCCACCTGTAGTCTTACATGAGGAGATGCCTGAAGTAAAGGAAGCTGTTGGAAGAATATGACTATCTGTATACTGACATGAGATTTGTGGAGTAAAAGAAGCTGTAGGAAGATAAAAACCTAAACATGTGTTAAGCAAGGAAGCTAGATCATGAATTTGAAGGCATAAAATAGTTAGAAATTCAATATATTCAAGTGCACATGATGTAGTCCATGGCAGATATTGTAGTAGTGTTGCTGGTCGATGGGGCTGCCTTTCTGGGATTGAGGAGCAGTAAGCTGAATATGGGAGCATCGTCCCAGAGAGATGCACATTTTCACCAGGTTAATATGGTCAGCTGACTGCTACATTGCCTTAAAAGCTCGTTCACCTGACATAAATCTCTCTTACCTTCCACTCAGGCTGGCACTGGGCATCAAAAAGCAGCAGTGAGGTGCAATTCTGCTTGGCCTTCCGTGGTGAGTGGATTAGTTTATTTATGTATAAAGGTATACTAGGTTTTATGGTCTTAGGAACTTGATTTCAGGATTGATACAAATTTGTGAGGACAACCAGAGTTCAGAGAGAAGAGCATATTATTATCCCCATGAAAGTGGTGAAGGATATATGCTGGGGCCCAGCGGAGTGACAGGTACTGTTAAGGAGGGTTAATTGTTTCTCGAATAAACCAAATGTACTGATGTTAGCCATTCCGTTAGAAGTGGGGTCTCTAGTTGGCAGAGGTATACACCCTTGTCCAAGTAGGGAACACAATCCTAGACAGGGTAAGTCACACACAATCTAAATTGTCCTTTGCCCATCCTCTGTTGGCTTGGCACTTAGCAGTCAGGCTTAACTTGGAAGGCAATGTGTGAAGTATTTGTGCAATAAATCATACAGTAACACAGTGAAAACACCGCAAAAATACACCACACAGGTTTAGAAAAATAGATAATATTTGTCTGAATAAAATAAGGTCAAAACGTCAGAGATCCAATAAGTATAAGTTAAAATATCACTTTTAAAAGGTTTAAAAGAGTCTCAATCCTAAGAAATAAACGGTTGTCTTTTTGTTACACACAGTACCTGGTATGCGTAAAAAATAATGACGCACGGAGACCACAAAGGAGGAGATGCATGGAAAAAAATGGTGTTGCATCAGATTTTTTAATACTGCACAGACAATGCATAATTTCTTTCCACGCTGCCCGGGGTTTGCGTCATTTATCGGTGCACAGTCTTGGTTCCTTCCTGTGATGCAGGGATATTTTGCAGGGACGATGCGTGAAAATCCTTGATGTGCTTGAACAAGACACAGGTGCTGTGTTGATCTGGTAGGCGATGCGTAGAAGTTCCAGCCGAGAAGCTGGGCTGCGTCGTTCCGGTCATCTGTGCATTGATTTCTCAGTTGCAATGCAGGCTTCGCATTGATTTTGGCAGGAGTTGTGTCGATTTTCGATGCACAAGGAGAGCACTTTTGAGGGAAGTCAGATGCCAGCCTGGCAGCAGGGCAACAGCAGGGCAGAGGTCCTTCTGAGCAAAGCAGTCCAGATGAGTCCTTTGGGCAGTCAAGCAGCTCCTCTGACAGGGTGCAGGTGTAGGTCCATAAGTGTCTGAGTTGGTGGGCTCAGAGACCCAGTTTATATACCCCAAAACACCTTTGAAGGGGGGGAGACTTCAAAGAGTGGTTTTGAAGTACACAAGTTCATCTTTCAGCCCACTCCTGTCTGCCAGGGTTCCAGTGGGGGGTTATCAGTCCTTTGTGTGAGGGCAGAACAGTGGCCTTTGAAATGTAAATGTCAGGCCCTCACCCTTTCAGCCCAGAAAGACCCATTTAGTATGCAGATGAATGCAGATGTGACTGAGTGCCATATGTTTGTGGTTGTCTGGGTGAAATGCACAAGGGAGCTGTCAACCAGCACAGACTAAACATTGATTGGAGACAGGCTGCAAGGCACAAATAATTTTAAGGACAGAGAAATGCTCACTTTCTAAAAGTGGCATTTCTAAAATAGTAATATAAAATTCAACCTCACAAATAAAAGGATTTTCTATTGCCATTCTGGCCCTACTGAATATGACCTGGTTATCCCTTTCAAATCAGAATCTACCACTCAAAAAGTATATGAGGGCAGTCCTAATGATAGTCTATGAAAGGAGCAGGGTAGTGGAAAACAAATTTAAGAGTTTTCCACTACCATGACATATAAAACACATATTTACATGTCCTGCCTTTTACCTGCATAGCACCCTGCCCTGTGGGTTACCTAGGCCCTTCCTTATGGGTGACTTATATGTAGAAAAAGGGCAGTTTAAAGCTTGGCAAGTACTTTTAAATGCCAAGTCGAAGTGGAGTGAAACTGCACACAGGCCTTGCAATGGCAAGCCTGAGACGTAGTTAAGGGGCTGCTTATGTGGGTGGCACAATCAGTGCTGCACAATCTACTAGTAGCATTTAATTTACATGCCCTGGGCACATGTAATGCACTTTACTAGGGACTTAAATGTACATTAAACATGCTATTTGGGTATGAGCCAATGTTACCATGTTTTTAGGGAGAGAGCACATGCACTTTATCACTGGTTAGCAGTTGTAAAGTGTCCAGAGTCCTAAAACCAGCAGAAATGAGGTCAGAAAAAGAAGAGGAGGAAGACATAAGGTTTGGGGTGACTCTTCAGAGAGGCCATTTTCCAACACATTCTATAACAATGGGTGTAGATTAGTTCATCCTAATGGCGTTGGGTGAGTACTATGTATAGGGGTAAACCCTTCACTCTAGAAAATTGTTACGAACACGTAATAGACTCAGTTAAAAAAAAAATTATTGCCTTTTTAATGTACACCTGGTAAAATCCACATAATTTCACTTAAGATGAGTGCTCTAATGATATTGTTTTTTTTAAAACAAATTATATGCTAATTCAGAATCAATAATATTATCTTTGTGTCCTGAAGAAGGTGGTGTAGACCCATTAATCCACCAAAAAGCTACGTTGACAGTTTTTTAATATTGAACAGTTTCCCTATTTGAAAGTAGTGTATTTAACATTCGTTGTAAACATTGGATGTACGTATGTTTTTGACAAATGTGTAATATGTGTTGGTCTTTTGTGTGTAAAGATTACATTTCATTTATACTTTTCTGTTGCCTGTTTGGGCATTCAAATATTGTAAAAGAAAGAACTTTTTGACACAGTGAATGTTTCAAAGAAATAAGAACCTGGTTTATTAATTAATGTATAACCTTATTTTGGAGCATGCCGATTTATAAGTCTTCGGTAGTACCTGAGGTCAGCATATATATAGTTCTGCTTTTTAATGTACAGTAAGAGGGAAATTGCCTCATTTTGTAGCTCACGAAAAACCAGCAGCCTTCTTGGCAAATATTGCAAGGGTGACATTGACAATGTAAAATGTGCCCCTCCCCTACAGAATGCGATGAGGGGCCCTGAGTTTCCCATATCTCACAAATATTTATTGGGCATAGGCTGGGCTGAATGGACCGCCTGTAAGAGGGATGGGAGCCCCTTGATGTGTTGGGGGCCCTCATACACGGCTGGCATTGCCGGTAATTGCGTTACACCTCGGGTGAGCAGCCGTTCAGGCAACACAGGCTTGGGTGGGAGGACGAGGTTTGGGCAGGTAGCTCAGGAAGGAGGCTGTGTCGGTTCTGTTACACGCATGGAGCTGCCGCACCACCCAGAGTCTAATCACCAGTGACTGTCTCCAGAGTGCAGCACTACATACGCCTATGGCTGTGAAACCTGCATTTTGGACCACATCATAGGTATCTGAAAGATTTTCAACCTGCCATCTCTTGCAGTGTGCTCCTGGCCCACCCACAAGTGTTCATCCTTTAGTCAGTGCTTGCACATAAACAATTATAGCAATTCTGGTTTGACTGGGATTGCAGCTTTGAGTGTTTTAGAAGAGCAAATATATTTAGTAAATATCAAGTTTTTGTAATCCTTCAGTATGGAATGTAACCTTAGTGTCAAGGGATTAGAATGGGTTTCCACAGTCAACAATTTAGCTACTAGTTGATATCTGAAGCATAACATAGCTTTTATGTTTTGTGTCATACTGAAGACCAGGTGACACTGTGTTTAAGGTGGGTTGCAGTTGACATTATAGGTATGTAAAAATAAAAGTACATCTGTTTGCATGTATTCAATTAAAAACACAGTTAAACTGCAAAATGAAGGCCTACAACTGGTGAAAGTTCCCATTTATGGTTAACTACAGAACCCATAATGAACACAATAGTCATGCAGACCATAACTCACACAACAAAGACAGATTTAATAAAGGTTTCTGCTGGACCTCAAGAGAAGCATAGCAGCACAAAGAGGCACCAAGAGTAGAAAAATAGCAGTGAGAGACCAATTGTAATGTGCAAAAACTGCTTGGCATTGGAAATTTAGCTTGTGCTGAGCCCAAGCCACTTTGTGTCACCCCCCAGTTAATATATGTAAGGGGACATGTCTGAAGCATACCAGTGAAAAATTAGAGTGATCCAGCTTTTCCCCAAATCTTAATGCTAAGTAAAAGCAGGCACATTAATGGGGTCAAGCTGTATATTACCTGATATCTCTACATGTATTGTGTGTTTTATCTTAAAGCACGCATCTCACGTCTGATCGCCCTATTGATATCTACATTTAGGAATTTGTACTGGGGTACAAATCCTAGGCTAGCTACTACTTGCTTTCCTTTGCACAAACATGTGAGACTTGGCATCACACACAACAGGCAATTTTATTCTGAGCATCATCAGTGATGTTATCGTCAGGCAACTCTTACTAAACCTGATGCAGCATTACTTTCAGCCCTTCATGTAATATGGCCCTACAATTTTTCACTCTGTGCTTCGTTGTGTGAAAGACAGCAAATCTGAGTTGAAACACAATGCCTATGACCTCACAGTTGATGTGACATACGCAACTGCAAATGTATAAATTATCATTATTGCATGGTAATTCAAAAACTTAGAAAATGGAAAAAAGACAGACTCCACTTTGGCAATGGAAAGACAGCTCTTTATTGTTGCGACAGGTAGATTGACCCTTTTCACACAGGCAGGACGCCAGTCTCAATCTGCTGCTGTATAGACAGCTTCTTATATACAAAACCACACAATGCTCTATTCCAAAACCACAAATAATGAACCACTACATAGTTATACATTAGTTGTGAAAAACATAATGCCACCTGTGACACTATTGTCAAGCACTAACCTGTTCGTCCCACGGAGACACAATGTTGACCAAGCTGCTTGTTCCCAATTCCACCTAAACGTTGCATGCACATGATCAGCACTGCAACGTCCCCGGGGGAAAGGAGATGAATGTGAAAAGGAGAGAGACACTGGAGTCGCAGGGCTGGATCCGGACACCTAGTGATGGTTCTTGAAGAGCTGGTCTTTCTTATGATAAATTACACATCAATAAAATAACTAATATCTCTACCGTTAAGCTATGATGTGCAAGCTATATGTACCTGTTGGGGTCCCCTGTCCCGCTTCTGATGGCTCTCTCTCTCTCTAGGAATTTTCAGAAACAATGTGGATTACCTGTAATTAAATAAGAGCCTCGAACCTCCTATACTGTCTATAACTACTCCCATTGTGATCCCAGATTAGTCCCTCATCACCTCAATTAAGCCTACCTATATGTTCCTTGACATTCAGTGTATATCTTGCATGTTTCACCTTGATGGGATTTCCCAAGATGCTGACTTGCTTGACTCTTGACTCAGACATTTATATAGGCAGCAATAATGAGAGCAAACTCTCAGGCAATTCGATTCTCCAGATATTCATGGGTTAATCATTGCACTGTTCTAGTATTGCGAGGAGCACGATCCAGTGTTTAAATCACACTGAATGCATAAGGTTAATATTAAGGATTATGGTTCACGTATTACTATGAAAACATAGGGTTAATCAATAGTGCTTAACTTCATGAACAATCGGCTTATCACTGTTACATCACAGCGTAATTATGAGCATGGCAAAGATAAGCTTCAACTTCATTTAAGCACCAAACATGGAATGCTCTGCATAACCAGCAACAATTTAAAATAATGCAAATGCCACTTCGAACTCAGCGATAATAACCCTATTCACAGTACATTGTATCGCTAACAACAATAGTAATGTCACATTAAACTCAGTGATAACTAGATTGTCTTTTTTAAATGTCGCTCAATTGTCTTGTATCACAGGAGTGGTTAACTGAGATACTGCACTCAACTCTAACATTCAAGGGTGAGATCCATAATTGCAGTAAAAAGGTGAATATTCAGTGGATACATGGGTTACATTGTTATACGAAAATTCAGCTGCCCACAAGCACTCAGCCAAATCCACTTCTGAGCTTATGAGATAACAGTGTAAATATTGTTCCATACACTGGTTAACTCTTTCGGTTTGTCCATCTGATTGTGGATGATGCCTTGATGACAGGTGGACATTCACATCCAATTCCTGACAAAGACATTTCCAAAATTTGGACGCAATTTGTATTCCTCTGTGTAGGAGGCTGGCCTGGCTTGTAGTGGGTACCAGAGGTACTTACACCTTGTGCCAGGTCCAGTTATCCCTTATTAGTGTAGAAGAGGTGTTTCTAGCAGCTTAGGCTAATAGAAGGTAGCTATGGCAAAGCAGCTTAGGCTGAACTAGGAGACATGTAAAGCTCCTACTATACCACTGGTGTCATATGCACAATATCATAAGAAAACACAATACACAGAATTACTAAAAATAAAGCTACTTTATTTTTATGACAATATGCCAAAAGTATATCAGTGAGTACCCTCAGTGTGAGGATAAGTTATATACACAAGATATATGTACACAAACCAAAATTATCCAGATAATAGCAAAAGGAAGTAATGCAAGCAATGTAAAGTTACAGTAGATTGCAATAGGAGCACATAGGTATCGGGGCAACACAAACCACATACTCTAAAAGTGGAATGCGAACCACAAATGGACCCCAAACCTATGTGAGCTTGTAGAGGGTCGCTGGGACTATAAGAAAACAGTGAGGGTTAGAAAAACAGCCCATCCCAAGACCCTGAAAGGTAGGTGTAAAGTGCACCTACTATCCCCAGAGAGCACAGAAGTCGTGATAGGGGGATTCTGCAGGAAGAGCACACACCAGCAATGCAACAACAGTGGATTTCTGGACCTGAGTACCTGTAAGACAAGGGGACCAAGTCCAAGAGTCGCAACAGTGTCGAGAGTGGGCAGGAGCCCAAGAAATGCCAGCTGAGGGTGTAAGGAAGCTGCCACCTGTTGGAAGAAGCTTGGTGTTCTGCAAGAACGAAGAGGACTAGGAACTTCCCATTTGGAGGATGGATGTCCCACGTCGTGAAGAAGCTTGCAGAGGTGTTCCCACGCAGAAAGACCGCAAACAAGCCTGGCTAGCTGCAAGGGTCATGGTCATGGTTTTTGGATGCTGCTGTGGCCCAGGAGGGACCAGGATATTGCCACTTGGATGAGGAGACAGAGGGGGCACCCAGCAAGTCAGGGAGCCCTCACAGAAGCAGGCAGCACCCACAAAAGTACCGGAACAGGCACTTAGAGGAAAAGTGAACCGGAGTCCGCCCAAAGTCACAAAAGGGAGTCCCACAACGCCGGAGGACAACTCAGAAGGTTGTGCACTGCAGGTTAGAGTGTCGGAGACCCAGGCTTGGCTGTGCACGAAGGAAATCCTGGAAGAGTGCACAGGAGCCGGAGCAGCTGCAAATCACGCGTATCCAGCAATGCAGTCTAGCGTGGGGAGGCAAAGACTTACCTCCACCAAACTTGGATTGAAGAGTCACTGGACTGTGGGAGTCACCTGGACAGAGTTGCTGAGTTCCAGGGACCACGCTCGTCGTGCTTAGAGGGGACCCAGAGGATCGGTGATGCAGTCTTTTGTTGCCTTCGGTTGCAGGGGAAGATTCCATTGACCCACGGGAGATTTCTTCAGAGCTCCTGGTGCAGAGAGGAGGCAGGCTACCCCCAGAGCATGCACCACCTGGAAATAGTCGAGACAGCCGGCAGGATGAAGCGATACTAGGTTGCTAGTAGTCGTCTTGCTACTTTGTTGCGGTTTTGCAGGCGTCCTGAGCAGTCAGCGGTCAATACTTTGGCAGAAGGTGAAGAGGGAGATGCAGAGGAACTCTGGTGAGTTCTTGCATTCATTATCTGGTGAGATCCCCAAAGCAGAGACCCTAAATAGCCAGAAAAGGAGGTTTGGCTACCTAGGAAGGAGGATTGGCTACAAAGAGAGGTAAGAGCCTATCAGAAGGAGCCTCTGACGTCACCTGCTGGCACTGGCCACTCAGAGCAGTCCAGTGTGCCACAAACACCTGTTTCCAAGATGACAGAGGTCTGGGACACACTGGAGGAGCTCTGGGCACTTCCCCTGGGAGGTGCAGGTCCGGGGAGTGGTCACTCCCCTTTCCTTTGTCCAGTTTCGCGCCAGAGCAGGGCTGGGGGATCCCTGCACCGGTGTAGACTGGCTTATGCAGAGATGGGCACCATCTGTGCCCATCAAAGCATTTCCAGAGGCTGGGGGGGGGGGCTACTCCTCCCCAGCCTTCACACCCATTTCCAAAGGGAGAGGGTGTTTCACCCTCTCTCAGAGGAAGTCCTTTGTTCTGCCTTCCTGGGCCAGGGCTGCCTGGACCCCAGGAGGGCAGAAACCTGTCTGAGGGGTTGGCAGCAGCAGCAGCTGCAGTGGAGACCCTGAAAAAGCAGTTTGGCAGTACCCGGGTTCTGTGCTAGAGACCAGGGGGATCATGGAATTGTCCCCCCAATGCCAGGATGGCATTGGGGTGACAATTCCATGATCTTAGACATGTTACATGGCCATGTTCGGAGTTACCATTGTGACACTGTACATATGTAGTGACCTATGTATAGTGCACTCATGTAATGGTGTCCCCGCACTCACAAAGTCCGGGGAATTTGCCCTGAACTATGTGGGGGCACCTTGGCTAGTGCCAGGGTGCACTCTCACTAAGTAACTTTGCACCCAACCTTCACCAGGTGAAGGTTAGACATATAGGTGACTTATAAGTTAATTAAGTGCAGTGGTAAATGGCTGTGAAATAACGTGGACGTTATTTCACTCAGGCTGCACTGGCAGGCCTGTGTAAGAATTGTCCGAGCTCCCTATGGGTGGCAAAAGAAATGCTGCAGCCCATAGGGATCTCCTGGAACCCCAATACCCTGGGTACCTCAGTACCATATACTAGGGAATTATATGGGTGTACCAGTATGCCAATGTGAATTGGTAAATTTAGTCACTAGCCTGTTAGTGACAAATTTGGAAAGCAGAGAGAGCATAACCACTGAGGTTCTGGTTAGAAGAGCCTCAGTGAGACAGGCATCACATAGGGAACACATATAGGGCACATACTTATGAGCACTGGGGCCCTGCCTGGCAGGGTCCCAGTGACACATAGACTAAAACAACATATATACAGTGAAATATGGGGGTAACATGCCAGGCAAGATGGTACTTTCCTACACTCTGTCGGACAGGTCTACTGAAAGAAGACCATGTAAATGGATTATTGATTGTAGGAATACATGGGCTCATTGTATAGCCGAAGGTAAGGCTTTTTGAGGAATAAAATGTTCCATCTTGGTCAAATGATCTACCACAACTAGAATGGTGGTGAACCTAGCTTGAAATTTTGGTATTTCTAAAACGAAGTCTAAAGACACCATGTGCCACGGTGCAGGTGGTGTAAGTAAGGGTTGCAAAAGACCAGCAGGTGCTTGATGAGAACTCTTCTCTTTGGCACAGGTCAAACAATTTGCTACAAAGGTATTTGCGTCCTTGGATATGGATGGCCACCAAAAGTGTCATAGAAGGATTTCTATAGTCTTTTTCTCCCCTGGGTGACCAGCAAGATTATCAACATGGCACTACTCACAAGCTTTGCCTTGTAGTGTTTTTTTGGTAGGTATAACTTTTTTACTACATAGTTTGATCCCTCATGGCTAGTAATGTCAGTAGTGTGGTGTTGCAGAGATTCTATGGCTAACGTACTTTCTTGCTCTCTTTGCACTTCTTGCAAGAAGTCTAAATCAACATTAGTGGCCCCAACTATTTTGTCTGATGAAATAATAAAGGATGGCTCTCCCACTTGTTCTGTAATGGTGTGAGCTAGTCTAGAAAGTGTGTCAGCTTTTCCATTCTTACGACCTGGTTGGAACTGGATAAGCAAGTCATAGTCATGAAAAATTTGTGACCATCTCAACTGTCGTGTAGACAAAGCACGTGCGGACTTAAGAAATTGTAAGTTCCTGTGATCTGTAAAAATGGTGATGGTGTGTAAACCCCGTAAAAGATAATGGGGTCATTATGACCCTGGTGATCACTAGACCGCCAGGGTCACGGTTGCGGCTGGACTGGCACCAAAGTGGCAGTCCGGCTGCGACATTATAACCGTGGCAGAGCAGCAACGGTCAAACCGCCAACACTGCCAGGCTGCCGCCAGACTGCAGCCTGGCAGCCCCAGCGGTTGTAATCCACCTGGGCAGCGCTGCAACCAGTGCTGCCCTGGGGATTACGAGTCCCCATCTGCCAGCCTGTCCATGGCGGTGTGAAAGGCTGGCAGTATGGGGGACTCAGGGTGCCCCTGATGGCCCGGCAGTGCCCATGCACTTGCCGTAGGCAGTGCAGGGGCCCCCATGCACAGCCCCATTGTGCATTCCACTGCCCGAATTACGGCAGTGCAATGTGTGATGGGTGCTGCTGCACCCTCTGCACCGCCACATGTTAATGCCCTGTTCTCCGCTGGGCCGGCGGGCAGAAACTCAGCGGGCAAGCCATAATAGGGCCAGCGAGTTTCAGGCCGCACAGGCGGCCTGATGGCTGGATAGCATTGGCGAACGGCAAAAATGAGGGCCTATGTCTTCATTCTTCAAAGGCCCGTTTTGTTGATAGTAATTCTCAGTCTGCTACTACACAGTTAGTTTCAGCTGGGTTCAATTTGTGGCAGAAGTATGCCACTGGATGAAGCTCGCCGGTTCCAGGGTCTCGTTGAGACATGGCCCCACCCACCGCTACTTGAGAAGCATTCGCTTCTACCACAAATGGTTGCATAGGATCCGGGTGTTGTAAAATGGGGAGAGGGGTACTAAACTTATCTTTTAATTGATGAAAAGCCTTATCTGCCCCTTCTCCCCACTGAAACTTTATTTCTTTACGAAGTAACTTTATGATGAGAGCTACAATGGTGAAAAAGTGATCAATAAAATGTATATAGAAGTTGGAAAACCCTAGGAAGCTTTGTACTTCTTTGAAACTTTGTGGAGCCTTCCAGTGAGCGATGGCTTCAACCTTCCTGGGGTCCATTCATACCCCATTTGGAGTTAAGATATACCCAAGGAATTCTACTTCTTGAACATGGAAACTACACTTTTCTAGTTTTGCGAAGAAATTATTTTGTCGCAAAACTTGGAAAATGACCTTGACATAAGCCACATGTTCTTCATAGGAATTGGAATAGATCAAAATATGGTCAATATAGACAACAGCACACTGATCAATAAAATCACTAAGGCCGTCATTACCACCCTGGCGGTCAGTGATAAAGTGGTGGTAATACCGCCAATAGGCTGGCGGTAACTACTGCCAAATTTTGACCATGGAAAGGAGATCTCATATAGACTGCCACTTTTCCACACCGACCGCCAGGGCGGAAACAACAGCCACCAATGCGGTAGCCGCCTAGAGCCAGGTGGAAGCCAATGTTCCACCCACTGTATTAAGACAACCCAATCCGCCACCTCTTCCAGGGCGGTACCAATGACATCAAAAGCCTGGTGGAAACAGAGCTCAAAAGTGAAAGGACTCACCATTGGAGACACAGGGAACAACCATGCTGCCATGGAGCCCGAGCTGCAGATCTTTCCGATGATCTTCTACATCCTGCTCCACCACGAACACCAACGACGGCGAAGACGACCACGGTGAGTACAGGTGCCTAGCACACAAGGGAGGTGGGGGGAAGAGAGTGACACACACACAACACACACACCACCATACACACAATCAGATGCAGTAAGAAAACATATTTACCCCGCACCCCTCAGCAATAATGTAAGGACTACAGGAATAGATGAGAGTGAGTGTAATAATATAAATATAGTAGAAATACAAAAATACAATCTAATGGTATATACATATGTACAGTTCAAGGGACACATCCCAGTCCTCAAAGCGCGTGGGCCACAGGGCCACATGACAAAGTCAAAAGCCCCACATGCCTCCTGCAGCAACACAGAGAGAACACTTGAGGGGCATCAGTTGGAAAATAGGCAGGCACCTCAAGGGGACGGGGAACGGGGGCACCTCAGCCGGCAGATGGAACAACACCACCGGTCCTGGAGGGGGCAACATGCCCTGTGCTTGGTCCTGGGGAGTGCAAGGCCACAGTCTCTCAAGTAGGTGACTTACCCACATGCTCTGGAGGGGGCAAAATGCCCGGTGCTTGATCCTGGTGAAGATGGGGTGAATGGGTGCCATACCCACTGGTTCTGGAGGGGGCATCGTGCCCTGTGCTTTAGATACTGGTGAGGATGGGGTGAGTGGGTGCCATACCTACTGGTTCTGGAGGGGGCATCGTGCCCTGTGCTTCTGATCCTGGGGAGTGCAAGGTTACAGTCTCTCAGCTGGGTGTCATTCCCACAGGATTTGCAGGTGGCAGGCCATACAAAAGCCCATGGAGGCAGGACTACAGACCGTCCTCCGGCAGTGAAGGCTGCTCAGTGGTGGTGCTGCTGATGCTACAGCCGCTGGTGGGGGGAGGCTCCAGCCCATCCCCTGCAGCCTCGGACGGCTGCCCACTGCTGGTGGTGGTGGTGCTGCTGCTTGTAGTGGTGGGGGGAGGCTCCAGCCCATTCCCTGCAGCCTCGGACGGCTGCCCACTGCTGGTGGTGGTGGTGCTGCTGATGCTGCTGGTGGTGGCGGTGCTGCTGATGCTGCTGGTAGTGGTTGGGGGAAGATCCAGCCCTTCACCTGCAGCCTCGGATGGCTGCCCACTGCTGGAGGTGGCGGTGCTGCTGCTGCTGGTGGTGGCAGTGCTGCTGCTGCTAGTAGTGGCGGGGAGACTCCAGCACATCCCCTGCAGCCTTGGATAGCTGCACAACCATGGTTGGTGGTGTGGGCTCCTACTGAGTCCCTGCACCAGGCCCCTTGTCCTTTCTGCCTGCTGGTGCAGGCTCCTTGTCCTTCCTGGCAGCACTTGTGGCAGGCTTCTTGCCCTTCTGGGCAGCACTTGGGGCAGGCTCCTTGCCCTTCCGGGCAGTACTTGGGTTGGTTCAGGCTCCTTGCCCTTCCGGGCAGTACTTGGGTCAAGCTCCTTGCCCTTCCGGGCAGTACTTGGGTCAGGCTCCTTGCTCTTCAGGCAGCACTTTGGGCAGGCTCCTTGTCCATCTGGGCAGCACTTGGGGCAGGCTCCTTGCCCTTCCTGGCAGCAGCTGGCGCATGCACACTTTCTTTGAGGCTGGCTGGTACCCTGGATCCTTTCCCACCACGAGTGGGTGTGGAGACTACTGGGCCCGTGGACTGCGTTGCAGAGGTGCTTGCCTGGGTTATTGCCACCCTGAACAGACATGAAGGATGGGGAAGGGGTAGGAAAGAGGTCAACGGTGGAGAGGAAAAACTTCTTAGGACATTGGGGCAGGAAGAGGGGGAAGGTTTAGGAGTGGAGGAAGAGGTAGTGGTTGTAGGTGGTATCTGTCTGCTGTGTTTGGGTGCAGGAGCATGGGCTGCATGCAGGTGTGAGTGTGGATGCAACTGGGAGGGAAGTGGAAGAGGAGGGGGAGGGGGGCCACAGTGGAGGCAGTGGATGTTGGTATGTCTGCATTTGGATGGTGTTTGTGTGAGTGCCTGTGGATGATGTGTGGTGCCTGTATTTGCCTGTGACACTCTTGTGTGTTGTCCTGTGTGCATGCACGTCTGCCTGTGTGCTCGAGATAGGTTGGGGTTGAGGAGAATGGGCCATGGTAGGTTCCAGACACAGGTCACAGCAGCACATGCAGTGTAGGTCCTCTCCTGTTGAAGGTCAGGGGGCAAGTGAATGATCAGATAGAAAATGGTGGTCACGCCCATGGCGGAGCATACCGTCACCGCCGGCGTACATCACCATTGGCCACTGTACTCCATAGGGGCCACTATTATCCAATGATGAGCTGCACAGCGGTTCCCGACCGCCTCCCGCAACGGCATACAACGTCAGCGGAATTACCTAACTTCCACCTGTCCCTCCACACAGGACAGGCAGACTCCATTTCAAGGAAGGGGGGCAGGCCCTGGATCATTACTGTGTCACAGTACACAATCGGACATACAGGACAGTTGCTACATATACATAAAAAATGGACATCATGCATTGTACTGTTGAGGCTACGATGTACAGTTTGTGACCGGCTCCTCACTCTTTTGCGCCATAGATTGCTACCGCTGCAAATGAATAGGAGATGGAAACATACCACAGTGTACAGACCCCTTGTGGACTTGGCAACAATGGAGGACAGGCACATCATCCTCACCTATAGACTTGACAGGGCCACAATCACAGAGCTGTGTGCCCAAATGGAGCCTGACCTGATATCTGCTATCTATCACCCCACTGGGATCCCCCTCTTGTGCAAGTGCTATCAGTGCTCCATTTCCTGGAAACTGTTTCTTTCCAAGTCACAGTGGGCTTGGCAGCAGGAATGTCACAGCAAATGTTCTCAATAGTGCTGACAAGAGTGTTGTCTGCCCTGATTAAACACATGTGGAGCTACATTGTTTTCCATCACATGGAGGGCTTGGCCACTGTGAAGGCTGACTTCTATGCAATAGGACATATCCCCAACAACAAGGGGGCAATTGATGGAACAAATGTTGCATTTGTCCCCCCCGGCAAATGAACAGGTGTTCAGAAATCTAAAGAGTTTTCACTCCATGAATGTCCAGATGGTGTGTCTGGCGGACCAGTACATCTCCCATGTCAATGCTAAGTATCCTAGGTCGGAGCATGATGCCTTTATCCTGAAGAATAGCAGCATTCCAAATGTGATGAGCCAACTACAGAGGCACCGGGTGTGGCCAATAGGTGAGCCCTGGTTCCCATCCAGTGGATGTTGGTGTATGGGTATGGTGTGGGCAACATGGAACAGTGTGTGGCTTAATGTTGTCCCTCGATATTTACAGGTGACTCTGGTTACCCCAACCTATCATGGCTACTGACCCCTGTGAGGAATTGTTACAATGAGGCACATGGGTGAACAAGAAGGATTATTGAACGTACCTTTGGCCTCCTGAAGGCCAGGTTTTGGTGCCTCAATCTAACAGGGGGATCCCTGTGCTACTTACCCAAGAAGGTCTGCCAGATAATCGTGGCATGCTGCTTGTTGCACAACCTTGCCTTGAGACGGCATGTGCCTTTTCTGCAGGAGGAGGAGGCTGGAGATGGCTGTGTGGCAGCAGTGGACCCTGTGGACAGTGATGATGAGGAGGCAGAGGATAAGGATGAGGACAACAGAACTGCAGTGAGTCAACAATACTTCCAATGACTCACAGGTAAGACAATGTTACTTCACATTTAATTGATAATTTTTTTGTTTCACTTTGTCACTGGTAGGCTGTTATTTCCCACTTCTATGCCCACTCACTGTACCCTTTGGTAACTCTTTTTGCAGACTTTCGCTCGTGGTGTGATCACTGCAGCCATCTACAGATCTATCCTATGTGAACATTACTGTACAGTTGAATTGCAATTTTTGAACCTGGTTGAACAAATACATACTTAAATCATTTGACATACTCCATACTTTTATTTGTTTAAAGAGTGTTTATTTAAGTGCTAAGGGTATTGTTCCAGTTTATTGGTAGCACAGGTACATTGTCCAAAGGGACATAGGAAGGGGAGCAATGGCAGTTCAAGGTGGACAGGGTGACAGAGTGGGACACAAGGGTAACAATCAGGAGAGTCTCATTTGCTGGCGGGGTCTTGGCAATAGTCTCTGGCTTCTGCCTGGATTGCAGGTAACATTTGTGGGGTGGTTCTCCTTCTGAAGGGAAAGGGGTGCTGGTGGCCTGTTGGTCCTGTGGCAAGGCCTCCTGTCCACTAGCGGCAGCAGAGGTGGAAGGCAGTTCAGATGTCTGGCTAGTGGCAGGGGCCCGCTGTTGTAAGACTGCCTCCCTCGTGATGTTGGCTGTGTCTGCCAGCACCCCTGCAATGGAGACCAGGGTGGTGTTAATGGCCTGCAAGTCCTCCCTGATCCCCTGGTACTATTCCTCCTGCAGCCGCCTGTTCTCCTGCACGTTGGCCAAGATCTGGCCCAGCGTATCATAGAAATGTTGGTATGCTCCCAGGATGTTGGTGAGTGCCTCCTGGAGAGTCGGTTCCCTGGGACTGTCCTCCCCCTGGCACACAGCAGTCCTCGCAGTGTCCCTGTTGTCCTGTGCCTCTGTCCCCTGAATGGTGTGCCCACTGCCACTGACCCCGGGTCCCTGATTGTCTTGGGTATGAGGTGTGCCCTGGGGTCCCTGCAGTGGTGGACACACTGCTGATTGACGTGTCCTGGGGATGCTGGGTGGGTGCTGTGGTAGTGTTTCCTGAGGGGTGAGGCTCTGAGGTGGTGTGTGGCTGTGCCTGGGTAACCAACTGTTTGGAGGTCCCTGATGGGCCACGTTGGTCATCCATATCTAGGCGACCATCACTGTGGGCCTCTTCTTTGGGGGACTGGATAGTACTGGCACCTCTTCTCCGCTGACATTGGCTGGGATACCTGTGGGAATGTAAATGCAGTGTTATTGTTTCTCTGTATGACATATTGTGCATCAGTGGGGTTGCACTCTTTGGTTGGATTTGCCCTGGCAGCTTTCAATTGTGTACGTTGGTGTATGGTGGGATGATTAGTTCTCTATAGTGTGCATGCTTTAGTGATAGGTGTCCATGCAGGGCTGTGAGTGATGTCCATGCATTGGTGGTGCATGCAGGGCTTGGCATCGGGATGGGTGATATGTGATGATGGGGTGTGGGAGGTGGGTGGTGGAGTGATGGGAGTGAGGGTGGGGTGGGGGTATGTGATGGCATGCAGAAAGGGGGTTGAGAATAGTATAGACTTGACTTACCAGTGTCCAGTCCTCCTGCTACTCCTGCCAGGCCCTCGGGATGCATGATTGGCAAGACTTGCTCCTCCCATGTTGTTAGTTGTGGGGGAGGAGGTGGGGGTCCACCACCAGTCCTCTGTACAGCGAGCTGGTGTCTTGCTGCAATGGAATGTACCTTCCTCCATAGGTCGTTCCACCTCTTCCTGATGTCGTCCCTTGTTCTGGGGTGCTGTCCCACGGCGTTGACCCTGTCCACAATCCTCCGCCATAGCTCCATCTTCCTAGCAATTGATATCTGCTGCGCCTGTGCTCCAAATAGCTGTGGCTCATCCCGTATGATTTCCTCCACCATGACCCTTAGCTCCTCCTCTGAGAATCAGGGGTATCTTTGTAGTGCCATGGGTGTTGTTTGAGTAGTGTGGGTGAGGATGGGTAGGGAGATGTGTTGGGGTGTGTGATATAAGGTTCGTGGGTGGTGTATAGGTGATGGTGGTGTGTGGCTCTGGTTTTGTCTGTGGTCGTGGTATCTGTCTCCTGCCAATGGTTTGTAATGGTAAAGGGTTGTGGGTAATGTAGGTGTGTGTTTTATAGTGGTGTGGGTGTGGTGTGTGTATGGTTGTTAGGTGTGTGTTGTTTGAATTGTCCAATGTGGTGCTGTTTTGTTTGTGTGTGTGTATATTGAGCGTGGTGGTATGTACTGCCAATGGTTTACCACCATTGAATGTTCGCCGTGGTGATTCATGGGTCATAATGTGGTGGGCGCTGTTCTGTTGGCGTAACGGTGTGCGTTTTGATACCACCAGTTTATCACTGACCTTTGGACTGGCGGACTTGTGTGTGTGGCTAAATAGTGACAGATTGGTGTGTGTGTGTGTGTGTGTGTCATAATATGGTGAACGGTTATCCGCGGCGGTATGTTGGCGGCAGTCACCGTGGCGGTAAGTGGGATTTACCGCCAATATCATAATGATGGCCTAAGTGTCTTGTTGATGAAATATTGGGAGGCAGCAGGGGCATTGCAGAGTCTGAAAGGCATGACGAGGTACTCATTTAAACCAAATTTGGTCTGGAAAGCTGTTTTCCACTTGTCACCCTCCTGGACTCTCACAAGATGGTATGCCCCTCACAAATCCAATTTCGGGTATCTGCGTGCATTTTTTACCTGATCTATAAGGGTTGAAATAAAAGTTAACGGGCATCTGTTTTTTATCGTAATTTTGTTTAGGGCTCTATAATCAATACCAGACCTAAATTCCCCTCCCTTCTCAGGAACAAAAAATAGTGCTGATGAAGCTGGGGACCTAGAGGGTCTTAAAAATCCTATGGCCAGTATCTCATCTAAGTATTGGCGCTGATGCAAATTTACCCTTTCTGTTAGAGTGTAAATTCTACTACAAGGAATTTGTGAACCTGGCTGCAAATCTATCTGACAGCCAAAGAGACGATGCAGTGGCAATGTAGTGGCCTTCACTTTATCAAAGACATCTGCAAAATCTTGGTATACCAAAGGTAACTCATTTTCTCTTTTTTCTGCATTACCTATGCTTAAAACAATACCTTTATCTGGTAGGGCCTCAGCCCAAACGTTGTCTTTACGGAACTAAGAATGTAAGGTAACACTTTGTGTAACCCAGTTTATGGTGGGGTTATGTTTTTGTAGCCATGGAATTCCTAATATTACTTTGAATTGAGGGGAACATATCAAATCGAATTTTATGATTTTTCGATGATTGGAGTATAAGCACATTGTGAACTCACAAGTTGGTAATGGCGCCTGACTGGCCTATCTACCTCAGGACTGGGTTTAAGCAGTATCCCAAGTTGTTTTGGAAAAGCAATATCCATGAAATTCCCGCTGACCCCGGTATTCACCAGGAGGTTGAGTAAAACTGGACAGTCTGAAGATAACCATTCCATCTGCGCATATATATATAAGTGATGGAATTCTTTCTGGGAGCTAATTTGAGCTAAATTATAGGAGACTTCTGGTCGTTTCACACCCGAACAATTAGTCTTTACAGTAGTCGGGTGTTCTGTTTTCCCTCAAATTTTTCACTTTTAGAGCATTTGACCCCTACAGACTATTTCTTAGGCTTAACATTACAAAGCTTCAAACCCTTTTATCTGCAATACAGACAACTTTTGGTTGCGTTGTCGCTGTCATTCTTCTTTAGTAAGTAGGCCCCTAATTGTGCTGATTTGCATCGGTTCACCTTCATTAGTGCCTCTGTTGGTGTCTTGTTTCTTATTTCTATTCACCGACAAGTGGTGAATGGTTCAACCCTTGTCACTCTGTCTCTCCGACAACCAGTGACCCAATTTGACAACTAAATCAATAAGCTCTTCGCAAGAATCGGGTGGATTAACTACTTGAGTTAAAAGATCCTTTAGTTCATCTTTTACCCCTCTATAAAACAAGGAGCCCCCTCTTCTGTATCGGACAGTCAGCCTCAGTCCCCAGTCTATTAAAGGCAGTTATGTATGTCAGAAAATCCCTATCACCTTGCTTTAGATTGAGCAGTTCTGAGTCTATGCTTGGATAAATGTATGCTTATCAAACTACTTTTTCATTTCTGTTTTAAAGGCCTGATAGTCATACCACAACAGACCATCTCGTTCCACTAACTGAATAGACCATGAGGCAGTAGTATCAGCCAAATATGAGAGAACAAATGCCACCTTAGACTGCTCACTCGGAAAAGAGGTTGGTCGACATTAAAAATGAAGGTGACATTGATTTAAAAAAATAGCAAACTTAGCAAGATCCCCTGTATAGAACTCTGGGGGTGCTAATGGCACTGGAAATGGTGTAGTGACCTGAATTACCAAGCCATTATGCAGTGATTGTTCTCGAGCAGCCCCCACTTGAAATGGTTGAGGCCTTGCTCCAAAGAATGTGGGTTTACTTAAAGGAGGCCGTTTGACTGCAAGTGTGGGCTGAACAGCATCTAATCGCTGTGAAAATATCTGGGTTGCGCATTGCAAACTCCCTAGCAGGTGTGCAGAATCAGCTAGGGGAACCTCTTGAGTCTCCATTGTGTCTGGGTGGCAATTTAAATGTGGGCTTGCTGTACTGTCACAGGGTTAATCAATAGCATTCAACTTCATGAACAACCAGCTTATCACTTTTACATCACAGCGTAACTTGAGCATGGCAAAGATAAGCTTCAACCTCCTTTAAGCGCTAAACACAGAATGTTCTGCATCACCAGCAACAATTTGAAATAATGCAAATGGCACTTTGAACTTAGCGATAATAACCATATTCACAGTACATCATATTGCTAACAACAATAGTAATGCCACATTAAACTCAGCAATAATAAACATATTCACAGTGTATCATTTTCATAATAATTGTTTGGTAGAAACTCCATTCTGTGGTATAATGCAAGCAACTACAATAAGAGTTATAGCATGACAAGCGGCAAACATCCCAGTGACCATAATAGCCAAATATGTGCCCTTTTAGGTGCATCACATCAGAGAACATTCGCTTATCAAGGTTCAAGTCAGCAAGTATCAAGTTTTAGCAAAAAATGTTCTTAAATTGTGTGCAGCACGTTACTGCCTTTTTAAGGGTTAAATCACTTGGTTCTTCTTCTTCCAGAAGTGGCATCCAAGATGCTGGAAAGAACAGAACCTATAGATCAAAAGTAGAGGAGCAGAGTTGCCTTCTCTGCAGCCTGTGAGCTTTACAACAAGCAATTCACTCAGTTTGAGTATGGTTTAAATACCTGCTGCATCCAGCTACACCCAGTCTGAGTCATGGGGAGCCACACCCAGTCAGAATTATTGAGATGCTGAAGGCTTGTGCAACACATGTTCCCTAATAAGCGTTGGTGTCTAACAAGCATTAGTTTCAACAAGCATTGGTCTCTGCAAACAAGCATTGGTCTATGTAAACAAGCATTGGTCCCTGCAAAGGCAAATTATCAACTCAGAAGTTTTTTTGCTGGGGCATATCTGGGTTTGCAGGCCCCACACATATGACCTCAAACTTTAACTTAAATCACTACACATTCTTTATTTCAGAACAGCAAATAATGATTGATTTGTCAGTTGTAGACTGAAAACAGAAAAACATTAAAATACCTATGACCCTGTAAACCTCAAATCTAACCTAATCCTCTACACATTCTTCATTTGTGGCTTTTACAATGCTTGGCAATCTAACCATTCTTTGTTCTTGAACAGATGCATATTTGTGGTAAATACAGCTTTAATAACACGTGTGCTTTATCATTGTGAACCTAAGACCTCTATGTAGGTTGAACTGATTAGATTTTTTGCACCCGTTGTCTAATCAGGTTACAATCTATTTGAAAAGACAAAGTACGTGCCAATGAGCTTGAGTGTTAAGATAAACACGAGTTGGCCTTTAACTGCAACCTTTTAAAGTTACTTATTCCATTATGTCTCCAACTGAACTCTTCACCTTATTCTGGTCGGTTTTAGATTTGGTCCTACAATATTCTTTTACTACATACAACTGTGTAGCATTTACTGCTGGTGTATGTTGTTGCGTTATATTTTTATATTCATATTCCACATTTTGTGTAATACTCCCCACTCTAGTTGACATTTCAACTATTGAATCTAACCCTTGATCTACATTTGGCACTATATGATATAAATTACCCTGGGAATCTACAACATGTGATAGTGACCTAATTGGAAACACCCGTCCTACCTTAACACCTACTCTTCTACAACATGCTAGGATCAACTGTATGACACAGTAACTTTAATAATAAGGCTACAATAGCTGGCAACAAGGCTCCCAACAGTCCTGACATCCAGGATGGCAGTAATGTCAACCAACCACTAAACCAATTATCTGGAGCACCTCCTTCATCTATCATTTTCTTTTGTAAATTATGTAGTGTCTGTATGACTTCTGACAAAGTTCCATTATCCACATCATTTGCTGGAATGAAAATACAGCACGCGGTTCCAATCTTCTTGCACAACCCTCCTTGCATGGCTGTCATACGGTCAAGTACATAGCAATACTGCATTACCATTATTCTCATTGCACACAGCTCCTCCATTTTGAGTCTATTATTGTAGCATTGATGCGCTTTAGAAACTTCCCTCAAGTTATCCACAGTCATCGAGCAGTTGCCTTAGCCTGAACAAATGGTAGAAAGCTTCAAAAGGACTACTGTGCATCATTAAACAAATGGTACTCATGAGGACTGTCACTCATGTACTTGTACCATAATACTCTGCAGTTCTCTTCCTTTAATTATGATGTGGCACAGTCAATGGACGGCTCATGGGGTGTTCATGCAAAACCGTCGGTTTATTTCCAAGAATTACCAAACTGAAGCATGCAAGGTCACAATGGAGCTGATTTAATGGCAACTGGGCACACAAAAGTTCTCCACACTACCAATAATAGTCCATGAGGCTGGAGGTGCCCCCTGCATGTCGACGTTATCTATTGTAGTCTGACACCCAATATTTCACTTACACCTGTATGGGCTGTGTCCTGTCTATACACAAAGGGCTGTGTAACCCCCTGTAGTGAGACAGGGAAGGAAGGGCAGGAATGCTGTGCAGTTCAAAGGCATGTCTTTGAATTCTCCCCAATTTCAAAAGTCTATACAAGTATAAGTACTGGACCTCTGACACTACCAACTCAGTATACTTCTGGACCTGTGGATACTCTGCCAGGGTAAAAGGACTGCTATGCTACTGAAGGCCTGCCACTCTGCTGGACTGCTACTCTGCTGGAAAATACACAAAGAGGGACCCCTCTAATATCACAAAAGGAATTTTGAATAAACAATTCACATTGAAAACTAATTGTACATATTAGTCCATATACAACAGAAAGGTCCTAAATTCAACCAAAACGATAAGTCCAAAGTTTATTCAGATTGTGATTACACATTAGACAGTCCAAAATCCAAAGAAATTTGTGGTTCCAGCCCAGGTTGCATGTTCTATTAGATTCTTCATGTACTTTAAGTATCAAAGTTCTATTTCTATCCAAATATCTTGCTTTGTGTCGTGCTTTAAAAAAAATCTTTTTAGAATATCCACGGGCTGTAAATCTCTTCTCCATGTCATTCATTTGGGCAACAAATTAATCATCTATACTACAATTACGTCGTGCCCTCATGAATTCTCCAAAAGGAATTGCTGCCACCTGATGTTTGGGGTGAGCACTTTTAGCATGCAGAATAGAATTGCAAGCAGTTGCTTTTCGGAAAAGTCTACTATGAATTTTATCATCAGTAATAAAAAGTTCAACATCTAAAAATTCAATCTTGACATTACTATATTGATAGGTGAATCTAACATTCATGTGGTTGGAATTTAAAAAATCACAAAATTCAACAAGTTTCTCCCCGCCTCCAGTCCAAATCATTAGACAGTCGTCTATATAGCGACCCCAGAATAGTATATAAGTCTGCCATGCAACAGCATCAGGGCCCCAAATCCATGTGTGTTCAAACCACCCCATGAATAGGTTCGCATAGGATGGAGAAAACTTGGAACCCATTGCTACACCTTGTTTTTGTCGAAACCACATATTGTTAAATAAAAAGAAATTATTAGTAGTAATCATAGTGATCATCTCCAATAACATCTTTGTGTGATCCCACAGATTTGCTGATCTTTTATTTAGAAAATATTTTAAGGCTTATAAGCCTAAGTCATGATTGATACCACGTCTAGAGTTACCAAAAGCATGTTACTATCCCATTCAACATCACTCAGAATGCTAAGAATATGCGTGGTGTCTCTGATAAATGAAGGAAGATTATGAACCAGTGGTTGCAAAAAACAGTCAACAAATTCTGAAAGCCTTTCCGTAGGTCCAAGTATGCCTGAAACAATGGGTCTCCCTGGTGGGAAAGGCAAGCCTTTATGTATTTTAGGTAAGGTATATATACATGGATAACGAGGATGGTGTACCTTCAAATATGAGTATTCATCTTTGTTAAGTAATCCCTGTTGTTGCCACACTGCTAGTCTGTTATTAATCCTAAGTGTAAGATTAGTGATGGGGTTATATAGAATCTTCTCATAACAAGACAAATCATTAAGTTGTGACAGAATCTCATTGTCATAGTCCAACTTATCCATTAAAACCACGTTACCACCCTTATCTGCTTGTCTGATAACAATGTCTTTATTAAGTTTCAATTCTTGAAGAGCAGCTAATTCCTCAGTATTCAAATTCATTGTAGAGTATCGATATTTGTTACTAGCTAAGTAATTGTCATAATCCTGGCATACCACATCAAAAAACTGATCTAAAGAGTTAGAGCCCAGAGATCTCGGAGTCCACCTAGATTTACTTCTTAAACCACTCGATACACTTTTATTTGAGATCATGTCTAGATCATTTAAAATTCTAGCAGTAATGTCAGGTTCCTCATCTCGTTCAACTAGAGATAATAAAACAGCTGTGTCCTGGACATCCTCAATAGATAAAGTGCTTAAGGGAGAAACATTAGCCTCAGAATTTGTATCAATGCAGGGATTAGTTTGAAAATGTTTCTTAAGTTTAAGTTTCCGTATGAACTTAAACAGATCAATTTTGGATCTACACGGGTCACCAAAGTTACTAGGACAATAGCTAAGACCTTTAGATAGAAGACTTTTGATCCCTGTCGTTAAGACCAAACTCGATAGATTTACTATATTGATTGATGATGCATCCTCAGAGTTTACACTTTCCTGTCTCGAGATCTCGTTTTGACTCCTTCCACCTCTTTTGTAACATTTGCCCGATCCTCTCCTGCCCCTCCTAGTTTTTTTGTATATAACACTCCTTTGTTCTGAACACTCTTGCCCCGCCTTATCCTCATTAGTTCTAATAAAAAATTATTGCCACTTGAGGTCTCTTGAGCAGATGTGCTTGCTCCATCCTCCATCTCACTATCACTAGTTAACGAAGTACTTGCAGATGTTGAGTCAGAGAACTTGGACAAACCTGAACCACTGGGGAGCCCACCAGTAAGGAAAAGATGATCATATTTATTAGAAAAGGTAAAAATTCTACCAGTCAAGTAGTCTCTCTCGTCCCGCTTGAGTTTGCGTGCTTTCCTCTGCATAATTTCCTCTTGATGTTTAAGTAATATTTCTTCCAAGATTTTATAATTTTTTTCAGTGTCTTCTCTAAGGTTTAAACCTTCAATCTCCTTTTCTAGAATACCAATCTCAGTTTGTAATTGGCTGACTTTTCTCTCCGAATTAATGATCAAAATATCAATAAGTTTCATAGAGCTAGCAGTTAGCTCCTTGTCCCATAGTGTTAGTAAATCTTCATCCAAATCGTCGTAAGTAGGAAAGATCTGTGATCTCAAGCCTCGAGGGATACGGTTAAGTTTTTTGTACTGTTTTAACGTTGTGCCATCCCACCATTTAGATAGTTCATTTTTCTTAAGTCTTTCTAGTTTTATAAATTTATTCCTCAGGCCTTCCTTGTGTGAATTGCCACCAGAAATATTATGAAAAGTACCTCCCTTTGCTAAATTTTCAAATAATTCTTCAGCTATTTTATTCCTATCCATAGTGCAGTATCCAAAAGCATGTTACTGTAGGGTGTGTCCCTTGTGAGGTTCCCCGTTATTTACTTAGGGTAGATTGGCATCCCTAGCGCCATATTTCCTCTATTCGCACCCCGTTCCATTATTACTGTTTGGGTGAGGAGGCTGCTTGGTTGCGACCCTTTAATATTAATTACTGCACTATGGATAGGAATAAAATAGCTGAAGAATTATTTGAAAATCTTGCAAAGGGAGGTACTTTTCATAATATTTCTGGTGGTAATTCACACAAGGAAGGCCTGAGGAATAAATTTATAAAACTAGAAAGACTTAAGAAAAGTGAACTATCTAAATGGTGGGATGGCACAACGTTAAAACAGTACAAAAAACTTAACCGTATCCCTCGAGGCTTGAGATCACAGATCTTTCCTACTTACGACGATTTGGATGAAGATTTACTGACACTATGGGACAAGGAGCTAACTGCTAGCTCTATGAAACTTATTGATATTTTGATCATTAATTCGGAGAGAAAAGTCAGCCAATTACAAACTGAAATTGGTATTCTAGAAAAGGAGATTGAAGGTTTAAACCTTAGAGAAGCCACTGAAAAAAATTATAAAATCTTGGAAGAAATATTACTTAAACATCAAGAGGAAATTATGCAGAGGAAAGCACGCAAACTCAAGCGGGACGAGAGAGACTACTTGACTGGTAGAATTTTTACCTTTTCTAATAAATATGATCATCTTTTCCTTACTGGTGGGCTCCCCAGTGGTTCAGGTTTGTCCAAGTTCTCTGACTCAACATCTGCAAGTACTTCGTTAACTAGTGATAGTGAGATGGAGGATGGAGCAAGCACATCTGCTCAAGAGACCTCAAGTGGCAATAATTTTTTATAAGAACTAATGAGGATGAGGCGGGGCAAGAGTGTTCAGAACAAAGGAGTGTTATATACAAAAAAACTAGGAGGGGCAGGAGAGGATCGGGCAAATGTTACAAAAGAGGTGGAAGGAGTCAAAACGAGATCTCGAGACAGGAAAGTGTAAACTCTGAGGATGCATCATCAATCAATATAGTAAATCTATTGAGTTTGGTCCTAACGACAGGGATCAAAAGTCTTCTATCTAAAGGTCTTAGCTATTGTCCTAGTAACTTTGGTGACCCGTGTAGATCCAAAATTGATCTGTTTAAGTTCATACGGAAACTTAAACTTAAGAAACATTTTCAAACTAATCCCTGCATTGATACAAATTCTGAGGCTAATGTTTCTCCCTTAAGCACTTTATCTATTGAGGATGTCCAGGACACAGCAGTTTTATTATCTCTAGTTGAACGAGATGAGGAACCTGACATTACTGCTAGAATTTTAAATGATCTAGACATGATTTCAAATAAAAGTGTATCGAGTGGTTTAAGAAGTAAATCTAGGTGGACTCCGAGATCTCTGGGCTCTAACTCTTTAGATCAGTTTTTTGATGTGGTATGCCAGGATTATGACAATTACTAAGCTAGTAACAAATATCAATACTCTACAATGAATTTGAATACTGAGGAATTAGCTGCTCTTCAAGAATTGAAACTTAATAAAGACATTGTTATCAGACAAGCAGATAAGGGTGGTAACGTGGTTTTAATGGATAAGTTGGACTATGACAATGAGATTCTGTCACAACTTAATGATTTGTCTTGTTATGAGAAGATTCTATATAACCCCATCACTAATCTTACACTTAGGATTAATAACAGACTAGCAGTGTGGCAACAACAGGGATTACTTAACAAAGATGAATACTCATATTTGAAGGTACACCATCCTCGTTATCCATGTATATATACCTTACCTAAAATACATAAAGGCTTGCCTTTCCCACCAGGGAGACCCATTGTTTCAGGCATACTTGGACCTACGGAAAGGCTTTCAGAATTTGTTGACTGTTTTTTGCAACCACTGGTTCATAATCTTCCTTCATTTATCAGAGACACCACGCATATTCTTAGCATTCTGAGTGATGTTGAATGGGATAGTAACATGCTTTTGGTAACTCTAGACGTGGTATCTTTGTATACTTGTATCAATCATGACTTAGGCTTAGAAGCCTTAAAATATTTTCTAAATAAAAGATCAGCAAATCTGTGGGATCACACAAAGATGTTATTGGAGATGATCACTATGATTACTACTAATAATTTCTTTTTATTTAACAATATGTGGTTTCGACAAAAACAAGGTGTAGCAATGGGTTCCAAGTTTTCTCCATCCTATGCGAACCTATTCATGGGGTGGTTTGAACACACATGGATTTGGGGCCCTGATGCTGTTGCATGGCAGACTTATATACTATTCTGGGGTCGCTATATAGACGACTGTCTAATGATTTGGACTGGAGGCGGGGATATTAGAGGGGTCCCTCTTTGTGTATTTTCTAAGTTGTGAGGTGGTTTTTCACCTCTAAGGGTAGGGTGTGTCCCTTGTGAGGTTCCCCGTTATTTACTTAGGGTAGATTGGCATCCTGAGCGCCATATTTCCTCTATTCGCACCCCGTTCCATTATTGCTACTCTGCTGGACTCCTTCCTTGCTGAGCTGACCTGTGCCTCCTGACCTGATCTCCTGATCTGAAGCCTCATGGACAAAGATGACTTCCAACTACCCTGCTTTTGCACCTAGACTCTGTCATCTGTGAGTCTGCCCTGTCAAGTGGTGCCACCCTAGTCCTGGATGCTTGGAAGTGGCCTAAGATGTTTTGCCCCATTGGAACCAATGCATCCTCTGCTGTAGGAACAGAACTGATGTATAGCCAATGTTGTGGGGAACAGAAAGGACGTATCCCCTACTGCGTGGGTCGGAACCGATGCAATAAACTCGCATTGCCCCATCTGGGGAACAATGCATCTCCCTTGGAACCACCACTGTGAGATACTTTTCCAGGTGCAACTTCCTCTCATCCATCATCCACGGCAGCCTCTACAACATTGCAGAACCTCCGCTTTGCTGCCAATGCGTGGATCAGAACTAACACCTTGTCTCGACTTCCCCACACATCCTCAACATCGGTCTTAGCCTCACAACCTCCATTGACAGGATCCTCAATGTCAATGCATCAGGATCTCACACATCTGCCGCGCCACATCTCGGAACAGAGGCATCACCCTGGCTGCACTATGCATCTTCGTTTTCGGACCCACCTAACGTTCCGCAACCAGGATTTGAGGTACTTTAGTTTAGCGGGCCTAAACTGGGTCCCTGTAGCCAGCTCGCGTTCTATTGTGGTTGGTCTGAATGTTGACTTTGCCTTGGTCTGATGCAGCAAGATCTCTTTGGTTGGCTTTGCTTGCTTCTAAGTGCTGCTTTATAGTTTATTCTTTAAAAAAAATCACAACTCAAGTTCTACTTATTGTTTTGGTGTCATTTTGGGCTTGTTTTATTTATTTAATTAAGTACTATTTTTCTAAAATGGTGTGGGATCCTTAATGTGTTTAGTTTTCCCTGTTTTACTGTTTAAAGTGTTGCACAAATACTTTACACTTTTTCTTCAAATTAAGCCTGACTGCTCTGTGCCAAGCTACCAGAGCATGAGCACAGGTGAATTTGGGATTTGCATTTACCTTACCCTGACAAGAATTGTGATTGCTGCATGACTCAGGGCCCAGTCAACCAGCAACCCAATTTCCCACAAGCATGGACAAGGTTCTATAGTCAGCCACGCCAAGCACGTCACCCCAGGACTTGGGGATGGATAATATAAGTGCCTTTCTGGGGGTGCTTTGCAGAAGACCGCTGTCTAGCGCTCCTCCAAACATGTCAGCTAGTTTCAGAGACATATGGTCCATGTATGTCTGGTAACATTCCACTGACAATCTGTCAGTTCCTGGCTCCTTGCCACATGTTAGCTCTTTTATTAGTTCTTTAATCTCCTCTTCTGTAATCTGTTGGTTCAACTCATCAGTGGCCTAGGTATTCAGCCTGGGAAGCCATGCCCAATCCAAGTATGTCTTATTGGCAGCCCTAGGAGCCTGCTGCTGCTTTCCATACAATTCTCTATAATACCTAAAAGAAACTTCATGAATATGAGTTTGCAGTGGCATGTGATGGGATGACCCTGTTCCTCAGGCTGTACCATTCATGCCAGTAGTCTGCTCACCCAACCCCCCTTAGCGTGGCTAGTGGGCAGATAACGACAACATGTCAGAGCCCCCAGCCGGTTCTCTCTCTGACACCCATCGAGAGTGTAGGGAGGGATCTATTGCGATATTAATTTCAAATGCACGAAGGTTGTCTCCCAGAGTCAGTAGCTCAGCTTCTAGTGACTGCTTAACTTCTTCTTTTGGCCTAGGCAATAACCCTGTCTCACTAACTTGAATTCTTCCCATCCTGTGGAAACATGTTCAACTGTTCCACTATTATGCTGGAAATTATTGACTATTGCCTCACTGAAAGGGGTGCGGAATGTATTCTCTTCAAAGTGTGAGGTTTAAAGCAGCCACGTAGGAATTGCTGCTTTTTGTTCTCGCTGTGTCATCTTCAGGAGGAGTGAGTTATGATCCGACAGTGTGTGGCTTAAGTATTCAGCATCTACAGCTCTACTAAGGAGACCATCAATACACAGAAAACTGTCAAGTCTTATGTGTAGGTCATTCACCGGAGAGTAAAAGGAATACTGTTGCCTTCTACCATTGCACCAACATCACATGTCCCCAGGCTCCACTGCGACACCCAATCTCAGAATTTCCATGCCAGTTTCATATGGGGTGGGTCCGCCAGTGGTGGGTGTGATCTATCAAGTTCTATGTTTTCAATGCAATTGTAGTCACCTCACAGTATCATGGGGCATGAACTGCATTTGGCTCATGTTTGCTGCATATAAACTGCCCAGTATAAGCTTTGTATCGTTTAGTCTCACCTGTATTAGCACATACTTCCCATATTGGTCTGTTTGAACCATGGTGGGCTTCATAGAAACACCTGGCTGTATTCAGATAAGAGTTTGTCTCGCTTAAGTAGAATAAACACTAGCATAAACCTGCCACTCCACCAACTTTGCAAACCGCAAAGACCTTCAGCCCTTAGGTGTGTTTCCTGAAATAACCCAACATCAACAGCTAGAAATTTCAAATAGGTTAGGGTGTTGTGTCTTTTGTCCATCATGTTCATGTCTCTCACGTTCCACATGAGGAACATGCCAGTTATCATGTGCCTCATCTCCAAGTGTTAAGCAGACAGATGGTCACTTCCAGGTTAGGTGGTTTCCCTGTGTCTAAAGTATTTGTGGTGTGCACATCGTTATATGTCAGGAGTGGCTATCACAAGCAGTCCTTAGTGAACAGTCCTAACTCCCACCCCAGGTTGTAATTGCAATGGCTATCTGTTAGAAATGGGGTATTTAGTTGGAAGAGGTATACACCCTTGTCCAAGTAGGGTCCACAATCCTAGTCAGGGTAAGTTACACACAATCCAAATGATCCTGTGTCCACCCTCTGGTAGCTTGGCACTGAGAAGTCAGGCTTAACTTAGAAGGCAATGTGTAAAGTAATTGGGTAATAAATCATACAATAACACAGTGAAAACACCACAAAAATACACCACACAGGTTTAGAAAAATAGATAATATTTATCTAAATAAAATAAGGTCAAAACAACAAAGATCCAATAAGCACAAGTTGAAATATTACTTTTAAAAGGTTTAAAAGAGTTTTGATCCTTGGAAATAAACTGTTGTCTCTTTGGTACACACAGTACCTGGTATGCCTAAAAAATAAAGACGCACGGAGACCGCAGAGGAGGGGATGCATGGAAAAATAGGATGTTGAGTCGAATTTGCCGACATGACACAGACAATGCTTAGTTTCTTTCCACACTATAAGGGGTTTGCATCATTTTTTGACACAGTCTTGGTTCCTCAATGTGCTGTAGGGTTATTTTGACACCCAGGGATGAAGCAGGGAAAATCCTTTATGTGCTGGAAGAAGTCACATGAGCTGCGTCGATTTGGTAAGCGATGCGTAGAATTTTCCATTGCAAGGCAGGCGCTGAGTCGAATTTCAACTCGGGAACTCGGGCTGTGTCGTTCCGGTTCGGCTGTGCAGCGATTTCTCGGTCACATTTCAGGCTTCATGTCGATTTAGGCAGGCAGTGCGGTTATTTTTGACACACAAGGAATTTCCTTAAGTGATGAAGTCTTTTTGGCCCTGAAACTTCAGAAAACAGGAGGCAACCTCAATCCAAGCCCTTGGAGAGCACTTTTGGGGAAGGTAGAGTCCTTCTCAGCAAAGTCAGAGGCCAGCAGGGCAACATCAGGGCAGCTGTCCTTCTCAGCAAAGCAGTTCAGATGAGTCCTCAGGGCAGCCAGGCAGTTCCTCTTGACTGGATGCAGGTGTAGGTCCAGAAGTGTCTGAGTTGGTGGGGTCAGAGACCCAGTTTATATACCCAAAAATGCCTTTGAAGTGGGGGAGACTTCAAAGAGTGGTTTTGAAGTACACAAGTTCCCCTTTCAGTCAGTCCTGTCTGCCAGGGTCCCAGTAGGGGGTTTGGCAGTCCACTGTGTGAGGGCAGGCCACTGGCCTTTAAAATGTAAGTGTCAGGTCCTCCACCCCTCCAGCCCAGGAAGTCCCATTCAGTATGCAGATGAGTGCAGGTATGACTGAGTGACCTGTGTTTGTGGTTGTCTGGGTGAAACGCACAAGGGAGCTGTCAACCAGCCCAGCCCAAACATTGATTTGAGACAGGCTGTAAGGCACAGAAGGTTTTTAAGTGCAGAGAAATGCTCACTTTCTAACAGTGGCATTTCTAAAATAGTAATATAAAATCCAACCTCACCACTAAGCAGGGTGTTCTATTAGCATTCTGGCCATACTAAATATGACCTGGTTACCCCTTTTAGATCAGAATCTACCACTCAAAATATACATGAGGGCAGTCCTAATGCTAGTTTATGAAAGGAGCATGTCTCACGCTAGAGGAAAACAAATTTACGAGTTTTTCACTACCAGGACATATAAACCACATATGTACTTATCCTGCTTTTTACCTACATAGCACCCTGCCCTATGGATTACCTAGCTAGCACAACACGAAATGTATAGCAGGGATAGATAGCTAATTGCTTTGCGCTACAGTGACACCTTAATTACTCAATGGAAAGTATCCATATTCATTTTGGAGAAACCTTTTATTATATTTTTAATATTTTACTTTGTCATTCTCCAGCCTCTATTTTGTAGCACTTATATACCATTCTACTAGACATATTATATATACTTAAACTGCCTCATTCATAGTACGACAAACATATTATCGCAATACAATTACGGCATGTTGTACTTCCTGGTTATTCCATATTAGCCGCTGTTATCAATTATAAATAGCAGTTCTTTGTTTTGAGGTAGTAAGAAAAATGTTTCTATAGATTAATCGTGATGTTGTTCTGATATCCTTATAACATCATAGAATTTCTTTGTACCAGTTCTCAAATTTATAACACTGCTCTGGTCTTTATGGTCAATGAGTTTCAGCCTCAATTCCTTAAGGGCCTCCTCAGGACATAGGAAGACATGCAATATCTAAACATAAATTTACACTCATATATATATACACACACAGAGTCATATATATATATAAGAAACTCTGCTACAATTAATACTGTAATTCTTATGTGACATTACCGCCAGGGTTACACAACCCTTCATAATTATTTTTACATTAATATGGTTAGTAGAACACCCTGTGAGGTCATTACTTTTGTATTTATCATATACTTTTAAAACAATGTATGCCACATGGAGAGAATAGCTATATATGTAACAATTGGTACTAACCTTCTATATTCAAATGAATGTAAGATACATAGACCCTCATTAAGACCCTGACGGTTGATGGAAAAGTGGCGGTTTTACCGACAACAGGCCTGCAGTAAAAAATTATGAATTATGAACCGCCATGGTCATCCGCCACTTCTCCGATCAGACCGCCAGGGCGGAGACAACCGATGGGCTGGAGACTTGGGTCTCCAGCCTGGTGGCCGTCACACTACTGCCGGCGGTATCATGACCCGGCTCACCGCCATGGATTTCATGGGGTTGGGAACCGCCATGAAATCCATGGCGGTGAGCACTATCAGTGCCAGGGAATTCCTTCCCTGGCACTGATAGGGGTCTCCACCACCCCCCACCCCCACACCCGAGTCCTTCCCCAACACCCCCGCCCCCTTGCCACCATTGAAAGGTGGCAGGACCCCCGCCCCCACCCCCAACATCACATTACTGATACACACCTGACACGCACGCAGGCACCACCAACACACATACCCACACACACACCAACAAACATGCCAACAGCCACACACACAGTCATACACGCACACCCACATTCAGACATACACGCACACATCCATACAGACATACATACAGACAGCCACGCACACTTTCCAAACACACAACACCCCTCCATGCATACACGCACTCACACACCCCCTCTACATACTCACACGCACACTCCCATGCACACACATAACACACAACACCCCCCTTCCCCCTACCCTAACGGACGATCAACTTACCTGGTCCGTTGATCCTCCGGGAGGGGACGGGATCCATGGGGGCTGCTCCGCCGCCAGCACCCCGTCGACAGAACACCGACAGAACGTGATTCGGTAGACGGCGTTTTGTTGACGTGGCGGTGGAGGTGGAGCAACCTTCACTTCCCCACCGACCACCAGTATGGCTGCTGGCGGCTCTCTGTCCGGAAAAGGACGGAGGGTTGCCAGCAGTCATAATGCGCCGAGCGGAAAACCGCCTGCACTGGTGGTCTTCAGCACGGCGGTCCCTCAGCAGTCTTGTAAAAAGACCGCTGAGGTTGTAATGACCCCCATAGTTCTTATTCCAAGGTAACACTGTGGTATTTGTTTCTACACACATTAATGCCTCAGCTGTTAGCACTGCTAGCAAATGTTTTTGCCTTTAAGGCACATCGGTTCGCCAGCTGCTTAACAGCGAACACGATTGGTCACTAGAGCACTTTATGTATCTATGAACTAATTAACCGGAACCCCATTATTTATCTTTCCTCTTTACCTTAGCTGTGGGGGCCCGCCCCTACAGCATACTACCCGTTGCTGTCGAGCGAGTCATCACTGCATCATTAGAGCATCCTTGTGGGCCAGCGACGCAACACTTCTAAATCTTTGCGCGGTAACCATGGAAACCCTTAAAGCTATCTGACCTTAATTGACGTATCCGGCGTGAGTGCTACATCAATATAGTGTGCCGCTGACGCAATGCTTTTCAATCTTTTGCGTTGTAACTATTCGAACCCTTGAGACTGTCGGACCTCAATTAACATATCCGGCCTTAGTAGACTCTCTTGTATAGTTCACATTTTTAAGTGCCCATTTTTAAATGGGACCAGTGCTACAGTATACTGATTACTTTTTCTTAAGGGAAAGCCCAGTCGTTTGCACGCACCGTGAGCCATACATTCACCTTACAGTCACTCAGCTTATGTTTCCACCCTCAAAGTTAGTGAACCTAGAAAGGATAGAACACTGCAGGGGCATCAGTTTGCAAATAGGTAGGCACCTCAGGGATGGGGGGCACCTCAGCCGAATGCGGGAACAATCCCACTGGTTCTGGAGGGGGCAACATGCCCATTGCTTTGTCCTAGAGAGTGCAAGGCCACAGTCTCTCAAGTAGGTGTCTTGCCCACTGGTTTTGGAGGGGGCAACATGCCCATTGCTTTGTCCAGGGGAGTGCAAGGCCACAGGTCCTAGAGTGGGTGTCTTGCCCATGGTCCTGGAGGGGGCAACATGCCCATTACTTTGTCCTGGGGAGTGCAAGGCCACAGTCTCTCAAGTGGGTGTCTTTCCCACTGGTTCTGGAGGGGGCAACATGCCCATTGCTTTGTCCAGGGGAGTGCAAGGCCACAGTTCCTGGAGTGGGTGTCTTTCCCACTGGTTCTGGAGGGAGCAACATGCCCATTGCTTTGTCCTAGGGAATGCAAGGCCACAGTTCCTGGAGTGGGTGTCTTGCCCACTGCTTCTGGATGGGGCAGCCTGCACAGTAGCCCCTGGAGGGTGAACTGCATGGCATCCACCAGCGGTGATGGCTACATGGTGGTGGTGGTTGGTGTAGGCTCCTGGGCAGCCTCTGCACTCAGTGATGGCTGCATGGTGGTGGTGGTTGGGGGAGGCTCCTGGGCACCCCCTGCACTCACTGATGGCTGCATGTCCACAGCTGGCAGTGGGGGCCCCGTGACAGCTGGTGGTGTGGTGGTGTTAGCCTGACAACTTCCTCTGGCGTAGAGTGCCTCTTCTCCTCCTGTTCATGGGTCCAGGATCCCTTACCCTTCCTAGCAGGCGTGGATGGGCTCTTCCCCTGACTACCTGGTGGTGCATATTCCTTCCCCTTCCTCACAGCAGTTGCAGGCCCCTTCCCCTTCCTCACAGCTGGTGCACGACTCTTCCCTTTTATCCCTAGTGGTGCTGCCTCCTTCCCCTTCAGCGTCGTAGATCTTTTATCCTTAACACCACGAGTAGGTGGTGCTACCACTGTCCCCGTGGACTGTTTGGCTGAGTTACTGGGCTGTGTCCTTGGTACCCTGCCCATATGTGCAGGACAGGGTGAGGGGTAGGGAAGAGGTTAAGTTGGGCAAGGAAAAGCCTTTTAGGGTTGCTTGTAGCAGAAGGAAGGCGGAGTAATGGGAGTGGAGGATATGGGAGTGGTTGTTGGAGGTGTATGTCTGCTGGATTTGGGTGCAGGTGCATGGGCTGTATGCTGATGTGAGGTGGATGGCTGTTGGGTGCCTGAGTGCTTGAGTTTGTGTCCTTTAGGAGGGGGACAGACACAATGGGAGAGGACACATGGATGGTTGTTGTGGAGGTGTCTGCCAGTGAGATGTGGGTTCTGCTTGGTGTGGTAATGCTGGTAATGAATGTTGATGTAGTGCATGCAGGTGTTAGTGTGGACGTAACTGGGAGGGAGGTGGAGGAGGAGGAGGAGGGGGAGACAGTGGAGGCTGTGTATGTTGTTGTGTCTGCAACAGTATGGTGTTTGTGTGAGTGCCTGTGGGATGAATTGTGGTGCTTGTGTTTGCCTGTGCCATTCTTGGGTGTTACCTTGTGTGCATGCTCATCTGTTTGTGTGCTTGCGATGGGTTGGGGTTGAGGAGAATGGGACTGGGAATTGGGAGTTGGAGGGGGGACAGTAGAAACAGGGACAATGGCTGCCATCAGAGAGGAGGCCAGAGCCTGAATCGATCTCTGTTGGGCCGCCAATCCACCGTGAATGCCCTCCAGGAATGCATTGCATTGCTGCGTCTGGGATGCCAGCCCCTGGATGGCATTCACAATGGTTGACTGCCCTACAGAGATGGATCCCAGGAGGTCAATAGCCTCCACACTTAGGGCAGCAGAGATCACTAGGGCAGGGCCTAAGGTGCCTCGGCGAAGGAGATGCCCACCCTCCTGGGTGAGGGGGCACGGGCAACTCACTGACAGGCTACTGGGAGGGCGGTGCTGGTATGGGGGTGGCGGCTGCACCTGCAGTTGGGGTGGACACAGAGGTGTCCGCCACCACCAGGGAGCTCCCATCGGAGGAGGTATCAGAGTCTGTTTTGTCCCCTCCAGTCTCCGCCGTGGTGCTCCCCTCGCCCTCCGTCTCACTGGTTCCCTCGCCGTCGGTGGACTCTGCCTCGAGGGTCCTGTGGGATGCCGCTCTCTCTGTCGCCGGTGCCTCTGCTCCTCTGCCAAATGATGCTAATGCACAAAAGGACAGGATGTCAAAACAATAAAGGGTGGGAGAGAGACAAAGGATACACTGGATCAATGACTGCACCAACACCACAGTTGGCGTACACTGCACCCTCACACACAGGGAACACACCTACGTACTATTCATTGCACTACCAGTGATATGGCTCATTACCAAGGCATGAGAAGGAGCACACAGCACCAACTGCAGCACACCTGGGACCCACGCAGCCCTGCCTAGAAGTGAATGCTAACAAGCTAGGTTACATGTATTTGCCATGCAACCCTTACCCTGCAGAAGACCTACGCTGCTATGTCTGCCCTGGCCTTAGGGGCAGCCACTAACACACAACCACCACCCGGATACCACCCCACCAGCCATAAGTTGTAACTATACCCACTGTACTCACCCCCTTGTGGGTGATGTGATGCCCTCAAGCGCCCATCCAGCTCTGGGTAGGCCGCTGCCAGTATGCGGGGGGGGGGTCAGGGTCTGACGGGCACCCCTTCCTCATTGGGAGGCCATCCCCAGCTGGGCCTCCATGTTCTTCCGTGCCCAGCATCCCAGGTCCGTTTGCGACAGTGGATGTACCGCCTGCCATAGACCCCCAGGGTCCGCACATCCTTGGCGATGGCATGCCATAATCTCTTCTTTTGATGGGCGCTGACCTGCAGAGGTAATACATACAGCAGAACTCCATTAAACAAACTGTCCAGCCTGTCACACACATATCAGATCCCAATAACATTGCAAAGCACATAGGCCAGCTCACAACATGTACACCGCCAAGAGTAAATCACCCCACCTCCCAACCCACCCTTACATGATGCCGTCACACACATCTCCATGCTCTCAGGCCACATGCATTGTGCCCACAGTGTACTCACCTGTTGGCCTGGAGGCCCATACAGCAGTCTGTACTGAGATAGGACCCCACCCACCAGTCACTCTAACTCCTCAGAAGTGAAGGCTGTGACCCTTTCCCTGTCACATGGGTCATGGTAGGTTCCAGACACAGATCACAGTGGCACATGCAGTGTAGGTCTTCTCCTGTGGAAAGTCAGGAAACAAGTGAAGATTGAGAAATAAAATGTCAGTCACATCTGCGGCGGTGACGGTATTTTATTTCTCATAGGGCCCAATATTATCCAATTAAGAATTGCATGGCTGTTCACAACCACCTACTGCCATGACGCACAACGTCAGCGGAATTACCTCAGTTCCACCTGTCCCTCCACACAGGACGGACGGTCTCCATTCACAGGGGGGAAGGCCTATTGTAAATTGCTGCGTCACAGGATAAAAAGCACATTCTTTTAAATTCCACTATCCCCAAACATGATTGCAAGATGTGGACTGCTGTTGTGGTATAGTTGTTCCAACTGTGACAGGTTACTCAATCTTGTGTCCTTTAGATACCTACTGCTGTGGATGAATAGGAGATAGAGACATACCCCCTTGTTCAGAACCCTGGTGGATTTAGCTACACTGGAGGACATGCACATAATACTCACCTATAGACTGGACAGGGCCACAATCACAGAGCTGTGTGCCCAGTTGGAGCCTGACCTGATCTCAGCTTTCCGTCATCCCACTGGGATCCCCCCTCTTGTGCAAGTACTATTAGTGCTCCATTTCCTGGCAACTGGTTATTGCCAAATGACAGTGGGGTGGGCAGCAAGAAGGTCACAGCTAATGTTTTGAATAGTGCTGGCAAGAGTCTTGTCCGCCCTGATAAAACACATGTGCAGCTACAATTGCTTTCCCTCAGGTGGACGATTTGGCAACTGTGAACGCTGTGTTTTATGCAATGGGACATATCCCCAACATAATTGGGGCAATTGACAATACACATATTGCGTTCCCCACCCCCCCTGGCAAAATGAGCAGGTGTTCAGGAATCTTAAGAGTTTCCACTCCATGAATGTGCAGAGGATGTGCCTGGTGGACCAGTATATCTCCCACGTCAATGCTAAGTATCCAGTGTTGGTGCATGATGCCTTTGTCCTGAGGAATAGCAGCATCCCAAATGTGTTGGCCTCCTGAAGGCCAGGTTCAGGTGCCTCCATCTGACAGGTGGATCCCTGTGCTACTCACCCAAGAAGGTCTGCCAATAGTAGTGGTATTTCATGTTACACAACCTGGCCCTCAGACACCATGTACCTTTTCTGCAGGAGGAAGAGACTTGAGATGCCCCTGTGGCAGCAGTGGACCCTGAGGACAGTGAGGATGAGGAGGCAGAGGATGAGGATGTGGACATCAGAACATTAGTGATCCGTCAGTACTTCCAATGACACACAGGTGAGACAGTGAAACCTCACATTTCTATGACTATTGTTGTATTCTGTGTGGCATTGGCATGCTGGCATTACCCACTTGTTTTCTCTACTTACTGTTACCTATGGATTGTCATTTGACAGCTGTTGGTGATATGACAACAATGACCTGATGAGATCACAAAAGCCAGCAACAGGTCATTCATTCTATGTTCTCACTATGTACAGTTAATTTGCAATTGATGTAGCTGTTTCAATTAATACAAATTTGTAATACATGAAATACCGGTAGTCAAGTTTTATCCAAGTGTGTTTATTGTAGTGCCCAGAAATTGAGGGGAAAGTGCAATGGAATGGGCTGATGATGGAGGAAAGTCCAGGGTATTGGTCCAGTCTGTTTGTAGCAGAGGTGCAGTCTCCCAGGGGAACATAGGAAGGGGAGCTATGGCAGTTCAAGGTGATAGAGTGGGACACAAGGGGGACAATCAGGAGAGTCTCATTTCCTTGCGGTGGTCTTGGCAAGTGTCTCTGGCTTCTGTCTGGGTCCAGGGAACGTTTGCATGGTGGTTCACCTTCTGCAGGGGCAGGGTGCTGGTGGCCTGTGGGTCCTGTAGCGGGGCCTCCTGGCCACTAGCGGCAGCGGAAGTTGGGGGCTGGTTGATGGACTGGCTAGTGGTAGGGGCCCGCTGGTGTGCTGTTGCCTCCCTCATGATGTTGACCATGTCTGCCAGCACCCCTGCAATGGAGATCAGAGTGTTGTTAATGGCCTGCAAGTCCTCCCTGATCCCCATATACTGTCCCTCCTGCAGCTGCCTGTTCTCCTGCACGTTGTCAAGGATCTGGCCTATCGTGTCCTGGGAATGTTGGTAGGTTCCCAGGATCTCAGTGAGTGCCTCCTGGAGAGTCAGTTCCCTGGTCCTGTCCTCCCCCTGGCCCACAGCAGTCCTTCCAGTGTCCCTGGTGGCCTGTGCCTCTGTCCCCTGAACGGTGTGCCACTGACCCCAGGTCCCTGATTGTCTTGAGGGCGAGGTGTGGCCTGGGGTCCCTGTACATGTGGGCACACTGCTGATTGATTTGTCCGGGGGACAGAGGTGTGGGTATGCTGGGTGGGTGCTGTGGTGTTGGTTCCTGATGGGGGAGGCTCTGTGGTGGTCTGTGAGTGGTCTTGGGTGACCGGCTCTCCAGTGGCCCCTGATGGGCCAGGTAGTTCCTCCAGATACTAAAGTCCAGAGTTACTGTCATCACTGGGAGCCTCTTCTGTTGGGGGACTGGATAGTGGTGGCACCTCCACTCCACTGACATTGGCTGGGGTACCTCTGGGGATCTAAATGATACATTATGCTTCATCTGTATGCCATTTGTACTTCCCTAGCTTCCCCTCTATGGTTGGTGTTACCCTGTCAGCTTTTGGTTGTGTGTAGTGATGTATGGTGGGATTGTTAGTTTCCCTATGCTGTGCATGCTTTAGCGATGGGTGTCCATGCAGGGCTGGGAGGGGTGTCCATGCATTGGTATGGCATGCAGGGCTTGGCTTTGGATTAGTGAGATGTGGGGGTGCAGTGTGTGGGATGGAGTGGAGTGATGGGAGTGGGGGTGTGGGTGTGAGATGGCATGCATGTATTGGGGGGTGATAGGTAGTAAATATTGACTTACCAGTGTCCAGTCCTCCGACAACTCCAGTGAATCCCTCTGGATGCAGTATTGCCAGTACCTGCTCCTCCCATGCTGTGAGCTGTGGGGGAGTGGTGGGAGGCCAGTCCTCTGTATGGCGTGCTGGTGTCTTGCTGTTATTGAACTTACCTTCCCCCATAGGTCATTCCACCTCTTCCTAATGTTGTCCCTTGTTCTTGGGTGCTGTCCCACAGTGTTTACCCTGTCCACGATTCTCCGCCATAGCTCCATCTTCCTTGCAATGGATATTTGCTGTACCTGTGCTCCAAAGAGCTGTGGCTCTATCCTGACAATTTCCTGCACCATGACCCTTAACTCCTCCTCAGTGAAAAGGGGGTGCCTTCGAGGTGCCATGGGTGTTGTTTGATGTGTGTTGGTGAGGTTGTGTTGGGTAATGTGGTGGGGTGTTTGATGTGGAGTGCGTGAGGGGTGTAAGGGTGTAAGTGGTGTGTATGTCTAATTGTCTCTGTGCTCTTCTTCTCATTCTCCTGCCAGTCATTGTTGTTTGTAAAGGGTTGTGGGTAAAGTGGGTGTGTTTTTTATAGTGGTGTGGGTGTGGTGTGTGTATGAGTGTCAGGTGTGTGTTTTTCGTATTGGCCAATGTAGTGTTGTTTTGTTTCTGGGTGTCCATTCTTAGCGTGGCGGTTTACCACCGTTGAATGTCCGCAGTGGTGATTTGTGGGTCATAATGTGGTGGGTGTTGTTTTGTTGGCGTAACGGTATGGGGTTTGGTACCGCTACTTTATCACTGCCCTTGGGTCTGGTGGATTTGTGTATGTGGCTGTATTCTGTCGGACTGGTGTGTGTCTGTGTCATAATATGGTGGATGGAAGTCCGCCACCACACCGGTAATTTGGCAGCATGGCGGTAAGCGGGTTTTACTACCAATGTCCTAATGAAGGCCTATGTATCTTAAATTAATTTGCCTAAAGAAGGTTAGTACCAATTGCTACATACATTTAAAAAATCACTATGGTGTAAGGTTACTCACATCACCATAGGGTTTGTCAATCTGGGAACGGAATCTAGTTAGGTTATTATGTGAGATTCTCTCCACGTGGCATACATTGTTTTGAAAGTATTTGATGAATACAAAAGTAATGACCTCACAGGGTGTTCTAGTAACCAAATTAATGTAAAAATTATTACAAAGGTGAACAGGTGATATGTATATACATATTTGTATATATACATATATAAGTGGAAATTTATGTTCAGATATCGCATGTCTTCCTATGTCCCGATGAGGCCCATAAGGAATTGAGGCCAAAAAGCATCGACCATAAAGACCAGAGGAGTGTTATAAATTTGAGAACTGATGCAAAGAAATTCTATGACGATATAAGGATATCACCACAATTAATCTATATCGACATTTTTCTTACTACCTCCAAAGAAAGGACTACTATTTATAATTGATAACATTAGCTAATGTGGAATGACCAGGAAGTACAACATGCTGTAATTGTATTGCGATGTATATAAATGTATTTTGTGTATTGTGGAATGTTTGTCATATTGTGAATGAGGCAGTTTATGTATATATATAATATGCCTAGTAGAATGGTATACAGATGCTACAAAATAGAGGCTAGAGAATGACAAAGTAAATTACTTAAAATATTACAAAAGGTTTCTCCAAAATGAATATGGATACTTTGCGGAGAGCAATCAAGGTGTCACTGTAGAGCAAGGTAAATAGATACCTATTCCTGCTATATATTTAATGTTGTGCTAGTTTGGTCACCAGTCCAATTATAGCAGGGTCATTACGACTGGCCCCTCAGGTGTTTCATTTTCTATGGGTTAATTTACAGGCCCCGGGCACAGGTAGTGCACTTTACTAGGGACTTACACATAAATCAAATATGCCAACTGTGGATAAACCAATGTTACCATGTTTAAGGGAGAGAGCATATGCACTTTAGCACTGGTTAGCAGTGGTAAAGTGTGCACAGTCCTAAAACCAGCAAAACAGTTTCAGAAAAGTGGAAGGAGGTAGGCAAAAAGTTTGCAGATGACCCCCCTAAGGCTGTCAGGACTAACACTGTCCATCACATGCTGATGAAAACAATAGCAAAAAATCCAAACAATCACCAACCAGGAAACTATATTTGGATTCAATAGCAAATGCTTAGGAAGCTATATGGGGTGTGTGCTCATCAGCCTCCCATCCATCCACATTTTCTCCCCATATATAGTAAAGCAGCATTTCTCTAGTGTTTAAAAGTGCCTGCTATTTCAGCTAGTAATTGCCTCAGAATAGAGTCTGCACCTTGTACCTACAACCATCTGATAGGGTCTTGTGGTTGAGCAGTATTTGGTGTGCTCATAGTAGATAATCACAGGTCGTCTGCCCTGCAGGGCTTTATCTTGGGGGCGGTGGAGTGCCTCCCATTGTCCTGTCAGAGTCCGAACTGTCAAAGTGGAGGGTAGATTTCAGTTCACTGGGCTTCTTCATGATAGAGCCCCAAATGTTTGTTGTGATCAGTGCATCTGCTCTGCCCCACGTCACTTGCTTCTGTGAAGGTGTCCGATGGGCAGTTCTCCCATGCTGATGTTGTCTCCTTTTGTTCGAGGTCGGCAGTCGAGCCCGAGTGGCAGTGTCTTGTTCTGTCTGATGCTGCTCCAGCCAGTCCCATGCTGTCTCCAGGGACATGAAAAACATGGTGGTGCCATCCACCAAAGTCTGGAGACAGGAAGGTAACAGAAGTGAATATTGAACATTGGCCTCCTATAGCTCTCTATTGACCGGCAGTAAGGAGTCTTGTCAGTGCTGCACCTCCAGTGTGAAGCCGGGAAAGATTGCTACCTGAGCACCCTCTCCCCACAGTGGATCTATCGTGCGGAGTCCCTGCAACAGAACATCTCTATCCAAGTAATGAAACAGCCATGCTACCGCCAGAGGTGCTCTTGAAACCGGCTGCCTGGAGGGCACCCTGTGCAATTGCTCCAGGGAATAGAAGGGCAACAGTCCCCCCGGAGCCACCTCACTGACCAACCACCACTCAAGAAATGTCACAAAACCATTACATCCAATTTTCTCAGGATGCCCCACAATTCGGATATTGTTTCTCCAGCTGCGTCCATCAGTGTTCTCTACCCATTTTCAAGGACATCCACTCTGTATATGAGGTCTTTGACCTGGTATTGCTACCGCCCGCTGCACCTCACCTAGTAGTCCTTCAGTTCCCATCACTCTGGAGGCTAGCTTATGGTGATCGTCCAACAGGATTCCTAAATCAAGAGCCACCTTGTTCCTTATTGCACTCCAGTACCTCCATGTTTTTTTTCACTGCTGCCAGTTTCTGTTCCAAGGACATTGTGGTAGGCATCACTGCAGCCTCTGGCAGTGCATGATTAACCTTCTCTGCAGTCTAATCAGTGTGCAGGTTTGTGTTCTCTGATCCTGATCTGCTCCTACTGCCTGCACATTTTAGGGCCCTTGCCTGTCCATTGACAGCAAGGAAGACACCCTGTGCAATGCAATCTGGTACCAGACTCCTCACGACTACTGTGTCTCTTATACCCAATGATGCTGGTGCCTGCTGAGCTCCCTTATCTGTGTTTCAGAAGGCACTATCACAGCATCCCCACTAGGTCGGCTCTTAAATTGACCTAGCAGGTTTCTGGGCTAGTGTCACATATTCAAGCTTTTCTGCTCCTACTCCTCGTGTCACTGTATATGTGGGGAAGAAACCAACAGGTCTCTACATGTGCTGTGTCATATACTAGGATGTGTGTCTGGACATTCAAGACCCAGGCAAGAAGCTTGTCTCCACCAGTGGGACAGTGCAGTTCAGCAGTGCCCCATCCACAGGTTGTCCCAACATAGCCCTCAACTCCTGTCACCATCCTACCATGTGCGAAAGTCCAAGGCCAGTTGCAACAGTGTTTAGAGGCTCAAACATGGTGCCTTATAGGTGAGGCTATTGCAGGTCGCAGGTGTTAGGTGTTAGGTCACTGTTTGCCCAAAGCCACAGCTTGTTGAGGCAGTCCTTGGCAGAATTTATGAGCCCCTTCAAGCAGGTTGTATGTGTGTGGCCTTCAGTGGGACTCCTAGCTGGTGCAGCCAGTTGTCCTACTCATTTTAATTTCTACCGCAGCTGCCCCATACTGTCTCCCATGAGTCTTGCACTTTTCTGTTTGTCATTGGGCATGGCGTTTGTCCGTGGCCCCCTGCTACGCAAGGCCCTATCTCAGCACTCCAATCAGGCCATGCTGCTTATGGAAAACCGAAAGGCAGCAGCCGCTTGCTGAATCAGACCCCCGTGGAATCAGTTTTCAGTGCCTCCTCATCCTGGCATCGCCCAAGCCTCGATGCATGCTTCTGGGGGTCTAGACGGACATCGATGTGGAAGGATCTGTGCTGCGGAGTACATACCTTCAGCGTTTCACATCCTGTCGGACTTCTTAGCAGGCCACACCACAGGAGGCAAACTCCTTATGACCAGAACTTGGTAGATACACCAAATAAGGAGCCTGTAAATCTATATATTTCTGATAGAATTATATACCCACTCCCTGTACTACCAGTGTTTTAAACCGCCACCATCCATAATTGCAAAATGGTTCTCTCTCTCTCCAATCAGGGGAGAGGATGTGGCGTTACAGCCAGAGATGATGACATTGGATCTGGGGAGCCAGGTTTGGGTCTCAGCTTTGGCCCAACATCCTGTGATTCTGGGCAGATCACTTAAACTCCACATGCCTAAAAAAAAGAATTAAAAAAAAGAATGTGGCATGTAAAATGTAACTGGTGCTCATGTAAAGCGCAGCACTCAAATACCTTCGAGTCACATTTGTGAAATAGAAAATATGTGTGCCATTCAATAATGCTTACAGAAAAAATACAGAATATTCAAAGAAAATATACAAAATGTTAACATTTTGAACTTTCTCAATTCGTATTTCTAATACACACCAGTCAGACCCCCCCCCTACAAAATCCGAACAAACCCCATGAAATCAGACCCAGTAATAGGAATCTGTTTGTATACAGTCTCAGAAAGCAAGGCAGGAATGTTGGTGTAGGAAAGTACCCTCTGTAAGGAAATGCCTCCTTGGCATGGTTACCCCCTGACTTTTTACCTTTGCTGATACCAAGTTATGATTTGAAAGTGTGCTGAGGCCTGCTAACCAGGCCCCAGCACCAGTGTTCTTTCCCTAAAACTGTACCTTTGTTTCCACAATTGGCACACCCTGGCATCCAGGTAAGTCCCTTGTAACTGGTACCCCTGGTACCAAGGGCCCTGATGCCAGGGAAGGTCTCTAAGGGCTGCAGCATGTCTTATGCCACCCTGGGGACCCCTCACTCAGCACAGACACACTGCTTGCCAGCTTGTGTGTGCTGGTGGGGAGAAAATGACTAAGTCAACATGGCACTCCCCTCAGGGTGCCATGCCAACCTCTCACCGCCTATGGCATAGATAAGTCAGCCCTCTAGCAGGCCCTACAGCCCTAAGGCAGGGTGCACTATACCATAGGTGAGGGCATAGGTGCATGAGCACTATGCCCCTACAGTGTCTAAGCAAAACCTTAGACATTGTAAGTGCAGGGTAAACACGAACTCCACAGCACCATAATGGCTACACTGAAAACTGGGAAGTTTGGTATCAAACTTCTCAGCACAATAAATGCACACTGATGCCAGTGTACATTTTATTGTGAAATACACCCCAGAGGGCATCTTAGAGATGCCCCCTGAAAACATACCCGTCTTCCAGTGCGGGCTGACTATTTTTGCCAGCCTGCCACACACCAGACCTGTTGCTGGCCACATGGAGAGAGTGCCTAGCCTGTACTGGGTGGAGGTGCTTCCCACCTCCCCCTGTAGGAACTGTAACACCTGGCGGTGACCCTCAAAGGCTCACCCCCTTTGTTACAGCGCCACAGGGCATTCCAGCTAGTGGAGATGCACGCCCCCTCCGTCCACGTCCCCACTTTTGGCGGCAAGGCCGGAGGAGATAATGAGAAAAACAAGGAGGAGTCACTGGCCAGTCAGGGCAACCCATAAGGTGTCCTGAGCTGAGGTGACTCTGACTTTTAGAAATCCTCCATCTTGCAGATGGAGGATTCCCCCAATAGGATTAGGGATGTGCCCACTCCCCTCAGGGAGGAGGCACAAAGAGGGTGTAGCCACCCTCAGGGCTAGTAGTGATTGGCTACTATCTCCCCAGACCTAAACACACCCCTAAATCGAGTATTTAGGGCCCCCCAGAACCAAGCAAGATAGATTCCTGCAACCTGAAGACGAAGAAGGACTGCTGACCTGAAGCCCTGCAGAGAAGAAGGAGACACCAACTGATTTGGCCCCAGCCCTACCGGCCTGTCTCCCCACTTCAAGAAAAACTGCAACAGCGACGTGTTTCCCAGGGTCCAGCGACCTCTGAAGCCTCAGAGGACTACCCTGCATCTAAAAGGACCAAGAACTCCCGAGGACAGCGGCCCTGTTCCAAAGAAACCAAAACTTGCAACAAAGAAACAACTTTAAAAGGACTCCACATTTCCCGCCGGAAGCGTGAGACTTTCCACTCTGCACCCGATGCCCCCGGCTCGACCTGCGGGGAAACAACACTACAGGGAGGACTCCCCGGTGACTGCGACCCTGTGAGTAGCCAGAGTTGACCCCCCTGTGCCCCCCCCCAGCGACGCCTGCAGAGGGAATCCAGAGGCTCCCCCTGACCGCGACTGCCTGCTTCTAAGAACCCAACGCCTGGTAAAGACACTGCACCCGCAACCCCCAGGACCTGAAGGATCCGACCTCCAGTGCAGAAGCGACCCCCAGGTGGCCCTCTCCCTTGCCCAGGTGGTGGCAACCCAGAGGAGCCCCCCCCCCCCCTTGCCTGCCTGCTTTGCTGAAGAGACCCCCGGGTCTCCCATTGAACTCCATTGCAAACCCGACGCCTGTTTGCACTCTGCACCCGGCCGCCCCCATGCCGCTGAGGGTGTACTTTTTGTGCTGACTTGTGCCCCCCCCGGTGCCCTACAAAACCCCCCTGGTCTGCCCTCCGAAGTCGCGGGTACCTACCTGCTGGCAGACTGGAACCGGGGCACCCCCTTCTCCATTGAAGCCTATGCGTTTTGGGCACCACTTTGACCTCTGCACCTGACCGGCCCTGAACTGCTGGTGTGGTAACTTTGGGGTTGCCCTGAACCCCCAACGGTGGGCTACCTTGGACCCAACTTTGAGCCCTGTAGGTGGTTTACTTACCTGCAAAACTAACTTCCCCCAAGAACTGTTCAAATTTGCACTGTCTAGTTTTAAAATAGCTTATTGCCATTTTTGCCAAAACTGTACATGCTATTTTGCTGATTCAAAGTTCCTATGATACCTAAGTGAAGTACCTTTCATTTGAAGTATTGGTTGTAAATCTTGAACCTGTGGTTCTTAAAATAAACTAAGAAAATATATTTTTCTATATAAAAACCTATTGGCCTGGAATTGTCTTTGAGTGTGTGTTCCTCATTTATTGCCTGTGGGTGTACAACAAATGCTTAACACTACCCTCTGATAAGCCTACTGCTCGACCACACTCTTTTTGCCACTATCTTACCTCTAAGGGGAACCCTTGGACTCTGTGCATGCTATTTCTTACCTTGAAATAGTACATACAGAGCCATCCAACTACATTGGTGGATCAGCGGTGGGGTACAAGACTTTGCATTTTCTGGACTACTCAGCCAATACCTGATCACATGTCTAAGTTCCAAAAATTGTCATTAGAAACTGATTTTTGAAATTTGAGCTATTTTTCAAAAAATTTAAAAGTCCTGCTAGGGCCTTGTGTTAGTCCCTGTTCGCATTTCTTTTAGAGTTTAAAAGTTTTGTAAAAGTTTGAATTAAATTATAGAGATAGTTTTAGATTCTTAAAAAGTATTCCAACTTTTAGAAACATAATGTCTGCTGCAGAAGAGATAGTGATGGAACTCAACCTCACCCCTTACCTGCATCTTAGGATGTCAGAGTTAAGGTCTCTCTGCAAAATCAAAAAGATAAAGACTGGTTCAAACCCTACCAAAGTACAGCTCCAGGAGCTTTTGGCAGAGTTTGCTAAAAACAACCCCTCTGATGATATCTTCAGAGGGGGAAGCTAGTGATGAGGAGGGAAATATCTCACTCCCTCTCCTAGTTAGGGAGCCCAGGGTTTCTCCAACCCTGACTCCAGAAGTGATAGTCAGAGATGTTGCTTCTCTCACAGGAGAGTCCAACAGCTCTGCAAGCATTGAGGGCAGCCTCAATGAAGATGACCTCCTGCTAGCCAGGTTGGCCAAAAGATTAGCTTTGAAAAGACAGATCCTAGCCATAGAAAGGGAAAGACAAGATATGGGCTTAGGTCCCATCAATGGTGGCAGCAACATAAATAGGGTCAGAGATTCTCCTGACATGTTGAAAATCCCTAAAGGGATTGTAACTAAATATGAAGATGGTGATGACATCACCAAATGGTTCACAGCTTTTGAGAGGGCTTGTGCAACCAGAAAAGTAAACAGATCTCACTGGGGTGCTCTCCTTTGGGAAATGTTCCCTAGAAAGTGTAGGGATAGACTCCTCACACTCTCTGGAAAAGATGCAGAATCCTTTGACCTCATGAAGGCTACCCTGATTGAGGGCTTTGGATTCTCAACTGAGGAGTACAGGATTAGGTTCAGGGGGGCTAAAAAATCCTCGAGCCAGACCTGGGTTGATTTTGTTTACTTCTCAGTCAAAACACTGGATGGTTGGATTCATGGCAGTGGTGTAAATGATTATGATGGGCTGTACAATTTATTTGTGAAAGAACATCTGTTAAGTAATTGTTTCAATGATAAACTGCATCAGCATCTGGTAGACCTAGGACCAATTTCTCCCCAAGAATTGGGAAAGAAGGCGGACCATTGGGTCAAGACTAGGGTGACCAAGACTTCTACAGGGGGTGACCAAAAGAAAGGGGTCACAAAGACTCCCCAGGGGAAGAGTGTTGAGACATCCAAGGGAAAAATTTAAGAGTCTTCTATAGGGCCCAAAAAATCTGCTCAGGAGGGAGGGTCCAAAGCCTCTTCACAATCCAATTTTGGGTACAAGGGAAAAAACTTTGATCCCAAGAAGGCCTGGTGTCGTAGCTGTAATCAGCATGGGCACCAAACTGGAGACAAGGCCTGTCCCAAGAAAGGTTCCACTTCAAACTCTACTCCAGCTAACACTGGAATAGCCAGTCTCCTGGTAGGATCAACAGTGTGCCCTGAGCAAATCAGGGTTCACACTGAAGCTACTTTAATCTCTGAGGGTGGGGTGGACTTAGCCACACTGGCTGCCTGGCCCCCTAATATGCAAAAATACAGGCAGCAACTCTTGATTAATGGGATTAGTGTAGAAGGCCTGAGGGATACAGGTGCCAGTGTCAACATGGTGACAGAGAAACTGGTTTCCTCTGATCAATACCTGGCTGGACAAACGTATCCGGTCACCAACGCTGACAATTAGACTAAAGTACATCCCATGGCTATGGTAACTTTAGAGTGGGGAGGGGTCAATGGCCTGAAACAGGTGGTGGTCTCCTCAAATATCCCTGTAGACTGTTTTCTTGGAAATGACCTGGAGTCCTCAGCATGGGCTGAGGTAGAACTCAAAACCCATGCAGCCATGCTGGGTATTCCTGAACTGGTGTATGTCAAGACAAGGGCACAGTGCAAGGCTCAGGGTGAAAAAGTGGTGTTGGAGCCTGGAAAAAAGGCCTAACCCTCCAAGAGAAAAGGAAAGAAGACTGGAGAACCAGCTTCAACACAACAAGAGAAAGAGAACCTCTCTTCCCAGGAAGAAGTTCTGCCCTCTGAGGGAACTGAGCCCATGGAGTTGGAACCTTATCAGGTTGAACTCTCAGGCCCAGGGGGACCCACAAGGGAACAGTTGTGTAAGGGGCAAGAAACATGTCCCTCTCTTGAAGGCCTTAGGCAGTAAGCTGCTGAAGAGACCAAAGGAAAAATCACTGGAACACATAGAGTCTATTGGGAAGATGGACTCTTCTATACTGAGGCAAGAGATCCCAAACCTGGTGCCACTACGAGAGCGGTAGTGCCTCAGGAGTTTAGGGAGTTCATTCTAAATTAGCTCATAAAATTCCACTTGCTGGACATTTGGGACAAAACAAGACTTGGGAAAGGTTAGATAACAATTTCTATTGGCCCAAAATGTCCCAGAAGGTAAAGGAGTTTTGTGTCTCCTGTGCCACCTGTCAAGCCAGTGGTAAGACAGGTGGACACCCAAAGACCCCCCTCATTCCACTTCCAGTGGTGGTGGTCCCCTTTGAAAGAGTGGGTGTGGACATAGTGGATCCACTTGAACCTCCCACAGCCTCAGGGAACCAGTATATCCTAGCGGTAGTGAATCATGCCACTAGGTACCCTGAAGCAATTCCCCTTAGGTCCACTACTGCCCCTGCAGTAGCTAAAGCACTCATTGGTATCTTTACCAGAGTGGGATTTCCTAAGGAGGTGGTGTCTGACAGGGGTACCAACTTCATGTCAACACACCTGAAACATATGTGGAATGAGTGTAGAGTGACTTACAAATTCACCACACCATACCATCCACAAACCAATGGTCTTGTAGAAATATTTAACAAGACATTGAAAGGCATGATCATGGGGCTCCCTGAAAAGCTCAAAAGGAGATGGGATGTCCTCTTGACATGTCTGCTTTTCGCCTACAGAGAGGTGCCTCAGAAGGGAGTAGGGTTTTCCCCCTTTGAACTTCTGTTTGGCCATCCTGTCAGGGGACCACTGGCTCTTCTAAAAGAAGGCTGGGAGAGACCTCTTCATGAGCCTAAACAAGATATAGTGGACTATGTACTAGGCCTACGTTCCAGGATGGCAGAGTACATGGAAAAGGCAAGCAAAAACCTTGAGGCCAGCCAACAACTCCAGAAGATGTAGTATGGCCAAAAGGCTGCTATGGTTGAGTTTCAGCCAGGGCAGAAAGTCTGGGTTCTGGAACCTATGGCTCCCAGGGTACTTCAGGACAGATGGAGTGGCCCTTACCCAGTACTAGAAAGAAAGAGTCAGGTCACCTACCTGGTAGACCTAGGCACTAGCAGGACCCCCAAAAGGGTGATCCATGTGAACCGCCTCAAACTCTTTCATGACAGGGCAGATGTGAATCTGTTGATGGTAACAGATGAGGACCAGGAAGCTGAGAGTGAACCTCTCCTTGATCTCCTCTCCACAGACCCTAAAGATGGCTCAGTAGATGGAGTGATCTATTCAGACACCCTCTCTGGCCAACAGCAATCTGACTGTAGGAAGATCTTACAACAGTTTGCTGAGCTCTTTTCCCTAACCCCTGGTCAGTCACACCTGTGTAACCATGATGTGGACACAGGAGACAGCATGCCTGTCAAAAACAACATTTTCAGACAGTCTGACCAAGTTAAGGAAAGCATCAAAGTGGAAGTCCACAAGATGCTGGAATTGGGAGTCATTGAGCACTCTGACAGCCCCTGGGCTAGCCCAGTGGTCTTAGTCCCCAAACCTCACACCAAAGATGGAAAGAGAGAGATGAGGTTTTTGTGTGGACTACAGAGGACTTAATTCTGTCACCAAGACAGATGCCCATCCCATTCCAAGGGCAGATGAATTGATTGACAAACTAGGTGCTGCCAGATACTTAAGTACCTTTGACTTGACAGCAGGGTACTGGCAAATCAAAATGGCACCAGGAGCAAAAGAAAAGACAGCATTCTCCACACCTGATGGACACTATCAGTTCACTGTTATGCCCTTTGGTCTAAAGAATGTCCCTGCCACCTTGCAAAGGTTGGTGAATCAAGTCCTTGCTGGCTTGGAGTCCTTTAGTGCAGCTTATCTTGATGATAATGCTGTCTTTAGCTCCAGCTGGCAGGATCACCTGGTCCATCTGAAGAAGGTTTTGAAGGCCCTGCAAGCAGCAGGCCTCTCTATCAAGGCATCCAAATGCCAGATAGGGCAGGGAACTGTGGTTTACTTGGGACACCTTGTAGGTGGAGGCCAAGTTCAGCCACTCCAGGCCAAGATCCAGACTATTCTGGACTGGGCAGCTCCAAAAACCCAGACTCAAGTCAGGGCATTACTTGGCTTGAATAAGTACTACAGGAGGGTTGTGAAGGGATATGGATCAATAGTGACACCCCTCACAGAACTTACCTCCAAGAAAATGCCCAAGAAGGTAAACTGGACTGTAGAATGCCAACAGGCCTTTGGCACCCTGAAACAAGCTATGTGCACAGCACCAGTTCTAAAAGCTCCAGATTACTCCAAACAGTTCATTGTGCAGACTGATGCCTCTGAACATGGGATAGGGGCAGTTTTGTCCCAAACAAATGATGATGGCCTTCACCAGCCTGTTGCTTTCATTAGCAGGAGGTTACTCCCAAGGGAGCCATTGAGAGGGAGGCCTTTGCTGTGGTTTGGTCCCTGAAGAAGCTGAGACCATACCTCTTTGGTACTCACTTTGTAGTTCAAACTGACCACAGACCTCTCAGATGGCTAATGCAAATGAAAGGTGAAAATCCAAAACTGTTGAGGTGGTCCATCTCCCTACAGGGAATGGACTTCATAGAGGAACAAAGACCTGGGACTGCCCATGCCAATGCAGATGGCCTTTCCAGGTTCTTCCACTTACAAAATGAAGACTCTCTTGGGAAAGGTTAGTCTCATCCTCTTTTGTTTGGGGGAGGGGGTGTAAGGAAATGCCTCCTTGGCATGGTTACCCCCTGACATTTTGCCTTTGCTGATGCCAAGTTATGATTTGAAAGTGTGCTGAGGCCTGCTAACCAGGCCCCAGCACCAGTGTTCTTTCCCTAAAACTGTACCTTTGTTTCCACAATTGGCACACCCTGGCATCCAGGTAAGTCCCTTGTAACTGGTACCCCTGGTACCAAGGGCCCTGATGCCAGGGAAGGTCTCTAAGGGCTGCAGCATGTCTTATGCCACCCTGGGGACCCCTCACTCAGCACAGACACACTGCTTGCCAGCTTGTGTGTGCTGGTGGGGAGAAAATGACTAAGTTGACATGGCACTCCCCTCAGGGTGCCATGCCAACTTCTCACTGCCTATGGCATAGATAAGTCACCCCCCTAGCAGGCCCTACAGCCCTAAGGCAGGGCACACTATGCCATAGGTGAGGGCATAGGTGCATGAGCACTATGCCCCTACAGTGTCTAAGCAAAACCTTAGACATTGTAAGTGCAGGGTAGCCATAAGAGTATATGGTCTGGGAGTCTGTCAAACACGAACTCCACAGCACCATAATGGCTACACTGAAAACTGGGAAGTTTGGTATCAAACGTCTCAGCACAATAAATGCACACTGATGCCAGTGTACATTTTATTGTGAAATACACCCCAGAGGACATCTTAGAGATGCCCCCTGAAAACATACCCGACTTCCAGTGTGGGCTGACTAATTTTGCCAGCCTGCCACACACCAGACATGTTGCTGTCCACATGGGGAGAGTGCCTTTGTCACTCTGTGGCTAGTAACAAAGCCTGTACTGGGTGGAGGTGCTTCCCACCTCCCCCTGCAGGAACTGTAACACCTGGTGGTGAGCCTCAAAGGCTCACCCCCTTTGTTACAGCGCCACAGGGCATTCCAGCTAGTGGAGATGCCTGCCCCCTCCGGCCACGGCCCCACTTTTGGCGGCAAGGCCGGAGGAGATAATGAGAAAAACAAGGAGGAGACACTGGCCAGTCAGGACAACCCATAAGGTGTCCTGAGCTGAGGTGACTCTGACTTTTAGAAATCCTTCATCTTGCAGATGGAGGATTCCCCCAATAGGATTAGGGATGTGACCCCGTCCCCTCAGGGAGGAGGCAAAAAGAGGGTGTAGCCACCCTCAGGGCTAGTAGCCATTGGCTACTAACCCCCAGACCTAAACACACCCCTAAATTGAGTATTTAGGGGCCCCCAGAATCAAGCAAGATAGATTCCTGCAACCTGAAGATGAAGAAGGACTGCTGACCTGAAGCCCTGCAGAGAAGACAGAGACACCAACTGCTTTGGCCCCATCCCTACCGGCCTGTCTCCCCACTTCAAGAAAAACTGCAACAGTGACGCGTTCCCCAGGTTCCAGCGACCTCTGAAGCCTCAGCGGACTACCCTGCATCTAAAAGGACCAAGAACTCCCTAGGACAGCAGCCCTGTTCCAAAGAAACCAAAACTTGCAACAAAGAAACAACTTTAAAAGGACTCCACGTTTCCCGCCGGAAGCGTGAGACTTTCCACTCTGCACCCGACGCCCCCGGCTCGACCTGCGGAGAAACAACACTACAGGGAGGACTCCCCGGTGACTGCGACCCTGTGAGTAGCCAGAGTTGACCCCCCTGAGCCCCTTCAGCGACGCCTGCAGAGGGAATCCAGAAGCTCCCCCTGACCGTGACTGCCTGCTTCTAAGAACCCGATGCCTGGTAAAGACACTGCACCTGCAGCCCCCAGGACCTGAAGGATCCGACCTCCAGTGCAGAAGTGACCCCCAGGTGGCCCTCTCCCTTGCCCAGGTGGTGGCTACCCCGAGGAGCCCCCCCCTTGCCTGCCTGCTTTGCTGAAGGGACCCCCGGGTCTCCCATTGAACTCCATTGCAAACCCGATGCCTGTTTACACTCTACACCCGGCCGCCCCGTGCCGCTGAGGGTGTACTTTTTGTGCTGACTTGTGTCCCCCCCGGTGCCCTCCAAAGTCGCGGGTACCTACCTGCTGGCAGACTGGAACCCGGGCACCCCCTTCTCCATTGAAGCCAATGCGTTTTGGGCACCACTTTAACCTCTGCACCTGACCGGCCCTGAGCTGCTGGTGTGGTAACTTTGGGGTTGCCCTGAACCCCCAACGGTGGGCTACTTTGGACCCAACTTTGAACCCTGTAGGTGGTTTACTTACCTGCAAAACTAACAAATACTTACCTCCCCCAAGAACTGTTCAAATGTGCACTGTCTAGTTTTAAAATAGCTTATTGCCATTTTTGCCAATACTGTACATGCTATTTTGCTGATTCAAAGTTCCTATGATACCTAAGTGAAGTACCTTTCACTTGAAGTATTGATTGTAAATCTTGAATCTGTGGTTCTTAAAATAAACTAAGAAAAGATCTGTTTCTATATAAAAACCTATTGGCCTGGAATTGTCTTTGAGTGTGTGTTCCTCATTTATTGCCTGTGTGTGTACAAAAAATGCTTAACACTACCTTCTGATAAGTCTACTGCTCGACCACACTACCACAAAATAGAGCATTAGAATTATCTATTTTTGCCTCTATCTTACCTCTAAGAGGAACCCCTGGACTCTGTGCATGCTATTTCTTACTTTGAAATAGTACATACAGAGCCAACTTTCTACACTCTCTTTTTGGCATGTTACCCCATTTTCTGCCTGATGTCAGTGTGTTTGACTGTGTTCACTGGGATCCTGCTAACAAGGACCCCAGTGATTGTGCTCTCTCTCCTCTAAATTTTGCCACTGCATACTGGTAACCCAGTATTTCACCCAAAACTGACATACCGCCCCCCCTTATAAGTACCCAGTATATGGTACCTAGGTACCCAGGACATTGAGGTTCCAGGGGATCCTTATGGGCTGCAGCAGTTCTTTTGCCACCCATAGGGAGCCCATGCAAAGACTTCTACAGGACTGCCATGGCAGCCTGTGTGAAATGGTGCATGCACCCTTTCACTGCCATTTACACTGCACCAGGTCACTTACAAGTCACCCATATTGCAGGCATTCTAGCCCTGAAGGTTGGGTGCAGATAACCTGTGCGTGAGGGCATCCCTGCACTAGCAGAGGTACCCCCACGATGCAATACACAACTTGTATGGGGAATGCTAAGAGCCGGCTCCTCTGGCCCGTTTCACAGGTAAGTAGGTCACAGACTTGGTGATCTAATTGTTGGCATGGAATGTGGTAGTGACGGTCGAGTGTTCAGAGAAGGGTGGGGGAGTTCCCTTTATGGACTAGGTGGTCTCACACACATTATAGTGTCCTACTTCATCATTTGACCACCAACCCCCATTCAGGCAAGATGATACCACCTGGGCAGACTCAACCTCGTTGTTAAAAGAACTCTGAGGGAGTGCTAAATATTTATCTTTCTGGATAAAGCGTGGATCCAGTTGAAGGGGAATAAATACTAAAATTACCTCACAAACCACCTGTATAATTTAATCTTCTAATAACGGTGTTTGTTGGTAAGATTAAAAACAATATGAGACAATCCTGAACATAATGGTTCAAGGTGTCATCTAAAACTATATGGCCAACATGTTTCTGCCCCTGGGCTGGGGCATTTGTCAGGGCCTAGGGCCCCTCCTGTACATGGGGGTGGCTGGTTCAGCTAAAATGTGAGCACATGCATTGAAATGCACACTGGGCCTACCTGTTCAAGGTAAACGAGGAAGGCACTATGGTGTAAAGGCCAATTGCCTCAGGTCTGGAAAAAAGGGGAGGGGAGTTGCCCCTTGTAGTCACACTTACTCCAAAGGCGGCATCTCGCTCTGCAGCCTAGAAGGTTTCTTGTCCCAGCCTTCTGCTCGTACCCCCATGACGTCCAGGAACATTTTCACGGACCTCATGAGTGCGGGGACGCCATTTTACGCGTGCCCTGGACATAGGTCACCACGTATGTCCAGCTTCACAATGGTAACTCTGAATATGGCCATGTTTGGTATCAAACATGTTGGAATCATACTCCAAGGCTTTTGCAAGAATTGGTAGGTGTGATTCCATGCACTTGGGGCTCCTTAGAGGACCCCCAGTACTGCCATTATAGCCTTCTGAGGTTTTCCAGGCACGCCCAGCTGCTGCCACCTCTCAGACATGTTTCTGTCCTCCTGTTGCTCAGGCAGCTCGAACCCAGAAAGGCAGAACAAAGCATTTAATTTGGGAGAGGGGTATTACACCCTCTCCCTTTGGAAATAGGTTTTACAGGCATTGGAGGGGTAGCCTCCCAGAGCCTCTGGAAATGCTTTGAAGGGCACAGATGGTGCCCTCCTTGCATAATCCAGTCTACACCGATTCAGTGACCCCCAGTCGCTGCTCTGGCACGAAACTGGACAAAGGAAAGGGGAGTGACCACTCTACTGTCCATTACCACCCCAGGGGTGGTTCGCTGAGCTCCTCCAGAGTGTCCCTTGGTTTTGCCATCTTGAATTCCCAGTTGTCAGGGCACTCTAGGAGCATCTGAGTGGCCAGTGCCAGCAGGTGGCGTCAGAGCCCTCCCTTGATATGTGCTTACCTTTGTAGCTAACCAATCCCCCTTTCATGGCTATTTAGGGTCTCCCTCTTGGGTGGTTCTGTAGATTCAGATTGCAAGACTCCAGCAGGAATTCTCTGCATCCTTTACTTCACCTTGTTACCGAAGAAACTGCATCTGGACCATCCAGGAACTCTACAAACTGCAACAAAAAAGCAAAGACTACTTCTGTAACATTGTAACTTCAGCTCCTGCCAGCAACTGCAACTGTTTCCAGGTCGTGCATCCTCAGAGGACTGCCTGTCTTCAGCCTGCCCCCAGAAGAACGAAGGTATCTCCCTTGAAGTGAAGGAGTCACTTCCCTGCTTCAGAAGGCACCCCTCTGCAGCTACTACTGGTGGCTTGGGTCCCCTCTCCGGAAAAAGTGCATGGTTCCAGCAACACAGGTGGTACACTGAAGTGGTCCCGATGGTCCTGACGTCCAACTGTCCAATTTTGGTGGAGGTTGGACACGCAAGACAGTACCTCCATGCACTGAGTGTTTTGCAGTTGCCAAGGCTTGTTGGCATTCTTCCACAAAGTTCATTATGCACCATGCAGCTCTGGCCCCCAGCACTCTGTCCTGTGATTCACAGCTTCCTGAGTTGATCTCCGGTGGCGTAGGATCCCTTTGTGTAGTGCTGCATGGGTTTCCTTTTGCACCTTCTTTGTCCCCATGCTGTTGGACTCCTGTGCACACTGCCTGGTCTTCTGAGGGCTCTTTGAGTTGCTGAGAGCCCCCCTCTGTCTACCCTCCAGTATAGAGTCCACCAGGTCCCTCCTGGTCCCGGGCAGCGCCATTTTCCGCAACCGTGTGCTTTGGGCAGCCAAGGCTTGTTGGCAGAATCCAGTGACGCAAACCAGACTGCAATCATCCATCCGGCGTGGGACATCATCTGCACCAACCAGGAACCTGCATCCATCTTCTTGGGTTCGGTACTGACTGTTGTTGTTCACAGGTGATTCTTCTTTTGCACCTTCATCCAGGTTTGGAGGGGCTCCTGTTCTCCCTTGACTCTTCAGTGCTTTTTGGACTTGGTCCCCTTCTTCCCTTCTTCCACAGGTCTTTAGGTCCAGGAATCCATCGTTGGTGTCTTGCAGTCTCTTCTGGCTCTTGCATAATGTTTCTCGTGTTCTTGTGTGTTCTTGGAAAGTTACTGTGATTTACTCCTACTTTCCTGGGCTCTGGGGTGGGTTCTATTACTTACCTTTGGTGTTTTCTAATACTCCCAGCCCCCCTGTACACACTACACTTGCCTAGGTGGGAAACCGACGTTCGCATTCCACTTTCTTAGTATATGGTTTGTTTTCCCCCAGGCCCCTTTCTAACTATTGTGATTTTCACTATTTGCACTGTTTTCTAACTGTTGTTACAGCTATTTCTGCATACTAGTGTAAATAATGTGTGTATTAATTACCTCCTAGGAGAGTATAGTCTCTATGATATTTTTGGCATGTGTGTCAACAAAATAAAGTACCTTTATTTTTGTAACACTGAGTATTTTCTTACATGTGTGTGAGTACTGTGTGACTTCGATGGTAATGCATGAGCTTTGCATGTCTCCTAGCTAAGCCTTGGATGCTCATCCACACTACCCCTAGAGAGCCTGACTTCTAGACACTGAGTACATTTCACTACTAAGAGGTACCTGGTATAAGGTGTAAGTACCTTAAGTATCCACTACAAACCAGGCCAGCCTCCTACACTGGTGGTGCAGCGGTGCGATAAATACTTGCAATTGCTTTATCACTCTGTCACCGATGCTTTCCACAGGAAAGAGTACTCTGTACCTAGAGCTATACACATATACCTAGTTACAGGGATCTAGGTTCTTACTCTCCTTTCTAAGAGGACCTCCCTACTTAATGGCGGCTGTTGCGTGGTAGGCTGAGCAATACCACTGACCTGGTCAGTGCACTGCTCTGCCTCCCGTGGCTGCTCCTGGCAAGTAGAGCCCTTTCCCTGGCCCCTCTGAACTCCTGGACCCTTCTCTTCCGTCTGCTTTCAAGCCTCCCCGTAGATTACCCGCGGACCCTTCTCCTTCCGGAACTGCCCCTTCACCAGCCTCCACGCCAGCGACCCACCCACCAAGGTAGTACGCAACCATCTCAGATATATCCTCCTCAACACCCACTCCGTCCAGAAGCACAGAGCAGAGCTATGGAATATACGCGACTCAGCCTCCCAGACGTTGCCTTTCTGCCCAAGACCTGGATGAACCCCTCCTCAGTGCCTGGCATCGCCATCACCATCCAGGACGGCTACGAGATCACTGGCAGGGACTGCTCCAACAAACCAGGAGGAGGCATCGCCATCGTCCACAAGAACACCCTCAGGATCATGATCATCACCGAAGACACCCTCAGCACTGCTGAACACCTGCACGTCCAGATCCACACTGACCCAAACACCACCCTCCGAGGGACCCTCCTCTACAGGTCCCCTAGCCCCTGACAGCAGTTCGGCGACTCCATTACCGATGTCATCAGCACGCATGCTATCACATCCACTGACTACATACTCCTTGGGGACTTAAACATCCACCTCGAGAACAACAACAACAACACTGCCAACCTGCTCGACAACCTCTCCAACCTCGGCCTCAAACAGCTCGTCACGACACTGACTCACTCAACAGGACACACACTCAACCCTATTTTCTCTGCCAGCAATCACGTCTCCTTCAGCCACACAACCGAACTCCACTGTACAGACCACTGCTGCATCCACTTCTCCTTCAAGAAACCCACAACACACCACCACCCACAACCGATCCCCCAGGGCAATTGGAACCAGGTCACCGAAGACCAACTTATCACAACCCTCTCCCGGAACCTACCCATCGACGCCACCAACACTGATGCAACTGTCTGCTACTTCAGGCAATGTGTCGACACCTGTGCCAATACTCTGACCCCAATCAAGAATCCCTCCAACAGACACACCGATAGAAAGGCCTTCTGGTTTACCGCTGACCTCCACAAATCTAAGCAAACCTGCCGAAGACTCGAAAGAAAATGGCGCAAGATCAGACTATGTACAACCACACAGCCTTCAAAAATTCCATCCCTATACACCACCAACTTATCTGAGCCACCAAGCAAACCACCTTAAAAGAGCGAATCAACAACAACACACACAGCCACAAGGAGCTCTTCAACATCATAAAGGAACTCTCCAACCCCAGCTCAAACGCCAACGACATCCCGCATCCCAAGACCTCTGCGACTCCCTAGCCTCCTACTTCCACCGCAAGATTGCAGACATCCATGACAGCTTCAGCACCTAGACCCGCCCGGCAACCACCAACACCACAGATTCACCTCTGACCAACCTCCTGCTCTCCTGGACCCCTGTCAATGACAACGAAACCATCAAAATCATGAACACCATCCACTCTGGCTCTCCATCTGACCCCTGCCCTCACCACATCTTCAACAAAGCAAGCTCCATCATCGCACCCCAACTACGGAAGATCATCAACAGCTCCTTCGAGTCCGCCACCTTCCCAGAGACCTGGAAACACGCCGAGAACAAAGCCCTCCTCAAAAAACCCAAGGCAGACCCAAAGAACCTTAAGAACGTCCGGCCTATCTCCCTGCTCCCCTTCCCAGCAAAAGTCATTGAGAAGGCTGTCAACAGACAACTAACCCGCTTCCTCGAGGAGAACTGCACCCTGCACTCTCCCCAATCCAGATTCCGCAGCAACCACAGTACCGAAACCGCCCTCATCGCCGCCACCGATGACATCAAAACCATACTGGACAACGGCGAAACTGCAGCCCTCATCCTCCTGGATCTCTCGGCCACGTTTGACACCGTCTGCCACCATACCCTACGCTCACACCTCAGCAATGCAGGAATCCGCGACAGAGCTCTGGACTGGGTCACCTCCTATCTCACCGGCAGAACCCAGAGAGTCCGCCTCCCCCCATTCCGCTTGGAGGCCACCGAAATAATTTGCGGCGTACCCCAGGGTTCGGCCCTCAGCCCGACCCTCTTTAACGTCTACATGGCTCCGCTCGCTAACATCGTCCGATCCCACAACTTCAACATCATCTCATACGCCAACGACACCCAGCTTATCCTCTCCCTCACCAAGGACTCCGCCAAGACCTACCTCCACGAAGGAATGAAGGACATCACCGAATGGATGAAGAGCAGCTGCCTCAAACTAAATTCCAAGAAGATGAAAGTCCTCATCTGCTGCTCCACCCCCTCTGCATGGGATGACTCCTGGTGGAATGCCACTCTCAGAGCTGCTCCGACTCCCACCGACCACGCACGCAACCTAGGATTCATCTTGGACTCCTCCTTATCCATGACCCAGCAAGTCAACGCCATCTCCTCCTCCTGCTTCAACCCCTCAGCATGCTCCGAAAGATCTACAAATGGATAACCACCGAAACCAGAAGAACAGTCAACCAAGCCCTCGTAAGCAGCATACTGGACTACGACAATGCCCTCTATTCAGGAACCACAGCCAAACTCCAGAAGAGGATACAACGCATCCAGAACGCCTCTGCATGCCTCATCCTGGGCATCCCCTGCCACTGCCATATCACAGACCACCTGAGAAACCTGCACTGGCTCCCAGTCAACAATAGAATCACCTTCAAACTCCTCACCCACGCTCACAAAGCACTGCACAACACCGGACCAGAATACCTCAACAGATGGCTCTCCTTCTACATCCCGACCCGGCATCTCCGCTCTGCCGACCTCACCCTCGCAACCATCCCACGCGTCCGCAGAACTACAACCGGCAGTAGATCATTCTCGCACCTCACCGCCAAAACATGGAACACTCTTCCCACCCACCTGTGCCAGACCAAAGACCTCCTCACCTTCAGGAAACTTCTCAAGACCTGGCTGTTTGAGCAGTAGCACCACTCCCTTCCCCCCCAGCACCTTGAGACCCTCACGGGTGAGTAGTGGGCTTTACAAATTCCTAATTGATTGATTGATTGAAGTTAGGTAGAGTAGGTTTGCCTTACACTACACTAACACTCACACTACATCATGTTTACTGCTGGGCCTAACTCTGAGGTCATAGGCACTCCCTATGAGGCCATGACCTTCAAAGAACTCAAGGGGCTTTGTTCAGAAAGAAGCCTAGATGCAGGGAAGAACCCTAACAAAAATGTTCTTGTAAACTTCCCTCTTTAGGATGACCAGGAACATTCTAGTGGCCAGGAGGAGGATCTTCCCCCTAGCAAACCTTCTAGTGTAGCTCGCAGTGGGAGGGGTAGTCACTCAGGGAGGGCTCCCTTCACACCTAGGGGTCAGGTTACTAGAGTTAGCAAAGTTAGGGGAAGATCTACCTCTGCCCATTCCCATATCACCTCAGTTTCTGAGGGATCCCATGGTTCAACTCCAGGTGATGACTCCATAAATAGGGAGCTCAGGAAACTGAGACTGGAGGAGGCCAGGCTGAGGATGCAGCAGCAACAGCTATCCCTAGATAGCCCTGGCTGTGGAAAGGGAAAGGCAGGGGTTGGGGTTAGTTCCCCATGGTGGCAGCAGCCGTTTCAGGAGTTGTGGAGTTAGGGAGGACACCATTTATTCTAGAAACTAGCATAAAAATGTTCCCCCATACAAGGTGCTGGATGACATCTACAAATGGTTTGCTGCGCTTGAGAGGGCCTGCAAAGTTCAGATGGTCCCTCAAAGGCAATAGCCTGCTATTCTGTGGTTGTCCTTTTCTGACAAGGGGAGGGATAGACTTCTTATTGTCAGAGAAGATGACTCAGACAACTATAGAATTCTTAAAACTATACTCTTGGATGGATTTGGCTTAACCACTGAACATTACGGAATTAAGTTCAGAGAAACCAGAAAAGAGTCTTCACAAGACTGGATAGACTTTTTGGACTGTTCTGTGAAGGCTTTGGAAGGTTGGTTACATGGCAGCAACGTGTCTGACTATGTGGGCTTATATAGTCTAATTTTGAGAGAGCATATTTTGAATAACTGTGTGTCTGATTTGTTACACCAATACTTGGTAGACTCAGATCTGACTTCTGACCCCAAGAAGAAGGCAGACAAATGGGTCAGAACAAGGGTGAGCGGGAAAGCTCATACAGGGGATGACAAAGACAAAAAGAAGGTTGGTAAGTCACATGACAAAGGTGGGGACAAAGATAAAAACAAGGAGTCTTCTTCAGGCCCACAAAAATACCCTGAGGGGGGGGTCTAAATCCTCTTAACCAACAAACTAAAAAGCCTTTGTGTTATAGGTGTAAAAGCAAAGGCCATTGTCCAAAGAAAAACACCATAGCTCCCACCACCACAACCCCGCTGCTTCCACTAGTGCCCCTAGTATTAGCAGTGGTGGTGGGGAAAACAACACTACAAATAGTCAGTCCAGAAGGGTGTAGCAGGGCTCACTCTAGGTAATGTAGTGGGAGTTGGTTTAGTTAGGGAAACCATTGAGGTTGTTTTTGTTTCTGATGGTGGCATTGACCTTGCCACCCTTGTTGCGTGTGACCTTAATGGATAAGTACAAGCAACAACCCCTAATAAATGGTGCTCAGGTTGAGGCCTAAAGGACACAGGTGCCAATGTCACAATAGTGATGGAAAAGCTGGTAGCCCCTGAGCAACACCTACTTGGCCATCAGGACCAAGTGACTGTCGCTCATACTAACATTGTCAGCCACCTCATGGCTGTTGTTGATCTCAACTTGGGGTGGGGGTTGCTGGTCCAAAGAAAGTTGTAGTATCCACAGACCTACCTGTAGAGTGTCTACTAGGCTATGACTTGGAGACTTGAGCTTGGGCTGAGATGGAGTTGGTGGCTCATGCAGCAATGTTGGGCATTCCTGGGCATATCTTTGCTTTGAAAAGGGCTCAGGCCAAAAAAGCAAAGAGGACAGGGAAACTTGGATCCTGGAACAATGGACCAAGAGCTTCCCAAAAGCAGGGTAGAAAGGGTAAAATGGTATCCACTATCCCTCCCTCCACTGAAGATTTCCCTTTTGAGGAGAAGGAGTCTACTCCCTGTGCAGAACCTGCACCAGAGGAGCTTCAGTCTGACAGAGCTGAGCTTTTGGGTGCACGGGGGCCTGCCAGGGAGGAGTTAAGTGTGGCTCAGCAGACCTGACCCATGTAGGAAAGTACCATCTTGCCTGTTACCCCCATATTTCACTGTATATATGTTGTTTTAGTTGTATGTGTCACTGGGACCCTGCCAGCCAGGGCCCTAGTGCTCATATGTATGCCCTGTATGTGTTACCTGTGTTATGACTAACTGTCTCACTGAGGCTCTGCTAACCAGAACCTCAGTGGTTATGCTCTCTCATTTCTTTCCAAATTGTCACTAACAGGCTAGTGACCAAATTCACCAATTTACATTGGCATACTAGAACACCCTTATAATTCCCTAGTATATGGTACTGAGGTACCCAGGGTATTGGGGTTCCAGGAGATCCCTATGGGCTGCAGCATTTCTTGTGCCACTCATAGGGAGCTCTGACAATTCTTACACAGGCCTGCCACTGCAGCCTTAGTGAAATAACGTCCACGTTATTTCACAGCCATTTACCACTGCACTTAAGTAACTTATAAGTCACCTAGATGTCTAACCTTTACCTGGTAAAGGTTGGGTGCTAAGTTACTTAGTGTGTGGGCACCCTGGCACTAGCCAAGGTGCCCCCACATTGTTCAGGGCAAATTCCCCGGACTTTGTGAGTGCGGGGACACCATTACACGCGTGCACTATACATATGTCACGACATATGTATAGCGTCACAATGGTAACTCCGAACATGGCCATGTAACATGTCTAATATCATGGAATTGTCACCCCAATGCCATTCTGGCATTGGGGAGACAATTCCATGATCCCCGAGTCTCTATCACAGACCCGGGTACTGCCAAACTACCTTTCCCGGGGTTTCACTGCAGCTGCTGCTGCCAACACCTCAGACAGGTTTCTGCCCTCCTGGGGTCCAGCCAGGCTTGGCCCAGGAAGGCAGAACAAAGGACTTCCTCAGAGAGAGGGTGTTACACACTCTCCCTTTAGAAAAAGGTGTCAGGGCTGGGGAGGAGTAGCCTCCCCCAGCCTCTGGAAATGCTTTCATGGGCACAGATGGTGCCCATTTCTGCATAAGCCAGTCTACACCGGTTCCACCGGTTCAGGGATCCCCTAGCCCTGCTCTGGCGTGAAACTGGACAAAGGAAAGGGGAGTGACCACTCCCCTGACCTGCACCTCCCCTGGGAGGTTCCCAGAGCTCCTCCAGTGTGCTCCAGACCTCTGCCATCTTGGAAACAGAGGTGCTGCTGGCACACTGGACTGCTCTGAGTGGCCAGTGCCAGCAGGTGACGTCAGAGACTCCTTCTGATAGGCTCCTCCAGGTGTTGCTAGCCTATCCTCTCTCCTAAGTAGCCAAACCTCCTTTTCTGGCTATCTAGGGTCTCTGCTTTGGGGAATTCTTTAGATAACAAATGCAAGAGCTCATCAGAGTTCCTCTGCATCTCTCTCTTCACCTTCTGCCAAGGAATCGACTGCTGACCGCGCTGGAAGCCTGCAAAACTGCAACAAAGCAGCAAAGACGACTACTGCGACCTTGTAACGCTGATCCGACCGCCTTCTCGACTGTTTTCCTGGTGGTGCATGCTGTGGGGGTAGTCTGCCTCCTCTCTGCACTAGAAGCTCCGAAGAAATCTCCCATGGGTCGACGGAATCGTCCCCCTGCAACTGCAGGCACCAAAAGACTGCATCACCGGTCCTCTGGGTCTCCTCTCAGCATGACGAGCGAGGTCCCCTGAACTCAGCAACTCTGTCCAAGTGACACCCACAGTCCAGTGACTCTTCAGTCCAAGTTTGGTGGAGGTAAGTCCTTGCCTCCCCACGCTAGACTGCATTGCTGGATACCGCGTGATTTGCAGCTGCTCCGGCTCCTGTGCAGTCTTCCAGGATTTCCTTTGTGCACAGCCAAGCCTGGGTCCCCGACACTCTAACCTGCAGTGCATGACCTCCTGAGTTGTCCTCCGGTGTCGTGGGACCTTCCTTTGTGACTTCGGGTGAGCTCCGGTTCACTCCACTTTGTAGTGCCTGTGCCGGCACTTCTACGGGTGCTGCTTGCTTCTGAGTGGGCTCTTTGTCTTGCTGGACGCCCCCTCTGTCTCCTCACGCAATTGGTGACATCCTGGTCCCTCCTGGGCCACAGCAGCATCCAAAAACCCTAACAGCGCGACCCTTGCAGCTAGCAAGGCTTGTTAGTGGTCTTTCTGCACGGAAACACCTCTGAAAGCTTCTTCACGACGTGGGGCATCCATCCTCCAAAGGGGAAGTTTCTAGTCCTCTTCGTTCTTGCAGAATCCACAGCTTCTACCATCCAGTGGCAGCTTCTTTGCACCCACAGCTGGCATTTCCTGGGCATCTGCCCACTCCCGACTTGATCGTGACTGTTGGACTTGGTCCCCTTGTTCCACAGGTACTCTCGTCTGGAAATCCATTGTTGTTGCATTGCTGGTGTTGGTCTTCCTTGCAGAATTCCCCTTTCACGACTTCTGTGCTCTCTGGGGAACTTAGGTGCACTTTGCACCCACTTTTCAGGGTCTTGGGGTGGGCTATTTTTCTAACCCTCATGGTTTCTTACAGTCCCAGCGACCCTCTACAAGCTCACATAGGTTTGGGGTCCATTCGTGGTTCGCATTCCACTTCTAGAGTATATGGTTTGTGTTGCCCCTATACCTATGTGGTCCCATTGCATTCTATTGTGACTATACATTGCTTGCCCTGTTTTCTATTGCTATTACTGCATATTTTGGTATTGTGTACATATATCTTGTGTATATTTGCTATCCTCACACTGAGGGTACTCACTGAGATACTTTGGCATATTGTCATAAAAATAAAGTACCTTTATTTTTAGTATATCTGTGTATTGTGTTTTCTTATGATATTGTGCATATGACACCAGTGGTTTAGTAGGAGCTTCACACGTCTCCTAGTTCAGCCTAAGCTGCTCTGCTAAGCTACCTTTTCTATCAGTCAAAGCTGCTAGACACCTCTTCTACACTAATAAGGGATAACTGGACCTGGTACAAAGTGTAAGTACCCCTTGGTACCCACTACAAGCCAGGCCAGCCTCCTACATTGGTTGTGCAGCGGTGGGATGAGTACTTGCAACTACTTACCACTTTGTCATTTTGTACTTTTCATAAGAGAAAAATATACAAAACAAGTTCAGTGTATGTACACCTAACCAAAAAGATTTGCTTTTCTTCTCTTACTCTTTTGCTAAGTGCTGAAAAGTACATCTAAAACTTTCAAAAAGGTCTTAAAATGTTTTAAAAGTTTTTTTTCCTGTTCTTTAAAAAGTTCTGAAACTTTTTCTTTCTTTTTCTGTCCCTTAAACCTTTTCTATCATGTCTGGTACAGGTCAAACTGTGGATCTGACCAGAGTTGCATATGATCACCTTAGCTGGAAAGGAGCAAGGAGTCTCTGCATTGAAAGAGGTTTAGGGGTAGGGAAGAATCCCTCAAGAGAACTGTTAGTTAATATGCTCATTGAACAGGATAAGACCATTAGTTGGCACCTCTGGTGAGAGATTGGCTGATGGTTCACACTCTGATTCTGGGGCACCCTCAGTCAGAGGGTTAGAAGGGAACCTTCCCAACCTGCCCCTTAGCAGGCCACCTAGCAGGGTTGGTACTGATGTGAGTCCTCATCATAGTATAGAGGTTACTCCTTTAGGCTAGGTTGTTAGAGTGCCATCTGTTAGGGACAGGTCTCCCTCTGTTCATTCATAGCATTCTTCTGTGTCAAGGCATGCCCAACCCACCCTCCCTGAAGACAGAGTGTTAGAAAAGGAACTCAATAGATTGAGGGTGGAAGAATCCAGGCTGAAGCTCAAGAAGCAACAGCTGGATTTAGACAGACAAGCATTTGACTTAGAAAAAGAAAGACAGAGGTTGGGGTTTGGACCCCATGGTGGCAGCAGCAGTATTACAGATAGTAATCCTGTAAAAGAGCATGATTCTAGGAATCTGCACAAGATAGTTCTCCCTTACAAGGAGGGGGATGACATTAACAAGTGGTTTGCTGCACTTGAGAGGGCCTGTAATGAACAGGGGGTCCCTCAAAGGCAATGGGCTGCCATCCTATGGCTATCTTTCAGTGGAAAGGGTAGGGACAGGCTCCTTACTGTTACGGAAAGTGATGCCAATGATTTTACAGTTCTTAAGAATGCACTCCTAGATGATTATGGCTTAACCACTGAACAGTACAGGATCAAGTTCAGAGAAACCAAAAAGGAGTCTTCACAAGACTGGGTAGACTTTGTTGACCATTCAGTGAAGGCCTTGGATGGGTGGTTACATGGCAGTAAAGTTTCTGACTATGAAAGCCTGTATAACTTAATCCTGAGAGAGCATATTCTTAATAATTGTGTGTCTGATTTGTTGCACCAGTACCTGGTAGACTCTGATCTGACCTCTCCCCAAGAATTGGGAAAGAAGGCAGACAAATGGGTCAGAACAAGGGTGAACAGAAAAGTTCATACAGGGGGTGACAAGGATGGCAAGAAGAAGGATGGTAAGTCTTCTGACAAGGGTGGGGACAAATCTAAAAATGAGTCTTCATCAGGCCCACAAAAACACTCTGGTGGGGGTGGTGGGCCCAAATCCTCTTCAAATCAAAATCAAGTTAAGAAACAATGGTGCTATTTATGTAAAGTAAAAGGCCATTGGACAACTGATCCCAGTTGTCCAAAGAAAAGCACCTGCTGCTACACCTAGTGCCCCTAGTAATAGCAGTGGTGGTGGGAGCAAACCTACTAATAGCCAATCCAAGGGAGTAGCTGGGCTCACTTTTGGTAATTTAGTTGGGGTTGGTCTTGTTAGGGAGACCACAGAGGCTGTGTTAGTCTCTGAAGGTGCCATTGATTTGGCCACCTTGGTTGCTTGTCCCCTTAATATGGATAAGTACAAGCAACTTCCCCTAATAAATGGTGTTGAGGTTCAGGCCTATAGGGACACAGGTGCCAGTGTTACCATGGTAATAGAGAAACTGGTCCACCCTGAACAACACCTACTTGGTCACCAGTACCAAGTGACTGGTGCTCATAACAACACTCTTAGCCACCCATGGCTGTTGTGAATCTCAACTGGGGGGGGGGGGGTTACTGGTCCAAAGAAAGTTGTGGTTGCCTCAGATTTACCTGTAGACTGTCTACTAGGGAACGATTTAGAGACATCAGCTTGGGCAGAAGTGGAGTTGGAGGCTCATGCAGCAATGCTGGGCATTCCAGGGCATATTTTTGCTTTAACCAGGGCTCAGGCCAAAAAGCAAAAAGGACAGGGTGACTTGGATTCTGGAAGAATGGACCAAGTGCTCCCTAAAGCTAGGGTTAGTAAAGGTAAATCACTACGTACTATCCCTCCCTCTACAGTGGATTCAACTTCTGAGGAAGAAGAATTTCCACCCTGTGCAGAACCTATACCAGAGGAGCTGGAAGCAGACACTGGTGAGCTTTAGGGTGGAGTGGGGCCTGCCAGGGAGGAGCTGAGTGTGGCACAGCAGACCTGTCCCACACTAGAGGGTCTAAGACAGCAAGCTGTCAAACAAGCAAATGGGGATGTCAGTGACTCTCACAGAGTTTACTGGGAGGACAACCTCTTGTATACTGAAGCAAGGGATCCAAAACCTGGAGCTGCCAGGAGATTGGTGATTCCTCAGCAATACAGAGAGTTCCTCCTAACTCTAGCACACGACATTCCCTTAGCTGGACATTTGGGGCAAATGAAAACTTGGGACAGGCATGTCCCCTTGTTTCATTGGCCTAGAAAGTCAGAGGACACAAAGGAATTTTGTAAGTCCTGTGAAACCTGTCAAGCCAGTGGCAAAACAGGTGGCCCCCCAAAGGCACCCCTTATTCCACTGCCTGTGGTTGGGGTTCCCTTTGAAAGGGTAGGGGTTGACATAGTTGGCCCCCTTGACCCTCCTACTGCTTCAGGCAATAGGTTTATCTTGGTGGTAGTGGACCATGCCACCAGCAATCCTGAAGCAATTCCTGTAAGGACCACTACAGGTCCTGCAGTGGCAAAGGCCCTCCTATGAATCTTTTCCAGGGTGGGCTTCCCAAAAGAGGTGGTATCAGACAGGGGAAGCAATTTCATGTCTGCTTACTTAAAGGCCATGTGGAAGGAATGTGGTGTGACATACAAATTCACCACAACCTATCATCCACAAACAAATGGACTGGTTGAGAGTTTTAATAAAACTCTCAAAGGAATGATAATGGAACTCCCTGAAAAACTCCACAGGAGATGGGATGTCCTGTTACCTTGCCTCCCTTTTGCTTACAGGGAGGTACCCCAAAAAGGAGTGGGCTTCAGCCCATTTGAACTCCTATTTGGACACCCTGTAAGAGGTCCTCTAACACTTGTGAAGGAGGGTTGGGAACAACCTTTAAAAGCTCCTTAACAAGACATAGTGGACTCTGTACTTGGCCTAAGATCTAGGATGGCTGAGTACAAAAAAAGGCCAGTAAAAACCTTCAGGCCAGCCAAGAGATTCAAAAGCAATGGCATGACCAGAAGGCTGTTCTGATTCAGTACCAACCAGGGCAGAAAGTGTGGGCCTTGGAGCCTATAGCCCCAAGAGCACTCCAAGAGAAATGGAGTGGTCCCCACATTATTGTTGAGAAAAAGGGAGAAGTCACCTACTTGGTTGACTTAGGCACTGCCAGGAGTCCCCTTAGGGTGCTCAATGTCAATCGCCTGAAACCCTACTATGACAGGGCTGATCTCACCCTGCTCATGGCAACAGATGAAGGACAGGAAGAAGAGAGTGACCCTCTCCCTGATCTCTTCTCTTCCACAGAACAAGATGCTCTAGTGGAAGGTGTAGTTCTAGCAGATTGTCTTACTGCTGAGCAGAAAGACCACTGCATAAATCTCCTGGGTCAGTTTTCTGAACTCTTTTCTACTGTGCCAGGCACCACTTCTTGGTGTGAGCACACTATAGATACTGGAGACTGCTTGCCTGTCAAAAGTAACATCTATAGGCAGCCTGACCATGTCAGAAACTGCATAAAACAAGAGGTGCAGAAAATGCTTGAACTGGGAGTGGTTGAGCACTCTGAAAGTCCATGGGCCTCCCCTGTGGTACTTGTACCAAAACCTCATTCCAAAGATGGAAAAAGGGAAATGAGATTTTGTGTTGACTACAGAGGTCTCAACCAGGTAACTAAAACTGATGCTCACCCTATACCCAGGGCAGATGAGCTAATAGATACACTGGCATCTGCCAAGTATCTAAGCCCCTTTGATTTGACTGCAGGGTATTAGCAGATCAAGTTATCAGAGGATTCAAAAGCAAAAACTGCATTTTCAACCATTGGAGGGCACTACCAATTCACAGTAATGCCTTTTGGATTGAAAAATGCACCTGCCACTTTTCAAAGGTTGGTGAATACAGTCCTGCAAGGGCTGGAGGCTTTTAGTGCAGCATATCTAGATGATATAGCTGTCTTTAGCTCCAGCTGGGATGATCACCTGGTCCACCTATGGAAAGTTTTGGAGGCCCTGCAAAAGGCAGGCCTCACTATCAAGGCTTCAAAGTGCCAGATAGGGCAGGGGAAAGTGGTTTATCTGGGACACCTTGTAGGTGGAGGACAGATTGCACCACTTCAGGGGAAAATCCAAACTATTATAGATTGGGTTCCCCCTACAACTCAGACTCAGGTGAGACACTTTTTAGGCCTCACTGGGTACTACAGGATGTTCATAAAGAACTATGGCTCCATTGCAGCCCCTCTTAATGACCTCACATCTAAGAAAATGCCTAAAAAGGTATTATGGACAGCAAACTGTCAGAAAGCTTTTGAGGAGCTGAAGCAGGCCATGTGCTCTGCATCTGTCCTGAAAAGCCCCTGTTACTCCAAAAAATTAATTGTCCAACTGATGCATCTGAATTAGGGGTAGGGGCAGTCTTATCACAACTTAATTCTGAGGGCCAGGATCAACCTGTTGCTTTTATCAGCAGGAGGTTGACCCCTAGAGAAAAGCGTTGGTCTGCCATAGAGAGGGAGGCCTTTGCTGTGGTCTGGGTACTGAAGAAGTTGAGGCCATACCTGTTTGGCACTCACTTCATTGTTCAGACAGACCACAAACCTCTACTTTGGCTAAAACAAATGAAAGGTGAAAACCCTAAATTGTTGAGGTGGTCCATATCCCTACAGGGAATGGACTATACAGTGGAACATAGACCTGGGAGTACCCACTCCAATGCAGATGGACTCTCCAGATATTTCCACTTAGACAATGAAGACTCATCAGGTCATGGCTAGTCTTATTGTCCTTCGTTTGGGGGGGGGGGTTGTGTAGGAAAGTACCATCTTGCCTGGCATGTTACCCCCATATTTCACTGTATATATGTTGTCTTAGTTGTATGTGTCACTGGGACCCTGCCAGCCAGGGCCCCAGTGCTCATAAGTGTGCCCTGTATGTGTTACCTGTGTTATGACTAACTGTCTCACTGAGGCTCTGCTAACCAGAACCTCAGTGGTTATGCTCTCTCATTTCTTTCCAAATTGCCACTAACAGGCTAGTGACCAATTTCCCCAATTTACATTGGCATACTGGAACACCCTTATAATTCCCTAGTATATGGTACTGAGGTACCCAGGGTATTGGGGTTCCAGGAGATCCCTATGGGCTGCAGCATTTCTTGTGCCACCCATAGGGAGCTCTGACAATTCTTACACAGGCCTGCCACTGCAGCCTGAGTGAAATAACGTCCACGTTATTTCAAAGCCATTTACCACTGCACTTAAGTAACTTATAAGTCACCTATATGTCTAACCTTTACCTGGTAAAGGTTGGGTGCTAAGTTACTTAGTGTGTGGGCACCCTGGCACTAGCCAAGGTGCCCCCACATTGTTCAGGGCAAATTCCGCGGACTTTGTGAGTGCGGGGACACCATTACACGCGTGCACTATACATATGTCACAACATATGTATAGCGTCACAATGGTAACTCCGAACATGGCCATGTAACATGTCTAAGATCATGGAATTGTCACCCAAGTGCCATTCTGGCATTGGGGAGACAATTCCATGATCCCCGAGTTTCTTGCACAGACCCGGGTACTGCCAAACTACCTTTCCCGGGGTTTCACTGCAGCTGCTGCTGCTGCCAACCCCTCAGACAGATTTCTGACCTCCTGGGGTCCAGCCAGGCTTGGCCCAGGAAGGCAGAACAAAGGACTTCCTCAGAGAGAGGGTGTTACACCCTCTCCCTTTGGAAAAAGGTGTCAGGGCTGGGGAGGAGTAGCCTCCCTCAGCCTCTGGAAATGCTTTGATGGGCACAGATAGTGCCCATTTCTGCATAAGCCAGTCTACACCGGTTCAGGGATCCCCCAGCCCTGCTCTGGCGCGAAACTGGACAAAGGAAAGGGGAGTGACCACTCTCCTGACCTGCACCTCCCCTGGGAGGTGCCCAGAGCTCCTCCAGTGTGCTCCAGACCTCTGCCATCTTGGAAACAGAGGTGCTGCTGGCACACTGCACTGCTCTGAGTGGCCCAGCCAGCAGGTGACGTCAGAGACCCCTTCTGATAGGCTCCTCCAGGTGTTGCTAGCCTATCCTCTCTCCTAAGTAGCCAAACCTCCTTTTCTGGCTATTTAGGGTCTCTGCTTTGGGGAATTCTTTAGATAATGAATGCAAGAGTTCATCAGAGTTCCTCTGCATCTCTCTCTTCACCTTCTGCCAAGGAATCGACTGCTGACCGCGCTGGAAGCCTGCAAAACTGCAACAAAGTAGCAAAGACGACTACTGCGACCTTGTAACGCTGATCCGACCGCCTTCTCGACTGTTTTCCTGGTGGTGCATGCTGTGAGGGTAGTCTGCCTCCTCTCTGCACTAGAAGCTCCGAAGAAATCTCCCGTGGGTCGACGGAATCTTCCCCCTGCAACCGCAGGTACCAAAAGACTGCTTCACCGGTCCTCTGGGTCCCCTCTCAGCATGACGAGCGAGGTCCCCTGAACTCAGCAACTCTGTCCAAGTGACTCCCACAGTCCGGTGACTCTTCAGTCCAAGTTTGGTGGAGGTAAGTCCTTGCTTCCCCACGCTAGATTGCATTGCTGGGTACCGCGTGATTTGCTGCTGCTCCGGCTCCTGTGCACTCTTCCAGGATTTCCTTTGTGCACAGCCAAGCCTGGGTCCCCGACACTCTAACCTGCAGTGCACGACCTCCTGAGTTGTCCTCCGGCGTCGTGGGACCTTCCTTTGTGACTTCGGGTGAGCTCCAGTTCAATCCACTTCGTAGTGCCTGTGCTGGCACTTCTGTCTCCTCACGCAATTGGTGACATCCTGGTCCCTCCTGGGCCACAGCAGCATCCAAAAACCCTAACCGCAACCCTTGCAGCTAGCAAGGCTTGTTTGCGGTCTTTCTGCACGGAAACACCTCTGCAAGCTTCTTCACGACGTGGGACATTCATCCTCCAAAGGGGAAGTTTCTACTCCTCTTCGTTCTTGCAGAATCCACAGCTTCTACCATCCAGTGGCAGCTTCTTTGCACCCACAGCTGGTATTTCCTGGGCATCTGCCCACTCCTGACTTGATCGTGACTGTTGGACTTGGTCCCCTTGTTCCACAGGTACTCTTGTCCGGAAATCCATCGTTGTTGCATTGCTGGTGTTGGTCTTCCTTGCAGAATTCCCCTATCACGACTTCTGTGCTCTCTGGGGAACTTAGGTGCACTTTGCACCCACTTTTCAGGGTCTTGGGGTGGGCTATTTTTCTAACCCTCATGGTTTCTTACAGTCCCAGCGACCTAGGTTTGGGGTCCATTCGTGGTTCGCATTCCACTTCTAGAGTATATGGTTTGTGTTGCCCCCATACCTATGTGCTCCCATTGCATTCTATTGTGACTATACATTGCTTGCACTGTTTTCTATTGCTATTACTGCATATTTTGGTATTGTGTACATATATCTTGTGTATATTTGCTATCCTCACACTGAGGGTACTCACTGAGATACTTTGGCATATTGTCATAAAAATAAAGTACCTTTATTTTTTGTATATCTGTGTATTGTGTTTTCTTATGATATTGTGCATATGACACCAGTGGTATAGTAGGAGCTTCACACATCTCCTAGTTCAGCCTAAGCTGCTCTGCTAAGCTACCTTTTCTATCAGCCAAAGCTGCTAGACACCTCTTCTACACTAATAAGGGATAACTGGACCTGGTACAAAGTGTAAGTACCCCTTGGTACCCACTACAAGCCAGGCCAGCCTCCTACAACCCACACTTGAGGGTCTAAGACAGCAAGCTGTCAAACAGGAAGCAGAAGATGTCAGTGACACTCACAGAGTGTACTGGGCAAATAATCTCCTACACACAGAGGCAGGGGACCCAAAGCCTGGTGCCACCAGGAGACTGGTGATTCCCTTGCAGTATAGGGAGTTTCGTTTGACCTTGGCACATGACATTCCCCTTGGACATCTGGGACAAAAGAAGACCTGGGAAAGACTGGTCCCTCACTTTCATTGGCCTCACAAGTCAGAAGACACAAAAGAGTTTTGTTGCTCTTATGTCACTTGCCAAGCCAGTGGTAGGACTGGTGGCACCCTTAAAGCCCCCTTGATCCCACTGCCAGTGATTGGGGTGCCCTCTGAAAGGGTAGGGGTTTACATTGTTGGTCCCCTTGACCCTCCTACTGCTTCTGGCAATTGGTTTATCTTGGTGATAGTGGACCGTGCCACTAGATATCCAGAAGCAATACCTCTGAGGACCGCTACATCTCCTGCAGTGGCAAAGGCCCTCCTGGGAATCTTTTCCAGGGTGGGCTTCCCAAAAGAGGTGGTGTCCGACAGAGGTAGCAACTTAAGGGGTCATTTTGACCTCAGCGGTCTTTTCTCAAGATCGCAGAGGGACCGCCAGTGGTGGCGGTTTGCCGCTCGGCGTATTATGACTGTTGGCAGCTCTCCGTCCTTTTTCGGACGGAGAGCCGTCAACAGCCATACTGGCGGGCGGCGGGGAAGTGGAGGTTGCTCCACCTCCACCACCACACCAACAGAACACCGCCCACCGAATCACGTCCTGTGATTCGGCGTGGCGGCGTTCTGTTGGCGTTCTGTTGACGGTGTGGTGTCGGCGGAGCAGGCCCCATGGCTCCTGTCCCCTCCCGGAGGATCGTCGGACCAGGTAAGTCGATCGTCTGTGAGGGGAGGGGGGTGGGAGGGTGTTGTGTGTTGTGTGCGTGCATGGGGGTGTGCATGTGTGTATGTAGTGGGGTTGTCTGAGTGACGGTATGCTTGCGTGGATGTCGTGAGTATGGGAATGAGTGCATGTATGTCTGTAGATATGTCTGCATGGTTGTGTGCGTGTATGTTTGAATGTGGGTGTGCGTGTCTGACTGTGTGTGTGGATGTTTGCATGTATGTCTGTATGTGTGCGTGTATGTGTGTTGGTGGTGCCTGCGTGCGTGTCGTGTGTGTATGAGTGCTGTGATGTTGGGGGTCGGGGTGAGGTGGGGGGTCCTGCCACCTTTGGGGGGTGGCGGGGGTGTAGGGGAAGGAGTCAGGTGGGGGAGACCCCTATCAGTGCCAGGGAAGGAATTCCCTGGCACTGATAGTGCTTACCGCCATGGATTTCATGGTGGTTCCAACCACATGAAATCCACAGCAGTAAGCCGGGTCCAAATACCGCCGGCGGTATAGTGACCACCGCCGGGCTGGAGACCCTGGTCTCCAGCCCAGCGGTTGTCTCCGCCCTGGCGGGCAGAACGGAGAAGCGGCGGATGACCATGGCTATAACCGCCATGGTCATAATAAAAAAAAAAAGACCGCCAGCCTGTTGGCGGTCTTACCGCCGCTTCTCCACCGTCCGCCAGGGTCGTAATGACCCCCTTAATGTCTGCATACCTGAAAGCAAAGTGGAAAGAGTGTGGTGTAACCTACAGGTTCATCACACCTTATCATCCCCAGACAAATGGGTTGGTTGAGAGGTTTAATAAAACTCTCAAAGGTATGATTATGGGACTCTCTGAAAAGCTCAGAAGGAGATGGGATGTCCTGTTACCATGCCTCCTTTTTGCCTGCAGGGAGGTACCCCAGAAGGGATTGGGAAATAGCCCCTTTGGACTCCTTTTTGGTCTCCTTGTTAAGGGTCCATTAGCTCTTGTGAAAGAGGGGTGGGAGCAGCCCTTGAAGCCCCCTAAAGAAGATATAGTGGACTATGTGCTTGGCTTAAGATCTAAAATGTCTGAGTACATAAAAAAAGGCCACTAAAAACCTTCAGGCAAGCTAGGAGTTACAGAAAAAATGGCATGACCGGAGCGCTGTCCTGACTGTGTACCAACCAGGACAGAAGGTGTGGGTACTGGAGCCTGTGTCACCCAGGGGACTCCAGGACAAATGGAGTGGTCCACACACAATAGTGGAGAAAAAGGGTGAGTTCACCTATTTAGTTGAAATAGGTACTCCTAGAAGAGCTCTTAGAGTACTTCATGTGAACCGCCTGATACCCTACTATGATAGGGCTGACTTAACCCTACTCATGGCCACTGATAAGGGACAGGAAGATGAGAGTGACCATCTTCCTGCTCTCTTCTCCAACACTGCTGCTGATGGCTTAGTGGAAGGAGTTATTCTTGCAGACTGCCTCTCTGAAGAGCTGAAGGAGGACTGCAGTAACCTCCTAGGTCAATTTTCTGAACTCTTTTCTCTGACACCTGGTCGGATCACTTGGTGTGGTCACACCATTGATACTGGAGATAGTGTGCTTGTCAAAGGTAAGATTTATAGACAGCCTGACCATGTCAGAGACTGCATAAAATCTGAAGTTCAGAAGATGCTTGACTTGGGGATGATTGAGCACTCTGATAGCCTTTAGGCCAGCCCAGTGGTGCTTGTACCAAAACCCCATTCTCAGAATGGAAAAACGGGAGATGAGGTTCTATGAAGATTATAGAGGGCTCAACATAGTCACTAAGACGGATGCTCACCCTATACCCAGGGCAGATGAGCTTATTGATACACTGGCATCTGCCAGTATCTCAGCACTTTTGATTTGACTGCTGGGTATTGGTAGATCAAACTATCAGAAGATGCGAAACCTAAGACTGCTTTCTCTACTATTGGAGGGCATTATCAGTTAACTTTTATACCCTTTGGTTTGAAGAATGCACTTACCCCTTTTCAGAGGTTGGTGAAAACAGTCCTCCAATGTCTGGAAGCTTTTAGTGCAGCATATCTTGATGATATTGCTGTCTTCAGCTCTACCTGGGATGAACACCTGGTCCACGTCCGGAAAGTTTTGGAGGCCCTGCAAAAGGCAGACCTCACTACCAAGGCTTCAAAGACCCAGATAGGGCAGGGAAAGGTGGTTTAGTTGGGACACCTAGTAGATGGAGAACAGATTAAACTACCACAGGGGAAGATACAGACTATTTTAGACTAGGCTTCCCCTACAACACGGACCCAGGTCAGAGCCTTTCTTGGTCTCACTGGGTATTACAGGAGGTTAATAAAGAACTGTGGCTCCATTGTTGCCCCGCTTAATGACCTCACCTCAAAGAAGATGCCTAAAAAGGTATTGTGGACAGCCAGCTGTCAAAAAGCTTTTGAGGAGCTAAAGCAGGCTGCGTCCTGCACCTGTCCTAAAAAGCCCAAACTACTCAAAGAAGTTTATTGTCCAAACTGATGCTTCAGAGGTAGGGGTTGTGGCAGTGCTATCACAACTGAATTCAGAGGTCCAGGATCAACCTGTTGCTTTTATCAGTAGGAGGTTGACCCCTAAAGAAAAGCGATGGTCAGCCATAGAGAGGGAGGCCTTTGCTGTGGTCTGGGCCCTTAAGAAGTTGAGACCATACTTATTTGGGACTCACTTCATAGTTCAGACAGACCACAAACCTCTCTTATGGTTAAAACAAATGAAAGGTGAAAACCCTAAATTGTTGAGGTGGTCCATTTCCCTACAGGGGATGGACTTTACAGTGGAACATAGACCTGGGAGTAACCACTCCAATGCAGATGGACTCTCCAGATATTTCGACTTAGACAATGAAGACTTATCTGGGCAAGGTTAGCCTTATTGACCCTCATTCTGAGGGGTTGAGGAGGGGGTTGTGTAGGAAAGTACCCTCTCTTTGGCATGTTACCCCCACTTTTTGCCTGATGTAGGTGTGTTTGACTGTGTTCACTGGGATCCTGTTAACCAGGGCCCCAGTGATTATGCTCTCTCTCCTCTAAATTTTGTTGTCACTGCATACTGGTAACCTAGTATTTCACCCACAATTGGCATACTGGTCCCCCCTCATAAGTCCCTAGTATATGGTACCTAGGTACCCAGGATATTGGGGTTCCAGGGGATCCCTATTGGCTGGAGCATTTTGTTTGCCACCCATAGGTAGCCAACGCTTCTACAGGACTGCCATTTCAGCCTGTGTGAAATGGTGCATGCACCCTTTCACTGCTATTTACACTGCACCAGGTCACCCATATTGCAGGCCTTCTAGCCCTGAAGGCTGGGTGCAGAGTACCTGTGTGTAAGGGCACCCCTGCACAGGCAGAGGTGCCCCCACAATGTCCAGGACCATTTTCCCGGACCTTGTGAGTGCGGGGACACCATTTTACACTTGCACCAGACATAGGTCACCACCTATGTCCAGCTTTACAATGGTAACTCCGAATATGGCCATGTTTGGTATCAAACATGTTGGAATCATACCCCAAGGCTTTTGCAGCATTGGTTGTATGATTCCATGTACTCGAGGGCTCCTTAGAGGACCCCTAGTACTGCCATTATAGCCTTCTGAGGTTTTCCAGGCAGCCCCAGCTGCTGCCACCTCTCCTGTTGCTCAAACAGCTCTTGCCCAGGAAGGCAGAATGAAGTATTTCCTTTGGGAGACGGGTCTCACACCCTCTCCCTTTGGAAATAGGTGTTACAGGCATGGGAAGGGTAGCCTCCAAGAGCCTCTGGAAATGCGTTTATGGGCACAGATGGTGCCCTCCTTGCACAATCCAGTCTACACTGGTTCAGGGACCCCCAGTCCCTGCTCTGGGGTGAAACTGGACAAAGGAACGGTGAGTGACCAATCCCCTGTCCATCACCACCCCAGAGGTGGTGCTCGGAGCTCCTTCAGAGTGTCCCTGGGCTTTGTTTCTTGGATTCCAAGTTGTCAGAGCACTCTGGAAGCATCTGAGTGGCCAGTGCCAGCTGATGATGTCAGAGCCCTCCCCTAATAGGTGGTTACCTGTGTAGCTGACCAATCCCCTTTCAGGGCTATTTAGAGTCTCTCTCTTGGGTGGTTCTGCAGATTCAGATTGCAAGACTCCAGCAGGAATCCTCTGCATCCTTTACTTCACCTTCTTACCAAAGAAGCTGCATCTGGACCCTCCAGGAACTCTACAAACTGCACCAAAGAAGCAAAGACGACTTCTGCAACATTGTAACTTCAGCTCCTGCCAGCAACTGCAACTGTTTCTAAGTTGTGCATCCTCTGAGGACTGCCTGTCTTTAGCATGCACCAGAAGAACAAAGGAATCTTCCTTGAAGTGAAGGAGTCACTTCCCTGATTCAGCAGGCACTCCTCTGCAGCTACAACCCGTAGCTTTGGTCCCCTCTCCTGAAAAAGTGCATGGATACAGCAACACGGGTGGCAGCCTGAAGTGGTCCAAATGGTCCTGACGTCCAGCTGTCCAACTTTACCTCCCCACACAAGACAGTACCCCCATGCACTGTGTATTTTGCAGTTGCCGAAGCTTGTTGACATCCTTCCACAAAGTTCTTCATGCAGCTCTGGCCCCTAGCACTCTATCATGCACTGCTTCCTGAGTGGTTTTCCGGTGGAGTGGGATCCCTTTGTGTAGTGCTGCATGGACCTCCTTTTGCACCTTCTTTGTCCCCGTGCTGTGGGACTCCTGTGCATGCTGGCTGTTCTTCTGAGGACTCTGAATTGCTGAGAGCCCCCTCTGACTTTCCCTATTGGGTAGAGTCCACCAGGTACCTCCTGACCCGGGCAGCGGCATTTTCCTCTAACTACGTGTTTTGCATGTGCCGAGGCTTGTTGGCAGAATCCAGCGACGCAAACCAGACTGCAATTATCCATCCGGCGTGGGAAATCATCTGCACCAACCAGAAACCCGCATCCATCTTCTTGGGTGCAGTACTGACTGGTCTTCTTCACCCGTAGTCCTTCTTTTTCACCTTCATCCGGGTTAGCAGGGGCTCCTTTTCTCCCTGGACTCTTCAGTCCTTCTTGGACATGGTGCCCTTCTTCCAGGGGTCTTCACATCCAGGAATCCATCATTTGTGTCTTGCAGTCTCTTCTGGTTCTTGCATAATCTTCTTTCTCGTGTTCTTGTGTGCTCTAGGAAAGTTACTGTGATTTAATCCTGCTTTCCTGGGCTTTGGGGTGGGTTCTATTACTTACCTTTGGTGTTTTCTAATACTCACAGTGCCCCTTTACACACTACACTTGTCTATATGGTTTGTGTTCCCTCTAGGCCCATTTCTAACTATTGTGATTTTCACTATTTGCACTGTTTTCTAACTGTTTGCACAGATATTTCTGCATAGTAGTGTAAATAATTTGTGTATTACTTACCTCCTAAGGGGAGTATAGTCTTTATGGTATTTTTGGCATTTGTCTCACCAAAATAAAGTACCTTTATTTTGGGAACACTGAGTATTTTCTTTCATGTGTGTGATTACTCTGTGACTACAGTGGTATTGCATAAGCTTTGCTTGTTTTCTAGTTAGGCCTTGGCTGCTCATCCACACTACCCCTAGAGAACCTGACTTCTATACACTGACTACATTGCACTAATAAGGGATAACTGGACCTGGTATAAGCTGTAAGTACCTTAGGTACCCACTACAAACCAGGCCAGTCTCCTATAGTTGGAAAGTGGGTTATTGGTAAAGGCAGGTAGGAAGCTACATTTAGCAATAGGCCACAATCCCCCACTAGGTCCAATCAAGGTCCTTGCTCAACCTTTGATAGCCTGGCCCATGAGTATATAGGCGTAACTTACGAGGCAGGTGTGTAAAACACTATGGCCCTCATTTGGACCTCGGCGGTCTTTTTTAAGGACCGCCGAGTAACCGCCGTGCATAAGACCGCCAGTGCAGGCGGTTTTCCGCACAGCGTATTATGACTGCTGGCAGTCCCCCACCCTTTTCCAGATGGAGAGCTGCCAGCAGACATACTGGCGGTCGGTGGAGAAGTGGAGGCTGCTTCACCTCCACCGCCATGTCATCAGAACACCGCCCACCGAATCACAACCCATGACACGGTGTGGCGGTGTTCTGGTGACGGGGAGCTGGCGGCAGAGCAGTCCCCATGGATCCCGTTCCCTTCCGGAGGATCACAGGAACAGGTAAGGTGATCGTCCGTTAGGGGAGGGGGTTGGGGGGGGTGTTGTGTGTTGTGTGCGTGCATGGGTGTGTGTATGAGTGTGTAGAGGGGGTGTGTGAGTACGTGTATGCATGCGGGGTATGGGAAATGTGTGCGTATATGTCTATGTGTATGTCCGTGTCTATGGCTGTGTGTATGTCAGTGTTGTTGTGTAGTTGGTGTGTGAATGTGCTTGTAGGAGGTGGGAGTGTGTGTATGTCAATGTGGGGGGGTGGGGTAGGGGGCCCTGCCACCTTTGGGGGTGATAGGGGGGTCGTGGGTGTGTGGGGAGGACTCTGGGGAGGGGGAGGGGGGAGAGGGGTACCCCTATCAGTGCCAGGGAACACATTTCCTGGCACTGATAGTGCCTACCACCCTGGATTTTGTGGAGGTTCCAAACCCCACAAAATCCATGGCGGTATGCCAGGTCCTGATACCGCCGGTGGTCTGGTGACGGCCCCCGGGCTGGAGACCGAAGTCTCCAGCCCAGCGGTTGTCACTACCCTGGCGGTCAGAGTGGAGAAGTGGCGGTTGTCCATGGCGGTTACATAATTCAATTTTTTGGTCCGCCGGCCTGTCCTTCTCAACCAACCGCCAGGGTCGTAATGAGGGCCTTAGTATCAACAAAACAGTAAATAAATAAAACACAACACAGAATAAAAGTCTGACACCAATTTAGAAAAATAGGAAATATCTTTGTCTTTACAATGTCACCAAAATGACTAAAATTAAATGTAGGGAACCGGAGATATGAATTTTTAAAGATTAAATGTAAAAAAATGCTTTCTAGCACCTAAAAACACAGGGCCATATGTATACTTTTTGACGCAAAACTGCGCCAACGCAGTTTTGAGTCAAAAAAGTTTACCGCCGGCTAGCGCCATTTCTTTGCGCTGTGCGGGCGTCAAATTTATACTTTGACGCACGACGGCGCAAACCACAGGAGTGAGTCTTTTTTTTTTACCCAAACCAATGCATCATGTCGTAAAGGAAAACGATATTAACGCGGCAAAAATGACTGTGAGCCGGTTTACGACTACGCAATTGTGTCAAAAAGCGGCGCAAACACAGAGAAATGTGCTAAGGAGAGCCAAAATCGATCCCTGATGCCTGCACAGACCCCAGGAAGATGACAACAGACCAGGAACCAGCCAGGAGGCCCCACACAAGGCCCAGGACAGGGAGAAGAAGAAAAGAAAGTGTCGCTTCAGTGCAAAGGAGCAGGAAATTCTGGTGAAAGAGGTGACAGAACACCAGCACCAACTGTTTGTCACCTCAAAGTTGCCAATTAGTAGGAGAGAGGCAATATGGCAACAAATTGTTGACAGGATCAACAGTGTGGCAGAAGTACAGAGAACAGTCATCGAGTGCAAGAAACGCTGGCATGACTGCAAGCGCAGGACCAAGGAAAAGATGGCCAGGAACAGGAAGACAGCATTGCAGACTGGAGGTGGGAGTCCAGTACCGCAGGAGCCCCTGGACCACATGGAGGAGATGGTGGCAGCCGTCATCTCTGAGGAGATCGTCACAGGGATCCAAGGACAGGACAGAACAGCCTACCAGGAGACAACACACATGCAGGGTAAGTCGCATGGGGAAATTAAATGCCGAATTTTAAATGCAACCGGGGGGGACATACCCACTACACAATGCATGGAAGGCATGATATTCAGGGAGTGGCATGGCTAAAGGGGCACAGCACGGGGGCATTGGCTGTACAGAGGAAACCTGGGGAACAATACTACATTACACCAACAACCTTTGCATGGGGGTATGCTGCCATGCCAAGGATGTTGGAAAGGTAAAGCCAGACCAGGAGGGTAAGGTACAATGTAAAACTGGCAGCCTGTCACACTTCAGCCAGTATTCTCCCTACATTAATTAGAGCCCAATTAACAACCTCTGGCCATATCTGCAAGTGGAATTTAACATTGACAACAGTTGCCACTACCACCTCCGCTGTGTTTGCAGGTCAAGTAGCTAATGGCAGTAACGTCCCCATGGATCAAACACACCCAAATTAGAGGGTTCATGATGACTACTTTATCAATCACCTGAAACAATACAAATGTCCCAATCCTGTCAAATGTGATTGTCCATAGTTGCTACAAACATCAGCCATTGTCATAAACATTAGGAGGTACACAGTACTAATGTCATACCCATGCTGCATATGTCAGGGTCCACCCTGTGCCTGGGTCACACCTGGCACAGGAGGACACCTGTAATGGGTTACAGAGATACACCTGCACAGTCAGAGGAGGAAATGAAACACTGCTAGGACAATCAGTGCAATCCAATGTAGCACACATTCCCCAACATCAGCAGTACACATTACCAATGTTGACATCCATATCGTGCCATAAAAATGCTATACATAGTATATGCTAGATCTCAACAACATATAGGTGGATGTGAAAGATCAGAGACTGGGGCAGTTCCAGATTGTAAAGTATGGTGCTAGTGCCATTAGAACACCCACAGACGATAAAAGGCCTCACCATGAGAATGGAAGTAGACAAAGGGTTGCGTTGGACAAAAAGGTGGCAATTCATAATTTGGCCTGAACCAACACCTAGAGGATGTGATGGTGATAAGTCCACAAACTGACCACAATACATGTGACATGCAGGTGGGGCATAGGCCTGGGATAATGCTAATATGAAAGACAGGGACAATGAACAGGAACCCAGATCACGATGTTAAAATAATCGGAATGCAGGCATGTCACATTACAAATGCCACAACACAGACACAGTAATTGTACCATATCTCATTGCAGAGAACGATGGCTCTCCTGTGGATATGCCTGTCCAGGACTACCCTGATGACTTGGATGACGAGCTGACAAACATCAGCCAGCAGACCCTCCAAGATGTCCTTGGAACCCTCCAGACCCCGCCTTCAGTCACAAGGAGGAGCCCCAAACTATCAGCCATTACAGAAGACCCACCCGCCACCCCAATTGTACGACCTGCCAGCTCCAAAACAGCTGAGGACTCTGACGACCCTGGCGCCGGCATTTGAGAGAACTGTAGTTGGAGTACAGCGGGAGCTGGCCAAGGAGGTGGGGGTGGGGATGCAAACTATGGCTGCCAGCCTCGAGGGAGTGCGTTCATGCATGATGTCAACTGAAGAATAGGCAGCAGCTATGCAAGGTCGAACAACAATCTTGCAGGAACTTGAAAAAGGTTAAAGGAAATCAACACAGCTGTAATAGAGTTGACCCAACACCTATAACAACAATCCGGTCAACGCGTGCACAAATGCAATATTGAACTCCTCAGGGCCGACTTGGCTGCCTACCACCGAGCCCCAGCCTACATTTATGAAGGGCCCTCAGTTTTCGAACAACCCTGAATACACAACACTGAATACTATACCAATTGAATTGACCCCCAGACCAGAGTATACCACATCCTCGGGGTACATTGAACTACTTAACATGTACATGTAAGTAGTCACCGGCTACCTTATGGTCACACTTCCTATTTTCTAATGTATAAACAGAGTACCATACTGTACGTCATTTTCCCATCAGGAAGATGTCCCAGACCACAAGATCGTAATTCTACAATGGAACTTATGTGAGTGTCTAACCCCTCCTTTAACCATAAATCGAGGACACCAATTAAATAGGCCTTTAGTAATTCAGATATTTTTACTATCCGTAGGTGCTACCGACCAGAATTTTCCCAGTCCTGATGATGACCCACCTTTGATTTGTTTCTGAAATTGGGTCGAAACGTCGACGTATCTTTAAGTGTGGAATGGAAAACTGTAAAGAACTTTTATGTGACTTCAGGGCTTCCCGGACTGACGGAGCCGCATGAAATCCATATTATTCTTAAACCACCTGTTGTACATATTATATATATCACCCTCACTTCCCTGCACAATATTCACTTTCACTGTTTTTAATAGGAGCACCTATTCAGACAAGTATAACCTTGTGTGTACAATAATATGTCAAAAAGATGCAAAATGCAATAAATTACTATTGATGTTACACTGTTTGTACACTTTATTTAGTCATTGGATTACCGTGGAAGTCTAGGTTACTCCCCCTTGTATTGACCAATAATTTACTTTCATTTACTACCCTGGTCAAAAGGGTTAGAGGGTATGTTACAGTGGGTTAGGTGATATGAAGGACTCTGAGACTCGAGTGTGAGTAGGTGATAATTTATTTAAGAGTTCTGTACAATATCAAATTGGTGCGCTGGTGTGTTCCTCTCCCGTAATGTCTCTCTTGTTGTTCCTCCCAGGTTCCCTTCTTGACTGGCGATGATTCCCTGGTGGACGTCCCTGCCCTCCTCCCCTCTGTCCCAGCTATTTTGTGTTTCTTTACACTGTCCTTTAAACAAGGACCGTACCTTGTTCAGCCACACCCCTCCTGGGACACGGCGGTAATTGTGCGTCTCCTCGCTGCTGTCCTTCTTCACGGGACCCGTTCTCTCGGTGGGAACGTCGGAGTTCCCAGCCCTTCCTTCTGCTCGTGCTCCTCCGGCGTCCGTCATCTCTTCTCCTTTCTTTGCATCCTCAGTCGCATTTTCCTCTGTCGCGTTATCGATGTTCTCCTCCTCCCTGTCCTGTGGTCCGTTGTGCAGTTTTACGGACCCCGGGACCCAGAAATCCGGGGTCATTGTGCAGGGGTCCGCCCGCTGGCTGCCATGGGAACGGCAGACGCTTTCCTCCGACGTGCGTGAACAGCGCCAATCGGAGGAGTCCAAAGCCGCATTTGACGATAACCGGCTACAGGGTACTTGCCTCATTATTTTTACCCACCCTACCACTGTGATGTGGCTGCTATTCTAAGAACCAGCAGCTCCTCCTTGCTGCAGTACTGCCCTTAATAGCCCCACAGTTGCAAGCTACCGGGATGTCTGACTCCACGTCTTCAAACACTGAGGTGTTTGTTGCCTCTTCACACCACCATCACCAAAGGCAGAGGAGACAACACACACATCAGAAGATGAAGACGTGGAACAGATCGCCTTCACCCGTAAGAGTACCCAGTAGCACTAGTCCCTGCCACATGGCCACCTATTACCAAGGTCCTGTGCTTTGTAACATGCCAGTCTAGCAACAACTGTACTCAAGCACTGTTCTTCAGCCCCCTGTATATCTTGTCACCCTGCCCTGTGATTGTCACTCACTACCTCATTGGCAAATCCTGTCCCTCTGCACTGTCTGACACTTCACCCCAGCATGTCCAATGACATGTCCTTTTGCACTTGTGTAGGATCACAATGGAGGATGTCACACTAATGGACTCACAATCATGAACAATGTACATATAGCACTACAGCACTTTCAAATTAATAGCACTTACACAACAACTTTGTCTCTGTGTAATGTGACACATCAGCTGTGATGGCCATCAGTGATGTTTACCTCAGGTCAATGATTATTGATTGTCAATACACCTGACCGGAACAAATCTTGGCTGATAACTATGCACAGTGGTCTGGATTGTACCATCATCTGCCCTTCCTGAGGGTTAGTTCTGAGGAAAATAAAAACTATACACCATAATTCTGTGTTGGACAGAATAACTCTTCCGCAAGGGGTGTCTAAACCAGAAAATAGTGCCTTCAATTTTTAATTCAAACCAAAACTTAAGTATGTGACATTTTAACCAATTTTTACCTAACACACACCATACAGCATGAATGGATGTGTATGAGTTTCCATACATATAAGTCACCGGGCTGAACATTGTAACAAATGATAGGTGTGAGTTATGTATGCCATACTACATGAGAGCATACTATCACTCACCTTATAAAGATTTGCTTGGATATCAGGCTGCAGGCAGACTTACCACAGTGTCCTCAATACCAAATCTGGTAGCAAAGTATATGACATTGAAAACATACATCACAAATTACCCACACTTTGGGATCCATAGTAACCGTGAGTGGTGGGTGCAATGGATGGCCCAATCTTAGCTAAGTAGCTTTGGTGTAGCTGCCAATGTAACAGCTCAGTTGGGAATTGATAGCAGTATGGGACACAAAAGCTAATACAAAAGAGACACTGTTCACTCATGCCAAGGCACTGATCTACAAGCATTTGACACATACTGTAAAGGGTTACCTAGATATTTATTAAACAGTTAAAACAGAAGCTAAAACCAGGGGAAACACCTTACCTAACCTAAATTAATCTAACTACACATTACCCACAACTGGCTCTAACTAACCTAAGCCAAACTTACTTATCACATTTAACGAAACGATCTAAACATCAAACCCCCACCCCCCTTATAAGACGGGACACATGGAGGACAACATATACTAACCTAAACACATACTATCTTATACTAAACATATATATGTATTTTTGTTCTTCTTTTTCATTATATATATATCTTTTGTTTTTAAAACCCCAACATCGTCACCCACCCACCCACCCCACACATAATAAAAAACAGTTATAAAAAGTATGATACATCCACCCCCCACCTACTACTACTAACTAAACTAACATCCTATACTAACCTAACACTAAGCCCCCTAAACCAGCTAATTTAAAGACCCAGGAAAGAGGAGGGAGGGGAGGTAATCATGGCTGAGTTTAATGTCTACAAGTTGGCCCTGCGCAGGGTCTTTTTGATGGCATGCACCCTCCGATTCACTTGTGCCACCTCCTGCTGCAGCCTGGTCATTTTCCGCAACACACGTTCCAAGTTATGTTGTGGTCTGGGTGCCAGTGGAGGAAGTATGGGCCCTTGTCGATGTCATGTCTGTAGGAGGATGTGCAGGTGGTGCTGTGACAGGTCCTGGAGCTGTGGATGTTGACGGTCCAGCAAAGGTGCCTGCTAATGTTGGTGCCACCTGGGTGGTACTGGTGGTGCTGGTAGTGGTGGCTGTTGTGGACACAGAAGGGCCCCCTTGGGCAAATGCCCTCCACACTCTGGAGGCTCTTTCAAGCGGAATAACGCCTTGCCATGTTGCGGAACACCAACTCTACATCCAGAATGGGCGGTAATGCATCGCCCTGCGCTGAACTCTCGAATCTGGATGGGATTCATATTGGCAGCTGTTAAAACAAATAGAAAACCAAACATTAGGTACTTCATTGCGTGAAATGGCTCCAGAAGTAAATCAGACATTACATCTAATGTACCAGAAACAGGCTATATCATCATACAGATCACTGATTGCCCCTGAGGCAGTACATGCCAAGCCAGCCTACACATGTCCTATCATCAAACAGCACAGCAAAACTCTAAAAGATGGGAAACAACTGGATTGACTTTGGCAACATTGTTCAGCCATTTGGCAGGTAAACATAATGCTGCAAATCCTCCACCACTGACAGGCCAACGAATTACTATGTTCTTGATGACAATCTAGGGCCACAAGATCTGCCAGTTGTAAATGGAATTGCCAGGATAGAATGCAGTTGCTAATCATGAGTGGGTATCCTAGGTTTGGACAAGTGATTTACATATTTACATGTCTGTGTACTAAGGTTGGATCATCAGTCCTAGGTACACTATTGACAACCATACGCCTGTGCCCAGGGGGGGGGAGGGTGGACAAGCAACAAATAATTTCAAATAACAAGGACACCCAGGAAGCTTTGGACAGCTATACATGGGTTTGGCCAGCACACCACAGGTAAGGAGGAAGTCCAACTGAGATACGCCCAAACCTTGGACAATCCCATCAACACTTATCTTTGGAAATGCAGACCATTGTCAATCTCATTTCCCCCAAGTAACCTATGACTTACAACAAGCAGATAGATGCAAGCACACATATGGCCATAAGCTGCATGCACACCTAGGCCATTGTACTCAAGTGCCTCATACTCGTAGCACAACATGTGGAGCTACATGCTGCTAGGAAGTTAAACATACAGTCAAACATGTTAATTAGTGAATAGGGAAGCTGAAGTCTGTGGGTAAGAGTCTGGCATCCCTATTCTGGGAGAATCAGCGTCTGACTTGCTGACTAAATCACTAATATGGTCCACTGCTACATTTTCTGTTTTTAAGTTCTAGCCACATAAATCATCCTCATTCATGTTGCTGTGCCTACAGGACTGACCTACAATCCTGAATTATGACAATACGCTAATGATTGGCCAACTCAAAGATGAGGAAAAAATTATACTCCACTCAAGGAACATATCCGATCATTGACCAGAGCATCACACCTTGCTATGTGTCCAACACACAGGAGTCAATCACAAATCATCAGCAAACACAACACAGAACAGAAATATCAACACTTACTGAAGATGTCTGGGTCTGCAAATCGAGCCACCTCTCCGATAGTGTAGGGTGTAGGTCCACCTGTAAGTCATGGAGGGGAGAAATGTGCTCAATGTCTATGCACTGTACAACACTTCCAAATACAAATATTATATGTAATATTAACTCAGAAAGTCAAGCCTCTCAGACATGAAGATATTGCATTCTACATAGCACTGCAAACATGTACAGACCCGGGGGCTCCAGTGAGTGAGAAACACATAACTGCACATATACAGTGGCCCTAACTATCATGTGGTGGCAAGCATGCTCCTTCATTAGTTAGCAGACAAATTCATGGAGTGTATTCCTCTCATCATGTGTATCCATGAGAGACATGCCAAGCCACTTTCCTGGAGGACTGCAATACCAGTCACCCAGACATTGTGACTAAGACCAATTTAAGACACACAGGTAAAATGTACAGAGGGCCAGGGACAGTTGTTAGCCCTCAATTTGTATCATTTTCTTCATTTGATGTGCTACAGCTATGGTAAGTTGCACCAACCATAGAGATATGAACCCGTGTGCATACCTTTTGCCATCCATCACTAATTTAAATGTGGCACTACAAACTACAAATATCAATCTAAGATGTTACCTGAGGTCAGCTATAACTTGTTACGTATGTGTCAGAATCCAGTTCAGACATGTATCACAAAACATTGAGGAACACTATATTACCTGTTCAAATCTGGATTTAAAACATGTATTTCCTGATACACTCACAGACTATGCATGAAACATATGTTAGAGCCACATTGGCATCATCAACTGATGTGAAGGCAGCACTAATTTACAGGCTCCTGTTGTGTTTTGAAAGATAGTCTAGCTGTTGCGTCAACAAATGACGGTAATGTGTGGGAAATATTGAATATCTCACAGGCAACTGTGGCCCATAACCATACTTTTTTTGCACCGCATTTGTGCTGCTTTTTGACACAAAGGTGGTGCAAACTTATAAACACCACCAATGACAAAGCATGCACAGGATAGATAGCAGACGGTTGTTCATGTCAATGTTCCAAAACTTAGCAATCACATGTCCTGGAATGTTGGAAACTACTTCCTAGGCACTTGTTTGTTTACTTACCATGAGTCAGGCATGGGATAATGCTATGTGGGTACCGTGTTTGTGACACCGAGTCCCAAATATAATACACAAATGTGATGTCACACCACAGTTGGAGTCATATAAATGAGCCATGTCTCTCCAGTGGCAGTAGAGGACCAGCAGACCAAGCAGCATGTGTTCCAGTGGTAAAATGCACAGAGGTGTCCGGTTCATGTGTGTGGGCCAATGTTTAGCCTGTAACATTATTGGGGTCTAAGTTGTCACAGTTACGTGCAGGTCTAGTCATGAGTCTGTGGAGCCATTTCCTGCATCTACAAAGTATCCTTCGCAGATCAATTGAAGGAAAGCCAATGAGGAATTGAGAACACACATGGGGATAGTCCAGCTCTGTCACTGCAGACGTGTTATGAGACTGACAACAGGGCAACCTTGGTGTGCTGACAAAGTTAATGTCTCAGGATTCTTATACTGGCAGGTGTCCTCACAACATTTGCACACAGGTTGGCCTCTAAAATTCCCACTGCATCCGGGAACATCAGTGCCTCTGTGCTGATTAAACTTACAGCTATTCACCACGCAAGCCCCATCTATATGTTGGGGACAATGAGAATCAGCGTGTGGACTGTCTGGGTCCTAACGTGTTGACATTTCATGCACATTATCTGATGTTGTTTGTTGTGCTGGAGGCACCATACCCAATCCATGCATACAGCCATGGCACACTGTCACTATTTATCACTCATGCATACATGAAACCCAGACAAGGGATAGGCCATGATTTGGCTATTTGGAGACAAGTTCCCCCCCATGGTACGATAAGTAAACTGATTATGCTATACAATGTATTTGAGTATGCATTGTGGACCCATCTGACACAATACCCCAGGAGGAAAGTGAGGGCTGGGAAAGCAACTATGATACAAATGTAGCCACAAGGTACCTTTAGGGTAACACAAAGACAGGAATCAGTCAGGCTAAGAGGATGCAGGGTCAATCAGGATCCAAAAATCTAACAAGGCAAATACACAGTCGTCAGACTGAGACTGGTCAAAGGTAGAACAACACTGTGGAAACTGAAAACTGTGTTTCTCCTGTGTGTTGGAACATAACACAATAACCCAAGGGCTGTGTTACACAGCTGATTTTTATGGCAATGCATAACAGTGGTATAGATAAAATGGCCGCTTCTATGCTGTTAAGAGGCAGCTGCAAGGGCAGTGCATGTTCAAATGGCTGGTCTCCATGGAGGTGCTCACAGGTGTGTGCTGCTTCAGTCTCTCACAAGTCCTGTAGGTGAGATTCAAGTTCAAAGGGCCAACAGTACCTTTCACATGGGAAGCAATGTACAGGTGATTACAGGTCCTACAGACTACAAGGCAGTGCATTATTTAACCTGACATTCATGCAGACAGAAGTACAATGACTATGGCATACCATACTAAAGAGGGGAGCACACTGGATTCACATTGTGAGTCTGGGTGTGTGTAGAGGATGGATTATCTGGGTACACATATTTCCATTCCAGGGACCTCTGAAGAAGGGTGGGGTGAGACAGGGAACATGGGCGTGGCTGGACATAGGACATGGGCTGCCATGTGCAGGGGATGTTTTGTGAGCAATGCTAGTCATACCTGGGGCACTTGTGCTATCTATTTGCTGCTTATATGAACATCTTGTCACACATAATCCTTGCAAAGATAGGTGATGTAACACTTACTGCTGTCAAGGGTCTGGTCATACCTTCTTGTCACCAATGCAATAGCACATCCACTGCCTCATGTATGAGGCATTTTTTCCCCTTATTGACTGATGGTGTCTTAGTTGTGTGCCATTCCGGCGATGAACCATGTTGCCAACATGTATGTGTAAAATGGCTGTGGTCCTCTGCTATTGTCCTTCAAATGTGAAATGTACAGGATATATGTCATTTACAGTGTGTGTGAATTTGGCTGTACATTCATGCACATCAAATTTGATTTGGATTTTTCTGTGTCCTAATCTGTATTTCTGCAATGCTCCATGAGGCTACACTCTGATTCTGATAGTTAGAGATAATGTTATGCAAAATTGATTATTCAGACCATGATATAGTGAATAGTTTAGGTGTTTTCATTGACATATGGTAAGACAGTGGTGATGGATGATTTAAAAGAAATTTTGGACAATATGTTGTCTCCGACGCAATCCTGCTGGTGTGTTTGGATGGTCCCCCTCATGTTGATGGACAGCATCCTCCTCTTCCTCCTCTTCAGGCATTTGTGGGTCGGGTTCATATCGGGGAATGTTCCTTCTTACACAACTGTTGTACAGGATGGCACAGGTCAAAATTATTTTGCACACCATTCCTGATGAGTATAGGAGGCTGCCTCCGGTGATGTCGAGGCACCTGAATCTTGACTTCAGGATGCCAAAGGTCCTCTCGACTATGGTGCGTGCCCTCCTATGTGCCTCATTATAGGCACGCTCTGTTGCAGTACTTGGGTTTGCAAATGGGGTCATGATCCATGGCTGGATCCCATACCCCTGATTAGCTGAAAGAGATAATGAGTGAGAACATGTTGATGTAGCTGTCACCATAATTATCACTTTGCATGGCAGTTGTTCTCTTGTGTTGTCCGTGACTCATCAGTGTTTGTGTTATTGTGTGGAATCCTAGGCTTCTAGGATATACCATCAGCATTGGTTTGTTTCCTTAACTGAACGGGTGTTTGGCTGTTGACCGGATGTCAGCAGTATTTTTGTAGAGTTGCAGTACAGTGTGTACTCCCTTGCATTGTGTTACGTGAAAGAGGTGTCCCTGTGTCTTACCTGGGGGTGAGGTGATACTTCCATACACAGATTCAATTCCACAGTGGTGGTAACACGGTTGCATCTATATACCTTGGACATCCCATCCAATTTCACATATGCAATAGAATTATTTAAACATCAGTGAGACCATTAGATTTGGAAAGGTGACAATGTGCAACACATCTCTGTACGTTGTCAGCACTGACGTGATGACAATTGACTACGCACTAATTTTACATGTGTGACAAGTTCACTGCAGACCTATTTCTCTGCCCTTGCCAAGTCGACTCAGGTTGTAACGTGTACCTATACTACTGAACATGTTCTAGTTCAGATGGCTAACTAGGTTGGAAGGTTGTCATTTTGAGTTTCAGAAGGTCCGTATGCCTGTACATCTTTTGTGTGTGTGTTAATTTGTCACAATGTGTATGTGTAGGAATGTGCACTTTCAATATTGTCCCATCAATATGTGTTCTTTGCACAGTCCACTTACATATTGGTAGTGGGCAATGTGAGAGCAGGAGTGATGTGAGATATTGGTACAGCCTCAATGATTGCATGTGACATTCATTGTAGTCATCCTCCTGCTATGTGTGTCATGGTGTTTGACCTGCAGCAAAACACATTACAAACCCCTTACACAGTACGTATTGTTGGAAGGGTGTTTGATTGAATGTTATTGATGTGATATTGAAAGATTAATCTTCCAAATTGTACTGCCAGTTGGGGCCATGTAATTGTCATTGTGTTGTTTTAAATTGTCCCCTTGTGTCTGTGGAGTGGCATCTGTTGTTATTTCATACTGTCATTTGTCCCTAGGTGTGTATCCCATTGGTGAGTTTTTCACACATGCCTAGCGGTGTCACAACCTCATTGTCTTCCTGTCATGTGTCGATGTTGTGGTGTTTGTGTTGTGTGTCCTAGAGGGTTGCTGTGCTGTGTGTATATAACTGGGTTTCTGTACTTACCAACAAGTAGTCCATTTCCATATCGTCCATCCTGGAAGTGTTGATTGATGGTGCAGTGACGGAAGATGAATGAATCATGTACACTCCCAGGATACTTTGCCACAATGTTGGTGATCAAATCCCGGTGATCCACAATGGCCTGCACATTGATGGAGTGTGTGTGCTTCCTGTTGCGGTATAGATGTTCGGTTGCAGCAGGTGGCACAAGGCGTACATGTGTGCTGTCAATGGCACCAAGGAAGTGTGGGAAGCCATTAATTTGGTAAAACCCCTGTTTTGTCTCCTGCTGCTTCTGCTGTGTGTTGGGGAAGCTGATGTGGTGGGGTGTGAGGGAGATGATAGCATCCAGTACCTTGGGTAGGAAGGCGGAGAATGATGGCTGTGAGATTCCGGCAACCAGGACACCACTGGTTTGGAAAGAGCCACTTGCCAACATGTGGAGTACAGCTAGCAGCTTGGTTTCTGGTGGAATGGTGTGGGTGTCTGCAAGCTGGGTGCCAACTGTGGCTCAATGTTGCGCAGCAGCTGCAGAATGGCTTGCCTCTGGATGATGTCTTGTTGGCGGAGTCCCAGAAGGGTTGTCCTGGTGTGGAATATCCTCTTCTGCCTTCTGCGTTGCCTTTGGGGTCCCTGCTGGTGTTGTGGAAGCTGCTGTTGATGGTCATGTGCTCTGCATCTGCGTGCATGCTGGATGAAAAGCACCTCCATGTCTTACTTTTGGAACTCTGCTGTTCTTTCTGTGTATTTTTATTAAGTACAGGTGTGTTTGTCCCATTTTAACGCCTGCCCTGACCCAGGCGTTATTTTTTTAATGCAAATCGGGCTGTGCGTCATTTTCCGCCTCCGCCTCCGGGCCATGCGTGATTTTTGCACAGTAGCATAAATAAGGCGCACGGGTGTTTAAGACATTTTTTGGAAGGGAACACCTACCGTGCATGTCATTAACGCAAGGCGGTTTCCCGCATCCAGAAAATGACGCGCACAGCAGAATTTTGGCGTTCGTGGGCTCGGACATCAAAGTTTAAATATGGTGCATGGTTTGCGCCGAATAGGCATAAAAATTTTTGACGCACATTCAGCGCAAACAGAGTATAAATATGCCCCTTAGAACGTTTTCTGGCGATTTTTCCCTCAGCACTGGGTAAGGCTCCTTTTCAGGCCAGCTTTTGATGCAACATTGTTGGTTTGGATCAATGTGAGGACCCCATCAACTCCTGGAAGTCTCATCAGTGTGAGGAAAAACTCTGATGCTTCAGCGGGACAAACCTGAAATTCAGGCCTGGTTGCGGTTTGACATCGCCGGCTTGACTCTTGTCAGTGGGTCAGTCACCTTATGGAGCTTTTTAACAAAGTTGCTCCAGACTTCTCCAAACTTCTGGATCTTCTTCTAGAAGTCCCTTTTGGGTCCTTGAAGTGCCCACAACCCTGATCCAAAGTTCCAGAAGCTCTGAGTTGCTCCTTGGAAGTTGGGCCTACTGTTCCCTGAATGCAGCTGGTCAGAATCCTCTAATGGCACTGGGCACTGGTCAGTCGGGCTCTTTTTGCAGGTCCTGATGAAGGGGTCTTAGGTCAGCTCCTTTGCACCTGTAGCTCATAGGGAGTCCACTCCAAGAGTTGTAGAAGGAAGGCCAAGTCATTTTCTTGGTGAAGACCGGAGTGTGCAGCTGGTGCAGTTCTTGTGGGTGTAGTCCTTCAAGTGCAGACCAGGGGTTAAGCAGGGCAGTCCTTCACCAGTATCTTCTTCCTGCAGGGACCTGAATTGTTGGGCAACTCTGCCATATTTATCCTTGCTCCTGGGTTGGCAGGCAGGGGATCGACCCAGACCAATGGGGTGCAGGGTGCAACCCTCTGGGGTGACCACTTCCTACAAGTTGTGGAAAAAATCAGTCCCAGAGAGCAACATTCTTTAAGAATCCAACATGGAGAAAATGGTTACATCTGGCTGAGCCCACGCACTGGTGTGGCTACGTTTCCCTTACACACCCCTTCCTAGCCATCTCCTTGAAAAACTGGTTTGGCCACTCTACCCCATCCAGCTCTGCATCTGCTGCAGCAGTTCTCCTCCCAACAGATGCTTCCTTTGTTTCAGCCTCGACCACTTTACACCTCATTAAGGCAATCTGGCTCAGGCTGTCAGAGACTGACTAATCAGTCAATTGAACCACAATGCTAATTTTGATAACTGTCAGAAAGAGTTCTATAACTCTTTCTCTGCACTAGTTACAATAGATGCAACCTTGGCAAGTCATTGGATTTATTCTAAATTGTAATTTGATACCAAAACTTTATAGATGTAGCTCTTGTGGAAATGCGACTTTATTCATTTTAAATTAAGCCTCCCAATGTTAGGCGATCAAGCTAATGTATTAGAATGGGGAAAACAAAATTGGATGTTTTCCCTCACCAGGGCTTATGAAACATGTTTTATAAAGTCCCTGCTTATATTGACACTGTACCCAAACCTTGGGGCACTTACGGCAGACCTTAGGGGTAACTTATATGTAAAAATAAGGTAGTTTGAGACTTTGGAAGTATTTTTAATTCCAAAGTCGAATTTGGGGTTTACTTTACTTTAAAAGCAGTCAGCAAGGCAGGCCTGCTTATACAATGACAGGTGAGACCACAGCAGGGCACCCAGGGGTGCCCTAACCACATGGGGGTATCTAAACCTACATGCCCTACCACATATTAGGGGCTTATAGGTAGGTTGTCAGAGCCTATGATAATTATGCCTAGCTTGCATATACAATTTTTCACAGATCACTGTCCCTGGGACTGGTTAGCAGTGCCCAGCGCACAATCAGAGTCAGTAACCACCAGTGTTAGTCAAAAGGTTTGGGGGTGATCAGTGCCAAAATAGATGACTTTCAAACACTGACCCCCAGATGAAAGGTGATGGGTACTAACCTACACCCTGGTAGTCCTCATCAGCTAAGTGAAAAAACCTGGAAAGTCCATCTGCATTGACATGGGCACTCCCAGGTCTATGTGCCACTGTGAAGTCCATCCCCTGTAGGAAAATGGACCACCTCAACAGTTTTGGGTTCTCCCCCCTCATCTGCAGGAGCCATCTGAGAGATTTGTGGTCAGTTTGAATACGGACGTGAGTGCCAAATAGGTATGGCCTCAGCTTCTTCAGGGACCAGACCACAGCAAAGATCTCCCTCTCAATGGTCTTTCATCTTTGTTCTCTGGGGGGCAGTTGTCTGCTAATGAATGTAAATGGCTGATACTGGCCCTCATTATTTATTTGTGACAACACTGCCCAATCCCTTACTCTAAAGCATCCGTTTGTGCAATAAATTCCTTATTGTAGTCAGTGGCCAGTAACAGTGGTGTTGAACACATAGACTCCTTCAGGATGTCAAATGCCTTCTGACACTCTGGAGTCTAAATGACCTTTTTGAGCTGCTTTTTAGATGTGAGTTCTGTCAGAGGAGCCACAACGGTCCCATAGTTCTTGACAAATCTTCTGTAATACCCAGTCAGACCAAGAAAGGCCCTGACCTGAATTTGGGTTTTAGGAGCCTCCCAATCCAGGATGGTTTGGATTTTGGGCTGGGGAGGCAGTACATGGCCTCTACCCACAAGGTGGTCGAGGTACACCACTGAACTCTTCCCTATCTGGCATTTGCTTGCCTTGATAGTCAGGCCTGCTTATTGCAGGGCCGGAAGAACTTTCCTCAGGTAGACCAGGTGATCCTGCCAGGTAGACCTGAATACAGCCATATCATCAAGATAAGCTGCACTAAAAGATTCCAACCCAGACAAGACTCTGTTCACCAACCTTTGGAAGGTGGCAGGAGCATTTTTCAAACAAAAGGGCATCACCTTAAATTGATAATGGCACTCTGGGGTGGAAAATGTTGATGTGGTGGAAAATGCTGACCTCTCCTTGGCTTTTGGGCTTAGGGCAATCTGCCAATATCCTGAAGTCAGATCAAATGTGCTCAGGAATGTGGCTGCCCCCAACCTATCAATGAGCTCATCAGCTCTGGGTATGGGGTGAGCATCAGTCTTAGTGACTGCATTCAAACCTCTGTAGCCTCAACTCCTTCTTCCGACCTTGGGGAGTAGGTTTGGGTACCAGCACCACTGGACTGGCCCAGGGACTATCGGAGGTCTCAATTAACCTTAGCTCTAACATCTTAGCTGCCCCTACATTGATGTTGTCTGTGACCTGGTCAGACAACCTATACACTTTGTTTTTTGGCAGGTAAGCTGCCACCAGTGTCAATATCATGAACACACCAAGTTGTGATTCTAGGTGTCAGGGAGAACAGCCCAGCAAACTGCTCCAACACTTGTTTGCAGTCTTTCTGCTGCTTGTCTATCAGCTTGGGAGAGAGTACAACTCCCTCCACTGACCAATCTTGCACATTGGTACAGAGGAGGTCTGGCAGAAGTTCACTCTCTCCCTCCCTTCCCTCATCTGTGACCATAAGCATGATCATGTCTGCCCTGTCTTGGTGGGTTTAAGCCTGTTCACATGCAGGATCCGGTGGGGATTCTTGGGGGTGCAAAGGTCCACCCGGTACATGACCACTGCCTTTGTCTCCAGAATGGGGTAGGGCCAAGTCTAATTGACCTGGAGGGCCATGGGAGCCAGAAGCTCCAACACCTACATCAACTGACCTTTATGGTACTCAGGCATAGTAGCCTTTTGATCATGCAAGAGCTTCATAAGCTCATGACTCACCAACAGGTTGCTGCTTGCTCTTTTCATGTACTCTGCCATGGGAGACTGCAGGCCTAGCACATAGTCAAGCACATTCTGCTTAGACTCCTTGAGAGTCTTCTCCCAAGACTCTCTCACCAAGCACAATATTACTCTCTTACAGGGTGCCCAAACAGCAGCTCAAAGGAACTGAAGCCAACCGTCTTTTGGGGCACCTCTCTGTAAGCAAACAGAAGGCATGGGAGGAGAACACCCCATCTCCTTCTGAGTTTGTCAGATAAACCCATAATCATGCTGTTAGAAATGAGGTCTCTTGTTGGCAGTCAGTTTGCACCCTGTCCAAGTAGGGACCCTCACTCTAGTCCAGAAAAGGGAGACACCCATCTTAGATAACCCACGCTCACCCCCTTGGTAGCTTGGCACGAGTAGTCAGGCTTATCTCAGAAGCAATGTGGAAAGCATGTCCACATAACATACAGTGAAAAAACTACAAAAGGACACCACACCAGTTTTGGAAAAATTGACAATATTTATCACTGTAAAACAAGATCAAAATGAGAAAAATCCAACATACAATAACAAACATATGAATCTTGCAAGAATTAACTTAAAAATAGGGTTCCTTGAACTCGATAGCTCCGTCTGGGGCTATCACAGCGTAGTGAACAACAAATTCAACAATTCAGGCCAGCTGCGGTGTCGTGGGCCAGCTATAGTGTCTGGGAGGCCTGCAAACAGTACCTTGGAAATGCAGGGCATAGTGATCCTCACGATATCTGGAGTGCGGCGTCCTGGCATCGCAGCCGTCAGTTCCGGATGTCGGTGCAGGGGTCGTCGGGCCCTTAAAGTCACACACGTTGCAGATCGAACTCCGGGCTGATGACTACCTAAGGAATTCTGCCGTGGATGGCGTCAGGGCTGCGGTGTGAAGCACGACGATGCGACTTGTGGTGCCCACAGGTGATGGTGCAGGTAGCGGCTTGGTGACGACGTTGGTGAGACCAGGCCTGTGGTGTGGAGCGGGCCGGTGCGACGTGCAGTGTCTCCAGGTCACGGTGCAGGCAGCGGTGTCGGCGTTACTGAAGTGCTGTCATCGGTAGGCCCAAGACAGCAGTGAGGGGCGGGCTTCGTTCGGCACCCACGGGTAGCAGTGCAGACAGGGGCATCTGGTGACGACACTGGAGTCGATGGCCCTGGTGTCGGTGGACCGGGACTGTGGTGCGAGACAGTGCTCTGCGTATCTCACAAGCGGTGTCCTCAGGCCAGTGCAGGCAGCGGCGTTTGTGTCAGCGTGGAGCAACATCGTCGGGGATGCCAAGGCTGCAGTGTGAGCAAAGCAATGCAGAGTGCGGGGCCCACAGGTCACGGTGCAAGCAGCGGCTAGGTGACGGTGTTAGGTGATGTCGTTGGTGAGAACAGGGTTGCAGTGTGAAGTGGGGCACAGCTCCATGAGATGTTGTCAGGTCACGGTGTAGTCAGCGGCATCGTTGGCGGCATTGTGGTGGTTTTTCTTCTGATGCAGCACAAAACACACACTTCCCAGTGCTGTAGGCAGATGAAGCTGAAGTCTTTGCTATCCTTGAAACTTCCACCAGAAGGCAAGCTCTACTCCAAGCCCCTTGGAGATACCCCACAAGCAGGATACAGTCCAGTCTTTGCCCTCTTTAATGCAGAAGCAGCAACTGCAGGCCAACCCAGCAAAGCACACAGCAAAGGGGCAGTACTCCTCCTCCAGCTTTTCAGCTCGTCTCCTTGGCAGAGGTTCCTCTTGAACCAGTGGTGTTCTCAAGTTTGGGGTTTTTGGTCCCCTACTTATACCCAGATCTGCCTTTGAAGTAGGCAAAATATCAAAGGAAATTCTCTGCTGTTGACAAGATTCTGCCTTTCCCAGGCCTGGCCCCAGACACACACCAGGGGTTCGGAGACTGTATTGTGTGAGGGCAGGCACAGCCCTTTCAGGTGTAAGTGACCACTCCTCCCTCCACTCTAGCCCAGATGGCCCATCAGGATAGACAGGCTACACCCCAGCTTCCTTTGTTTCACTGTCTAGAGGGAATTCACAACAACCCACCTGTCAGTCTGTCCCAGATGTGAAATACACAAGCAGACAGAGGCACATAATGGTTTAAGCAAGAGAATGCCCACTTTCTGATACCTATGCTGCTTGTGATTGGGGAGTTATGTTTTTGTTAGTAACGTGGTCTCCTATGGGGGCATTATAGTCTTTGTAACATAATTTCTACCCAGCCCCCTGGGGTTATTTGGGTTACCCTCTGTGGTTTATATTATACACTTTCTAAAAGTGGCATTTTCAAACAGGCAATTTAAAAAACAACTTTAGAAAAAGGTATATTTTTAGATTGTGTATTCATAGACCCCAATCTCCATATCTCCATCTGCTCCCAAAGAGAAATTAAACTTTAAGAATATTTAAAGGCAGCCCCCATGTTAACCTATGAGTGAGATAGGCCTTGCAACAGTGAAAACCAAATTTAGCAGTATTTCACTGTTAGGACATGTAAAACTTATCATGTCCCACCATTAACATTCACTGCACCCTGCCTTAGGGCTACCTGGCGCCTACATTAGGGGTACCATACATGTACAAAAAAAGGGTACACTTGCCAGGTCGAATTGGCAGTGCAAGACTATACACACAGACACTGCTGTTCACAGGGCTACTTATGTGGGTGGCACAATCAGTAATGCAGGCCCACTAGTATTATTTGATTTACAGGCCCAGGGCAAACATAGTGCACTTTAAAATAAACTTACTAGTAAATCAGATATGCCAATCGTGGAAAAACCAATCACCAATACAACTTACATAGGGAGCACTTGCACTTTAGCACTGATCAGCAGTGGTAGAGTGCGCAGAGCCAATAAACCAGCAAAAGCAGAGACCAGCATACCATAAAAACAGGAGGTCAGAAGGCAAAAAGACAGGGTAAACACACCAAAAGATGCCAGGTCTGACACATATCCTCTCCAGCTGAGAGTAGGGGGAACTAAGGCGGAAGAACCTGGAGAAACCATCAGCGCTGGTGTGTTTTGTGCTAGGATGGTGTTTCACCATAAAGTCCATCCCCTGTAGGGAAATGGACCACCTCAACATTTTTGGATTCTCACCCCTCTTCTGCATAAACCATCTGGGGGGCCTGTGGTTAGCCTGAACCCGGAAGTGGGAACCAAACAAGTAGGGTCTTAGCTTCTTCAGTGCCCAGAACACAGTAAAAGCTTCCCTTTCAATTGCACTCCGCCTCTGATCCCGGGGTAGTAGTCTCCTGCTAAGGTCTAGGCCCTCTTCGTTCATCTGTGAAAGTACCGCTCCTGCACCATGCTCTGAAGCATATGTCTGTACCACAAACTCCTTGGAGACTTCAGGGGCCAGCAGCACATGTCCTCCTTCAGGGTGTCAAACGCAGTTTGGCACACCTCAGTCCACATCACCTGTCTAGGCTATTTCTTGGAAGTCAGCTCTGTCAACAATGGTGCCTTACCCCTTGACAAATCACCTGTAGTACTGAGTGAGCCCTCAGGAGGCTCTCACCTCTGTCTGGGTCTTGGGTGGTTGGGTGGTTCCCAAGCCCGAATGGCATACATTTTGGGCTTTAGGGTGCCACCCGGCCGCTTCCTACCTGGTGTCCCAAGTACACCACTGACCCCTGCCCTATTTAGCACTTACTGGCCTTGATAGTGAGGGCTGCGGCTTGCAGAGCCTTCAGCACTTCCCAGAGTTGGTGCAAGTGGTCCTCCCAAATGGAGCTGAAAACAGCAATGTCGTCAAGGTAGGTGACCTGAAGTTTTCAAGCCCAGCTAGGACCTGATTGACCAACCTCTGGAAGGTGGCAGAGGCGTTCTTGAACCCGAAAGGGCATGCCTCGGAACTGGAAGTGCCCCTCTAGCATTGAGAACGCCAACCTCTCTTTAGCCCCATCAGTTAAGGCAATCTACCATTACCCAGGTGTTAAATCAAATGTGCTGAGGAACTTGGCAGCCCCCAACCAATCAATGAGCTCATCAACTCTGGGGATGGGGTGGGCGTCAGTCTTGGTGACGGCATTGAGCCCACAGTAGTCCACACAGAACCAAAGTTCTTGTGTGGCACCAGGTACATTAGCTGTTGGTAAGAAAACCACTGGGCTGGACAAAGGGCTGCTGGAGTGCTCAATCACCCCTAAAGCCAACATTTTGGATACTGCCTCCTTGATACTGGCCTTCACTCTGTCAGCTAACCTGTGAACCTTGTGTTTCACAGGCAGTCTCTCCCCAATGTCCACATCATGTGTGGATAGATGGATGACACCTGGAGTGAGTGAGAACAGAGTTGAAAATTAACTTGCGATAGTCACTCTGCTACTCTAGAGTCAGAGAAGGGGAGAGGGCCACGCCTTCTACTGACCCATCCTGCTCCCTGGCAGACAGGAGGTCAGGGAGAGTTTCACTCCCCTCTTCCACCCCATCATCTGCAGCCAGAAGCATGGTTAACTCAGACCTCTCAAAGTGGGTTTTGAGGCGGTTCACTTGTGGGACTCTTAAGGGGTTCCTTGGAGTCTGTAAGTCCACCAACTAGGTGACATCTCTCTTGCCCTCCTTTACCTCAAATGGCTATGTCCACTTGTCCTGAAGAGCAAAAGGCTCTACTGGGGCCATGACCCACACTTTCTAGCCAGGCTGAAGCTCAACCAGAGTGGTATTCTGGTCGTACCAGCATTTCATGTCCTCCTGGTTTGCCTCTAGGTTCTCTTGAGTGAGCTTCCGGAAGCGGGCAGTCTGGTTTCTGGAGGCCAGCATGTAGCTTCATACATCCTAGGTTAACTTCCAAGGAGCTTGGTCCCAGCCCTCTTTCATCAGACTTAGAGGTCCTCTGACAGGGCGCCCATAAAACAGCTCAAAGGGGCTAAATCCAACCCCCTTCTGTGGTACTTCCCAGTAGACAAAAAGAAGGCATGGCAAGAGGACTTCCCACTTACACCTCATGGAGTGTGACAGAACCCCAGTCATGCCTTTCATAGTCCGGTTGAATCTCTCAACCGACCCATTACTTTTGCGCTGGTAAGGAGTGGTGAACTTGTAATTCACCCCACATTCCTTCCTTCCACATGGCCTACAGAAAGTTGGTACTTCGGTCATATAACAACTATTTGGGGAAACCCACTCAGGTAAAGATCCCCATCAGTGCCCAGGCCACAGCGGGTACGGTCACTGTTCTCAGAGGGATAGTGTTACACCTGGTATCCTTGCTGTGGTCTCCCCTGTCTTTTTTGCCTCTGCTTCCCATGTTTTGACTGTGTGCTGGACTCTGTTTTACTGTTTTTAGTATTGTGGGAACATTACCACTGCTAACCAGTGCTAAAGTGCAAGTGCTCCTATGTAAACTATATGTGTAATTGGCTTTCCATGATTGGCACATTTGATTTACTTGTAAGTCCCTAGGAAAGTACACTAGAGGTGGGCAGGGCCTGTAAATCAAATGCTGCTAGTGGCCCTGCAGCACTGGTTGTGCCACCCACATAAGTAGCCCTGTAAATATGGCTCAACCAACCACTGCATTGTCTGTATGTGCAGTTTTAACCTACCAATTCGACTTGGCAAGTATACCCACTTGCTAGGCCCAAACATTCCCTGTCTATACATGTAAGGCCCCTCTAAGGGAGGCCCTAGTTAGCCCCGTGGGGAGGGTGCAGTGCATGTTAAAGGTGGCACATGTACTGATGTGTTTTACTTGTCCTAACAGTAAAATACTGCTAAATTTGTTTTCGCCTGTTGCAAGGCCTATCCCTCTCATACATTAACATGGGGGCTGTCTTTAAATAACTTTAACATGCAAATTCCCTTTGGGAGCAGCTGGAAACATAGAGTTTGGTGTCTCTGAACTCACAATTTAAAAATACATCTTTTAGTAAAGTTGTTTTTTAGATTGTTAGTTTGAAAATGCAGCTGAAAGTGGGCATTTTCCTGCTTTAACCATTCTGTGACTCTGCCTGTTTGTGGATTCCCTGTCTGGGTCAGTTTGACAGTTGGACTGTTTGTGAATCCCCTCTAGACAGTGAGACAAAGGGTGCTGGGATGTAGCCTGGATATCCTGATGAGCCATCTGTGCTAGAATGGAGAGAGGAGTGGTCACTTACACCAGAATGGGCTGTGCCTTCCCTCTCACACTGCAGTCTCCAACCCCCTAGTGTGTGTCTGGGGCCTGGCCTGGGCAAGACAGGATCTTGTGAACAATAGAGGATTTCCTTTGAGGTTTGCCTACTTCAAAAGCAGACAGGGGAATACGTAGTGGACCCTAAACCCCATACTTTAGATTTCTTCAAGATCACTTTTGGATTCAAGAGGAACCTCTGCCTAGGAGAAGACCTGAGGAGAAGTGCTGCCCCTGCCTGTGACTGTGCTTTGTTGGTCTATCCTGCAGTTGCTGCTTCTGCCTGTGAAAGGGGACAAAGACTGGACTTTGTTGTGCATTCCTGCATGAGAAGAATCTCCAAGGGCTTGAATTGAGCTTGCGTCCAGTTTTGAAGTCTCAGGGCCACCAAAGACTGCCTTTGCCAACACCTGGACTCTCTGCTGAGACTCCTGCCCTGCCAAGTGGTACCCTATCCAGTCCCTGGGCCCTTGAAAGGGGAAGTTGGCAGAACAAGAGTTGAAAATCCCCGCACGGCATTCTGTGCGGGGAGATTTTCGATGCACCATGTACAACATGGCTGATAAATGATGTGCCGCAGGCTTCGTGGCTGAAATCGAGGATTCACCTGCATCGCGGCTGGGAGATCGACACATTGCAGCTGGAGAAACAACGTGCAACACCCACTTGCGGATGCTGATAACGACTGTAGGAAAGTAACCTCTTTTATGCATGTTACCCCCAATTTCTGCCTGATGCCAGTGTGTTTGACTGTGACACTGTGGGATTCTGCTAACCAGGACCCCAGTGCTGATGCGCTCACTCCTCTCAAATTTGTCACTCCATGCTGGTAACCCAGTATTTCATTCCAAATTGGCATACTGGTCACCCTGTATAAGTCCCTACTATCTGGTTCTTAGGTATTCAGGGCATTGGGATTCCAGGGGATCTGTGTGGGCTGCAGCATTGCAGCCTGAGTGTAATGGTGCATGCACCCTTTCACAGCCATTTTCACTGCACCAGGTCACTTATAAGTCACCTATATGTCAGGCCTTCCAACCCTGAAGGCTGGGTGCAAAGTACCTGTGTGTGAGGGCACTCCTGCACAAGCAGAAGTGCCCCCGCATCCTCCAGGACCATTTTCCCGGACTTTGTGAGTGTGGGGATGCCATTTTACATGTGCACTGGACATAGTTCACTACCTATGTCCAGCTGCACAATGGTAACTCCGAATATGGCCATGTAAGGTGTCTGACATCTGGGAATTACACCCCAAAACTAGTATTGGTTGTACAATTTCATGCACTCTGGGGGCTCCACAGTGGACCCCCAGAACTGCCATACCAGCCTTCTGAGGTCTTCCAGGCAGCCTCAACTGCTGCCATCTCACAGACAGGTTTCTGCCCTCCTGTTGCTCCAGTAGCTGGAGCCCAGGAAGGCATAACAAAGCATTTCCTTTGGAAAAGGGGTGTTACACCCTCTCCCTTTGGAAATAGGTGTAACAGGCATGGGAGGAGTAGCCTCCCCAAGCCTCTGGAAATGCTTTGAAGGGCACAGATGGTGCCTTCCTTGCGTAATCCAGTCTTCACTGGTTCAGGGACCCCCAGCCCCTGCTCTGGCATGAAACTGGACAAAGGAAAGGGGAGTGACCCCTCCCCTGTCCATCACCACCCTAGGGGTGGTGCCCAGAGCTCCTCCAGTGTGTCCCAGACTTCAGCCATCTTTCTTTGCAAAGTGTGTGGGCACTCTGGAGGCCTCTGAGTGGCAAATGCCAGCAGGTGACATCAGAGACCCATCCTGATATGTCCATACCTGATAAGGTAGCCAATCCCCCTCTCAGGGCTATTTAGGGTCTCTCCTGGGGGTTCTCTTCAGATTCTACTTGCAAGTTTCCAGCAGGAAGCCTCAGCAACTACTACTTCATCCTCTGACCTCGGATCAACTGCAGACTGCTCCAGGAACCGCTGTAACAGCAAAAAGGTATCCAGTAGGGCTACTTTTCCTCTGCAACTTCAGCTCCAGCCAACAACTGCAACAGTTTCCATGGTGTGCACTCTCTGGAGATTTCCTGTCTTCACCCTGCACCAGAAGGTCTGTAAAAATCTCCCGTGGATTGACAGTCACTCCCCTGCTCAAGCAGGCACCTTCTAAGTCGACGACCAGTTCTCTTGGACTCCTCTCCTGGCGATGAGAATGCTCCTTGGAAAACAGAGGGTGGACCCCTTCGACACAGACTGTACTGAGGTCCTGCTGTCCCAATTTCGAGGAGGTAAGACCTTGCCTTCCCCGAGAACGACAGTACCCCTGTGCACCGCATCTTCTTCACCTAATGAGGCCTCTGTGCACTATTTGCAAAATTCCTTCGTGCACAGCCTGGCCCAGGTCTCCACTCTATCCTGCGACACTCAACTCGCTGAGTTGACCTCCAGCGGCGTGGGACCCTCCATTGTAGGGTTGCACCAACTGCATTTTTCATCTCCTTTGTCCCCGTGTCCTGGGACTCCTGTGGGAGCTGTCTGATCTTCTGAGGGCTCTCTGAAGTGCTGAGAGCCCCCTCTTCCTTCTCACACAGAGTTGAGGGCCCCAGGTCCCTTCTGGGTCCAGACAGCACAACTTTGGTGCAAAACTCGACTTTGCTGGAACAAAGGCTTGTTGGAGGAATCCGGTGCCAAAACTCACCTGCATCCTACTTCTCTCTGTGGGACATCAAGTGCTTCATGCAAGAACCCGCTGACATCTTCCTTGGGTGCATTTCTGCAGTCTTCATCCAACTGGAGACTCTTCTTTTGCACCCTCTTCTGGGTTGGCAGGGGCTCCTGTCGTTCCTAGAACTTCTTTCCACTTCTGAACATGGTTTTCTTTCTTTGCAGGTCTTCAGGTCCAGGAATCCACCATTTGTTCTTTGCAGTCTTGCTTGGCTCTTGCAATAACTCAAATCACAACTTGTGGTGTGTCCCAATGAAACTTGCAGTACTTAACTCCTGCTTTTCTGGGCTCTGGGGTGGGGTATTTTACTCACCTTTGCTGTATTCTTACTCACCCAGTGATTCTCTACACACTACACTTGTCTGGGGGGAATTTGTGATTTGCATTCCACTTTCTTAGTATATGGTTTGTGTTACCCCTAAACCTATTTTCTCCCATTGCATTCTATAGCATTTCCTATTGTTCGCACTATCCTATGTCTAATCACTTATCTTATTTTGGTGTCTAGTGTATATATTGTGTATAATACTTACCTCCAGAAGGAGTATTGCCTCTAAGATATTTTTGGTATTGTGTCACCGAAATAAACTACCTTTATTTTTGGTAACACTGAGTATTGTCTTTACTTGTATATAAGTACTGTGTAACTATAAGTGGTATTGCAGGAGCTTTGCATGTCTCCTAGTCCAGCCTACCTAAGCTGCTCTGCTATAGCTACCTCTATCAGCCTCAGCTGCTAGAACACTACTACATTTCACTAATAAGGGATAACTGGACCTGGTGTAAGGTGTAAGTACCCAAGGTACCTACTACAAACAAGGCCAGCCTCCTACAGTTCTATTACTTACCTTTGATGTTTTCTTACACTCCCAGTGCCCCTCTAAACACTACTCTTGCCTAGGTGGGAAACCGACGTTCGCATTCCACTATTTTAGTATATGGTTTGTGTTCCCCCCTAGGCCGAATTCTAACTATTGTGCTTTTTACTATTTGCATTGTTTTCTAACTATTTTTACAGCTATTTGTGCATTCTAGTGTATATACTGTGGATATTACTTACCTCTTAAGGGAGTATAGTCTCTAAGGTATTTTTACATTTGTGCCACCAAAATAAATGACCTTTATTTTTGTAACACTGAGTAATTTCTTTCATGTGTGGCTACAGTGGTATTGCATGAGCTTTGCATGTCTCCTAGATAAGCCTTGCTGCTCAGCTGCAGCTACCCCTAGACAGCCTGGCTTCTAGACACTGACTAAATTTCACTAATAAGGGAGAACTGGACCTGGTATAAGGTGTAAGTACCTTTGGTACCCACTACAAACCAGGCCAGCCTCCTATAACGACGCAAACCCCACGCGGCAAGGTTTTCTAACACTGTGCGAATGGATTTCTCACACATCGTCCCTGGGTGTCAAAGTCATCCTGACCTTGCACGGATCCGAGGTGCCCCATCCGAGAAATTGATGCATCACTCTCTTGTGAGTAAAAACAATGACTCATCACTGACATGACCAGAGAAGAAATGATGCACGGCCTCCCTTACGAGGAAGGAACACTCACCCGTATGGCTTATTTTTTACACAAACGAGGTACTTTGTGTAAAATCAACGTTTCCATTGTTTTCTATGTAGTAAGACTCTTAGGGGGTCATTACAACATTGGCGGTAAATGCCGCTTACCGCCGTGCAGAAGACTGCCAACACACCGCCGGGGCTGCGGAATTCCGCCACAGCTATTACGACCCACAGCCCGGAACCTGCCAAAATCCAGACACCCACACAAGTCCACCACACCAAAGGTCAGTGATAAACTGGCGAAAACGAAACCTCCACCGTCACGACAACAGGAATACGCCCACACTAGCATGACCCATAAATCCACGCGGCGGTCTTTCAACCACGGTATTCCATTGGCGGTATATACCGCCGCGCTCAAAATACACACACATATCCAAAACACTACCACATTGGACAATTCGAAATACACACACCTGATACACATACACACACCACTCCCACACACCCAATGCAATATAAAACACACACCCACATCACCCACAAACCCTTACGACCACAATTGCGACTGAAGGCCAGAGAGAGACACCACCATCTACAAACTAGCATCCACAGGCACTTAACACCATCACTCACACAACATCCACGCACAAAACACCACACACCCCTAAACATCACCCCACACATCACAACACACACCACCGACACATCACGCACCCCACCCCATGGCACCGCAAAGACACCCCAGGTTTTCTGAGGAGGAGCTCAGGGTCATGGTGGAGGAAATCATCGGGGTAGAGCCACAGCTATTCGGATCACAGGTGCAGCACACCATCATAGCTAGGAAGATGGAGCTATGGTGCAGAATCGTGGACAGGGTCAATGCAGTGGGACAGCACCCAACACGGGATGACATCAGGAAGAGGTGGAACCACCTATGGGGGAAGGTACGTTCTGTGGTCTCAAGACACCAGATTGCAGTTCAGAGGACTGGCGGCGGACCCCCACCTCCTCCCCCAGAACTAACAACATGGGAGGAGCAGGTCTTGGCTATACTGCATCCTGAGGGCCTCGCAGGAGTAGTTGGAGGAATGGACTGTGGTAAGGCAAATCTTTAACTACTTCATCCCCCACCCTACCTGCATGCTATCACATACCCCCACCCTCACCCTCACCCCTTCACTCCAACTCCTAACACATGTCCCACTATCACATACCACACATCCCAACACCAAGCCCCGCATGCAGCATCAAAGCATGGACACCCATCACCAATGCATGGCCACTGCACATACCCACACAGACCCCTAAACATTTAGCACACAAGGTCCTACACAAGAATGTAAGCACTGGGGTACAGGGTCACCCACCCATTGCACACCATGGCACACACAGATGCAATAACCATGCCTTTACACCCTTGCAGGACCCCTACTCAACGTCACCGGACAGGAGGTTCCAGACATGTCCACTCCAACCACAGAAGAGGCCCACAGTGATGACAGCAGCTCTGTCCAACTGGATCTAGATGACCAGCACCAGCCCATCTGGGACCTCGGTACAGTCGGTTCCCCTGACATAGTCACAGGCCACCACAGAGCCTCCCCCCTCAGGAAACACCAGCACAGCACCCACCCAGCGGCCCATACCTCTGTCTCCAGGACACGTCAAGCAGCAGTGTGTCCACCTCTACAGGGAACCCAGGCTAACCCACCACCCCAAGAACACCAGGGACATGGGGGGAGTGGCAGTGGGCACACGGTTCAGGGGACAGAGGCCCAGGAACACAGGGGAACTGGGAGGGCTGCTGTGCGACAAAGGGAGGTCAGGCCCAGGGAACCCACTCTCCACAAGGCCCTCTCCTACATCATGGGAGCCTACCACCATTCCCAGGAAATGATGGCAATGGTACTGGCCAAGTTCCAGGAGACCCAGCGGCTGCAGGAGGAACAGTATTTGTGGTTCAGGTAGGAACTCAAATCCATCAATACCACCCTGGGCACCATTGTAGGGGTGCTTAAGGAACTTGTCAACACCAGAAGGGACACTGTGGTACAACAAGGGGCCCCTGACACTAGCCTGGACGATGAACTGCCCACCACCTCTGCCGGCGCTAGTGGACAGGTGGCACCACCACAGGACCACGACACCAGCACCCCACCCTCTACAGATGGAGAACCACCCCGCAAGCGGTCCATGAGATCCAGGACAAAGACAGAGAACAATACCAAGACCCCCGCCAAAAAATGAGACCACCCTGATTGTCATCCTTCTGTCCCACTGTGCAACCCTGTCCATCCTTAAACTGCCCCAGCTCCACTTTCTATGCCCCTTTGGACAATGCACCTGTGAGACGAATACACTGGACTCTGCCATGGACATTCCTCCACCATCACCCCTGACCATTTTACAACACCTTCCACTATTTAACACTTAAATAAACACCCTTAAATCACAAAACTATCTGGAGTCAGTCTGTGCTTTCAAAAATGTGTATTTGCAATAACTGTGGAAAACAGCTATATCCATTGTATTGTCAACATACCTATGTCACACAGCTCTAGTCCATGAGGAAACAAAGCAGATGTCACACAGTGGGACCCTTATCTGTGAAATTGAAAGGGAAAGTGACAACTCAGGGTCCATACACTGGGTGAAAGTGACAGACAGATGAGAGGTAGAACAAGGGTATTAGATGTAGCAGGCAGTGATGTCTTCTTACCTGTGTCTCACTGGAAGTATTGATGAATCACTGTGTTTCTGTTGTCGATATCCTCTTCTTCTGCTTCCTCGTCTTCACTGTCCACAGACTCCACAGCTGCCACAAGACCTCCATCTGGACCATCCTCCTGCAGAAAAGGCACCTGTTGTCGCAAAGCCAAGTTGTGAAGCATACAGCAGGCCACGATGATCTGGCACACCTTCTTTGGTGAGTAGAATAGGGAACCACCTGTCAGATGGAGGCACCTGAACCTGGCCTTCAGGAGGCCGAAGGTCCTATCTATAACCCTCCTAGTTCGCCCATGGCCTCATTGTAGCGTTCCTCTGCCCTTGTCCTGGGATTCCTCACTGGGGTCAGCAGCCATGACAGGTTGGGGTAACCAGAGTCACATGCAAATGTTGAGGGAATTCTGTTAGACACACACTAACTCTCAGGGATATCCCCAGACACCTAGTCACACTGTATAGGGTCCATGTCCTCACCTAATAGCCACACACGGTGCCTCTGGAGTTGCCCCATCACATAAGGGATGCTGCTATTCCTCAAAATGTAAGCGTCATGCACTGAGCCAGGAAACTTGGCATTCACATGGGAGATGTACTGGTCGGCCAAACACACCATCTGCACATTCATCGAATGGTAACTCTTCCGGTTTCTGAACACCTGTTCACTCCTGTGGGGGGACCAAGGCCACATGTGTCCCATCAATGGCACCAATGATGTTGGTGATATGTCCCAGGGCATAGAAGTCACTTTTCACTGTAGGCAAATCCTCCACCTGAGGGAAAACGATGTAGCTGCGCATGTATTTCAGTAGGGCAGACAACACTCTGGACAACACGTTGGAGAACATAGGCTGGGACATTCCAGATGCTGTATCCACTGTTGTCTGAAAAGACCCACTTGCCAGGAAATGGAGTACTGACAGGACCTGCACTAGAGGGGGGATTCCTTTGGGATGGTGGATAGCTGACATCAGGTCTGGCTCCAACTGGGCACCAAGTTCCTGGATTGTGGCACGGCCCAGTCTGTAGGTGACAATTACATGTCGCTCTTCCATTGTCGACAGGTCCACCAGCGGTCTGTACACCGGAGGATGCCACCATCTCTTCACCTGCCCCAGCGGACGTGCGCTATTGAGGAGAACAGCGAGCAGAGAGTCAGCCAACACTGAAGTACGAAAACACAACCTTATTCTACAAATTTTGAAATCCGCTATGTGCCTGTCTTATGTGTATGCAAGGCCTAGATATGTGTGACACATTTAAAATTCATCCCATGTGGCCCCATGAAATGGCGGCTGCCTGATCTGTAATATGGGACAAGGGGATATGAGGTAACTGCGCTGGCGTTGTACACCGTCGCGGTAGGCGGTCGAAGACCGCAGCGCAATCCTGCATTGGTTAACATTGGACCCTATTGGTCCCAGGAGCCAATGGGATGTATGCCGGCGGTGACGGTACGCACCGCCGCTGACGTGACCGCCATTTTCTCTCTGTTCACTCACTTGATGCCTGATCTTCAACAGGAGAGGACCTACACTGCAAGTGCTGCTATGACCTCAGCCTGGAAGAGACAATGGCTCATGTGTCTGGGGAAAGGGCCCCTGCCTTCAGCACGGAGGAGTTGGAGAAACTAGTGGATGGGGTCCTACCCCAGTACACGCTACTCTACTGTCCTCCAGACAAACAGGTAAGTACACTATGAGCATGCTGTATGGGCAATGCCTGTGTGGAGATGTGTGGATGGAAGATAGGGGGGGGAGGATGAGGCGTGCATGAAACGACGGCGAGTGGATGTGCGTCATGGCTAGGGTAGGGATGCGGGCCAATGACTGTGATGGTGCGGACGGTTATATCTTCTCCTTTTCCCCTGTACTATTCCTGTAGGTCAGCACCCACCAGAAGAAAAATATTTGGCGTGCCATCGCCAAGGAAGTCCGGACCCTGGGGGTCCACCAGAGACGGAGCACCCACTGCCGGAAAAGATGGGAGGACATTCGCCGCTGGAGCAAGAAGATGGCAGAGGCTCAGCTGGGGATGGCCTCCCAACGTGGGAGGGGTGCCCGTCGCCCCATGACCCCCATGATGTTCTGGATCCTGGCGGTGGCGTATCCGGAGTTGGATGGGCACCTGAGGGCATCACAGCAGCCACAAGGCGGTGAGTACACTCTCATTCAGCTGATTCTGCACGCATTGGAGGTGTGTGGCTGGGGGAGGTGGGCTGTGGGTTCCCCTAGGCCAGGGCGTGTTTAGTAGGCAAGGTCCCATTGTAAGGCAGGCCATGTGGCACCCCCCCCACCTGTGTTCAGAGGCAACTACACCTAGTCAGGCTCCTGTGACTTCCATGTGTGCAGCAATTAGGCATAGGCCTTGTAACCCATGTCCCTGTGATTAATTAGGGTACTCAAAGTGCACAGCGTAGTGCAGGGGGCTTGTGTGTCTGTAGTGTCCGCCAACGGTAGCGGTATTGCATGCACTGAACATGTCTTTCTTCTGTTCCCCCCCCACTTTTTGTGGTCTCCCTGTTCTTGTGTGCATTAGCATCATCAGGCGGAGGAGCTGTGCCACCGGAGCAGGAGGGAGCTGCATCCCACATGGCCCTGGAGGGCGACACAACGGAGTCTGAAGCCACCAGTGGAACGGAGGGCGAGGGGAGCTCCATGGCGGGGATGGGAGCTGAGACCAGCGACACAGACTTCTCCTCTGATGGGAGCTCCCTTGCGGTGGCGGGCCCCTCTGTGCCCACTGCATCTACAGGTACAGCCGCCACCCCCCACCAGCACTGCCCTCCCAGCAGCCCCTCAGCATGTGCCCCGTGGCCGCTCACCCAGGAGGGTGGGCATCTCCTTCGCCTCAGGCACCTTAGCCCCTGCCCCTGTCAGCCCTGCTGCCCTCAGTGAGGAGGCCATTGACCTCCTCAGATCCCTTACTGTTGGGCAGTCTACCATTTTGAATGCCATCAAGGGTATAGAGAGGCAGTTGCAACAGACCAATGCATACCTGGAGGGCATTCATTCTGGTCAGGCAGCCCAACAGCAAGCTTTTCAGACTCTGGCCTCAGCACTGATGGCAGCCATTGTCCCTGTGTCCAGCCTCCCCCCTCCAACTTCCTCCACCCAGCCCCAATTCCCTGTACCTCTGCCTATCCCAAGCACACCCTCAAACCAGCATGCACACAGCTCAACACAGAAAGGGAGCTCTGGCAAACATAAGCACCACACATCCCACAGGCACTCACACAAGCATCATACCCATGCACACATACCAACATCCACTGCCTCCTCTGTGTCTCCCTCCTCCCTCCCTGTCTCGTCTCCACTCACACCTGCATGCACTACATCTTCAGCCACTACGTCCATCACCAGCACACCCATCACCACACCCCGCTCACATGCACTCACCACCCCCACTACCATTCACACATCCCCTGTGTCCTCTCCCAGTGTGTCTGTGAGCCCACCTCCCAAGGTACACAGACGCAGTCACACACCCACCCAACAGCCATCCACCTCACGACAGCCTCCAGCCCATGCACCTTCACCCAAGGTCAGCAAACATATACCTTCTACAACCACTACCTCTTCCTCCACTCCCAAACCCTCTCCATCTACCCGTCCCAGTGTGTCTAAAAACCTTTTTCTGTCCAACCTTGACCTCTTCCCCTCACCTCCTCCACCCCTTTGGTCCCCTAGGGCCCGCCTTTCCAGGTCCCAACCCAGCACCTCAGCAACCACATCAGCGGGAACAGTGGTGCCAGCAGTAACCGGCTTCTGGAGTGCGCCAAGCAGCATGGCAGCCAGTGCGCCAAGGAGCCAGACCACGGACAGTCCCCCACCTCAGAAGCATAAAAAGTTGGACACTGCCCGGTGGGAGAAAGGCAAGACATCTGGCACCAAAGGCTCTCCCAGGAGTACAGTTGGGAGTGGGAAGACAGCTGCGCTACCATCCAAGGTGGGGAAGGGACACAGAAAGAAGGGCAAGTCGCCGCAAACCTGCATGGCGGACAAGACCGCCACCAGCACCTCTGCCAAGGACACCGCCGCCACCAGCACCGCTGCCAAGGACACCGCCGCCACCAGCACCGCTTCACAGGACACCGCCGCCACCAGCACCGCTGCCAAGGACACCGCCAGCACCGCTTCACAGGACACCGCCGCCACCAGCACCGCAGGTCAATGAGCGCGGAAAGCTCCAACGCTACTGAGGCTGCCACGAGCAGGTTGTAGCACTCTGTGCACAAAGCCCCCTCCAGAACCAGTGGAGAAAGACATCCACTACCTCTGTCCTTGGTAGGATGAAGCACTCTGGGCACAAAGCCCCCTCCAGAACCAGTGGAGAAAGACATCCACTACCTCTGTCCTTGGTAGGATGAAGCACTCTGGGCACAAAGCCCCCTCCAGAACCAGTAGAGATTCACATCCACTACCTCTGTCCTTGGCAGGATGAAGCACTCTGGGCACAAAGCCCCCTCCAGAACCAGTGTAGACTGTTATCCACTTGAGAGACTGTGGCTTTGCACTCCCCAGGATAAAGCAGTGGGCAACCCACCCACTGAAAAGACTTGTGAGACTGTGGATTTGCACTCCCCAGGATAAAGCAGTGGGCAAACCACCCACTTGAGAGACTTGTGAGACTGTGGCTTTGCACTCCCCAGGATAAAGCAGTGGGCAAACCACCCACTGAAAAGACTTGTGAGACTGTGGCTTTGCACTCCCCAGGATAAAGCAGTGGGTAACCCACCCACTGAAAAGACTTGTGAGACTGTGGCTTTGCACTCCCCAGGATACATCAATGGGCATGGTGCCCCCTTGTGGATCTGCTGTCATGCACTCATCCGGCTGAGGTGGCCCCCCTTCCCTTCCCCCTGAGGTGCCTGTTGTATTTCTATTTGATGCCCCTGCAGTGTTCTCTCCATTTTGATCGGGTATTGAGTGTGGGCCTCGCCCATGCATTTTGGGCCCAGTGGTCCATGTACTTTAATGGTGCAATACCTGGGCTTGTATTCTTGGTGTATATATTTGTTTGTAGTGTATATATATTTTTGAGTACTGGATTTTAATAGATTACAAATGTTCAAATCATTTCCTTTTGTCTTTGCATTCTTCTGGGGAGCTTGGGGGGTGTAACTGTAATGCATCAATATGTATTAGTGTGTGTGTTGTAGTGGGTGACGGTGGGGGTGTGGGTGGGGGTGTTGCATGTGTGTGTCATGCTTTTTTCCCTCCCCCCTCCCCTGTGTCGTAGGTGCAGTACTCACGTGGTGGTCGCCACTGGCGTTCGTGCTCCTGGTAGAGGAGCAGGAAGACAAAGGCAGGGTGAATCTGGAGTTCCGGTTCCAGAGCGTCCTGGTTCCTCGTGGGGTGTGTAGAGGTGAGCGTTTTCACTTCCAAGTCCTGTTTCCGCCGTGTTTTTGTTTGCGGTGAATCCGCCCCGGAAAAGGTGGCGGATTGGCCTGTTGTCATACTGTGGGCGGTACTTTGTCCTCCGCCTGTCTGTTGGTGGTTACTGTTGTGGTGTTTGTTTGTACCACCGTGGCGGTCGGAGTGTTAAAGTGGCTGTCTATGTTGGCTGTTTCCACCACAGTCGTGAATCCATTTATTTTTACCGCCGGCCTGTTGTCGGTTTTACCGCCGCTTTAACACCGACCGCCAGGGTTGTAATGACCACCTTATTCTTTTGAAAATGTGTATTTTAGCTTGTGTATGTAGGATTTTTGATGTTTTGGTGTTGTTTGATTTCGATAAATATTACCTATTTTTCTAAACTGGTGTGGTGTCCATTTTGTAGTGTTTCAACTGTATCACTGTATGTGTTGGTACAAATACTTTATACATTGCTTCTAAGTTAAGCCTGTCTGCTCGTGCCAAGCCGCCAAGGTCGTGAGTTGGGGGTTAACTAGGTGTATTTCTCCTTTTCCCTGACTAGAGTGAGGATCCTTGCTTGGATGGGGGTAATCTGACTGCCAACCAAAGACCCCATTTCTAACAGATAGCTTCAGGATACCGGGTGGCATGGACCACCAAGACCAGGATGAACCTATTGCCCAGGGCTGTCTTGGGGTCCAGAGGGCCTACTATGTCAATGCCCACCTGCTCGAAAGGGGTCGTCATGACAGGAAAGGTTGCAGGAGAGCTTTACATTTCCCTCCATTTGCTTGACAAGTCTGACAAGTCCCACAGAAAGCATCTGCATTTTTTTCTCATTTGGGGCCAGTAGAAGTGGGCGACAAGCTTGTCAAAGGTCTTGCCCTTCCCCAAATGCCCTGCCAGAGGTGCATCATGAGTCAAACCCAGTAGGAAGGCTCTGAAGCGCTGGGGTCCCAACAGAACACGGGCTGCCCCAGGCTCAGCAGCCTTAGACTCACTATACAGGAGACCATTCTCCCAATAGATCAAGTGATTCCTGGGCTCAGCGCCAGCGGCCTGGTCCTCTCCCTGCAGCCTAAGACCTATGAGAGTAGGGCACACCTTCTGCTCTGCACAGAGCTCCTCCCTGGTAGGACCCCCTTCATGCTGCCAATGGATCAGCTCAGGTAGGTATCCAGGATCGGCCACTTGTTCCCTGTAGGTGCCGGGGCATCCTCCTCGAGATCAGCCTCCTCCTGGACCGTGGGAACTTCAGAGGCAGGTTTCCCATGACCCTTGCCCTTTCTCTTGGCAGGCACCTGGGCCACTGTTTCAGGCTCTAGGTCCTTCTGATCACCCTGACTGGTCATCATTGACCAAGTGGTCATACCTGTCCACTCTGGTAGCCCCAACATCCCCACGTGTGACCTGAGCTCCACCTCTTTCCAGGCAGAAGCCTACAGGTCATTGCCCAGCAGACAGTCAACCAGCATGGTGGGACTCACAGCTATCCTCAAGGAATCTGAGACCCCCCGCTGAAAGGGAACCTGCGCCACCTTCCACTGGCACTCTGAGTTGTCCACTGCATCTACTTGGTGGAATACACCAGGGACTATCTGCTCTTCAGACACCAGGTGACGCCAGACCATGGTCACACTGGCTCCAGCATCTCTGAGAGCTTCTACCCTCTGCCCATTGATGGTCACCAGCTGCCTGTATTTTATAGTGTTATCAGGCATTAGTTTTCTCTGGACCATCTCACCATCCCCTAGTGAGACAAGTATCATCTTGGTTGATTCCCCACACCCACCTGGGACCAACTCCTCCCCAAGCGCTAGAATGGCCAACCCCTTGGACTGCCCACGAGTGGTTGGCTGTGTCCACTTGGGACATTTGGTTTCCCCCTTCATGTGACCCACCTGGTCACAAGCAAAGCATTTACAGGGGCTTTCCTGAAGAGGCCCATGGTTTCTTATTTCCTGGGGGGAGGGAATTTATACCCTGGGTACTAGATGGAGGCCCTTTGGAGAACTCTTTTTGTTTACCTTTACACCCCCCACACTCTGTTGCTGGGGACCCTGCCCATCTTTGGTGGAGTCGCCCCTATACACCTTCTTGTGGATCCTGGTACTCACCCAGCGGTCCTCCTCCATAGGAAGCTTCTTGTGGTCAGTCAGATTACTATCAGTCAAGTGCTGGCCCAACTCTAGAAAATACAGACTAGACAAGTGCTCCCATGCACTTAAGTGTTACAACCCCATGACAATCTTTGACATTATTATCCTTCACCCAACCATCCAGTGCCCTGCAAAAAGAATCTGCACATTCTATCCAGGTCTGTGAATCCATTTTCTTATTTCCTCTAACCTGATCCCTGTACTTGTCAGGAGTGAGACCATACCTGGTAAGAAGGGCCTCCTCCTTCATGTCAGAATAGGTGAGATTGTACCCCTTACCCAAAGCTAACAAAGTGTCCCTCCTCTCCTCTATGGAGTGGATTCACAATCCTGCTCCCCAATTCTTCTCAGGGACCCCATTCATGTGGATAGATGCCTCATATCCCTGGAACCACCTCTGGATATCATCCCCCTTCTTGTACTCCCTTCCTACATTATTGGGAATGTGTACTATTCTATCTGAGTGCACTGAGGTATTGCTGCCACCATCACTGCTGGATCTACTCCTCTGATCCAGCTCCTTTACATGGAGCTCATGGTCTAAAAGCATCTTCCTTTCCTCCATGGCTCTCTTCTCCCTTTGGTCCTCTATTTTTAGCCTCTCCATCTCTATCGGATGTTACCTAGTTTCCCTCCTGTCCTCCAGCTTTTCTGGGGTCAGACCCTTGGAAATACTACTGCTGCCTGGCCCAGGGGATACCTCTCTCCCAGCAGCTCCTGCACCCTCAGCATTTCTTCCCTTGGATTTGGCTCCACAATCTCCCCAATTGGATCTGCAGAATGCCCACTGATATTTCTGGCTGCTACCCAGGCTCTCAGTGCCTTTTGTAGCTCCTCCTTCTTGTTGAGGCCTCTAACCCGACTTTGAGGCTTTTGCAAACTGACTTCAGTTCCTTCACGGTGTAGGTTTCCAACCTATCCTCCCCAAAAATCAAATCCAGTGATGTAACTGATGATGCCCTTGACTGAGACATGATGTAGTAGGAAGTTCAACTTGAAGTCAAGACCAAAAAGAGATCAAAGGAAAAAATAAAAAAATAACAACCTGTATGTGGTACGTAGTGGCCTGCGATATGGTAATAGTGTACACCAATCACTGTAGGTCAAGTGCAAATGCAAGTTCTATCCTCACTGCTGACAACCAATGTTAGAAATGGGGTCTCTAGTTGACAGTTGGATTGCACCCTGTCCAAGTAGGGACCCTCACTCTAGTCAGGATAAGGGAGATACCCAGCTCAGATAACCCCTGCTCACCCTCTTGGTAGCTTGGCTCAAGCAGTCAGGCTTATCTCAGAAGCAACGTGTAAAGCATTGCACATAACACACAGTAACACATTGAAAACACTACAAAAAACACCACACCAGTTTTAGAAAAATAGCCAATATTTATCTGTGCAAAACAAGACCAAAACGAGAACAATCCAGCATACAATAATAAAGAGATGAATTTGGCAATAATTAACTTAAAAATACAATTCCTTGAAGACAATAGATCTGTCTGGGGCTATCACGGCGTTGTGAACAACAAATCCAACAATTCAGGCCGGCCACGGGTGGGTAGGCCCTGCAAACAGTTCTTTGGAAATGCAGGGTATTGTGATCCTCGCGATCAGATCCGGAGTGCGGCATCGCTGGCGTCGGTTCCAGAGGTCGGTGCAGGGGTCGTCAGGCCCTTGAAGTCACATGCTTTGAAGATCAAACTCCGGGCTGATGATGAAGTCAGGAGAGCTGGTGTGGATGTTGTCGGGGCTGCGGTGCGCAGCAGGATAATACGACATGCAGTGCTCACAGGTCACATTGCAGGCAGCGGCTCAGTGACGGCATCCTGTGGCGTCGGTGAGATCAGGTCTGTGGTGTGAAGTGGGCCGGTGCGATGTGCAGTGTCTCCAGGTCACGGTGCAGGCAGCAGCAGCGTCGTCGCTGAAGTGCTGTCATTGGTAGGCCCAAGACGGCAGCGCAGCACAGGGCGGGCTTTGTGCAGCACCCATGGGTGGCGGTGCAGACAGGGGCATCTGTTGAAGACTCTGGAGTCGATGGTGCTGACGTTGATGGACCGGGGCTGCGGTGCAGGACAGGACAGTGCTCTGTATGCCTCACAGGTGTTGTCCTCAGGCCACTGTGCAGGCAGTGGTGTCGGTGTCAACGTGCAGCATCGGTGTCAGGGATGCCGAGGCTGCTGTGTGAGCCAGGCGATGCAGAGTGCATACCCACAGGTCACAGTGCAAGCAGCGGCTCAGTGACAATGTCAGGTGGTGACATCGGTGAGACCAGGGTTGCAGTGCGACATGGGGCATGGCTCCGTGGGGCGTCGTCAGGTCACAGTACAGTCAGCTGCTTCGTTGGCAGCGTGGTGGTGGTTTTTCTTCTGTTGCAGCAAAAAACACACAGTTCCCAGTGCTGCAGGCAGATGAAGCTGAAGTCTTTGATATCCATGAGACTCCAACAGGAGGCAAGCTCTACTCCAACCCCTTGGAGAAACCTTGCAAGCAGAATACACAGCAAAGTCCAGTCTTTGCCCTCTTTAAGGCAGAAGCAACTACTGCAGGACAACCCAGCAAAGCACCCACAGCAAAGGGACAGTACTCTTCTTCTAGCTCTTCAGCTCTTTTCCTTGGCAGAGGTTCCTCTTGATCTTATACCCAGTTCTGGCTTCTGAAGTAGGCAAACTTCAAAGCAAAGTCTCTGTTTTGACAAGATCCTGTCTTGCCCAGGCCTGGGCCCAGACATACACCAGGTGGTCGGAGACTGATTTGCATGAGGAAAGGCACAGCCCTTTCAGGTGTAATTGACTACTCCTCCCTCCACTCTAGCCCAGATGGCCCATCAGGATATACAGGCTACACCCCAGATGCCTTTGTGTCACTGTCTAGAGGGGATTCACAATAGCCCAATTGTCAATCTGTCCCATACATGGAATAAACAAGCAGGCAGAGGCACAGAATGGTTTAAGCAAGAAAAAGCCCACTTTCTAAAAGTGGCATTTTCAAGCAGACAATTTAAAAGACAACTTTACAAAAACATGTATTTTAAATTTTGAGTTCAGAGACCCCAAACTCCAAATCTCCATCTGCTCCCAAAGGGAAACTGCACTTTAGGAATATTTAAATGCAGCCCCCATGTTAACCTAAGAGAGAGATAGGCCTTGCAGCAATGAAAACCGAATTTGGCAGTGTTTCACTGTTAGGACATGTAAAACCTATCAGTACATGTTCCACCTTTAACATATACTTCACCCTGGCCTTGGAGCTACCTGAGGCCTACGTTATGGGTGCCTTACATGTACAAAGAGGGAAGGTTTGGGCCTGACAAGTGGGCACACTTGCCAGTTGGAATTGGCAGTCCAAGACTCCACACACAGACATGGCAGTGGCAGGCCTCAGACATGTTTACAGGGCTACTCATGTGGGTGGCACAATCAGTGTTGCAGGCCCTCTAGTAGTATTTGATTTATGGCCCTGGGTACACATAGTGTACTTTACTAAGGACTAGACAGGGGAAACACGCCAAAAGATGCCAGGTCTAACAAATGCCCTTGGGGTCTTGTGAAATCTTTCCACCACACCATTAGTCTGGGGATGATATGGGGTGGTAAACTTGTAAGTAACACCACATTCATCCTACATCGCCTTCAGAAAGGCAGACAAAATGTTTGTGCCCCTACCTGAGACCACCTACTTGGGGAAACCCACTCCGGTGAACACACCAAGTAGGACCCTAGCCACTACGGGATCAGTGACTGTTCTAAGAGGTATTGCCTCTGGACACCTGGTGACATGGTCCACTATCACTAAAATGTTCCTGTTGCCTGGGACAGTTTGTGGGTTTAGGAGACCAACAATATCAATCCCCACCCTCTCCAAGGGGGTCCCAACCACTGGTAGTGATAGTAAGGGAGTCTTTGGTTTGCCCCTGTCTTTCTACTGGCCTGACAGGTGACACAGGAGCTACAGAACCCTTTTGCTGGGCCAATAGAAATGGTTAACCTGCCTATTCCAGGTCTTGGTGTGACCCAAATGTCCTGCCAAGGAAATGTCATGGCTTAAAGTGAGTTGGGATTCCCTGTACGTCTGGGGGACCACCATTCTTCTGTTTGCCCCTGGTTTGGGTCCCTTGTCTCAGTATAGTGGACTCCATCCTCCCAGTAAACCCTGCAGGATGCACTGACATCATGCCTCTCTTGCATGTCTGCCTGCGGTTCTCAAGAGTGGGACGATCTCTTTGCCCCTAGGCACAACTCTTCCCTGGTAGGTCCACCTCCTCCTTTCAATGTTGCCAAGTCAGGCAGAGCTTACAGGGGTGGAGTCCCTACCACTGAGGTCAGATTCACCCCTCAGGATTGGATTCCACCTGCCCCTCTGGAGTTCCTTGGGCTGGCTCACCAGACCCTTTATCCTTTCTCTTGCTTCTGGAGTCTTGGCTGATTGCTTCAAGATCCAAGTGTCCAGCACTTCCCTGTTGTGCGGCCTGTGTCCTGGTCACAACACACACACACTCAGGAAGGTCCAGCACCTGTCCAATCTCCTTTCCACCTCTGACCATTTAGATGCTTCAAGATAATCTTCCAGTAGACACTCCACTGGGAGCGCATGTTCTGCTCTGCTTCAGACTAAGAGGGAATGCAGTGAAAGGAATGCTAAGAATGCAGCACTCTTAGTCTGAGTAGTTATTAAGGCACTTCCCAAGATTCATACACAGAAAGAATAACGTGAGCTTTTATTTCAAGTGCAGCAACACATGTGCAATTCTAAAAATAATCACAGCAGTAGAATACTAATGATCACAGAAACAAAGAAAATGCAATACTTCAACAATGGATATCATACATTATATTTATATATTATATATATATCATACACACAGACACATATATATGCATGCACAACGCAAAGCTAAAAATAAAATTAAGAAAACATCACCATGGGGCTTGACACCGTCTTCATCCCTTTGCCTGCCAACTTCAGGCCATGGAACCTGGACCAACCGAGACAGAAGGGAGACTAAACTGCAATGGGATTTATTTTCTGAGCCAGGCGTCCCTTCTCAGATGAGTCCTTCTCTCTCTAATTGCCAAGTCTCGCCACCTTATATGCTTTAAACAAATGTAAGCGGAAGGTTCTAGAAACCCCCTTTTTGAGTAAGTTGTAAAATTCACATGTTTGCTATGTCAGGTCAGTGTTGAGAAAACACTCAACAGACTGGACAAAGCTCACTGTGTTTTTCCAAGACCGAGCTGTACCCTGCCCTATCATAACATTCTCAGCCTGGTACCTGCTTATCTTCAGCGCTCATCCATGTTTTGCTCCTTTCCATGGTGAGAAGAGTGAAAATAGTTTAACAAGCTGTGCACGGGAAAATACCTGCACCACCAATGTGACAGTGTTTGAAGCTAACATGGACTCAGTGGTCAAGGTAGAGCTCGTGGGTAAATACAGATAGCATTACACCCCACAATTTGACCAGTGACACTCATAACATACTGGTCTAAAATTAACTCTCTTTCGTTTAAACATTGTAAGGAAATTAGGTATGCATTGTACACAGCAAAATAACATTGTTATTATAGAAATGACTACAAGTATCCTGCCTAAAGCATTGCTCAATTGCCCAAAATCGGGCAACCAAATAAACAACCAGTCACACCCCCTTTATTTAGATCTTGTTTTACTCCTTTCACCAACTCATGTAAAGTGTCAATATGGGACTGGATGGATTTAAAGTGGTCTGACAAATTGAAGCAGCACAGACTTTCATATTTGGAGCAACTATGAACGTGCTTTAATCAATAGCGGCCCTGATTTGCAATGCAGTTTTTTTTGTCCCTCTTATATCTAGCAAAAATTCAGCTAAAGCAGTGGAAGTATGATTCATATTCTTAACCATTAAACATCCTAACTTGTTAGTAACTTGAGTATTATAAACAGCAAATCCTGGAACTCCTACAAAAGAAAGACTTAAGCTTATATATTATGATGTAGATGACAATGGAATTTCAGAATCACATTCCTCGCTTAATGGAACTGTTGCTCTTGGATTGCAAGGATGTATAGAATGAAATGGAAACATCATGAGTCCTAATCGTGTAAAGGGAAGCAGTCCACCAGTTATATTAGCAGGAATGTATGTAAAGGCAGTATTTCCACAAAAAAAAAAAATCCTACTGGTAGTTTGACATGCTTGATGTGACTAGCAGCAGTCACAATGTGGAGACAGGATAAGTCATTTGTGATCCTTTTGCAATGTTTATCAGTTCGGTAGTAACATAGAGTTTGTTGTTCCAACGATATCTCTTCAGGAGACCCAGTTCTTGCCTATAGGCGCAGTTGAGCATATTTTCCGATTTAGTGTGAATAACAGGTGAGATTAAAGCAAACATTGCTGGTGGTGATATTGTAAGTAATCAATTGGGTTAAATTGTTCCATTTTTCATCAGTTGTTTCTTGGTAAAAACCTACAGTACTCATAAGACTAAACTGGGATAACACATCACTCTCCTGAACATTTCCATCCTTGTTAGTGACATTACAAGTATCCAGTAAAATCTGTGCAGGTGTAGGGATTGCGACCAAACAGGTGGCTATGACGGCCACCGTACTTTGCACAGGAGCCATGCAAACGTCCGACCAGTTGATTACAACTCATGCCAGATGTGTCCAGATATTATCAGTCAAGTGCAGTAAAGGTGTTGATCGGTGTGGTTGATCAATTATTTCAGAGTTGGGGGCCTTTGGTCCCTCCTGACCCCACATGCACATGCCTGAAAGGAGACCACTTAGCACAGCTAGAACACAGACACCTCACTGTATGATCTGTAAAAGAGACAAGTATGATCATTCTCGCAAATAGCATTTATTGTCTGGTATATGCTCCCACCTCTCCTTCCCGGATTTCATGATTAGGCATATGTTATCCTGGCCTTTTGCTATGAGTTCTACTGGTTCTAGAGGATGATTTGGGGATTGTTGGTTGAGCCAAAACCGCCCTCCCCATGCACTGTAAGAAGGGCCGGGCAGTCCCCTTTTTCACTATTTCTCTATACACTGGGATAATTACAATCTGAGCAATGCGGTCTACAGATTGTATCATCAAGTCAGTGTCTCCAATATTCAAGAGATTAGTTTTGATTTCTCCTTGGTAGTCTGCATCGATCACTCCCCCAAGACCTGAATACCTTTGAGTGCCAACCCAGATCTAGGATTGAGGGATTTTCTTTGATTGGTAGAATGGGAAATTAATTATCTTTTGTTTCTCTTTGAATCACGAGCACTTGATATATTTGCACACTGTTCTGTCCTTCCTTTTCTTTTGTTTTGATGATATGATGGGGGACTGTACATTTTGTATATATTTGAAGGCAGAATATATTATGTACATGTGAAAATGGATGTTCTTCGTAATCAGTGAAGGGTAATGCTGCGTGTTCTGGTATGAGGGTTGAGATGTCTATGATTATAATTGTTTCCATTGGGGTTCATGTTGTTTTCTGACAGGTTCCTATCCTTAGGGGACAAGGATTAAAATGGCTTACTCCATCTCACTGGTGACTCTTTTATCTGTGGTAGCTCCTGCACCCTCTCATCGTCTTGCACAGGGGCTTGTGACACCGTTCATGTGGAGCTGCGGTCCCTGCTGGTCCCACTCAGGCCCTATCTTGTATATACCATTCCCAGCGTATGATACTAGCTTCTTGTGCATGTCCTATGCGGCGAGTTTTAGGTGAACTCATCACCCACTGAATTATTGGAATCTCAAGTCCCAGAATCACATTATGACCTAGGGTCATTTGCTCAATATCCACTAGAGCCCAGTAACAAGCAATTAACTGTTTCTCAAAAGGAGTAGATCGCTCTCCAGCATCAGGTAGCTTTTTAGTCCAAAAACCCAGGGGCACCCTCGTTCTTCCCTTCTTTTGCCACATGCTCCAATTTGTATATTGTCCCTGAACGGCTACATACAACTCAATGTCTCCTTCCTCTACTGGTCATAAGTCTAAAGTCTGTTGAATCGCCTCTTTTGCCAAGTCAAACACACACTGCTGCTGTTCACTCAGTTCAAACTCATGTTTCTTTGGTGTCACTTTGTACAAAGGGGCTAAAATCTGACTTAAGTGAGGGATGTGCTATCTCCAACAACCAAACAATCCAATAAATCCGTGTATCTCCTGCTTAGTGCGGGGAGTGGCAAACTCTAAAATCATTTGTTTTGCCTGCAGCAACACCTCTCTATGTCCCTGATTCCGCTGAATTCCTAAAAACTTCACATTTTGCATTTTGTCTGGATTAATCATCCACCCTTTACTCAGCAAGAGTTCCACAACCCCCTCCAACTGAGTCTGTACCTGTTCTTGTGTCTCTCCCTGAATTGTCACATTATCAATGTAATGGGTCAATTGCTCTCCTGGAATGACACATACTTCATTCAGCTGGTGACAGATGGTGGGGCTATGTCTATACTTATATGCCCCATAGGCAAAGATAACATCATAAATTGTCTGTCACAATGTGAGAAGAATTATTGTACTTGACACTCAGGGACCAATGGTATAGAAAAGAAAGCATTAGCAATATCAATGGTTGCATACCAGGTCCCTTTATGTCTCTGTACTCTTTCAATCAAAGTGATGGTGTTGGGGATCGCAGCGGTCAAACGGGGGTGTATGTTTATTCAGCTCACTATAATTAACCAATATTCTATAGCGCCCATCAGGTCGACGAATGGACCACAAAGGACTGTTCCATTCACTGGTGGTTGGAGCTATCACACCAGCCTCAATCAATTCTTGTATGGTTTTACTTATTTCCTTATACCCTCCTGGAATGCGGTATTGCTTTAAGGGAATTATCTTGGTTGATAGGGGCATCTTCACTGGGGGTATCTTCAGATGTCCTGCCCTCATAGCTGCCGCTGAAATGTATCTCTTTGTTTCAAACTGATAACAACCATCATCTAAGTACAAAGTCATCCCCTTCAGAATGTCAATTCCCAGTATATATTCCAGAAGGGGCACAATCAAAACAGCATATTCTTTTTGGTTTTCTTCCTATTTTCATCTGAACAGTAGTCTGCACAGCAGGTGTTTGTTTTCCACCCAGTGGAAAGTGTAGTGTAGTGCTAACTGGTAAACGTTTCGGGATGTCCAGAAATTAAAGAAACCTCCACTCCGGTGTCAACTAATGCTTGGACCATTTGAACATTTTTGTGCTTCCAGTGTATTTCTAAATCAACACGGGGTCTGTTATCTTTACAAGCCCATGGAGCTTGGCCTGTTTCCTAATCCGATTTAAACCTGTCAACTTTTGCCCAAGTCAGGTCTGGATATATGTTTTCATATCTGCAAGCAGATTCTCTTCCTTCCCTGCTCTCAGTGGTTAACCACTCACTGTCCAAATCTTCCTCCTCTTTCCCTTGTGAAGAAAGTTTTTTCTCCTTCTCTCTTCCATCTTCCTGCATCTGTGGCTGACTCTGAGTCACACATTTGTTATCTTTCTTGTTAACTCTTTTGCTGCCTTCTTTCCAGTCTAACCCTCTCATATTGTACATCTCCCACAGGATTTTGGTATCTATCCCTTCAATCTGCTCCTTGTTGACCCCATCGTTGAGTAATACCATAAACATGTCTCTCCTAAATAATCTGTTGTTATCTGTGCGACCTTCAGACCTCAAGGCTCTGTCTGGTTTATTCCAGTCTCCCAGCTCACCCAACTCGCGAACTGCCTCCAGCACATCCTTCAATACCCGCCTTGTCTGATTACTTAGGAGAGTCATTATCACTTGTTTGTAAACTGGAGGAGCAAGGCAAATGATTTTATTTCATACTGAAATTGTTAAGGGAGCATCTAACAATTTGTGAGCTTCATCCAAAAGAATAGCAGTTTTCATACTTTTTTCTTTCATTCTTTGCATAGCATCTCTCAACGTGTACCAAGGCTTATCACTTGGCGGCAAATCTGATTCAGTACAATATTTTTTGCTACATCCCATAACTGGCAACTGTAACAAATTAGTTGATGCTTGATTCCCATAAGTTCTAAATTGTTGTTGTATTATGGGGTGAAAACTAAGAGTACAAATCATCCTTTAATCTTTCTCACACAGAAAGAATAACATGAGCTTTTATTTCAAATGCAGCAACATACGTGCAATTCTAAAAATAATCACAGCAGTAGAATAATAATGCTCACAGAAACAAAGAAAATGCAATACTCTAGTCGACTGGTCAGTCACCTACTGAAGCTTTTTTACAAAGTGGCTCCAAAATTCTCTAAACTTCTGGATCTTCTTCCAGAAGTCCTTTGTGGGTCGTTCAAGTGTCTGCAACCTTGATATAAGGTTCAAGAAGGTCTGAGTTGCTCCTTGGACATTGGAGCTACAGTTACCAGAATGCACCTTGGCAGAATCCTCAAGTGTCCACTGGATGCTGGTCAGCCGGGCTCTTCTTTTAGGACTTGATGCAAGGGACTCTGGTCAGCTCCTTTGTACCTGTTGCTTACAAGGAGTCCACTCTTGGAGATGTAGAAGCAAGGCAAAGTCATTTTCTTGCTGAAGCCCAGAATGTGCAGCTGATACAGTTCTTGTGGGTATAGTCCTTCAGGTGCAGACCAGGCAATGCCACTGATGCCTTTATGTTGTTAATAGTGTCTCTTCCTGAGTAACAACTTGTCCAGGAACTATAACTCAGTGGCAAGGTCTAGAGCTTCTGGTACAGCAGACTACCCCTGTACAGGGGCTCAAATCCAACCAACGTCCTTAAAATATATTTAGGTGGCAAATTATCCAGCATTTGATTTTTTAAAATGTAAAAATGTTTTTACTTAAAGAAATACAGGAACAATTTGAGTGACTATTTATTTTACATTGCCCCTCCTGACCCACTCCCCCCTTGTTTTGCTGAAGTAGGTAATAGAAGCAAAGCCTTATCTTCATTTATCAATGTATTTGTTTTTTCTTCAAATTGGTGTTTTGGAGAAGAGAAATATGGCCTATGAAGGAGCACAACTAATCTCTATTATCTGAGGAGTGTGCCATCCAGATAATAAAATAATTTGAATTGTGTTGATTTTTCATTTTGGTGTGAGACAAGCTCCACGATTGGGTGGATGATGCTTACTGAGTTACCGAGGCATAAAGGCAGAGTATGAGATCTCGCTGATGAAATGCTGGTTAAAGTTGTGCGCAGGTGAAAGAGCCTTTTTTGGCTGCAGTCAGAAGGTAGTGTGTTATATTTTTGAAGTGATAGAAAATGTCAAAATCAGGCCTTTGGTTAACTATGAATCAAGATGCATGATGCAGCAGGTGTGGGGATGGAGCAGTTGTCCTGGCACGGCGTGACCTGACCTGGCATGCTGTGACGTGAGCTGCCTTGCCTTGCATTGCCTTACCATACCATGCCATGGCTCTCGGACTCAGACTTTGAACACTCCAGTCTTAGGCCCTCATTATGAACTTGGCGGTAATCACCACCGACCGCCTTGGCAACGGTGAACAGAAGACCGCCAGTGACGGTAGACCGTACACCGCCGAATAATGACGACAAAAAGTCAAACCTCCAAACGTCCTGCAACCTCAACCCACCACCAGGGCCTTCAACAGCATAAAGGCAGTACACCCCACCCCACCACCGCAATGCAGACCAATCCCCCGCCCACCAAATAATGATGCACAAATCAACATGGCTGACAGTGAATGCCGAACGACCATTCGCGGTACGGACCGCCACAGACAGCAATGGGACCCACCAACAACAAAAGCACACATTGGCAACTTTGAAACCCACACACCTGACACACATCAACAACACTATAAAACACACACACACATACCCCACAATCCTTTGCATTGCCAATAGCACTACTGAGATTGACAACACAACACGAATACACTGAACACAACATCACACACAAATACACCACCAAAACACATACAAACCCCAAACACCTTTATAAGCCACACACACAACCACACAACAGCACCCTCACCAATACACCCACAACACACCATCCACAACAAATACCCTGGCACCCCCTAAGCACCCCCGCTTCACAGATAGGGAGCTAAGGATCACGGTGGACGAAATACTCAGGGTTGAGCAACAACTATTCTGTGCAGGGGACAAAGACACAGGGGGCTATGGCCAGTGGGAGGGTATCAGTGGCCCAGTGGAGTGGCCAAGGGATAGATGCAGCAGCCCAGGAGGTGATATCTGAGGTCCTGGGAGCATACCACCATACCCAGGACAGGATGGGACAGATCCTGGCCACCTTGGAGCAGAATCAGAGGCTGCAGGTAGCACACCAACAGGAGGCCATGGAGCAATGGAAACAGCTCAATGCCACCATGGCCTTAATTGCAGGGGTGCTGCAGCACCAGTGACACAGCCAGCCCGAGTCCTCCACCCACCTGCAAGCCCCGACCACTAGCCAGGACACTGCCCTGCCCTCTACATTTGCAGCAGCTACTGGACTGGTGGCACTGGCAGAGGACACACAGGAAACCAGCAGTCCTACACATGCAGCCTAGCTTCACATACTCAAACGTGCCCTCAGACCCAGGCATGCCACTGAAACACCAGCCAAGACCAAGCCCAGCACTAGGAAGTGACTCTGCCCTGAACTGTCTCCCTTGTGTGCCACTGTGCTCCCTTGTTGACATGCCACTGCCATCACACCATCTTCCAGTGGCCACCTGGACCAAAACCCAGTGCTACCAACAGCTGAGCTGAGCATATATATCTGAGTATAGATTTGCACCATATGCCCCCTCCCTATCACTGTACCACAAATTATGTATATTTTGCCATTTAATAAATACACCAATGCACTCAAATCGTATGTCCCTCATCAATATGAGATATCATTTGTGATTGTGTATGCATTAGCCAGTCAATTTCATATTCATACCTTTATTGCAGGAGGAGATCCAACGGACTGTAGTGTCTGAAGTATGTCACACTGCACATAATATTGGGTTTCCTGGCAGATGCCACTTCAGTCATCAGTTAACAGTGTCACTGACTATAGCCACAACATTACCAATTGAATGAGTCAGACTGTAACTATGCAGTGAATACATCAGCATAATTGAACAGTATCTTAGAGTCACTGGAAGTATAGGCGGATAAGCTGTGTCCTGGAGTTGAGATCTTCCCCCTCTTCTTCCTCACCATCACTCTCATCCCCTCTCTGAGGTTGCTGGGCTGGTTGGACAGCACCCTCCTCTTCCAGAAGGGGGATAGCATTCCTTACAGCCAAGTTGTGCAACATGCAGTAGGCCACCACTATCTTACACACGTTGTCAGGGACATAGCACAGGGATCCCCCAGAGAGATGGAGGCAACGCAATCTAGCCTTCAGGAGACCTATAGTGTGCTCAATCAGTACGTCCATGGGCCTCATTATAATGTCTCTCTTCATCTGTCTTGGGATTCCTCACAGGTGTCAGGAGCCATTGCAAGTTGAGGTAGCCAGAATCATCTGCAAAAGTGGGCAAAACAGGACCTTAATAAACTGACTTTACATGCATATAGCCTGGCTGTCAGCTATGTACAGATCCAGTGTAATACACACTCACCTATGAGCCATCCTCTGTCCCCTTGTAGTTGTTCCATCATGTGTGGCACACTGCTGTTTCTCAGGACAAAGGAATCATGGACTGAGCCTGGGAACCTGGCACTGACATGTGATTTGTACTTGTCAGCAGTACACACCAATTGTACATTCATGGAGTGATAGTTCATCCGATTCCTGTACACCTGTTCATGCACTCTTGGGGGTATGAGAGCTATGTGGGATCCATCAATGGCACCTATCACATGGGGGATGTTAGAAAAGGCATAAAATCCTGAGTTGATGGCGGGAAGTTCAGCCCTTTGGGGAAACTGGACATATGTTTGCAAGTGTTGGACAAATGCATATAGGAATTTTGACAGGATGAGGCTGAACATTGGCTGTGAGACCCTTGCACCCATGCCCACTGTCAACTGAAAATAGTCTGTAGCCAAAAAATGGAGTACAGATAGCACTTGCACAGCTGTAGGGATGGCATGCTGATTTCGATTTGCGATTTTCAGTACAGGATCCAGTAATGCACAGAGGACATGGATAGTAGCTCTATTAAGTCCGTAGGTGACAATGATGTGACGTTCCTCCATAGTTTCCTGATCAACCAGAGGTCTGTAAACAGATGGGGCCCTCCCTCGCCACATGGGTCTGTGCGATTGGGGGAAGAAAAAACACAATCTGTGTCTCAACTTATACTTGCATCCCATGATGGCACTGTATTTTTGTAAGCATGACACGTAGGTAAAACACACAAACGCAAAGTATGAGGTACACCATCAGGCATAAGTGTGCTGAGTTAACTCTGTCCTAATGGCATTCCATTGTGGTCACAATTCCAATGATGGGTACATGTAAGGATCCTAGACTCATGTCAGCAAGCGACTAAGGGAGGAGATTTTGAGGACCTGGATGAGGCTCATGGCCAGGCTATGGTGACGTGGTGGTAGCAAAATAGCAGGCTCCTGCCATCCAGGTATGATAGAGTGGAAGTGACTTCATTCTGCTGGCGTTAGTCGTCATAGCGGAATGCGGTGTTTACCGCCGTGCACCTGGTCATTGGATTACATGGTTGTCAATGGGAAACCTGGCCCAATCATGATCGCCACCACCGGTGACGGAGCACACCGCTGCGGTAGCTACACCATTTTCTCAGACTCTTGACACTTGACTCCTGATTCCTGTGCAGGCTAGTACTCCACTGCATGTGCTATTGTGTCCTGACTCTGGTCCCTGAGATGATGAAGGTTACAGGGGAACAGGCCCCGGCCTTTACCGGGAACGAGCTGGAGAAGCTAGTGGACGGGCTCCTACCCCTGTATGCCAAGTTGTATGGGCGACCAGAGGAGCAAGTTAATTCTCATCTGTCATCCTTAGATGTGTATGATTGTGGTGGATGCCTGTATGCATGTGGGTTCGATGTGTAACTGCCCAGCCGTAGACTGTCTGGCATGTACTGCATGTGAGTTGATAGCATGCCTTTCAACAATGGCCGTTCCATAGGGAACGACATGTCATCTGTATTCGGTGCACACATACTAACGTCTGTTTTATTGCTCTATGTGTCCCATGCAGGTCAGTGACCATCAAATGAAAGGCCTCTGGCAAGCCATTGCCAAGGAGGTGCGAACCCCGAGTGTCTACAACCGACGGAGCACCCACTGCAGGAAGCGGTGGGAGGACCTGAGGTGCTGGGCAAGACAGACCGGAGAGGCTAAGCTTGGGAAGGTCTCCCAATGAGGAAGGGGTACCCGTCGTACCCTGACCCCCTAATGGCCTGCATTCTGGCAGTGGCCTAGTCAGCTTTGGATGGGCGCTTGAAGGCAGCACAGCAGCCACAAGGGGGGAGTACCAACACTGTTGTGATACTGCTTAGATGTATGTATGTTGGTGCTGTGGTATGTATGCGTTCTAGTGCCAGGCACTTGGACAGGTGTGTTCCTGCAGTCCTCCCCCCTCAAGGTCCCTGTGATGGTGTGAAGGCTAGTTTGAGCGGTCTCTATAGGCCCATGGGAGAGTCCATTTCTGTCATCTGGTATGCTTTGTGGCCTCATGGGCTTATAAGTGCAATGGCTAGGCATGGTCTCTCATGGGTGTACCTCACACAGTGTTTCTGGTCCGTGTTTCATGTGGGTTATGTGGTGTATTCTGGTGTAATGGACACTAGTCAGGAGCTCAATCATGACGTATGTTGTATGTGCTGCGTGTAAGTGTGTGACCTGGTTGGAAGTGTGTGTGAGCCAGAGATGTATATATATTCAGTTTTCGACAAAGTTGTTTTGTCTCTTGACCTGTGTGCTTTTGTGTCCTTTGTCCACATCAGCATCATCTGGCGAGGGAGCAGTGGCACCGACGAGTGGGGATGCAACAGCCCATGGTTCCAAGGAGGCAGAGTCGAGCGACGCCAAGGGGACCAGTGGGTTGGAGGGAGAGGGGAGTACCACGGGGAGACAACTACCACTGGAGGTAGTGACTCTGATACCTCCTCCAATGGGAGCTCTGTGCTGGTGGCGGATCCTACTGGGCGCACCCATTCTATGCCATCTTCCGCCACCCCCATACCATCACCACCCTTCCAATTGCTCCCCACCCAGTTGCCCATTCTTGCTCACCCAGGAGGGTGGGTGTCTCCTTTGCCCCAGGCACCTCATCCCCTGCCCCAGTCAGCCCTGCTGCCCTCATGGAGATAACTATTGACCTCCTGAGGACCATCTCTGTAGGGCAGACAACCACTGTGAATGCCATCCGGGGTCTAGCATCCCAGATGCAGCAATGCAATGCATACCTGGAAGGCATTCACTGTGCCATGTCTGGCCTACAGATATATTTTCAGGCTCTGGCCTCCTCTTTGATGGCAGCCAGAGTCCCTGGTCTTTCCGTCCCCCCCTCCCACCACCTCTACCCATTCCAGCACCCCACTCCCTTCACTCATCCCAAGCACACATACAGATAGCCATGCACACAGATCAAAACACAAGAAGCACACAGACAAACACAAGCACCACACTTCCCACCACAGGCAGGCACACACCCAACATACCAAAGCACACACAACAACATCCACTTCCCCCAGTGTGTCAACCTCCCTGGCCACCCTGTCTGTCACCTCACCATGTACACCCACACACACTGCACCCTCATTCACTGCTGGTGCCCCCATTCAGGCAGTCACCACAACATCTGGCATCTAGACATGCATCCCAGACACCACACCTGCACTCACCACGACTACATTGACAGACACTTGTAGCACACTCACCAGAACTTCAGACACCCAGACACCAGACAGTGTCAACAGACACTGGCAGCCTGTCTTCTCCAACTGTGTCCACCCCCCTCCTCCCAAAACATGCAAACATTCACAGACATCCACACCACACATATCCACCACACATCAGCATACGTTACAGGCACCTGCATTTACGTCCAGCACATCTACACCTGATACAATCAATCAATCAGTGATTTGTAAAGTGCACTACTTACCCGTGAGGGTCTCAATGCGCTGAGGAGCGGAGTGGGGAGAAGGTGAGGGGGAGGTGCTGCTACTGCTCGAACAGCCAGGTCTTAAGACGTTTCCTAAAGGTAATGAGGTCTTTGGTCTGGCGCAGGTGGGTGGGAAGAGCGTTCCACGTTATGGCGGCAAGGTGCAAGAATGATCTACCACCGGTTGTAGTTCTGAAGATGTCAGCTGTAGAGGTATTCTGGTCCCATGTTATACATTGCTTTGTGAGTGTGGGCGAGGAACTTGAATGTGATTCTCTTGTTGACTGGGAGCCAGTGCAGGTTTTTGAGGTGGTCTGTGATGTAGCAGTGGCGGGAATGGCCAGGATGAGTTGTGCGGAGGCGTTCTGGATGCATTGCAGCCTTTTCTGGAGTTTGGCCGTGGTTCCTGCATAGAGGGCATTGCCGTAGTCCAGCTTGCTGCTTACAAGGGCTTGGGTGACTGTTCTTCTGGTTTTGGTGAGTATCCATTTGTAGATCTTTCGGAGCATGCGGAGGGCATTGAAGCAGGAAAAGGAGATGGCGTTGACTTGCTGGGTCATGGATAGTGAGGGGTCTAAGATGAATCCTAGGTCGCCTGTGTGGTCGGTGGGAGTCAGAGCGGTTCCGAGAGTGGCAGGCCACCAGAAGTCATCCTATGCGGAGGGGGTGGAGCCGAAGATGAGGACTTCTGTTTTGTCGGAATTGAGTTTGAGGCAGCTGCTCTTCATCCATTCGGCGATGGCCTTCATTCCTTCGTGGAGGTAGGTCTTGGCGGAGTCATTGGTGAGGGAGAGGATCAGCTGGGTGTTGTTGGCGTATGAGATGATGTTGAGGTTGTGGGATTGGGGGATGTTAGCGAGCGGGGCCATGTAGATGTTGAAGAGGGTCAGGCTGAGGGACGAACCCTAGGGTATGCCGCAGATTAATTTGGTGGCCTCCGAGTGGAATGGGGGAGGCGGACTCTCTGGGTTCTGCCGGTGACAAAGGACCAAGCACACACTCTACCTCCACTCCCAGACTTGCCTCCAAAACCCCTCCAACTGCACCTAAGAAGCTTTTCCTCTCCAGTGTTGACCTGTTCGAACCCACTGGCCTGCCCCGTTTTGTCCCTAAACGTGCCCATCTCCTTGCCCAGTCCACTCCTTCCACATCCAAGTCTGCCCCATTCCACCCTTCCCATTCCCGTGCCCCTTCCCTAGAGAGGAAGAAGCCCCGTATTGCCCCAGGTTCCTCTGCCACCTCCTGGTCCAGGCCCACTCCCCCTCCATCCAAGAGCAAGCCCAAACCCCCTCCACCTCCCAAGCCTAAGCCCAAGCCCCCTCCTTCCAGATGTAAGTCCCCACCCCGCCACCCCCTGCCCCTGTTCCCTGAGGTGCCTGGCTGCCCCATTGATACCCCTTTCAAGTGGAGTACCCTTTGCACATGTAGGAGTCAAGTTCTGCCCTGTTTTGCCCCTTCTGGCTATTTGTAATAGACTGGCCAATGGCCTTATTTGGACATGACATAATGTCTTTGTAAATTAAAGTTTCAGTGCCCCGTAGTGCTGGTGGTACAATATGCTGACGTTGTACAGGCCGTTGCAGCCTGCGTGAAAAGGTGCATGCACCCTTTCATTGCCATTTAGACTGCACCAGGTCACTTATAAGTCACCCGTATAGCAGGCCCTCTAGCCCTGAGGGCAGGTGCAAAGTACCTGTGTGTGAGGGCACCCGTGCACAGGCAGAGGTGCCCCCACGACCTCCAGGACCATTATCCCAGATTGCGTGAGTGCGTGAACACCATTTTACGCATGTACTAGACATAGATCACTACCTATGTCCAGCACACAATGGTAACTCCGAACATAGGCATGTTTGGTATCAAACATGTAGGAATCATACCCCATGCTTTTGCAAGTATTGGTTGTATGATCCCCTGCATTCTGGGGGCTCCTTAGAGGACGCACAGTACTGCCATTACAGCCTTCTGAGGTTTTCCAGGCAGCCCCAGCTGCTGCCACCTCACAGAAAGGTTTCTGCCCTCCTTTTGCTTGAAAAGCTCGAGTCCAGGAAGGCAGAACAAAGGATTTCCTTTGGGAGAGGGGTGTTACACACTCCCCCTTTGGAAATATGTGTTACAGGCTTGGGAGGAGTAGCCTCCCCAAGCCTCTGGAAATGCTTTGAATGGCACATTTGGTGCCCTCCTTGCATAATCCAGTCTACACTGGCTCAGGGACCCCCAGTGCCTGCTCTGACATGAAAATGGACAAAGGAAAGGGGAGTGACCACTCCCCAGTCCATCACCACCCCAGGGCTGGTGCTCAGAGCTCCTCCAGAGGGTCCCTGGGTTTTGCCATCTTGGATTTTAAGTTGACAGGGAACTCTGGGAGCATCTGAGTGGTCAGTGCCAGCAGGTGATGTCAGATCTCTCCCCTGATAGGTGCTTACCTGGTGAGATGACCAATCCCCCTTTCAGGGCTATTGAGGGTCTCTCCTGTGAGTGGTTCTTCAGATTCGGATTGCAAGACTCTAGCAGGAATCCTCTGCATCCTCCACTTCAACTTCTCACCAAAGGCAATTGCATTTGGACCCTCCAGGAACTCAACAAACTACAACAATGAAGCAAGACGCTTTCTGCAACATTGTATCTTCAGCTCCTGCCAGCAACTGCAACTGTTTCCCGGTTGTGCATCCTCTGAGGACAGCCCATCTTCAACCTGCACCAGAAGAGCAGAGGAATCTCCCTTAGGGTGAAGGAGTCACTCCTCTGCTTCAGCAGGCACCTACTGCAATGACGACCAGCTGCGTGGATTCCCTCTCCTGCTTAACTGCGTGGATCCTGCATCACGGGTGGTAGACTGCAGTGGTCCCAACAGTCCTGGTGTCCTATTGTCCAACATTGGTGGATGTAAGAGCTTTCCTTCCCACGCAAGGCAGTACTCCCGTGCACTGCATTTTTTGCAGTTGCCAAGGCTTGTTGGCATCCTTCCATGAAGTCCTTTGTGCATCTTGCAGCTCCGGCCACCAGCTCTCTATCCTTTCTTACCTACAATTAGGCCATTGCCATCTTGTCCATTATGGAATCATTGGTTTATAGTAGAGTGCCTGAAGATGTAAGCATCACAAACGCTGTAGGAATATTTTGCAAGGAAGTTTGAGATAATTCCACAGTGATCCATGATGGCCTGCACATTGATGAAGTGGGTATGATTGCGGTTCCTGCAGAGGTGTTCGGTTGCTGCAGGAGGGACAAGTTGGACATGGGTGCAGTCCACTGCACCCAGCACATGTGAGAAGTCAGCAATTTAATAGAAACCTTGCTTGGTCTCCTGCTGCACTTGCTGGTTGTCGGTGAACTGGATGAGGTGGGGTGTGAATCTGTTGATGGAGTCCAAGACCTTCGGAAGGAAGGGAGAGAGGGATGGTTGGGAGATTTCACCCACCTGTGCCGCAGTCTTATGGAATGAACCTGATGCCAGCAAGCAGAGGACAGCCAGGAGTTTGGTCATGGGTGGTAATGCTGTGTGACTTTGCACTCTTGCTGTGATCTCTGGTGCAATGTGGTTGTCAAGACCCTTCAAACCTGTCATGCCATAACTACAAAAGGTGCCAGAAAAGTAATCAGAATGCAGATGAAGAAGTATCCTCAGTGGAGACAGCGTCGAACAGGCTGGAGGAAGATCTGCCAACTCGTGTTGCACCTTTTACAGAAAGGAGGTCGAGAACAGGAATCGAAGATGTCTGCCATTTAGGAAGGCGGTGAAGTTGCTGCTCTAGTGTTGCATTAGTTCAGTTGCTCAGATACATGCGCAAAGCCTGAGAGCTTCGCACTTCAACTGAGCTTTGTCAGGAGTCAGGTGTTCGGAGAGAGGGCGCGTCTGTGAAGAAACATTCTGTGAGGAAAATTCGTCTTTGCAAGTATCTTGATAAAGAAAAAAAACACAAGCGTCATAGGGAACGAAAATCCAGGAAGCAGAAAGCAAATTCTGAAAACAAACTTTATTGAAGGTTTATGAAAATTCTGTGGTAAGAAAATATACGACAATTCAAAGAGTATTTAGAGAATATAAATATATTAACGACTAAAATAATATAGCATGCTTGACGTAACCAACTAAACACAAGAAAAGCTATACAGACAATATTTACGCTTATTTACCTCACAAGGAAGCTAATAAGAGACAGTTAACTAAAAGGTCATTCCTCTTCGCTTGAATTCAAGATAATAAGTAACTATATATATATATGGATATATATAGATAGATAGATAGATAGATAGATAGATAGATAGATAGATAGATAGATAGATAGATAGATAGATAGATAGCAACAATCTTGAGCAAAGAAAAAGAAAAGTACGCAGAGGAAAAAAGACTCAAAAAAAATTCTCAGTTAAGAAGCGGACAATTCTACTATTGAACTGAGAGAGTTTATTTTCAAGAAACTTATTTCCATTTCAATAACAACAGTAAGACAGACAGAGAAACAGAGAGAGAGAGGCAAATTCCCCAGAAAGCCTTTGCATGGGCTACCTATGGGTGGCAAAATATATGCTGCAGCCCATCGGGATCCCCTGGAACCCCAATGCCCTGGGTACCTGAGTACCAAATACTAGGGACTTATATGCCAATTGTGGATGAAATACTGGGTTACCAGTATGCAACAACCACATCTAGAGGAGAGAGAGCATAATCACTGGGGCACTGGTTAGCAGGATCCCAGTGAACACAGTCAAGCACACTGACATCAGGCTGAAAATGGTGGTAACCATGGCAAAAAGAGGGTACTTTCCTACAAATGGGCCCCTAAGTGTTGTTCAGGCTTAGGGCCAAAATGTTAGCTCTAACCCTGAACAGCAACTCAATTGCATCAAATACTTTGACACTATTGCCCCTTACCCTGTGCCATGGTGCGCAGTGCTTAAAATACAGCGCACACGTGGTGGAGGCAGGGGGGTGCTAGAGGGCAAAAGAAAAGTGGGCCTGCACTGATTGCAGCCCCACTTTTCTTGAATCAGCCCCATAGTCAGCAACAAAAAGAAACAATTTAAAATAAGTCACTACCACATGAATGTGTGGGTGGAATGTAGGCATAGTCTGTAGCAAACTCATTTTACATTGTCTTACTCATTTCACACAAATGTGTTGGCTTGACATATGCCTGTAGCAATCCTGGAAACATACGTGAAGACTGCTGTACAGATGTGTGGGCTAGGAAGGAAAAGGCTAGCAATTACCTTTAGTGGCGGGTTTGTGTCTGCTAGGTAACCTAGCAAAGTCTGAATGACAATATCACAGATGAATACTGAGAACATACTTTTCAGAGCCACTCCCAAGTTTTAGCAAGAGAGTGACATACAGGGGCCAATACACATAAATATCTAGGTGTATCATACCCAACCATTTAGGAGTGTGCATGTAAGTCAAGCAATGTACAAATAAGTCAGATACACTTGGCAAAATGTATTTGTGAAGAATGGCACAAAAAGGTTGATTGTGTCATTCCCTCTACTCATAGCTGACATGAGTAATCACAGAACCAAAATACACTCATTGTTATTGTGACATAGGTTGTGGAATGCAAATGTAAGCATGTGGCTATGTTTAACAAATGATGTGAAGCTACGTTAGAGGGAGAAGTTTGAAGACTTGGAGGGCTGGTCCTGCTGAAATAATGTATGGATACTAGTGGTACCTTTAAATTCCAAGGGCCCGGCCATCGACCTGTTTGTGGAGGATATCATCCTGAAACAACTGCAAACACATGGCCTTTCCAAAATCTTTTAGGTGGAGCAAGCCCACCACATTCCGGGTCACTATCAAAGCCTAGAGCACACCATTGTCCCATCATAGCAAGACTCGTCAACTATCGATACCTGGCTGTGATTCTCCAAGCAGCTCACAGTGCCCTCCATATCATATAAAGGTAGCGCTCAGGTTACCTTCTTCCCCAATTTCAGTCTTCGGGTCTGGAGGCTGCTAGTTTCCTCTAGGTGAAGAAGGCTCTGAAGGAATGAAACCATGAGTTATCCGGCTCAGCTTTGAATAGTTGCAGCTTGCAAGACTCACTTTTTATGAAGCCCAAAAGCTGGTAGGGATTGGTTGGATGGATGTCAGGTGGCAGGAGGTTAAAGACACTGTGACCACCCTAAGAGGTGCCGGGGTGGCGGTACTGCAAAGAAGAATTGTGATACACCTGAAGTGGCGATGCGGAGCAAAAACGTTTTGCCTAGCCCGGGGCATCGTCCTGATCCCTGAAACAGATCTTGGGACCCATGAGGATACTAGAGGGGCTCGTGGGATTGTAAATGTGGCACTGGAGGTGCACCTGGAGCATCTTGTAGGTGGGCTGGGAGCAGCGCTCGATGATCATAAATCGGTGATGGGGGGCAAGATTGAGACTGAGGATATGAGAAATCAACATGGTAAATACATTCCATTAAGGGGCTGGGTGGGGGCCAGAAGGTGGTAGTGACCCTTCCTAGTTAGCAGTATGTTTAGCTGGGGCAACAGGCGCTATGTGCAGTTAGGGAGGTAGGCAGGTAGGATTCTGCAGCATGGTGTAGTAGGGACATTAGGAATTTCCAATGTATATGCTTACACATTTACCTTGTTTTAGACTTGGTATATTATATTCTGGATGTATGGACCCTATGTGAACTTAACGACGTATTTGCAGACTTATTTACTTTCATCACATATCAGGTACAGAAATTTATGTTGGGCAACCTTATGTTGGGGAGCACGGAGTGTTCACTATATGCCTCACAATATTGGGTGTATTGTTTCTTTTTTCGTTTCATTGGGACTTTTTATACCTTTCCCTGTGACATCTTTGTGTGGTAGACACAAGGTCAGTTTTTGTTTACTTTTTACGGGTTATAAGGTTGTAAGCGGATATTTGTCGATTTTTCCAATGCCCCAGTCGGATATTTCAGCATTTTGGTCTTTTAATTTTCATTATGTATCTGTAATTTCCAGCCCTGAAGAAGTCGTTGGGGTTATTTGCCCATGACGAAACACGTGTTGGCTTGGAAGAACGGGTGTTTGGACTGTTGTGAAGACTTCACTCAATAAACTATGTGAAATGGACTTCACATTGGAACATTTTTTATTTGGATTGTGAACCCTTTTGTGCTATATTTCTGACTTGGTCTTGTAATTTGTATTTGCGTGTAAAGAGTGCCTCACACTAATGTTTCACTAACTTTGGTTTTCGTAAACCCTTAGGGTTGGCTGTGGTCCCTTGTGTAGGCACCTTTTGAAGCATAATTCTGGCCTGACTTTCCCGGAGCGGCTTTTTTTGTCCCTCTTCATACACAGCCCATTTTCTTTATCTACTTTTCAAAATATGCATTTTTGAAGTTTAATAAAAAAAAGTATTTTTATGCGTAATTAAGTAACATATGAATCAATGGAGGATCACTTTTAAAAAAACACATAAAATCGTACAGTTGGTTTACCCAGTTCTTCTTTGGCAGGTTAGTCGAGGTCATCAGTGCGCACAGTGTGCCAGCTGGAGAAGTTCAGGTGGCTCCTTGTATCGTCAGGAGCAGCGGGAAACGGTCTCTCGAGCTGGTGAAGGGCCACAGTGAGGGACCATTGGAAAAACGCTGCAGAGGTAAGTTTAAAGATGGTTGCTGGGGTCCCCTTGGAGTGTCAAGGTCGCAAGAGGTAGGGGCCCTAGTGGCACAGCAGGTTCTTCAGTGCAGTGCACATTGCCGGCTGGGTGCATTGCGAATCAGTGAGCCAGGAGCTGTGCTCAAGGATGCCCTCAGAAGCAGGTGGTAAGTTGGTTCAAGGGTTGTTTGCAGGGCAACGGGGGTACTACGGTAGGAGGTCCAGAATGTTACTGAAGTCCCTTGACTGGGGCTTCCTCCTTGTCATTTTGCAGCTCCGGGAGGGCTGTTTTTCTGGATGCCAAACATTAGCTGATCCATATCCAAGATACTGGCATGGTTTGGCCGCTGGAGAATGCAGTGCCTCCAAACATGACACACTGGCAGGGTTTGTCCTCACAGTTGTCGGGATGCAGTTTAGTCCAGCTGTGGTGGCTAGTTTGGGAGTTGGCAGCTGGTCAGTGAAGTGACCCTCACTCGCTTGATGCTTTCTTAGGGTTGTAGAGTGGTAACTCCACTCTGGAGGGAGTTCTTGGGTGATTGGCGAAGCCTGGTGGTCCTCTGGGGTTTTTGTAGAGTTTTCCAGTGACTCCTCAGCGCGATTGTCGAGTCCCAGGTACAGTAAGCAGGGTTTGGAGCCTTTTCTTTGGTGCAGCAGGTCCATAGTCCTGGTGCTTTGGTTCTTCTTTGTGCTGGTCTTCTTTTTGTCAGTCAAATCTGATTTCCTGGTTGAGGATTGCCTTCCAAATACTAAATTTAGGGGGTGTTTTGGGGGAACATGGTAGTAACCAATGGGTCATCTACCTTAGGGTGGCTACACCCACTAAGTGACCACTTCTGGTGGGCATAGGCACATCCCTATACCTGGTTCACTATTTTCCTTCCATCCAAGATAGAGGAACATGAAATGGAGTGTCCACCTCTCAGGCAACACCTTAGGGGTGGTGCATGCCAGGTGGGGCCACTCCTCCTATCCTTGGTATATTGTTCTGCATTGTTCCCACCAAAAGTGTGGGTTTACAATGGGGGAGGCCATCTGCTGCTAGCAGTAGGCCTGGAGGTCGAGTTTCAAAGGCAGTAAACTCTTTGAAGCTCTCCACCAGGGCAGTGCACATTCCTGAGGGAGCGGGTGTTAGTACCTCCACACAGGAAGGGCATTGTTGTACAATCCAGAGAGACAGATCTCTCCCTAAAGGGTGTAGATTGGATGTCTGGTGATGGAAAGCTGGATAGAACCAGTCAGCAACCATGCCAGGGTAGTTAGCTTTTGCAGGGGTACATTTTATAATAAATACACCACTGGCACCAGTGGGGATTTATCATTCTAAGTTGCTTGATACCTAACAACCCAGGGTTCAGAGTGTTCAGAGTGGCCATCATGTAGCTGTGAAACTCACACTGACCAGTGTCCAGCACATGCATTTGTAGTGGCTGCTGTGTTCACTCACTATATCCCAGGTTTAGCAAGGACAAGGTGGGGGCATATTGCTCATGCAACTATGCCTTCACATACAGTATAGTGCACCATGCCTTAGGGCTGGAAGGCCTGCCTGAGGGGTGACTTATCTATGCAGTGTGTAGTGGACAGGGCACCCAGGCAGTGTGCCATGTCAAGTTTACATTTTAGGATTGCACAAGGACACTCACCTGGCAAAGGCAATGCTGAGTGCATCTGGATGCATGGCCCTGGAGGGTGGCACAATCAATGCTGCTGCCTGCAGGGGCCTACCTTAAGTACCCCATACCCTATGTTCTTTAGTATAATTTACTAAGGACTTATAGTGGCAGGTAATTACCTTTGCAATTTTTAGGGAAAGAACACTGGTACTGGGAACCTCATGGGCAGGATCCAGTGCACTCCAGTCCAAGTTGTATCCAGAAACCAGGTAAAAAGTGTGTGTCGGAGGGACGTACTGCAACAAAGTGCCAGTTTCACACACTGGAAAGGTAGGAGGCCATGGATAGATGGGTTCCTGGGATCCAGAAGGAGTCAAGGGAACTTGCTATTATTTGAGAATTCATAGCCCAATTGTTTGTCCACTACTTTGGGAAAATCTATTATGCAAGGTGTTTGGCCACAAAAAGCAAAGCAGGCAAGCTCCTGGGTGACATCCTCCTCCCAACCCTCCCTACAGAGGATAGGGAAGCCTTAGAAGATGAACTTTCCCATGAATAAATTGTACGAGTCATCAGGGCTGTGAAGCCAGGCAAAGCATCAGGGCCCAACGGGGCACCAATAGAACTCTATAGGGTGACAGCCACTAAGCTTGCCTCACATCTGAAGTAGATGTATGAGGAGAGCCAGGAGTAATCCCATTAGACCAGTGGCAGGCTTCCATAGCAGTCATCCACAAAGAAAGGAAGCCCAGGGAGGACATTATCTGTACCCTGAGTTCCACACCCTATCAATGACCTAACCAAGCATCCTCGGAATAATCTGACCTATTTATGGCATGTAAAACCATGGAAATTGATGAAACATGTCCTACACAGACAAGCTGCCAGTCCCCAGTATATGATAGAGCGAACCTGACATCAAGAACCCCAAAGGTAATAAAACATACTTGCCCATGTGATCACAAATGTGCAGGTGTATGTCTGCAGGGGACTGTGCTTTGCAGTGCTGATGATCCAACACAAGGATGGCATTTCACCACCCAACACCCCCCACCAATCCCAGAGGAGGCTACATTGACCCTTGACAGTGTCAGGGGACTGCTGATTGTGCACAGTGAACTGAGTTAAGGTGACCACAGTCAACCTGTGTTAACATTTGCAACAATGCGCCTGTGTGGCCATTCAAAGTGCCACAGGAACACTGATGACTAGGGTGCCATCACTGCATGAGAGCAGCCCTGCCAGACAGATTGTATTCAATGTTATCAATCTGCCAATAACAACAATGTTTGAGTCATTGAACATTAAAAATGTATGTTAATAACACATAAGACTTAAATTTGTCCACACATGCCCCAGCTAAGTGGACCAGACTTAGGGCCAGATGTAGAAAGCATTTTGCATGGTGCAAACTGCAAAAATCGCAGTTTGCGCCATGCAAAATGCCTTTTGCGATGCACATTCACAATTTGCGAGTCGGTACCGACTCGCAAATTGTGAATGTGACTCGCAAATAGGTAGGGGTGTTCCCTTCCTATTTGCGACTCGCATCGCTATGCTAAATTGCTTTGTGACCGCAAATGCGGTCGCAAAGCAATTCGCAGTTACCACCAGTGTGTCACACTGGTGGTAACCCATTCGCAAAAGGGAAGGGGTCCCCGGGGGACCCCTTCCCCTTTTTGAATGTTGCCAATAAGACCACTGCCTGCTCTGAAAAACCAAAACCAAATGGTTTCGTTATTTTTTTTATTTTGCAACTTGTTTTCCTTTAAGGAAAACAGGCTGCAAAATAAAAAAAAAACTGTTTTATTTAAAAAGCAGTCACAGACATGGAGGTCTGCTGACTTCAGCAAGCCACCATTCCTGTGAGTGCAGGGACTCGCTATGGGGTCGCAAAATGCGACCCACCTCATTAATATTAATGAGTTGGGTCTTTGCAACCCCATAGCGACTCGCAGTCGGTGTCTGAGACACCGTACTGCATCCGAATTGCGAATCAGAAATTGCGAGTTGCACCAACTCGCAATTTCCGATTCTCAAAATCGGAAATTGCTACATCTGGCCCTGAGTGCTGTCTATTTGTGGATGGGCAAATGAATACTATTTACGTGACAAAATGTGTATGTGTCACATGATAACTTACAACTTATTATGACCAGAACAAATGTCTCCACATTGTGAAACATATTTTACACTGATATGAGTACACAGTCTTGAGACAATGGCCTACATATAGCACTGCTGGAATCGGGAATTGGTATGTGTCAAATCCCTAAACACACCACTGTATCATGCATCACTTATCAGACATGATACATATATTTTCACACACAAGCATATCACATATATACCTACAAAGAAACATGTCAGCACACCATCTCCAACATTTTCCATGCATGGGGACATATACTTTACATGTGTTGCTTTGCATCATTAAGTCTGCTCCTTACAGCATACCAGAGTGTGCACATAAGTGCACTCACATTGTAATGGCTTACAGGATCCTAACCCAGCCTCAGTCAACAATATCCTTTGCTAAAGGTTTGTTTAGGGTATCATATGCATGAACATGTATTGCACATGGCCCTTCCTATCTTATGTTGTGTTTTGAAACATACAGTCGTTATTGTGACATAACAATGTGCTAGACCCACAATATGAGTAGCATCACATATGTACACAGTACACATGCGCATACAAGTATGTGGCAAAGAGTCTTCATACACATGCAAATTTGCAAACAGTATCAGTCCTCGCATGCATCACACACACATTCAAACATATGGTAACACATTTCTATGTTACGATACACAATAAAATGCACATGCACACACATGTAGCCATACCATACAAACTACATAGATGCATAGCTCCTGTAACAAGGTATGTGAATCGGGGTGCACTGTCAACCTTTCCACTAAACTCCATGCATGGTCGTTATGCGTCAAAAAAATTGACCCACAGGGTTCTTCTCCATACTTCTCAAATCACTAAAATGGCGCCTGCCACCATGCGCGTCTAAGCAGTCTTGCCTTCTCAGCCGTCCCTCCAAAATCCATGCATGTCCTGTATGTGTTAAACTTTTGATGCATACCATTGTCCTACAAACATCACACATACCAAAAATGACGCCTGACCCCTACTCATCAATCCTAAGTTGACAGGCCTTGTCAGCCTTCATAGAAAAATTCCACGCATGGTCGATAAGTGTAAAAAAAATGACGCATATCAGAAAACTTGACCCATACGCCCAGAAAGTGATGTAACAGGACTTCCTTGCGGTACACATGGTAAAGTGATTTTAATTTCACTTTTCCTTTGCAGTCTTCTAGTCTGTGGTTGTGAGAGGGTGTGTGGAGCTTGTGCTGGTTGAGGAGTGGTGGTTTTGGAAAGTTTGGTGCTGTGTCCAGTCTGTGTGAAGTTTAATTTGTTATATTCGTAAGTTGTTTGTACTTTATTGTCCTGTTATTGTATTTGTATTGTCCGGTGTTTGTCTTGGGGTAGTGTAGTTTGTTGGGGTATTTGGGGTTAGGGAGGGTATTATTTTTTTGTGGGGTTATTATATTTGCAGTGGAGGGAACCTGCAAAATGTTGGGGAAGGGGAGAGCCCATTCAATGAGTGGTGATGAACTGGGATGGTTCATCTGGTTAGTGTGCCACTACCTCCCCAATATGGTGGGTATGGGTGGCCGGGTCATCATGGGCTACCCAACGGAGGCAAGGAAGCTACGGTGGGGAAAGCTGCTCTCACAGCTGCGTAGGATCTTTTCAGTGAAGCAAATGGCCCACCAGCTAAAACACCGATGGGCCAACCTCACTGTCCGCAAAGGAGATCTCCTGAATCACCTGGTAATTCGGGTTGGCAGACTTGTTGGTGAGTACCACTTTTACATTGCAACATCCTCATTTGTATGTGCATGACAGTAGGACATAAGAAAAACCGCAGCATGTAGTGACAAGGTCCAGGACAGCACGTTTTGTATCTCAACCAACCTGCATTTATGAGAGCTCAGTAATGCGCAGGTTTCAAACAAATTGCACCTTCGTCTCTGTATACCTTGTGTATTACATATACATAATAAAATGCCAAAGATTGTACTTACATGCAATGGTGCAAGGGTTCACGTTTCCCAGGCACAAATGAACATGTCCATCATGGGCTTTAGAAGTGTGGAAATGTGCTCTGTAATGTTTAAGTGATGACAAACATGATGCAGGAGTATTGTTAGTCATGTGTGCTCCCTGAGTCACATATATGCAGAGTGACATGACAAGAACACAAATGTAAGGAGTGATTGCCTCATAATGCAACATAGGTGTCTTAGTTTTTGAAGGTAATGTTGCTGATGGAGGCAAGTATTAATTAACCATATGTCAATACTTGGCCTGTGCAAGCACGTCGGCAGTTTGAAAGTCTGGTACCACATGATGAAAGTGCCAGGCCTGAAGAATGCAAGGTGTGTATTCCAACCAAAGGTGGCACATGACAAAAAGAGCCTTTAAATCAACTTGGTTACACTGTGCCTTTTTTGGAGTTAACTTGTATTTGTGCCTAAGGCAGGTTGGTTACATGGCAATTCCATTGTTATCAAAATGCCTATTTTCACTTTGCAGCTATTGCACTGCATGTATGGTGCAAAAAATGCTAAGAGCAACCATAATGCCATAGTTTTCAATGTCAGTGTCGTGAGATCTTCCATGGTGTGCCATATGTTACATATGGCACACACATGATGGAGTTATGTGGTGGGTGTATGAGTTTTAAAAGTGTCAAGCATCTGAGTGGTTGCTGTTTGTTCACAAAACTCTAAACTTCTGCCAATGGACTGTATCCTGTCCTGAAACATGTCTACATGTCTGCATCCCATATCTGTACATGTTTTTGTGGGCTAACCATGCGCCAAATATTAAAGAAACTGGTGCAGTGCGATGCTGTGCCAACATCAGCAGCACCAGTCTTTAAACTTAGGGTTGTGCCATATTTACAGGAGTACACTGCTTTGTTTCTGCGCCGGTATCTAATTAAGTTGCCTGCACCAATGCAGGCATACTTGCACCATAGTGCATCTGTGTTGAGGTGAGTGTTGGTTTAAGTGCAGGAAGGTATACATCTCTGTACTTAAACAATCTACAATGGAGATTTGCCACTTCGATGTGTGCTGTAGAATGCAGCACACATAGCAGGGCCAAAGCGTCATTTAAAAACAATTGTTTCTGTGCAGGAAGTGACACCTTCCTGCACATAAGCAATCATCCATGGCATTTTGCTTCTTCAGTGTGTCCTGCAGAATGCAGCACACAAAGAAAAGAGCAAGAAACGAGGAGGAATACAATTATTCCTCATTGTTTTGCCATGTTAACGCCACCCCTGGGGTGGTGTTTGTTTTCGGCGCTGTCACTAATTTACGATATCTCATAGATCTGCAGCAGCGTCAAAAGCTGTGGGTGTTGCGATGGGACGCCCACTGCAAATCCCGTTGCAGGCTCATCTGGCGCAGAAAACTGCATCACAGTGGCCCATATTTACATTGAGGTGTTACGCCTCAAGAAGTGGCATTACAGCACCTTGTACATATAATGCAGTGAAATGCCCCACCCGAGCATCACTGAAAGTGACGCTCTGGAGGCACTAGGGCCTTTGAAATCTGACCCTTTGTCTTTCTGACAGACATGCAATAGTTGGCAGTTGTACATTCCTAACACTAAGTTGACTAGCTCACTCAGCTAAACAAGTTGAATGTGTAACAGTTGTCCATGCTTTTATTTGTTCAACAATCACAAAGTTATGTTTTCCTGTCATATCTTGCAGGTGGACCTCCACCATACACTGTTGGAGAGGTTTCCCAGTTTGAAGACCCCAATGCTGCCCGTAAGTGTCACCTTGTATGTTACATGTGTAGATGGAGGGTTGTGTGTGAGAGGGTATGATATGTGCAATGCCATGTTAAAATGACATGTGTGACAATTAAGATACCATCATCTATGCTTGGGTATCAACATCATGTCTGATGTTATGTTGAGGATATGGAATGAGTTGATTGATGCAGAGGTGCCAACTTATGTTGCTATGGAATCGTGGGTCTTAGGAAAAGGTAATTATGCCCTCAAACATAGTGATGTCAGTAAAGATATGTGTCATAGGTGCTGGCTTTTAGAATTGCCTGGATGTTGCCAACATATTTATCACAGCATATGTTGCTGCCCTGTGTGCCACCAGTTACATACACTAATTTACTCTGGACATGGTACAATTTTTTACATGTGTTGAGGTCTCTAAAGGTCTTATCAATGAGATACCTGCATCACTGGTGCTTCACTACTCTTCAGAAATGAAGCAGGGCACCGGCCATGCAAGGAGCTTTTTGGGATGGACAACAGTCAGTTGAGTACACATAGAGATTTCAGCTCTTCGCTAGATGGATGTGGGACATGTCTATGGATTGTAGCAAACAAGATGTGTGAAGATTAACCTACACGATCTGCACATCATGATATTTGTGAGCGAGCATGGTCACATCACGTGTGTACGAGATGTGCATGGTGAGTGTTTACCTGGTACTTGGGAGATATAAAAAGGCATGTTCATAGATAGGTTAAAATTTAGGAAAAGTGACGCTGCACCTAGTGTGGCGCCACTTTTCCTGTGCCCCTTAGCACACCCCTACTGCCACCATATGTGCATCCCATTTGAAATTCGGTACACCATGCCATGGGGTATGGGGCAATAGGGTAAAATTTGTATTCGCTAATGATGTACTGTCCAGGCTTAGCGCAAAATATATTGGCACTAAACCTGAACTGTACATAGGGTCCCATTGTAACAAATAGCGTGCCCCTTTCTAACGCCTTTTCTGAGTAGGTGTTAAATGAAGAAAAAATAAATTATGCTGCGGAATCTCTCAGGGTCCCCAGCGCCATTTTTCCAGCCCCTCTACCCGATGAATCCCACATTGCATACATCATACCTGGCCAAGGCATAATGTAGCTTAAGGGGTGACAAAGTGGTGCAATGCATGCATTACGCCACTTTGTTACTATGGCACTGGGATTTTGGCCTTGTTGGGCCACACTAGCCTCACAACGATGATGACGATAATGTGGTGCATTGAGGCACCAGTCCAACTTAAATCAGTGCCCTAATGTGCAACATTACATAGCTGTTATCCCTGTGACATGAACATGGTACAGTAGATGTCTGGTAGGCGTATTTGTACCATTCTGGATCTTGATATTGTTGAAGTATGTCTGGTGGACAACATGTGTCATCTGAAGATGCTGTAAATATTGCATGGTTGTTCTTCCTCTACCCAATGCAGTTTTTGATGTCATGTTTTAGCAGCCACAATGACCCCAGCACAGAATCGTGCATTCGAGAAGAGGGGCTAGCGTTTCCGCCACATATTGGAAGTGCAAGCGGGTTACCGCAAGATGGCCAAGAGATATCGTAGGGAGAAGTCATCGGGGTCTTGGCTGGCATTTCCACATGGGGACAACCTAAACAGGCAGCAACCAGCAGCAAAAAAAACTCATGCTCTACACCAAGGGTAAGGGTTGCCTCAGCAGGTCTCACCCCCTTCACATCCACAGCACAAACTTTGACAGCAGCCCAGCAACATCCACTACCAGCTGCCACAGTCTCCACCTTTGAGGCTGACATGAGAAGGGACGTGGCTGATGTTGAGTTGTGATAAAACTGCCACAACCCCGATCTCTAAAGCCTCAGCCTGAACTCAGCCTTACTATGAACTTCTTGGAGTAGTTTGGGCTTTTTAAGACAGGTGCGGTGGACATGACCTGCTTTGGCTCCTCAAAAGCATTCTGACAGCTAGCTGTCCATAAGACCTTACTAGGCATCTTCTCTCAGGTGAGGTCATTAAGAGGGGCAACAATGGAGCCATGGTTCTTAATGAACCTCCTGTAATACCCAGTGAGACATAGAAAAGCTCTGACCTGGGTCTGTGTTGTAGGGGGAGGCCAGTCTAAAATAGTCTGGATCTTCCCCTGTAGTGGTTCAATCTGTTCTCCACCTACCAGGTGTCCCAGATAAACCACCTTCCCCTGCTCTATCTGGCATTTTGAAGCCTTGATAGTAAGGCCTGCCTTTTGCAGGACCTCCATAACTTTCCAAAGGTGGACCAGGGGTTCATGCCAGGCGGAGCTAAAGAGAGCAATATAATCTGGATCTGCTGCACTGAATGCGTCCAGACCTTGGAGGACTGTATTCAGCAACCTCTGGAAAGTGGCAGGTGCATTCTTCAAACCAAAGTGCATAACTGTAAACTGATAATGCCCTACAATGGTTGAGAAAGCTGTCTTTGGTTTAGCATCTTCTGATAATTTTATCTGCCGATACCCTGCAGTCAAATCAAAAGTGTATCTATTAGCTCATCTGCCCTGGGTGTAGGTTGAGCATCAGTCTTAGTGACTGTGTTGAACCCTCTGTAATCTACACAGAACCTCATCTCCCTTTTTCCATTTTGAGAGTGAGGTTTAGGTACAAGCACCACTTGGCTAGCCCAGGGGCTGTCTGAGTGCTGAATCACTCCTAGGTCAAGCATTTTCTGAACCTCAGCTTTAATGCAATCTCTGACATCGTTAGGTTGCCTATAAATCTTACTCTTGACAGGCAAACTTTCCCCTGTATTAATGGTGTGTTCACACCATGTAGTCCGACCAGGTGTCAGAGAAAGAGTTCAGAAAACTGGCCTAAGAGGTTCCTGCAGTCCTCCTTCTGAGACTCAGTAAGGCAGTCTGCTAGGACAACTCCATCTACTGAGCCATCAGCTGCAGTATTGAAGAAGAGGTCAGGGAGAGGATCACTCTCTTCCTCCTATCCCTCAGCAGTGGCCATGAACAGGGTAAAGTCAGCTCTGTGATAGTAGGGCTTCAGGCAGTTCACATGAAGTACTCTAAGAGAACTTCTAGGAGTGCCTAGGTCAACTAAATAAGTGACCTCATCCTTCTTCTCCACTATGATGTGTGGTCCACTCCATGTATCTTGGAGTGCTCTGGGTGCCACAGGCTCCAGGACTCACACTTTCTGCCCTGGCTCGTACACTGTAAGGACAGCCTTCTGGTCATGCCATTGCTTTTGCAATTCCTGGCTTGCCTGAAGGTTCTTAGTGGCCTTTTTCATGTACTCAGCTATTCTAGATCTTAGGCCAAGCACATAATCCACTATATTTTGTTTAGGGGGCTTCAAGGGTTCCTCCCACTCCTCTTTCACAAGAGCTAATGGACCCCTAACAGGGTGACCAAAGAGGAGTTCAAAGGGGCTGTAGCCCGCTCCTTTTTGGGGTACCTCTCTGTAGGCAAAAAGGAGGCATGGTACCAGGACATCCCATCTCCTCCTGACTTTTTCAGAGAGCCCCATAATCATGCCTTTGATGGTTTTATTAAAACACTCAATCAACCCATTTGTCTGGGGATGGTAAAGTATGATGAACTTGTAAATTACCCCATAATCTTTCCACATTGCTGTTAGGTATGCAGACATGAAGTTACTACATCTGTCTGACACCACCTCTTTCGTGAAACCCACCCTGGAAAAGATTCCCAGGAGGGCTTTGGCCACTGCAGGAGCTGTAGTGGTCCTAAGAGGTATAGCTTCTGGATATCTAATGGCATGGTCCAACACCGCCAGAATAAATATTTTTCCAGAAGCTGTGGGAGGGTCAAGGGGGCCAACAATATCAAACCCTACCCTCCCAATGGGCACCCCAACCGCTGGCAGTGGGATTAAGAGGGCCCTTGGAGTGCATCTGTCTTGCCACTGGCTTGACAAGTGACACAGGAGCGACAAAACTCCTTGGTGTCTTCAGACATGTGAGGCCAGTGAAAGTGAGGGACCAGTTTATCCCGGGTCTTACTTTGTCCCAGATGTCTAGCAAGGGGAATTTCATGAGCTAAGGTCAATACAAATTCTCTGTATTGCAAGGGAATTACCAGTCTCCTGGTGGCACCAGGTTTTGGGTCCCTTGCCTCAGAATACAAGAGATTGTTTACTCAGTACACCCTATGGGTGCCACTGATATCCTCTGTCTCTTCTTTGACAGCTTGCTGTCTTAAACCCTCAAGTGTGGGGCAGGTTTGCTGTGCCACACTTAACTCCTCCCTGGCAGGCCCACCGGCCCCTAAAAGCTCAGCTGTGTTAGCTTGCAACTTCTCATGTGTAGGTTCTGTCCAGGGAGTCGACTCCTCCTCCTCAAAGGGGTAATCATCAGTGGGGGAATGATAGTGTATAACGTTTTACCCTTTCTACCCCTACTTCTGGGAAGCTCTTGGTCCATTCTTCCAAGATCCAAGTTTCCCTGACATCTTTGCTTCTTGGCCTGAGCCCCTGTTAAAGCAAAGACATACCCAGGAATGCCCAGCATGGCAGCATGAGCCTCCAACTCCACTTTAGCCTAAGCTGAAGTCTCCAAGTCGTTCCCTAGTACACATTCTACCAGAAGGTCTGTGGATACCACAACTTTTTTAGGACCAGTAACCTCCCCCAGTTTAGATCAACAACAGCCATGGGATGGCTTACAGTGTTGTTATGGGCATCTGTCACTTTGTACTGATGACCAAGTAGGTGTTGCTCAGGGGCCACCAGTTTTTCAGTCACCATTGTGACACTTGTGCCTGTGTCCCTGTAGGCCTCAACCTGATAACTATTTATTAGGGGTTGTTGCTTGTACTTATCCATATCAAGGGGACAAGCAAGAAGGGTGGCAAGCTCAATGCCACCATCAGAGAATAAAACAGCTTCAGTGGTTTCCCTAACTAAACCCACCCCCCACTACACTTCCCAGACTGAGCCCTGCTACACCCTTGGATTGACTATTGGTAGTGTTAGCTTTCCACTGCTATTTGTTAGGGGCACTAGTTGAAGCAGTAGCGGTTGTGGCGATGGGAAGATTGGTGCTTTTCTTAGGGCAAGCACCATCACCTGTCCTATGGCCTTTATTCCTACTATTGTATAGTTATTTTAATCAGGTTTTAGACACATTGTTTTAGCTAACTAGGCCTACCGCTGTGCACTTTCACCCTATTACATTTTACATAGCATTGCTTTATTTTTCTAGCAATAGCTTCATTTGCGGTGCTGTTATTATTTCTCTGTACCTCATTGTCCTTTCGCCTAGGAATGCATTATGTTCTTATTAAGGCATATAGTTCACTTTGTGCTTTCTCCAAGGCTACAGTCAGATAGGGTTGCTGACAAATATGTTATGCTGTGTGTCCTGTATTTACAGAAAAACACACACTCATAAGTGGGGCCCATTTCTTAGAATGTCAGCTGATTCATTATAAAATACCCCTTAGTTCCAGACATGTTAGAGGGGGATTCCAGCCAGATGACCACGACTGTAAACTGATTGCTGGAAGCTTCGCTACAGCTACCTGCTTAGACGGCCGAGCACTGAACGGGATGGGGACGGTGTCTCTCTGGACCTCAGGCCTCTTCTTCAGGTATGAGTGATGATGTTCTCCCAGGGAGAAACCCGAGGGGCAGATTAGGCTTAGTATACTGTTCTCATTCTTAGCGTAGGTGGGGGGCTACAGATCCACTCCCCTATTTAGACAGGCCTGTTGTTGTGTTTTACATTTTTAGTCACATACCTGCTCCTATTGTCTTTCATTATCCTTGTTATTGCTATGCACCTGCTTTTATCTAAGATGCAGATATTTTAATAAATGTGTATTTAAATATATTCTGCCTCTGTTGTCTTTTCCTGAGTGAGGTCTTGGTAACTGAGAGACTGGGATGTGATCTGAGGTACTCCGATTCCCTGGAGAGTCCATCTTACCATGAGCTCTGTTGCCACAATCATCCCAGTCAGAGATGGGGTGCTGCTAGTTAGCCAGAAACCACGGATTAGACCGACAGGTGTCACCAGGTGTGGAGTTGTACTCAGTACTCACTACCTAGGCGATCCTACTGCTCAAATCCAGTAGCCTCATTACCCTAATGAGAACCTACGCAACATGGCGCCCAACGTTTGGTCAGGCACGAAAAATCAGATCCTCCTAAGTATCTCTTTCCCACTGAAGGCTAAAGACACCTCAATACTATATACGGAGATGTCTGTGGTATTGAGGATTTCCTCCTCCGCTAGGTAGGTGGGACCTATCCTGAGCTGTAGGTTGTTCAAGCTTGAACCATAAAAGGATTGGTCCCCAGTTGGTATCCTTATCTGTGAACGCATAAATCAGTAATATAGCGAACCCTCAACGGGTAGCAATAGCAGTAAATATGAGAGGTCCCCTTACTGCACATTTATTGGCAAACGGCTTAACTGCCCAGGGAGGTCCAGTTACATTTGTTGTTGAAGCTCATGCAGCCTATAGAACAGAAAAACAATATATTGGGTCACCTTTCGAGCAGTGGATAGGAACACAAATACATTTCATAACTATACACTGGCAAATCCTCCTGAACAATACAGAGCTTATGCATCCTTAGAGATACCTTTATCTTATCAAGACCATAACAATTGGCTTGATGGCGCCCTACCCCACACAAATGTACCTGTTCGGTTAGGTCCGTTAAGTAATGCAGGTCCGACCTGGCCTTTATTGGCCACATATACACCACATCCTGACGCAAAGCAATCGCAGTAGCTGAGGTCTGCCGCTTATATACAGAAGTCACAACAACATATAGATTGTTAGTACAATATGTTATGCTAATGTTAAACACAAACCCAGCATGAGCTGCTCCAGTGCAGGCACATGCAGTAGCGACAGGTATAAGTCCTGCAACTGTACATTCGATCATGGGCTAGGTACCCACCAAACAGGAGAAGATTCCATTTTGGTTAGCTCAGAAGATAAATGCACTGGAAGCAGTCTTTCCCCGTACGGGACCTCAGGATAAAAATAGAATGTTGACACTGTGCTTGCCTTTTAGCATGGTTACCACAATTGAAAACTGCAGCACATGGGGCACGGTATTTGCTGCGCTCCACACAACCGCACACAGTACACTAACACTTGCCAATCTTTCGGAGTTGTTGAAACAAATTCAAGATGAATACGGGGCAGCCCTTGCCGTAGATTTGGGGTTACAATTAATAGGTAACTTTGCCACTGTATCTTCAATCATATTAAGTAACATTAAAGGGGAAGCAGTTGCACTGACAGTGCTCATGCAACTCTGTGTCGTTTGCAAAGGATCAAGAACATGAGCTGCCAAAAATTATCGCTGAAACATACTCCAGTATAGGTCAGGATAATTTGGAAGCCAGACTGACTAAGCCACAAGTACAAAGTAGATCCAATAAGGATGCTGCCAAACAAACACCTGAGGGTTCTAAAGAATGCTGGGATAAAAAACAACAAACACCTAGAAAAGAAAGGGGAGACTCTCCGCATTCGGAGACCCCACAAAATAGATATAAACTCAGAAATAGGGATAATATAAAAATGACTGACAGATATCAGTATACTGATACACTCCAATCTCGTTCCTTTCAGGACTCACTGGAAAAACGCAGTGAGAGAGGTGGATGGTCAGATCAGCGGACCAGGTATGTGAAACCGAGAAAGGACTCACAACGCTCATCTGAAGTTTCTGTTGAAAAAGAAGAGAAACTTCCACAACAGAAACTACAGTTTAAAAAGAAAAAAATGGCAGCAGCTGTAATACGACACGCCACTCAAGAAGAAGGCTGTACTAAAGAACTAAACACGGGTGCTAGCACTGCTAGACAGGTCAGCAGAAGACAAAATAGTTCGCTGGGATCTTCTAGAGCATCTGGAGGTGAAAGCAACTGAGCACCTCAGCCCCAACCACAATATGCAATAAAAAACAAGGCAAAAGCCCCAGTGAGGGAAATCCTCACACAACTAGAGTACCAGGGTGTCATTGAACCCTCAGACTCATCAATGAACAATCCATTATTTCCAGTCACTAAACCCAACCACTCATATAGAATATTCTTAGACTACAGGCATTTAAATAGTCACACAAAAACATATGCTGTTCAATACACACATAGTACAGCACTAATGAACAACATTGTGCGAAGAAAATACAAAACAACCCTGGATAGACTCAACTGTTTTTTCTGCCAAAACATAGTGCCTGAAAGTAGGGACTTAGCAAGTTTCAGCACTTTAGGCTCCCAGAAAAACTTTTGCCGACTCCTACACAGCTATAAGAACAGTCCTGTACTGTTCTCAGCTTGTGTGACATCAATATTGCAAGACATTGACCCTGAGGCATTGTCCTATGTGGATGATATTGTCCTGTTTCTGGGATACGAGTTGTCGGATGAAGGCAAGAGCCTGGTGCCCCAATTTTTAGAAAAATGAGCACAACCACCAAATATAATAAAAAAGCTCCAATCAGTGTTGGGCTTCCTGAATTTTGGAAGAACTTAAATTACAGACTATGCACAATTCATTAAATCATTATATGACCTAATACGTCCTGACTTTACCAGCAAACACTGGCACTACAAAGACATGCTTGAAGCTAAACATCTACATACAAGGGACAATAAAACGCATTTGGTTATCAGAGTAATTGCTGGTGTCATTGGTTTCACCTATGTGACATTCAATGAACGTGAGACCGCCCCAATTGCATATAAATCACACCTATATTCCACAGCCGAACAATGCTTTGCTCTCATTGAAATAATTCTCACTGCTGTTTAGATGGCTGTCCTTAAAGAGAGACCTCTGGCCCAAGGGAAATGCATTGTCGTATGCCCGGTCCCAGCCCCTGAGGCTGTCATCAAAGCAAGCGTCCTGAACGCTAAAGCATTACATCTGCGTTTGATTCAATGGGCAACGTCCAGGACGGCCACTGATGTTGATTATGTGTTTGATTCCAAATTACAGACCCAAGAATTCCTACAATAGGAACCTGAATATCCTGTTCCAGCAAATACACTACCTATTAAACAATGCAAAACAATTTTGTACACTGATGGATGATAAAACATTAGCAGCTATAGGAGCGACGGCTAAGGGCACACCTATGCCCAAAGCCTAACCCACTAAATATTCCTACCGGATGGGAGGCATGTTTGACGCAGAAGTAAAGAATCAAGATGTGGGGTCCGAGTGATTCCCAACAAAGACCTAACACCAGAGTTAGTAAAAGCAGAGCATGAGGAAGTTGCATCTGCACATACTGGTGTGGCCACTACAATTTCAATATTACAAGCACGTTATTGGTGGCAAGGTCTTTAAAAACAGGCCAAGAAGTATGTCCTTTGTTGTGACATCTGCCAACAAATAAAAGGCTCCAGCATTAAGACCCACCGCAGACACCCCTCTTAATTTCCAACAATCCTTTGCAATGTGTATACTTGGACCACTGTGGTCCCCTGACACCAGACAGTGCATACAAATACATTCTGGTCGCTGTAGACTTATGCTCCAGATTTCTATGGGTCTGGCCACAACACTTGGGTGATGCTCTAACTGTTATTAAAGATTTGCAAGTCTTTGTCGGTACATATGCTGTTGCGGCTTTCTATTTGGACTGGGGTGCTGCTTTTCCTCCAGAGCTTACAGAGGGATACCATGGCTTTGTTAGGGGTCCAACTACATTACTCATCTCCATTTCATCCCGAGAGAAATAGTGTTGTAGAGCGACGAAACCGCAAGCTAAAGCAATCCTTAACAGCAAGAGTATTATGCACGGGTCGTAGTTGGCTTTCACACCTGTATGGAGTTCAGAGATCACTTAATAATCTGCCTAGAAGGTCCCTGGGGGGGTGTACTTCATACAAGTGCCTGTTTGGAACTCAAATGTATGTTCCAGATCTTCATGGTCCTGGCATGGAGGCAGCAGATACACCTTTTGACATAAATTAACTTGTCACTGCCTTGTAGGAGTTCCAACAATTCTGTGATGACAACGCATCTGCCAGTGCTGACTCCTCTGGAATAAGGGATGTACCAGCAACATCTACCAGCTGGATTCCTAAGCTGGGGGATCTAGTATGTGAAAAAATTGGTGTGAAAAAGGAGTTTGGTCCTTCTTATCATGCACCGGTCTCAGTCCTGGAAATACACGGTGCCAGAATTGTTATTCTACCACCACTGCCTGGTTCTAAAGAGAAATGTTTCGTCTCCATCGACAATGTCAAGCTACACCATGAGGCCAATCATGCACAGCAGGCTTAGAGGACTCCGGAGCATTGCCCGAATCCCTCCCACTACATACCAGGATGTTCCTCTGCATGTGTTCAACAGCAATGCTGATACCTCTCCGGGCTTGGGGAGGATGGAAAATTAGCTTTCATTGGTTCCACTGACAACTACTACTTCATTGAGTTCTGCTGATATAGAGCAGCCTTTTACAACTTCAACACAATCAGATGTTGTAGCAAACTACATACCACCGAGGAAATCCTTAGCATTTTCTCCTCCTCCAAATACACCTCCAGCATTTGTTTGTACAGGTGATGGTTACTTTGTCAATGCTGACGACTTTTCTTCGGACCCATCAGCCTCAACTGTACCTGAACTGTCAAGAACAAGTAAGCTAAGACTTTGGCTAAAAATGAACTATCTCACTCGTCCTTAGAATAGTCTATGGTTATCACTGACTGTTGTTGCCTTTTTTCTTTGGATTGGGTTTGCCATTGTTTTCTTTCTTCTTATACATAGTCATTACGTTCCTGATCGCTCAACAGTGGTGGATGAAGTCTTAAAACGAACTTTTTCTTCACATAAAATACGTAGAGATTTGTCCCTAGTGAACATTACAGCAGTGCTAATTCCCGATGGGATTGTATGGGATAAAGTCTTATTCGACATATTTGGTCCTACAGAGATCATTCAAATTTCTTATGTGTTCAAACTTTCGTTGACTGATGTAATTATACCCAGAGTGAGTTCTGATGATTGGGATGTAAAAACAGTTGATACTCTGATGTCTGATGTACAGTATTATACAGTTTTTGAAAATGATGATGTGTATAAATTTAAAGGAAATTATGGAGATATGTTCTGTTATAATCATTATGAACATAATTTTATTCACAGAGATAGTAAACTATTTTTAGATATGCACAATGGGAACACTGCCCAATTCCGCAAATAGGCAGTTCAAAACCATATACTGAAAAATGTGCATATTTTTCTGGACACACTGTGAAGAATACTGAGTCATATTATTTCAAACTGCCAGTGATGGAAGATTTGCATTTATTATTGACTGATACTAAATTGATATATCTGATTCCTTTGTTTTCCAGTTGGCCATAGAAGGTTATGAACATTGGATTTATTCAATTGATTTGAAAAGTGTGTAAGGAACAAGAAATTGGCAAATTAGAGGTATAGAAGCATTATTTAGAGATTGCATGACTCCTGTTCAGATGATATTCTTAAATGAAACAGTGCAACAAACAAGCTGTTTCAGATTAGCAAATATTAAAGAACTGAATGTGCCCAGTATTCCCGTTCCTGCAAAATTTTACAAATGGCAAAAGTATATACATGCATCTGAAGACCAGCTTTATGAATGGGTACAAAATGGAACATATAACATGTCATTATCACATCCTGGCGGGTGGGTATTTTGGCCTGTAGACACCAATGGGGGTTTTAGAACTAATAGGCCGGACCCTCGCTGTATACCCTCAGAGCACTCGGGTATTGTGACAACATATAGTGTAGGGAAACTATGTCAGCAATGGATGAAGTTCTACTCACTAGATGCTGTTAAAGAACATCTTAGTCTCCTTTCCAATAACACAGATTTACAGGACTTCCTGTTAGGCCCTGGAAGACAGCGCAGAAAACGCTTTATACATGAAACATATAATTAAATTTGGAAGCTTTCCCAACAAGAAGCGGCTGCCCGGTTAAGGTAAAGAGATCAGGAAAATTTAAGGAAAGCATTAGCCGTCATAGATAATGGAATGAACACCTTGTCCGACCGCATTTACACCCTAAATAATATTATGCCTCTGCAATAGTTATAGTACAGAGTGATGTGTCGTTTCTGCAACATGGACAAAGTCAACTACGATCCATCATGCAGTTAGGTTGGACACTACAAACATTGAAGGCAGGTCACGTCCCTGGCAACATGTGAGCGCAAGGGAGATTTTTTCAACATTTAATTTAACGCAACAGCAACAAATGATGGCTAAGAAGGAAGCAACAGGTATCACGTTGAGAATAGAGAAATTAGAAAAGTTGCCTTTTGCTGTGGCTGTGGTACCCTCTTCTGAATGGTTAATACAGGGGGCTATTAATCTGCCTATTTCAACACCTCAAATCACATCCTGCTTGAAACAAATTCCGGTAGGCAGATATGAAAGGCTGGGAGATAATTACTTACATGAGGTGTGGGAGCTACCCTTTTCCTACAAATGTATCAATGGCATGAAAGAGTTCTTTCTTAGCGGCAGCAGATGCAAGACTTCTGTGAGCCATTCGATGGTTAGTAAACAGCTGTCCTTGCACGGGCATGGAATGCCTCCATGGCAAAGTTAGGCTGTTATCTGAAGGGATCCCCGGTATCCTTAATTAGACCTGCGTTCCAGGTGCTCTCCAATGGCAGCTATGTGCTCCTTAACAGTGAGAGCTGTTGTGGAATGCGAGCCAGAATACCTTATGTCGTTTCCGTATCCAAAATTGTTACATGTTGCGGGAGGGTCCTTTTTCCCCCAACACGATTCAAAGGAATAACAGACATCTGGCCCCATCTTGCTACTTCTGATGTTAATTTTGACAAGTTAAGCAGACTAAAGGCCTTATTGTTCCCAAAACATGTGGCACTTACATCAGCCCACAAGACCTATGCGCTTCAAGTTGCGAGGTCATCGGCGGCGACTCAGTCCCTTTTAAAAACCAACTTTGTGAGACACTTTGGTGAACTTGTGGGACGAATATTCAGTGCGACAAGTATTAGTGGAATCGCCCACTTTTTTAAGGTTGTTGGTTCTGGTTTCGTTAACAACTTCTCCTCTATATTTGGTTTAATACCTTCAGCCATGATGAAGACTCTTTGTTTTTATCTTTGTCCCCACCTCTGTCATGAGACTTACCATCCTTATTCTTGCCCTTATCACCCCCTGTATGAGCTTTTCTGCTCACTCTTGTTCTGACTCATTTGTCTGCCTTCTTCTTTCCCAATAGTTGGGGAGAGGTCATATCCGAGTCTTCCAAGTACTGGTGCAACAAGTCAGACACGCAGTTATTCAAAATATGATCCCTCCTCCTCCTCCTCCTGCTGGCTACCAGCATGCTCCTGGTCATCCTGGAGAAGAAGGCTCAAAAGAAAATTCTCATTGGGGTTCTTCCACACATCTAGTATCCTGTCTGTGCAAAGCCCCTTCAATTCCTTGAAGGTCATGCCCCCATAAGGAGTACCCATGACCTCAGAGCTAGGCCCAGCGGTATACATGATGTGTGTGTTACGGTGGTGTAGGAAGAACTTAACCTTCCTAACCTCTAGTCTCTAAGAAAGAGACCCTTATACTTGTTCCTGTGGAAAGCACCAGGTGACAGAGTGATAAGGGAATTCCAAGTACTTATCCCACTGCTGCACCACCAATGTAGGAGGCTGGCCTGGTTTGTAGTGGGTACCTATGGTACCCACACCTTATACCAGGTCCAGTTATCCCTTATTAGTGAAATGTAGGCAGTGTCTAATAGCCAGACTCTCTAGGGGTAGCTGTAGCTGAGCAGCCAAGGCTTATCTATGAGACATGCAAAGCTCATGCAATGCCACTGTTGTCACACAGTACTCACACACCTGAAAGAAAATACTCAGTGTTACAAAAATTAAGATACTTTATTTTGGTGACACAAATGCCAAAAATACCATAGAGAATTTACTCCCTTAGGAGGTACATAATACACAAATTATATGCACTGGTATGCAGAATTAGGCTTACAAACAGTTAGAAAACAGTGCAGTTAATGAAAATCTCAATAGTTAGAAATGGGCCAGAGGGAACACAAACCATATACTAAGAAAGTGGAATGTGAATGTTGGTTCCCCCCTAGGAAAGTGTAGTTGTGTAGTGTGTAGAGGGGCACTGGGAGTATTAAAAAAAACACCAAAGATAAGTAATAGAACCAACCCCAGAGCCCTGGAAAGCAGGAGTAAATCACAGTAACTTTCCAAGAACAAACAAGAACAGGGGAAAGAAGATTATACAAGAACCAGAAGAGACTGCAAGACACCAACAGTGGATTCCTGGACCTGAAGACCTGTGGAAGAAGGGGACCAAGTCCAAGAAGCACAGAAGAGTCCAGGGAGAACAGGAGCCCCTGCTAACCCGAATGAAGATGCAAAAGAAGAACCACCGGTGAAGGAGAACAGTCAGTACTGCACCCAGTATGATGGATCTGGGTTCTTGATTGGTGCAGATGATGTCCCATGCTCGGATGGAAGATTGCAGTCTGGTTTGCGTCACTGGAGTTCGCCAACAAGCCTTGGCACACACAAAGACTCGCGGTAAGCGGAAAATTGAGTTGCCCCGGACCAGGAAGGACTAGGTGGACTCTACCCAGGAGCCTGAGTCAGAAAGGGCTCTCAGCAACTCAGAGACCCCACAGAAGATCAGGAGCATGCCCAGGAGTCCCATAGCATGGGCTCAAATGAGGTGCAAAAGGAGGCCCATGCAGCACAACAACAAAGGAGCCCATGCCGCCGGAAAACCAGTCAGGAAGCTGTGCGTCACAGGATAGAGTGCTGGGGGATGGAGCTGCATGGTGCATGAAGAACTTTGTGGAAGGATGCCAACAAGTCTTGGTAACTGTAAAACATGTGGTGCATGGGGGTACTGTCTTGCATGGGGAGGCAAGCTCTTACCTCCACCAAAGTTGGACAGTAGGACGTCAGGACCATCAGGACCACTTCAGTACACCACCCGTGATGATGGATCCACGCAACTCATCAGGAGAGGGAACCCATGCAGCCGGTCATCATCACAGAGAGGTCCCTGCTGAAACAGGGAAGTGACCCCTTCATACCAAGGGAGATTCCTTCGTTCTTCTGGTGCAGGCTAAAGACAGGCTGTCCTCTGAGGATGCACAACTGGGAAACAGTTGCAGTTGCTGGCAGGAGCTAAAGATGCAATGGTGCAGAAGTCGTCTTTGCCTCTTTGTTGCAGTTTGTAGAGACCCTGGAGGGTCCAGATGCAGTTTCTTCAGTGAGAAGGTGAAGTAAAGGATGCAGAGAATTCATGTTGGAGAATCTGAAGAACCACCCAATAGAGAGACCCTAAATAGCCCTGAAAGGAGGATTAGTCAGCTAAACAGGTAAGTACCTATCAGGGGAGGGCCCTGACATCACCTGCTGGAACTGGCCACTCACATGCTCCCAGAGTTCCCCGCCAACTTGGATTCCAAGATGTCAAAACCCAGGGAGCCTCTGGAGGAACTCTGAGCACCACCCCTGGGGTGGTGATGTTCAGGGGAGTGGTCACTCCCCTTTCCTTTGTTCGGTTTTGCGCCAGAGCGGGGACTGGTGGTCCCTGAACCGGTGTAGACTGGATTATGCAAGGAGGGCACCAAATTTGCCCTATTAAGCATTTCCAGTGGCTTGGAGAGGCTACCTCTCCCAAGCCCGTAACACCTATTTTCAAAGGGAGAAGGCATCCTTTGTTCTGCCTTCCTGGGCTTGAGCTGCTCAAGCAACAGGAGGGCAGAAACCTGTCTGAGAAGTGGCAGCAGCTGGGGCTGCCTGGAAAGGCTGGAATGATGGCAATGGGGGTCCTTTAAGGAGCCTCCAGAGTGCATGGAATCACACAACCAATGCTTGGACATGTTTGATACCAAACATGCCTATGTTCAGAGTTACCATCATGTAGTTGGACATAGGTAGTGACCTATGTCCAGTACACATGTAAAATGGCGTCCCCGCACTCACGAAGTCCGGGAAAATGGTCCTGGAGGTTGTGGGGGTACCTCTGCTAGTGCAGGGATGCCCTCACACACAGACACTCTGCACCCTGCCCTCAGGGCTGAAGGGCCTGCTATAGGGGTGACTTATAAGTGTCCTGGTACAGTGAAAACAGCAGTAAAAGGGTGCATGCACCTTTTCACAGATGCTGCAATGGCAGTCCTGCAGAAGCCTTTGTATAGGCTCCCTATGGGTGGCAAAAGAAATGCTGCAGGCCATAGGGATTCCCTGGAACCCTAATGCCTTGGATACCTAGGTACCATATACTAGGGACTTATAAGGGAGCACCAATATGACACTTTTGGGTGAAATACTGGGTACCAGTATGCAACAACAAAATTTAGAGGAGAGAGAGCATACTCAAAGGGGTCCTAGGGCCACATGTAGCAAAGTTCCGATTTGCGACTTGCAAATTGCGAATCAGAGCGACTTACAATTTGCGAGTCACAAATCCGAATGTAGGGTAGTGTCCTTGACACTAATTGCGACTCACAAGGGGGTTGCAAATGCCCACCTCATGAATATTCATGAGGTATGTCGCAATTTGCAACCCCCTTGGGAATGGCGGGCTCTCACAGGGGTGATGGCCTGCTGGAGACAGCAGACCACCATGTCTGTGACTGCTTTTTAATAAAGCAGTTTTTATTTCTAATGCAGCCCGTTTTCCTTAAAGGAAAACGAGATGCATTACAAAAAAAAAAAAAAGAACATTTTTTTCTGAGCAGGCAGTGGTCCATAAGACTACTGCCTGCTCTGAAAACACATTTTCAGTGACATTCACAAGTGACCCCTTCCAGTTTGCGAATGTGTTACCACCAGTGTGACACTGGTGGTAACTGCGATTGCTTTGCAATCCTACATCACACTGCGAGTCACAATTAGGAAGGGAACACCCCTTCCCAATTGTGAGTCGCAAACTCGTTTTGTGATTCGGTAACAATGTTACCTAATTGAATTGCAAAACTGGGTTTGTGCATCGGTGAGTGCTTTTTGCACATCACAAACAGCCAGATTCGCTGTTTGCGAGGTGCAAAAAGCATTGCAAATGCGGCCCCTGGTTAGCAGAATCCCAGTGAACACAGTCAAGCACACTGACATCAGGCAGAAAATGGGGGTAACCATGGCCAAGAGAGGGTACTTTCCTACAACAATGTCATATGTCAACTTACATGGATTTCTGTTCAATACATGCTTTGAAGCCTCAGAAAGTTGGTTGTAGTCTGCAATACTATTGGTCACCTTTATCATGTTTGAGTCCTAATGCGCTGCCTGTGATCCTCTCCCGTAGGGGAACCAAAACCACTTTGCTGTGCGCCAGGAGGCGAGGATGTAGGTGAGGAGCCTGACCCCTCGCGATACAAAGCGCCAATACTCCGCCACAGCGCAGAAGGCGCCCGGGCCAAGGCTGAGCCTATCCGCGCCTGTCAGCGCCAGGAGGAGAAAGGGCATTGCCACCCCTCTTGGTCCTGTCTTTTTTTTTTTAGGTCCTTTCTCTCCCCTTGTGAGCTGTAACACCTGGATGGAACCTGCTGCCTAAGGAGCCTCACCTCCAGGGTGTGGTGCTGGAGGTCAGTCTATTATATTTTCTGTGTGCCTCAGCACAGTATCGTCTTTGAATCGTGCCTTCCAGTGTCTGTTCATGGTTAAATGAGGCTGGGCTTCTTTTGGGATAGGTTCCACAAACTAAAGTTAGAGTTTTGACCTTCCTGTTCTGAAGCTTCAGGATGGGGAAACGCAAGGCAGAGGAGAGCCCTGTAGTTGGTGCATTTTCATCTAAAGTGCCCAAATTGCATAAAACTTCCTGTACCTTTTCTAATTGTGTTACTAACGATATTGATTCACTGATTGAAGAAGTTGAGTCCTTGCTGAAGGGGAAAAGTAAGCAATCTTCCAAAGGGTTGAATACCAGCTCTCTTTCGTCTTTTTTTAAACTAAAAAAGTCTATCAAGGGTGACTCTGATTACATAAGAGATGCTACGGAAGCTCTGCCTACTCAAGGGGAACACGACATCCTAATTTAGTGACTCTGAATATAAATTCCCTACCCACAAATGTTGAGAATGCCATAACATGTAGCGCAATTATTCATGAAATCCCTTGTTCTAATCGCTTTCTGCTACTGGGTGCTCCTGAACAACTGTTAAAATCCAGTATTCTTGACCCAAACACTGAATTACCCACTTCTGAGCCCGTTGGTGCCTTCCCTCAGGAGGATGTGATTACCAACATTTCCAGCCTAAAAGAGGAGGTAAAGGGCCTAAAACAAATGGTGATGGAGACCCTCAACCTCCATCGACACATTGGAGGGAAGTGGAATAATGAAGACGTCTATAGAGAAGGCTTGAATTCCATGCTCCTCACTCGCACTTATCAGAGAAATATGGCGAATAAGGATTCTTTTGGGCATGATGTTAGGTCAAGAGTACCCCTGGCTAGTCTTAACAACCAGGGTGCTAATGTACAAAAGTGCTCACAAGCTGCAATCCGCTCCTGTGAGAGCTTGGTATGTGACTCTTCTTATGTTTTGTCATGTCCCAAGAACAACACCAATGGTTATCCAATTTACATGTGTAAAGTTCCTGTAGTATCCTTTACCAGAAGAGAAGATAGCCTCTCACTAAAGAACAAAGTTATCCATTCGATAAGACATGTCAGGCAATGTGGGCCCATTATATACCCAGATATAATTTCTGTCAAGAGCTATCCAGAGAACCCATGGTGCTGGCACACTGTAGAGCCTATGCTCGCCTGTCCCATGTTGGTAAAATGGCTATTGTCACTGGAAATGCGCAACCCACTCAGAAGTGGCTCGTCCTCTGTTTTTAGATGTTCCCGGCCGGAGAGAGGAACATTGGCTCAGAGGAGCATCTTCTAATATGAGTTGTGGGCGAGATAAGATGAGATCAATGACTTCAGCGTTATTGGTGAAGACCCATCCTTCGATTATTGGGAGAGAATGTGTAATCTTGTCAGGAAGGCAGAGCCCATTGGGAGACCAGCAAGTCAAGGGGGCACCTACTGCCACGAGTAATGGGCCTATTAATATAGGGCTTAATACTTCAATCCCTAATGTGATTAATGTACCATCCGATATGGAACCCTTAATCGAAATCCTTCCTATGAAGGAGCATTCCAAGACTCTTGGAATGGAATGCATAGCCTTGGTTAGGACACAGAACTCTTCAAGAACATTGCAATCAGCTGATCTTTCTGATCTCGATTGACTGTGCTCTTTACCTACTCTTCCTCTTATCAATTTATCTCTTAACGGGGGTACATCTTAGATAGAATTTCAACCACACTCCGAATTGTTTTCTTCCAGGAGTTCTCTCCCTGCAGAAGATTAAAACTCGGCTGACAGTTATGAACAACCAAATCCAACCCTTAATCATGAGCTACCACTGAGAGAGACTGGGGGCCCAGGGCCTATGAATCCTGCACTAATTTCCTGGAACGTAGCTGGTATTTGTAATAATATTATTATTGATGAGGAGTGGGGGCAGTTTATTGATAATTTTAACATTTGTTTATTCCAGGAAACTTGGGCCACTTCAAACGTCTATAGACAGGGGTTTACCTCATTTTGTAAGAGGGCAAGTCCATCTGTATTTGGGCGAACATGTGGGGGTCTTGTCACCTGGATACAAATCTCCCAGGTGAGTGAGCTGGAAGAAATATATGTTGACTCACTCAATATATTGGCAGTCACAATTAAACTAAAGCATAGATCTAGGCTAAAGCATAGATCTAGGCTCTTATGTGTTAATATTTACAACAGACCTGGTGCCCTGAGCCAATCGTCTAATAGTATTAGTGTGTTGAGTGCCTTGGTCTTGGAATTCTCTCCCTCACATTTTGTCATCGTAGCAGGGGATTTAAATGTGTCTCTAGAGACTAACTCCCTCTTCTCTGATCTAACCCAGGCAGAGAATCAAATGCTGGGAATTCCAACTTTTTCATCGCTAAGGAAGCAACCTAAATCAAGTACCAGAGCCCTTCAAGTCATTGGCCTTTTGATAGTGCACGGTTTTCGGTCAGGTAACGGTCCTTTTCCTTCAGATTCCCCCATAAAACCTACGTTTTTTAGACTCTTGGATGCAATATGCTCAAAAGATAGAGAAAAGATCATTCTTGCAAGGCGTCAGTTCACTCTCATAATAAAGACCAGTAAAAGAAAATGGGTAGAGTTAAATTGGCAGGAATTACTATTAGCATCAAACCAAAATAACTCCAAGCGGTTTTGGTCATTGATTGCTTATGAAGGATGGAATATAAACCCTAGACCTGACTGCCATGTTCCTGCACGTTTGGTTGCATTATTTTACTGAACTCTACAGACAGGAGATTGTGCCTTCTGTAAGCACAAAGAGCATAGTAAAGATTACTAGTCCGGGTGCAGACACGCTCACCCAGTTTACTGTAGGAGAAACTGCGTCAACTATCAGAGCACAAAAATCGGGAAAGGCACCTGGCTTAGATGGAATTCCATCAGATTTGTTGAAGTCTGATTTAAGTTTTTGGGGACCTTATATAAATAATGTGTCTAATGCAGTTGTGGCGGGCTGCAATCCACCTCGTTCTTGGAAGGGCGCAATAATTGCCCCAATTCATAAAAAAGGGGGATAGATCAGTCCTGGAAAATTACAGACCTATAAGTCTTTTAGTTAATTTGCAGAAGATTTGTTCTTATCAGGTCCTGAGTAGGCTCAGGATTGGTTGGAGGAAAACTATATTTTATCCCACCTTCAGGCGGGCTTTAGGCAGAAGACAAGCACAGTAGACCACGTCGTCCGCTTTCTTACAATCAAATGGAAAACAGTTGACCTGGATGCTGGAAGACTTTTTGTTGCTTTTGTGGATCTCAAGTCTGCCTTTGATTTGGTCCCTTGAGACAAACTATGGGAGATCCTGGGTAGGGCTGGAATTCCGAGCCCTTTGAGAAAGCTGATCCAGGAGTTATATTCTGATAGTTTTGCCAGAGTAACGTGGGGGCATGAATGGGGAACTGACAGGGGGAAATTCCATTACAGAAGGGGGTGAGACAGGGATGTGTGCTGGCTCCTACACTTTTTTACTCTTCATAAATGCTTGCATCCCCTATCTCTATGACTGAGAAAACGATGCTCCAAACCTAAGTGGTTTAAAGACCCAATGTCTCTTGTTTGCGGATGACACCCTCCTGCTTTCCCGAACTGCTCTTGGCTTTGATAGACTCCTTGAGAGATTTTCAGGGTTTTGTAGGGAGTTTGACATACAAATCAACGCCACCAAAACCAAATATATGGTGTTTGGTGACCCCTAAATATAGAGTGAAGAAAATGATATCGCTGGATGGTAATACCCTAGAAAGAGTTCCAGAATTTGACTATCTGGGAATAAGGCTGGAGGACTTGCATAAGTGGGAAGTTCAATCATCAAAATGCATTGTCACTGAAACAAAAACCAGGGGGTATCTTGAGATTTGTTGGTGGATTTCCCAGTTTCTCTATCACACCAGCAATGGAGATGTATAAAAGCCAAGCCAGAGGAGGAGTCTTCTATTGTGCTGAGCTGTGGGGACATGGCAAATTACAAGACTTAGAGAGAGTGGAGAACTTTTTTCTTAAGGCCCTGCTAAAAATCCCTTTGAGCTCCCCCACACTTATCATTCGATTGGATTTGATTTTACATTCGATTGCGGATATATTGCCGCCATGATGCCACTGCAGTATTGGTTAAGATTATGTTCTACAGTTGTTTTAGACCCTTATAGAATATGGTTAAGAGCTGTGCTAGCTGCCCCGCAAAATGAAAAAATTCCATGGTGCAGATACGTGAAAAAGGCCTTTTATACCCTGGGGTTTTGATTATTTTGGTTAGACCCTTTGCATCTTCCAAAGAGCGCTATCCAAACTTTGAAGGACGCATATTGGATGAATCTGATAGTTGCATGGTTAGCTTCAATTTCACCTTCAAGTTTAACTGATAGATTTTTTAGCTAAGTGCCAATATGAATTTGAGCCTTATCTTGACATGATTTTACCACCTCCTGCACGTGCACTTTGCATCAGGTTTAGAATTGGATCCTTACCTCTTTGGGATTTTACTTCTAGATGGAAGCAATCTGAAGGTCGAGTACATCTTTGCCCAATGGGATGTATGACTACAGAGAATATTGCTTGTGTTTTATTTCACTGTCCGGCGTATAATAGGCAGAGGGTGCGCTGAACCAGGCCTCTCTGTAAGTCCTTGGGTATTAGAGATCGGCACTCGGCCCTTAGGATTTGCAGAACAAATGCGCACAAGACTGTGGTATGTGCATTGGCAAAATTTTTAGAGGCAATTGGCATATCAGAACTAAACTCTTGACTACTAATGTATACATTTTATTAAGTAGTTTATAATGGTGACCTTTTGTATTTTTAACTTATGTATATATATATAAATATGCATTTATTTTTTGTTCAGGAAATTTGAATTGTCAGGGCAAAACGTTTTATGCTTAGAGTGAAATTATAGGTTGTGAGTCTTTCCTACCAGCAAATAAACACAAGTTTGCACATATTGTCACTGGTAGCATGGGATACAGTGTGATGGATAAGGCCCAAGTCACTCTTTTATATGAAGAATTCCACTTGCAAATTTGCCTCAATTTGTTTCAGTTCCAGTTTCTCAATTTGTTCCAGTGTCCCGAATGTATGCATTGCAAGTAAACTCATATTTTTTACTTTGTGAAATGTTATTTATAGGCTTGTGGATGACATTCTTTTTAATTTTTTTAAAGAATTTAATGGTTTTATTCTTATTATAATGTGCTTGTATTGAAGATTGTGTGCTAAATTTGCTTTAAGGGCATTACTTTGCCAAAAATAAAGCTGAATTGAATTGATTTGAATTGAGTCCTAATGTGCGCTTTGTGTCTGACAGTAAGCCACACGTGTCCCTTTTTTCTGTACTCATTGGCATATCTTCACACAATGCATACATTTATAGGTGTTGATGGAACACTGAAAAAATAGCAGGACATGTGAATACGGTGATTTATTTACACATGCAGATTTTGTATACAATTATGTACAATGCATTGTTCAGTGACCCCATGAATGTCCAGTCAGAGTTCAAGGGTGATGGACATGTCATCAGACATGTGTAGGAGAGGTAAGCATTAGTGAGGAGGTGTCCACATTGACAATATGTAGGTATTGAGACATTGACAGTACATACATGATTGGTAGATTGAAGAGGGCACATTGCCAGCTGTCACAACACTGGCATGATCTTAAGAACAGAACTAAAGCGATAGTGTCCATGTGGCACAGGCTGGAGCTACCGGGTGGTTTTTCATATGAAAGATGTTCCTTCCACATCTTCATCCTCTGATGTTTGTGGTGCCTTATGTGAAATCAAAGGTCTGGCAGCTGCCATTTGTGGGAATGCATAAGGCATCAATGCAGCAAGGAGAAACTGCTGGTTTCGCAACACTGTTGCTGCATCACAGTGGCAGGCAGCCATGTTTTCACTGAGGGAGGCCACATCCCACTGTGTGGACTCCAGGGCATTTTGTATAGCCTGTTATCATTCATGCCGCTGGCACCATGGGGGTGCAATTGGGCAAGCCTCTGCCTCATGGCAGCAGCTATGTCGGCCAGGGACTGCTGGAGTCCATATAGCAGGAGTGGGTGCCTCGGATGGCAGCAGAGGTGTCCTTATTTTGGCTGAGTCACCTCGGCACTCCCTCTACGCTGCCCGCCATGGTCTCCATCCCACCCTCACCTGCTGTGCCAGAACCTTCTGGACTCCTACCGCTGTCTTCTTAAAGGTAATGTCTGGGTCTTCAGAGTCCAGGGCTGTGGCAGGACTGGTCTGTACTGTGTGTTGGTAGTTGGGTGGTTCATGTGGAGACCCCACAACAATGTGTGTACTCCTTGCGACTGGATGTGGTGTCTGGAAGGAACTGAGAACATCCAAGAGAGTGTCAGCATTGATGGTTGGCAGCTGGTCATCCGTATCATCTGTAAAATCCAGAACAGGCAGGTCAGCAGGAGGTACGGTATAATCCTCTGCAATGGGATAGTGAAAAGTCAGTATTTCACTCTAGTGGCTGTTGACATGGCTCATCATTTACTTGCTACTGGTGGGTCAGTGTCATGGTACAGACCCCCACATCAATGCACACATTTGTGGACCCCTAATGGTGCACTGTGCCACCTGAACATCATTTGTGTGTAGTCACCGTTTGCACAATCTGCCAGTCCACAGTTCCCAGTGTGTTACACCCACCTTGATTGTTTATTCATCGTCTTCAACATATGTACCCCTTTTATTGACTTGACTGTGTCAACCTTGCAAGGCATGAGCATTGTTACGGATGTGTGCTCACACCACAAGTGGAGATGTACTTGGAATTTGTTCTTAGAGATATTTGGGTCAATAGCTGACTCACCTGCCAGCCTACGTGTGTAGTTGGAGTGATGGTAGAGAGTGAGCTGTCCACATGCATCCTTCTAGCCACTTTGAATGGTGTGTCCAGCATCCTGCACCACCCATTGTGAGATTCAACCACATTGTGCGTATGTAAGTAAACAGGATTTTCTCCCTTCCTGCAAGACAACACTCATCCCTGCATCTCAGGTTTCCTTGATCCATAGCTGCAAGGATAGCTGCATTGCTGCACTGAGTCTTGTTCCCGGGAAGGGAGACCATTCTTATGTTGTGCTGTGCAGGATACAGGACACATGACTCTAGGGGCCAGATTTACAATGCCCTATTGCCACCTGAGCATTATTTTTTGCAATGCTCCGGTGGCACTTTTCACAGCACCATATCTACAAGGAGGAGCAATTCCACTTTTTGTAGCGTTACGCCTCTTTGTAAATATGGGCCCCTCTGATGCTATGGGTGTTGCAGTGGCTGTTCTACCACAAACTTCATTGCTTTTGATGCTATCCCAGATTTTCAGAAAATCGTAAATCATTGTCAGCTGCAATTACTAATGCCACCCCAGAGGTGGCATTAGCATGCCAAACTGAGGAGGAATGCTTTTATTCTTTGTCGTTTATTTCTTTTGCAGAATGTAGCAAACATAGATTTTGCAAAATGCAATGATTGATTGTTTATGTACAGGATGGTGTCCCTTGCTGCACATAAATAATCTATCTCCTCAACGCAGACCCCTTGCACTATGGTGCAAGGATGCCTGCTTTGGAGCATGCAGCTTAATTCAGCACTGGCACGGGGGAAACGCAGGGGTGAGCAGTATTCATGTAAAAGTGGCGCAGCATGGCACTGCTATTTTTGGTGCAGCACCGCACTGTGCCACTTTGTCATAAATCTGGGCCTAAGTGACTAGGAGGATGCATGTGAAAAGCTCACCTACTTCCATCACTCTGTAAAAACACATGTGTGCTGTGAGGCGGACCTGATACATTTTGAGACTTGTTGATGTGTGGATGCATCATATTGGGACACGACTTAAGGGGTGGCATTGTAGTTGTGGTATTAAGAACATACATTGTAGTAATTCTATTGTGGACTACTTTCATTGTCTGTTGCAATCATCATCAAACATTGTAAGTGGCAGACAGCATTCCTGTTAATAGATTTAGCAGGATGTGTTCCTTCTTGCAGATGTGCATTAGGACCAGCAAGAGGGACACCACTAAACCATGCAGGTTGTGTGGTAATGTTGGTGAGGTCAGTCATTTACTTAGGTTAGTGGAGGGATGCATTGACTATCTGTGACAAGTACACATCCCTGCACATTTGAATTGATGCTGCACAGTGGAGTAAGCTGAGCTGTTGCACTGCATGCTTCTTCATAAATGAGTAATCATGTGCCAGTATATCCAGATGCAGACATCATAGTACTCAACCCAAGCATATACATTTTTTGACTCCTACTTGAGTGGTGGATAGTGATAGGTCATACTTAACATGCCAAGGTGAGACACCCTGCATACCTTATTCTGGCGTATTTTCCATGTGCTCCTCTCACAGCTGACACTGTATGTAATAGGCATTCCAGGTGTATAGTTGTGATCTTCAAATGCAACACATATGTCATCTGCCCAGCTTATGATGCCTTTGAAAAGGTCAGCACATCTAGATTTAATTAAGTTTAGTCCAAGAACTCAGGGGGTGTGGAAGTGACAAGCAGGTGTGTGACATGTTTGTAATTCTACAGATTGTAGTGGTTTATTGTGTGTTGCATTGTGCATCACACATCAGGGAAACTTTTAATGTATTTGGTGCATTGATCCCACACCACCATTTTCCTTGCAGGCCCCATACCCCAGTCAACTATATTGGTGCTTCACTGCATTGGCACCATAAATGATTGACAAGTGCAGCAAAGCACAGGGAGACCCATTGCTTACAATGCTTGCATCACTTTGTCATCTGCCTTTGGCAGGCCTCACACATGAGGTTACTAGATAGCACAGTGCAACCTTTATGGATTGTCAGCCCCATTAGTTTTTTCCTCCCTGCGTAAGGAATATTTCCCTGCATACATCATATCTGCCACAGGCATATAGTGGTGGAAGGAAGTACAAAGTGGATCAATGCATGCATGGTGTGACTGTTGATGTAGCACAAGGCTAATGGGCAGCTTGGATCCACATTGGCAACATCTTTATGATGCTAATGTTGCATTACGGGCTTGTAAAATTAAGCCCATAGTGCAATATTGATACCATTTGTAGCTGTTGTCACGCATGAAGGTGTCTCTTTGTGCACAACACCAGCCATTCCCACACATACAACCTTGCTACATGGTTATACGGAAGCTAATTGTACAGCAGCACAAATTGTGATCACAGACATGCCCCATATGTAGTATATGTTCACTTTTGTTCCCTTTCCCAAATGATGCTTAGAGGTGTGTGTCAGTTCTTGTTGGGTCACCCTGTGCAACATGTGTACATGTTGCCCACTGAGTGTTACAAATGGGCAGGTGGATCAGTGGCACCAGTGAGGCGATTTCTGGGATGGTTGAGAAATGGTCAGTGCATATAGGGGGGATGGTGAGGGCACATCTGAAGTGTTTGGCCATTATGTCCTAGGTTCCAGGGAAACTGATGCTGCATAATGCAGAGCCACATTTGGCAGTGCCACACTCATTTTCCGTATGCAGGAATGCACCGTTTTCAAGGTTATATGGCACACCCCTGTGTTGGCCCATGCACTATTTTTGTTGCCAAGCCCCAACACCGACAATCTTGCAATCTTGCGCTGCAGGGCAGATTGTTTTTGCGCAGGAAGGAACACCTTCCTGCACAAAAACATTCTTCTATTGCCATATGCACTTTCTATGTGTGCCACAGGATGCAGCACACATAGAAAAAGCAAAAACACAAGTAGGAATTAAACATTTCTCCTCGTTGAGCAATGCTAACACCACCCTTCGGTAGTGTTAGATTTTGGCACAGCCTCAGGTTTAGAAAAACTCATAAATCTGTGGCAACATCAAAATGCAATGTGTGTTGTTGTAGCATGCCCACAGCAACACCAATTGCATGCCCCAACCAGGCAAAGGGCTGTGTGTGGAGAGGCCATATTTGCAAGGTGGTGTTAAGCCACAGAAAGGGGCTTAATGCCACCTTGTAAATATGTTGGAGTGTATAGCGCCACCGGACCATCACTAAAAGTGACACGTCGGTGGTGATAGGGCCTTTTGGTTCTGGCACTATGGCCCTCATTACAACTTTGACGGGCGGCGGAGGCCGCCCGCCAAAGTTGCGCCGCAGGAATACCGCACCGCGGTCTGAAGACCGCGGCCGGCATTCTGAGTTTCCCGCTGGGCAGGCGGGCGGCCGCCTTAAGGCCGCCCGCCAGCCCAGCGGGAAACAACCTTCCCACGAGGACGCCGGCTCGGAATCGAGCCGGCGGAGTGGGAAGGTGCGACGGGTGCTACTGCACCCGTCGCGTATTTCACTGTCTGCTATGCAGACAGTGAAATACAAGCGGGGCCCTCTTACGGGGGCCCCTGCAGTGCCCATGCCATTGGCATGGGCACTGCAGGGGCCCCCAGGGGCCCCGCGACACCCCCTACCGCCATCCTGTTCCTGGCGGGCGAACCGCCAGGAACAGGATGGCGGTAGGGGGTGTCAGAATCCCCAAGGCGGCGCAGCATGCTGCGCCGCCTTGGAGGATTCTGACGGGCAGCGGAAAACCGGCGGGAGACCGCCGGTTTTCCTGCACTGACCGCGGCCAAAGCGCCGCGGTCAGAATGCCCTAAGGGGCACCGCCAGGCTGTCGGCGGTGCTCCCGCCAACCGCGAGCCTGGCGGTCACAGACCGCCAGGCTCGTAATGAGGGCCTATGTGTCTGGGTGCAACCACTTTGCATGCATTCAATGTGACCTATGTGCCTCACCCTTATGCCATTTGTTGATTTCCAGAATGTCCCTCACTGCAACTTATTGTGCATTTGTGGTACGTCTTGGAAGTCTGCGCTTTCCTGTCCTGCGCTTCCAATGAGCAGCTCCTCTGGGATGACCGCTATCACCATCTCCTCCAGGTCATCTAGGTCCTCCTGAGGTGATGGTCTTCCACCTCCAGTCTGTAGTGCTACAGTTCAGTTCCTGACCAGTTTCTCTTTAGTTCTGCACTTCCAATCATGCCAGCACTTCTTACAATCGGTGCCAGTCCTCTTTCACCTCTGCCACACTGTTGACTTTATCTACAATTGTCTGCCATGTGGCCTCCTCCTGACCTATAAAACAATTTGGAGGTGACGAAGAGCTGGTGTTGATGCCCCGCACCTCACTGACCAAGATGTCATTGTCCTCCTCACTGAAGCAACACTACGGCTTCCTTTTCTCCTTCTCCTGGGCTTTTCCTGGTCCATCCTGGCTTGTACTGGGCTGACTGGGATCTCTGTGGGGTCTCTACTGGCCTGCATTCTCTATCTTGACTCCCCTTTTTTTTTTTTGATCCTCATGGACTTTCTTTCTCACTAATGCTGAAAAATATGGCGCAACCATGATTAGCGTTAAAATCTTGACACTAATCATGTTAACACAACTTTTCCATTATTAGCGGTTTTTCCTTATGACGTGCCCCAAAGGTTAGCGTAAATTTTGTTCTGACGCTAATCTTTCCTTTGCGCCATAGTGCATCATTTTCTAAACATGATGCAAAGAAGGATCTATGAAATTTTGTTAGCTGGCGTTAATTTTTTGACGCACAACTGGGTGTAGGAGGCTGGTCTGGCTTGTAGTGGGTACCAAGGGGTACTTACACTCTGTACCAGGTGCAGTTATCCCTTATTAGTGTAGAAGAGGTGTTTCTAGCAGCTTAGGCTGATAGAAGGTAGCTATAGCAGAGCAGCTTAGGCTGAACTAGGAGACATGCAAAGCTCCTACTATACCACTGGTGTTATATGCACAATATCATAAGAAAACACAATACACAGACATAATAAAAATAAAGGTACTTTATTTTTATGACAATATGCCAAAAGTATCTCAGTGAGTACCCTCAGTATGAGAATGCCAAATATACACAAGATATATGTACACAATACCAAAAATATGCAGTAATAGCAAAAAGAAGTAATGCAAGCAATGTAAAGTTACAGTAGATTGCAATAGGAGCACATAGGTATAGGGGCAACACAAACCATATACTCCAAAAGTGGAATGCAAACCACGAATGGATCCCAAACCTATGTGAGCTTGTAGAGGGTCGCTGGGACTGTAAGAAAACAGTGAGGGTTATTAAAATAGCCCACCCCAAGACCCTGAAAAGTAGGTGTAAAGTGCACCTATATTCCCCAGAGAGCACAGAAGTCGTGATAGGGGAATTCTGCAAGGAAGACCAACACCAGCAATGCAACCAAAGTGGATTTCCGAATGAGAGTACCTGTGGAACAAGGGGACCAAGTCCAAGAGTCGCAACAAAGTCGAGATTGGGCAGATGCCCAGGAAATGCCAGCTGAGGGTGCAAAGAAGCTGCCACTGGATGGTAGAAGCTGTGGATTCTGCAAGAACGAAGAGGACTAGGAACTTCCGCTTTGGAAGATGGATGTCCCACGTCGTGGAGAAGCTTGCAGAGGTGTTCCCACGCAGAAAGACCGCGAACAAGCCTTGCTAGCTGCAAGGGTCGCGGTTAGGGTTTTTGGATGCTGCTGTAGCCCAGGAGGGACCAGGATTTCGCCACTTGGATGAGGAGACAGAGGGGGCGCCCAGCAAGTCAGGGAGCCCTCACAGAAGCAGGCAGCACCTGCAGAAGTGCCAGAACAGGCACTACGAAGAGGAGTGAACCGGAGCTCACCCGAAGACACAAAAGGGAGTCCCACGATACCGGAGGACAACTCAGGAGGTTGTGCACTGCAGGTTAGAGTGTCGGGGACCCAGGCTTGGCTGTGCACAAAGGAAATCCTGGAAGAGTGCACAGGAGCCGGAGCAGCTGCAAATCATGTGGTACCCAGCAATGCAGTCTAGCGTAGGGAGGCAAGGATTTACCTCCACCAAACTTGGACTGAAGAGTCACTGGACTGTGGAAGTCACTTGGACAGAGTTACTGAGTTCCAGGGACCACGCTCGTTGGGCTGAGAGGGGACCCAGAGGACCAGTGATGCAGTCTTTTGTTGCCTGCGGTTGCAGGGGGAGGATTCCGTCTTCCCTCGGGAGATTTCTTCCGAGCTCCTAGTGCTGAGAGGAGGCAGACTACCCTCACAGCATGCACCACCAGGAAAACAGTCGAGAAGGTGGCAGGATCAGCGATACAAGGTTGCAGTAGTCGTCTTTGCTACTTTGTTGCGGTTTTGCAGGTGTCATGAGCAGTCAGCGGTCGATCCTTTGGCAGAAGGTGAAGAGAGAGATGCAGAGGAACTCTGATGACCTCTTGCATTCGTTATCTAAAGAATTCCCCAAAGCAGAGACCCTAAATAGCCAGAAAAGGAGGTTTGGCTACCTAGGAAGGAGGATAGGCTATCAACACAGGTAAGAGCCTATCAGAAGGAGTCTCTGACGTCACCTGCTGGCACTGGCCACTCAGAGCAGTCCAGTGTGCCAGTAGCACCTCTGTTTCCAAGATGGCAGAGGTCTGGAGCACACTGAAGGAGCTCTGGGCACCTCCCCTGGGAGGTGCAGGTCAGAGGAGTGGTCTCTCACCTTTCCTTTGTCCAGGTTCACACCAGAGCAGGGCTGGGGGATCCCTGAACAGGTGTAGACTGGCTTATGCAGAGATGGGCACCATCTGTGCCCATCAAAGCATTTCCAGAGGCTGGGGGAGGCTACTCCTCCCCAGCCCTGACACCTTTTTCCAAAGGGAGAAGGTGTAACACCCTCTCTCTGAGGAAGTCCTTTGTTCTGCCTTCCTGGGCCAAGCCTTGCTGGACCCAGGAGGGCAGAAACCTGTCTGATGGGTTGGCAGCAGCAGCAGCTGCAGTGAAACCCCGGGAAAGGCAGTTTGGCAGTACCCGGGTCTGTGCTAGAGACTCGGGGGATCATGGAATTGTCTCCCCAATGCCAGAATGGCATTGGGGTGACAATTCCATGATCTTAGACATGTTACATGGCCATGTTCGGAGTTACCATTGTGACGCTATACATAGGTAGTGACCTATGTATAGTGCACACGTGAAATGGTGTCCCCGCACTCACAAAGTCCGGGGAATTTGCCCTGAACGATGTGGGGGCACCTTGGCTAGTGCCAGGGTGCCCACACACTAAGTAACTTAGCACCCACCTTTACCAGGTAAAGGTTAGACATATAGGTGACTTATAAGTTACTTAAGTGCTGTGGTAAATGGCTGTGAAATAACGTGGACGTTATTTCACTCAGGCTGCAGTGGCAGGCCTGTGTAAGAATTGTCAGAGCTCCCTATGGATGGCAAAAGAAATGCTGCAGCCCATAGGGATCTCCTGGAACCCCAAAACCCTAGGTGCCTCAGTACCATATACTAGGGAATTATAAGGGTATTCCAGTATGGCAATGTGAATTGGTGAAATTGGTCACTAGCCTGTTAGTGACAATTTGGAAAGTAAAGAGAGAGCATAACCACTGAGGTTCTGGTTAGCAGAGCCTCAGTGAGACAGTTAGTCATCACACAGGGAATACATACAGGGCACACTTATGAGCACTGGGGCCCTGTCTGGCAGGGTCCCAGTGACACATACACTAAAACAACATATATACAGTGAAATATGGGGGTAACATGCCAGGCAAGATGGTACTTTCCTACACTGGGCCAGCGCAGTTTTTCTTAAATCTGGTCCCATATGTTGAAGGTAGTATCACGGCGGAAGCCAGCGACTGTCTCAGTCTGAAGTAAGCATTAGAGGACGTTATTTGGATAGAACAGCCCCTTTCTCAATCCTATAATTATGCTGCATTTGCCATGTACCATTACTAGAGAGCAGCAGTATGAACATAAAGCCACAGAGAGGCTCTAAAACTGTATTTATGATAAGGGGGGTATTTGGAAGGAAAACAGCAAAATAAAGGGGTAAAATCATAGATGTTTGCTGAGAGATTAAGGGGCATATTTATACTCCGTTTGCGCCAAATTTGCGTCGTTTTTTTTCGATGCAAATTCGGCGCAAAACTAACGCCATATTTATACTTTGGCGTAAGACGCGTCTAGCGCCAAAGTATGAGTAAAGAGCGTAATTTTTTTGCGTGAACGCCTTCCTTGCGTTAATGAGATGCAAGGTAGGCGTTCCCGTCCCAAAAAATGACTGCGCCGCAAATGCGTCGTATTTATACTCCCGGGCAAAAATCACGCCCGGGAGTGAGCGGGGCAAAAAACCCCGCATTTGCGCCTCTTTTTAACGCCTGGGTCAGGGCAGGCGTTAAGGGACCTGTGGGCTCAAAATGAGCCCACAGCTGCCCTCCCATGCCCCCAGGGACCCCCCCTGCCACCCTTGCCCACCCCAGGAGGACACCCAAGGATGGAGGGACCCATCCCAGGGACATTCAGGTAAGTTCAGGTAAGTATACATTTTTTTTTTTTTATATTTTTTTTTTGGCATAGGGGGGCCTGATTTGTGCCCCCCTACATGCCACAATGCCCAATGACCATGCCCAGGGGACATAAGTCCCCTGGGCATGGCCATTGGGCAAGGGGGCATGACTCCTGTCTTAACTAAGACAGGAGTCATGTAAATGACGTCTGGGCGTCGTTAAAAATGGCGCAAATCGGGTGGAGGCGATTTTTGTGCGTCAACCTGACTTGCACCATTTTTAAGACGCCCTAACGCCATTTTTCCCTACGCCGGCGCTGCCTGGTGTACGTGGTTTTTTTCCACGCACACCAGGCAGCGCCGGTCTGCTTGCGCCGGCTAACGCCATTCAATAAATACGGCGCCCGCATGGCGCTTCAGAATAGCGTTAGCCGGCGCAAATTTTTTTTACGCTAAACTGCGTTAGCGCAGTTTAGCGTCAAAAAGTATAAATACGGGCCTAAGTGAGTGTGTCATCTATCTCTTTGAAGAGACATGTGAAAGAAGAAGAACAGATCCACAGACCTCAGGTGGGAGAAGCATGGAAGAATATTCACCCCAAAAGGAATACACTTACACCATCTCAAAGCTTCCATGTGTGATCTGATGCTTTGCAGGTTGAAGGATTTGCCATTTCTGGTGTATAAATGTGCACAGTTGGAAAGAGCCTAAGCCCAGAATGTTAGTAGCACACTCTTTAGAAGTGCCCTTACAGCGGAAATGGCAGGTACTCCTTTGGGGTTATGAGGCCTGGAAAAACACCCCAGGGTATCTTATAACATGTTCAGCAACAGCACAACGAAATCATGTGGAGACAATCCCCCCAAGAAGCCTACTGCATGTTCTTTGTTTCCCCTCTCTATACCATAGCCGCAGTAGGCCTCTTTCAAGCACCCTTTTTATTTTGGTAACAGAAAGTGCCACAAACCTGATCCCCAAGCCCTCGTCTCATCCATTACCCCTAACCTTTAGGGGTACCCCTGCCGCCAAGGAAAGGCGCAATAAACAAGTGTGAGAGGCACCCCCCAAAAAAAACACAGGCTGCACCATTCTGTGCCTCCTAGCACCCCTTTAATAAAGCACCTGATACCCCTTTTAACACTGCTCCCCCAAATTTGATTGCCTCTTCTCCACAAGAGAGGGGGCAGGGGGACTAACCTTTAGGGGTACCCCTGCCCCCAAGGAAAGGCGCAATAAACAAGTGTGAGAGGCACCCCCCCAAAAAAAACGCAGTCTGCACCATTCTGTGCCTAATAGCACCCCTTTAATAATGCACCGACACCTCTTTTAACACTGCTCCCCCACATTTGACTGCACCTTCACCCCAAGTAGGGGGCAGGGGGACATAAAAATGATGGGGATTGCCAAGAAAAAAACCCCTCCTTTGTAATTCCACAATTTGTGTCCAAGGGGTTGGGCTCTGCTTGCCACCTATTGGCTCTTCTCCACTCTCTCTTACTCACACTCCGGCTCTGTGGCCTAGACTCTTCCACCACCGTCGCCTGAATCCCTGGCCCTGTCTTTCCTCTGTGACTACCACCCACTGTTGCTCTTTCTCCATCTATCTCCCCCTTTCTTCTCTAAGTCCCACCAACCACCCCTGCTAGCCTCCGCCATCTGCACCTCTCTCAGCCTGCCCCCTATCTCTCCTCACTCACCACCTGTGCTCCTTCTATTCCTGCCTTCTGACTCAGCATGGACCTATCCTTGCTCCCTCTGCGCCCGCGCACACACACCAACTGCTCTGCAATCCACCATTCACATGTTGACTCATGCTCTATCCACGCACACACAGCCATTGTACTTACCAGTTTACCAGCCATCTCTGACTTACCTCTGCTTTGCTGCCATCAGCCACCTGATGCTGAACCCGGGATTCATACCTTGGTTGCCTGGTTGGAAGGCAGGAACTTACCCACTGGACCACAGTGGATTCCATATCTCTAGCTTGTCAAATCTTCCCTATATCATGGCTGTGAAGTGTCCTGTGTAGTAGAAGCCAGAAGCTGTCGCATCACGACCTTGATGTTGCTAATAGTGTCTCGTGCACAGCAAAAAACCCATGAAGGAGCTGTAGCTCAGTCGGTTGGGTGACTTCCTTTGGTGGAGCAGGCTACCCTTGGACAGGGGTTTGAATCCAGCCAGTGCCCATAAACTACATTTAGCTAGAAAATACCAAGATTTTTTTTTTTATTTAGAAATATTTTTTTTACTTCAAAAAAATGCAGCAACATTTGGAGTAACTATGTTTTTTTGCATTAGAGCCCCAAATTTACAAATGTTGTCCCTCCTGACCCACCCCCTCCCTCCTTTTGCTCAAGAAGGTAAAATAGGAGCAGCGCCTTATTTTCAATGATCAATGTGTTGATATTTTCTTCAATTTGGTGTTTTGGAGAAGAGAAATATGGGCTATGGGGGAGCATAACTAAGATCTATTATCTGAGGGGGATGCCATCCAGGTAATAAAATAGGTTGAATGGTGTTGATTTTTCATTTTGGTGTGAGCCAACCTCTGCCATTGGGTGGATGATGCATGCCAAGTTGCCTAGGCATAAAGGCAGAGTATGAGAGCTTGCTACTGAAATGCTGGGTAAAGCTGTGTGCAGGTGAAAGAGCCTTTATTAGCTGCATTGAGAAGGTAGCATGTTGTATTTTTGAAGTGCTAAAAAAGGATAAAGTCAGGCCTTTGGCTGACTATTTCTTGAAGATGCATGATGCAAGAAGTGTGAGTATGGAGCAGCTGGCCTGTCGTGACCTAGCCCACTCTGGCATGCTGTACTAGGCCATGCCGTAGGACTGGGACCACTGGGATTGGGATTTTAAACACCCCAGTCTGGGTCTGGAACTGGGACTGGGACTGGGACTGGGATTTTAAACACCCCAGTCTTAGTCTGCAGCCTTTACAGTCAGCCCACAGACGCCCACGAACGCCCATGTTCTGTATAGTGGATTAGTGCAGGTAATTCGGGACCCTGCTAAATGAGGGTGGTGCACTTTTCTGAAGGCTATTCGAGCGGAAGAATCCTTAGCCTAGGACAGTTTGGCAATTTAAGAACTCTGCCGAAGACCATATGTTGAAGGACGTATCACGGCGGAAGCCAGCTAATGGCTCAGACCAAAGTAAGCATGGGAGGACATTATTTGCATAGGACAGCCCTTTTCTCAATACTAATATTATGCTGAAGTTGCTATGTAGCAGTACTGGGGGCAGCAGTATGAACATAAAGCCACAGAGAGGCTTTAAAACTGTATTTGTGGTGGGGGGTGGATTTGGAAGGAAAACAGCAAGATAAAAGTGTGAAAACATAGAGCAAGTGAGTGTGTCATCTGTCTCTTTGAAAAGACATTTGAAAGAAGAACAGCAGATCCACAGACCTCAGGTGGAAGAAGCATGGAAGAATATTCACACCAAAATGAATACACTTACGCCATCTCAAAGCTTCCATGTGTGATCTGATGCTTTGCAGGTTGAAGGATTTCCCATTTCTGGTTTATAAATGTGCACAGTTGGAAAGAGCCTATTCCCAGAATGTTAGTAGCACACTCTTTAGAAGTGTCCTTACAGCCGAAATGTCAGGTACTCCTTTGGGGTTATGAGGCCTAGAAAAACATCCCAGGGGATCTTATAACATGTCCGGCAACAGTGCAACGAAATCATGGGGAGACCATTCCCCCAAGAATACTACTGCATGATCTTTGTTTCCCCTCTCTATACCGTAGACACAGTAGGCCTCTTTCAAGCACCCTATTGCTTTGGTAATAGAAACTGCCACAAAACTGATCCCCAGCCCTTGTCTCACCCATTGCCCCTAACCTTTAGGGGTGCCCCTGCCCCTCAAGGAAAGGCGCAATAAACAAGAGTGTGGGAGGGCCCCCCCCACCCCAAAAAAAACGCAGTCTGCACCATTCTGTGCCTCCTAGCACCCCTTTAATAATGCACCGACACCTCTTTTAACACTGCTCCCCCACATTTGACTGCCCCTTCACCCCAAGTAGGGGGCAGGGGGACATAAAAATGATGGGGATTGCCACCAAAACCCCCCTCCTTTGTAATTCCCCCATTTGTGTCCAAGGGGTTGGGCTCTGCTTGCCACCTATTGGCTCTGCTCCACTCTCTCTTACTCACACTCCGGCCTAGAGTCTTCCACCACCTTCTCCTGAATCCTTGGCCCTGTCTTTCCTCTGTGACTACCACCCACTCTTGCTCTCTGCCCTTTCTCCATCTATGTCCCCCTTTCTTCTCTAAGTCCCACCAACTACCCCAGCTAGCCTCCACCATCTTCACCTCTCTCAGCCTGCCCCCTATCTCTCCTCACTCACCACCTGTGCTCCTTCTATTCCTGCCCTCTGACTCAGCCTGGACCTATCCTTGCTCTCTCTGCGCCTGCGCACACACACACACACACACACACACAAACTGCTCTGCAATCCACCATTCACATGTCGACTCATACTCTATCCACGCACACACAGCCATTGTACTTACCAATTTAGCAGCCATCTCCGACTTACCTCTGCTTTGCCGCCATCAGTCACCTGGTGCCGAGCCCGGGATTCGAACCCTGGTTGTCTGGTTGGAAGGCAGGAACTTACCCACTGGACCACAGTGGATTCCATATCTCTAGCTTGTCAAATCGTCCCTATATCATGGCTGTGAAGTGCCCTGTGTAGTAGAAGCCAGGAGCAGTGACATCAGGACCTTGATGTTGCTAATAGTGTCTCTTGCACAGTAAAAAGCCATGAAGGAGCTGTAGCTCAGTTGGTTGGGTGACTGCCTTTGGTGGAGCAAGCTACCCTTGGACAGGGGTTCGAATCCAGCCAGTGCCCAGGAACTACATTTAGCTAGAAAATACCAAGATATTTTTGTTTATTTAGAAATATTTTTTTTACTTCAAAAAATGCAGCAACAATTGGAGTAACTATGTTTTTTTGCATTAGAGCCCCAATTTTACAAATTTTGTCCCTCCTGACCCACCCCCTCCCTCCTTTTGCTCAAGTAGGTAAAATAGGAGCAGCGCCTTATTTTCAATGATCAATGTGTTGATATTTTCTTCAATTTGGTGTTTTGGAGAAGAGAAATATGGGCGATGGGGGAGCATAACTAAGATCTATTATCTGAGGGGGATGCCATCCAGGTAATAAAATAGGCTGAATGGTGTTGATTTTTCATTTTGGTGTGAGCCAAGCTCTGCCATTGGGTGGATGATGCTTGCCAAGTTGCCTAGGCATAAAGGCAGAGTATGAGAGCTTGCTACTGAAATGCTGGGTAAAGCTGTGTGCAGGTGAAAGAGCCTTTATTAGCTGCATTGAGAAGGTAGCATGTTGTATTTTTGAAGTGCTAAAAAAGGATAAAGTCAGGCCTTTGTCTGACTATTTCTTGAAGATGCATGATGCAAGAAGTGTGAGTATGGAGCAGCTGGCCTGTCGTGACCTAGCCCACTCTGGCATGCTGTACTAGGCCATGCCGTAGGACTGGGACCACCGGGATTGGGATTTTAAACACCCCAGTCTGGGACTGGGACTGGGACTGGGACTGGGACTGCGACTGGGATTTTAAACAACCCAGTCTTAGTCTGCAGCCTTTACAGTCAGCCCACGAACGCCCATGTTCTGTATAGTGGATTACTGCAGGTAATTCGGGACCCTGCTAAATGAGGGTGGGGCACTTATCTGAAGGCTATTCGAGCGGAAGAATCCTTAGCCTAGGACAGTTTGGCAATTTAAGAAGTCTGCTGAATACCATATGTTGAAGGACGTATCACGCGGAAGCCAGCTAATGGCTCAGACCGAAGTAAGCATGGGAGGACTTTATTTGCATAGGACAGCCCCTTTCTCATTCCTAATATTATGCTGCAGTTGCTATGTAGCAGTACTAGGGGGCAGCTGTATGAACATAAAGCCACAGCGAGGCTTTAAAACTGTATTTGTGGTGGGGGGTGGATTTGGAAGGAAAACAGCAAGATAAAAGTGTGAAAACATAGAGCAAGTGAGTGTGTCATCTGTCTCTTTGAAGAGACATGTGAAAGAAGAACAGCAGATCCACAGACCTCAGGTGGGAGAAGCATGGAAGAATATTCACCCCAAAATGAATACACTTACGCCATCTCAAAGCTTCCATGTGTGATCTGATGCTTTGCAGGTTGAAGGATTTGCCATTTCTGGTTTATAAATGTGCACAGTTGGAAAGAGCCTATTCCTAGAATGTTAGTAGCACACTCTTTAGAAGTGTCCTTACAGCCAAAATGTCAGGTACTCCTTTGGGGTTATGAGGCCTAGAAAAACATCCCAGGGGATCTTATAACATGTCCAGCAACAGGGCAACGAAATCATGGGGAGACCATCCCCCCAAGAATACTACTGCATGTTCTTTGTTTCCCCTCTCTATACCATAGCCACAGTAGGCCTCTTTCAAGCACCCTATTGCTTTGGTAATAGAAAGTGCCACAAAACTGATCCCCAGCCCTTGTCTCACCCATTGCCCCTAACCTTTAGGGGTACCCCTGCCCCCCAAGGAAAGGAGCAATAAACAGGACACCCCCCCAAAAAAAAAAAAAACGCAGTCTGCACCATTCTGTGCCTCCTAGCACCACTTTAATAATGCACCGACACCCCTTTTAACACTGCTCCCCCAAATTTGACTGCCTCTTCTCCCCAAGAGAGGGGGCAGGGGGACTAACCTTTAGGGGTACCACTGCCCCCCAAGGAAAGGCACAATAAACAAGAGTGTGGGAGGGAACCCCACCCCCCCAAAAAAACGAAGTCTGCACCATTCGGTGCCTCCTAGCACCCCTTTAATAATGCACCGACACCTCTTTTAACACTGCTCCCCCACATTTGTCTGCCCCTTCACCCCAAGAGAGGGGGCAGGGGGACATAAAAATGATGGGGATTGCCACCAAAACCCCCCTCCTTTGTAATTCCCCCATTTGTGTCCAAGGGGTTGGGTTCTGCTTGCCACTTATTGGCTCTGCTCCACTCTCTCTTACTCACACTCCGGCCCTGTGGCCTAGACTCTTCCACCACCTTCTCCTGAATCCCTGGCCCTGTCTTTCCTCTGTGACCACCACCCACTCTTGCTCTCTGCCCTTTCTCCATCTATGTCCCCCTTTCTTCTCTAAGTCCAACCAACCACCCCTGCTAGCCTCCGCCATCTGCACCTCTCTCAGCCTGCCCCCTATCTCTCCTCACTCACCACCTGTGCTCCTTCTATTCCTGCCCTCTGACTCAGCCTGGACCTATCCTTGCTCTCTCTGCGCCTGCGCACACACACACACACACACACACACACACCAACTGCTCTGCAATCCACCATTCACATGTCGACTCATGCTCTATCCACGCACACACAGCCATTGTACTTACCAATTTAGCAGCCATCTCTGACTTACCTCTGCTTTGCCGCCATCAGTCACCTGGTGCCGAGCCCGGGATTGGAACCCTGGTTGTCTGGTTGGAAGGCGGGAACTTACCCACTGGACCACAGTGGATTCCATATCTCTAGCTTGTCAAATCGTCCCTATATCATGGCTGTGAAGTGCCCTGTGTAGTAGAAGCCAGGAGCAGTGACATCAGGACCTTGATGTTGCTAATAGTGTCTCTTGCACAGTAAAAAGCCATGAAGGAGCTGTAGCTCAGTTGGTTGGGTGACTGCCTTTGGTGGAGCAAGCTACCCTTGGACAGGGGTTCGAATCCAGCCAGTGCCCAGAAACTACATTTAGCTAGAAAATACCAAGATATTTTTGTTTATTTAGAAATATTTTTTTTACTTCAAAAAATGCAGCAACAATTGGAGTAACTATGTTTTTTTGTATTAGAGCCCCAAATTTACAAATTTTGTCCCTCCTGACCCACCCCCTCCCTCCTTTTGCTCAAGTAGGTAAAATAGGAGCAGCGCCTTATTTTCAATGATCAATGTGTTGATGTTTTCTTCAATTTGGTGTTTTGGAGAAGAGTAATATGGGCGATGGGGGAGCATAACTAAGATCTATTATCTGAGGGGGATGCCATCCAGGTAATAAAATAGGTTGAATGGTGTTGATTTTTCATTTTGGTGTGAGCCAAGCTCTGCCATTGGGTGGATGATGCTTGCCAAGTTGCCTAGGCATAAAGGCAGAGTATGAGAGCTTGCTACTGAAATGCTGGGTAAAGCTGTGTGCAGGTGAAAGAGCCTTTATTAGCTGCATTGAGAAGGTAGCATGTTGTATTTTTGAAGTGCTAAAAAAGGATAAAGTCAGGCCTTTGTCTGACTATTTCTTGAAGATGCATGATGCAAGAAGTGTGAGTATGGAGCAGCTGGCCTGTCGTGACCTAGCCCACTCTGGCATGCTGTACTAGGCCATGCCGTAGGACTGGGACCACCGGGATTGGGATTTTAAACACCCCAGTCTGGGACTGGGACTGGGACTGGGACTGGGACTGGGACTGGGACTGCGACTGGGATTTTAAACAACCCAGTCTTAGTCTGCAGCCTTTACAGTCAGCCCACGAACGCCCATGTTCTGTATAGTGGATTACTGCAGGTAATTCGGGACCCTGCTAAATGAGGGTGGGGCACTTATCTGAAGGCTATTCGAGCGGAAGAATCCTTAGCCTAGGACAGTTTGGCAATTTAAGAAGTCTGCTGAATACCATATGTTGAAGGACGTATCACGCGGAAGCCAGCTAATGGCTCAGACCGAAGTAAGCATGGGAGGACTTTATTTGCATAGGACAGCCCCTTTCTCATTCCTAATATTATGCTGCAGTTGCTATGTAGCAGTACTAGGGGGCAGCTGTATGAACATAAAGCCACAGCGAGGCTTTAAAACTGTTTTTGTGGTGGGGGGTGGATTTGGAAGGAAAACAGCAAGATAAAAGTGTGAAAACATAGAGCAAGTGAGTGTGTCATCTGTCTCTTTGAAGAGACATGTGAAAGAAGAACAGCAGATCCACAGACCTCAGGTGGGAGAAGCATGGAAGAATATTCACCCCAAAATGAATACACTTACGCCATCTCAAAGCTTCCATGTGTGATCTGATGCTTTGCAGGTTGAAGGATTTGCCATTTCTGGTTTATAAATGTGCACAGTTGGAAAGAGCCTATTCCTAGAATGTTAGTAGCACACTCTTTAGAAGTGTCCTTACAGCCAAAATGTCAGGTACTCCTTTGGGGTTATGAGGCCTAGAAAAACATCCCAGGGGATCTTATAACATGTCCAGCAACAGGGCAACGAAATCATGGGGAGACCATCCCCCCAAGAATACTACTGCATGTTCTTTGTTTCCCCTCTCTATACCATAGCCACAGTAGGCCTCTTTCAAGCACCCTATTGCTTTGGTAATAGAAAGTGCCACAAAACTGATCCCCAGCCCTTGTCTCACCCATTGCCCCTAACCTTTAGGGGTACCCCTGCCCCCCAAGGAAAGGAGCAATAAACAGGACACCCCCCCCCCAAAAAAAAAAAAACGCAGTCTGCACCATTCTGTGCCTCCTAGCACCACTTTAATAATGCACCGACACCCCTTTTAACACTGCTCCCCCAAATTTGACTGCCTCTTCTCCCCAAGAGAGGGGGCAGGGGGACTAACCTTTAGGGGTACCACTGCCCCCCAAGGAAAGGCACAATAAACAAGAGTGTGGGAGGGAACCCCACCCCCCCAAAAAAACGAAGTCTGCACCATTCGGTGCCTCCTAGCACCCCTTTAATAATGCACCGACACCTCTTTTAACACTGCTCCCCCACATTTGTCTGCCCCTTCACCCCAAGAGAGGGGGCAGGGGGACATAAAAATGATGGGGATTGCCACCAAAACCCCCCTCCTTTGTAATTCCCCCATTTGTGTCCAAGGGGTTGGGCTCTGCTTGCCACCTATTGGCTCTGCTCCACTCTCACTCCGGCCCTGTGGCCTAGACTCTTCCACCACCTTCTCCTGAATCCCTGGCCCTGTCTTTCCTCTGTGACCACCACCCACTCTTGCTCTCTGCCCTTTCTCCATCTATGTCCCCCTTTCTTCTCTAAGTCCAACCAACCACCCCTGCTAGCCTCCGCCATCTGCACCTCTCTCAGCCTGACCCCTATCTCTCCTCACTCACCACCTGTGCTCCTTCTATTCCTGCCCTCTGACTCAGCCTGGACCTTTCCTTGCTCTCTCTGCGCCTGCGCACACACACACACACACACACCAACTGCTCTGCAATCCACCATTCACATGTCGACTCATGCTCTATCCACGCACACACAGCCATTGTACTTACCAATTTAGCAGCCATCTCTGACTTACCTCTGCTTTGCCGCCATCAGTCACCTGGTGCCGAGCCCGGGATTCGAACCCTGGTTGTCTGGTTGGAAGGCGGGAACTTACCCACTGGACCACAGTGGATTCCATATCTCTAGCTTGTCAAATCGTCCCTATATCATGGCTGTGAAGTGCCCTGTGTAGTAGAAGCCAGGAGCAGTGACATCAGGACCTTGATGTTGCTAATAGTGTCTCTTGCACAGTAAAAAGCCATGAAGGAGCTGTAGCTCAGTTGGTTGGGTGACTGCCTTTGGTGGAGCCAGCTACCCTTGGACAGGGGTTCGAATCCAGCCAGTGCCCAGAAACTACATTTAGCTAGAAAATACCAAGATATTTTTGTTTTTTTAGAAATATTTTTTTTACTTCAAAAAATGCAGCAACAATTGGAGTAACTATGTTTTTTTGTATTAGAGCCCCAAATTTACAAATTTTGTCCCTCCTGACCCACCCCCTCCCTCCTTTTGCTCAAGTAGGTAAAATAGGAGCAGCGCCTTATTTTCAATGATCAATGTGTTGATGTTTTCTTCAATTTGGTGTTTTGGAGAAGAGTAATATGGGCGATGGGGGAGCATAACTAAGATCTATTATCTGAGGGGGATGCCATCCAGGTAATAAAATAGGTTGAATGGTGTTGATTTTTCATTTTGGTGTGAGCCAAGCTCTGCCATTGGGTGGATGATGCTTGCCAAGTTGCCTAGGCATAAAGGCAGAGTATGAGAGCTTGCTACTGAAATGCTGGGTAAAGCTGTGTGCAGGTGAAAGAGCCTTTATTAGCTGCATTGAGAAGGTAGCATGTTGTATTTTTGAAGTGCTAAAAAAGGATAAAGTCAGGCCTTTGTCTGACTATTTCTTGAAGATGCATGATGCAAGAAGTGTGAGTATGGAGCAGCTGGCCTGTCGTGACCTAGCCCACTCTGGCATGCTGTACTAGGCCATGCCGTAGGACTGGGACCACCGGGATTGGGATTTTAAACACCCCAGTCTGGGACTGGGACTGGGACTGGGACTGGGACTGCGACTGGGATTTTAAACAACCCAGTCTTAGTCTGCAGCCTTTACAGTCAGCCCACGAACGCCCATGTTCTGTATAGTGGATTACTGCAGGTAATTCGGGACCCTGCTAAATGAGGGTGGGGCACTTATCTGAAGGCTATTCGAGCGGAAGAATCCTTAGCCTAGGACAGTTTGGCAATTTAAGAAGTCTGCTGAATACCATATGTTGAAGGACGTATCACGCGGAAGCCAGCTAATGGCTCAGACCGAAGTAAGCATGGGAGGACTTTATTTGCATAGGACAGCCCCTTTCTCATTCCTAATATTATGCTGCAGTTGCTATGTAGCAGTACTAGGGGGCAGCTGTATGAACATAAAGCCACAGCGAGGCTTTAAAACTGTATTTGTGGTGGGGGGTGGATTTGGAAGGAAAACAGCAAGATAAAAGTGTGAAAACATAGAGCAAGTGAGTGTGTCATCTGTCTCTTTGAAGAGACATGTGAAAGAAGAACAGCAGATCCACAGACCTCAGGTGGGAGAAGCATGGAAGAATATTCACCCCAAAATGAATACACTTACGCCATCTCAAAGCTTCCATGTGTGATCTGATGCTTTGCAGGTTGAAGGATTTGCCATTTCTGGTTTATAAATGTGCACAGTTGGAAAGAGCCTATTCCTAGAATGTTAGTAGCACACTCTTTAGAAGTGTCCTTACAGCCAAAATGTCAGGTACTCCTTTGGGGTTATGAGGCCTAGAAAAACATCCCAGGGGATCTTATAACATGTCCAGCAACAGGGCAACGAAATCATGGGGAGACCATCCCCCCAAGAATACTACTGCATGTTCTTTGTTTCCCCTCTCTATACCATAGCCACAGTAGGCCTCTTTCAAGCACCCTATTGCTTTGGTAATAGAAAGTGCCACAAAACTGATCCCCAGCCCTTGTCTCACCCATTGCCCCTAACCTTTAGGGGTACCCCTGCCCCCCAAGGAAAGGAGCAATAAACAGGACACCCCCCCCAAAAAAAAAAAAACGCACTCTGCACCATTCTGTGCCTCCTAGCACCACTTTAATAATGCACCGACACCCCTTTTAACACTGCTCCCCCAAATTTGACTGCCTCTTCTCCCCAAGAGAGGGGGCAGGGGGACTAACCTTTAGGGGTACCACTGCCCCCCAAGGAAAGGCACAATAAACAAGAGTGTGGGAGGGAACCCCACCCCCCCAAAAAAACGAAGTCTGCACCATTCGGTGCCTCCTAGCACCCCTTTAATAATGCACCGACACCTCTTTTAACACTGCTCCCCCACATTTGTCTGCCCCTTCACCCCAAGAGAGGGGGCAGGGGGACATAAAAATGATGGGGATTGCCACCAAAACCCCCCTCCTTTGTAATTCCCCCATTTGTGTCCAAGGGGTTGGGCTCTGCTTGCCACCTATTGGCTCTGCTCCACTCTCACTCCGGCCCTGTGGCCTAGACTCTTCCACCACCTTCTCCTGAATCCCTGGCCCTGTCTTTCCTCTGTGACCACCACCCACTCTTGCTCTCTGCCCTTTCTCCATCTATGTCCCCCTTTCTTCTCTAAGTCCAACCAACCACCCCTGCTAGCCTCCGCCATCTGCACCTCTCTCAGCCTGACCCCTATCTCTCCTCACTCACCACCTGTGCTCCTTCTATTCCTGCCCTCTGACTCAGCCTGGACCTTTCCTTGCTCTCTCTGCGCCTGCGCACACACACACACACACACACACACCAACTGCTCTGCAATCCACCATTCACATGTCGACTCATGCTCTATCCACGCACACACAGCCATTGTACTTACCAATTTAGCAGCCATCTCTGACTTACCTCTGCTTTGCCGCCATCAGTCACCTGGTGCCGAGCCCGGGATTCGAACCCTGGTTGTCTGGTTGGAAGGCGGGAACTTACCCACTGGACCACAGTGGATTCCATATCTCTAGCTTGTCAAATCGTCCCTATATCATGGCTGTGAAGTGCCCTGTGTAGTAGAAGCCAGGAGCAGTGACATCAGGACCTTGATGTTGCTAATAGTGTCTCTTGCACAGTAAAAAGCCATGAAGGAGCTGTAGCTCAGTTGGTTGGGTGACTGCCTTTGGTGGAGCCAGCTACCCTTGGACAGGGGTTCGAATCCAGCCAGTGCCCAGAAACTACATTTAGCTAGAAAATACCAAGATATTTTTGTTTTTTTAGAAATATTTTTTTTACTTCAAAAAATGCAGCAACAATTGGAGTAACTATGTTTTTTTGTATTAGAGCCCCAAATTTACAAATTTTGTCCCTCCTGACCCACCCCCTCCCTCCTTTTGCTCAAGTAGGTAAAATAGGAGCAGCGCCTTATTTTCAATGATCAATGTGTTGATGTTTTCTTCAATTTGGTGTTTTGGAGAAGAGTAATATGGGCGATGGGGGAGCATAACTAAGATCTATTATCTGAGGGGGATGCCATCCAGGTAATAAAATAGGTTGAATGGTGTTGATTTTTCATTTTGGTGTGAGCCAAGCTCTGCCATTGGGTGGATGATGCTTGCCAAGTTGCCTAGGCATAAAGGCAGAGTATGAGAGCTTGCTACTGAAATGCTGGGTAAAGCTGTGTGCAGGTGAAAGAGCCTTTATTAGCTGCATTGAGAAGGTAGCATGTTGTATTTTTGAAGTGCTAAAAAAGGATAAAGTCAGGCCTTTGTCTGACTATTTCTTGAAGATGCATGATGCAAGAAGTGTGAGTATGGAGCAGCTGGCCTGTCGTGACCTAGCCCACTCTGGCATGCTGTACTAGGCCATGCCGTAGGACTGGGACCACCGGGATTGGGATTTTAAACACCCCAGTCTGGGACTGGGACTGGGACTGGGACTGGGACTGGGACTGGGATTTTAAACAACCCAGTCTTAGTCTGCAGCCTTTACAGTCAGCCCACGAACGCCCATGTTCTGTATAGTGGATTACTGCAGGTAATTCGGGACCCTGCTAAATGAGGGTGGGGCACTTATCTGAAGGCTATTCGAGCGGAAGAATCCTTAGCCTAGGACAGTTTGGCAATTTAAGAAGTCTGCTGAATACCATATGTTGAAGGACGTATCACGCGGAAGCCAGCTAATGGCTCAGACCGAAGTAAGCATGGGAGGACTTTATTTGCATAGGACAGCCCCTTTCTCATTCCTAATATTATGCTGCAGTTGCTATGTAGCAGTACTAGGGGGCAGCTGTATGAACATAAAGCCACAGCGAGGCTTTAAAACTGTATTTGTGGTGGGGGGTGGATTTGGAAGGAAAACAGCAAGATAAAAGTGTGAAAACATAGAGCAAGTGAGTGTGTCATCTGTCTCTTTGAAGAGACATGTGAAAGAAGAACAGCAGATCCACAGACCTCAGGTGGGAGAAGCATGGAAGAATATTCACCCCAAAATGAATACACTTACGCCATCTCAAAGCTTCCATGTGTGATCTGATGCTTTGCAGGTTGAAGGATTTGCCATTTCTGGTTTATAAATGTGCACAGTTGGAAAGAGCCTATTCCTAGAATGTTAGTAGCACACTCTTTAGAAGTGTCCTTACAGCCAAAATGTCAGGTACTCCTTTGGGGTTATGAGGCCTAGAAAAACATCCCAGGGGATCTTATAACATGTCCAGCAACAGGGCAACGAAATCATGGGGAGACCATCCCCCCAAGAATACTACTGCATGTTCTTTGTTTCCCCTCTCTATACCATAGCCACAGTAGGCCTCTTTCAAGCACCCTATTGCTTTGGTAATAGAAAGTGCCACAAAACTGATCCCCAGCCCTTGTCTCACCCATTGCCCCTAACCTTTAGGGGTACCCCTGCCCCCCAAGGAAAGGAGCAATAAACAGGACACCCCCCCCAAAAAAAAAAAAACGCACTCTGCACCATTCTGTGCCTCCTAGCACCACTTTAATAATGCACCGACACCCCTTTTAACACTGCTCCCCCAAATTTGACTGCCTCTTCTCCCCAAGAGAGGGGGCAGGGGGACTAACCTTTAGGGGTACCACTGCCCCCCAAGGAAAGGCACAATAAACAAGAGTGTGGGAGGGAACCCCACCCCCCCAAAAAAACGAAGTCTGCACCATTCGGTGCCTCCTAGCACCCCTTTAATAATGCACCGACACCTCTTTTAACACTGCTCCCCCACATTTGTCTGCCCCTTCACCCCAAGAGAGGGGGCAGGGGGACATAAAAATGATGGGGATTGCCACCAAAACCCCCCTCCTTTGTAATTCCCCCATTTGTGTCCAAGGGGTTGGGCTCTGCTTGCCACTTATTGGCTCTGCTCCACTCTCTCTTACTCACACTCCGGCCCTGTGGCCTAGACTCTTCCACCACCTTCTCCTGAATCCCTGGCCCTGTCTTTCCTCTGTGACCACCACCCACTCTTGCTCTCTGCCCTTTCTCCATCTATGTCCCCCTTTCTTCTCTAAGTCCAACCAACCACCCCTGCTAGCCTCCGCCATCTGCACCTCTCTCAGCCTGCCCCCTATCTCTCCTCACTCACCACCTGTGCTCCTTCTATTCCTGCCCTCTGACTCAGCCTGGACCTATCCTTGCTCTCTCTGCGCCTGCGCACACACACACACACACACACCAACTGCTCTGCAATCCACCATTCACATGTCGACTCATGCTCTATCCACGCACACACAGCCATTGTACTTACCAATTTAGCAGCCATCTCTGACTTACCTCTGCTTTGCCGCCATCAGTCACCTGGTGCCGAGCCCGGGATTCGAACCCTGGTTGTCTGGTTGGAAGGCGGGAACTTACCCACTGGACCACAGTGGATTCCATATCTCTAGCTTGTCAAATCGTCCCTATATCATGGCTGTGAAGTGCCCTGTGTAGTAGAAGCCAGGAGCAGTGACATCAGGACCTTGATGTTGCTAATAGTGTCTCTTGCACAGTAAAAAGCCATGAAGGAGCTGTAGCTCAGTTGGTTGGGTGACTGCCTTTGGTGGAGCAAGCTACCCTTGGACAGGGGTTCGAATCCAGCCAGTGCCCAGAAACTACATTTAGCTAGAAAATACCAAGATATTTTTGTTTATTTAGAAATATTTTTTTTACTTCAAAAAATGCAGCAACAATTGGAGTAACTATGTTTTTTTGTATTAGAGCCCCAAATTTACAAATTTTGTCCCTCCTGACCCACCCCCTCCCTCCTTTTGCTCAAGTAGGTAAAATAGGAGCAGCGCCTTATTTTCAATGATCAATGTGTTGATGTTTTCTTCAATTTGGTGTTTTGGAGAAGAGTAATATGGGCGATGGGGGAGCATAACTAAGATCTATTATCTGAGGGGGATGCCATCCAGGTAATAAAATAGGTTGAATGGTGTTGATTTTTCATTTTGGTGTGAGCCAAGCTCTGCCATTGGGTGGATGATGCTTGCCAAGTTGCCTAGGCATAAAGGCAGAGTATGAGAGCTTGCTACTGAAATGCTGGGTAAAGCTGTGTGCAGGTGAAAGAGCCTTTATTAGCTGCATTGAGAAGGTAGCATGTTGTATTTTTGAAGTGCTAAAAAAGGATAAAGTCAGGCCTTTGTCTGACTATTTCTTGAAGATGCATGATGCAAGAAGTGTGAGTATGGAGCAGCTGGCCTGTCGTGACCTAGCCCACTCTGGCATGCTGTACTAGGCCATGCCGTAGGACTGGGACCACCGGGATTGGGATTTTAAACACCCCAGTCTGGGACTGGGACTGGGACTGGGACTGGGACTGCGACTGGGATTTTAAACAACCCAGTCTTAGTCTGCAGCCTTTACAGTCAGCCCACGAACGCCCATGTTCTGTATAGTGGATTACTGCAGGTAATTCGGGACCCTGCTAAATGAGGGTGGGGCACTTATCTGAAGGCTATTCGAGCGGAAGAATCCTTAGCCTAGGACAGTTTGGCAATTTAAGAAGTCTGCTGAATACCATATGTTGAAGGACGTATCACGCGGAAGCCAGCTAATGGCTCAGACCGAAGTAAGCATGGGAGGACTTTATTTGCATAGGACAGCCCCTTTCTCATTCCTAATATTATGCTGCAGTTGCTATGTAGCAGTACTAGGGGGCAGCTGTATGAACATAAAGCCACAGCGAGGCTTTAAAACTGTTTTTGTGGTGGGGGGTGGATTTGGAAGGAAAACAGCAAGATAAAAGTGTGAAAACATAGAGCAAGTGAGTGTGTCATCTGTCTCTTTGAAGAGACATGTGAAAGAAGAACAGCAGATCCACAGACCTCAGGTGGGAGAAGCATGGAAGAATATTCACCCCAAAATGAATACACTTACGCCATCTCAAAGCTTCCATGTGTGATCTGATGCTTTGCAGGTTGAAGGATTTGCCATTTCTGGTTTATAAATGTGCACAGTTGGAAAGAGCCTATTCCTAGAATGTTAGTAGCACACTCTTTAGAAGTGTCCTTACAGCCAAAATGTCAGGTACTCCTTTGGGGTTATGAGGCCTAGAAAAACATCCCAGGGGATCTTATAACATGTCCAGCAACAGGGCAACGAAATCATGGGGAGACCATCCCCCCAAGAATACTACTGCATGTTCTTTGTTTCCCCTCTCTATACCATAGCCACAGTAGGCCTCTTTCAAGCACCCTATTGCTTTGGTAATAGAAAGTGCCACAAAACTGATCCCCAGCCCTTGTCTCACCCATTGCCCCTAACCTTTAGGGGTACCCCTGCCCCCCAAGGAAAGGAGCAATAAACAGGACACCCCCCCCCCCAAAAAAAAAAAAACGCAGTCTGCACCATTCTGTGCCTCCTAGCACCACTTTAATAATGCACCGACACCCCTTTTAACACTGCTCCCCCAAATTTGACTGCCTCTTCTCCCCAAGAGAGGGGGCAGGGGGACTAACCTTTAGGGGTACCACTGCCCCCCAAGGAAAGGCACAATAAACAAGAGTGTGGGAGGGAACCCCACCCCCCCAAAAAAACGAAGTCTGCACCATTCGGTGCCTCCTAGCACCCCTTTAATAATGCACCGACACCTCTTTTAACACTGCTCCCCCACATTTGTCTGCCCCTTCACCCCAAGAGAGGGGGCAGGGGGACATAAAAATGATGGGGATTGCCACCAAAACCCCCCTCCTTTGTAATTCCCCCATTTGTGTCCAAGGGGTTGGGCTCTGCTTGCCACCTATTGGCTCTGCTCCACTCTCACTCCGGCCCTGTGGCCTAGACTCTTCCACCACCTTCTCCTGAATCCCTGGCCCTGTCTTTCCTCTGTGACCACCACCCACTCTTGCTCTCTGCCCTTTCTCCATCTATGTCCCCCTTTCTTCTCTAAGTCCAACCAACCACCCCTGCTAGCCTCCGCCATCTGCACCTCTCTCAGCCTGACCCCTATCTCTCCTCACTCACCACCTGTGCTCCTTCTATTCCTGCCCTCTGACTCAGCCTGGACCTTTCCTTGCTCTCTCTGCGCCTGCGCACACACACACACACACACACACACACACACACACACCAACTGCTCTGCAATCCACCATTCACATGTCGACTCATGCTCTATCCACGCACACACAGCCATTGTACTTACCAATTTAGCAGCCATCTCTGACTTACCTCTGCTTTGCCGCCATCAGTCACCTGGTGCCGAGCCCGGGATTCGAACCCTGGTTGTCTGGTTGGAAGGCGGGAACTTACCCACTGGACCACAGTGGATTCCATATCTCTAGCTTGTCAAATCGTCCCTATATCATGGCTGTGAAGTGCCCTGTGTAGTAGAAGCCAGGAGCAGTGACATCAGGACCTTGATGTTGCTAATAGTGTCTCTTGCACAGTAAAAAGCCATGAAGGAGCTGTAGCTCAGTTGGTTGGGTGACTGCCTTTGGTGGAGCCAGCTACCCTTGGACAGGGGTTCGAATCCAGCCAGTGCCCAGAAACTACATTTAGCTAGAAAATACCAAGATATTTTTGTTTTTTTAGAAATATTTTTTTTACTTCAAAAAATGCAGCAACAATTGGAGTAACTATGTTTTTTTGTATTAGAGCCCCAAATTTACAAATTTTGTCCCTCCTGACCCACCCCCTCCCTCCTTTTGCTCAAGTAGGTAAAATAGGAGCAGCGCCTTATTTTCAATGATCAATGTGTTGATGTTTTCTTCAATTTGGTGTTTTGGAGAAGAGTAATATGGGCGATGGGGGAGCATAACTAAGATCTATTATCTGAGGGGGATGCCATCCAGGTAATAAAATAGGTTGAATGGTGTTGATTTTTCATTTTGGTGTGAGCCAAGCTCTGCCATTGGGTGGATGATGCTTGCCAAGTTGCCTAGGCATAAAGGCAGAGTATGAGAGCTTGCTACTGAAATGCTGGGTAAAGCTGTGTGCAGGTGAAAGAGCCTTTATTAGCTGCATTGAGAAGGTAGCATGTTGTATTTTTGAAGTGCTAAAAAAGGATAAAGTCAGGCCTTTGTCTGACTATTTCTTGAAGATGCATGATGCAAGAAGTGTGAGTATGGAGCAGCTGGCCTGTCGTGACCTAGCCCACTCTGGCATGCTGTACTAGGCCATGCCGTAGGACTGGGACCACCGGGATTGGGATTTTAAACACCCCAGTCTGGGACTGGGACTGGGACTGGGACTGGGACTGCGACTGGGATTTTAAACAACCCAGTCTTAGTCTGCAGCCTTTACAGTCAGCCCACGAACGCCCATGTTCTGTATAGTGGATTACTGCAGGTAATTCGGGACCCTGCTAAATGAGGGTGGGGCACTTATCTGAAGGCTATTCGAGCGGAAGAATCCTTAGCCTAGGACAGTTTGGCAATTTAAGAAGTCTGCTGAATACCATATGTTGAAGGACGTATCACGCGGAAGCCAGCTAATGGCTCAGACCGAAGTAAGCATGGGAGGACTTTATTTGCATAGGACAGCCCCTTTCTCATTCCTAATATTATGCTGCAGTTGCTATGTAGCAGTACTAGGGGGCAGCTGTATGAACATAAAGCCACAGCGAGGCTTTAAAACTGTATTTGTGGTGGGGGGTGGATTTGGAAGGAAAACAGCAAGATAAAAGTGTGAAAACATAGAGCAAGTGAGTGTGTCATCTGTCTCTTTGAAGAGACATGTGAAAGAAGAACAGCAGATCCACAGACCTCAGGTGGGAGAAGCATGGAAGAATATTCACCCCAAAATGAATACACTTACGCCATCTCAAAGCTTCCATGTGTGATCTGATGCTTTGCAGGTTGAAGGATTTGCCATTTCTGGTTTATAAATGTGCACAGTTGGAAAGAGCCTATTCCTAGAATGTTAGTAGCACACTCTTTAGAAGTGTCCTTACAGCCAAAATGTCAGGTACTCCTTTGGGGTTATGAGGCCTAGAAAAACATCCCAGGGGATCTTATAACATGTCCAGCAACAGGGCAACGAAATCATGGGGAGACCATCCCCCCAAGAATACTACTGCATGTTCTTTGTTTCCCCTCTCTATACCATAGCCACAGTAGGCCTCTTTCAAGCACCCTATTGCTTTGGTAATAGAAAGTGCCACAAAACTGATCCCCAGCCCTTGTCTCACCCATTGCCCCTAACCTTTAGGGGTACCCCTGCCCCCCAAGGAAAGGAGCAATAAACAGGACACCCCCCCCAAAAAAAAAAAAACGCAGTCTGCACCATTCTGTGCCTCCTAGCACCACTTTAATAATGCACCGACACCCCTTTTAACACTGCTCCCCCAAATTTGACTGCCTCTTCTCCCCAAGAGAGGGGGCAGGGGGACTAACCTTTAGGGGTACCACTGCCCCCCAAGGAAAGGCACAATAAACAAGAGTGTGGGAGGGAACCCCACCCCCCCAAAAAAACGAAGTCTGCACCATTCGGTGCCTCCTAGCACCCCTTTAATAATGCACCGACACCTCTTTTAACACTGCTCCCCCACATTTGTCTGCCCCTTCACCCCAAGAGAGGGGGCAGGGGGACATAAAAATGATGGGGATTGCCACCAAAACCCCCCTCCTTTGTAATTCCCCCATTTGTGTCCAAGGGGTTGGGCTCTGCTTGCCACTTATTGGCTCTGCTCCACTCTCTCTTACTCACACTCCGGCCCTGTGGCCTAGACTCTTCCACCACCTTCTCCTGAATCCCTGGCCCTGTCTTTCCTCTGTGACCACCACCCACTCTTGCTCTCTGCCCTTTCTCCATCTATGTCCCCCTTTCTTCTCTAAGTCCAACCAACCACCCCTGCTAGCCTCCGCCATCTGCACCTCTCTCAGCCTGCCCCCTATCTCTCCTCACTCACCACCTGTGCTCCTTCTATTCCTGCCCTCTGACTCAGCCTGGACCTATCCTTGCTCTCTCTGCGCCTGCGCACACACACACACACACACACACACACACACCAACTGCTCTGCAATCCACCATTCACATGTCGACTCATGCTCTATCCACGCACACACAGCCATTGTACTTACCAATTTAGCAGCCATCTCTGACTTACCTCTGCTTTGCCGCCATCAGTCACCTGGTGCCGAGCCCGGGATTCGAACCCTGGTTGTCTGGTTGGAAGGCGGGAACTTACCCACTGGACCACAGTGGATTCCATATTTCTAGCTTGTCAAATCGTCCCTATATCATGGCTGTGAAGTGCCCTGTGTAGTAGAAGCCAGGAGCAGTGACATCAGGACCTTGATGTTGCTAATAGTGTCTCTTGCACAGTAAAAAGCCATGAAGGAGCTGTAGCTCAGTTGGTTGGGTGACTGCCTTTGGTGGAGCAAGCTACCCTTGGACAGGGGTTCGAATCCAGCCAGTGCCCAGAAACTACATTTAGCTAGAAAATACCAAGATATTTTTGTTTATTTAGAAATATTTTTTTTACTTCAAAAAATGCAGCAACAATTGGAGTAACTATGTTTTTTTGTATTAGAGCCCCAAATTTACAAATTTTGTCCCTCCTGACCCACCCCCTCCCTCCTTTTGCTCAAGTAGGTAAAATAGGAGCAGCGCCTTATTTTCAATGATCAATGTGTTGATGTTTTCTTCAATTTGGTGTTTTGGAGAAGAGTAATATGGGCGATGGGGGAGCATAACTAAGATCTATTATCTGAGGGGGATGCCATCCAGGTAATAAAATAGGTTGAATGGTGTTGATTTTTCATTTTGGTGTGAGCCAAGCTCTGCCATTGGGTGGATGATGCTTGCCAAGTTGCCTAGGCATAAAGGCAGAGTATGAGAGCTTGCTACTGAAATGCTGGGTAAAGCTGTGTGCAGGTGAAAGAGCCTTTATTAGCTGCATTGAGAAGGTAGCATGTTGTATTTTTGAAGTGCTAAAAAAGGATAAAGTCAGGCCTTTGTCTGACTATTTCTTGAAGATGCATGATGCAAGAAGTGTGAGTATGGAGCAGCTGGCCTGTCGTGACCTAGCCCACTCTGGCATGCTGTACTAGGCCATGCCGTAGGACTGGGACCACCGGGATTGGGATTTTAAACACCCCAGTCTGGGACTGGGACTGGGACTGGGACTGGGACTGCGACTGGGATTTTAAACAACCCAGTCTTAGTCTGCAGCCTTTACAGTCAGCCCACGAACGCCCATGTTCTGTATAGTGGATTACTGCAGGTAATTCGGGACCCTGCTAAATGAGGGTGGGGCACTTATCTGAAGGCTATTCGAGCGGAAGAATCCTTAGCCTAGGACAGTTTGGCAATTTAAGAAGTCTGCTGAATACCATATGTTGAAGGACGTATCACGCGGAAGCCAGCTAATGGCTCAGACCGAAGTAAGCATGGGAGGACTTTATTTGCATAGGACAGCCCCTTTCTCATTCCTAATATTATGCTGCAGTTGCTATGTAGCAGTACTAGGGGGCAGCTGTATGAACATAAAGCCACAGCGAGGCTTTAAAACTGTTTTTGTGGTGGGGGGTGGATTTGGAAGGAAAACAGCAAGATAAAAGTGTGAAAACATAGAGCAAGTGAGTGTGTCATCTGTCTCTTTGAAGAGACATGTGAAAGAAGAACAGCAGATCCACAGACCTCAGGTGGGAGAAGCATGGAAGAATATTCACCCCAAAATGAATACACTTACGCCATCTCAAAGCTTCCATGTGTGATCTGATGCTTTGCAGGTTGAAGGATTTGCCATTTCTGGTTTATAAATGTGCACAGTTGGAAAGAGCCTATTCCTAGAATGTTAGTAGCACACTCTTTAGAAGTGTCCTTACAGCCAAAATGTCAGGTACTCCTTTGGGGTTATGAGGCCTAGAAAAACATCCCAGGGGATCTTATAACATGTCCAGCAACAGGGCAACGAAATCATGGGGAGACCATCCCCCCAAGAATACTACTGCATGTTCTTTGTTTCCCCTCTCATAGCCACAGTAGGCCTCTTTCAAGCACCCTATTGCTTTGGTAATAGAAAGTGCCACAAAACTGATCCCCAGCCCTTGTCTCACCCATTGCCCCTAACCTTTAGGGGTACCCCTGCCCCCCAAGGAAAGGAGCAATAAACAGGACACCCCCCCCCCAAAAAAAAAAAACGCAGTCTGCACCATTCTGTGCCTCCTAGCACCACTTTAATAATGCACCGACACCCCTTTTAACACTGCTCCCCCAAATTTGACTGCCTCTTCTCCCCAAGAGAGGGGGCAGGGGGACTAACCTTTAGGGGTACCACTGCCCCCCAAGGAAAGGCACAATAAACAAGAGTGTGGGAGGGAACCCCACCCCCCCAAAAAAACGAAGTCTGCACCATTCGGTGCCTCCTAGCACCCCTTTAATAATGCACCGACACCTCTTTTAACACTGCTCCCCCACATTTGTCTGCCCCTTCACCCCAAGAGAGGGGGCAGGGGGACATAAAAATGATGGGGATTGCCACCAAAACCCCCCTCCTTTGTAATTCCCCAATTTGTGTCCAAGGGGTTGGGCTCTGCTTGCCACCTATTGGCTCTGCTCCACTCTCTCTTACTCACACTCCGGCCCTGTGGCCTAGACTCTTCCACCACCTTCTCCTGAATCCCTGGCCCTGTCTTTCCTCTGTGACCACCACCCACTCTTGCTCTCTGCCCTTTCTCCATCTATGTCCCCCTTTCTTCTCTAAGTCCAACCAACCACCCCTGCTAGCCTCCGCCATCTGCACCTCTCTCAGCCTGCCCCCTATCTCTCCTCACTCACCACCTGTGCTCCTTCTATTCCTGCCCTCTGACTCAGCCTGGACCTATCCTTGCTCTCTCTGCGCCTGCGCGCGCACACACACACACACACACACACCAACTGCTCTGCAATCCACCATTCACATGTCGACTCATGCTCTATCCACGCACACACAGCCATTGTACTTACCAATTTAGCAGCCATCTCTGACTTACCTCTGCTTTGCCGCCATCAGTCACCTGGTGCCGAGCCCGGGATTCGAACCCTGGTTGTCTGGTTGGAAGGCGGGAACTTACCCACTGGACCACAGTGGATTCCATATCTCTAGCTTGTCAAATCGTCCCTATATCATGGCTGTGAAGTGCCCTGTGTAGTAGGAGCCAGGAGCAGTGACATCAGGACCTTGATGTTGCTAATAGTGTCTCTTGCACAGTAAAAAGCCATGAAGGAGCTGTAGCTCAGTTGGTTGGGTGACTGCCTTTGGTGGAGCAAGCTACCCTTGGACAGGGGTTCGAATCCAGCCAGTGCCCAGAAACTACATTTAGCTAGAAAATACCAAGATATTTTTGTTTATTTAGAAATATTTTTTTTACTTCAAAAAATGCAGCAACAATTGGAGTAACTATGTTTTTTTGTATTAGAGCCCCAAATTTACAAATTTTGTCCCTCCTGACCCACCCCCTCCCTCCTTTTGCTCAAGTAGGTAAAATAGGAGCAGCGCCTTATTTTCAATGATCAATGTGTTGATGTTTTCTTCAATTTGGTGTTTTGGAGAAGAGTAATATGGGCGATGGGGGAGCATAACTAAGATCTATTATCTGAGGGGGATGCCATCCAGGTAATAAAATAGGTTGAATGGTGTTGATTTTTCATTTTGGTGTGAGCCAAGCTCTGCCATTGGGTGGATGATGCTTGCCAAGTTGCCTAGGCATAAAGGCAGAGTATGAGAGCTTGCTACTGAAATGCTTGGTAAAGCTGTGTGCAGGTGAAAGAGCCTTTATTAGCTGCATTGAGAAGGTAGCATGTTGTATTTTTGAAGTGCTAAAAAAGGATAAAGTCAGGCCTTTGTCTGACTATTTCTTGAAGATGCATGATGCAAGAAGTGTGAGTATGGAGCAGCTGGCCTGTCGTGACCTAGCCCACTCTGGCATGCTGTACTAGGCCATGCCGTAGGACTGGGACCACCGGGATTGGGATTTTAAACACCCCAGTCTGGGACTGGGACTGGGACTGGGACTGGGACTGGGACTGGGATTTTAAACAACCCAGTCTTAGTCTGCAGCCTTTACAGTCAGCCCACGAACGCCCATGTTCTGTATAGTGGATTACTGCAGGTAATTCGGGACCCTGCTAAATGAGGGTGGGGCACTTATCTGAAGGCTATTCGAGCGGAAGAATCCTTAGCCTAGGACAGTTTGGCAATTTAAGAAGTCTGCTGAATACCATATGTTGAAGGACGTATCACGCGGAAGCCAGCTAATGGCTCAGACCGAAGTAAGCATGGGAGGACTTTATTTGCATAGGACAGCCCCTTTCTCATTCCTAATATTATGCTGCAGTTGCTATGTAGCAGTACTAGGGGGCAGCTGTATGAACATAAAGCCACAGCGAGGCTTTAAAACTGTTTTTGTGGTGGGGGGTGGATTTGGAAGGAAAACAGCAAGATAAAAGTGTGAAAACATAGAGCAAGTGAGTGTGTCATCTGTCTCTTTGAAGAGACATGTGAAAGAAGAACAGCAGATCCACAGACCTCAGGTGGGAGAAGCATGGAAGAATATTCACCCCAAAATGAATACACTTACGCCATCTCAAAGCTTCCATGTGTGATCTGATGCTTTGCAGGTTGAAGGATTTGCCATTTCTGGTTTATAAATGTGCACAGTTGGAAAGAGCCTATTCCTAGAATGTTAGTAGCACACTCTTTAGAAGTGTCCTTACAGCCAAAATGTCAGGTACTCCTTTGGGGTTATGAGGCCTAGAAAAACATCCCAGGGGATCTTATAACATGTCCAGCAACAGGGCAACGAAATCATGGGGAGACCATCCCCCCAAGAATACTACTGCATGTTCTTTGTTTCCCCTCTCATAGCCACAGTAGGCCTCTTTCAAGCACCCTATTGCTTTGGTAATAGAAAGTGCCACAAAACTGATCCCCAGCCCTTGTCTCACCCATTGCCCCTAACCTTTAGGGGTACCCCTGCCCCCCAAGGAAAGGAGCAATAAACAGGACACCCCCCCCCCCAAAAAAAAAAAACGCAGTCTGCACCATTCTGTGCCTCCTAGCACCACTTTAATAATGCACCGACACCCCTTTTAACACTGCTCCCCCAAATTTGACTGCCTCTTCTCCCCAAGAGAGGGGGCAGGGGGACTAACCTTTAGGGGTACCACTGCCCCCCAAGGAAAGGCACAATAAACAAGAGTGTGGGAGGGAACCCCACCCCCCCAAAAAAACGAAGTCTGCACCATTCGGTGCCTCCTAGCACCCCTTTAATAATGCACCGACACCTCTTTTAACACTGCTCCCCCACATTTGTCTGCCCCTTCACCCCAAGAGAGGGGGCAGGGGGACATAAAAATGATGGGGATTGCCACCAAAACCCCCCTCCTTTGTAATTCCCCAATTTGTGTCCAAGGGGTTGGGCTCTGCTTGCCACCTATTGGCTCTGCTCCACTCTCTCTTACTCACACTCCGGCCCTGTGGCCTAGACTCTTCCACCACCTTCTCCTGAATCCCTGGCCCTGTCTTTCCTCTGTGACCACCACCCACTCTTGCTCTCTGCCCTTTCTCCATCTATGTCCCCCTTTCTTCTCTAAGTCCAACCAACCACCCCTGCTAGCCTCCGCCATCTGCACCTCTCTCAGCCTGCCCCCTATCTCTCCTCACTCACCACCTGTGCTCCTTCTATTCCTGCCCTCTGACTCAGCCTGGACCTATCCTTGCTCTCTCTGCGCCTGCGCGCGCACACACACACACACACACACACACCAACTGCTCTGCAATCCACCATTCACATGTCGACTCATGCTCTATCCACGCACACACAGCCATTGTACTTACCAATTTAGCAGCCATCTCTGACTTACCTCTGCTTTGCCGCCATCAGTCACCTGGTGCCGAGCCCGGGATTCGAACCCTGGTTGTCTGGTTGGAAGGCGGGAACTTACCCACTGGACCACAGTGGATTCCATATCTCTAGCTTGTCAAATCGTCCCTATATCATGGCTGTGAAGTGCCCTGTGTAGTAGGAGCCAGGAGCAGTGACATCAGGACCTTGATGTTGCTAATAGTGTCTCTTGCACAGTAAAAAGCCATGAAGGAGCTGTAGCTCAGTTGGTTGGGTGACTGCCTTTGGTGGAGCAAGCTACCCTTGGACAGGGGTTCGAATCCAGCCAGTGCCCAGAAACTACATTTAGCTAGAAAATACCAAGATATTTTTGTTTATTTAGAAATATTTTTTTTACTTCAAAAAATGCAGCAACAATTGGAGTAACTATGTTTTTTTGTATTAGAGCCCCAAATTTACAAATTTTGTCCCTCCTGACCCACCCCCTCCCTCCTTTTGCTCAAGTAGGTAAAATAGGAGCAGCGCCTTATTTTCAATGATCAATGTGTTGATGTTTTCTTCAATTTGGTGTTTTGGAGAAGAGTAATATGGGCGATGGGGGAGCATAACTAAGATCTATTATCTGAGGGGGATGCCATCCAGGTAATAAAATAGGTTGAATGGTGTTGATTTTTCATTTTGGTGTGAGCCAAGCTCTGCCATTGGGTGGATGATGCTTGCCAAGTTGCCTAGGCATAAAGGCAGAGTATGAGAGCTTGCTACTGAAATGCTGGGTAAAGCTGTGTGCAGGTGAAAGAGCCTTTATTAGCTGCATTGAGAAGGTAGCATGTTGTATTTTTGAAGTGCTAAAAAAGGATAAAGTCAGGCCTTTGTCTGACTATTTCTTGAAGATGCATGATGCAAGAAGTGTGAGTATGGAGCAGCTGGCCTGTCGTGACCTAGCCCACTCTGGCATGCTGTACTAGGCCATGCCGTAGGACTGGGACCACCGGGATTGGGATTTTAAACACCCCAGTCTGGGACTGGGACTGGGACTGGGACTGGGACTGGGACTGGGACTGCGACTTTAAACAACCCAGTCTTAGTCTGCAGCCTTTACAGTCAGCCCACGAACGCCCATGTTCTGTATAGTGGATTACTGCAGGTAATTCGGGACCCTGCTAAATGAGGGTGGGGCACTTATCTGAAGGCTATTCGAGCGGAAGAATCCTTAGCCTAGGACAGTTTGGCAATTTAAGAAGTCTGCTGAATACCATATGTTGAAGGACGTATCACGCGGAAGCCAGCTAATGGCTCAGACCGAAGTAAGCATGGGAGGACTTTATTTGCATAGGACAGCCCCTTTCTCATTCCTAATATTATGCTGCAGTTGCTATGTAGCAGTACTAGGGGGCAGCTGTATGAACATAAAGCCACAGCGAGGCTTTAAAAACTGTTTTTGTGGTGGGGGGTGGATTTGGAAGGAAAACAGCAAGATAAAAGTGTGAAAACATAGAGCAAGTGAGTGTGTCATCTGTCTCTTTGAAGAGACATGTGAAAGAAGAACAGCAGATCCACAGACCTCAGGTGGGAGAAGCATGGAAGAATATTCACCCCAAAATGAATACACTTACGCCATCTCAAAGCTTCCATGTGTGATCTGATGCTTTGCAGGTTGAAGGATTTGCCATTTCTGGTTTATAAATGTGCACAGTTGGAAAGAGCCTATTCCTAGAATGTTAGTAGCACACTCTTTAGAAGTGTCCTTACAGCCAAAATGTCAGGTACTCCTTTGGGGTTATGAGGCCTAGAAAAACATCCCAGGGGATCTTATAACATGTCCAGCAACAGGGCAACGAAATCATGGGGAGACCATCCCCCCAAGAATACTACTGCATGTTCTTTGTTTCCCCTCTCTATACCATAGCCACAGTAGGCCTCTTTCAAGCACCCTATTGCTTTGGTAATAGAAAGTGCCACAAAACTGATCCCCAGCCCTTGTCTCACCCATTGCCCCTAACCTTTAGGGGTACCCCTGCCCCCCAAGGAAAGGAGCAATAAACAGGACACCCCCCCCCAAAAAAAAAAAACGCAGTCTGCACCATTCTGTGCCTCCTAGCACCACTTTAATAATGCACCGACACCCCTTTTAACACTGCTCCCCCAAATTTGACTGCCTCTTCTCCCCAAGAGAGGGGGCAGGGGGACTAACCTTTAGGGGTACCACTGCCCCCCAAGGAAAGGCACAATAAACAAGAGTGTGGGAGGGAACCCCACCCCCCCAAAAAAACGAAGTCTGCACCATTCGGTGCCTCCTAGCACCCCTTTAATAATGCACCGACACCTCTTTTAACACTGCTCCCCCACATTTGTCTGCCCCTTCACCCCAAGAGAGGGGGCAGGGGGACATAAAAATGATGGGGATTGCCACCAAAACCCCCCTCCTTTGTAATTCCCCCATTTGTGTCCAAGGGGTTGGGCTCTGCTTGCCACCTATTGGCTCTGCTCCACTCTCTCTTACTCACACTCCGGCCCTGTGGCCTAGACTCTTCCACCACCTTCTCCTGAATCCCTGGCCCTGTCTTTCCTCTGTGACCACCACCCACTCTTGCTCTTTCTCCATCTATGTCCCCCTTTCTTCTCTAAGTCCAACCAACCACCCCTGCTAGCCTCCGCCATCTGCACCTCTCTCAGCCTGCCCCCTATCTCTCCTCACTCACCACCTGTGCTCCTTCTATTCCTGCCCTCTGACTCAGCCTGGACCTATCCTTGCTCTCTCTGCGCCTGCGCACACACACACACACACACACACACCAACTGCTCTGCAATCCACCATTCACATGTCGACTCATGCTCTATCCACGCACACACAGCCATTGTACTTACCAATTTAGCAGCCATCTCTGACTTACCTCTGCTTTGCCGCCATCAGTCACCTGGTGCCGAGCCCGGGATTCGAACCCTGGTTGTCTGGTTGGAAGGCAGGAACTTACCCACTGGACCACAGTGGATTCCATATCTCTAGCTTGTCAAATCGTCCCTATATCATGGCTGTGAAGTGCCCTGTGTAGTAGAAGCCAGGAGCAGTGACATCAGGACCTTGATGTTGCTAATAGTGTCTCTTGCACAGTAAAAAGCCATGAAGGAGCTGTAGCTCAGTTGGTTGGGTGACTGCCTTTGGTGGAGCCAGCTACCCTTGGACAGGGGTTCGAATCCAGCCAGTGCCCAGAAACTACATTTAGCTAGAAAATACCAAGATATTTTTGTTTATTTAGAAATATTTTTTTTACTTCAAAAAATGCAGCAACAATTGGAGTAACTATGTTTTTTTGTATTAGAGCCCCAAATTTACAAATTTTGTCCCTCCTGACCCACCCCCTCCCTCCTTTTGCTCAAGTAGGTAAAATAGGAGCAGCGCCTTATTTTCAATGATCAATGTGTTGATGTTTTCTTCAATTTGGTGTTTTGGAGAAGAGTAATATGGGCGATGGGGGAGCATAACTAAGATCTATTATCTGAGGGGGATGCCATCCAGGTAATAAAATAGGTTGAATGGTGTTGATTTTTCATTTTGGTGTGAGCCAAGCTCTGCCATTGGGTGGATGATGCTTGCCAAGTTGCCTAGGCATAAAGGCAGAGTATGAGAGCTTGCTACTGAAATGCTGGGTAAAGCTGTGTGCAGGTGAAAGAGCCTTTATTAGCTGCATTGAGAAGGTAGCATGTTGTATTTTTGAAGTGCTAAAAAAGGATAAAGTCAGGCCTTTGTCTGACTATTTCTTGAAGATGCATGATGCAAGAAGTGTGAGTATGGAGCAGCTGGCCTGTCGTGACCTAGCCCACTCTGGCATGCTGTACTAGGCCATGCCGTAGGACTGGGACCACCGGGATTGGGATTTTAAACACCCCAGTCTGGGACTGGGACTGGGACTGGGACTGCGACTGGGATTTTAAACAACCCAGTCTTAGTCTGCAGCCTTTACAGTCAGCCCACGAACGCCCATGTTCTGTATAGTGGATTACTGCAGGTAATTCGGGACCCTGCTAAATGAGGGTGGGGCACTTATCTGAAGGCTATTCGAGCGGAAGAATCCTTAGCCTAGGACAGTTTGGCAATTTAAGAAGTCTGCTGAATACCATATGTTGAAGGACGTATCACGCGGAAGCCAGCTAATGGCTCAGACCGAAGTAAGCATGGGAGGACTTTATTTGCATAGGACAGCCCCTTTCTCATTCCTAATATTATGCTGCAGTTGCTATGTAGCAGTACTAGGGGGCAGCTGTATGAACATAAAGCCACAGCGAGGCTTTAAAACTGTTTTTGTGGTGGGGGGTGGATTTGGAAGGAAAACAGCAAGATAAAAGTGTGAAAACATAGAGCAAGTGAGTGTGTCATCTGTCTCTTTGAAGAGACATGTGAAAGAAGAACAGCAGATCCACAGACCTCAGGTGGGAGAAGCATGGAAGAATATTCACCCCAAAATGAATACACTTACGCCATCTCAAAGCTTCCATGTGTGATCTGATGCTTTGCAGGTTGAAGGATTTGCCATTTCTGGTTTATAAATGTGCACAGTTGGAAAGAGCCTATTCCTAGAATGTTAGTAGCACACTCTTTAGAAGTGTCCTTACAGCCAAAATGTCAGGTACTCCTTTGGGGTTATGAGGCCTAGAAAAACATCCCAGGGGATCTTATAACATGTCCAGCAACAGGGCAACAAAATCATGGGGAGACCATCCCCCCAAGAATACTACTGCATGTTCTTTGTTTCCCCTCTCATAGCCACAGTAGGCCTCTTTCAAGCACCCTATTGCTTTGGTAATAGAAAGTGCCACAAAACTGATCCCCAGCCCTTGTCTCACCCATTGCCCCTAACCTTTAGGGGTACCCCTGCCCCCCAAGGAAAGGAGCAATAAACAGGACACCCCCCCCAAAAAAAAAAAAACGCAGTCTGCACCATTCTGTGCCTCCTAGCACCACTTTAATAATGCACCGACACCCCTTTTAACACTGCTCCCCCAAATTTGACTGCCTCTTCTCCCCAAGAGAGGGGGCAGGGGGACTAACCTTTAGGGGTACCACTGCCCCCCAAGGAAAGGCACAATAAACAAGAGTGTGGGAGGGAACCCCACCCCCCCAAAAAAACGAAGTCTGCACCATTCGGTGCCTCCTAGCACCCCTTTAATAATGCACCGACACCTCTTTTAACACTGCTCCCCCACATTTGTCTGCCCCTTCACCCCAAGAGAGGGGGCAGGGGGACATAAAAATGATGGGGATTGCCACCAAAACCCCCCTCCTTTGTAATTCCCCCATTTGTGTCCAAGGGGTTGGGCTCTGCTTGCCACCTATTGGCTCTGCTCCACTCTCTCTCACACTCCGGCCCTGTGGCCTAGACTCTTCCACCACCTTCTCCTGAATCCCTGGCCCTGTCTTTCCTCTGTGACCACCACCCACTCTTGCTCTCTGCCCTTTCTCCATCTATGTCCCCCTTTCTTCTCTAAGTCCAACCAACCACCCCTGCTAGCCTCCGCCATCTGCACCTCTCTCAGCCTGCCCCCTATCTCTCCTCACTCACCACCTGTGCTCCTTCTATTCCTGCCCTCTGACTCAGCCTGGACCTATCCTTGCTCTCTCTGCGCCTGCGCGCACACACACACACACACACACACACACCAACTGCTCTGCAATCCACCATTCACATGTCGACTCATGCTCTATCCACGCACACACAGCCATTGTACTTACCAATTTAGCAGCCATCTCTGACTTACCTCTGCTTTGCCGCCATCAGTCACCTGGTGCCGAGCCCGGGATTTGAACCCTGGTTGTCTGGTTGGAAGGCGGGAACTTACCCACTGGACCACAGTGGATTCCATATCTCTAGCTTGTCAAATCGTCCCTATATCATGGCTGTGAAGTGCCCTGTGTAGTAGAAGCCAGGAGCAGTGACATCAGGACCTTGATGTTGCTAATAGTGTCTCTTGCACAGTAAAAAGCCATGAAGGAGCTGTAGCTCAGTTGGTTGGGTGACTGCCTTTGGTGGAGCAAGCTACCCTTGGACAGGGGTTCGAATCCAGCCAGTGCCCAGAAACTACATTTAGCTAGAAAATACCAAGATATTTTTGTTTATTTAGAAATATTTTTTTTACTTCAAAAAATGCAGCAACAATTGGAGTAACTATGTTTTTTTGTATTAGAGCCCCAAATTTACAAATTTTGTCCCTCCTGACCCACCCCCTCCCTCCTTTTGCTCAAGTAGGTAAAATAGGAGCAGCGCCTTATTTTCAATGATCAATGTGTTGATGTTTTCTTCAATTTGGTGTTTTGGAGAAGAGTAATATGGGCGATGGGGGAGCATAACTAAGATCTATTATCTGAGGGGGATGCCATCCAGGTAATAAAATAGGTTGAATGGTGTTGATTTTTCATTTTGGTGTGAGCCAAGCTCTGCCATTGGGTGGATGATGCTTGCCAAGTTGCCTAGGCAAAGAGGCAGAGTATGAGAGCTTGCTACTGAAATGCTGGGTAAAGCTGTGTGCAGGTGAAAGAGCCTTTATTAGCTGCATTGAGAAGGTAGCATGTTGTATTTTTGAAGTGCTAAAAAAGGATAAAGTCAGGCCTTTGGCTGACTATTTCTTGAAGATGCATGATGCAAGAAGTGTGAGTATGGAGCAGCTGGCCTGTCATGACCTAGCCCACTCTGGCATGCTGTACTAGGCCATGCCGTAGGACTGGGACCACCGGGATTGGGATTTTAAACACCCCAGTCTGGGACTGGGACTGGGATTTTAAACAACCCAGTCTTAGTCTGCAGCCTTTACAGTCAGCCCACGAACGCCCATGTTCTGTATAGTGGATTACTGCAGGTAATTCGGGACCCTGCTAAATGAGGGTGGGGCACTTATCTGAAGGCTATTCGAGCGGAAGAATCCTTAGCCTAGGACAGTTTGGCAATTTAAGAAGTCTGCTGAATACCATATGTTGAAGGACGTATCACGCGGAAGCCAGCTAATGGCTCAGACCGAAGTAAGCATGGGAGGACTTTATTTGCATAGGACAGCCCCTTTCTCATTCCTAATATTATGCTGCAGTTGCTATGTAGCAGTACTAGGGGGCAGCTGTATGAACATAAAGCCACAGCGAGGCTTTAAAACTGTTTTTGTGGTGGGGGGTGGATTTGGAAGGAAAACAGCAAGATAAAAGTGTGAAAACATAGAGCAAGTGAGTGTGTCATCTGTCTCTTTGAAGAGACATGTGAAAGAAGAACAGCAGATCCACAGACCTCAGGTGGGAGAAGCATGGAAGAATATTCACCCCAAAATGAATACACTTACGCCATCTCAAAGCTTCCATGTGTGATCTGATGCTTTGCAGGTTGAAGGATTTGCCATTTCTGGTTTATAAATGTGCACAGTTGGAAAGAGCCTATTCCTAGAATGTTAGTAGCACACTCTTTAGAAGTGTCCTTACAGCCAAAATGTCAGGTACTCCTTTGGGGTTATGAGGCCTAGAAAACATCCCAGGGGATCTTATAACATGTCCAGCAACAGGGCAACGAAATCATGGGGAGACCATCCCCCCAAGAATAACACTGCATGTTCTTTGTTTCCCCTCTCTATACCATAGCCACAGTAGGCCTCTTTCAAGCACCCTATTGCTTTGGTAATAGAAAGTGCCACAAAACTGATCCCCAGCCCTTGTCTCACCCATTGCCCCTAACCTTTAGGGGTACCCCTGCCCCCCAAGGAAAGGAGCAATAAACAGGACACCCCCCCCCAAAAAAAAAACGCAGTCTGCACCATTCTGTGCCTCCTAGCACCACTTTAATAATGCACCGACACCCCTTTTAACACTGCTCCCCCAAATTTGACTGCCTCTTCTCCCCAAGAGAGGGGGCAGGGGGACTAACCTTTAGGGGTACCACTGCCCCCCAAGGAAAGGCACAATAAACAAGAGTGTGGGAGGGAACCCCACCCCCCAAAAAAACGAAGTCTGCACCATTCGGTGCCTCCTAGCACCCCTTTAATAATGCACCGACACCTCTTTTAACACTGCTCCCCCACATTTGTCTGCCCCTTCACCCCAAGAGAGGGGGCAGGGGGACATAAAAATGATGGGGATTGCCACCAAAACCCCCCTCCTTTGTAATTCCCCCATTTGTGTCCAAGGGGTTGGGCTCTGCTTGCCACCTATTGGCTCTGCTCCACTCTCTCTTACTCACACTCCGGCCCTGTGGCCTAGACTCTTCCACCACCTTCTCCTGAATCCCTGGCCCTGTCTTTCCTCTGTGACCACCACCCACTCTTGCTCTCTGCCCTTTCTCCATCTATGTCCCCCTTTCTTCTCTAAGTCCAACCAACCACCCCTGCTAGCCTCCGCCATCTGCACCTCTCTCAGCCTGCCCCCTATCTCTCCTCACTCACCACCTGTGCTCCTTCTATTCCTGCCCTCTGACTCAGCCTGGACCTTTCCTTGCTCTCTCTGCGCCTGCGCACACACACACACACACACACCAACTGCTCTGCAATCCACCATTCACATGTCGACTCATGCTCTATCCACGCACACACAGCCATTGTACTTACCAATTTAGCAGCCATCTCTGACTTACCTCTGCTTTGCCGCCATCAGTCACCTGGTGCCGAGCCCGGGATTCGAACCCTGGTTGTCTGGTTGGAAGGCGGGAACTTACCCACTGGACCACAGTGGATTCCATATCTCTAGCTTGTCAAATCGTCCCTATATCATGGCTGTGAAGTGCCCTGTGTAGTAGAAGCCAGGAGCAGTGACATCAGGACCTTGATGTTGCTAATAGTGTCTCTTGCACAATAAAAAGCCATGAAGGAGCTGTAGCTCAGTTGGTTGGGTGACTGCCTTTGGTGGAGCCAGCTACCCTTGGACAGGGGTTCGAATCCAGCCAGTGCCCAGAAACTACATTTAGCTAGAAAATACCAAGATATTTTTGTTTATTTAGAAATATTTTTTTTACTTCAAAAAATGCAGCAACAATTGGAGTAACTATGTTTTTTTGTATTAGAGCCCCAAATTTACAAATTTTGTCCCTCCTGACCCACCCCCTCCCTCCTTTTGCTCAAGTAGGTAAAATAGGAGCAGCGCCTTATTTTCAATGATCAATGTGTTGATGTTTTCTTCAATTTGGTGTTTTGGAGAAGAGTAATATGGGCGATGGGGGAGCATAACTAAGATCTATTATCTGAGGGGGATGCCATCCAGGTAATAAAATAGGTTGAATGGTGTTGATTTTTCATTTTGGTGTGAGCCAAGCTCTGCCATTGGGTGGATGATGCTTGCCAAGTTGCCTAGGCATAAAGGCAGAGTATGAGAGCTTGCTACTGAAATGCTGGGTAAAGCTGTGTGCAGGTGAAAGAGCCTTTATTAGCTGCATTGAGAAGGTAGCATGTTGTATTTTTGAAGTGCTAAAAAAGGATAAAGTCAGGCCTTTGTCTGACTATTTCTTGAAGATGCATGATGCAAGAAGTGTGAGTATGGAGCAGCTGGCCTGTCGTGACCTAGCCCACTCTGGCATGCTGTACTAGGCCATGCCGTAGGACTGGGACCACCGGGATTGGGATTTTAAACACCCCAGTCTGGGACTGGGACTGGGACTGGGACTGGGACTGCGACTGGGATTTTAAACAACCCAGTCTTAGTCTGCAGCCTTTACAGTCAGCCCACGAACGCCCATGTTCTGTATAGTGGATTACTGCAGGTAATTCGGGACCCTGCTAAATGAGGGTGGGGCACTTATCTGAAGGCTATTCGAGCGGAAGAATCCTTAGCCTAGGACAGTTTGGCAATTTAAGAAGTCTGCTGAATACCATATGTTGAAGGACGTATCACGCGGAAGCCAGCTAATGGCTCAGACCGAAGTAAGCATGGGAGGACTTTATTTGCATAGGACAGCCCCTTTCTCATTCCTAATATTATGCTGCAGTTGCTATGTAGCAGTACTAGGGGGCAGCTGTATGAACATAAAGCCACAGCGAGGCTTTAAAACTGTATTTGTGGTGGGGGGTGGATTTGGAAGGAAAACAGCAAGATAAAAGTGTGAAAACATAGAGCAAGTGAGTGTGTCATCTGTCTCTTTGAAGAGACATGTGAAAGAAGAACAGCAGATCCACAGACCTCAGGTGGGAGAAGCATGGAAGAATATTCACCCCAAAATGAATACACTTACGCCATCTCAAAGCTTCCATGTGTGATCTGATGCTTTGCAGGTTGAAGGATTTGCCATTTCTGGTTTATAAATGTGCACAGTTGGAAAGAGCCTATTCCTAGAATGTTAGTAGCACACTCTTTAGAAGTGTCCTTACAGCCAAAATGTCAGGTACTCCTTTGGGGTTATGAGGCCTAGAAAAACATCCCAGGGGATCTTATAACATGTCCAGCAACAGGGCAACGAAATCATGGGGAGACCATCCCCCCAAGAATACTACTGCATGTTCTTTGTTTCCCCTCTCTATACCATAGCCACAGTAGGCCTCTTTCAAGCACCCTATTGCTTTGGTAATAGAAAGTGCCACAAAACTGATCCCCAGCCCTTGTCTCACCCATTGCCCCTAACCTTTAGGGGTACCCCTGCCCCCCAAGGAAAGGAGCAATAAACAGGACACCCCCCCCCAAAAAAAAAAAAACGCAGTCTGCACCATTCTGTGCCTCCTAGCACCACTTTAATAATGCACCGACACCCCTTTTAACACTGCTCCCCCAAATTTGACTGCCTCTTCTCCCCAAGAGAGGGGGCAGGGGGACTAACCTTTAGGGGTACCACTGCCCCCCAAGGAAAGGCACAATAAACAAGAGTGTGGGAGGGAACCCCACCCCCCCAAAAAAACGAAGTCTGCACCATTCGGTGCCTCCTAGCACCCCTTTAATAATGCACCGACACCTCTTTTAACACTGCTCCCCCACATTTGTCTGCCCCTTCACCCCAAGAGAGGGGGCAGGGGGACATAAAAATGATGGGGATTGCCACCAAAACCCCCCTCCTTTGTAATTCCCCCATTTGTGTCCAAGGGGTTGGGCTCTGCTTGCCACCTATTGGCTCTGCTCCACTCTCTCTTACTCACACTCCGGCCCTGTGGCCTAGACTCTTCCACCACCTTCTCCTGAATCCCTGGCCCTGTCTTTCCTCTGTGACCACCACCCACTCTTGCTCTCTGCCCTTTCTCCATCTATGTCCCCCTTTCTTCTCTAAGTCCAACCAACCACCCCTGCTAGCCTCCGCCATCTGCACCTCTCTCAGCCTGCCCCCTATCTCTCCTCACTCACCACCTGTGCTCCTTCTATTCCTGCCCTCTGACTCAGCCTGGACCTATCCTTGCTCTCTCTGCGCCTGCGCACACACACACACACACACCAACTGCTCTGCAATCCACCATTCACATGTCGACTCATGCTCTATCCACGCACACACAGCCATTGTACTTACCAATTTAGCAGCCATCTCTGACTTACCTCTGCTTTGCCGCCATCAGTCACCTGGTGCCGAGCCCGGGATTCGAACCCTGGTTGTCTGGTTGGAAGGCGGGAACTTACCCACTGGACCACAGTGGATTCCATATCTCTAGCTTGTCAAATCGTCCCTATATCATGGCTGTGAAGTGCCCTGTGTAGTAGAAGCCAGGAGCAGTGACATCAGGACCTTGATGTTGCTAATAGTGTCTCTTGCACAGTAAAAAGCCATGAAGGAGCTGTAGCTCAGTTGGTTGGGTGACTGCCTTTGGTGGAGCAAGCTACCCTTGGACAGGGGTTCGAATCCAGCCAGTGCCCAGAAACTACATTTAGCTAGAAAATACCAAGATATTTTTGTTTATTTAGAAATATTTTTTTTACTTCAAAAAATGCAGCAACAATTGGAGTAACTATGTTTTTTTGTATTAGAGCCCCAAATTTACAAATTTTGTCCCTCCTGACCCACCCCCTCCCTCCTTTTGCTCAAGTAGGTAAAATAGGAGCAGCGCCTTATTTTCAATGATCAATGTGTTGATGTTTTCTTCAATTTGGTGTTTTGGAGAAGAGTAATATGGGCGATGGGGGAGCATAACTAAGATCTATTATCTGAGGGGGATGCCATCCAGGTAATAAAATAGGTTGAATGGTGTTGATTTTTCATTTTGGTGTGAGCCAAGCTCTGCCATTGGGTGGATGATGCTTGCCAAGTTGCCTAGGCATAAAGGCAGAGTATGAGAGCTTGCTACTGAAATGCTGGGTAAAGCTGTGTGCAGGTGAAAGAGCCTTTATTAGCTGCATTGAGAAGGTAGCATGTTGTATTTTTGAAGTGCTAAAAAAGGATAAAGTCAGGCCTTTGTCTGACTATTTCTTGAAGATGCATGATGCAAGAAGTGTGAGTATGGAGCAGCTGGCCTGTCGTGACCTAGCCCACTCTGGCATGCTGTACTAGGCCATGCCGTAGGACTGGGACCACCGGGATTGGGATTTTAAACACCCCAGTCTGGGACTGGGACTGGGACTGGGACTGGGACTGCGACTGGGACTGGGACTGGGACTGGGACTGGGATTTTAAACAACCCAGTCTTAGTCTGCAGCCTTTACAGTCAGCCCACGAACGCCCATGTTCTGTATAGTGGATTACTGCAGGTAATTCGGGACCCTGCTAAATGAGGGTGGGGCACTTATCTGAAGGCTATTCGAGCGGAAGAATCCTTAGCCTAGGACAGTTTGGCAATTTAAGAAGTCTGCTGAATACCATATGTTGAAGGACGTATCACGCGGAAGCCAGCTAATGGCTCAGACCGAAGTAAGCATGGGAGGACTTTATTTGCATAGGACAGCCCCTTTCTCATTCCTAATATTATGCTGCAGTTGCTATGTAGCAGTACTAGGGGGCAGCTGTATGAACATAAAGCCACAGCGAGGCTTTAAAACTGTTTTTGTGGTGGGGGGTGGATTTGGAAGGAAAACAGCAAGATAAAAGTGTGAAAACATAGAGCAAGTGAGTGTGTCATCTGTCTCTTTGAAGAGACATGTGAAAGAAGAACAGCAGATCCACAGACCTCAGGTGGGAGAAGCATGGAAGAATATTCACCCCAAAATGAATACACTTACGCCATCTCAAAGCTTCCATGTGTGATCTGATGCTTTGCAGGTTGAAGGATTTGCCATTTCTGGTTTATAAATGTGCACAGTTGGAAAGAGCCTATTCCTAGAATGTTAGTAGCACACTCTTTAGAAGTGTCCTTACAGCCAAAATGTCAGGTACTCCTTTGGGGTTATGAGGCCTAGAAAAACATCCCAGGGGATCTTATAACATGTCCAGCAACAGGGCAACGAAATCATGGGGAGACCATCCCCCCAAGAATACTACTGCATGTTCTTTGTTTCCCCTTTCTATACCATAGCCACAGTAGGCCTCTTTCAAGCACCCTATTGCTTTGGTAATAGAAAGTGCCACAAAACTGATCCCCAGCCCTTGTCTCACCCATTGCCCCTAACCTTTAGGGGTACCCCTGCCCCCCAAGGAAAGGAGCAATAAACAGGACACCCCCCCCAAAAAAAAAAAAACGCAGTCTGCACCATTCTGTGCCTCCTAGCACCACTTTAATAATGCACCGACACCCCTTTTAACACTGCTCCCCCAAATTTGACTGCCTCTTCTCCCCAAGAGAGGGGGCAGGGGGACTAACCTTTAGGGGTACCACTGCCCCCCAAGGAAAGGCACAATAAACAAGAGTGTGGGAGGGAACCCCACCCCCCCAAAAAAACGAAGTCTGCACCATTCGGTGCCTCCTAGCACCCCTTTAATAATGCACCGACACCTCTTTTAACACTGCTCCCCCACATTTGTCTGCCCCTTCACCCCAAGAGAGGGGGCAGGGGGACATAAAAATGATGGGGATTGCCACCAAAACCCCCCTCCTTTGTAATTCCCCCATTTGTGTCCAAGGGGTTGGGCTCTGCTTGCCACCTATTGGCTCTGCTCCACTCTCTCTTACTCACACTCCGGCCCTGTGGCCTAGACTCTTCCACCACCTTCTCCTGAATCCCTGGCCCTGTCTTTCCTCTGTGACCACCACCCACTCTTGCTCTCTGCCCTTTCTCCATCTATGTCCCCCTTTCTTCTCTAAGTCCAACCAACCACCCCTGCTAGCCTCCGCCATCTGCACCTCTCTCAGCCTGCCCCCTATCTCTCCTCACTCACCACCTGTGCTCCTTCTATTCCTGCCCTCTGACTCAGCCTGGACCTATCCTTGCTCTCTCTGCGCCTGCGCGCACACACACACACACACACACACACCAACTGCTCTGCAATCCACCATTCACATGTCGACTCATGCTCTATCCACGCACACACAGCCATTGTACTTACCAATTTAGCAGCCATCTCTGACTTACCTCTGCTTTGCCGCCATCAGTCACCTGGTGCCGAGCCCGGGATTGGAACCCTGGTTGTCTGGTTGGAAGGCGGGAACTTACCCACTGGACCACAGTGGATTCCATATCTCTAGCTTGTCAAATCGTCCCTATATCATGGCTGTGAAGTGCCCTGTGTAGTAGAAGCCAGGAGCAGTGACATCAGGACCTTGATGTTGCTAATAGTGTCTCTTGCACAGTAAAAAGCCATGAAGGAGCTGTAGCTCAGTTGGTTGGGTGACTGCCTTTGGTGGAGCAAGCTACCCTTGGACAGGGGTTCGAATCCAGCCAGTGCCCAGAAACTACATTTAGCTAGAAAATACCAAGATATTTTTGTTTATTTAGAAATATTTTTTTTACTTCAAAAAATGCAGCAACAATTGGAGTAACTATGTTTTTTTGTATTAGAGCCCCAAATTTACAAATTTTGTCCCTCCTGACCCACCCCCTCCCTCCTTTTGCTCAAGTAGGTAAAATAGGAGCAGCGCCTTATTTTCAATGATCAATGTGTTGATGTTTTCTTCAATTTGGTGTTTTGGAGAAGAGTAATATGGGCGATGGGGGAGCATAACTAAGATCTATTATCTGAGGGGGATGCCATCCAGGTAATAAAATAGGTTGAATGGTGTTGATTTTTCATTTTGGTGTGAGCCAAGCTCTGCCATTGGGTGGATGATGCTTGCCAAGTTGCCTAGGCATAAAGGCAGAGTATGAGAGCTTGCTACTGAAATGCTGGGTAAAGCTGTGTGCAGGTGAAAGAGCCTTTATTAGCTGCATTGAGAAGGTAGCATGTTGTATTTTTGAAGTGCTAAAAAAGGATAAAGTCAGGCCTTTGTCTGACTATTTCTTGAAGATGCATGATGCAAGAAGTGTGAGTATGGAGCAGCTGGCCTGTCGTGACCTAGCCCACTCTGGCATGCTGTACTAGGCCATGCCGTAGGACTGGGACCACCGGGATTGGGATTTTAAACACCCCAGTCTGGGACTGGGACTGGGACTGGGACTGGGACTGCGACTGGGACTGGGATTTTAAACAACCCAGTCTTAGTCTGCAGCCTTTACAGTCAGCCCACGAACGCCCATGTTCTGTATAGTGGATTACTGCAGGTAATTCGGGACCCTGCTAAATGAGGGTGGGGCACTTATCTGAAGGCTATTCGAGCGGAAGAATCCTTAGCCTAGGACAGTTTGGCAATTTAAGAAGTCTGCTGAATACCATATGTTGAAGGACGTATCACGCGGAAGCCAGCTAATGGCTCAGACCGAAGTAAGCATGGGAGGACTTTATTTGCATAGGACAGCCCCTTTCTCATTCCTAATATTATGCTGCAGTTGCTATGTAGCAGTACTAGGGGGCAGCTGTATGAACATAAAGCCACAGCGAGGCTTTAAAACTGTTTTTGTGGTGGGGGGTGGATTTGGAAGGAAAACAGCAAGATAAAAGTGTGAAAACATAGAGCAAGTGAGTGTGTCATCTGTCTCTTTGAAGAGACATGTGAAAGAAGAACAGCAGATCCACAGACCTCAGGTGGGAGAAGCATGGAAGAATATTCACCCCAAAATGAATACACTTACGCCATCTCAAAGCTTCCATGTGTGATCTGATGCTTTGCAGGTTGAAGGATTTGCCATTTCTGGTTTATAAATGTGCACAGTTGGAAAGAGCCTATTCCTAGAATGTTAGTAGCACACTCTTTAGAAGTGTCCTTACAGCCAAAATGTCAGGTACTCCTTTGGGGTTATGAGGCCTAGAAAAACATCCCAGGGGATCTTATAACATGTCCAGCAACAGGGCAACGAAATCATGGGGAGACCATCCCCCCAAGAATACTACTGCATGTTCTTTGTTTCCCCTCTCATAGCCACAGTAGGCCTCTTTCAAGCACCCTATTGCTTTGGTAATAGAAAGTGCCACAAAACTGATCCCCAGCCCTTGTCTCACCCATTGCCCCTAACCTTTAGGGGTACCCCTGCCCCCCAAGGAAAGGAGCAATAAACAGGACACCCCCCCCCCAAAAAAAAAAAACGCAGTCTGCACCATTCTGTGCCTCCTAGCACCACTTTAATAATGCACCGACACCCCTTTTAACACTGCTCCCCCAAATTTGACTGCCTCTTCTCCCCAAGAGAGGGGGCAGGGGGACTAACCTTTAGGGGTACCACTGCCCCCCAAGGAAAGGCACAATAAACAAGAGTGTGGGAGGGAACCCCACCCCCCCAAAAAAACGAAGTCTGCACCATTCGGTGCCTCCTAGCACCCCTTTAATAATGCACCGACACCTCTTTTAACACTGCTCCCCCACATTTGTCTGCCCCTTCACCCCAAGAGAGGGGGCAGGGGGACATAAAAATGATGGGGATTGCCACCAAAACCCCCCTCCTTTGTAATTCCCCAATTTGTGTCCAAGGGGTTGGGCTCTGCTTGCCACCTATTGGCTCTGCTCCACTCTCTCTTACTCACACTCCGGCCCTGTGGCCTAGACTCTTCCACCACCTTCTCCTGAATCCCTGGCCCTGTCTTTCCTCTGTGACCACCACCCACTCTTGCTCTCTGCCCTTTCTCCATCTATGTCCCCCTTTCTTCTCTAAGTCCAACCAACCACCCCTGCTAGCCTCCGCCATCTGCACCTCTCTCAGCCTGCCCCCTATCTCTCCTCACTCACCACCTGTGCTCCTTCTATTCCTGCCCTCTGACTCAGCCTGGACCTATCCTTGCTCTCTCTGCGCCTGCGCGCGCACACACACACACACACACACACACACCAACTGCTCTGCAATCCACCATTCACATGTCGACTCATGCTCTATCCACGCACACACAGCCATTGTACTTACCAATTTAGCAGCCATCTCTGACTTACCTCTGCTTTGCCGCCATCAGTCACCTGGTGCCGAGCCCGGGATTCGAACCCTGGTTGTCTGGTTGGAAGGCGGGAACTTACCCACTGGACCACAGTGGATTCCATATCTCTAGCTTGTCAAATCGTCCCTATATCATGGCTGTGAAGTGCCCTGTGTAGTAGGAGCCAGGAGCAGTGACATCAGGACCTTGATGTTGCTAATAGTGTCTCTTGCACAGTAAAAAGCCATGAAGGAGCTGTAGCTCAGTTGGTTGGGTGACTGCCTTTGGTGGAGCAAGCTACCCTTGGACAGGGGTTCGAATCCAGCCAGTGCCCAGAAACTACATTTAGCTAGAAAATACCAAGATATTTTTGTTTATTTAGAAATATTTTTTTTACTTCAAAAAATGCAGCAACAATTGGAGTAACTATGTTTTTTTGTATTAGAGCCCCAAATTTACAAATTTTGTCCCTCCTGACCCACCCCCTCCCTCCTTTTGCTCAAGTAGGTAAAATAGGAGCAGCGCCTTATTTTCAATGATCAATGTGTTGATGTTTTCTTCAATTTGGTGTTTTGGAGAAGAGTAATATGGGCGATGGGGGAGCATAACTAAGATCTATTATCTGAGGGGGATGCCATCCAGGTAATAAAATAGGTTGAATGGTGTTGATTTTTCATTTTGGTGTGAGCCAAGCTCTGCCATTGGGTGGATGATGCTTGCCAAGTTGCCTAGGCATAAAGGCAGAGTATGAGAGCTTGCTACTGAAATGCTTGGTAAAGCTGTGTGCAGGTGAAAGAGCCTTTATTAGCTGCATTGAGAAGGTAGCATGTTGTATTTTTGAAGTGCTAAAAAAGGATAAAGTCAGGCCTTTGTCTGACTATTTCTTGAAGATGCATGATGCAAGAAGTGTGAGTATGGAGCAGCTGGCCTGTCGTGACCTAGCCCACTCTGGCATGCTGTACTAGGCCATGCCGTAGGACTGGGACCACCGGGATTGGGATTTTAAACACCCCAGTCTGGGACTGGGACTGGGACTGGGACTGGGACTGGGACTGGGATTTTAAACAACCCAGTCTTAGTCTGCAGCCTTTACAGTCAGCCCACGAACGCCCATGTTCTGTATAGTGGATTACTGCAGGTAATTCGGGACCCTGCTAAATGAGGGTGGGGCACTTATCTGAAGGCTATTCGAGCGGAAGAATCCTTAGCCTAGGACAGTTTGGCAATTTAAGAAGTCTGCTGAATACCATATGTTGAAGGACGTATCACGCGGAAGCCAGCTAATGGCTCAGACCGAAGTAAGCATGGGAGGACTTTATTTGCATAGGACAGCCCCTTTCTCATTCCTAATATTATGCTGCAGTTGCTATGTAGCAGTACTAGGGGGCAGCTGTATGAACATAAAGCCACAGCGAGGCTTTAAAACTGTTTTTGTGGTGGGGGGTGGATTTGGAAGGAAAACAGCAAGATAAAAGTGTGAAAACATAGAGCAAGTGAGTGTGTCATCTGTCTCTTTGAAGAGACATGTGAAAGAAGAACAGCAGATCCACAGACCTCAGGTGGGAGAAGCATGGAAGAATATTCACCCCAAAATGAATACACTTACGCCATCTCAAAGCTTCCATGTGTGATCTGATGCTTTGCAGGTTGAAGGATTTGCCATTTCTGGTTTATAAATGTGCACAGTTGGAAAGAGCCTATTCCTAGAATGTTAGTAGCACACTCTTTAGAAGTGTCCTTACAGCCAAAATGTCAGGTACTCCTTTGGGGTTATGAGGCCTAGAAAAACATCCCAGGGGATCTTATAACATGTCCAGCAACAGGGCAACGAAATCATGGGGAGACCATCCCCCCAAGAATACTACTGCATGTTCTTTGTTTCCCCTCTCATAGCCACAGTAGGCCTCTTTCAAGCACCCTATTGCTTTGGTAATAGAAAGTGCCACAAAACTGATCCCCAGCCCTTGTCTCACCCATTGCCCCTAACCTTTAGGGGTACCCCTGCCCCCCAAGGAAAGGAGCAATAAACAGGACACCCCCCCCCCCAAAAAAAAAAAACGCAGTCTGCACCATTCTGTGCCTCCTAGCACCACTTTAATAATGCACCGACACCCCTTTTAACACTGCTCCCCCAAATTTGACTGCCTCTTCTCCCCAAGAGAGGGGGCAGGGGGACTAACCTTTAGGGGTACCACTGCCCCCCAAGGAAAGGCACAATAAACAAGAGTGTGGGAGGGAACCCCACCCCCCCAAAAAAACGAAGTCTGCACCATTCGGTGCCTCCTAGCACCCCTTTAATAATGCACCGACACCTCTTTTAACACTGCTCCCCCACATTTGTCTGCCCCTTCACCCCAAGAGAGGGGGCAGGGGGACATAAAAATGATGGGGATTGCCACCAAAACCCCCCTCCTTTGTAATTCCCCAATTTGTGTCCAAGGGGTTGGGCTCTGCTTGCCACCTATTGGCTCTGCTCCACTCTCTCTTACTCACACTCCGGCCCTGTGGCCTAGACTCTTCCACCACCTTCTCCTGAATCCCTGGCCCTGTCTTTCCTCTGTGACCACCACCCACTCTTGCTCTCTGCCCTTTCTCCATCTATGTCCCCCTTTCTTCTCTAAGTCCAACCAACCACCCCTGCTAGCCTCCGCCATCTGCACCTCTCTCAGCCTGCCCCCTATCTCTCCTCACTCACCACCTGTGCTCCTTCTATTCCTGCCCTCTGACTCAGCCTGGACCTATCCTTGCTCTCTCTGCGCCTGCGCGCGCACACACACACACACACACACACCAACTGCTCTGCAATCCACCATTCACATGTCGACTCATGCTCTATCCACGCACACACAGCCATTGTACTTACCAATTTAGCAGCCATCTCTGACTTACCTCTGCTTTGCCGCCATCAGTCACCTGGTGCCGAGCCCGGGATTCGAACCCTGGTTGTCTGGTTGGAAGGCGGGAACTTACCCACTGGACCACAGTGGATTCCATATCTCTAGCTTGTCAAATCGTCCCTATATCATGGCTGTGAAGTGCCCTGTGTAGTAGGAGCCAGGAGCAGTGACATCAGGACCTTGATGTTGCTAATAGTGTCTCTTGCACAGTAAAAAGCCATGAAGGAGCTGTAGCTCAGTTGGTTGGGTGACTGCCTTTGGTGGAGCAAGCTACCCTTGGACAGGGGTTCGAATCCAGCCAGTGCCCAGAAACTACATTTAGCTAGAAAATACCAAGATATTTTTGTTTATTTAGAAATATTTTTTTTACTTCAAAAAATGCAGCAACAATTGGAGTAACTATGTTTTTTTGTATTAGAGCCCCAAATTTACAAATTTTGTCCCTCCTGACCCACCCCCTCCCTCCTTTTGCTCAAGTAGGTAAAATAGGAGCAGCGCCTTATTTTCAATGATCAATGTGTTGATGTTTTCTTCAATTTGGTGTTTTGGAGAAGAGTAATATGGGCGATGGGGGAGCATAACTAAGATCTATTATCTGAGGGGGATGCCATCCAGGTAATAAAATAGGTTGAATGGTGTTGATTTTTCATTTTGGTGTGAGCCAAGCTCTGCCATTGGGTGGATGATGCTTGCCAAGTTGCCTAGGCATAAAGGCAGAGTATGAGAGCTTGCTACTGAAATGCTTGGTAAAGCTGTGTGCAGGTGAAAGAGCCTTTATTAGCTGCATTGAGAAGGTAGCATGTTGTATTTTTGAAGTGCTAAAAAAGGATAAAGTCAGGCCTTTGTCTGACTATTTCTTGAAGATGCATGATGCAAGAAGTGTGAGTATGGAGCAGCTGGCCTGTCGTGACCTAGCCCACTCTGGCATGCTGTACTAGGCCATGCCGTAGGACTGGGACCACCGGGATTGGGATTTTAAACACCCCAGTCTGGGACTGGGACTGGGACTGGGACTGGGACTGGGACTGGGACTGGGATTTTAAACAACCCAGTCTTAGTCTGCAGCCTTTACAGTCAGCCCACGAACGCCCATGTTCTGTATAGTGGATTACTGCAGGTAATTCGGGACCCTGCTAAATGAGGGTGGGGCACTTATCTGAAGGCTATTCGAGCGGAAGAATCCTTAGCCTAGGACAGTTTGGCAATTTAAGAAGTCTGCTGAATACCATATGTTGAAGGACGTATCACGCGGAAGCCAGCTAATGGCTCAGACCGAAGTAAGCATGGGAGGACTTTATTTGCATAGGACAGCCCCTTTCTCATTCCTAATATTATGCTGCAGTTGCTATGTAGCAGTACTAGGGGGCAGCTGTATGAACATAAAGCCACAGCGAGGCTTTAAAACTGTTTTTGTGGTGGGGGGTGGATTTGGAAGGAAAACAGCAAGATAAAAGTGTGAAAACATAGAGCAAGTGAGTGTGTCATCTGTCTCTTTGAAGAGACATGTGAAAGAAGAACAGCAGATCCACAGACCTCAGGTGGGAGAAGCATGGAAGAATATTCACCCCAAAATGAATACACTTACGCCATCTCAAAGCTTCCATGTGTGATCTGATGCTTTGCAGGTTGAAGGATTTGCCATTTCTGGTTTATAAATGTGCACAGTTGGAAAGAGCCTATTCCTAGAATGTTAGTAGCACACTCTTTAGAAGTGTCCTTACAGCCAAAATGTCAGGTACTCCTTTGGGGTTATGAGGCCTAGAAAAACATCCCAGGGGATCTTATAACATGTCCAGCAACAGGGCAACGAAATCATGGGGAGACCATCCCCCCAAGAATACTACTGCATGTTCTTTGTTTCCCCTCTCATAGCCACAGTAGGCCTCTTTCAAGCACCCTATTGCTTTGGTAATAGAAAGTGCCACAAAACTGATCCCCAGCCCTTGTCTCACCCATTGCCCCTAACCTTTAGGGGTACCCCTGCCCCCCAAGGAAAGGAGCAATAAACAGGACACCCCCCCCAAAAAAAAAAAAACGCAGTCTGCACCATTCTGTGCCTCCTAGCACCACTTTAATAATGCACCGACACCCCTTTTAACACTGCTCCCCCAAATTTGACTGCCTCTTCTCCCCAAGAGAGGGGGCAGGGGGACTAACCTTTAGGGGTACCACTGCCCCCCAAGGAAAGGCACAATAAACAAGAGTGTGGGAGGGAACCCCACCCCCCCAAAAAAACGAAGTCTGCACCATTCGGTGCCTCCTAGCACCCCTTTAATAATGCACCGACACCTCTTTTAACACTGCTCCCCCACATTTGTCTGCCCCTTCACCCCAAGAGAGGGGGCAGGGGGACATAAAAATGATGGGGATTGCCACCAAAACCCCCCTCCTTTGTAATTCCCCCATTTGTGTCCAAGGGGTTGGGCTCTGCTTGCCACCTATTGGCTCTGCTCCACTCTCTCTTACTCACACTCCGGCCCTGTGGCCTAGACTCTTCCACCACCTTCTCCTGAATCCCTGGCCCTGTCTTTCCTCTGTGACCACCACCCACTCTTGCTCTCTGCCCTTTCTCCATCTATGTCCCCCTTTCTTCTCTAAGTCCAACCAACCACCCCTGCTAGCCTCCGCCATCTGCACCTCTCTCAGCCTGCCCCCTATCTCTCCTCACTCACCACCTGTGCTCCTTCTATTCCTGCCCTCTGACTCAGCCTGGACCTATCCTTGCTCTCTCTGCGCCTGCGCGCACACACACACACACACACACCAACTGCTCTGCAATCCACCATTCACATGTCGACTCATGCTCTATCCACGCACACACAGCCATTGTACTTACCAATTTAGCAGCCATCTCTGACTTACCTCTGCTTTGCCGCCATCAGTCACCTGGTGCCGAGCCCGGGATTCGAACCCTGGTTGTCTGGTTGGAAGGCGGGAACTTACCCACTGGACCACAGTGGATTCCATATCTCTAGCTTGTCAAATCGTCCCTATATCATGGCTGTGAAGTGCCCTGTGTAGTAGAAGCCAGGAGCAGTGACATCAGGACCTTGATGTTGCTAATAGTGTCTCTTGCACAGTAAAAAGCCATGAAGGAGCTGTAGCTCAGTTGGTTGGGTGACTGCCTTTGGTGGAGCAAGCTACCCTTGGTCAGGGGTTCGAATCCAGCCAGTGCCCAGAAACTACATTTAGCTAGAAAATACCAAGATATTTTTGTTTATTTAGAAATATTTTTTTTACTTCAAAAAATGCAGCAACAATTGGAGTAACTATGTTTTTTTGTATTAGAGCCCCAAATTTACAAATTTTGTCCCTCCTGACCCACCCCCTCCCTCCTTTTGCTCAAGTAGGTAAAATAGGAGCAGCGCCTTATTTTCAATGATCAATGTGTTGATGTTTTCTTCAATTTGGTGTTTTGGAGAAGAGTAATATGGGCGATGGGGGAGCATAACTAAGATCTATTATCTGAGGGGGATGCCATCCAGGTAATAAAATAGGTTGAATGGTGTTGATTTTTCATTTTGGTGTGAGCCAAGCTCTGCCATTGGGTGGATGATGCTTGCCAAGTTGCCTAGGCATAAAGGCAGAGTATGAGAGCTTGCTACTGAAATGCTGGGTAAAGCTGTGTGCAGGTGAAAGAGCCTTTATTAGCTGCATTGAGAAGGTAGCATGTTGTATTTTTGAAGTGCTAAAAAAGGATAAAGTCAGGCCTTTGTCTGACTATTTCTTGAAGATGCATGATGCAAGAAGTGTGAGTATGGAGCAGCTGGCCTGTCGTGACCTAGCCCACTCTGGCATGCTGTACTAGGCCATGCCGTAGGACTGGGACCACCGGGATTGGGATTTTAAACACCCCAGTCTGGGACTGGGACTGGGACTGGGACTGCGACTGGGACTGGGATTTTAAACAACCCAGTCTTAGTCTGCAGCCTTTACAGTCAGCCCACGAACGCCCATGTTCTGTATAGTGGATTACTACAGGTAATTCGGGACCCTGCTAAATGAGGGTGGGGCACTTATCTGAAGGCTATTCGAGCGGAAGAATCCTTAGCCTAGGACAGTTTGGCAATTTAAGAAGTCTGCTGAATACCATATGTTGAAGGACGTATCACGCGGAAGCCAGCTAATGGCTCAGACCGAAGTAAGCATGGGAGGACTTTATTTGCATAGGACAGCCCCTTTCTCATTCCTAATATTATGCTGCAGTTGCTATGTAGCAGTACTAGGGGGCAGCTGTATGAACATAAAGCCACAGCGAGGCTTTAAAACTGTTTTTGTGGTGGGGGGTGGATTTGGAAGGAAAACAGCAAGATAAAAGTGTGAAAACATAGAGCAAGTGAGTGTGTCATCTGTCTCTTTGAAGAGACATGTGAAAGAAGAACAGCAGATCCACAGACCTCAGGTGGGAGAAGCATGGAAGAATATTCACCCCAAAATGAATACACTTACGCCATCTCAAAGCTTCCATGTGTGATCTGATGCTTTGCAGGTTGAAGGATTTGCCATTTCTGGTTTATAAATGTGCACAGTTGGAAAGAGCCTATTCCTAGAATGTTAGTAGCACACTCTTTAGAAGTGTCCTTACAGCCAAAATGTCAGGTACTCCTTTGGGGTTATGAGGCCTAGAAAAACATCCCAGGGGATCTTATAACATGTCCAGCAACAGGGCAACGAAATCATGGGGAGACCATCCCCCCAAGAATACTACTGCATGTTCTTTGTTTCCCCTCTCATAGCCACAGTAGGCCTCTTTCAAGCACCCTATTGCTTTGGTAATAGAAAGTGCCACAAAACTGATCCCCAGCCCTTGTCTCACCCATTGCCCCTAACCTTTAGGGGTACCCCTGCCCCCCAAGGAAAGGAGCAATAAACAGGACACCCCCCCCAAAAAAAAAAAAACGCAGTCTGCACCATTCTGTGCCTCCTAGCACCACTTTAATAATGCACCGACACCCCTTTTAACACTGCTCCCCCAAATTTGACTGCCTCTTCTCCCCAAGAGAGGGGGCAGGGGGACTAACCTTTAGGGGTACCACTGCCCCCCAAGGAAAGGCACAATAAACAAGAGTGTGGGAGGGAACCCCACCCCCCCAAAAAAACGAAGTCTGCACCATTCGGTGCCTCCTAGCACCCCTTTAATAATGCACCGACACCTCTTTTAACACTGCTCCCCCACATTTGTCTGCCCCTTCACCCCAAGAGAGGGGGCAGGGGGACATAAAAATGATGGGGATTGCCACCAAAACCCCCCTCCTTTGTAATTCCCCCATTTGTGTCCAAGGGGTTGGGCTCTGCTTGCCACCTATTGGCTCTGCTCCACTCTCTCTTACTCACACTCCGGCCCTGTGGCCTAGACTCTTCCACCACCTTCTCCTGAATCCCTGGCCCTGTCTTTCCTCTGTGACCACCACCCACTCTTGCTCTCTGCCCTTTCTCCATCTATGTCCCCCTTTCTTCTCTAAGTCCAACCAACCACCCCTGCTAGCCTCCGCCATCTGCACCTCTCTCAGCCTGCCCCCTATCTCTCCTCACTCACCACCTGTGCTCCTTCTATTCCTGCCCTCTGACTCAGCCTGGACCTATCCTTGCTCTCTCTGCGCCTGCGCGCACACACACACACACACACACCAACTGCTCTGCAATCCACCATTCACATGTCGACTCATGCTCTATCCACGCACACACAGCCATTGTACTTACCAATTTAGCAGCCATCTCTGACTTACCTCTGCTTTGCCGCCATCAGTCACCTGGTGCCGAGCCCGGGATTCGAACCCTGGTTGTCTGGTTGGAAGGCGGGAACTTACCCACTGGACCACAGTGGATTCCATATCTCTAGCTTGTCAAATCGTCCCTATATCATGGCTGTGAAGTGCCCTGTGTAGTAGAAGCCAGGAGCAGTGACATCAGGACCTTGATGTTGCTAATAGTGTCTCTTGCACAGTAAAAAGCCATGAAGGAGCTGTAGCTCAGTTGGTTGGGTGACTGCCTTTGGTGGAGCAAGCTACCCTTGGTCAGGGGTTCGAATCCAGCCAGTGCCCAGAAACTACATTTAGCTAGAAAATACCAAGATATTTTTGTTTATTTAGAAATATTTTTTTTACTTCAAAAAATGCAGCAACAATTGGAGTAACTATGTTTTTTTGTATTAGAGCCCCAAATTTACAAATTTTGTCCCTCCTGACCCACCCCCTCCCTCCTTTTGCTCAAGTAGGTAAAATAGGAGCAGCGCCTTATTTTCAATGATCAATGTGTTGATGTTTTCTTCAATTTGGTGTTTTGGAGAAGAGTAATATGGGCGATGGGGGAGCATAACTAAGATCTATTATCTGAGGGGGATGCCATCCAGGTAATAAAATAGGTTGAATGGTGTTGATTTTTCATTTTGGTGTGAGCCAAGCTCTGCCATTGGGTGGATGATGCTTGCCAAGTTGCCTAGGCATAAAGGCAGAGTATGAGAGCTTGCTACTGAAATGCTGGGTAAAGCTGTGTGCAGGTGAAAGAGCCTTTATTAGCTGCATTGAGAAGGTAGCATGTTGTATTTTTGAAGTGCTAAAAAAGGATAAAGTCAGGCCTTTGTCTGACTATTTCTTGAAGATGCATGATGCAAGAAGTGTGAGTATGGAGCAGCTGGCCTGTCGTGACCTAGCCCACTCTGGCATGCTGTACTAGGCCATGCCGTAGGACTGGGACCACCGGGATTGGGATTTTAAACACCCCAGTCTGGGACTGGGACTGGGACTGGGACTGGGACTGCGACTGGGACTGGGATTTTAAACAACCCAGTCTTAGTCTGCAGCCTTTACAGTCAGCCCACGAACGCCCATGTTCTGTATAGTGGATTACTGCAGGTAATTCGGGACCCTGCTAAATGAGGGTGGGGCACTTATCTGAAGGCTATTCGAGCGGAAGAATCCTTAGCCTAGGACAGTTTGGCAATTTAAGAAGTCTGCTGAATACCATATGTTGAAGGACGTATCACGCGGAAGCCAGCTAATGGCTCAGACCGAAGTAAGCATGGGAGGACTTTATTTGCATAGGACAGCCCCTTTCTCATTCCTAATATTATGCTGCAGTTGCTATGTAGCAGTACTAGGGGGCAGCTGTATGAACATAAAGCCACAGCGAGGCTTTAAAACTGTTTTTGTGGTGGGGGGTGGATTTGGAAGGAAAACAGCAAGATAAAAGTGTGAAAACATAGAGCAAGTGAGTGTGTCATCTGTCTCTTTGAAGAGACATGTGAAAGAAGAACAGCAGATCCACAGACCTCAGGTGGGAGAAGCATGGAAGAATATTCACCCCAAAATGAATACACTTACGCCATCTCAAAGCTTCCATGTGTGATCTGATGCTTTGCAGGTTGAAGGATTTGCCATTTCTGGTTTATAAATGTGCACAGTTGGAAAGAGCCTATTCCTAGAATGTTAGTAGCACACTCTTTAGAAGTGTCCTTACAGCCAAAATGTCAGGTACTCCTTTGGGGTTATGAGGCCTAGAAAAACATCCCAGGGGATCTTATAACATGTCCAGCAACAGGGCAACGAAATCATGGGGAGACCATCCCCCCAAGAATACTACTGCATGTTCTTTGTTTCCCCTCTCATAGCCACAGTAGGCCTCTTTCAAGCACCCTATTGCTTTGGTAATAGAAAGTGCCACAAAACTGATCCCCAGCCCTTGTCTCACCCATTGCCCCTAACCTTTAGGGGTACCCCTGCCCCCCAAGGAAAGGAGCAATAAACAGGACACCCCCCCCAAAAAAAAAAAACGCAGTCTGCACCATTCTGTGCCTCCTAGCACCACTTTAATAATGCACCGACACCCCTTTTAACACTGCTCCCCCAAATTTGACTGCCTCTTCTCCCCAAGAGAGGGGGCAGGGGGACTAACCTTTAGGGGTACCACTGCCCCCCAAGGAAAGGCACAATAAACAAGAGTGTGGGAGGGAACCCCACCCCCCCAAAAAAACGAAGTCTGCACCATTCGGTGCCTCCTAGCACCCCTTTAATAATGCACCGACACCTCTTTTAACACTGCTCCCCCACATTTGTCTGCCCCTTCACCCCAAGAGAGGGGGCAGGGGGACATAAAAATGATGGGGATTGCCACCAAAACCCCCCTCCTTTGTAATTCCCCCATTTGTGTCCAAGGGGTTGGGCTCTGCTTGCCACCTATTGGCTCTGCTCCACTCTCTCTTACTCACACTCCGGCCTAGACTCTTCCACCACCTTCTCCTGAATCCCTGGCCCTGTCTTTCCTCTGTGACCACCACCCACTCTTGCTCTCTGCCCTTTCTCCATCTATGTCCCCCTTTCTTCTCTAAGTCCAACCAACCACCCCTGCTAGCCTCCGCCATCTGCACCTCTCTAAGCCTGCCCCCTATCTCTCCTCACTCACCACCTGTGCTCCTTCTATTCCTGCCCTCTGACTCAGCCTGGACCTATCCTTGCTCTCTCTGCGCCTGCGCGCACACACACACACACACACCAACTGCTCTGCAATCCACCATTCACATGTCGACTCATGCTCTATCCACGCACACACAGCCATTGTACTTACCAATTTAGCAGCCATCTCTGACTTACCTCTGCTTTGCCGCCATCAGTCACCTGGTGCCGAGCCCGGGATTCGAACCCTGGTTGTCTGGTTGGAAGGCGGGAACTTACCCACTGGACCACAGTGGATTCCATATCTCTAGCTTGTCAAATCGTCCCTATATCATGGCTGTGAAGTGCCCTGTGTAGTAGAAGCCAGGAGCAGTGACATCAGGACCTTGATGTTGCTAATAGTGTCTCTTGCACAGTAAACAGCCATGAAGGAGCTGTAGCTCAGTTGGTTGGGTGACTGCCTTTGGTGGAGCAAGCTACCCTTGGTCAGGGGTTCGAATCCAGCCAGTGCCCAGAAACTACATTTAGCTAGAAAATACCAAGATATTTTTGTTTATTTAGAAATATTTTTTTTACTTCAAAAAATGCAGCAACAATTGGAGTAACTATGTTTTTTTGTATTAGAGCCCCAAATTTACAAATTTTGTCCCTCCTGACCCACCCCCTCCCTCCTTTTGCTCAAGTAGGTAAAATAGGAGCAGCGCCTTATTTTCAATGATCAATGTGTTGATGTTTTCTTCAATTTGGTGTTTTGGAGAAGAGTAATATGGGCGATGGGGGAGCATAACTAAGATCTATTATCTGAGGGGGATGCCATCCAGGTAATAAAATAGGTTGAATGGTGTTGATTTTTCATTTTGGTGTGAGCCAAGCTCTGCCATTGGGTGGATGATGCTTGCCAAGTTGCCTAGGCATAAAGGCAGAGTATGAGAGCTTGCTACTGAAATGCTGGGTAAAGCTGTGTGCAGGTGAAAGAGCCTTTATTAGCTGCATTGAGAAGGTAGCATGTTGTATTTTTGAAGTGCTAAAAAAGGATAAAGTCAGGCCTTTGTCTGACTATTTCTTGAAGATGCATGATGCAAGAAGTGTGAGTATGGAGCAGCTGGCCTGTCGTGACCTAGCCCACTCTGGCATGCTGTACTAGGCCATGCCGTAGGACTGGGACCACCGGGATTGGGATTTTAAACACCCCAGTCTGGGACTGGGACTGGGACTGGGACTGCGACTGGGATTTTAAACAACCCAGTCTTAGTCTGCAGCCTTTACAGTCAGCCCACGAACGCCCATGTTCTGTATAGTGGATTACTGCAGGTAATTCGGGACCCTGCTAAATGAGGGTGGGGCACTTATCTGAAGGCTATTTGAGCGGAAGAATCCTTAGCCTAGGACAGTTTGGCAATTTAAGAAGTCTGCTGAATACCATATGTTGAAGGACGTATCACGCGGAAGCCAGCTAATGGCTCAGACCGAAGTAAGCATGGGAGGACTTTATTTGCATAGGACAGCCCCTTTCTCATTCCTAATATTATGCTGCAGTTGCTATGTAGCAGTACTAGGGGGCAGCTGTATGAACATAAAGCCACAGCGAGGCTTTAAAACTGTTTTTGTGGTGGGGGGTGGATTTGGAAGGAAAACAGCAAGATAAAAGTGTGAAAACATAGAGCAAGTGAGTGTGTCATCTGTCTCTTTGAAGAGACATGTGAAAGAAGAACAGCAGATCCACAGACCTCAGGTGGGAGAAGCATGGAAGAATATTCACCCCAAAATGAATACACTTACGCCATCTCAAAGCTTCCATGTGTGATCTGATGCTTTGCAGGTTGAAGGATTTGCCATTTCTGGTTTATAAATGTGCACAGTTGGAAAGAGCCTATTCCTAGAATGTTAGTAGCACACTCTTTAGAAGTGTCCTTACAGCCAAAATGTCAGGTACTCCTTTGGGGTTATGAGGCCTAGAAAAACATCCCAGGGGATCTTATAACATGTCCAGCAACAGGGCAACGAAATCATGGGGAGACCATCCCCCCAAGAATACTACTGCATGTTCTTTGTTTCCCCTCTCATAGCCACAGTAGGCCTCTTTCAAGCACCCTATTGCTTTGGTAATAGAAAGTGCCACAAAACTGATCCCCAGCCCTTGTCTCACCCATTGCCCCTAACCTTTAGGGGTACCCCTGCCCCCCAAGGAAAGGAGCAATAAACAGGACACCCCCCCCAAAAAAAAAAAAACGCAGTCTGCACCATTCTGTGCCTCCTAGCACCACTTTAATAATGCACCGACACCCCTTTTAACACTGCTCCCCCAAATTTGACTGCCTCTTCTCCCCAAGAGAGGGGGCAGGGGGACTAACCTTTAGGGGTACCACTGCCCCCCAAGGAAAGGCACAATAAACAAGAGTGTGGGAGGGAACCCCACCCCCCCAAAAAAACGAAGTCTGCACCATTCGGTGCCTCCTAGCACCCCTTTAATAATGCACCGACACCTCTTTTAACACTGCTCCCCCACATTTGTCTGCCCCTTCACCCCAAGAGAGGGGGCAGGGGGACATAAAAATGATGGGGATTGCCACCAAAACCCCCCTCCTTTGTAATTCCCCCATTTGTGTCCAAGGGGTTGGGCTCTGCTTGCCACCTATTGGCTCTGCTCCACTCTCTCTTACTCACACTCCGGCCCTGTGGCCTAGACTCTTCCACCACCTTCTCCTGAATCCCTGGCCCTGTCTTTCCTCTGTGACCACCACCCACTCTTGCTCTCTGCCCTTTCTCCATCTATGTCCCCCTTTCTTCTCTAAGTCCAACCAACCACCCTTGCTAGCCTCCGCCATCTGCACCTCTCTCAGCCTGCCCCCTATCTCTCCTCACTCACCACCTGTGCTCCTTCTATTCCTGCCCTCTGACTCAGCCTGGACCTATCCTTGCTCTCTCTGCGCCTGCGCGCACACACACACACACACACACCAACTGCTCTGCAATCCACCATTCACATGTCGACTCATGCTCTATCCACGCACACACAGCCATTGTACTTACCAATTTAGCAGCCATCTCTGACTTACCTCTGCTTTGCCGCCATCAGTCACCTGGTGCCGAGCCCGGGATTGGAACCCTGGTTGTCTGGTTGGAAGGCGGGAACTTACCCACTGGACCACAGTGGATTCCATATCTCTAGCTTGTCAAATCGTCCCTATATCATGGCTGTGAAGTGCCCTGTGTAGTAGAAGCCAGGAGCAGTGACATCAGGACCTTGATGTTGCCAATAGTGTCTCTTGCACAGTAAAAAGCCATGAAGGAGCTGTAGCTCAGTTGGTTGGGTGACTGCCTTTGGTGGAGCAAGCTACCCTTGGACAGGGGTTCGAATCCAGCCAGTGCCCAGAAACTACATTTAGCTAGAAAATACCAAGATATTTTTGTTTATTTAGAAATATTTTTTTTACTTCAAAAAATGCAGCAACAATTGGAGTAACTATGTTTTTTTGTATTAGAGCCCCAAATTTACAAATTTTGTCCCTCCTGACCCACCCCCTCCCTCCTTTTGCTCAAGTAGGTAAAATAGGAGCAGCGCCTTATTTTCAATGATCAATGTGTTGATGTTTTCTTCAATTTGGTGTTTTGGAGAAGAGTAATATGGGCGATGGGGGAGCATAACTAAGATCTATTATCTGAGGGGGATGCCATCCAGGTAATAAAATAGGTTGAATGGTGTTGATTTTTCATTTTGGTGTGAGCCAAGCTCTGCCATTGGGTGGATGATGCTTGCCAAGTTGCCTAGGCATAAAGGCAGAGTATGAGAGCTTGCTACTGAAATGCTGGGTAAAGCTGTGTGCAGGTGAAAGAGCCTTTATTAGCTGCATTGAGAAGGTAGCATGTTGTATTTTTGAAGTGCTAAAAAAGGATAAAGTCAGGCCTTTGTCTGACTATTTCTTGAAGATGCATGATGCAAGAAGTGTGAGTATGGAGCAGCTGGCCTGTCGTGACCTAGCCCACTCTGGCATGCTGTACTAGGCCATGCCGTAGGACTGGGACCACCGGGATTGGGATTTTAAACACCCCAGTCTGGGACTGGGACTGGGACTGGGACTGGGACTGCGACTGGGACTGGGATTTTAAACAACCCAGTCTTAGTCTGCAGCCTTTACAGTCAGCCCACGAACGCCCATGTTCTGTATAGTGGATTACTGCAGGTAATTCGGGACCCTGCTAAATGAGGGTGGGGCACTTATCTGAAGGCTATTCGAGCGGAAGAATCCTTAGCCTAGGACAGTTTGGCAATTTAAGAAGTCTGCTGAATACCATATGTTGAAGGACGTATCACGCGGAAGCCAGCTAATGGCTCAGACCGAAGTAAGCATGGGAGGACTTTATTTGCATAGGACAGCCCCTTTCTCATTCCTAATATTATGCTGCAGTTGCTATGTAGCAGTACTAGGGGGCAGCTGTATGAACATAAAGCCACAGCGAGGCTTTAAAACTGTTTTTGTGGTGGGGGGTGGATTTGGAAGGAAAACAGCAAGATAAAAGTGTGAAAACATAGAGCAAGTGAGTGTGTCATCTGTCTCTTTGAAGAGACATGTGAAAGAAGAACAGCAGATCCACAGACCTCAGGTGGGAGAAGCATGGAAGAATATTCACCCCAAAATGAATACACTTACGCCATCTCAAAGCTTCCATGTGTGATCTGATGCTTTGCAGGTTGAAGGATTTGCCATTTCTGGTTTATAAATGTGCACAGTTGGAAAGAGCCTATTCCTAGAATGTTAGTAGCACACTCTTTAGAAGTGTCCTTACAGCCAAAATGTCAGGTACTCCTTTGGGGTTATGAGGCCTAGAAAAACATCCCAGGGGATCTTATAACATGTCCAGCAACAGGGCAACGAAATCATGGGGAGACCATCCCCCCAAGAATACTACTGCATGTTCTTTGTTTCCCCTCTCATAGCCACAGTAGGCCTCTTTCAAGCACCCTATTGCTTTGGTAATAGAAAGTGCCACAAAACTGATCCCCAGCCCTTGTCTCACCCATTGCCCCTAACCTTTAGGGGTACCCCTGCCCCCCAAGGAAAGGAGCAATAAACAGGACACCCCCCCAAAAAAAAAAAAACGCAGTCTGCACCATTCTGTGCCTCCTAGCACCACTTTAATAATGCACCGACACCCCTTTTAACACTGCTCCCCCAAATTTGACTGCCTCTTCTCCCCAAGAGAGGGGGCAGGGGGACTAACCTTTAGGGGTACCACTGCCCCCCAAGGAAAGGCACAATAAACAAGAGTGTGGGAGGGAACCCCACCCCCCCAAAAAAACGAAGTCTGCACCATTCGGTGCCTCCTAGCACCCCTTTAATAATGCACTGACACCTCTTTTAACACTGCTCCCCCACATTTGTCTGCCCCTTCACCCCAAGAGAGGGGGCAGGGGGACATAAAAATGATGGGGATTGCCACCAAAACCCCCCTCCTTTGTAATTCCCCCATTTGTGTCCAAGGGGTTGGGCTCTGCTTGCCACCTATTGGCTCTGCTCCACTCTCTCTTACTCACACTCCGGCCCTGTGGCCTAGACTCTTCCACCACCTTCTCCTGAATCCCTGGCCCTGTCTTTCCTCTGTGACCACCACCCACTCTTGCTCTCTGCCCTTTCTCCATCTATGTCCCCCTTTCTTCTCTAAGTCCAACCAACCACCCCTGCTAGCCTCCGCCATCTGCACCTCTCTCAGCCTGCCCCATATCTCTCCTCACTCACCACCTGTGCTCCTTCTATTCCTGCCCTCTGACTCAGCCTGGACCTATCCTTGCTCTCTCTGCGCCTGCGCGCACACACACCAACTGCTCTGCAATCCACCATTCACATGTCGACTCATGCTCTATCCACGCACACACAGCCATTGTACTTACCAATTTAGCAGCCATCTCTGACTTACCTCTGCTTTGCCGCCATCAGTCACCTGGTGCCGAGCCCGGGATTCGAACCCTGGTTGTCTGGTTGGAAGGCGGGAACTTACCCACTGGACCACAGTGGATTCCATATCTCTAGCTTGTCAAATCGTCCCTATATCATGGCTGTGAAGTGCCCTGTGTAGTAGAAGCCAGGAGCAGTGACATCAGGACCTTGATGTTGCTAATAGTGTCTCTTGCACAGTAAAAAGCCATGAAGGAGCTGTAGCTCAGTTGGTTGGGTGACTGCCTTTGGTGGAGCAAGCTACCCTTGGACAGGGGTTCGAATCCAGCCAGTGCCCAGAAACTACATTTAGCTAGAAAATACCAAGATATTTTTGTTTATTTAGAAATATTTTTTTTACTTCAAAAAATGCAGCAACAATTGGAGTAACTATGTTTTTTTGTATTAGAGCCCCAAATTTACAAATTTTGTCCCTCCTGACCCACCCCCTCCCTCCTTTTGCTCAAGTAGGTAAAATAGGAGCAGCGCCTTATTTTCAATGATCAATGTGTTGATGTTTTCTTCAATTTGGTGTTTTGGAGAAGAGTAATATGGGCGATGGGGGAGCATAACTAAGATCTATTATCTGAGGGGGATGCCATCCAGGTAATAAAATAGGTTGAATGGTGTTGATTTTTCTTTTTGGTGTGAGCCAAGCTCTGCCATTGGGTGGATGATGCTTGCCAAGTTGCCTAGGCATAAAGGCAGAGTATGAGAGCTTGCTACTGAAATGCTGGGTAAAGCTGTGTGCAGGTGAAAGAGCCTTTATTAGCTGCATTGAGAAGGTAGCATGTTGTATTTTTGAAGTGCTAAAAAAGGATAAAGTCAGGCCTTTGTCTGACTATTTCTTGAAGATGCATGATGCAAGAAGTGTGAGTATGGAGCAGCTGGCCTGTCGTGACCTAGCCCACTCTGGCATGCTGTACTAGGCCATGCCGTAGGACTGGGACCACCGGGATTGGGATTTTAAACACCCCAGTCTGGGACTGGGACTGGGACTGGGACTGGGACTGCGACTGGGACTGGGATTTTAAACAACCCAGTCTTAGTCTGCAGCCTTTACAGTCAGCCCACGAACGCCCATGTTCTGTATAGTGGATTACTGCAGGTAATTCGGGACCCTGCTAAATGAGGGTGGGGCACTTATCTGAAGGCTATTCGAGCGGAAGAATCCTTAGCCTAGGACAGTTTGGCAATTTAAGAAGTCTGCTGAATACCATATGTTGAAGGACATATCACGCGGAAGCCAGCTAATGGCTCAGACCGAAGTAAGCATGGGAGGACTTTATTTGCATAGGACAGCCCCTTTCTCATTCCTAATATTATGCTGCAGTTGCTATGTAGCAGTACTGGGGGCAGCTGTATGAACATAAAGCCACAGCGAGGCTTTAAAACTGTTTTTGTGGTGGGGGGTGGATTTGGAAGGAAAACAGCAAGATAAAAGTGTGAAAACATAGAGCAAGTGAGTGTGTCATCTGTCTCTTTGAAGAGACATGTGAAAGAAGAACAGCAGATCCACAGACCTCAGGTGGGAGAAGCATGGAAGAATATTCACCCCAAAATGAATACACTTACGCCATCTCAAAGCTTCCATGTGTGATCTGATGCTTTGCAGGTTGAAGGATTTGCCATTTCTGGTTTATAAATGTGCACAGTTGGAAAGAGCCTATTCCTAGAATGTTAGTAGCACACTCTTTAGAAGTGTCCTTACAGCCAAAATGTCAGGTACTCCTTTGGGGTTATGAGGCCTAGAAAAACATCCCAGGGGATCTTATAACATGTCCAGCAACAGGGCAACGAAATCATGGGGAGACCATCCCCCCAAGAATACTACTGCATGTTCTTTGTTTCCCCTCTCATAGCCACAGTAGGCCTCTTTCAAGCACCCTATTGCTTTGGTAATAGAAAGTGCCACAAAACTGATCCCCAGCCCTTGTCTCACCCATTGCCCCTAACCTTTAGGGGTACCCCTGCCCCCCAAGGAAAGGAGCAATAAACAGGACACCCCCCCCAAAAAAAAAAAAACGCAGTCTGCACCATTCTGTGCCTCCTAGCACCACTTTAATAATGTACCGACACCCCTTTTAACACTGCTCCCCCAAATTTGACTGCCTCTTCTCCCCAAGAGAGGGGGCAGGGGGACTAACCTTTAGGGGTACCACTGCCCCCCAAGGAAAGGCACAATAAACAAGAGTGTGGGAGGGAACCCCACCCCCCCAAAAAAACGAAGTCTGCACCATTCGGTGCCTCCTAGCACCCCTTTAATAATGCACCGACACCTCTTTTAACACTGCTCCCCCACATTTGTCTGCCCCTTCACCCCAAGAGAGGGGGCAGGGGGACATAAAAATGATGGGGATTGCCACCAAAACCCCCCTCCTTTGTAATTCCCCCATTTGTGTCCAAGGGGTTGGGCTCTGCTTGCCACCTATTGGCTCTGCTCCACTCTCTCTTACTCACACTCCGGCCCTGTGGCCTAGACTCTTCCACCACCTTCTCCTGAATCCCTGGCCCTGTCTTTCCTCTGTGACCACCACCCACTCTTGCTCTCTGCCCTTTCTCCATCTATGTCCCCCTTTCTTCTCTAAGTCCAACCAACCACCCCTGCTAGCCTCCGCCATCTGCACCTCTCTCAGCCTGCCCCCTATCTCTCCTCACTCACCACCTGTGCTCCTTCTATTCCTGCCCTCTGACTCAGCCTGGACCTATCCTTGCTCTCTCTGCGCCTGCGCGCACACACACACACACACACACCAACTGCTCTGCAATCCACCATTCACATGTCGACTCATGCTCTATCCACGCACACACAGCCATTGTACTTACCAATTTAGCAGCCATCTCTGACTTACCTCTGCTTTGCCGCCATCAGTCACCTGGTGCCGAGCCCGGGATTCGAACCCTGGTTGTCTGGTTGGAAGGCGGGAACTTACCCACTGGACCACAGTGGATTCCATATCTCTAGCTTGTCAAATCGTCCCTATATCATGGCTGTGAAGTGCCCTGTGTAGTAGAAGCCAGGAGCAGTGACATCAGGACCTTGATGTTGCTAATAGTGTCTCTTGCACAGTAAAAAGCCACGAAGGAGCTGTAGCTCAGTTGGTTGGGTGACTGCCTTTGGTGGAGCAAGCTACCCTTGGACAGGGGTTCGAATCCAGCCAGTGCCCAGAAACTACATTTAGCTAGAAAATACCAAGATATTTTTGTTTATTTAGAAATATTTTTTTTACTTCAAAAAATGCAGCAACAATTGGAGTAACTATGTTTTTTTGTATTAGAGCCCCAAATTTACAAATTTTGTCCCTCCTGACCCACCCCCTCCCTCCTTTTGCTCAAGTAGGTAAAATAGGAGCAGCGCCTTATTTTCAATGATCAATGTGTTGATGTTTTCTTCAATTTGGTGTTTTGGAGAAGAGTAATATGGGCGATGGGGGAGCATAACTAAGATCTATTATCTGAGGGGGATGCCATCCAGGTAATAAAATAGGTTGAATGGTGTTGATTTTTCATTTTGGTGTGAGCCAAGCTCTGCCATTGGGTGGATGATGCTTGCCAAGTTGCCTAGGCATAAAGGCAGAGTATGAGAGCTTGCTACTGAAATGCTGGGTAAAGCTGTGTGCAGGTGAAAGAGCCTTTATTAGCTGCATTGAGAAGGTAGCATGTTGTATTTTTGAAGTGCTAAAAAAGGATAAAGTCAGGCCTTTGTCTGACTATTTCTTGAAGATGCATGATGCAAGAAGTGTGAGTATGGAGCAGCTGGCCTGTCGTGACCTAGCCCACTCTGGCATGCTGTACTAGGCCATGCCGTAGGACTGGGACCACCGGGATTGGGATTTTAAACACCCCAGTCTGGGACTGGGACTGGGACTGGGACTGGGACTGGGACTGGGACTGGGATTTTAAACAACCCAGTCTTAGTCTGCAGCCTTTACAGTCAGCCCACGAACGCCCATGTTCTGTATAGTGGATTACTGCAGGTAATTCGGGACCCTGCTAAATGAGGGTGGGGCACTTATCTGAAGGCTATTCGAGCGGAAGAATCCTTAGCCTAGGACAGTTTGGCAATTTAAGAAGTCTGCTGAATACCATATGTTGAAGGACGTATCACGCGGAAGCCAGCTAATGGCTCAGACCGAAGTAAGCATGGGAGGACTTTATTTGCATAGGACAGCCCCTTTCTCATTCCTAATATTATGCTGCAGTTGCTATGTAGCAGTACTAGGGGGCAGCTGTATGAACATAAAGCCACAGCGAGGCTTTAAAACTGTTTTTGTGGTGGGGGGTGGATTTGGAAGGAAAACAGCAAGATAAAAGTGTGAAAACATAGAGCAAGTGAGTGTGTCATCTGTCTCTTTGAAGAGACATGTGAAAGAAGAACAGCAGATCCACAGACCTCAGGTGGGAGAAGCATGGAAGAATATTCACCCCAAAATGAATACACTTACGCCATCTCAAAGCTTCCATGTGTGATCTGATGCTTTGCAGGTTGAAGGATTTGCCATTTCTGGTTTATAAATGTGCACAGTTGGAAAGAGCCTATTCCTAGAATGTTAGTAGCACACTCTTTAGAAGTGTCCTTACAGCCAAAATGTCAGGTACTCCTTTGGGGTTATGAGGCCTAGAAAAACATCCCAGGGGATCTTATAACATGTCCAGCAACAGGGCAACGAAATCATGGGGAGACCATCCCCCCAAGAATACTACTGCATGTTCTTTGTTTCCCCTCTCTATACCATAGCCACAGTAGGCCTCTTTCAAGCACCCTATTGCTTTGGTAATAGAAAGTGCCACAAAACTGATCCCCAGCCCTTGTCTCACCCATTGCCCCTAACCTTTAGGGGTACCCCTGCCCCCCAAGGAAAGGAGCAATAAACAGGACACCCCCCCCCAAAAAAAAAAAACGCAGTCTGCACCATTCTGTGCCTCCTAGCACCACTTTAATAATGCACCGACACCCCTTTTAACACTGCTCCCCCAAATTTGACTGCCTCTTCTCCCCAAGAGAGGGGGCAGGGGGACTAACCTTTAGGGGTACCACTGCCCCCCAAGGAAAGGCACAATAAACAAGAGTGTGGGAGGGAACCCCACCCCCCCAAAAAAACGAAGTCTGCACCATTCGGTGCCTCCTAGCACCCCTTTAATAATGCACCGACACCTCTTTTAACACTGCTCCCCCACATTTGTCTGCCCCTTCACCCCAAGAGAGGGGGCAGGGGGACATAAAAATGATGGGGATTGCCACCAAAACCCCCCTCCTTTGTAATTCCCCCATTTGTGTCCAAGGGGTTGGGCTCTGCTTGCCACCTATTGGCTCTGCTCCACTCTCTCTTACTCACACTCCGGCCCTGTGGCCTAGACTCTTCCACCACCTTCTCCTGAATCCCTGGCCCTGTCTTTCCTCTGTGACCACCACCCACTCTTGCTCTCTGCCCTTTCTCCATCTATGTCCCCCTTTCTTCTCTAAGTCCAACCAACCACCCCTGCTAGCCTCCGCCATCTGCACCTCTCTCAGCCTGCCCCCTATCTCTCCTCACTCACCACCTGTGCTCCTTCTATTCCTGCCCTCTGACTCAGCCTGGACCTATCCTTGCTCTCTCTGCGCCTGCGCGCACACACACACACACACACACACCAACTGCTCTGCAATCCACCATTCACATGTCGACTCATGCTCTATCCACGCACACACAGCCATTGTACTTACCAATTTAGCAGCCATCTCTGACTTACCTCTGCTTTGCCGCCATCAGTCACCTGGTGCCGAGCCCGGGATTCGAACCCTGGTTGTCTGGTTGGAAGGCGGGAACTTACCCACTGGACCACAGTGGATTCCATATCTCTAGCTTGTCAAATCGTCCCTATATCATGGCTGTGAAGTGCCCTGTGTAGTAGAAGCCAGGAGCAGTGACATCAGGACCTTGATGTTGCTAATAGTGTCTCTTGCACAGTAAAAAGCCATGAAGGAGCTGTAGCTCAGTTGGTTGGGTGACTGCCTTTGGTGGAGCAAGCTACCCTTGGACAGGGGTTCGAATCCAGCCAGTGCCCAGAAACTACATTTAGCTAGAAAATACCAAGATATTTTTGTTTATTTAGAAATATTTTTTATACTTCAAAAAATGCAGCAACAATTGGAGTAACTATGTTTTTTTGTATTAGAGCCCCAAATTTACAAATTTTGTCCCTCCTGACCCACCCCCTCCCTCCTTTTGCTCAAGTAGGTAAAATAGGAGCAGCGCCTTATTTTCAATGATCAATGTGTTGATGTTTTCTTCAATTTGGTGTTTTGGAGAAGAGTAATATGGGCGATGGGGGAGCATAACTAAGATCTATTATCTGAGGGGGATGCCATCCAGGTAATAAAATAGGTTGAATGGTGTTGATTTTTCATTTTGGTGTGAGCCAAGCTCTGCCATTGGGTGGATGATGCTTGCCAAGTTGCCTAGGCATAAAGGCAGAGTATGAGAGCTTGCTACTGAAATGCTGGGTAAAGCTGTGTGCAGGTGAAAGAGCCTTTATTAGCTGCATTGAGAAGGTAGCATGTTGTATTTTTGAAGTGCTAAAAAAGGATAAAGTCAGGCCTTTGGCTGACTATTTCTTGAAGATGCATGATGCAAGAAGTGTGAGTATGGAGCAGCTGGCCTGTCGTGACCTAGCCCACTCTGGCATGCTGTACTAGGCCATGCCGTAGGACTGGGACCACCGGGATTGGGATTTTAAACACCCCAGTCTGGGACTGGGACTGGGACTGGGACTGCGACTGCGACTGGGATTTTAAACAACCCAGTCTTAGTCTGCAGCCTTTACAGTCAGCCCACGAACGCCCACGAACGCCCTTGTTCTGTATAGTGGATTACTGCAGGTAATTCGGGACCCTGCTAAATGAGGGTGGGGCACTTATCTGAAGGCTATTCGAGCGGAAGAATCCTTAGCCTAGGACAGTTTGGCAATTTAAGAAGTCTGCTGAATACCATATGTTGAAGGACGTATCACGCGGAAGCCAGCTAATGGCTCAGACCGAAGTAAGCATGGGAGGACTTTATTTGCATAGGACAGCCCCTTTCTCATTCCTAATATTATGCTGCAGTTGCTATGTAGCAGTACTAGGGGGCAGCTGTATGAACATAAAGCCACAGCGAGGCTTTAAAACTGTTTTTGTGGTGGGGGGTGGATTTGGAAGGAAAACAGCAAGATAAAAGTGTGAAAACATAGAGCAAGTGAGTGTGTCATCTGTCTCTTTGAAGAGACATGTGAAAGAAGAACAGCAGATCCACAGACCTCAGGTGGGAGAAGCATGGAAGAATATTCACCCCAAAATGAATACACTTACGCCATCTCAAAGCTTCCATGTGTGATCTGATGCTTTGCAGGTTGAAGGATTTGCCATTTCTGGTTTATAAATGTGCACAGTTGGAAAGAGCCTATTCCTAGAATGTTAGTAGCACACTCTTTAGAAGTGTCCTTACAGCCAAAATGTCAGGTACTCCTTTGGGGTTATGAGGCCTAGAAAAACATCCCAGGGGATCTTATAACATGTCCAGCAACAGGGCAACGAAATCATGGGGAGACCATCCCCCCAAGAATACTACTGCATGTTCTTTGTTTCCCCTCTCATAGCCACAGTAGGCCTCTTTCAAGCACCCTATTGCTTTGGTAATAGAAAGTGCCACAAAACTGATCCCCAGCCCTTGTCTCACCCATTGCCCCTAACCTTTAGGGGTACCCCTGCCCCCCAAGGAAAGGAGCAATAAACAGGACACCCCCCCCAAAAAAAAAAAAACGCAGTCTGCACCATTCTGTGCCTCCTAGCACCACTTTAATAATGCACCGACACCCCTTTTAACACTGCTCCCCCAAATTTGACTGCCTCTTCTCCCCAAGAGAGGGGGCAGGGGGACTAACCTTTAGGGGTACCACTGCCCCCCAAGGAAAGGCACAATAAACAAGAGTGTGGGAGGGAACCCCACCCCCCCAAAAAAACGAAGTCTGCACCATTCGGTGCCTCCTAGCACCCCTTTAATAATGCACCGACACCTCTTTTAACACTGCTCCCCCACATTTGTCTGCCCCTTCACCCCAAGAGAGGGGGCAGGGGGACATAAAAATGATGGGGATTGCCACCAAAACCCCCCTCCTTTGTAATTCCCCCATTTGTGTCCAAGGGGTTGGGCTCTGCTTGCCACCTATTGGCTCTGCTCCACTCTCTCTTACTCACACTCCGGCCCTGTGGCCTAGACTCTTCCACCACCTTCTCCTGAATCCCTGGCCCTGTCTTTCCTCTGTGACCACCACCCACTCTTGCTCTCTGCCCTTTCTCCATCTATGTCCCCCTTTCTTCTCTAAGTCCAACCAACCACCCTTGCTAGCCTCCGCCATCTGCACCTCTCTCAGCCTGCCCCCTATCTCTCCTCACTCACCACCTGTGCTCCTTCTATTCCTGCCCTCTGACTCAGCCTGGACCTATCCTTGCTCTCTCTGCGCCTGCGCGCACACACACACACACACACACCAACTGCTCTGCAATCCACCATTCACATGTCGACTCATGCTCTATCCACGCACACACAGCCATTGTACTTACCAATTTAGCAGCCATCTCTGACTTACCTCTGCTTTGCCGCCATCAGTCACCTGGTGCCGAGCCCGGGATTGGAACCCTGGTTGTCTGGTTGGAAGGCGGGAACTTACCCACTGGACCACAGTGGATTCCATATCTCTAGCTTGTCAAATCGTCCCTATATCATGGCTGTGAAGTGCCCTGTGTAGTAGAAGCCAGGAGCAGTGACATCAGGACCTTGATGTTGCCAATAGTGTCTCTTGCACAGTAAAAAGCCATGAAGGAGCTGTAGCTCAGTTGGTTGGGTGACTGCCTTTGGTGGAGCAAGCTACCCTTGGACAGGGGTTCGAATCCAGCCAGTGCCCAGAAACTACATTTAGCTAGAAAATACCAAGATATTTTTGTTTATTTAGAAATATTTTTTTTACTTCAAAAAATGCAGCAACAATTGGAGTAACTATGTTTTTTTGTATTAGAGCCCCAAATTTACAAATTTTGTCCCTCCTGACCCACCCCCTCCCTCCTTTTGCTCAAGTAGGTAAAATAGGAGCAGCGCCTTATTTTCAATGATCAATGTGTTGATGTTTTCTTCAATTTGGTGTTTTGGAGAAGAGTAATATGGGCGATGGGGGAGCATAACTAAGATCTATTATCTGAGGGGGATGCCATCCAGGTAATAAAATAGGTTGAATGGTGTTGATTTTTCATTTTGGTGTGAGCCAAGCTCTGCCATTGGGTGGATGATGCTTGCCAAGTTGCCTAGGCATAAAGGCAGAGTATGAGAGCTTGCTACTGAAATGCTGGGTAAAGCTGTGTGCAGGTGAAAGAGCCTTTATTAGCTGCATTGAGAAGGTAGCATGTTGTATTTTTGAAGTGCTAAAAAAGGATAAAGTCAGGCCTTTGTCTGACTATTTCTTGAAGATGCATGATGCAAGAAGTGTGAGTATGGAGCAGCTGGCCTGTCGTGACCTAGCCCACTCTGGCATGCTGTACTAGGCCATGCCGTAGGACTGGGACCACCGGGATTGGGATTTTAAACACCCCAGTCTGGGACTGGGACTGGGACTGGGACTGGGACTGCGACTGGGACTGGGATTTTAAACAACCCAGTCTTAGTCTGCAGCCTTTACAGTCAGCCCACGAACGCCCATGTTCTGTATAGTGGATTACTGCAGGTAATTCGGGACCCTGCTAAATGAGGGTGGGGCACTTATCTGAAGGCTATTCGAGCGGAAGAATCCTTAGCCTAGGACAGTTTGGCAATTTAAGAAGTCTGCTGAATACCATATGTTGAAGGACGTATCACGCGGAAGCCAGCTAATGGCTCAGACCGAAGTAAGCATGGGAGGACTTTATTTGCATAGGACAGCCCCTTTCTCATTCCTAATATTATGCTGCAGTTGCTATGTAGCAGTACTAGGGGGCAGCTGTATGAACATAAAGCCACAGCGAGGCTTTAAAACTGTTTTTGTGGTGGGGGGTGGATTTGGAAGGAAAACAGCAAGATAAAAGTGTGAAAACATAGAGCAAGTGAGTGTGTCATCTGTCTCTTTGAAGAGACATGTGAAAGAAGAACAGCAGATCCACAGACCTCAGGTGGGAGAAGCATGGAAGAATATTCACCCCAAAATGAATACACTTACGCCATCTCAAAGCTTCCATGTGTGATCTGATGCTTTGCAGGTTGAAGGATTTGCCATTTCTGGTTTATAAATGTGCACAGTTGGAAAGAGCCTATTCCTAGAATGTTAGTAGCACACTCTTTAGAAGTGTCCTTACAGCCAAAATGTCAGGTACTCCTTTGGGGTTATGAGGCCTAGAAAAACATCCCAGGGGATCTTATAACATGTCCAGCAACAGGGCAACGAAATCATGGGGAGACCATCCCCCCAAGAATACTACTGCATGTTCTTTGTTTCCCCTCTCATAGCCACAGTAGGCCTCTTTCAAGCACCCTATTGCTTTGGTAATAGAAAGTGCCACAAAACTGATCCCCAGCCCTTGTCTCACCCATTGCCCCTAACCTTTAGGGGTACCCCTGCCCCCCAAGGAAAGGAGCAATAAACAGGACACCCCCCCAAAAAAAAAAAAACGCAGTCTGCACCATTCTGTGCCTCCTAGCACCACTTTAATAATGCACCGACACCCCTTTTAACACTGCTCCCCCAAATTTGACTGCCTCTTCTCCCCAAGAGAGGGGGCAGGGGGACTAACCTTTAGGGGTACCACTGCCCCCCAAGGAAAGGCACAATAAACAAGAGTGTGGGAGGGAACCCCACCCCCCCAAAAAAACGAAGTCTGCACCATTCGGTGCCTCCTAGCACCCCTTTAATAATGCACTGACACCTCTTTTAACACTGCTCCCCCACATTTGTCTGCCCCTTCACCCCAAGAGAGGGGGCAGGGGGACATAAAAATGATGGGGATTGCCACCAAAACCCCCCTCCTTTGTAATTCCCCCATTTGTGTCCAAGGGGTTGGGCTCTGCTTGCCACCTATTGGCTCTGCTCCACTCTCTCTTACTCACACTCCGGCCCTGTGGCCTAGACTCTTCCACCACCTTCTCCTGAATCCCTGGCCCTGTCTTTCCTCTGTGACCACCACCCACTCTTGCTCTCTGCCCTTTCTCCATCTATGTCCCCCTTTCTTCTCTAAGTCCAACCAACCACCCCTGCTAGCCTCCGCCATCTGCACCTCTCTCAGCCTGCCCCATATCTCTCCTCACTCACCACCTGTGCTCCTTCTATTCCTGCCCTCTGACTCAGCCTGGACCTATCCTTGCTCTCTCTGCGCCTGCGCGCACACACACCAACTGCTCTGCAATCCACCATTCACATGTCGACTCATGCTCTATCCACGCACACACAGCCATTGTACTTACCAATTTAGCAGCCATCTCTGACTTACCTCTGCTTTGCCGCCATCAGTCACCTGGTGCCGAGCCCGGGATTCGAACCCTGGTTGTCTGGTTGGAAGGCGGGAACTTACCCACTGGACCACAGTGGATTCCATATCTCTAGCTTGTCAAATCGTCCCTATATCATGGCTGTGAAGTGCCCTGTGTAGTAGAAGCCAGGAGCAGTGACATCAGGACCTTGATGTTGCTAATAGTGTCTCTTGCACAGTAAAAAGCCATGAAGGAGCTGTAGCTCAGTTGGTTGGGTGACTGCCTTTGGTGGAGCAAGCTACCCTTGGACAGGGGTTCGAATCCAGCCAGTGCCCAGAAACTACATTTAGCTAGAAAATACCAAGATATTTTTGTTTATTTAGAAATATTTTTTTTACTTCAAAAAATGCAGCAACAATTGGAGTAACTATGTTTTTTTGTATTAGAGCCCCAAATTTACAAATTTTGTCCCTCCTGACCCACCCCCTCCCTCCTTTTGCTCAAGTAGGTAAAATAGGAGCAGCGCCTTATTTTCAATGATCAATGTGTTGATGTTTTCTTCAATTTGGTGTTTTGGAGAAGAGTAATATGGGCGATGGGGGAGCATAACTAAGATCTATTATCTGAGGGGGATGCCATCCAGGTAATAAAATAGGTTGAATGGTGTTGATTTTTCTTTTTGGTGTGAGCCAAGCTCTGCCATTGGGTGGATGATGCTTGCCAAGTTGCCTAGGCATAAAGGCAGAGTATGAGAGCTTGCTACTGAAATGCTGGGTAAAGCTGTGTGCAGGTGAAAGAGCCTTTATTAGCTGCATTGAGAAGGTAGCATGTTGTATTTTTGAAGTGCTAAAAAAGGATAAAGTCAGGCCTTTGTCTGACTATTTCTTGAAGATGCATGATGCAAGAAGTGTGAGTATGGAGCAGCTGGCCTGTCGTGACCTAGCCCACTCTGGCATGCTGTACTAGGCCATGCCGTAGGACTGGGACCACCGGGATTGGGATTTTAAACACCCCAGTCTGGGACTGGGACTGGGACTGGGACTGGGACTGCGACTGGGACTGGGATTTTAAACAACCCAGTCTTAGTCTGCAGCCTTTACAGTCAGCCCACGAACGCCCATGTTCTGTATAGTGGATTACTGCAGGTAATTCGGGACCCTGCTAAATGAGGGTGGGGCACTTATCTGAAGGCTATTCGAGCGGAAGAATCCTTAGCCTAGGACAGTTTGGCAATTTAAGAAGTCTGCTGAATACCATATGTTGAAGGACATATCACGCGGAAGCCAGCTAATGGCTCAGACCGAAGTAAGCATGGGAGGACTTTATTTGCATAGGACAGCCCCTTTCTCATTCCTAATATTATGCTGCAGTTGCTATGTAGCAGTACTGGGGGCAGCTGTATGAACATAAAGCCACAGCGAGGCTTTAAAACTGTTTTTGTGGTGGGGGGTGGATTTGGAAGGAAAACAGCAAGATAAAAGTGTGAAAACATAGAGCAAGTGAGTGTGTCATCTGTCTCTTTGAAGAGACATGTGAAAGAAGAACAGCAGATCCACAGACCTCAGGTGGGAGAAGCATGGAAGAATATTCACCCCAAAATGAATACACTTACGCCATCTCAAAGCTTCCATGTGTGATCTGATGCTTTGCAGGTTGAAGGATTTGCCATTTCTGGTTTATAAATGTGCACAGTTGGAAAGAGCCTATTCCTAGAATGTTAGTAGCACACTCTTTAGAAGTGTCCTTACAGCCAAAATGTCAGGTACTCCTTTGGGGTTATGAGGCCTAGAAAAACATCCCAGGGGATCTTATAACATGTCCAGCAACAGGGCAACGAAATCATGGGGAGACCATCCCCCCAAGAATACTACTGCATGTTCTTTGTTTCCCCTCTCATAGCCACAGTAGGCCTCTTTCAAGCACCCTATTGCTTTGGTAATAGAAAGTGCCACAAAACTGATCCCCAGCCCTTGTCTCACCCATTGCCCCTAACCTTTAGGGGTACCCCTGCCCCCCAAGGAAAGGAGCAATAAACAGGACACCCCCCCCAAAAAAAAAAAAACGCAGTCTGCACCATTCTGTGCCTCCTAGCACCACTTTAATAATGTACCGACACCCCTTTTAACACTGCTCCCCCAAATTTGACTGCCTCTTCTCCCCAAGAGAGGGGGCAGGGGGACTAACCTTTAGGGGTACCACTGCCCCCCAAGGAAAGGCACAATAAACAAGAGTGTGGGAGGGAACCCCACCCCCCCAAAAAAACGAAGTCTGCACCATTCGGTGCCTCCTAGCACCCCTTTAATAATGCACCGACACCTCTTTTAACACTGCTCCCCCACATTTGTCTGCCCCTTCACCCCAAGAGAGGGGGCAGGGGGACATAAAAATGATGGGGATTGCCACCAAAACCCCCCTCCTTTGTAATTCCCCCATTTGTGTCCAAGGGGTTGGGCTCTGCTTGCCACCTATTGGCTCTGCTCCACTCTCTCTTACTCACACTCCGGCCCTGTGGCCTAGACTCTTCCACCACCTTCTCCTGAATCCCTGGCCCTGTCTTTCCTCTGTGACCACCACCCACTCTTGCTCTCTGCCCTTTCTCCATCTATGTCCCCCTTTCTTCTCTAAGTCCAACCAACCACCCCTGCTAGCCTCCGCCATCTGCACCTCTCTCAGCCTGCCCCCTATCTCTCCTCACTCACCACCTGTGCTCCTTCTATTCCTGCCCTCTGACTCAGCCTGGACCTATCCTTGCTCTCTCTGCGCCTGCGCGCACACACACACACACACACACCAACTGCTCTGCAATCCACCATTCACATGTCGACTCATGCTCTATCCACGCACACACAGCCATTGTACTTACCAATTTAGCAGCCATCTCTGACTTACCTCTGCTTTGCCGCCATCAGTCACCTGGTGCCGAGCCCGGGATTCGAACCCTGGTTGTCTGGTTGGAAGGCGGGAACTTACCCACTGGACCACAGTGGATTCCATATCTCTAGCTTGTCAAATCGTCCCTATATCATGGCTGTGAAGTGCCCTGTGTAGTAGAAGCCAGGAGCAGTGACATCAGGACCTTGATGTTGCTAATAGTGTCTCTTGCACAGTAAAAAGCCACGAAGGAGCTGTAGCTCAGTTGGTTGGGTGACTGCCTTTGGTGGAGCAAGCTACCCTTGGACAGGGGTTCGAATCCAGCCAGTGCCCAGAAACTACATTTAGCTAGAAAATACCAAGATATTTTTGTTTATTTAGAAATATTTTTTTTACTTCAAAAAATGCAGCAACAATTGGAGTAACTATGTTTTTTTGTATTAGAGCCCCAAATTTACAAATTTTGTCCCTCCTGACCCACCCCCTCCCTCCTTTTGCTCAAGTAGGTAAAATAGGAGCAGCGCCTTATTTTCAATGATCAATGTGTTGATGTTTTCTTCAATTTGGTGTTTTGGAGAAGAGTAATATGGGCGATGGGGGAGCATAACTAAGATCTATTATCTGAGGGGGATGCCATCCAGGTAATAAAATAGGTTGAATGGTGTTGATTTTTCATTTTGGTGTGAGCCAAGCTCTGCCATTGGGTGGATGATGCTTGCCAAGTTGCCTAGGCATAAAGGCAGAGTATGAGAGCTTGCTACTGAAATGCTGGGTAAAGCTGTGTGCAGGTGAAAGAGCCTTTATTAGCTGCATTGAGAAGGTAGCATGTTGTATTTTTGAAGTGCTAAAAAAGGATAAAGTCAGGCCTTTGTCTGACTATTTCTTGAAGATGCATGATGCAAGAAGTGTGAGTATGGAGCAGCTGGCCTGTCGTGACCTAGCCCACTCTGGCATGCTGTACTAGGCCATGCCGTAGGACTGGGACCACCGGGATTGGGATTTTAAACACCCCAGTCTGGGACTGGGACTGGGACTGGGACTGGGACTGGGACTGGGACTGGGATTTTAAACAACCCAGTCTTAGTCTGCAGCCTTTACAGTCAGCCCACGAACGCCCATGTTCTGTATAGTGGATTACTGCAGGTAATTCGGGACCCTGCTAAATGAGGGTGGGGCACTTATCTGAAGGCTATTCGAGCGGAAGAATCCTTAGCCTAGGACAGTTTGGCAATTTAAGAAGTCTGCTGAATACCATATGTTGAAGGACGTATCACGCGGAAGCCAGCTAATGGCTCAGACCGAAGTAAGCATGGGAGGACTTTATTTGCATAGGACAGCCCCTTTCTCATTCCTAATATTATGCTGCAGTTGCTATGTAGCAGTACTAGGGGGCAGCTGTATGAACATAAAGCCACAGCGAGGCTTTAAAACTGTTTTTGTGGTGGGGGGTGGATTTGGAAGGAAAACAGCAAGATAAAAGTGTGAAAACATAGAGCAAGTGAGTGTGTCATCTGTCTCTTTGAAGAGACATGTGAAAGAAGAACAGCAGATCCACAGACCTCAGGTGGGAGAAGCATGGAAGAATATTCACCCCAAAATGAATACACTTACGCCATCTCAAAGCTTCCATGTGTGATCTGATGCTTTGCAGGTTGAAGGATTTGCCATTTCTGGTTTATAAATGTGCACAGTTGGAAAGAGCCTATTCCTAGAATGTTAGTAGCACACTCTTTAGAAGTGTCCTTACAGCCAAAATGTCAGGTACTCCTTTGGGGTTATGAGGCCTAGAAAAACATCCCAGGGGATCTTATAACATGTCCAGCAACAGGGCAACGAAATCATGGGGAGACCATCCCCCCAAGAATACTACTGCATGTTCTTTGTTTCCCCTCTCTATACCATAGCCACAGTAGGCCTCTTTCAAGCACCCTATTGCTTTGGTAATAGAAAGTGCCACAAAACTGATCCCCAGCCCTTGTCTCACCCATTGCCCCTAACCTTTAGGGGTACCCCTGCCCCCCAAGGAAAGGAGCAATAAACAGGACACCCCCCCCCAAAAAAAAAAAACGCAGTCTGCACCATTCTGTGCCTCCTAGCACCACTTTAATAATGCACCGACACCCCTTTTAACACTGCTCCCCCAAATTTGACTGCCTCTTCTCCCCAAGAGAGGGGGCAGGGGGACTAACCTTTAGGGGTACCACTGCCCCCCAAGGAAAGGCACAATAAACAAGAGTGTGGGAGGGAACCCCACCCCCCCAAAAAAACGAAGTCTGCACCATTCGGTGCCTCCTAGCACCCCTTTAATAATGCACCGACACCTCTTTTAACACTGCTCCCCCACATTTGTCTGCCCCTTCACCCCAAGAGAGGGGGCAGGGGGACATAAAAATGATGGGGATTGCCACCAAAACCCCCCTCCTTTGTAATTCCCCCATTTGTGTCCAAGGGGTTGGGCTCTGCTTGCCACCTATTGGCTCTGCTCCACTCTCTCTTACTCACACTCCGGCCCTGTGGCCTAGACTCTTCCACCACCTTCTCCTGAATCCCTGGCCCTGTCTTTCCTCTGTGACCACCACCCACTCTTGCTCTCTGCCCTTTCTCCATCTATGTCCCCCTTTCTTCTCTAAGTCCAACCAACCACCCCTGCTAGCCTCCGCCATCTGCACCTCTCTCAGCCTGCCCCCTATCTCTCCTCACTCACCACCTGTGCTCCTTCTATTCCTGCCCTCTGACTCAGCCTGGACCTATCCTTGCTCTCTCTGCGCCTGCGCGCACACACACACACACACACACACCAACTGCTCTGCAATCCACCATTCACATGTCGACTCATGCTCTATCCACGCACACACAGCCATTGTACTTACCAATTTAGCAGCCATCTCTGACTTACCTCTGCTTTGCCGCCATCAGTCACCTGGTGCCGAGCCCGGGATTCGAACCCTGGTTGTCTGGTTGGAAGGCGGGAACTTACCCACTGGACCACAGTGGATTCCATATCTCTAGCTTGTCAAATCGTCCCTATATCATGGCTGTGAAGTGCCCTGTGTAGTAGAAGCCAGGAGCAGTGACATCAGGACCTTGATGTTGCTAATAGTGTCTCTTGCACAGTAAAAAGCCATGAAGGAGCTGTAGCTCAGTTGGTTGGGTGACTGCCTTTGGTGGAGCAAGCTACCCTTGGACAGGGGTTCGAATCCAGCCAGTGCCCAGAAACTACATTTAGCTAGAAAATACCAAGATATTTTTGTTTATTTAGAAATATTTTTTATACTTCAAAAAATGCAGCAACAATTGGAGTAACTATGTTTTTTTGTATTAGAGCCCCAAATTTACAAATTTTGTCCCTCCTGACCCACCCCCTCCCTCCTTTTGCTCAAGTAGGTAAAATAGGAGCAGCGCCTTATTTTCAATGATCAATGTGTTGATGTTTTCTTCAATTTGGTGTTTTGGAGAAGAGTAATATGGGCGATGGGGGAGCATAACTAAGATCTATTATCTGAGGGGGATGCCATCCAGGTAATAAAATAGGTTGAATGGTGTTGATTTTTCATTTTGGTGTGAGCCAAGCTCTGCCATTGGGTGGATGATGCTTGCCAAGTTGCCTAGGCATAAAGGCAGAGTATGAGAGCTTGCTACTGAAATGCTGGGTAAAGCTGTGTGCAGGTGAAAGAGCCTTTATTAGCTGCATTGAGAAGGTAGCATGTTGTATTTTTGAAGTGCTAAAAAAGGATAAAGTCAGGCCTTTGGCTGACTATTTCTTGAAGATGCATGATGCAAGAAGTGTGAGTATGGAGCAGCTGGCCTGTCGTGACCTAGCCCACTCTGGCATGCTGTACTAGGCCATGCCGTAGGACTGGGACCACCGGGATTGGGATTTTAAACACCCCAGTCTGGGACTGGGACTGGGACTGGGACTGCGACTGCGACTGGGATTTTAAACAACCCAGTCTTAGTCTGCAGCCTTTACAGTCAGCCCACGAACGCCCACGAACGCCCTTGTTCTGTATAGTGGATTACTGCAGGTAATTCGGGACCCTGCTAAATGAGGGTGGGGCACTTATCTGAAGGCTATTCGAGCGGAAGAATCCTTAGCCTAGGACAGTTTGGCAATTTAAGAAGTCTGCTGAATACCATATGTTGAAGGACGTATCACGCGGAAGCCAGCTAATGGCTCAGACCGAAGTAAGCATGGGAGGACTTTATTTGCATAGGACAGCCCCTTTCTCATTCCTAATATTATGCTGCAGTTGCTATGTAGCAGTACTAGGGGGCAGCTGTATGAACATAAAGCCACAGCGAGGCTTTAAAACTGTTTTTGTGGTGGGGGGTGGATTTGGAAGGAAAACAGCAAGATAAAAGTGTGAAAACATAGAGCAAGTGAGTGTGTCATCTGTCTCTTTGAAGAGACATGTGAAAGAAGAACAGCAGATCCACAGACCTCAGGTGGGAGAAGCATGGAAGAATATTCACCCCAAAATGAATACACTTACGCCTTCTCAAAGCTTCCATGTGTGATCTGATGCTTTGCAGGTTGAAGGATTTGCCATTTCTGGTTTATAAATGTGCACAGTTGGAAAGAGCCTATTCCTAGAATGTTAGAAGCACACTCTTTAGAAGTGTCCTTACAGCCAAAATGTCAGGTACTCCTTTGGGGTTATGAGGCCTAGAAAAACATCCCAGGGGATCTTATAACATGTCCAGCAACAGGGCAACGAAATCATGGGGAGACCATCCCCCCAAGAATACTACTGCATGTTCTTTGTTTCCCCTCTCTATACCATAGCCACAGTAGGCCTCTTTCAAGCACCCTATTGCTTTGGTAATAGAAAGTGCCACAAAACTGATCCCCAGCCCTTGTCTCACCCATTGCCCCTAACCTTTAGGGGTACCCCTGCCCCCCAAGGAAAGGAGCAATAAACAGGACACCCCCCCCAAAAAAAAAAAACGCAGTCTGCACCATTCTGTGCCTCCTAGCACCACTTTAATAATGCACCGACACCCCTTTTAACACTGCTCCCCCAAATTTGACTGCCTCTTCTCCCCAAGAGAGGGGGCAGGGGGACTAACCTTTAGGGGTACCACTGCCCCCCAAGGAAAGGCACAATAAACAAGAGTGTGGGAGGGAACCCCACCCCCCCAAAAAAACGAAGTCTGCACCATTCGGTGCCTCCTAGCACCCCTTTAATAATGCACCGACACCTCTTTTAACACTGCTCCCCCACATTTGTCTGCCCCTTCACCCCAAGAGAGGGGGCAGGGGGACATAAAAATGATGGGGATTGCCACCAAAACCCCCCTCCTTTGTAATTCCCCCATTTGTGTCCAAGGGGTTGGGCTCTGCTTGCCACCTATTGGCTCTGCTCCACTCTCTCTTACTCACACTCCGGCCCTGTGGCCTAGACTCTTCCACCACCTTCTCCTGAATCCCTGGCCCTGTCTTTCCTCTGTGACCACCACCCACTCTTGCTCTCTGCCCTTTCTCCATCTATGTCCCCCTTTCTTCTCTAAGTCCAACCAACCACCCCTGCTAGCCTCCGCCATCTGCACCTCTCTCAGCCTGCCCCCTATCTCTCCTCACTCACCACCTGTGCTCCTTCTATTCCTGCCCTCTGACTCAGCCTGGACCTATCCTTGCTCTCTCTGCGCCTGCGCACACACACACACACACACACACACACACACACCAACTGCTCTGCAATCCACCATTCACATGTCGACTCATGCTCTATCCACGCACACACAGCCATTGTACTTACCAATTTAGCAGCCATCTCTGACTTACCTCTGCTTTGCCGCCATCAGTCACCTGGTGCCGAGCCCGGGATTCGAACCCTGGTTGTCTGGTTGGAAGGCGGGAACTTACCCACTGGACCACAGTGGATTCCATATCTCTAGCTTGTCAAATCGTCCCTATATCATGGCTGTGAAGTGCCCTGTGTAGTAGAAGCCAGGAGCAGTGACATCAGGACCTTGATGTTGCTAATAGTGTCTCTTGCACAGTAAAAAGCCATGAAGGAGCTGTAGCTCAGTTGGTTGGGTGACTGCCTTTGGTGGAGCAAGCTACCCTTGGACAGGGGTTCGAATCCAGCCAGTGCCCAGAAACCACATTTAGCTAGAAAATACCAAGATATTTTTGTTTATTTAGAAATATTTTTTTTACTTCAAAAAATGCAGCAACAATTGGAGTAACTATGTTTTTTTGTATTAGAGCCCCAAATTTACAAATTTTGTCCCTCCTGACCCACCCCCTCCCTCCTTTTGCTCAAGTAGGTAAAATAGGAGCAGCGCCTTATTTTCAATGATCAATGTGTTGATGTTTTCTTCAATTTGGTGTTTTGGAGAAGAGTAATATGGGCGATGGGGGAGCATAACTAAGATCTATTATCTGAGGGGGATGCCATCCAGGTAATAAAATAGGTTGAATGGTGTTGATTTTTCATTTTGGTGTGAGCCAAGCTCTGCCATTGGGTGGATGATGCTTGCCAAGTTGCCTAGGCATAAAGGCAGAGTATGAGAGCTTGCTACTGAAATGCTGGGTAAAGCTGTGTGCAGGTGAAAGAGCCTTTATTAGCTGCATTGAGAAGGTAGCATGTTGTATTTTTGAAGTGCTAAAAAAGGATAAAGTCAGGCCTTTGTCTGACTATTTCTTGAAGATGCATGATGCAAGAAGTGTGAGTATGGAGCAGCTGGCCTGTCGTGACCTAGCCCACTCTGGCATGCTGTACTAGGCCATGCCGTAGGACTGGGACCACCGGGATTGGGATTTTAAACACCCCAGTCTGGGACTGGGACTGGGACTGGGACTGCGACTGGGACTGGGATTTTAAACAACCCAGTCTTAGTCTGCAGCCTTTACAGTCAGCCCACGAACGCCCATGTTCTGTATAGTGGATTACTACAGGTAATTCGGGACCCTGCTAAATGAGGGTGGGGCACTTATCTGAAGGCTATTCGAGCGGAAGAATCCTTAGCCTAGGACAGTTTGGCAATTTAAGAAGTCTGCTGAATACCATATGTTGAAGGACGTATCACGCGGAAGCCAGCTAATGGCTCAGACCGAAGTAAGCATGGGAGGACTTTATTTGCATAGGACAGCCCCTTTCTCATTCCTAATATTATGCTGCAGTTGCTATGTAGCAGTACTAGGGGGCAGCTGTATGAACATAAAGCCACAGCGAGGCTTTAAAACTGTTTTTGTGGTGGGGGGTGGATTTGGAAGGAAAACAGCAAGATAAAAGTGTGAAAACATAGAGCAAGTGAGTGTGTCATCTGTCTCTTTGAAGAGACATGTGAAAGAAGAACAGCAGATCCACAGACCTCAGGTGGGAGAAGCATGGAAGAATATTCACCCCAAAATGAATACACTTACGCCATCTCAAAGCTTCCATGTGTGATCTGATGCTTTGCAGGTTGAAGGATTTGCCATTTCTGGTTTATAAATGTGCACAGTTGGAAAGAGCCTATTCCTAGAATGTTAGTAGCACACTCTTTAGAAGTGTCCTTACAGCCAAAATGTCAGGTACTCCTTTGGGGTTATGAGGCCTAGAAAAACATCCCAGGGGATCTTATAACATGTCCAGCAACAGGGCAACGAAATCATGGGGAGACCATCCCCCCAAGAATACTACTGCATGTTCTTTGTTTCCCCTCTCATAGCCACAGTAGGCCTCTTTCAAGCACCCTATTGCTTTGGTAATAGAAAGTGCCACAAAACTGATCCCCAGCCCTTGTCTCACCCATTGCCCCTAACCTTTAGGGGTACCCCTGCCCCCCAAGGAAAGGAGCAATAAACAGGACACCCCCCCCCCAAAAAAAAAAAACGCAGTCTGCACCATTCTGTGCCTCCTAGCACCACTTTAATAATGCACCGACACCCCTTTTAACACTGCTCCCCCAAATTTGACTGCCTCTTCTCCCCAAGAGAGGGGGCAGGGGGACTAACCTTTAGGGGTACCACTGCCCCCCAAGGAAAGGCACAATAAACAAGAGTGTGGGAGGGAACCCCACCCCCCCAAAAAAACGAAGTCTGCACCATTCGGTGCCTCCTAGCACCCCTTTAATAATGCACCGACACCTCTTTTAACACTGCTCCCCCACATTTGTCTGCCCCTTCACCCCAAGAGAGGGGGCAGGGGGACATAAAAATGATGGGGATTGCCACCAAAACCCCCCTCCTTTGTAATTCCCCCATTTGTGTCCAAGGGGTTGGGCTCTGCTTGCCACCTATTGGCTCTGCTCCACTCTCTCTTACTCACACTCCGGCCCTGTGGCCTAGACTCTTCCACCACCTTCTCCTGAATCCCTGGCCCTGTCTTTCCTCTGTGACCACCACCCACTCTTGCTCTCTGCCCTTTCTCCATCTATGTCCCCCTTTCTTCTCTAAGTCCAACCAACCACCCCTGCTAGCCTCCGCCATCTGCACCTCTCTCAGCCTGCCCCCTATCTCTCCTCACTCACCACCTGTGCTCCTTCTATTCCTGCCCTCTGACTCAGCCTGGACCTATCCTTGCTCTCTCTGCGCCTGCGCGCACACACACACACACACACCAACTGCTCTGCAATCCACCATTCACATGTCGACTCATGCTCTATCCACGCACACACAGCCATTGTACTTACCAATTTAGCAGCCATCTCTGACTTACCTCTGCTTTGCCGCCATCAGTCACCTGGTGCCGAGCCCGGGATTCGAACCCTGGTTGTCTGGTTGGAAGGCGGGAACTTACCCACTGGACCACAGTGGATTCCATATCTCTAGCTTGTCAAATCGTCCCTATATCATGGCTGTGAAGTGCCCTGTGTAGTAGAAGCCAGGAGCAGTGACATCAGGACCTTGATGTTGCTAATAGTGTCTCTTGCACAGTAAAAAGCCATGAAGGAGCTGTAGCTCAGTTGGTTGGGTGACTGCCTTTGGTGGAGCAAGCTACCCTTGGACAGGGGTTCGAATCCAGCCAGTGCCCAGAAACCACATTTAGCTAGAAAATACCAAGATATTTTTGTTTATTTAGAAATATTTTTTTTACTTCAAAAAATGCAGCAACAATTGGAGTAACTATGTTTTTTTGTATTAGAGCCCCAAATTTACAAATTTTGTCCCTCCTGACCCACCCCCTCCCTCCTTTTGCTCAAGTAGGTAAAATAGGAGCAGCGCCTTATTTTCAATGATCAATGTGTTGATGTTTTCTTCAATTTGGTGTTTTGGAGAAGAGTAATATGGGCGATGGGGGAGCATAACTAAGATCTATTATCTGAGGGGGATGCCATCCAGGTAATAAAATAGGTTGAATGGTGTTGATTTTTCATTTTGGTGTGAGCCAAGCTCTGCCATTGGGTGGATGATGCTTGCCAAGTTGCCTAGGCATAAAGGCAGAGTATGAGAGCTTGCTACTGAAATGCTGGGTAAAGCTGTGTGCAGGTGAAAGAGCCTTTATTAGCTGCATTGAGAAGGTAGCATGTTGTATTTTTGAAGTGCTAAAAAAGGATAAAGTCAGGCCTTTGTCTGACTATTTCTTGAAGATGCATGATGCAAGAAGTGTGAGTATGGAGCAGCTGGCCTGTCGTGACCTAGCCCACTCTGGCATGCTGTACTAGGCCATGCCGTAGGACTGGGACCACCGGGATTGGGATTTTAAACACCCCAGTCTGGGACTGGGACTGGGACTGGGACTGGGACTGCGACTGGGATTTTAAACAACCCAGTCTTAGTCTGCAGCCTTTACAGTCAGCCCACGAACGCCCATGTTCTGTATAGTGGATTACTGCAGGTAATTCGGGACCCTGCTAAATGAGGGTGGGGCACTTATCTGAAGGCTATTCGAGCGGAAGAATCCTTAGCCTAGGACAGTTTGGCAATTTAAGAAGTCTGCTGAATACCATATGTTGAAGGACGTATCACGCGGAAGCCAGCTAATGGCTCAGACCGAAGTAAGCATGGGAGGACTTTATTTGCATAGGACAGCCCCTTTCTCATTCCTAATATTATGCTGCAGTTGCTATGTAGCAGTACTAGGGGGCAGCTGTATGAACATAAAGCCACAGCGAGGCTTTAAAACTGTATTTGTGGTGGGGGGTGGATTTGGAAGGAAAACAGCAAGATAAAAGTGTGAAAACATAGAGCAAGTGAGTGTGTCATCTGTCTCTTTGAAGAGACATGTGAAAGAAGAACAGCAGATCCACAGACCTCAGGTGGGAGAAGCATGGAAGAATATTCACCCCAAAATGAATACACTTACGCCATCTCAAAGCTTCCATGTGTGATCTGATGCTTTGCAGGTTGAAGGATTTGCCATTTCTGGTTTATAAATGTGCACAGTTGGAAAGAGCCTATTCCTAGAATGTTAGTAGCACACTCTTTAGAAGTGTCCTTACAGCCAAAATGTCAGGTACTCCTTTGGGGTTATGAGGCCTAGAAAAACATCCCAGGGGATCTTATAACATGTCCAGCAACAGGGCAACGAAATCATGGGGAGACCATCCCCCCAAGAATACTACTGCATGTTCTTTGTTTCCCCTCTCTATACCATAGCCACAGTAGGCCTCTTTCAAGCACCCTATTGCTTTGGTAATAGAAAGTGCCACAAAACTGATCCCCAGCCCTTGTCTCACCCATTGCCCCTAACCTTTAGGGGTACCCCTGCCCCCCAAGGAAAGGAGCAATAAACAGGACACCCCCCCCCAAAAAAAAAAAAACGCAGTCTGCACCATTCTGTGCCTCCTAGCACCACTTTAATAATGCACCGACACCCCTTTTAACACTGCTCCCCCAAATTTGACTGCCTCTTCTCCCCAAGAGAGGGGGCAGGGGGACTAACCTTTAGGGGTACCACTGCCCCCCAAGGAAAGGCACAATAAACAAGAGTGTGGGAGGGAACCCCACCCCCCCAAAAAAACGAAGTCTGCACCATTCGGTGCCTCCTAGCACCCCTTTAATAATGCACCGACACCTCTTTTAACACTGCTCCCCCACATTTGTCTGCCCCTTCACCCCAAGAGAGGGGGCAGGGGGACATAAAAATGATGGGGATTGCCACCAAAACCCCCCTCCTTTGTAATTCCCCCATTTGTGTCCAAGGGGTTGGGCTCTGCTTGCCACCTATTGGCTCTGCTCCACTCTCTCTTACTCACACTCCGGCCCTGTGGCCTAGACTCTTCCACCACCTTCTCCTGAATCCCTGGCCCTGTCTTTCCTCTGTGACCACCACCCACTCTTGCTCTCTGCCCTTTCTCCATCTATGTCCCCCTTTCTTCTCTAAGTCCAACCAACCACCCCTGCTAGCCTCCGCCATCTGCACCTCTCTCAGCCTGCCCCCTATCTCTCCTCACTCACCACCTGTGCTCCTTCTATTCCTGCCCTCTGACTCAGCCTGGACCTATCCTTGCTCTCTCTGCGCCTGCGCACACACACACACACACACCAACTGCTCTGCAATCCACCATTCACATGTCGACTCATGCTCTATCCACGCACACACAGCCATTGTACTTACCAATTTAGCAGCCATCTCTGACTTACCTCTGCTTTGCCGCCATCAGTCACCTGGTGCCGAGCCCGGGATTCGAACCCTGGTTGTCTGGTTGGAAGGCGGGAACTTACCCACTGGACCACAGTGGATTCCATATCTCTAGCTTGTCAAATCGTCCCTATATCATGGCTGTGAAGTGCCCTGTGTAGTAGAAGCCAGGAGCAGTGACATCAGGACCTTGATGTTGCTAATAGTGTCTCTTGCACAGTAAAAAGCCATGAAGGAGCTGTAGCTCAGTTGGTTGGGTGACTGCCTTTGGTGGAGCAAGCTACCCTTGGACAGGGGTTCGAATCCAGCCAGTGCCCAGAAACTACATTTAGCTAGAAAATACCAAGATATTTTTGTTTATTTAGAAATATTTTTTTTACTTCAAAAAATGCAGCAACAATTGGAGTAACTATGTTTTTTTGTATTAGAGCCCCAAATTTACAAATTTTGTCCCTCCTGACCCACCCCCTCCCTCCTTTTGCTCAAGTAGGTAAAATAGGAGCAGCGCCTTATTTTCAATGATCAATGTGTTGATGTTTTCTTCAATTTGGTGTTTTGGAGAAGAGTAATATGGGCGATGGGGGAGCATAACTAAGATCTATTATCTGAGGGGGATGCCATCCAGGTAATAAAATAGGTTGAATGGTGTTGATTTTTCATTTTGGTGTGAGCCAAGCTCTGCCATTGGGTGGATGATGCTTGCCAAGTTGCCTAGGCATAAAGGCAGAGTATGAGAGCTTGCTACTGAAATGCTGGGTAAAGCTGTGTGCAGGTGAAAGAGCCTTTATTAGCTGCATTGAGAAGGTAGCATGTTGTATTTTTGAAGTGCTAAAAAAGGATAAAGTCAGGCCTTTGTCTGACTATTTCTTGAAGATGCATGATGCAAGAAGTGTGAGTATGGAGCAGCTGGCCTGTCGTGACCTAGCCCACTCTGGCATGCTGTACTAGGCCATGCCGTAGGACTGGGACCACCGGGATTGGGATTTTAAACACCCCAGTCTGGGACTGGGACTGGGACTGGGACTGGGACTGCGACTGGGACTGGGACTGGGACTGGGACTGGGATTTTAAACAACCCAGTCTTAGTCTGCAGCCTTTACAGTCAGCCCACGAACGCCCATGTTCTGTATAGTGGATTACTGCAGGTAATTCGGGACCCTGCTAAATGAGGGTGGGGCACTTATCTGAAGGCTATTCGAGCGGAAGAATCCTTAGCCTAGGACAGTTTGGCAATTTAAGAAGTCTGCTGAATACCATATGTTGAAGGACGTATCACGCGGAAGCCAGCTAATGGCTCAGACCGAAGTAAGCATGGGAGGACTTTATTTGCATAGGACAGCCCCTTTCTCATTCCTAATATTATGCTGCAGTTGCTATGTAGCAGTACTAGGGGGCAGCTGTATGAACATAAAGCCACAGCGAGGCTTTAAAACTGTTTTTGTGGTGGGGGGTGGATTTGGAAGGAAAACAGCAAGATAAAAGTGTGAAAACATAGAGCAAGTGAGTGTGTCATCTGTCTCTTTGAAGAGACATGTGAAAGAAGAACAGCAGATCCACAGACCTCAGGTGGGAGAAGCATGGAAGAATATTCACCCCAAAATGAATACACTTACGCCATCTCAAAGCTTCCATGTGTGATCTGATGCTTTGCAGGTTGAAGGATTTGCCATTTCTGGTTTATAAATGTGCACAGTTGGAAAGAGCCTATTCCTAGAATGTTAGTAGCACACTCTTTAGAAGTGTCCTTACAGCCAAAATGTCAGGTACTCCTTTGGGGTTATGAGGCCTAGAAAAACATCCCAGGGGATCTTATAACATGTCCAGCAACAGGGCAACGAAATCATGGGGAGACCATCCCCCCAAGAATACTACTGCATGTTCTTTGTTTCCCCTTTCTATACCATAGCCACAGTAGGCCTCTTTCAAGCACCCTATTGCTTTGGTAATAGAAAGTGCCACAAAACTGATCCCCAGCCCTTGTCTCACCCATTGCCCCTAACCTTTAGGGGTACCCCTGCCCCCCAAGGAAAGGAGCAATAAACAGGACACCCCCCCCAAAAAAAAAAAAACGCAGTCTGCACCATTCTGTGCCTCCTAGCACCACTTTAATAATGCACCGACACCCCTTTTAACACTGCTCCCCCAAATTTGACTGCCTCTTCTCCCCAAGAGAGGGGGCAGGGGGACTAACCTTTAGGGGTACCACTGCCCCCCAAGGAAAGGCACAATAAACAAGAGTGTGGGAGGGAACCCCACCCCCCCAAAAAAACGAAGTCTGCACCATTCGGTGCCTCCTAGCACCCCTTTAATAATGCACCGACACCTCTTTTAACACTGCTCCCCCACATTTGTCTGCCCCTTCACCCCAAGAGAGGGGGCAGGGGGACATAAAAATGATGGGGATTGCCACCAAAACCCCCCTCCTTTGTAATTCCCCCATTTGTGTCCAAGGGGTTGGGCTCTGCTTGCCACCTATTGGCTCTGCTCCACTCTCTCTTACTCACACTCCGGCCCTGTGGCCTAGACTCTTCCACCACCTTCTCCTGAATCCCTGGCCCTGTCTTTCCTCTGTGACCACCACCCACTCTTGCTCTCTGCCCTTTCTCCATCTATGTCCCCCTTTCTTCTCTAAGTCCAACCAACCACCCCTGCTAGCCTCCGCCATCTGCACCTCTCTCAGCCTGCCCCCTATCTCTCCTCACTCACCACCTGTGCTCCTTCTATTCCTGCCCTCTGACTCAGCCTGGACCTATCCTTGCTCTCTCTGCGCCTGCGCGCACACACACACACACACACACACACCAACTGCTCTGCAATCCACCATTCACATGTCGACTCATGCTCTATCCACGCACACACAGCCATTGTACTTACCAATTTAGCAGCCATCTCTGACTTACCTCTGCTTTGCCGCCATCAGTCACCTGGTGCCGAGCCCGGGATTGGAACCCTGGTTGTCTGGTTGGAAGGCGGGAACTTACCCACTGGACCACAGTGGATTCCATATCTCTAGCTTGTCAAATCGTCCCTATATCATGGCTGTGAAGTGCCCTGTGTAGTAGAAGCCAGGAGCAGTGACATCAGGACCTTGATGTTGCTAATAGTGTCTCTTGCACAGTAAAAAGCCATGAAGGAGCTGTAGCTCAGTTGGTTGGGTGACTGCCTTTGGTGGAGCAAGCTACCCTTGGACAGGGGTTCGAATCCAGCCAGTGCCCAGAAACTACATTTAGCTAGAAAATACCAAGATATTTTTGTTTATTTAGAAATATTTTTTTTACTTCAAAAAATGCAGCAACAATTGGAGTAACTATGTTTTTTTGTATTAGAGCCCCAAATTTACAAATTTTGTCCCTCCTGACCCACCCCCTCCCTCCTTTTGCTCAAGTAGGTAAAATAGGAGCAGCGCCTTATTTTCAATGATCAATGTGTTGATGTTTTCTTCAATTTGGTGTTTTGGAGAAGAGTAATATGGGCGATGGGGGAGCATAACTAAGATCTATTATCTGAGGGGGATGCCATCCAGGTAATAAAATAGGTTGAATGGTGTTGATTTTTCATTTTGGTGTGAGCCAAGCTCTGCCATTGGGTGGATGATGCTTGCCAAGTTGCCTAGGCATAAAGGCAGAGTATGAGAGCTTGCTACTGAAATGCTGGGTAAAGCTGTGTGCAGGTGAAAGAGCCTTTATTAGCTGCATTGAGAAGGTAGCATGTTGTATTTTTGAAGTGCTAAAAAAGGATAAAGTCAGGCCTTTGTCTGACTATTTCTTGAAGATGCATGATGCAAGAAGTGTGAGTATGGAGCAGCTGGCCTGTCGTGACCTAGCCCACTCTGGCATGCTGTACTAGGCCATGCCGTAGGACTGGGACCACCGGGATTGGGATTTTAAACACCCCAGTCTGGGACTGGGACTGGGACTGGGACTGGGACTGCGACTGGGACTGGGATTTTAAACAACCCAGTCTTAGTCTGCAGCCTTTACAGTCAGCCCACGAACGCCCATGTTCTGTATAGTGGATTACTGCAGGTAATTCGGGACCCTGCTAAATGAGGGTGGGGCACTTATCTGAAGGCTATTCGAGCGGAAGAATCCTTAGCCTAGGACAGTTTGGCAATTTAAGAAGTCTGCTGAATACCATATGTTGAAGGACGTATCACGCGGAAGCCAGCTAATGGCTCAGACCGAAGTAAGCATGGGAGGACTTTATTTGCATAGGACAGCCCCTTTCTCATTCCTAATATTATGCTGCAGTTGCTATGTAGCAGTACTAGGGGGCAGCTGTATGAACATAAAGCCACAGCGAGGCTTTAAAACTGTTTTTGTGGTGGGGGGTGGATTTGGAAGGAAAACAGCAAGATAAAAGTGTGAAAACATAGAGCAAGTGAGTGTGTCATCTGTCTCTTTGAAGAGACATGTGAAAGAAGAACAGCAGATCCACAGACCTCAGGTGGGAGAAGCATGGAAGAATATTCACCCCAAAATGAATACACTTACGCCATCTCAAAGCTTCCATGTGTGATCTGATGCTTTGCAGGTTGAAGGATTTGCCATTTCTGGTTTATAAATGTGCACAGTTGGAAAGAGCCTATTCCTAGAATGTTAGTAGCACACTCTTTAGAAGTGTCCTTACAGCCAAAATGTCAGGTACTCCTTTGGGGTTATGAGGCCTAGAAAAACATCCCAGGGGATCTTATAACATGTCCAGCAACAGGGCAACGAAATCATGGGGAGACCATCCCCCCAAGAATACTACTGCATGTTCTTTGTTTCCCCTCTCATAGCCACAGTAGGCCTCTTTCAAGCACCCTATTGCTTTGGTAATAGAAAGTGCCACAAAACTGATCCCCAGCCCTTGTCTCACCCATTGCCCCTAACCTTTAGGGGTACCCCTGCCCCCCAAGGAAAGGAGCAATAAACAGGACACCCCCCCCCCAAAAAAAAAAAACGCAGTCTGCACCATTCTGTGCCTCCTAGCACCACTTTAATAATGCACCGACACCCCTTTTAACACTGCTCCCCCAAATTTGACTGCCTCTTCTCCCCAAGAGAGGGGGCAGGGGGACTAACCTTTAGGGGTACCACTGCCCCCCAAGGAAAGGCACAATAAACAAGAGTGTGGGAGGGAACCCCACCCCCCCAAAAAAACGAAGTCTGCACCATTCGGTGCCTCCTAGCACCCCTTTAATAATGCACCGACACCTCTTTTAACACTGCTCCCCCACATTTGTCTGCCCCTTCACCCCAAGAGAGGGGGCAGGGGGACATAAAAATGATGGGGATTGCCACCAAAACCCCCCTCCTTTGTAATTCCCCAATTTGTGTCCAAGGGGTTGGGCTCTGCTTGCCACCTATTGGCTCTGCTCCACTCTCTCTTACTCACACTCCGGCCCTGTGGCCTAGACTCTTCCACCACCTTCTCCTGAATCCCTGGCCCTGTCTTTCCTCTGTGACCACCACCCACTCTTGCTCTCTGCCCTTTCTCCATCTATGTCCCCCTTTCTTCTCTAAGTCCAACCAACCACCCCTGCTAGCCTCCGCCATCTGCACCTCTCTCAGCCTGCCCCCTATCTCTCCTCACTCACCACCTGTGCTCCTTCTATTCCTGCCCTCTGACTCAGCCTGGACCTATCCTTGCTCTCTCTGCGCCTGCGCGCGCACACACACACACACACACACACACACCAACTGCTCTGCAATCCACCATTCACATGTCGACTCATGCTCTATCCACGCACACACAGCCATTGTACTTACCAATTTAGCAGCCATCTCTGACTTACCTCTGCTTTGCCGCCATCAGTCACCTGGTGCCGAGCCCGGGATTCGAACCCTGGTTGTCTGGTTGGAAGGCGGGAACTTACCCACTGGACCACAGTGGATTCCATATCTCTAGCTTGTCAAATCGTCCCTATATCATGGCTGTGAAGTGCCCTGTGTAGTAGGAGCCAGGAGCAGTGACATCAGGACCTTGATGTTGCTAATAGTGTCTCTTGCACAGTAAAAAGCCATGAAGGAGCTGTAGCTCAGTTGGTTGGGTGACTGCCTTTGGTGGAGCAAGCTACCCTTGGACAGGGGTTCGAATCCAGCCAGTGCCCAGAAACTACATTTAGCTAGAAAATACCAAGATATTTTTGTTTATTTAGAAATATTTTTTTTACTTCAAAAAATGCAGCAACAATTGGAGTAACTATGTTTTTTTGTATTAGAGCCCCAAATTTACAAATTTTGTCCCTCCTGACCCACCCCCTCCCTCCTTTTGCTCAAGTAGGTAAAATAGGAGCAGCGCCTTATTTTCAATGATCAATGTGTTGATGTTTTCTTCAATTTGGTGTTTTGGAGAAGAGTAATATGGGCGATGGGGGAGCATAACTAAGATCTATTATCTGAGGGGGATGCCATCCAGGTAATAAAATAGGTTGAATGGTGTTGATTTTTCATTTTGGTGTGAGCCAAGCTCTGCCATTGGGTGGATGATGCTTGCCAAGTTGCCTAGGCATAAAGGCAGAGTATGAGAGCTTGCTACTGAAATGCTTGGTAAAGCTGTGTGCAGGTGAAAGAGCCTTTATTAGCTGCATTGAGAAGGTAGCATGTTGTATTTTTGAAGTGCTAAAAAAGGATAAAGTCAGGCCTTTGTCTGACTATTTCTTGAAGATGCATGATGCAAGAAGTGTGAGTATGGAGCAGCTGGCCTGTCGTGACCTAGCCCACTCTGGCATGCTGTACTAGGCCATGCCGTAGGACTGGGACCACCGGGATTGGGATTTTAAACACCCCAGTCTGGGACTGGGACTGGGACTGGGACTGGGACTGGGACTGGGATTTTAAACAACCCAGTCTTAGTCTGCAGCCTTTACAGTCAGCCCACGAACGCCCATGTTCTGTATAGTGGATTACTGCAGGTAATTCGGGACCCTGCTAAATGAGGGTGGGGCACTTATCTGAAGGCTATTCGAGCGGAAGAATCCTTAGCCTAGGACAGTTTGGCAATTTAAGAAGTCTGCTGAATACCATATGTTGAAGGACGTATCACGCGGAAGCCAGCTAATGGCTCAGACCGAAGTAAGCATGGGAGGACTTTATTTGCATAGGACAGCCCCTTTCTCATTCCTAATATTATGCTGCAGTTGCTATGTAGCAGTACTAGGGGGCAGCTGTATGAACATAAAGCCACAGCGAGGCTTTAAAACTGTTTTTGTGGTGGGGGGTGGATTTGGAAGGAAAACAGCAAGATAAAAGTGTGAAAACATAGAGCAAGTGAGTGTGTCATCTGTCTCTTTGAAGAGACATGTGAAAGAAGAACAGCAGATCCACAGACCTCAGGTGGGAGAAGCATGGAAGAATATTCACCCCAAAATGAATACACTTACGCCATCTCAAAGCTTCCATGTGTGATCTGATGCTTTGCAGGTTGAAGGATTTGCCATTTCTGGTTTATAAATGTGCACAGTTGGAAAGAGCCTATTCCTAGAATGTTAGTAGCACACTCTTTAGAAGTGTCCTTACAGCCAAAATGTCAGGTACTCCTTTGGGGTTATGAGGCCTAGAAAAACATCCCAGGGGATCTTATAACATGTCCAGCAACAGGGCAACGAAATCATGGGGAGACCATCCCCCCAAGAATACTACTGCATGTTCTTTGTTTCCCCTCTCATAGCCACAGTAGGCCTCTTTCAAGCACCCTATTGCTTTGGTAATAGAAAGTGCCACAAAACTGATCCCCAGCCCTTGTCTCACCCATTGCCCCTAACCTTTAGGGGTACCCCTGCCCCCCAAGGAAAGGAGCAATAAACAGGACACCCCCCCCCCCAAAAAAAAAAAACGCAGTCTGCACCATTCTGTGCCTCCTAGCACCACTTTAATAATGCACCGACACCCCTTTTAACACTGCTCCCCCAAATTTGACTGCCTCTTCTCCCCAAGAGAGGGGGCAGGGGGACTAACCTTTAGGGGTACCACTGCCCCCCAAGGAAAGGCACAATAAACAAGAGTGTGGGAGGGAACCCCACCCCCCCAAAAAAACGAAGTCTGCACCATTCGGTGCCTCCTAGCACCCCTTTAATAATGCACCGACACCTCTTTTAACACTGCTCCCCCACATTTGTCTGCCCCTTCACCCCAAGAGAGGGGGCAGGGGGACATAAAAATGATGGGGATTGCCACCAAAACCCCCCTCCTTTGTAATTCCCCAATTTGTGTCCAAGGGGTTGGGCTCTGCTTGCCACCTATTGGCTCTGCTCCACTCTCTCTTACTCACACTCCGGCCCTGTGGCCTAGACTCTTCCACCACCTTCTCCTGAATCCCTGGCCCTGTCTTTCCTCTGTGACCACCACCCACTCTTGCTCTCTGCCCTTTCTCCATCTATGTCCCCCTTTCTTCTCTAAGTCCAACCAACCACCCCTGCTAGCCTCCGCCATCTGCACCTCTCTCAGCCTGCCCCCTATCTCTCCTCACTCACCACCTGTGCTCCTTCTATTCCTGCCCTCTGACTCAGCCTGGACCTATCCTTGCTCTCTCTGCGCCTGCGCGCGCACACACACACACACACACACACCAACTGCTCTGCAATCCACCATTCACATGTCGACTCATGCTCTATCCACGCACACACAGCCATTGTACTTACCAATTTAGCAGCCATCTCTGACTTACCTCTGCTTTGCCGCCATCAGTCACCTGGTGCCGAGCCCGGGATTCGAACCCTGGTTGTCTGGTTGGAAGGCGGGAACTTACCCACTGGACCACAGTGGATTCCATATCTCTAGCTTGTCAAATCGTCCCTATATCATGGCTGTGAAGTGCCCTGTGTAGTAGGAGCCAGGAGCAGTGACATCAGGACCTTGATGTTGCTAATAGTGTCTCTTGCACAGTAAAAAGCCATGAAGGAGCTGTAGCTCAGTTGGTTGGGTGACTGCCTTTGGTGGAGCAAGCTACCCTTGGACAGGGGTTCGAATCCAGCCAGTGCCCAGAAACTACATTTAGCTAGAAAATACCAAGATATTTTTGTTTATTTAGAAATATTTTTTTTACTTCAAAAAATGCAGCAACAATTGGAGTAACTATGTTTTTTTGTATTAGAGCCCCAAATTTACAAATTTTGTCCCTCCTGACCCACCCCCTCCCTCCTTTTGCTCAAGTAGGTAAAATAGGAGCAGCGCCTTATTTTCAATGATCAATGTGTTGATGTTTTCTTCAATTTGGTGTTTTGGAGAAGAGTAATATGGGCGATGGGGGAGCATAACTAAGATCTATTATCTGAGGGGGATGCCATCCAGGTAATAAAATAGGTTGAATGGTGTTGATTTTTCATTTTGGTGTGAGCCAAGCTCTGCCATTGGGTGGATGATGCTTGCCAAGTTGCCTAGGCATAAAGGCAGAGTATGAGAGCTTGCTACTGAAATGCTTGGTAAAGCTGTGTGCAGGTGAAAGAGCCTTTATTAGCTGCATTGAGAAGGTAGCATGTTGTATTTTTGAAGTGCTAAAAAAGGATAAAGTCAGGCCTTTGTCTGACTATTTCTTGAAGATGCATGATGCAAGAAGTGTGAGTATGGAGCAGCTGGCCTGTCGTGACCTAGCCCACTCTGGCATGCTGTACTAGGCCATGCCGTAGGACTGGGACCACCGGGATTGGGATTTTAAACACCCCAGTCTGGGACTGGGACTGGGACTGGGACTGGGACTGGGACTGGGACTGGGATTTTAAACAACCCAGTCTTAGTCTGCAGCCTTTACAGTCAGCCCACGAACGCCCATGTTCTGTATAGTGGATTACTGCAGGTAATTCGGGACCCTGCTAAATGAGGGTGGGGCACTTATCTGAAGGCTATTCGAGCGGAAGAATCCTTAGCCTAGGACAGTTTGGCAATTTAAGAAGTCTGCTGAATACCATATGTTGAAGGACGTATCACGCGGAAGCCAGCTAATGGCTCAGACCGAAGTAAGCATGGGAGGACTTTATTTGCATAGGACAGCCCCTTTCTCATTCCTAATATTATGCTGCAGTTGCTATGTAGCAGTACTAGGGGGCAGCTGTATGAACATAAAGCCACAGCGAGGCTTTAAAACTGTTTTTGTGGTGGGGGGTGGATTTGGAAGGAAAACAGCAAGATAAAAGTGTGAAAACATAGAGCAAGTGAGTGTGTCATCTGTCTCTTTGAAGAGACATGTGAAAGAAGAACAGCAGATCCACAGACCTCAGGTGGGAGAAGCATGGAAGAATATTCACCCCAAAATGAATACACTTACGCCATCTCAAAGCTTCCATGTGTGATCTGATGCTTTGCAGGTTGAAGGATTTGCCATTTCTGGTTTATAAATGTGCACAGTTGGAAAGAGCCTATTCCTAGAATGTTAGTAGCACACTCTTTAGAAGTGTCCTTACAGCCAAAATGTCAGGTACTCCTTTGGGGTTATGAGGCCTAGAAAAACATCCCAGGGGATCTTATAACATGTCCAGCAACAGGGCAACGAAATCATGGGGAGACCATCCCCCCAAGAATACTACTGCATGTTCTTTGTTTCCCCTCTCATAGCCACAGTAGGCCTCTTTCAAGCACCCTATTGCTTTGGTAATAGAAAGTGCCACAAAACTGATCCCCAGCCCTTGTCTCACCCATTGCCCCTAACCTTTAGGGGTACCCCTGCCCCCCAAGGAAAGGAGCAATAAACAGGACACCCCCCCCAAAAAAAAAAAAACGCAGTCTGCACCATTCTGTGCCTCCTAGCACCACTTTAATAATGCACCGACACCCCTTTTAACACTGCTCCCCCAAATTTGACTGCCTCTTCTCCCCAAGAGAGGGGGCAGGGGGACTAACCTTTAGGGGTACCACTGCCCCCCAAGGAAAGGCACAATAAACAAGAGTGTGGGAGGGAACCCCACCCCCCCAAAAAAACGAAGTCTGCACCATTCGGTGCCTCCTAGCACCCCTTTAATAATGCACCGACACCTCTTTTAACACTGCTCCCCCACATTTGTCTGCCCCTTCACCCCAAGAGAGGGGGCAGGGGGACATAAAAATGATGGGGATTGCCACCAAAACCCCCCTCCTTTGTAATTCCCCCATTTGTGTCCAAGGGGTTGGGCTCTGCTTGCCACCTATTGGCTCTGCTCCACTCTCTCTTACTCACACTCCGGCCCTGTGGCCTAGACTCTTCCACCACCTTCTCCTGAATCCCTGGCCCTGTCTTTCCTCTGTGACCACCACCCACTCTTGCTCTCTGCCCTTTCTCCATCTATGTCCCCCTTTCTTCTCTAAGTCCAACCAACCACCCCTGCTAGCCTCCGCCATCTGCACCTCTCTCAGCCTGCCCCCTATCTCTCCTCACTCACCACCTGTGCTCCTTCTATTCCTGCCCTCTGACTCAGCCTGGACCTATCCTTGCTCTCTCTGCGCCTGCGCGCACACACACACACACACACACCAACTGCTCTGCAATCCACCATTCACATGTCGACTCATGCTCTATCCACGCACACACAGCCATTGTACTTACCAATTTAGCAGCCATCTCTGACTTACCTCTGCTTTGCCGCCATCAGTCACCTGGTGCCGAGCCCGGGATTCGAACCCTGGTTGTCTGGTTGGAAGGCGGGAACTTACCCACTGGACCACAGTGGATTCCATATCTCTAGCTTGTCAAATCGTCCCTATATCATGGCTGTGAAGTGCCCTGTGTAGTAGAAGCCAGGAGCAGTGACATCAGGACCTTGATGTTGCTAATAGTGTCTCTTGCACAGTAAAAAGCCATGAAGGAGCTGTAGCTCAGTTGGTTGGGTGACTGCCTTTGGTGGAGCAAGCTACCCTTGGTCAGGGGTTCGAATCCAGCCAGTGCCCAGAAACTACATTTAGCTAGAAAATACCAAGATATTTTTGTTTATTTAGAAATATTTTTTTTACTTCAAAAAATGCAGCAACAATTGGAGTAACTATGTTTTTTTGTATTAGAGCCCCAAATTTACAAATTTTGTCCCTCCTGACCCACCCCCTCCCTCCTTTTGCTCAAGTAGGTAAAATAGGAGCAGCGCCTTATTTTCAATGATCAATGTGTTGATGTTTTCTTCAATTTGGTGTTTTGGAGAAGAGTAATATGGGCGATGGGGGAGCATAACTAAGATCTATTATCTGAGGGGGATGCCATCCAGGTAATAAAATAGGTTGAATGGTGTTGATTTTTCATTTTGGTGTGAGCCAAGCTCTGCCATTGGGTGGATGATGCTTGCCAAGTTGCCTAGGCATAAAGGCAGAGTATGAGAGCTTGCTACTGAAATGCTGGGTAAAGCTGTGTGCAGGTGAAAGAGCCTTTATTAGCTGCATTGAGAAGGTAGCATGTTGTATTTTTGAAGTGCTAAAAAAGGATAAAGTCAGGCCTTTGTCTGACTATTTCTTGAAGATGCATGATGCAAGAAGTGTGAGTATGGAGCAGCTGGCCTGTCGTGACCTAGCCCACTCTGGCATGCTGTACTAGGCCATGCCGTAGGACTGGGACCACCGGGATTGGGATTTTAAACACCCCAGTCTGGGACTGGGACTGGGACTGGGACTGCGACTGGGACTGGGATTTTAAACAACCCAGTCTTAGTCTGCAGCCTTTACAGTCAGCCCACGAACGCCCATGTTCTGTATAGTGGATTACTACAGGTAATTCGGGACCCTGCTAAATGAGGGTGGGGCACTTATCTGAAGGCTATTCGAGCGGAAGAATCCTTAGCCTAGGACAGTTTGGCAATTTAAGAAGTCTGCTGAATACCATATGTTGAAGGACGTATCACGCGGAAGCCAGCTAATGGCTCAGACCGAAGTAAGCATGGGAGGACTTTATTTGCATAGGACAGCCCCTTTCTCATTCCTAATATTATGCTGCAGTTGCTATGTAGCAGTACTAGGGGGCAGCTGTATGAACATAAAGCCACAGCGAGGCTTTAAAACTGTTTTTGTGGTGGGGGGTGGATTTGGAAGGAAAACAGCAAGATAAAAGTGTGAAAACATAGAGCAAGTGAGTGTGTCATCTGTCTCTTTGAAGAGACATGTGAAAGAAGAACAGCAGATCCACAGACCTCAGGTGGGAGAAGCATGGAAGAATATTCACCCCAAAATGAATACACTTACGCCATCTCAAAGCTTCCATGTGTGATCTGATGCTTTGCAGGTTGAAGGATTTGCCATTTCTGGTTTATAAATGTGCACAGTTGGAAAGAGCCTATTCCTAGAATGTTAGTAGCACACTCTTTAGAAGTGTCCTTACAGCCAAAATGTCAGGTACTCCTTTGGGGTTATGAGGCCTAGAAAAACATCCCAGGGGATCTTATAACATGTCCAGCAACAGGGCAACGAAATCATGGGGAGACCATCCCCCCAAGAATACTACTGCATGTTCTTTGTTTCCCCTCTCATAGCCACAGTAGGCCTCTTTCAAGCACCCTATTGCTTTGGTAATAGAAAGTGCCACAAAACTGATCCCCAGCCCTTGTCTCACCCATTGCCCCTAACCTTTAGGGGTACCCCTGCCCCCCAAGGAAAGGAGCAATAAACAGGACACCCCCCCCAAAAAAAAAAAAACGCAGTCTGCACCATTCTGTGCCTCCTAGCACCACTTTAATAATGCACCGACACCCCTTTTAACACTGCTCCCCCAAATTTGACTGCCTCTTCTCCCCAAGAGAGGGGGCAGGGGGACTAACCTTTAGGGGTACCACTGCCCCCCAAGGAAAGGCACAATAAACAAGAGTGTGGGAGGGAACCCCACCCCCCCAAAAAAACGAAGTCTGCACCATTCGGTGCCTCCTAGCACCCCTTTAATAATGCACCGACACCTCTTTTAACACTGCTCCCCCACATTTGTCTGCCCCTTCACCCCAAGAGAGGGGGCAGGGGGACATAAAAATGATGGGGATTGCCACCAAAACCCCCCTCCTTTGTAATTCCCCCATTTGTGTCCAAGGGGTTGGGCTCTGCTTGCCACCTATTGGCTCTGCTCCACTCTCTCTTACTCACACTCCGGCCCTGTGGCCTAGACTCTTCCACCACCTTCTCCTGAATCCCTGGCCCTGTCTTTCCTCTGTGACCACCACCCACTCTTGCTCTCTGCCCTTTCTCCATCTATGTCCCCCTTTCTTCTCTAAGTCCAACCAACCACCCCTGCTAGCCTCCGCCATCTGCACCTCTCTCAGCCTGCCCCCTATCTCTCCTCACTCACCACCTGTGCTCCTTCTATTCCTGCCCTCTGACTCAGCCTGGACCTATCCTTGCTCTCTCTGCGCCTGCGCGCACACACACACACACACACACCAACTGCTCTGCAATCCACCATTCACATGTCGACTCATGCTCTATCCACGCACACACAGCCATTGTACTTACCAATTTAGCAGCCATCTCTGACTTACCTCTGCTTTGCCGCCATCAGTCACCTGGTGCCGAGCCCGGGATTCGAACCCTGGTTGTCTGGTTGGAAGGCGGGAACTTACCCACTGGACCACAGTGGATTCCATATCTCTAGCTTGTCAAATCGTCCCTATATCATGGCTGTGAAGTGCCCTGTGTAGTAGAAGCCAGGAGCAGTGACATCAGGACCTTGATGTTGCTAATAGTGTCTCTTGCACAGTAAAAAGCCATGAAGGAGCTGTAGCTCAGTTGGTTGGGTGACTGCCTTTGGTGGAGCAAGCTACCCTTGGTCAGGGGTTCGAATCCAGCCAGTGCCCAGAAACTACATTTAGCTAGAAAATACCAAGATATTTTTGTTTATTTAGAAATATTTTTTTTACTTCAAAAAATGCAGCAACAATTGGAGTAACTATGTTTTTTTGTATTAGAGCCCCAAATTTACAAATTTTGTCCCTCCTGACCCACCCCCTCCCTCCTTTTGCTCAAGTAGGTAAAATAGGAGCAGCGCCTTATTTTCAATGATCAATGTGTTGATGTTTTCTTCAATTTGGTGTTTTGGAGAAGAGTAATATGGGCGATGGGGGAGCATAACTAAGATCTATTATCTGAGGGGGATGCCATCCAGGTAATAAAATAGGTTGAATGGTGTTGATTTTTCATTTTGGTGTGAGCCAAGCTCTGCCATTGGGTGGATGATGCTTGCCAAGTTGCCTAGGCATAAAGGCAGAGTATGAGAGCTTGCTACTGAAATGCTGGGTAAAGCTGTGTGCAGGTGAAAGAGCCTTTATTAGCTGCATTGAGAAGGTAGCATGTTGTATTTTTGAAGTGCTAAAAAAGGATAAAGTCAGGCCTTTGTCTGACTATTTCTTGAAGATGCATGATGCAAGAAGTGTGAGTATGGAGCAGCTGGCCTGTCGTGACCTAGCCCACTCTGGCATGCTGTACTAGGCCATGCCGTAGGACTGGGACCACCGGGATTGGGATTTTAAACACCCCAGTCTGGGACTGGGACTGGGACTGGGACTGGGACTGCGACTGGGACTGGGATTTTAAACAACCCAGTCTTAGTCTGCAGCCTTTACAGTCAGCCCACGAACGCCCATGTTCTGTATAGTGGATTACTGCAGGTAATTCGGGACCCTGCTAAATGAGGGTGGGGCACTTATCTGAAGGCTATTCGAGCGGAAGAATCCTTAGCCTAGGACAGTTTGGCAATTTAAGAAGTCTGCTGAATACCATATGTTGAAGGACGTATCACGCGGAAGCCAGCTAATGGCTCAGACCGAAGTAAGCATGGGAGGACTTTATTTGCATAGGACAGCCCCTTTCTCATTCCTAATATTATGCTGCAGTTGCTATGTAGCAGTACTAGGGGGCAGCTGTATGAACATAAAGCCACAGCGAGGCTTTAAAACTGTTTTTGTGGTGGGGGGTGGATTTGGAAGGAAAACAGCAAGATAAAAGTGTGAAAACATAGAGCAAGTGAGTGTGTCATCTGTCTCTTTGAAGAGACATGTGAAAGAAGAACAGCAGATCCACAGACCTCAGGTGGGAGAAGCATGGAAGAATATTCACCCCAAAATGAATACACTTACGCCATCTCAAAGCTTCCATGTGTGATCTGATGCTTTGCAGGTTGAAGGATTTGCCATTTCTGGTTTATAAATGTGCACAGTTGGAAAGAGCCTATTCCTAGAATGTTAGTAGCACACTCTTTAGAAGTGTCCTTACAGCCAAAATGTCAGGTACTCCTTTGGGGTTATGAGGCCTAGAAAAACATCCCAGGGGATCTTATAACATGTCCAGCAACAGGGCAACGAAATCATGGGGAGACCATCCCCCCAAGAATACTACTGCATGTTCTTTGTTTCCCCTCTCATAGCCACAGTAGGCCTCTTTCAAGCACCCTATTGCTTTGGTAATAGAAAGTGCCACAAAACTGATCCCCAGCCCTTGTCTCACCCATTGCCCCTAACCTTTAGGGGTACCCCTGCCCCCCAAGGAAAGGAGCAATAAACAGGACACCCCCCCCAAAAAAAAAAAACGCAGTCTGCACCATTCTGTGCCTCCTAGCACCACTTTAATAATGCACCGACACCCCTTTTAACACTGCTCCCCCAAATTTGACTGCCTCTTCTCCCCAAGAGAGGGGGCAGGGGGACTAACCTTTAGGGGTACCACTGCCCCCCAAGGAAAGGCACAATAAACAAGAGTGTGGGAGGGAACCCCACCCCCCCAAAAAAACGAAGTCTGCACCATTCGGTGCCTCCTAGCACCCCTTTAATAATGCACCGACACCTCTTTTAACACTGCTCCCCCACATTTGTCTGCCCCTTCACCCCAAGAGAGGGGGCAGGGGGACATAAAAATGATGGGGATTGCCACCAAAACCCCCCTCCTTTGTAATTCCCCCATTTGTGTCCAAGGGGTTGGGCTCTGCTTGCCACCTATTGGCTCTGCTCCACTCTCTCTTACTCACACTCCGGCCTAGACTCTTCCACCACCTTCTCCTGAATCCCTGGCCCTGTCTTTCCTCTGTGACCACCACCCACTCTTGCTCTCTGCCCTTTCTCCATCTATGTCCCCCTTTCTTCTCTAAGTCCAACCAACCACCCCTGCTAGCCTCCGCCATCTGCACCTCTCTAAGCCTGCCCCCTATCTCTCCTCACTCACCACCTGTGCTCCTTCTATTCCTGCCCTCTGACTCAGCCTGGACCTATCCTTGCTCTCTCTGCGCCTGCGCGCACACACACACACACACACCAACTGCTCTGCAATCCACCATTCACATGTCGACTCATGCTCTATCCACGCACACACAGCCATTGTACTTACCAATTTAGCAGCCATCTCTGACTTACCTCTGCTTTGCCGCCATCAGTCACCTGGTGCCGAGCCCGGGATTCGAACCCTGGTTGTCTGGTTGGAAGGCGGGAACTTACCCACTGGACCACAGTGGATTCCATATCTCTAGCTTGTCAAATCGTCCCTATATCATGGCTGTGAAGTGCCCTGTGTAGTAGAAGCCAGGAGCAGTGACATCAGGACCTTGATGTTGCTAATAGTGTCTCTTGCACAGTAAACAGCCATGAAGGAGCTGTAGCTCAGTTGGTTGGGTGACTGCCTTTGGTGGAGCAAGCTACCCTTGGTCAGGGGTTCGAATCCAGCCAGTGCCCAGAAACTACATTTAGCTAGAAAATACCAAGATATTTTTGTTTATTTAGAAATATTTTTTTTACTTCAAAAAATGCAGCAACAATTGGAGTAACTATGTTTTTTTGTATTAGAGCCCCAAATTTACAAATTTTGTCCCTCCTGACCCACCCCCTCCCTCCTTTTGCTCAAGTAGGTAAAATAGGAGCAGCGCCTTATTTTCAATGATCAATGTGTTGATGTTTTCTTCAATTTGGTGTTTTGGAGAAGAGTAATATGGGCGATGGGGGAGCATAACTAAGATCTATTATCTGAGGGGGATGCCATCCAGGTAATAAAATAGGTTGAATGGTGTTGATTTTTCATTTTGGTGTGAGCCAAGCTCTGCCATTGGGTGGATGATGCTTGCCAAGTTGCCTAGGCATAAAGGCAGAGTATGAGAGCTTGCTACTGAAATGCTGGGTAAAGCTGTGTGCAGGTGAAAGAGCCTTTATTAGCTGCATTGAGAAGGTAGCATGTTGTATTTTTGAAGTGCTAAAAAAGGATAAAGTCAGGCCTTTGTCTGACTATTTCTTGAAGATGCATGATGCAAGAAGTGTGAGTATGGAGCAGCTGGCCTGTCGTGACCTAGCCCACTCTGGCATGCTGTACTAGGCCATGCCGTAGGACTGGGACCACCGGGATTGGGATTTTAAACACCCCAGTCTGGGACTGGGACTGGGACTGGGACTGCGACTGGGATTTTAAACAACCCAGTCTTAGTCTGCAGCCTTTACAGTCAGCCCACGAACGCCCATGTTCTGTATAGTGGATTACTGCAGGTAATTCGGGACCCTGCTAAATGAGGGTGGGGCACTTATCTGAAGGCTATTCGAGCGGAAGAATCCTTAGCCTAGGACAGTTTGGCAATTTAAGAAGTCTGCTGAATACCATATGTTGAAGGACGTATCACGCGGAAGCCAGCTAATGGCTCAGACCGAAGTAAGCATGGGAGGACTTTATTTGCATAGGACAGCCCCTTTCTCATTCCTAATATTATGCTGCAGTTGCTATGTAGCAGTACTAGGGGGCAGCTGTATGAACATAAAGCCACAGCGAGGCTTTAAAACTGTTTTTGTGGTGGGGGGTGGATTTGGAAGGAAAACAGCAAGATAAAAGTGTGAAAACATAGAGCAAGTGAGTGTGTCATCTGTCTCTTTGAAGAGACATGTGAAAGAAGAACAGCAGATCCACAGACCTCAGGTGGGAGAAGCATGGAAGAATATTCACCCCAAAATGAATACACTTACGCCATCTCAAAGCTTCCATGTGTGATCTGATGCTTTGCAGGTTGAAGGATTTGCCATTTCTGGTTTATAAATGTGCACAGTTGGAAAGAGCCTATTCCTAGAATGTTAGTAGCACACTCTTTAGAAGTGTCCTTACAGCCAAAATGTCAGGTACTCCTTTGGGGTTATGAGGCCTAGAAAAACATCCCAGGGGATCTTATAACATGTCCAGCAACAGGGCAACGAAATCATGGGGAGACCATCCCCCCAAGAATACTACTGCATGTTCTTTGTTTCCCCTCTCATAGCCACAGTAGGCCTCTTTCAAGCACCCTATTGCTTTGGTAATAGAAAGTGCCACAAAACTGATCCCCAGCCCTTGTCTCACCCATTGCCCCTAACCTTTAGGGGTACCCCTGCCCCCCAAGGAAAGGAGCAATAAACAGGACACCCCCCCCAAAAAAAAAAAAACGCAGTCTGCACCATTCTGTGCCTCCTAGCACCACTTTAATAATGCACCGACACCCCTTTTAACACTGCTCCCCCAAATTTGACTGCCTCTTCTCCCCAAGAGAGGGGGCAGGGGGACTAACCTTTAGGGGTACCACTGCCCCCCAAGGAAAGGCACAATAAACAAGAGTGTGGGAGGGAACCCCACCCCCCCAAAAAAACGAAGTCTGCACCATTCGGTGCCTCCTAGCACCCCTTTAATAATGCACCGACACCTCTTTTAACACTGCTCCCCCACATTTGTCTGCCCCTTCACCCCAAGAGAGGGGGCAGGGGGACATAAAAATGATGGGGATTGCCACCAAAACCCCCCTCCTTTGTAATTCCCCCATTTGTGTCCAAGGGGTTGGGCTCTGCTTGCCACCTATTGGCTCTGCTCCACTCTCTCTTACTCACACTCCGGCCCTGTGGCCTAGACTCTTCCACCACCTTCTCCTGAATCCCTGGCCCTGTCTTTCCTCTGTGACCACCACCCACTCTTGCTCTCTGCCCTTTCTCCATCTATGTCCCCCTTTCTTCTCTAAGTCCAACCAACCACCCTTGCTAGCCTCCGCCATCTGCACCTCTCTCAGCCTGCCCCCTATCTCTCCTCACTCACCACCTGTGCTCCTTCTATTCCTGCCCTCTGACTCAGCCTGGACCTATCCTTGCTCTCTCTGCGCCTGCGCGCACACACACACACACACACACCAACTGCTCTGCAATCCACCATTCACATGTCGACTCATGCTCTATCCACGCACACACAGCCATTGTACTTACCAATTTAGCAGCCATCTCTGACTTACCTCTGCTTTGCCGCCATCAGTCACCTGGTGCCGAGCCCGGGATTGGAACCCTGGTTGTCTGGTTGGAAGGCGGGAACTTACCCACTGGACCACAGTGGATTCCATATCTCTAGCTTGTCAAATCGTCCCTATATCATGGCTGTGAAGTGCCCTGTGTAGTAGAAGCCAGGAGCAGTGACATCAGGACCTTGATGTTGCCAATAGTGTCTCTTGCACAGTAAAAAGCCATGAAGGAGCTGTAGCTCAGTTGGTTGGGTGACTGCCTTTGGTGGAGCAAGCTACCCTTGGACAGGGGTTCGAATCCAGCCAGTGCCCAGAAACTACATTTAGCTAGAAAATACCAAGATATTTTTGTTTATTTAGAAATATTTTTTTTACTTCAAAAAATGCAGCAACAATTGGAGTAACTATGTTTTTTTGTATTAGAGCCCCAAATTTACAAATTTTGTCCCTCCTGACCCACCCCCTCCCTCCTTTTGCTCAAGTAGGTAAAATAGGAGCAGCGCCTTATTTTCAATGATCAATGTGTTGATGTTTTCTTCAATTTGGTGTTTTGGAGAAGAGTAATATGGGCGATGGGGGAGCATAACTAAGATCTATTATCTGAGGGGGATGCCATCCAGGTAATAAAATAGGTTGAATGGTGTTGATTTTTCATTTTGGTGTGAGCCAAGCTCTGCCATTGGGTGGATGATGCTTGCCAAGTTGCCTAGGCATAAAGGCAGAGTATGAGAGCTTGCTACTGAAATGCTGGGTAAAGCTGTGTGCAGGTGAAAGAGCCTTTATTAGCTGCATTGAGAAGGTAGCATGTTGTATTTTTGAAGTGCTAAAAAAGGATAAAGTCAGGCCTTTGTCTGACTATTTCTTGAAGATGCATGATGCAAGAAGTGTGAGTATGGAGCAGCTGGCCTGTCGTGACCTAGCCCACTCTGGCATGCTGTACTAGGCCATGCCGTAGGACTGGGACCACCGGGATTGGGATTTTAAACACCCCAGTCTGGGACTGGGACTGGGACTGGGACTGGGACTGCGACTGGGACTGGGATTTTAAACAACCCAGTCTTAGTCTGCAGCCTTTACAGTCAGCCCACGAACGCCCATGTTCTGTATAGTGGATTACTGCAGGTAATTCGGGACCCTGCTAAATGAGGGTGGGGCACTTATCTGAAGGCTATTCGAGCGGAAGAATCCTTAGCCTAGGACAGTTTGGCAATTTAAGAAGTCTGCTGAATACCATATGTTGAAGGACGTATCACGCGGAAGCCAGCTAATGGCTCAGACCGAAGTAAGCATGGGAGGACTTTATTTGCATAGGACAGCCCCTTTCTCATTCCTAATATTATGCTGCAGTTGCTATGTAGCAGTACTAGGGGGCAGCTGTATGAACATAAAGCCACAGCGAGGCTTTAAAACTGTTTTTGTGGTGGGGGGTGGATTTGGAAGGAAAACAGCAAGATAAAAGTGTGAAAACATAGAGCAAGTGAGTGTGTCATCTGTCTCTTTGAAGAGACATGTGAAAGAAGAACAGCAGATCCACAGACCTCAGGTGGGAGAAGCATGGAAGAATATTCACCCCAAAATGAATACACTTACGCCATCTCAAAGCTTCCATGTGTGATCTGATGCTTTGCAGGTTGAAGGATTTGCCATTTCTGGTTTATAAATGTGCACAGTTGGAAAGAGCCTATTCCTAGAATGTTAGTAGCACACTCTTTAGAAGTGTCCTTACAGCCAAAATGTCAGGTACTCCTTTGGGGTTATGAGGCCTAGAAAAACATCCCAGGGGATCTTATAACATGTCCAGCAACAGGGCAACGAAATCATGGGGAGACCATCCCCCCAAGAATACTACTGCATGTTCTTTGTTTCCCCTCTCATAGCCACAGTAGGCCTCTTTCAAGCACCCTATTGCTTTGGTAATAGAAAGTGCCACAAAACTGATCCCCAGCCCTTGTCTCACCCATTGCCCCTAACCTTTAGGGGTACCCCTGCCCCCCAAGGAAAGGAGCAATAAACAGGACACCCCCCCAAAAAAAAAAAAACGCAGTCTGCACCATTCTGTGCCTCCTAGCACCACTTTAATAATGCACCGACACCCCTTTTAACACTGCTCCCCCAAATTTGACTGCCTCTTCTCCCCAAGAGAGGGGGCAGGGGGACTAACCTTTAGGGGTACCACTGCCCCCCAAGGAAAGGCACAATAAACAAGAGTGTGGGAGGGAACCCCACCCCCCCAAAAAAACGAAGTCTGCACCATTCGGTGCCTCCTAGCACCCCTTTAATAATGCACTGACACCTCTTTTAACACTGCTCCCCCACATTTGTCTGCCCCTTCACCCCAAGAGAGGGGGCAGGGGGACATAAAAATGATGGGGATTGCCACCAAAACCCCCCTCCTTTGTAATTCCCCCATTTGTGTCCAAGGGGTTGGGCTCTGCTTGCCACCTATTGGCTCTGCTCCACTCTCTCTTACTCACACTCCGGCCCTGTGGCCTAGACTCTTCCACCACCTTCTCCTGAATCCCTGGCCCTGTCTTTCCTCTGTGACCACCACCCACTCTTGCTCTCTGCCCTTTCTCCATCTATGTCCCCCTTTCTTCTCTAAGTCCAACCAACCACCCCTGCTAGCCTCCGCCATCTGCACCTCTCTCAGCCTGCCCCATATCTCTCCTCACTCACCACCTGTGCTCCTTCTATTCCTGCCCTCTGACTCAGCCTGGACCTATCCTTGCTCTCTCTGCGCCTGCGCGCACACACACCAACTGCTCTGCAATCCACCATTCACATGTCGACTCATGCTCTATCCACGCACACACAGCCATTGTACTTACCAATTTAGCAGCCATCTCTGACTTACCTCTGCTTTGCCGCCATCAGTCACCTGGTGCCGAGCCCGGGATTCGAACCCTGGTTGTCTGGTTGGAAGGCGGGAACTTACCCACTGGACCACAGTGGATTCCATATCTCTAGCTTGTCAAATCGTCCCTATATCATGGCTGTGAAGTGCCCTGTGTAGTAGAAGCCAGGAGCAGTGACATCAGGACCTTGATGTTGCTAATAGTGTCTCTTGCACAGTAAAAAGCCATGAAGGAGCTGTAGCTCAGTTGGTTGGGTGACTGCCTTTGGTGGAGCAAGCTACCCTTGGACAGGGGTTCGAATCCAGCCAGTGCCCAGAAACTACATTTAGCTAGAAAATACCAAGATATTTTTGTTTATTTAGAAATATTTTTTTTACTTCAAAAAATGCAGCAACAATTGGAGTAACTATGTTTTTTTGTATTAGAGCCCCAAATTTACAAATTTTGTCCCTCCTGACCCACCCCCTCCCTCCTTTTGCTCAAGTAGGTAAAATAGGAGCAGCGCCTTATTTTCAATGATCAATGTGTTGATGTTTTCTTCAATTTGGTGTTTTGGAGAAGAGTAATATGGGCGATGGGGGAGCATAACTAAGATCTATTATCTGAGGGGGATGCCATCCAGGTAATAAAATAGGTTGAATGGTGTTGATTTTTCTTTTTGGTGTGAGCCAAGCTCTGCCATTGGGTGGATGATGCTTGCCAAGTTGCCTAGGCATAAAGGCAGAGTATGAGAGCTTGCTACTGAAATGCTGGGTAAAGCTGTGTGCAGGTGAAAGAGCCTTTATTAGCTGCATTGAGAAGGTAGCATGTTGTATTTTTGAAGTGCTAAAAAAGGATAAAGTCAGGCCTTTGTCTGACTATTTCTTGAAGATGCATGATGCAAGAAGTGTGAGTATGGAGCAGCTGGCCTGTCGTGACCTAGCCCACTCTGGCATGCTGTACTAGGCCATGCCGTAGGACTGGGACCACCGGGATTGGGATTTTAAACACCCCAGTCTGGGACTGGGACTGGGACTGGGACTGGGACTGCGACTGGGACTGGGATTTTAAACAACCCAGTCTTAGTCTGCAGCCTTTACAGTCAGCCCACGAACGCCCATGTTCTGTATAGTGGATTACTGCAGGTAATTCGGGACCCTGCTAAATGAGGGTGGGGCACTTATCTGAAGGCTATTCGAGCGGAAGAATCCTTAGCCTAGGACAGTTTGGCAATTTAAGAAGTCTGCTGAATACCATATGTTGAAGGACATATCACGCGGAAGCCAGCTAATGGCTCAGACCGAAGTAAGCATGGGAGGACTTTATTTGCATAGGACAGCCCCTTTCTCATTCCTAATATTATGCTGCAGTTGCTATGTAGCAGTACTGGGGGCAGCTGTATGAACATAAAGCCACAGCGAGGCTTTAAAACTGTTTTTGTGGTGGGGGGTGGATTTGGAAGGAAAACAGCAAGATAAAAGTGTGAAAACATAGAGCAAGTGAGTGTGTCATCTGTCTCTTTGAAGAGACATGTGAAAGAAGAACAGCAGATCCACAGACCTCAGGTGGGAGAAGCATGGAAGAATATTCACCCCAAAATGAATACACTTACGCCATCTCAAAGCTTCCATGTGTGATCTGATGCTTTGCAGGTTGAAGGATTTGCCATTTCTGGTTTATAAATGTGCACAGTTGGAAAGAGCCTATTCCTAGAATGTTAGTAGCACACTCTTTAGAAGTGTCCTTACAGCCAAAATGTCAGGTACTCCTTTGGGGTTATGAGGCCTAGAAAAACATCCCAGGGGATCTTATAACATGTCCAGCAACAGGGCAACGAAATCATGGGGAGACCATCCCCCCAAGAATACTACTGCATGTTCTTTGTTTCCCCTCTCATAGCCACAGTAGGCCTCTTTCAAGCACCCTATTGCTTTGGTAATAGAAAGTGCCACAAAACTGATCCCCAGCCCTTGTCTCACCCATTGCCCCTAACCTTTAGGGGTACCCCTGCCCCCCAAGGAAAGGAGCAATAAACAGGACACCCCCCCCAAAAAAAAAAAAACGCAGTCTGCACCATTCTGTGCCTCCTAGCACCACTTTAATAATGTACCGACACCCCTTTTAACACTGCTCCCCCAAATTTGACTGCCTCTTCTCCCCAAGAGAGGGGGCAGGGGGACTAACCTTTAGGGGTACCACTGCCCCCCAAGGAAAGGCACAATAAACAAGAGTGTGGGAGGGAACCCCACCCCCCCAAAAAAACGAAGTCTGCACCATTCGGTGCCTCCTAGCACCCCTTTAATAATGCACCGACACCTCTTTTAACACTGCTCCCCCACATTTGTCTGCCCCTTCACCCCAAGAGAGGGGGCAGGGGGACATAAAAATGATGGGGATTGCCACCAAAACCCCCCTCCTTTGTAATTCCCCCATTTGTGTCCAAGGGGTTGGGCTCTGCTTGCCACCTATTGGCTCTGCTCCACTCTCTCTTACTCACACTCCGGCCCTGTGGCCTAGACTCTTCCACCACCTTCTCCTGAATCCCTGGCCCTGTCTTTCCTCTGTGACCACCACCCACTCTTGCTCTCTGCCCTTTCTCCATCTATGTCCCCCTTTCTTCTCTAAGTCCAACCAACCACCCCTGCTAGCCTCCGCCATCTGCACCTCTCTCAGCCTGCCCCCTATCTCTCCTCACTCACCACCTGTGCTCCTTCTATTCCTGCCCTCTGACTCAGCCTGGACCTATCCTTGCTCTCTCTGCGCCTGCGCGCACACACACACACACACACACCAACTGCTCTGCAATCCACCATTCACATGTCGACTCATGCTCTATCCACGCACACACAGCCATTGTACTTACCAATTTAGCAGCCATCTCTGACTTACCTCTGCTTTGCCGCCATCAGTCACCTGGTGCCGAGCCCGGGATTCGAACCCTGGTTGTCTGGTTGGAAGGCGGGAACTTACCCACTGGACCACAGTGGATTCCATATCTCTAGCTTGTCAAATCGTCCCTATATCATGGCTGTGAAGTGCCCTGTGTAGTAGAAGCCAGGAGCAGTGACATCAGGACCTTGATGTTGCTAATAGTGTCTCTTGCACAGTAAAAAGCCACGAAGGAGCTGTAGCTCAGTTGGTTGGGTGACTGCCTTTGGTGGAGCAAGCTACCCTTGGACAGGGGTTCGAATCCAGCCAGTGCCCAGAAACTACATTTAGCTAGAAAATACCAAGATATTTTTGTTTATTTAGAAATATTTTTTTTACTTCAAAAAATGCAGCAACAATTGGAGTAACTATGTTTTTTTGTATTAGAGCCCCAAATTTACAAATTTTGTCCCTCCTGACCCACCCCCTCCCTCCTTTTGCTCAAGTAGGTAAAATAGGAGCAGCGCCTTATTTTCAATGATCAATGTGTTGATGTTTTCTTCAATTTGGTGTTTTGGAGAAGAGTAATATGGGCGATGGGGGAGCATAACTAAGATCTATTATCTGAGGGGGATGCCATCCAGGTAATAAAATAGGTTGAATGGTGTTGATTTTTCATTTTGGTGTGAGCCAAGCTCTGCCATTGGGTGGATGATGCTTGCCAAGTTGCCTAGGCATAAAGGCAGAGTATGAGAGCTTGCTACTGAAATGCTGGGTAAAGCTGTGTGCAGGTGAAAGAGCCTTTATTAGCTGCATTGAGAAGGTAGCATGTTGTATTTTTGAAGTGCTAAAAAAGGATAAAGTCAGGCCTTTGTCTGACTATTTCTTGAAGATGCATGATGCAAGAAGTGTGAGTATGGAGCAGCTGGCCTGTCGTGACCTAGCCCACTCTGGCATGCTGTACTAGGCCATGCCGTAGGACTGGGACCACCGGGATTGGGATTTTAAACACCCCAGTCTGGGACTGGGACTGGGACTGGGACTGGGACTGGGACTGGGACTGGGATTTTAAACAACCCAGTCTTAGTCTGCAGCCTTTACAGTCAGCCCACGAACGCCCATGTTCTGTATAGTGGATTACTGCAGGTAATTCGGGACCCTGCTAAATGAGGGTGGGGCACTTATCTGAAGGCTATTCGAGCGGAAGAATCCTTAGCCTAGGACAGTTTGGCAATTTAAGAAGTCTGCTGAATACCATATGTTGAAGGACGTATCACGCGGAAGCCAGCTAATGGCTCAGACCGAAGTAAGCATGGGAGGACTTTATTTGCATAGGACAGCCCCTTTCTCATTCCTAATATTATGCTGCAGTTGCTATGTAGCAGTACTAGGGGGCAGCTGTATGAACATAAAGCCACAGCGAGGCTTTAAAACTGTTTTTGTGGTGGGGGGTGGATTTGGAAGGAAAACAGCAAGATAAAAGTGTGAAAACATAGAGCAAGTGAGTGTGTCATCTGTCTCTTTGAAGAGACATGTGAAAGAAGAACAGCAGATCCACAGACCTCAGGTGGGAGAAGCATGGAAGAATATTCACCCCAAAATGAATACACTTACGCCATCTCAAAGCTTCCATGTGTGATCTGATGCTTTGCAGGTTGAAGGATTTGCCATTTCTGGTTTATAAATGTGCACAGTTGGAAAGAGCCTATTCCTAGAATGTTAGTAGCACACTCTTTAGAAGTGTCCTTACAGCCAAAATGTCAGGTACTCCTTTGGGGTTATGAGGCCTAGAAAAACATCCCAGGGGATCTTATAACATGTCCAGCAACAGGGCAACGAAATCATGGGGAGACCATCCCCCCAAGAATACTACTGCATGTTCTTTGTTTCCCCTCTCTATACCATAGCCACAGTAGGCCTCTTTCAAGCACCCTATTGCTTTGGTAATAGAAAGTGCCACAAAACTGATCCCCAGCCCTTGTCTCACCCATTGCCCCTAACCTTTAGGGGTACCCCTGCCCCCCAAGGAAAGGAGCAATAAACAGGACACCCCCCCCCAAAAAAAAAAAACGCAGTCTGCACCATTCTGTGCCTCCTAGCACCACTTTAATAATGCACCGACACCCCTTTTAACACTGCTCCCCCAAATTTGACTGCCTCTTCTCCCCAAGAGAGGGGGCAGGGGGACTAACCTTTAGGGGTACCACTGCCCCCCAAGGAAAGGCACAATAAACAAGAGTGTGGGAGGGAACCCCACCCCCCCAAAAAAACGAAGTCTGCACCATTCGGTGCCTCCTAGCACCCCTTTAATAATGCACCGACACCTCTTTTAACACTGCTCCCCCACATTTGTCTGCCCCTTCACCCCAAGAGAGGGGGCAGGGGGACATAAAAATGATGGGGATTGCCACCAAAACCCCCCTCCTTTGTAATTCCCCCATTTGTGTCCAAGGGGTTGGGCTCTGCTTGCCACCTATTGGCTCTGCTCCACTCTCTCTTACTCACACTCCGGCCCTGTGGCCTAGACTCTTCCACCACCTTCTCCTGAATCCCTGGCCCTGTCTTTCCTCTGTGACCACCACCCACTCTTGCTCTCTGCCCTTTCTCCATCTATGTCCCCCTTTCTTCTCTAAGTCCAACCAACCACCCCTGCTAGCCTCCGCCATCTGCACCTCTCTCAGCCTGCCCCCTATCTCTCCTCACTCACCACCTGTGCTCCTTCTATTCCTGCCCTCTGACTCAGCCTGGACCTATCCTTGCTCTCTCTGCGCCTGCGCGCACACACACACACACACACACACCAACTGCTCTGCAATCCACCATTCACATGTCGACTCATGCTCTATCCACGCACACACAGCCATTGTACTTACCAATTTAGCAGCCATCTCTGACTTACCTCTGCTTTGCCGCCATCAGTCACCTGGTGCCGAGCCCGGGATTCGAACCCTGGTTGTCTGGTTGGAAGGCGGGAACTTACCCACTGGACCACAGTGGATTCCATATCTCTAGCTTGTCAAATCGTCCCTATATCATGGCTGTGAAGTGCCCTGTGTAGTAGAAGCCAGGAGCAGTGACATCAGGACCTTGATGTTGCTAATAGTGTCTCTTGCACAGTAAAAAGCCATGAAGGAGCTGTAGCTCAGTTGGTTGGGTGACTGCCTTTGGTGGAGCAAGCTACCCTTGGACAGGGGTTCGAATCCAGCCAGTGCCCAGAAACTACATTTAGCTAGAAAATACCAAGATATTTTTGTTTATTTAGAAATATTTTTTATACTTCAAAAAATGCAGCAACAATTGGAGTAACTATGTTTTTTTGTATTAGAGCCCCAAATTTACAAATTTTGTCCCTCCTGACCCACCCCCTCCCTCCTTTTGCTCAAGTAGGTAAAATAGGAGCAGCGCCTTATTTTCAATGATCAATGTGTTGATGTTTTCTTCAATTTGGTGTTTTGGAGAAGAGTAATATGGGCGATGGGGGAGCATAACTAAGATCTATTATCTGAGGGGGATGCCATCCAGGTAATAAAATAGGTTGAATGGTGTTGATTTTTCATTTTGGTGTGAGCCAAGCTCTGCCATTGGGTGGATGATGCTTGCCAAGTTGCCTAGGCATAAAGGCAGAGTATGAGAGCTTGCTACTGAAATGCTGGGTAAAGCTGTGTGCAGGTGAAAGAGCCTTTATTAGCTGCATTGAGAAGGTAGCATGTTGTATTTTTGAAGTGCTAAAAAAGGATAAAGTCAGGCCTTTGGCTGACTATTTCTTGAAGATGCATGATGCAAGAAGTGTGAGTATGGAGCAGCTGGCCTGTCGTGACCTAGCCCACTCTGGCATGCTGTACTAGGCCATGCCGTAGGACTGGGACCACCGGGATTGGGATTTTAAACACCCCAGTCTGGGACTGGGACTGGGACTGGGACTGCGACTGCGACTGGGATTTTAAACAACCCAGTCTTAGTCTGCAGCCTTTACAGTCAGCCCACGAACGCCCACGAACGCCCTTGTTCTGTATAGTGGATTACTGCAGGTAATTCGGGACCCTGCTAAATGAGGGTGGGGCACTTATCTGAAGGCTATTCGAGCGGAAGAATCCTTAGCCTAGGACAGTTTGGCAATTTAAGAAGTCTGCTGAATACCATATGTTGAAGGACGTATCACGCGGAAGCCAGCTAATGGCTCAGACCGAAGTAAGCATGGGAGGACTTTATTTGCATAGGACAGCCCCTTTCTCATTCCTAATATTATGCTGCAGTTGCTATGTAGCAGTACTAGGGGGCAGCTGTATGAACATAAAGCCACAGCGAGGCTTTAAAACTGTTTTTGTGGTGGGGGGTGGATTTGGAAGGAAAACAGCAAGATAAAAGTGTGAAAACATAGAGCAAGTGAGTGTGTCATCTGTCTCTTTGAAGAGACATGTGAAAGAAGAACAGCAGATCCACAGACCTCAGGTGGGAGAAGCATGGAAGAATATTCACCCCAAAATGAATACACTTACGCCTTCTCAAAGCTTCCATGTGTGATCTGATGCTTTGCAGGTTGAAGGATTTGCCATTTCTGGTTTATAAATGTGCACAGTTGGAAAGAGCCTATTCCTAGAATGTTAGAAGCACACTCTTTAGAAGTGTCCTTACAGCCAAAATGTCAGGTACTCCTTTGGGGTTATGAGGCCTAGAAAAACATCCCAGGGGATCTTATAACATGTCCAGCAACAGGGCAACGAAATCATGGGGAGACCATCCCCCCAAGAATACTACTGCATGTTCTTTGTTTCCCCTCTCTATACCATAGCCACAGTAGGCCTCTTTCAAGCACCCTATTGCTTTGGTAATAGAAAGTGCCACAAAACTGATCCCCAGCCCTTGTCTCACCCATTGCCCCTAACCTTTAGGGGTACCCCTGCCCCCCAAGGAAAGGAGCAATAAACAGGACACCCCCCCCCAAAAAAAAAAAACGCAGTCTGCACCATTCTGTGCCTCCTAGCACCACTTTAATAATGCACCGACACCCCTTTTAACACTGCTCCCCCAAATTTGACTGCCTCTTCTCCCCAAGAGAGGGGGCAGGGGGACTAACCTTTAGGGGTACCACTGCCCCCCAAGGAAAGGCACAATAAACAAGAGTGTGGGAGGGAACCCCACCCCCCCAAAAAAACGAAGTCTGCACCATTCGGTGCCTCCTAGCACCCCTTTAATAATGCACCGACACCTCTTTTAACACTGCTCCCCCACATTTGTCTGCCCCTTCACCCCAAGAGAGGGGGCAGGGGGACATAAAAATGATGGGGATTGCCACCAAAACCCCCCTCCTTTGTAATTCCCCCATTTGTGTCCAAGGGGTTGGGCTCTGCTTGCCACCTATTGGCTCTGCTCCACTCTCTCTTACTCACACTCCGGCCCTGTGGCCTAGACTCTTCCACCACCTTCTCCTGAATCCCTGGCCCTGTCTTTCCTCTGTGACCACCACCCACTCTTGCTCTCTGCCCTTTCTCCATCTATGTCCCCCTTTCTTCTCTAAGTCCAACCAACCACCCCTGCTAGCCTCCGCCATCTGCACCTCTCTCAGCCTGCCCCCTATCTCTCCTCACTCACCACCTGTGCTCCTTCTATTCCTGCCCTCTGACTCAGCCTGGACCTATCCTTGCTCTCTCTGCGCCTGCGCACACACACACACACACACACACACACACACACCAACTGCTCTGCAATCCACCATTCACATGTCGACTCATGCTCTATCCACGCACACACAGCCATTGTACTTACCAATTTAGCAGCCATCTCTGACTTACCTCTGCTTTGCCGCCATCAGTCACCTGGTGCCGAGCCCGGGATTCGAACCCTGGTTGTCTGGTTGGAAGGCGGGAACTTACCCACTGGACCACAGTGGATTCCATATCTCTAGCTTGTCAAATCGTCCCTATATCATGGCTGTGAAGTGCCCTGTGTAGTAGAAGCCAGGAGCAGTGACATCAGGACCTTGATGTTGCTAATAGTGTCTCTTGCACAGTAAAAAGCCATGAAGGAGCTGTAGCTCAGTTGGTTGGGTGACTGCCTTTGGTGGAGCAAGCTACCCTTGGACAGGGGTTCGAATCCAGCCAGTGCCCAGAAACCACATTTAGCTAGAAAATACCAAGATATTTTTGTTTATTTAGAAATATTTTTTTTACTTCAAAAAATGCAGCAACAATTGGAGTAACTATGTTTTTTTGTATTAGAGCCCCAAATTTACAAATTTTGTCCCTCCTGACCCACCCCCTCCCTCCTTTTGCTCAAGTAGGTAAAATAGGAGCAGCGCCTTATTTTCAATGATCAATGTGTTGATGTTTTCTTCAATTTGGTGTTTTGGAGAAGAGTAATATGGGCGATGGGGGAGCATAACTAAGATCTATTATCTGAGGGGGATGCCATCCAGGTAATAAAATAGGTTGAATGGTGTTGATTTTTCATTTTGGTGTGAGCCAAGCTCTGCCATTGGGTGGATGATGCTTGCCAAGTTGCCTAGGCATAAAGGCAGAGTATGAGAGCTTGCTACTGAAATGCTGGGTAAAGCTGTGTGCAGGTGAAAGAGCCTTTATTAGCTGCATTGAGAAGGTAGCATGTTGTATTTTTGAAGTGCTAAAAAAGGATAAAGTCAGGCCTTTGTCTGACTATTTCTTGAAGATGCATGATGCAAGAAGTGTGAGTATGGAGCAGCTGGCCTGTCGTGACCTAGCCCACTCTGGCATGCTGTACTAGGCCATGCCGTAGGACTGGGACCACCGGGATTGGGATTTTAAACACCCCAGTCTGGGACTGGGACTGGGACTGGGACTGCGACTGGGACTGGGATTTTAAACAACCCAGTCTTAGTCTGCAGCCTTTACAGTCAGCCCACGAACGCCCATGTTCTGTATAGTGGATTACTACAGGTAATTCGGGACCCTGCTAAATGAGGGTGGGGCACTTATCTGAAGGCTATTCGAGCGGAAGAATCCTTAGCCTAGGACAGTTTGGCAATTTAAGAAGTCTGCTGAATACCATATGTTGAAGGACGTATCACGCGGAAGCCAGCTAATGGCTCAGACCGAAGTAAGCATGGGAGGACTTTATTTGCATAGGACAGCCCCTTTCTCATTCCTAATATTATGCTGCAGTTGCTATGTAGCAGTACTAGGGGGCAGCTGTATGAACATAAAGCCACAGCGAGGCTTTAAAACTGTTTTTGTGGTGGGGGGTGGATTTGGAAGGAAAACAGCAAGATAAAAGTGTGAAAACATAGAGCAAGTGAGTGTGTCATCTGTCTCTTTGAAGAGACATGTGAAAGAAGAACAGCAGATCCACAGACCTCAGGTGGGAGAAGCATGGAAGAATATTCACCCCAAAATGAATACACTTACGCCATCTCAAAGCTTCCATGTGTGATCTGATGCTTTGCAGGTTGAAGGATTTGCCATTTCTGGTTTATAAATGTGCACAGTTGGAAAGAGCCTATTCCTAGAATGTTAGTAGCACACTCTTTAGAAGTGTCCTTACAGCCAAAATGTCAGGTACTCCTTTGGGGTTATGAGGCCTAGAAAAACATCCCAGGGGATCTTATAACATGTCCAGCAACAGGGCAACGAAATCATGGGGAGACCATCCCCCCAAGAATACTACTGCATGTTCTTTGTTTCCCCTCTCATAGCCACAGTAGGCCTCTTTCAAGCACCCTATTGCTTTGGTAATAGAAAGTGCCACAAAACTGATCCCCAGCCCTTGTCTCACCCATTGCCCCTAACCTTTAGGGGTACCCCTGCCCCCCAAGGAAAGGAGCAATAAACAGGACACCCCCCCCAAAAAAAAAAAAACGCAGTCTGCACCATTCTGTGCCTCCTAGCACCACTTTAATAATGCACCGACACCCCTTTTAACACTGCTCCCCCAAATTTGACTGCCTCTTCTCCCCAAGAGAGGGGGCAGGGGGACTAACCTTTAGGGGTACCACTGCCCCCCAAGGAAAGGCACAATAAACAAGAGTGTGGGAGGGAACCCCACCCCCCCAAAAAAACGAAGTCTGCACCATTCGGTGCCTCCTAGCACCCCTTTAATAATGCACCGACACCTCTTTTAACACTGCTCCCCCACATTTGTCTGCCCCTTCACCCCAAGAGAGGGGGCAGGGGGACATAAAAATGATGGGGATTGCCACCAAAACCCCCCTCCTTTGTAATTCCCCCATTTGTGTCCAAGGGGTTGGGCTCTGCTTGCCACCTATTGGCTCTGCTCCACTCTCTCTTACTCACACTCCGGCCTAGACTCTTCCACCACCTTCTCCTGAATCCCTGGCCCTGTCTTTCCTCTGTGACCACCACCCACTCTTGCTCTCTGCCCTTTCTCCATCTATGTCCCCCTTTCTTCTCTAAGTCCAACCAACCACCCCTGCTAGCCTCCGCCATCTGCACCTCTCTCAGCCTGCCCCCTATCTCTCCTCACTCACCACCTGTGCTCCTTCTATTCCTGCCCTCTGACTCAGCCTGGACCTATCCTTGCTCTCTCTGCGCCTGCGCGCACACACACACACACACACCAACTGCTCTGCAATCCACCATTCACATGTCGACTCATGCTCTATCCACGCACACACAGCCATTGTACTTACCAATTTAGCAGCCATCTCTGACTTACCTCTGCTTTGCCGCCATCAGTCACCTGGTGCCGAGCCCGGGATTCGAACCCTGGTTGTCTGGTTGGAAGGCGGGAACTTACCCACTGGACCACAGTGGATTCCATATCTCTAGCTTGTCAAATCGTCCCTATATCATGGCTGTGAAGTGCCCTGTGTAGTAGAAGCCAGGAGCAGTGACATCAGGACCTTGATGTTGCTAATAGTGTCTCTTGCACAGTAAACAGCCATGAAGGAGCTGTAGCTCAGTTGGTTGGGTGACTGCCTTTGGTGGAGCAAGCTACCCTTGGTCAGGGGTTCGAATCCAGCCAGTGCCCAGAAACTACATTTAGCTAGAAAATACCAAGATATTTTTGTTTATTTAGAAATATTTTTTTTACTTCAAAAAATGCAGCAACAATTGGAGTAACTATGTTTTTTTGTATTAGAGCCCCAAATTTACAAATTTTGTCCCTCCTGACCCACCCCCTCCCTCCTTTTGCTCAAGTAGGTAAAATAGGAGCAGCGCCTTATTTTCAATGATCAATGTGTTGATGTTTTCTTCAATTTGGTGTTTTGGAGAAGAGTAATATGGGCGATGGGGGAGCATAACTAAGATCTATTATCTGAGGGGGATGCCATCCAGGTAATAAAATAGGTTGAATGGTGTTGATTTTTCATTTTGGTGTGAGCCAAGCTCTGCCATTGGGTGGATGATGCTTGCCAAGTTGCCTAGGCATAAAGGCAGAGTATGAGAGCTTGCTACTGAAATGCTGGGTAAAGCTGTGTGCAGGTGAAAGAGCCTTTATTAGCTGCATTGAGAAGGTAGCATGTTGTATTTTTGAAGTGCTAAAAAAGGATAAAGTCAGGCCTTTGTCTGACTATTTCTTGAAGATGCATGATGCAAGAAGTGTGAGTATGGAGCAGCTGGCCTGTCGTGACCTAGCCCACTCTGGCATGCTGTACTAGGCCATGCCGTAGGACTGGGACCACCGGGATTGGGATTTTAAACACCCCAGTCTGGGACTGGGACTGGGACTGGGACTGCGACTGGGATTTTAAACAACCCAGTCTTAGTCTGCAGCCTTTACAGTCAGCCCACGAACGCCCATGTTCTGTATAGTGGATTACTGCAGGTAATTCGGGACCCTGCTAAATGAGGGTGGGGCACTTATCTGAAGGCTATTCGAGCGGAAGAATCCTTAGCCTAGGACAGTTTGGCAATTTAAGAAGTCTGCTGAATACCATATGTTGAAGGACGTATCACGCGGAAGCCAGCTAATGGCTCAGACCGAAGTAAGCATGGGAGGACTTTATTTGCATAGGACAGCCCCTTTCTCATTCCTAATATTATGCTGCAGTTGCTATGTAGCAGTACTAGGGGGCAGCTGTATGAACATAAAGCCACAGCGAGGCTTTAAAACTGTTTTTGTGGTGGGGGGTGGATTTGGAAGGAAAACAGCAAGATAAAAGTGTGAAAACATAGAGCAAGTGAGTGTGTCATCTGTCTCTTTGAAGAGACATGTGAAAGAAGAACAGCAGATCCACAGACCTCAGGTGGGAGAAGCATGGAAGAATATTCACCCCAAAATGAATACACTTACGCCATCTCAAAGCTTCCATGTGTGATCTGATGCTTTGCAGGTTGAAGGATTTGCCATTTCTGGTTTATAAATGTGCACAGTTGGAAAGAGCCTATTCCTAGAATGTTAGTAGCACACTCTTTAGAAGTGTCCTTACAGCCAAAATGTCAGGTACTCCTTTGGGGTTATGAGGCCTAGAAAAACATCCCAGGGGATCTTATAACATGTCCAGCAACAGGGCAACGAAATCATGGGGAGACCATCCCCCCAAGAATACTACTGCATGTTCTTTGTTTCCCCTCTCATAGCCACAGTAGGCCTCTTTCAAGCACCCTATTGCTTTGGTAATAGAAAGTGCCACAAAACTGATCCCCAGCCCTTGTCTCACCCATTGCCCCTAACCTTTAGGGGTACCCCTGCCCCCCAAGGAAAGGAGCAATAAACAGGACACCCCCCCCAAAAAAAAAAAAACGCAGTCTGCACCATTCTGTGCCTCCTAGCACCACTTTAATAATGCACCGACACCCCTTTTAACACTGCTCCCCCAAATTTGACTGCCTCTTCTCCCCAAGAGAGGGGGCAGGGGGACTAACCTTTAGGGGTACCACTGCCCCCCAAGGAAAGGCACAATAAACAAGAGTGTGGGAGGGAACCCCACCCCCCCAAAAAAACGAAGTCTGCACCATTCGGTGCCTCCTAGCACCCCTTTAATAATGCACCGACACCTCTTTTAACACTGCTCCCCCACATTTGTCTGCCCCTTCACCCCAAGAGAGGGGGCAGGGGGACATAAAAATGATGGGGATTGCCACCAAAACCCCCCTCCTTTGTAATTCCCCCATTTGTGTCCAAGGGGTTGGGCTCTGCTTGCCACCTATTGGCTCTGCTCCACTCTCTCTTACTCACACTCCGGCCCTGTGGCCTAGACTCTTCCACCACCTTCTCCTGAATCCCTGGCCCTGTCTTTCCTCTGTGACCACCACCCACTCTTGCTCTCTGCCCTTTCTCCATCTATGTCCCCCTTTCTTCTCTAAGTCCAACCAACCACCCTTGCTAGCCTCCGCCATCTGCACCTCTCTCAGCCTGCCCCCTATCTCTCCTCACTCACCACCTGTGCTCCTTCTATTCCTGCCCTCTGACTCAGCCTGGACCTATCCTTGCTCTCTCTGCGCCTGCGCGCACACACACACACACACACACCAACTGCTCTGCAATCCACCATTCACATGTCGACTCATGCTCTATCCACGCACACACAGCCATTGTACTTACCAATTTAGCAGCCATCTCTGACTTACCTCTGCTTTGCCGCCATCAGTCACCTGGTGCCGAGCCCGGGATTGGAACCCTGGTTGTCTGGTTGGAAGGCGGGAACTTACCCACTGGACCACAGTGGATTCCATATCTCTAGCTTGTCAAATCGTCCCTATATCATGGCTGTGAAGTGCCCTGTGTAGTAGAAGCCAGGAGCAGTGACATCAGGACCTTGATGTTGCCAATAGTGTCTCTTGCACAGTAAAAAGCCATGAAGGAGCTGTAGCTCAGTTGGTTGGGTGACTGCCTTTGGTGGAGCAAGCTACCCTTGGACAGGGGTTCGAATCCAGCCAGTGCCCAGAAACTACATTTAGCTAGAAAATACCAAGATATTTTTGTTTATTTAGAAATATTTTTTTTACTTCAAAAAATGCAGCAACAATTGGAGTAACTATGTTTTTTTGTATTAGAGCCCCAAATTTACAAATTTTGTCCCTCCTGACCCACCCCCTCCCTCCTTTTGCTCAAGTAGGTAAAATAGGAGCAGCGCCTTATTTTCAATGATCAATGTGTTGATGTTTTCTTCAATTTGGTGTTTTGGAGAAGAGTAATATGGGCGATGGGGGAGCATAACTAAGATCTATTATCTGAGGGGGATGCCATCCAGGTAATAAAATAGGTTGAATGGTGTTGATTTTTCATTTTGGTGTGAGCCAAGCTCTGCCATTGGGTGGATGATGCTTGCCAAGTTGCCTAGGCATAAAGGCAGAGTATGAGAGCTTGCTACTGAAATGCTGGGTAAAGCTGTGTGCAGGTGAAAGAGCCTTTATTAGCTGCATTGAGAAGGTAGCATGTTGTATTTTTGAAGTGCTAAAAAAGGATAAAGTCAGGCCTTTGTCTGACTATTTCTTGAAGATGCATGATGCAAGAAGTGTGAGTATGGAGCAGCTGGCCTGTCGTGACCTAGCCCACTCTGGCATGCTGTACTAGGCCATGCCGTAGGACTGGGACCACCGGGATTGGGATTTTAAACACCCCAGTCTGGGACTGGGACTGGGACTGGGACTGCGACTGCGACTGGGATTTTAAACAACCCAGTCTTAGTCTGCAGCCTTTACAGTCAGCCCACGAACGCCCACGAACGCCCTTGTTCTGTATAGTGGATTACTGCAGGTAATTCGGGACCCTGCTAAATGAGGGTGGGGCACTTATCTGAAGGCTATTCGAGCGGAAGAATCCTTAGCCTAGGACAGTTTGGCAATTTAAGAAGTCTGCTGAATACCATATGTTGAAGGACGTATCACGCGGAAGCCAGCTAATGGCTCAGACCGAAGTAAGCATGGGAGGACTTTATTTGCATAGGACAGCCCCTTTCTCATTCCTAATATTATGCTGCAGTTGCTATGTAGCAGTACTAGGGGGCAGCTGTATGAACATAAAGCCACAGCGAGGCTTTAAAACTGTTTTTGTGGTGGGGGGTGGATTTGGAAGGAAAACAGCAAGATAAAAGTGTGAAAACATAGAGCAAGTGAGTGTGTCATCTGTCTCTTTGAAGAGACATGTGAAAGAAGAACAGCAGATCCACAGACCTCAGGTGGGAGAAGCATGGAAGAATATTCACCCCAAAATGAATACACTTACGCCTTCTCAAAGCTTCCATGTGTGATCTGATGCTTTGCAGGTTGAAGGATTTGCCATTTCTGGTTTATAAATGTGCACAGTTGGAAAGAGCCTATTCCTAGAATGTTAGAAGCACACTCTTTAGAAGTGTCCTTACAGCCAAAATGTCAGGTACTCCTTTGGGGTTATGAGGCCTAGAAAAACATCCCAGGGGATCTTATAACATGTCCAGCAACAGGGCAACGAAATCATGGGGAGACCATCCCCCCAAGAATACTACTGCATGTTCTTTGTTTCCCCTCTCTATACCATAGCCACAGTAGGCCTCTTTCAAGCACCCTATTGCTTTGGTAATAGAAAGTGCCACAAAACTGATCCCCAGCCCTTGTCTCACCCATTGCCCCTAACCTTTAGGGGTACCCCTGCCCCCCAAGGAAAGGAGCAATAAACAGGACACCCCCCCCCAAAAAAAAAAAACGCAGTCTGCACCATTCTGTGCCTCCTAGCACCACTTTAATAATGCACCGACACCCCTTTTAACACTGCTCCCCCAAATTTGACTGCCTCTTCTCCCCAAGAGAGGGGGCAGGGGGACTAACCTTTAGGGGTACCACTGCCCCCCAAGGAAAGGCACAATAAACAAGAGTGTGGGAGGGAACCCCACCCCCCCAAAAAAACGAAGTCTGCACCATTCGGTGCCTCCTAGCACCCCTTTAATAATGCACCGACACCTCTTTTAACACTGCTCCCCCACATTTGTCTGCCCCTTCACCCCAAGAGAGGGGGCAGGGGGACATAAAAATGATGGGGATTGCCACCAAAACCCCCCTCCTTTGTAATTGCCCCATTTGTGTCCAAGGGGTTGGGCTCTGCTTGCCACCTATTGGCTCTGCTCCACTCTCTCTTACTCACACTCCGGCCCTGTGGCCTAGACTCTTCCACCACCTTCTCCTGAATCCCTGGCCCTGTCTTTCCTCTGTGACCACCACCCACTCTTGCTCTCTGCCCTTTCTCCATCTATGTCCCCCTTTCTTCTCTAAGTCCAACCAACCACCCCTGCTAGCCTCCGCCATCTGCACCTCTCTCAGCCTGCCCCCTATCTCTCCTCACTCACCACCTGTGCTCCTTCTATTCCTGCCCTCTGACTCAGCCTGGACCTATCCTTGCTCTCTCTGCGCCTGCGCACACACACACACACACACACACACACACACACCAACTGCTCTGCAATCCACCATTCACATGTCGACTCATGCTCTATCCACGCACACACAGCCATTGTACTTACCAATTTAGCAGCCATCTCTGACTTACCTCTGCTTTGCCGCCATCAGTCACCTGGTGCCGAGCCCGGGATTCGAACCCTGGTTGTCTGGTTGGAAGGCGGGAACTTACCCACTGGACCACAGTGGATTCCATATCTCTAGCTTGTCAAATCGTCCCTATATCATGGCTGTGAAGTGCCCTGTGTAGTAGAAGCCAGGAGCAGTGACATCAGGACCTTGATGTTGCTAATAGTGTCTCTTGCACAGTAAAAAGCCATGAAGGAGCTGTAGCTCAGTTGGTTGGGTGACTGCCTTTGGTGGAGCAAGCTACCCTTGGACAGGGGTTCGAATCCAGCCAGTGCCCAGAAACCACATTTAGCTAGAAAATACCAAGATATTTTTGTTTATTTAGAAATATTTTTTTTACTTCAAAAAATGCAGCAACAATTGGAGTAACTATGTTTTTTTGTATTAGAGCCCCAAATTTACAAATTTTGTCCCTCCTGACCCACCCCCTCCCTCCTTTTGCTCAAGTAGGTAAAATAGGAGCAGCGCCTTATTTTCAATGATCAATGTGTTGATGTTTTCTTCAATTTGGTGTTTTGGAGAAGAGTAATATGGGCGATGGGGGAGCATAACTAAGATCTATTATCTGAGGGGGATGCCATCCAGGTAATAAAATAGGTTGAATGGTGTTGATTTTTCATTTTGGTGTGAGCCAAGCTCTGCCATTGGGTGGATGATGCTTGCCAAGTTGCCTAGGCATAAAGGCAGAGTATGAGAGCTTGCTACTGAAATGCTGGGTAAAGCTGTGTGCAGGTGAAAGAGCCTTTATTAGCTGCATTGAGAAGGTAGCATGTTGTATTTTTGAAGTGCTAAAAAAGGATAAAGTCAGGCCTTTGTCTGACTATTTCTTGAAGATGCATGATGCAAGAAGTGTGAGTATGGAGCAGCTGGCCTGTCGTGACCTAGCCCACTCTGGCATGCTGTACTAGGCCATGCCGTAGGACTGGGACCACCGGGATTGGGATTTTAAACACCCCAGTCTGGGACTGGGACTGGGACTGGGACTGCGACTGGGACTGGGATTTTAAACAACCCAGTCTTAGTCTGCAGCCTTTACAGTCAGCCCACGAACGCCCATGTTCTGTATAGTGGATTACTACAGGTAATTCGGGACCCTGCTAAATGAGGGTGGGGCACTTATCTGAAGGCTATTCGAGCGGAAGAATCCTTAGCCTAGGACAGTTTGGCAATTTAAGAAGTCTGCTGAATACCATATGTTGAAGGACGTATCACGCGGAAGCCAGCTAATGGCTCAGACCGAAGTAAGCATGGGAGGACTTTATTTGCATAGGACAGCCCCTTTCTCATTCCTAATATTATGCTGCAGTTGCTATGTAGCAGTACTAGGGGGCAGCTGTATGAACATAAAGCCACAGCGAGGCTTTAAAACTGTTTTTGTGGTGGGGGGTGGATTTGGAAGGAAAACAGCAAGATAAAAGTGTGAAAACATAGAGCAAGTGAGTGTGTCATCTGTCTCTTTGAAGAGACATGTGAAAGAAGAACAGCAGATCCACAGACCTCAGGTGGGAGAAGCATGGAAGAATATTCACCCCAAAATGAATACACTTACGCCATCTCAAAGCTTCCATGTGTGATCTGATGCTTTGCAGGTTGAAGGATTTGCCATTTCTGGTTTATAAATGTGCACAGTTGGAAAGAGCCTATTCCTAGAATGTTAGTAGCACACTCTTTAGAAGTGTCCTTACAGCCAAAATGTCAGGTACTCCTTTGGGGTTATGAGGCCTAGAAAAACATCCCAGGGGATCTTATAACATGTCCAGCAACAGGGCAACGAAATCATGGGGAGACCATCCCCCCAAGAATACTACTGCATGTTCTTTGTTTCCCCTCTCATAGCCACAGTAGGCCTCTTTCAAGCACCCTATTGCTTTGGTAATAGAAAGTGCCACAAAACTGATCCCCAGCCCTTGTCTCACCCATTGCCCCTAACCTTTAGGGGTACCCCTGCCCCCCAAGGAAAGGAGCAATAAACAGGACACCCCCCCCAAAAAAAAAAAACGCAGTCTGCACCATTCTGTGCCTCCTAGCACCACTTTAATAATGCACCGACACCCCTTTTAACACTGCTCCCCCAAATTTGACTGCCTCTTCTCTCCAAGAGAGGGGGCAGGGGGACTAACCTTTAGGGGTACCACTGCCCCCCAAGGAAAGGCACAATAAACAAGAGTGTGGGAGGGAACCCCACCCCCCCAAAAAAACGAAGTCTGCACCATTCGGTGCCTCCTAGCACCCCTTTAATAATGCACCGACACCTCTTTTAACACTGCTCCCCCACATTTGTCTGCCCCTTCACCCCAAGAGAGGGGGCAGGGGGACATAAAAATGATGGGGATTGCCACCAAAACCCCCCTCCTTTGTAATTCCCCCATTTGTGTCCAAGGGGTTGGGCTCTGCTTGCCACCTATTGGCTCTGCTCCACTCTCTCTTACTCACACTCCGGCCTAGACTCTTCCACCACCTTCTCCTGAATCCCTGGCCCTGTCTTTCCTCTGTGACCACCACCCACTCTTGCTCTCTGCCCTTTCTCCATCTATGTCCCCCTTTCTTCTCTAAGTCCAACCAACCACCCCTGCTAGCCTCCGCCATCTGCACCTCTCTCAGCCTGCCCCCTATCTCTCCTCACTCACCACCTGTGCTCCTTCTATTCCTGCCCTCTGACTCAGCCTGGACCTATCCTTGCTCTCTCTGCGCCTGCGCGCACACACACACACACACACCAACTGCTCTGCAATCCACCATTCACATGTCGACTCATGCTCTATCCACGCACACACAGCCATTGTACTTACCAATTTAGCAGCCATCTCTGACTTACCTCTGCTTTGCCGCCATCAGTCACCTGGTGCCGAGCCCGGGATTCGAACCCTGGTTGTCTGGTTGGAAGGCGGGAACTTACCCACTGGACCACAGTGGATTCCATATCTCTAGCTTGTCAAATCGTCCCTATATCATGGCTGTGAAGTGCCCTGTGTAGTAGAAGCCAGGAGCAGTGACATCAGGACCTTGATGTTGCTAATAGTGTCTCTTGCACAGTAAACAGCCATGAAGGAGCTGTAGCTCAGTTGGTTGGGTGACTGCCTTTGGTGGAGCAAGCTACCCTTGGTCAGGGGTTCGAATCCAGCCAGTGCCCAGAAACTACATTTAGCTAGAAAATACCAAGATATTTTTGTTTATTTAGAAATATTTTTTTTACTTCAAAAAATGCAGCAACAATTGGAGTAACTATGTTTTTTTGTATTAGAGCCCCAAATTTACAAATTTTGTCCCTCCTGACCCACCCCCTCCCTCCTTTTGCTCAAGTAGGTAAAATAGGAGCAGCGCCTTATTTTCAATGATCAATGTGTTGATGTTTTCTTCAATTTGGTGTTTTGGAGAAGAGTAATATGGGCGATGGGGGAGCATAACTAAGATCTATTATCTGAGGGGGATGCCATCCAGGTAATAAAATAGGTTGAATGGTGTTGATTTTTCATTTTGGTGTGAGCCAAGCTCTGCCATTGGGTGGATGATGCTTGCCAAGTTGCCTAGGCATAAAGGCAGAGTATGAGAGCTTGCTACTGAAATGCTGGGTAAAGCTGTGTGCAGGTGAAAGAGCCTTTATTAGCTGCATTGAGAAGGTAGCATGTTGTATTTTTGAAGTGCTAAAAAAGGATAAAGTCAGGCCTTTGTCTGACTATTTCTTGAAGATGCATGATGCAAGAAGTGTGAGTATGGAGCAGCTGGCCTGTCGTGACCTAGCCCACTCTGGCATGCTGTACTAGGCCATGCCGTAGGACTGGGACCACCGGGATTGGGATTTTAAACACCCCAGTCTGGGACTGGGACTGGGACTGGGACTGCGACTGGGATTTTAAACAACCCAGTCTTAGTCTGCAGCCTTTACAGTCAGCCCACGAACGCCCATGTTCTGTATAGTGGATTACTGCAGGTAATTCGGGACCCTGCTAAATGAGGGTGGGGCACTTATCTGAAGGCTATTCGAGCGGAAGAATCCTTAGCCTAGGACAGTTTGGCAATTTAAGAAGTCTGCTGAATACCATATGTTGAAGGACGTATCACGCGGAAGCCAGCTAATGGCTCAGACCGAAGTAAGCATGGGAGGACTTTATTTGCATAGGACAGCCCCTTTCTCATTCCTAATATTATGCTGCAGTTGCTATGTAGCAGTACTAGGGGGCAGCTGTATGAACATAAAGCCACAGCGAGGCTTTAAAACTGTTTTTGTGGTGGGGGGTGGATTTGGAAGGAAAACAGCAAGATAAAAGTGTGAAAACATAGAGCAAGTGAGTGTGTCATCTGTCTCTTTGAAGAGACATGTGAAAGAAGAACAGCAGATCCACAGACCTCAGGTGGGAGAAGCATGGAAGAATATTCACCCCAAAATGAATACACTTACGCCATCTCAAAGCTTCCATGTGTGATCTGATGCTTTGCAGGTTGAAGGATTTGCCATTTCTGGTTTATAAATGTGCACAGTTGGAAAGAGCCTATTCCTAGAATGTTAGTAGCACACTCTTTAGAAGTGTCCTTACAGCCAAAATGTCAGGTACTCCTTTGGGGTTATGAGGCCTAGAAAAACATCCCAGGGGATCTTATAACATGTCCAGCAACAGGGCAACGAAATCATGGGGAGACCATCCCCCCAAGAATACTACTGCATGTTCTTTGTTTCCCCTCTCATAGCCACAGTAGGCCTCTTTCAAGCACCCTATTGCTTTGGTAATAGAAAGTGCCACAAAACTGATCCCCAGCCCTTGTCTCACCCATTGCCCCTAACCTTTAGGGGTACCCCTGCCCCCCAAGGAAAGGAGCAATAAACAGGACACCCCCCCCAAAAAAAAAAAAACGCAGTCTGCACCATTCTGTGCCTCCTAGCACCACTTTAATAATGCACCGACACCCCTTTTAACACTGCTCCCCCAAATTTGACTGCCTCTTCTCCCCAAGAGAGGGGGCAGGGGGACTAACCTTTAGGGGTACCACTGCCCCCCAAGGAAAGGCACAATAAACAAGAGTGTGGGAGGGAACCCCACCCCCCCAAAAAAACGAAGTCTGCACCATTCGGTGCCTCCTAGCACCCCTTTAATAATGCACCGACACCTCTTTTAACACTGCTCCCCCACATTTGTCTGCCCCTTCACCCCAAGAGAGGGGGCAGGGGGACATAAAAATGATGGGGATTGCCACCAAAACCCCCCTCCTTTGTAATTCCCCCATTTGTGTCCAAGGGGTTGGGCTCTGCTTGCCACCTATTGGCTCTGCTCCACTCTCTCTTACTCACACTCCGGCCCTGTGGCCTAGACTCTTCCACCACCTTCTCCTGAATCCCTGGCCCTGTCTTTCCTCTGTGACCACCACCCACTCTTGCTCTCTGCCCTTTCTCCATCTATGTCCCCCTTTCTTCTCTAAGTCCAACCAACCACCCTTGCTAGCCTCCGCCATCTGCACCTCTCTCAGCCTGCCCCCTATCTCTCCTCACTCACCACCTGTGCTCCTTCTATTCCTGCCCTCTGACTCAGCCTGGACCTATCCTTGCTCTCTCTGCGCCTGCGCGCACACACACACACACACACACCAACTGCTCTGCAATCCACCATTCACATGTCGACTCATGCTCTATCCACGCACACACAGCCATTGTACTTACCAATTTAGCAGCCATCTCTGACTTACCTCTGCTTTGCCGCCATCAGTCACCTGGTGCCGAGCCCGGGATTGGAACCCTGGTTGTCTGGTTGGAAGGCGGGAACTTACCCACTGGACCACAGTGGATTCCATATCTCTAGCTTGTCAAATCGTCCCTATATCATGGCTGTGAAGTGCCCTGTGTAGTAGAAGCCAGGAGCAGTGACATCAGGACCTTGATGTTGCCAATAGTGTCTCTTGCACAGTAAAAAGCCATGAAGGAGCTGTAGCTCAGTTGGTTGGGTGACTGCCTTTGGTGGAGCAAGCTACCCTTGGACAGGGGTTCGAATCCAGCCAGTGCCCAGAAACTACATTTAGCTAGAAAATACCAAGATATTTTTGTTTATTTAGAAATATTTTTTTTACTTCAAAAAATGCAGCAACAATTGGAGTAACTATGTTTTTTTGTATTAGAGCCCCAAATTTACAAATTTTGTCCCTCCTGACCCACCCCCTCCCTCCTTTTGCTCAAGTAGGTAAAATAGGAGCAGCGCCTTATTTTCAATGATCAATGTGTTGATGTTTTCTTCAATTTGGTGTTTTGGAGAAGAGTAATATGGGCGATGGGGGAGCATAACTAAGATCTATTATCTGAGGGGGATGCCATCCAGGTAATAAAATAGGTTGAATGGTGTTGATTTTTCATTTTGGTGTGAGCCAAGCTCTGCCATTGGGTGGATGATGCTTGCCAAGTTGCCTAGGCATAAAGGCAGAGTATGAGAGCTTGCTACTGAAATGCTGGGTAAAGCTGTGTGCAGGTGAAAGAGCCTTTATTAGCTGCATTGAGAAGGTAGCATGTTGTATTTTTGAAGTGCTAAAAAAGGATAAAGTCAGGCCTTTGTCTGACTATTTCTTGAAGATGCATGATGCAAGAAGTGTGAGTATGGAGCAGCTGGCCTGTCGTGACCTAGCCCACTCTGGCATGCTGTACTAGGCCATGCCGTAGGACTGGGACCACCGGGATTGGGATTTTAAACACCCCAGTCTGGGACTGGGACTGGGACTGGGACTGGGACTGGGACTGCGACTGGGACTGGGATTTTAAACAACCCAGTCTTAGTCTGCAGCCTTTACAGTCAGCCCACGAACGCCCATGTTCTGTATAGTGGATTACTGCAGGTAATTCGGGACCCTGCTAAATGAGGGTGGGGCACTTATCTGAAGGCTATTCGAGCGGAAGAATCCTTAGCCTAGGACAGTTTGGCAATTTAAGAAGTCTGCTGAATACCATATGTTGAAGGACGTATCACGCGGAAGCCAGCTAATGGCTCAGACCGAAGTAAGCATGGGAGGACTTTATTTGCATAGGACAGCCCCTTTCTCATTCCTAATATTATGCTGCAGTTGCTATGTAGCAGTACTAGGGGGCAGCTGTATGAACATAAAGCCACAGCGAGGCTTTAAAACTGTTTTTGTGGTGGGGGGTGGATTTGGAAGGAAAACAGCAAGATAAAAGTGTGAAAACATAGAGCAAGTGAGTGTGTCATCTGTCTCTTTGAAGAGACATGTGAAAGAAGAACAGCAGATCCACAGACCTCAGGTGGGAGAAGCATGGAAGAATATTCACCCCAAAATGAATACACTTACGCCATCTCAAAGCTTCCATGTGTGATCTGATGCTTTGCAGGTTGAAGGATTTGCCATTTCTGGTTTATAAATGTGCACAGTTGGAAAGAGCCTATTCCTAGAATGTTAGTAGCACACTCTTTAGAAGTGTCCTTACAGCCAAAATGTCAGGTACTCCTTTGGGGTTATGAGGCCTAGAAAAACATCCCAGGGGATCTTATAACATGTCCAGCAACAGGGCAACGAAATCATGGGGAGACCATCCCCCCAAGAATACTACTGCATGTTCTTTGTTTCCCCTCTCATAGCCACAGTAGGCCTCTTTCAAGCACCCTATTGCTTTGGTAATAGAAAGTGCCACAAAACTGATCCCCAGCCCTTGTCTCACCCATTGCCCCTAACCTTTAGGGGTACCCCTGCCCCCCAAGGAAAGGAGCAATAAACAGGACACCCCCCCAAAAAAAAAAAAACGCAGTCTGCACCATTCTGTGCCTCCTAGCACCACTTTAATAATGCACCGACACCCCTTTTAACACTGCTCCCCCAAATTTGACTGCCTCTTCTCCCCAAGAGAGGGGGCAGGGGGACTAACCTTTAGGGGTACCACTGCCCCCCAAGGAAAGGCACAATAAACAAGAGTGTGGGAGGGAACCCCACCCCCCCAAAAAAACGAAGTCTGCACCATTCGGTGCCTCCTAGCACCCCTTTAATAATGCACTGACACCTCTTTTAACACTGCTCCCCCACATTTGTCTGCCCCTTCACCCCAAGAGAGGGGGCAGGGGGACATAAAAATGATGGGGATTGCCACCAAAACCCCCCTCCTTTGTAATTCCCCCATTTGTGTCCAAGGGGTTGGGCTCTGCTTGCCACCTATTGGCTCTGCTCCACTCTCTCTTACTCACACTCCGGCCCTGTGGCCTAGACTCTTCCACCACCTTCTCCTGAATCCCTGGCCCTGTCTTTCCTCTGTGACCACCACCCACTCTTGCTCTCTGCCCTTTCTCCATCTATGTCCCCCTTTCTTCTCTAAGTCCAACCAACCACCCCTGCTAGCCTCCGCCATCTGCACCTCTCTCAGCCTGCCCCCTATCTCTCCTCACTCACCACCTGTGCTCCTTCTATTCCTGCCCTCTGACTCAGCCTGGACCTATCCTTGCTCTCTCTGCGCCTGCGCGCACACACACACACACACACACCAACTGCTCTGCAATCCACCATTCACATGTCGACTCATGCTCTATCCACGCACACACAGCCATTGTACTTACCAATTTAGCAGCCATCTCTGACTTACCTCTGCTTTGCCGCCATCAGTCACCTGGTGCCGAGCCCGGGATTGGAACCCTGGTTGTCTGGTTGGAAGGCGGGAACTTACCCACTGGACCACAGTGGATTCCATATCTCTAGCTTGTCAAATCGTCCCTATATCATGGCTGTGAAGTGCCCTGTGTAGTAGAAGCCAGGAGCAGTGACATCAGGACCTTGATGTTGCTAATAGTGTCTCTTGCACAGTAAAAAGCCACGAAGGAGCTGTAGCTCAGTTGGTTGGGTGACTGCCTTTGGTGGAGCAAGCTACCCTTGGACAGGGGTTCGAATCCAGCCAGTGCCCAGAAACTACATTTAGCTAGAAAATACCAAGATATTTTTGTTTATTTAGAAATATTTTTTTTACTTCAAAAAATGCAGCAACAATTGGAGTAACTATGTTTTTTTGTATTAGAGCCCCAAATTTACAAATTTTGTCCCTCCTGACCCACCCCCTCCCTCCTTTTGCTCAAGTAGGTAAAATAGGAGCAGCGCCTTATTTTCAATGATCAATGTGTTGATGTTTTCTTCAATTTGGTGTTTTGGAGAAGAGTAATATGGGCGATGGGGGAGCATAACTAAGATCTATTATCTGAGGGGGATGCCATCCAGGTAATAAAATAGGTTGAATGGTGTTGATTTTTCATTTTGGTGTGAGCCAAGCTCTGCCATTGGGTGGATGATGCTTGCCAAGTTGCCTAGGCATAAAGGCAGAGTATGAGAGCTTGCTACTGAAATGCTGGGTAAAGCTGTGTGCAGGTGAAAGAGCCTTTATTAGCTGCATTGAGAAGGTAGCATGTTGTATTTTTGAAGTGCTAAAAAAGGATAAAGTCAGGCCTTTGTCTGACTATTTCTTGAAGATGCATGATGCAAGAAGTGTGAGTATGGAGCAGCTGGCCTGTCGTGACCTAGCCCACTCTGGCATGCTGTACTAGGCCATGCCGTAGGACTGGGACCACCGGGATTGGGATTTTAAACACCCCAGTCTGGGACTGGGACTGGGACTGGGACTGGGACTGGGACTGGGACTGGGATTTTAAACAACCCAGTCTTAGTCTGCAGCCTTTACAGTCAGCCCACGAACGCCCATGTTCTGTATAGTGGATTACTGCAGGTAATTCGGGACCCTGCTAAATGAGGGTGGGGCACTTATCTGAAGGCTATTCGAGCGGAAGAATCCTTAGCCTAGGACAGTTTGGCAATTTAAGAAGTCTGCTGAATACCATATGTTGAAGGACGTATCACGCGGAAGCCAGCTAATGGCTCAGACCGAAGTAAGCATGGGAGGACTTTATTTGCATAGGACAGCCCCTTTCTCATTCCTAATATTATGCTGCAGTTGCTATGTAGCAGTACTAGGGGGCAGCTGTATGAACATAAAGCCACAGCGAGGCTTTAAAACTGTTTTTGTGGTGGGGGGTGGATTTGGAAGGAAAACAGCAAGATAAAAGTGTGAAAACATAGAGCAAGTGAGTGTGTCATCTGTCTCTTTGAAGAGACATGTGAAAGAAGAACAGCAGATCCACAGACCTCAGGTGGGAGAAGCATGGAAGAATATTCACCCCAAAATGAATACACTTACGCCATCTCAAAGCTTCCATGTGTGATCTGATGCTTTGCAGGTTGAAGGATTTGCCATTTCTGGTTTATAAATGTGCACAGTTGGAAAGAGCCTATTCCTAGAATGTTAGTAGCACACTCTTTAGAAGTGTCCTTACAGCCAAAATGTCAGGTACTCCTTTGGGGTTATGAGGCCTAGAAAAACATCCCAGGGGATCTTATAACATGTCCAGCAACAGGGCAACGAAATCATGGGGAGACCATCCCCCCAAGAATACTACTGCATGTTCTTTGTTTCCCCTCTCTATACCATAGCCACAGTAGGCCTCTTTCAAGCACCCTATTGCTTTGGTAATAGAAAGTGCCACAAAACTGATCCCCAGCCCTTGTCTCACCCATTGCCCCTAACCTTTAGGGGTACCCCTGCCCCCCAAGGAAAGGAGCAATAAACAGGACACCCCCCCCCAAAAAAAAAAAACGCAGTCTGCACCATTCTGTGCCTCCTAGCACCACTTTAATAATGCACCGACACCCCTTTTAACACTGCTCCCCCAAATTTGACTGCCTCTTCTCCCCAAGAGAGGGGGCAGGGGGACTAACCTTTAGGGGTACCACTGCCCCCCAAGGAAAGGCACAATAAACAAGAGTGTGGGAGGGAACCCCACCCCCCCAAAAAAACGAAGTCTGCACCATTCGGTGCCTCCTAGCACCCCTTTAATAATGCACCGACACCTCTTTTAACACTGCTCCCCCACATTTGTCTGCCCCTTCACCCCAAGAGAGGGGGCAGGGGGACATAAAAATGATGGGGATTGCCACCAAAACCCCCCTCCTTTGTAATTCCCCCATTTGTGTCCAAGGGGTTGGGCTCTGCTTGCCACCTATTGGCTCTGCTCCACTCTCTCTTACTCACACTCCGGCCCTGTGGCCTAGACTCTTCCACCACCTTCTCCTGAATCCCTGGCCCTGTCTTTCCTCTGTGACCACCACCCACTCTTGCTCTCTGCCCTTTCTCCATCTATGTCCCCCTTTCTTCTCTAAGTCCAACCAACCACCCCTGCTAGCCTCCGCCATCTGCACCTCTCTCAGCCTGCCCCCTATCTCTCCTCACTCACCACCTGTGCTCCTTCTATTCCTGCCCTCTGACTCAGCCTGGACCTATCCTTGCTCTCTCTGCGCCTGCGCGCACACACACACACACACACACACCAACTGCTCTGCAATCCACCATTCACATGTCGACTCATGCTCTATCCACGCACACACAGCCATTGTACTTACCAATTTAGCAGCCATCTCTGACTTACCTCTGCTTTGCCGCCATCAGTCACCTGGTGCCGAGCCCGGGATTGGAACCCTGGTTGTCTGGTTGGAAGGCGGGAACTTACCCACTGGACCACAGTGGATTCCATATCTCTAGCTTGTCAAATCGTCCCTATATCATGGCTGTGAAGTGCCCTGTGTAGTAGAAGCCAGGAGCAGTGACATCAGGACCTTGATGTTGCTAATAGTGTCTCTTGCACAGTAAAAAGCCATGAAGGAGCTGTAGCTCAGTTGGTTGGGTGACTGCCTTTGGTGGAGCAAGCTACCCTTGGACAGGGGTTCGAATCCAGCCAGTGCCCAGAAACTACATTTAGCTAGAAAATACCAAGATATTTTTGTTTATTTAGAAATATTTTTTATACTTCAAAAAATGCAGCAACAATTGGAGTAACTATGTTTTTTTGTATTAGAGCCCCAAATTTACAAATTTTGTCCCTCCTGACCCACCCCCTCCCTCCTTTTGCTCAAGTAGGTAAAATAGGAGCAGCGCCTTATTTTCAATGATCAATGTGTTGATGTTTTCTTCAATTTGGTGTTTTGGAGAAGAGTAATATGGGCGATGGGGGAGCATAACTAAGATCTATTATCTGAGGGGGATGCCATCCAGGTAATAAAATAGGTTGAATGGTGTTGATTTTTCATTTTGGTGTGAGCCAAGCTCTGCCATTGGGTGGATGATGCTTGCCAAGTTGCCTAGGCATAAAGGCAGAGTATGAGAGCTTGCTATTGAAATGCTGGGTAAAGCTGTGTGCAGGTGAAAGAGCCTTTATTAGCTGCATTGAGAAGGTAGCATGTTGTATTTTTGAAGTGCTAAAAAAGGATAAAGTCAGGCCTTTGTCTGACTATTTCTTGAAGATGCATGATGCAAGAAGTGTGAGTATGGAGCAGCTGGCCTGTCGTGACCTAGCCCACTCTGGCATGCTGTACTAGGCCATGCCGTAGGACTGGGACCACCGGGATTGGGATTTTAAACACCCCAGTCTGGGACTGGGACTGGGACTGGGACTGCGACTGCGACTGGGATTTTAAACAACCCAGTCTTAGTCTGCAGCCTTTACAGTCAGCCCACGAACGCCCACGAACGCCCTTGTTCTGTATAGTGGATTACTGCAGGTAATTCGGGACCCTGCTAAATGAGGGTGGGGCACTTATCTGAAGGCTATTCGAGCGGAAGAATCCTTAGCCTAGGACAGTTTGGCAATTTAAGAAGTCTGCTGAATACCATATGTTGAAGGACGTATCACGCGGAAGCCAGCTAATGGCTCAGACCGAAGTAAGCATGGGAGGACTTTATTTGCATAGGACAGCCCCTTTCTCATTCCTAATATTATGCTGCAGTTGCTATGTAGCAGTACTAGGGGGCAGCTGTATGAACATAAAGCCACAGCGAGGCTTTAAAACTGTTTTTGTGGTGGGGGGTGGATTTGGAAGGAAAACAGCAAGATAAAAGTGTGAAAACATAGAGCAAGTGAGTGTGTCATCTGTCTCTTTGAAGAGACATGTGAAAGAAGAACAGCAGATCCACAGACCTCAGGTGGGAGAAGCATGGAAGAATATTCACCCCAAAATGAATACACTTACGCCTTCTCAAAGCTTCCATGTGTGATCTGATGCTTTGCAGGTTGAAGGATTTGCCATTTCTGGTTTATAAATGTGCACAGTTGGAAAGAGCCTATTCCTAGAATGTTAGAAGCACACTCTTTAGAAGTGTCCTTACAGCCAAAATGTCAGGTACTCCTTTGGGGTTATGAGGCCTAGAAAAACATCCCAGGGGATCTTATAACATGTCCAGCAACAGGGCAACGAAATCATGGGGAGACCATCCCCCCAAGAATACTACTGCATGTTCTTTGTTTCCCCTCTCTATACCATAGCCACAGTAGGCCTCTTTCAAGCACCCTATTGCTTTGGTAATAGAAAGTGCCACAAAACTGATCCCCAGCCCTTGTCTCACCCATTGCCCCTAACCTTTAGGGGTACCCCTGCCCCCCAAGGAAAGGAGCAATAAACAGGACACCCCCCCCCAAAAAAAAAAAACGCAGTCTGCACCATTCTGTGCCTCCTAGCACCACTTTAATAATGCACCGACACCCCTTTTAACACTGCTCCCCCAAATTTGACTGCCTCTTCTCCCCAAGAGAGGGGGCAGGGGGACTAACCTTTAGGGGTACCACTGCCCCCCAAGGAAAGGCACAATAAACAAGAGTGTGGGAGGGAACCCCACCCCCCCAAAAAAACGAAGTCTGCACCATTCGGTGCCTCCTAGCACCCCTTTAATAATGCACCGACACCTCTTTTAACACTGCTCCCCCACATTTGTCTGCCCCTTCACCCCAAGAGAGGGGGCAGGGGGACATAAAAATGATGGGGATTGCCACCAAAACCCCCCTCCTTTGTAATTCCCCCATTTGTGTCCAAGGGGTTGGGCTCTGCTTGCCACCTATTGGCTCTGCTCCACTCTCTCTTACTCACACTCCGGCCCTGTGGCCTAGACTCTTCCACCACCTTCTCCTGAATCCCTGGCCCTGTCTTTCCTCTGTGACCACCACCCACTCTTGCTCTCTGCCCTTTCTCCATCTATGTCCCCCTTTCTTCTCTAAGTCCAACCAACCACCCCTGCTAGCCTCCGCCATCTGCACCTCTCTCAGCCTGCCCCCTATCTCTCCTCACTCACCACCTGTGCTCCTTCTATTCCTGCCCTCTGACTCAGCCTGGACCTATCCTTGCTCTCTCTGCGCCTGCGCACACACACACACACACACACACACACACACACACACACCAACTGCTCTGCAATCCACCATTCACATGTCGACTCATGCTCTATCCACGCACACACAGCCATTGTACTTACCAATTTAGCAGCCATCTCTGACTTACCTCTGCTTTGCCGCCATCAGTCACCTGGTGCCGAGCCCGGGATTCGAACCCTGGTTGTCTGGTTGGAAGGCGGGAACTTACCCACTGGACCACAGTGGATTCCATATCTCTAGCTTGTCAAATCGTCCCTATATCATGGCTGTGAAGTGCCCTGTGTAGTAGAAGCCAGGAGCAGTGACATCAGGACCTTGATGTTGCTAATAGTGTCTCTTGCACAGTAAAAAGCCATGAAGGAGCTGTAGCTCAGTTGGTTGGGTGACTGCCTTTGGTGGAGCAAGCTACCCTTGGACAGGGGTTCGAATCCAGCCAGTGCCCAGAAACCACATTTAGCTAGAAAATACCAAGATATTTTTGTTTATTTAGAAATATTTTTTTTACTTCAAAAAATGCAGCAACAATTGGAGTAACTATGTTTTTTTGTATTAGAGCCCCAAATTTACAAATTTTGTCCCTCCTGACCCACCCCCTCCCTCCTTTTGCTCAAGTAGGTAAAATAGGAGCAGCGCCTTATTTTCAATGATCAATGTGTTGATGTTTTCTTCAATTTGGTGTTTTGGAGAAGAGTAATATGGGCGATGGGGGAGCATAACTAAGATCTATTATCTGAGGGGGATGCCATCCAGGTAATAAAATAGGTTGAATGGTGTTGATTTTTCATTTTGGTGTGAGCCAAGCTCTGCCATTGGGTGGATGATGCTTGCCAAGTTGTCTAGGCATAAAGGCAGAGTATGAGAGCTTGCTACTGAAATGCTGGGTAAAGCTGTGTGCAGGTGAAAGAGCCTTTATTAGCTGCATTGAGAAGGTAGCATGTTGTATTTTTGAAGTGCTAAAAAAGGATAAAGTCAGGCCTTTGTCTGACTATTTCTTGAAGATGCATGATGCAAGAAGTGTGAGTATGGAGCAGCTGGCCTGTCGTGACCTAGCCCACTCTGGCATGCTGTACTAGGCCATGCCGTAGGACTGGGACCACCGGGATTGGGATTTTAAACACCCCAGTCTGGGACTGGGACTGGGACTGGGACTGCGACTGGGACTGGGATTTTAAACAACCCAGTCTTAGTCTGCAGCCTTTACAGTCAGCCCACGAACGCCCATGTTCTGTATAGTGGATTACTACAGGTAATTCGGGACCCTGCTAAATGAGGGTGGGGCACTTATCTGAAGGCTATTCGAGCGGAAGAATCCTTAGCCTAGGACAGTTTGGCAATTTAAGAAGTCTGCTGAATACCATATGTTGAAGGACGTATCACGCGGAAGCCAGCTAATGGCTCAGACCGAAGTAAGCATGGGAGGACTTTATTTGCATAGGACAGCCCCTTTCTCATTCCTAATATTATGCTGCAGTTGCTATGTAGCAGTACTAGGGGGCAGCTGTATGAACATAAAGCCACAGCGAGGCTTTAAAACTGTTTTTGTGGTGGGGGGTGGATTTGGAAGGAAAACAGCAAGATAAAAGTGTGAAAACATAGAGCAAGTGAGTGTGTCATCTGTCTCTTTGAAGAGACATGTGAAAGAAGAACAGCAGATCCACAGACCTCAGGTGGGAGAAGCATGGAAGAATATTCACCCCAAAATGAATACACTTACGCCATCTCAAAGCTTCCATGTGTGATCTGATGCTTTGCAGGTTGAAGGATTTGCCATTTCTGGTTTATAAATGTGCACAGTTGGAAAGAGCCTATTCCTAGAATGTTAGTAGCACACTCTTTAGAAGTGTCCTTACAGCCAAAATGTCAGGTACTCCTTTGGGGTTATGAGGCCTAGAAAAACATCCCAGGGGATCTTATAACATGTCCAGCAACAGGGCAACGAAATCATGGGGAGACCATCCCCCCAAGAATACTACTGCATGTTCTTTGTTTCCCCTCTCATAGCCACAGTAGGCCTCTTTCAAGCACCCTATTGCTTTGGTAATAGAAAGTGCCACAAAACTGATCCCCAGCCCTTGTCTCACCCATTGCCCCTAACCTTTAGGGGTACCCCTGCCCCCCAAGGAAAGGAGCAATAAACAGGACACCCCCCCAAAAAAAAAAAAAAACGCAGTCTGCACCATTCTGTGCCTCCTAGCACCACTTTAATAATGCACCGACACCCCTTTTAACACTGCTCCCCCAAATTTGACTGCCTCTTCTCCCCAAGAGAGGGGGCAGGGGGACTAACCTTTAGGGGTACCACTGCCCCCCAAGGAAAGGCACAATAAACAAGAGTGTGGGAGGGAACCCCACCCCCCCAAAAAAACGAAGTCTGCACCATTCGGTGCCTCCTAGCACCCCTTTAATAATGCACCGACACCTCTTTTAACACTGCTCCCCCACATTTGTCTGCCCCTTCACCCCAAGAGAGGGGGCAGGGGGACATAAAAATGATGGGGATTGCCACCAAAACCCCCCTCCTTTGTAATTCCCCCATTTGTGTCCAAGGGGTTGGGCTCTGCTTGCCACCTATTGGCTCTGCTCCACTCTCTCTTACTCACACTCCGGCCCTGTGGCCTAGACTCTTCCACCACCTTCTCCTGAATCCCTGGCCCTGTCTTTCCTCTGTGACCACCACCCACTCTTGCTCTCTGCCCTTTCTCCATCTATGTCCCCCTTTCTTCTCTAAGTCCAACCAACCACCCCTGCTAGCCTCCGCCATCTGCACCTCTCTCAGCCTGCCCCCTATCTCTCCTCACTCACCACCTGTGCTCCTTCTATTCCTGCCCTCTGACTCAGCCTGGACCTATCCTTGCTCTCTCTGCGCCTGCGCACACACACACACACACACACACACACACACCAACTGCTCTGCAATCCACCATTCACATGTCGACTCATGCTCTATCCACGCACACACAGCCATTGTACTTACCAATTTAGCAGCCATCTCTGACTTACCTCTGCTTTGCCGCCATCAGTCACCTGGTGCCGAGCCCGGGATTCGAACCCTGGTTGTCTGGTTGGAAGGCGGGAACTTACCCACTGGACCACAGTGGATTCCATATCTCTAGCTTGTCAAATCGTCCCTATATCATGGCTGTGAAGTGCCCTGTGTAGTAGAAGCCAGGAGCAGTGACATCAGGACCTTGATGTTGCTAATAGTGTCTCTTGCACAGTAAAAAGCCATGAAGGAGCTGTAGCTCAGTTGGTTGGGTGACTGCCTTTGGTGGAGCAAGCTACCCTTGGACAGGGGTTCGAATCCAGCCAGTGCCCAGAAACCACATTTAGCTAGAAAATACCAAGATATTTTTGTTTATTTAGAAATATTTTTTTTACTTCAAAAAATGCAGCAACAATTGGAGTAACTATGTTTTTTTGTATTAGAGCCCCAAATTTACAAATTTTGTCCCTCCTGACCCACCCCCTCCCTCCTTTTGCTCAAGTAGGTAAAATAGGAGCAGCGCCTTATTTTCAATGATCAATGTGTTGATGTTTTCTTCAATTTGGTGTTTTGGAGAAGAGTAATATGGGCGATGGGGGAGCATAACTAAGATCTATTATCTGAGGGGGATGCCATCCAGGTAATAAAATAGGTTGAATGGTGTTGATTTTTCATTTTGGTGTGAGCCAAGCTCTGCCATTGGGTGGATGATGCTTGCCAAGTTGCCTAGGCATAAAGGCAGAGTATGAGAGCTTGCTACTGAAATGCTGGGTAAAGCTGTGTGCAGGTGAAAGAGCCTTTATTAGCTGCATTGAGAAGGTAGCATGTTGTATTTTTGAAGTGCTAAAAAAGGATAAAGTCAGGCCTTTGTCTGACTATTTCTTGAAGATGCATGATGCAAGAAGTGTGAGTATGGAGCAGCTGGCCTGTCGTGACCTAGCCCACTCTGGCATGCTGTACTAGGCCATGCCGTAGGACTGGGACCACCGGGATTGGGATTTTAAACACCCCAGTCTGGGACTGGGACTGGGACTGGGACTGCGACTGGGACTGGGATTTTAAACAACCCAGTCTTAGTCTGCAGCCTTTACAGTCAGCCCACGAACGCCCATGTTCTGTATAGTGGATTACTACAGGTAATTCGGGACCCTGCTAAATGAGGGTGGGGCACTTATCTGAAGGCTATTCGAGCGGAAGAATCCTTAGCCTAGGACAGTTTGGCAATTTAAGAAGTCTGCTGAATACCATATGTTGAAGGACGTATCACGCGGAAGCCAGCTAATGGCTCAGACCGAAGTAAGCATGGGAGGACTTTATTTGCATAGGACAGCCCCTTTCTCATTCCTAATATTATGCTGCAGTTGCTATGTAGCAGTACTAGGGGGCAGCTGTATGAACATAAAGCCACAGCGAGGCTTTAAAACTGTTTTTGTGGTGGGGGGTGGATTTGGAAGGAAAACAGCAAGATAAAAGTGTGAAAACATAGAGCAAGTGAGTGTGTCATCTGTCTCTTTGAAGAGACATGTGAAAGAAGAACAGCAGATCCACAGACCTCAGGTGGGAGAAGCATGGAAGAATATTCACCCCAAAATGAATACACTTACGCCATCTCAAAGCTTCCATGTGTGATCTGATGCTTTGCAGGTTGAAGGATTTGCCATTTCTGGTTTATAAATGTGCACAGTTGGAAAGAGCCTATTCCTAGAATGTTAGTAGCACACTCTTTAGAAGTGTCCTTACAGCCAAAATGTCAGGTACTCCTTTGGGGTTATGAGGCCTAGAAAAACATCCCAGGGGATCTTATAACATGTCCAGCAACAGGGCAACGAAATCATGGGGAGACCATCCCCCCAAGAATACTACTGCATGTTCTTTGTTTCCCCTCTCATAGCCACAGTAGGCCTCTTTCAAGCACCCTATTGCTTTGGTAATAGAAAGTGCCACAAAACTGATCCCCAGCCCTTGTCTCACCCATTGCCCCTAACCTTTAGGGGTACCCCTGCCCCCCAAGGAAAGGAGCAATAAACAGGACACCCCCCCAAAAAAAAAAAAAACGCAGTCTGCACCATTCTGTGCCTCCTAGCACCACTTTAATAATGCACCGACACCCCTTTTAACACTGCTCCCCCAAATTTGACTGCCTCTTCTCCCCAAGAGAGGGGGCAGGGGGACTAACCTTTAGGGGTACCACTGCCCCCCAAGGAAAGGCACAATAAACAAGAGTGTGGGAGGGAACCCCACCCCCCCAAAAAAACGAAGTCTGCACCATTCGGTGCCTCCTAGCACCCCTTTAATAATGCACCGACACCTCTTTTAACACTGCTCCCCCACATTTGTCTGCCCCTTCACCCCAAGAGAGGGGGCAGGGGGACATAAAAATGATGGGGATTGCCACCAAAACCCCCCTCCTTTGTAATTCCCCCATTTGTGTCCAAGGGGTTGGGCTCTGCTTGCCACCTATTGGCTCTGCTCCACTCTCTCTTACTCACACTCCGGCCCTGTGGCCTAGACTCTTCCACCACCTTCTCCTGAATCCCTGGCCCTGTCTTTCCTCTGTGACCACCACCCACTCTTGCTCTCTGCCCTTTCTCCATCTATGTCCCCCTTTCTTCTCTAAGTCCAACCAACCACCCCTGCTAGCCTCCGCCATCTGCACCTCTCTCAGCCTGCCCCCTATCTCTCCTCACTCACCACCTGTGCTCCTTCTATTCCTGCCCTCTGACTCAGCCTGGACCTATCCTTGCTCTCTCTGCGCCTGCGCGCACACACACACACACACACACCAACTGCTCTGCAATCCACCATTCACATGTCGACTCATGCTCTATCCACGCACACACAGCCATTGTACTTACCAATTTAGCAGCCATCTCTGACTTACCTCTGCTTTGCCGCCATCAGTCACCTGGTGCCGAGCCCGGGATTCGAACCCTGGTTGTCTGGTTGGAAGGCGGGAACTTACCCACTGGACCACAGTGGATTCCATATCTCTAGCTTGTCAAATCGTCCCTATATCATGGCTGTGAAGTGCCCTGTGTAGTAGAAGCCAGGAGCAGTGACATCAGGACCTTGATGTTGCTAATAGTGTCTCTTGCACAGTAAAAAGCCATGAAGGAGCTGTAGCTCAGTTGGTTGGGTGACTGCCTTTGGTGGAGCAAGCTACCCTTGGTCAGGGGTTCGAATCCAGCCAGTGCCCAGAAACTACATTTAGCTAGAAAATACCAAGATATTTTTGTTTATTTAGAAATATTTTTTTTACTTCAAAAAATGCAGCAACAATTGGAGTAACTATGTTTTTTTGTATTAGAGCCCCAAATTTACAAATTTTGTCCCTCCTGACCCACCCCCTCCCTCCTTTTGCTCAAGTAGGTAAAATAGGAGCAGCGCCTTATTTTCAATGATCAATGTGTTGATGTTTTCTTCAATTTGGTGTTTTGGAGAAGAGTAATATGGGCGATGGGGGAGCATAACTAAGATCTATTATCTGAGGGGGATGCCATCCAGGTAATAAAATAGGTTGAATGGTGTTGATTTTTCATTTTGGTGTGAGCCAAGCTCTGCCATTGGGTGGATGATGCTTGCCAAGTTGCCTAGGCATAAAGGCAGAGTATGAGAGCTTGCTACTGAAATGCTGGGTAAAGCTGTGTGCAGGTGAAAGAGCCTTTATTAGCTGCATTGAGAAGGTAGCATGTTGTATTTTTGAAGTGCTAAAAAAGGATAAAGTCAGGCCTTTGTCTGACTATTTCTTGAAGATGCATGATGCAAGAAGTGTGAGTATGGAGCAGCTGGCCTGTCGTGACCTAGCCCACTCTGGCATGCTGTACTAGGCCATGCCGTAGGACTGGGACCACCGGGATTGGGATTTTAAACACCCCAGTCTGGGACTGGGACTGGGACTGGGACTGGGACTGCGACTGGGACTGGGATTTTAAACAACCCAGTCTTAGTCTGCAGCCTTTACAGTCAGCCCACGAACGCCCATGTTCTGTATAGTGGATTACTGCAGGTAATTCGGGACCCTGCTAAATGAGGGTGGGGCACTTATCTGAAGGCTATTCGAGCGGAAGAATCCTTAGCCTAGGACAGTTTGGCAATTTAAGAAGTCTGCTGAATACCATATGTTGAAGGACGTATCACGCGGAAGCCAGCTAATGGCTCAGACCGAAGTAAGCATGGGAGGACTTTATTTGCATAGGACAGCCCCTTTCTCATTCCTAATATTATGCTGCAGTTGCTATGTAGCAGTACTAGGGGGCAGCTGTATGAACATAAAGCCACAGCGAGGCTTTAAAACTGTTTTTGTGGTGGGGGGTGGATTTGGAAGGAAAACAGCAAGATAAAAGTGTGAAAACATAGAGCAAGTGAGTGTGTCATCTGTCTCTTTGAAGAGACATGTGAAAGAAGAACAGCAGATCCACAGACCTCAGGTGGGAGAAGCATGGAAGAATATTCACCCCAAAATGAATACACTTACGCCATCTCAAAGCTTCCATGTGTGATCTGATGCTTTGCAGGTTGAAGGATTTGCCATTTCTGGTTTATAAATGTGCACAGTTGGAAAGAGCCTATTCCTAGAATGTTAGTAGCACACTCTTTAGAAGTGTCCTTACAGCCAAAATGTCAGGTACTCCTTTGGGGTTATGAGGCCTAGAAAAACATCCCAGGGGATCTTATAACATGTCCAGCAACAGGGCAACGAAATCATGGGGAGACCATCCCCCCAAGAATACTACTGCATGTTCTTTGTTTCCCCTCTCATAGCCACAGTAGGCCTCTTTCAAGCACCCTATTGCTTTGGTAATAGAAAGTGCCACAAAACTGATCCCCAGCCCTTGTCTCACCCATTGCCCCTAACCTTTAGGGGTACCCCTGCCCCCCAAGGAAAGGAGCAATAAACAGGACACCCCCCCCAAAAAAAAAAAACGCAGTCTGCACCATTCTGTGCCTCCTAGCACCACTTTAATAATGCACCGACACCCCTTTTAACACTGCTCCCCCAAATTTGACTGCCTCTTCTCCCCAAGAGAGGGGGCAGGGGGACTAACCTTTAGGGGTACCACTGCCCCCCAAGGAAAGGCACAATAAACAAGAGTGTGGGAGGGAACCCCACCCCCCCAAAAAAACGAAGTCTGCACCATTCGGTGCCTCCTAGCACCCCTTTAATAATGCACCGACACCTCTTTTAACACTGCTCCCCCACATTTGTCTGCCCCTTCACCCCAAGAGAGGGGGCAGGGGGACATAAAAATGATGGGGATTGCCACCAAAACCCCCCTCCTTTGTAATTCCCCCATTTGTGTCCAAGGGGTTGGGCTCTGCTTGCCACCTATTGGCTCTGCTCCACTCTCTCTTACTCACACTCCGGCCTAGACTCTTCCACCACCTTCTCCTGAATCCCTGGCCCTGTCTTTCCTCTGTGACCACCACCCACTCTTGCTCTCTGCCCTTTCTCCATCTATGTCCCCCTTTCTTCTCTAAGTCCAACCAACCACCCCTGCTAGCCTCCGCCATCTGCACCTCTCTCAGCCTGCCCCCTATCTCTCCTCACTCACCACCTGTGCTCCTTCTATTCCTGCCCTCTGACTCAGCCTGGACCTATCCTTGCTCTCTCTGCGCCTGCGCGCACACACACACACACACACCAACTGCTCTGCAATCCACCATTCACATGTCGACTCATGCTCTATCCACGCACACACAGCCATTGTACTTACCAATTTAGCAGCCATCTCTGACTTACCTCTGCTTTGCCGCCATCAGTCACCTGGTGCCGAGCCCGGGATTCGAACCCTGGTTGTCTGGTTGGAAGGCGGGAACTTACCCACTGGACCACAGTGGATTCCATATCTCTAGCTTGTCAAATCGTCCCTATATCATGGCTGTGAAGTGCCCTGTGTAGTAGAAGCCAGGAGCAGTGACATCAGGACCTTGATGTTGCTAATAGTGTCTCTTGCACAGTAAACAGCCATGAAGGAGCTGTAGCTCAGTTGGTTGGGTGACTGCCTTTGGTGGAGCAAGCTACCCTTGGTCAGGGGTTCGAATCCAGCCAGTGCCCAGAAACTACATTTAGCTAGAAAATACCAAGATATTTTTGTTTATTTAGAAATATTTTTTTTACTTCAAAAAATGCAGCAACAATTGGAGTAACTATGTTTTTTTGTATTAGAGCCCCAAATTTACAAATTTTGTCCCTCCTGACCCACCCCCTCCCTCCTTTTGCTCAAGTAGGTAAAATAGGAGCAGCGCCTTATTTTCAATGATCAATGTGTTGATGTTTTCTTCAATTTGGTGTTTTGGAGAAGAGTAATATGGGCGATGGGGGAGCATAACTAAGATCTATTATCTGAGGGGGATGCCATCCAGGTAATAAAATAGGTTGAATGGTGTTGATTTTTCATTTTGGTGTGAGCCAAGCTCTGCCATTGGGTGGATGATGCTTGCCAAGTTGCCTAGGCATAAAGGCAGAGTATGAGAGCTTGCTACTGAAATGCTGGGTAAAGCTGTGTGCAGGTGAAAGAGCCTTTATTAGCTGCATTGAGAAGGTAGCATGTTGTATTTTTGAAGTGCTAAAAAAGGATAAAGTCAGGCCTTTGTCTGACTATTTCTTGAAGATGCATGATGCAAGAAGTGTGAGTATGGAGCAGCTGGCCTGTCGTGACCTAGCCCACTCTGGCATGCTGTACTAGGCCATGCCGTAGGACTGGGACCACCGGGATTGGGATTTTAAACACCCCAGTCTGGGACTGGGACTGGGACTGGGACTGCGACTGGGATTTTAAACAACCCAGTCTTAGTCTGCAGCCTTTACAGTCAGCCCACGAACGCCCATGTTCTGTATAGTGGATTACTGCAGGTAATTCGGGACCCTGCTAAATGAGGGTGGGGCACTTATCTGAAGGCTATTCGAGCGGAAGAATCCTTAGCCTAGGACAGTTTGGCAATTTAAGAAGTCTGCTGAATACCATATGTTGAAGGACGTATCACGCGGAAGCCAGCTAATGGCTCAGACCGAAGTAAGCATGGGAGGACTTTATTTGCATAGGACAGCCCCTTTCTCATTCCTAATATTATGCTGCAGTTGCTATGTAGCAGTACTAGGGGGCAGCTGTATGAACATAAAGCCACAGCGAGGCTTTAAAACTGTTTTTGTGGTGGGGGGTGGATTTGGAAGGAAAACAGCAAGATAAAAGTGTGAAAACATAGAGCAAGTGAGTGTGTCATCTGTCTCTTTGAAGAGACATGTGAAAGAAGAACAGCAGATCCACAGACCTCAGGTGGGAGAAGCATGGAAGAATATTCACCCCAAAATGAATACACTTACGCCATCTCAAAGCTTCCATGTGTGATCTGATGCTTTGCAGGTTGAAGGATTTGCCATTTCTGGTTTATAAATGTGCACAGTTGGAAAGAGCCTATTCCTAGAATGTTAGTAGCACACTCTTTAGAAGTGTCCTTACAGCCAAAATGTCAGGTACTCCTTTGGGGTTATGAGGCCTAGAAAAACATCCCAGGGGATCTTATAACATGTCCAGCAACAGGGCAACGAAATCATGGGGAGACCATCCCCCCAAGAATACTACTGCATGTTCTTTGTTTCCCCTCTCATAGCCACAGTAGGCCTCTTTCAAGCACCCTATTGCTTTGGTAATAGAAAGTGCCACAAAACTGATCCCCAGCCCTTGTCTCACCCATTGCCCCTAACCTTTAGGGGTACCCCTGCCCCCCAAGGAAAGGAGCAATAAACAGGACACCCCCCCCAAAAAAAAAAAAACGCAGTCTGCACCATTCTGTGCCTCCTAGCACCACTTTAATAATGCACCGACACCCCTTTTAACACTGCTCCCCCAAATTTGACTGCCTCTTCTCCCCAAGAGAGGGGGCAGGGGGACTAACCTTTAGGGGTACCACTGCCCCCCAAGGAAAGGCACAATAAACAAGAGTGTGGGAGGGAACCCCACCCCCCCAAAAAAACGAAGTCTGCACCATTCGGTGCCTCCTAGCACCCCTTTAATAATGCACCGACACCTCTTTTAACACTGCTCCCCCACATTTGTCTGCCCCTTCACCCCAAGAGAGGGGGCAGGGGGACATAAAAATGATGGGGATTGCCACCAAAACCCCCCTCCTTTGTAATTCCCCCATTTGTGTCCAAGGGGTTGGGCTCTGCTTGCCACCTATTGGCTCTGCTCCACTCTCTCTTACTCACACTCCGGCCCTGTGGCCTAGACTCTTCCACCACCTTCTCCTGAATCCCTGGCCCTGTCTTTCCTCTGTGACCACCACCCACTCTTGCTCTCTGCCCTTTCTCCATCTATGTCCCCCTTTCTTCTCTAAGTCCAACCAACCACCCTTGCTAGCCTCCGCCATCTGCACCTCTCTCAGCCTGCCCCCTATCTCTCCTCACTCACCACCTGTGCTCCTTCTATTCCTGCCCTCTGACTCAGCCTGGACCTATCCTTGCTCTCTCTGCGCCTGCGCGCGCACACACACACACACACACACCAACTGCTCTGCAATCCACCATTCACATGTCGACTCATGCTCTATCCACGCACACACAGCCATTGTACTTACCAATTTAGCAGCCATCTCTGACTTACCTCTGCTTTGCCGCCATCAGTCACCTGGTGCCGAGCCCGGGATTGGAACCCTGGTTGTCTGGTTGGAAGGCGGGAACTTACCCACTGGACCACAGTGGATTCCATATCTCTAGCTTGTCAAATCGTCCCTATATCATGGCTGTGAAGTGCCCTGTGTAGTAGAAGCCAGGAGCAGTGACATCAGGACCTTGATGTTGCCAATAGTGTCTCTTGCACAGTAAAAAGCCATGAAGGAGCTGTAGCTCAGTTGGTTGGGTGACTGCCTTTGGTGGAGCAAGCTACCCTTGGACAGGGGTTCGAATCCAGCCAGTGCCCAGAAACTACATTTAGCTAGAAAATACCAAGATATTTTTGTTTATTTAGAAATATTTTTTTTACTTCAAAAAATGCAGCAACAATTGGAGTAACTATGTTTTTTTGTATTAGAGCCCCAAATTTACAAATTTTGTCCCTCCTGACCCACCCCCTCCCTCCTTTTGCTCAAGTAGGTAAAATAGGAGCAGCGCCTTATTTTCAATGATCAATGTGTTGATGTTTTCTTCAATTTGGTGTTTTGGAGAAGAGTAATATGGGCGATGGGGGAGCATAACTAAGATCTATTATCTGAGGGGGATGCCATCCAGGTAATAAAATAGGTTGAATGGTGTTGATTTTTCATTTTGGTGTGAGCCAAGCTCTGCCATTGGGTGGATGATGCTTGCCAAGTTGCCTAGGCATAAAGGCAGAGTATGAGAGCTTGCTACTGAAATGCTGGGTAAAGCTGTGTGCAGGTGAAAGAGCCTTTATTAGCTGCATTGAGAAGGTAGCATGTTGTATTTTTGAAGTGCTAAAAAAGGATAAAGTCAGGCCTTTGTCTGACTATTTCTTGAAGATGCATGATGCAAGAAGTGTGAGTATGGAGCAGCTGGCCTGTCGTGACCTAGCCCACTCTGGCATGCTGTACTAGGCCATGCCGTAGGACTGGGACCACCGGGATTGGGATTTTAAACACCCCAGTCTGGGACTGGGACTGGGACTGGGACTGGGACTGCGACTGGGACTGGGATTTTAAACAACCCAGTCTTAGTCTGCAGCCTTTACAGTCAGCCCACGAACGCCCATGTTCTGTATAGTGGATTACTGCAGGTAATTCGGGACCCTGCTAAATGAGGGTGGGGCACTTATCTGAAGGCTATTCGAGCGGAAGAATCCTTAGCCTAGGACAGTTTGGCAATTTAAGAAGTCTGCTGAATACCATATGTTGAAGGACGTATCACGCGGAAGCCAGCTAATGGCTCAGACCGAAGTAAGCATGGGAGGACTTTATTTGCATAGGACAGCCCCTTTCTCATTCCTAATATTATGCTGCAGTTGCTATGTAGCAGTACTAGGGGGCAGCTGTATGAACATAAAGCCACAGCGAGGCTTTAAAACTGTTTTTGTGGTGGGGGGTGGATTTGGAAGGAAAACAGCAAGATAAAAGTGTGAAAACATAGAGCAAGTGAGTGTGTCATCTGTCTCTTTGAAGAGACATGTGAAAGAAGAACAGCAGATCCACAGACCTCAGGTGGGAGAAGCATGGAAGAATATTCACCCCAAAATGAATACACTTACGCCATCTCAAAGCTTCCATGTGTGATCTGATGCTTTGCAGGTTGAAGGATTTGCCATTTCTGGTTTATAAATGTGCACAGTTGGAAAGAGCCTATTCCTAGAATGTTAGTAGCACACTCTTTAGAAGTGTCCTTACAGCCAAAATGTCAGGTACTCCTTTGGGGTTATGAGGCCTAGAAAAACATCCCAGGGGATCTTATAACATGTCCAGCAACAGGGCAACGAAATCATGGGGAGACCATCCCCCCAAGAATACTACTGCATGTTCTTTGTTTCCCCTCTCATAGCCACAGTAGGCCTCTTTCAAGCACCCTATTGCTTTGGTAATAGAAAGTGCCACAAAACTGATCCCCAGCCCTTGTCTCACCCATTGCCCCTAACCTTTAGGGGTACCCCTGCCCCCCAAGGAAAGGAGCAATAAACAGGACACCCCCCCAAAAAAAAAAAAACGCAGTCTGCACCATTCTGTGCCTCCTAGCACCACTTTAATAATGCACCGACACCCCTTTTAACACTGCTCCCCCAAATTTGACTGCCTCTTCTCCCCAAGAGAGGGGGCAGGGGGACTAACCTTTAGGGGTACCACTGCCCCCCAAGGAAAGGCACAATAAACAAGAGTGTGGGAGGGAACCCCACCCCCCCAAAAAAACGAAGTCTGCACCATTCGGTGCCTCCTAGCACCCCTTTAATAATGCACTGACACCTCTTTTAACACTGCTCCCCCACATTTGTCTGCCCCTTCACCCCAAGAGAGGGGGCAGGGGGACATAAAAATGATGGGGATTGCCACCAAAACCCCCCTCCTTTGTAATTCCCCCATTTGTGTCCAAGGGGTTGGGCTCTGCTTGCCACCTATTGGCTCTGCTCCACTCTCTCTTACTCACACTCCGGCCCTGTGGCCTAGACTCTTCCACCACCTTCTCCTGAATCCCTGGCCCTGTCTTTCCTCTGTGACCACCACCCACTCTTGCTCTCTGCCCTTTCTCCATCTATGTCCCCCTTTCTTCTCTAAGTCCAACCAACCACCCCTGCTAGCCTCCGCCATCTGCACCTCTCTCAGCCTGCCCCCTATCTCTCCTCACTCACCACCTGTGCTCCTTCTATTCCTGCCCTCTGACTCAGCCTGGACCTATCCTTGCTCTCTCTGCGCCTGCGCGCACACACACACACACACACACCAACTGCTCTGCAATCCACCATTCACATGTCGACTCATGCTCTATCCACGCACACACAGCCATTGTACTTACCAATTTAGCAGCCATCTCTGACTTACCTCTGCTTTGCCGCCATCAGTCACCTGGTGCCGAGCCCGGGATTGGAACCCTGGTTGTCTGGTTGGAAGGCGGGAACTTACCCACTGGACCACAGTGGATTCCATATCTCTAGCTTGTCAAATCGTCCCTATATCATGGCTGTGAAGTGCCCTGTGTAGTAGAAGCCAGGAGCAGTGACATCAGGACCTTGATGTTGCTAATAGTGTCTCTTGCACAGTAAAAAGCCATGAAGGAGCTGTAGCTCAGTTGGTTGGGTGACTGCCTTTGGTGGAGCAAGCTACCCTTGGACAGGGGTTCGAATCCAGCCAGTGCCCAGAAACTACATTTAGCTAGAAAATACCAAGATATTTTTGTTTATTTAGAAATATTTTTTTTACTTCAAAAAATGCAGCAACAATTGGAGTAACTATGTTTTTTTGTATTAGAGCCCCAAATTTACAAATTTTGTCCCTCCTGACCCACCCCCTCCCTCCTTTTGCTCAAGTAGGTAAAATAGGAGCAGCGCCTTATTTTCAATGATCAATGTGTTGATGTTTTCTTCAATTTGGTGTTTTGGAGAAGAGTAATATGGGCGATGGGGGAGCATAACTAAGATCTATTATCTGAGGGGGATGCCATCCAGGTAATAAAATAGGTTGAATGGTGTTGATTTTTCTTTTTGGTGTGAGCCAAGCTCTGCCATTGGGTGGATGATGCTTGCCAAGTTGCCTAGGCATAAAGGCAGAGTATGAGAGCTTGCTACTGAAATGCTGGGTAAAGCTGTGTGCAGGTGAAAGAGCCTTTATTAGCTGCATTGAGAAGGTAGCATGTTGTATTTTTGAAGTGCTAAAAAAGGATAAAGTCAGGCCTTTGTCTGACTATTTCTTGAAGATGCATGATGCAAGAAGTGTGAGTATGGAGCAGCTGGCCTGTCGTGACCTAGCCCACTCTGGCATGCTGTACTAGGCCATGCCGTAGGACTGGGACCACCGGGATTGGGATTTTAAACACCCCAGTCTGGGACTGGGACTGGGACTGGGACTGGGACTGCGACTGGGACTGGGATTTTAAACAACCCAGTCTTAGTCTGCAGCCTTTACAGTCAGCCCACGAACGCCCATGTTCTGTATAGTGGATTACTGCAGGTAATTCGGGACCCTGCTAAATGAGGGTGGGGCACTTATCTGAAGGCTATTCGAGCGGAAGAATCCTTAGCCTAGGACAGTTTGGCAATTTAAGAAGTCTGCTGAATACCATATGTTGAAGGACATATCACGCGGAAGCCAGCTAATGGCTCAGACCGAAGTAAGCATGGGAGGACTTTATTTGCATAGGACAGCCCCTTTCTCATTCCTAATATTATGCTGCAGTTGCTATGTAGCAGTACTGGGGGCAGCTGTATGAACATAAAGCCACAGCGAGGCTTTAAAACTGTTTTTGTGGTGGGGGGTGGATTTGGAAGGAAAACAGCAAGATAAAAGTGTGAAAACATAGAGCAAGTGAGTGTGTCATCTGTCTCTTTGAAGAGACATGTGAAAGAAGAACAGCAGATCCACAGACCTCAGGTGGGAGAAGCATGGAAGAATATTCACCCCAAAATGAATACACTTACGCCATCTCAAAGCTTCCATGTGTGATCTGATGCTTTGCAGGTTGAAGGATTTGCCATTTCTGGTTTATAAATGTGCACAGTTGGAAAGAGCCTATTCCTAGAATGTTAGTAGCACACTCTTTAGAAGTGTCCTTACAGCCAAAATGTCAGGTACTCCTTTGGGGTTATGAGGCCTAGAAAAACATCCCAGGGGATCTTATAACATGTCCAGCAACAGGGCAACGAAATCATGGGGAGACCATCCCCCCAAGAATACTACTGCATGTTCTTTGTTTCCCCTCTCTATACCATAGCCACAGTAGGCCTCTTTCAAGCACCCTATTGCTTTGGTAATAGAAAGTGCCACAAAACTGATCCCCAGCCCTTGTCTCACCCATTGCCCCTAACCTTTAGGGGTACCCCTGCCCCCCAAGGAAAGGAGCAATAAACAGGACACCCCCCCCCAAAAAAAAAAAACGCAGTCTGCACCATTCTGTGCCTCCTAGCACCACTTTAATAATGCACCGACACCCCTTTTAACACTGCTCCCCCAAATTTGACTGCCTCTTCTCCCCAAGAGAGGGGGCAGGGGGACTAACCTTTAGGGGTACCACTGCCCCCCAAGGAAAGGCACAATAAACAAGAGTGTGGGAGGGAACCCCACCCCCCCAAAAAAACGAAGTCTGCACCATTCGGTGCCTCCTAGCACCCCTTTAATAATGCACCGACACCTCTTTTAACACTGCTCCCCCACATTTGTCTGCCCCTTCACCCCAAGAGAGGGGGCAGGGGGACATAAAAATGATGGGGATTGCCACCAAAACCCCCCTCCTTTGTAATTCCCCCATTTGTGTCCAAGGGGTTGGGCTCTGCTTGCCACCTATTGGCTCTGCTCCACTCTCTCTTACTCACACTCCGGCCTAGACTCTTCCACCACCTTCTCCTGAATCCCTGGCCCTGTCTTTCCTCTGTGACCACCACCCACTCTTGCTCTCTGCCCTTTCTCCATCTATGTCCCCCTTTCTTCTCTAAGTCCAACCAACCACCCCTGCTAGCCTCCGCCATCTGCACCTCTCTCAGCCTGCCCCCTATCTCTCCTCACTCACCACCTGTGCTCCTTCTATTCCTGCCCTCTGACTCAGCCTGGACCTATCCTTGCTCTCTCTGCGCCTGCGCGCACACACACACACACACACCAACTGCTCTGCAATCCACCATTCACATGTCGACTCATGCTCTATCCACGCACACACAGCCATTGTACTTACCAATTTAGCAGCCATCTCTGACTTACCTCTGCTTTGCCGCCATCAGTCACCTGGTGCCGAGCCCGGGATTCGAACCCTGGTTGTCTGGTTGGAAGGCGGGAACTTACCCACTGGACCACAGTGGATTCCATATCTCTAGCTTGTCAAATCGTCCCTATATCATGGCTGTGAAGTGCCCTGTGTAGTAGAAGCCAGGAGCAGTGACATCAGGACCTTGATGTTGCTAATAGTGTCTCTTGCACAGTAAACAGCCATGAAGGAGCTGTAGCTCAGTTGGTTGGGTGACTGCCTTTGGTGGAGCAAGCTACCCTTGGTCAGGGGTTCGAATCCAGCCAGTGCCCAGAAACTACATTTAGCTAGAAAATACCAAGATATTTTTGTTTATTTAGAAATATTTTTTTTACTTCAAAAAATGCAGCAACAATTGGAGTAACTATGTTTTTTTGTATTAGAGCCCCAAATTTACAAATTTTGTCCCTCCTGACCCACCCCCTCCCTCCTTTTGCTCAAGTAGGTAAAATAGGAGCAGCGCCTTATTTTCAATGATCAATGTGTTGATGTTTTCTTCAATTTGGTGTTTTGGAGAAGAGTAATATGGGCGATGGGGGAGCATAACTAAGATCTATTATCTGAGGGGGATGCCATCCAGGTAATAAAATAGGTTGAATGGTGTTGATTTTTCATTTTGGTGTGAGCCAAGCTCTGCCATTGGGTGGATGATGCTTGCCAAGTTGCCTAGGCATAAAGGCAGAGTATGAGAGCTTGCTACTGAAATGCTGGGTAAAGCTGTGTGCAGGTGAAAGAGCCTTTATTAGCTGCATTGAGAAGGTAGCATGTTGTATTTTTGAAGTGCTAAAAAAGGATAAAGTCAGGCCTTTGTCTGACTATTTCTTGAAGATGCATGATGCAAGAAGTGTGAGTATGGAGCAGCTGGCCTGTCGTGACCTAGCCCACTCTGGCATGCTGTACTAGGCCATGCCGTAGGACTGGGACCACCGGGATTGGGATTTTAAACACCCCAGTCTGGGACTGGGACTGGGACTGGGACTGCGACTGGGATTTTAAACAACCCAGTCTTAGTCTGCAGCCTTTACAGTCAGCCCACGAACGCCCATGTTCTGTATAGTGGATTACTGCAGGTAATTCGGGACCCTGCTAAATGAGGGTGGGGCACTTATCTGAAGGCTATTCGAGCGGAAGAATCCTTAGCCTAGGACAGTTTGGCAATTTAAGAAGTCTGCTGAATACCATATGTTGAAGGACGTATCACGCGGAAGCCAGCTAATGGCTCAGACCGAAGTAAGCATGGGAGGACTTTATTTGCATAGGACAGCCCCTTTCTCATTCCTAATATTATGCTGCAGTTGCTATGTAGCAGTACTAGGGGGCAGCTGTATGAACATAAAGCCACAGCGAGGCTTTAAAACTGTTTTTGTGGTGGGGGGTGGATTTGGAAGGAAAACAGCAAGATAAAAGTGTGAAAACATAGAGCAAGTGAGTGTGTCATCTGTCTCTTTGAAGAGACATGTGAAAGAAGAACAGCAGATCCACAGACCTCAGGTGGGAGAAGCATGGAAGAATATTCACCCCAAAATGAATACACTTACGCCATCTCAAAGCTTCCATGTGTGATCTGATGCTTTGCAGGTTGAAGGATTTGCCATTTCTGGTTTATAAATGTGCACAGTTGGAAAGAGCCTATTCCTAGAATGTTAGTAGCACACTCTTTAGAAGTGTCCTTACAGCCAAAATGTCAGGTACTCCTTTGGGGTTATGAGGCCTAGAAAAACATCCCAGGGGATCTTATAACATGTCCAGCAACAGGGCAACGAAATCATGGGGAGACCATCCCCCCAAGAATACTACTGCATGTTCTTTGTTTCCCCTCTCATAGCCACAGTAGGCCTCTTTCAAGCACCCTATTGCTTTGGTAATAGAAAGTGCCACAAAACTGATCCCCAGCCCTTGTCTCACCCATTGCCCCTAACCTTTAGGGGTACCCCTGCCCCCCAAGGAAAGGAGCAATAAACAGGACACCCCCCCCAAAAAAAAAAAAACGCAGTCTGCACCATTCTGTGCCTCCTAGCACCACTTTAATAATGCACCGACACCCCTTTTAACACTGCTCCCCCAAATTTGACTGCCTCTTCTCCCCAAGAGAGGGGGCAGGGGGACTAACCTTTAGGGGTACCACTGCCCCCCAAGGAAAGGCACAATAAACAAGAGTGTGGGAGGGAACCCCACCCCCCCAAAAAAACGAAGTCTGCACCATTCGGTGCCTCCTAGCACCCCTTTAATAATGCACCGACACCTCTTTTAACACTGCTCCCCCACATTTGTCTGCCCCTTCACCCCAAGAGAGGGGGCAGGGGGACATAAAAATGATGGGGATTGCCACCAAAACCCCCCTCCTTTGTAATTCCCCCATTTGTGTCCAAGGGGTTGGGCTCTGCTTGCCACCTATTGGCTCTGCTCCACTCTCTCTTACTCACACTCCGGCCCTGTGGCCTAGACTCTTCCACCACCTTCTCCTGAATCCCTGGCCCTGTCTTTCCTCTGTGACCACCACCCACTCTTGCTCTCTGCCCTTTCTCCATCTATGTCCCCCTTTCTTCTCTAAGTCCAACCAACCACCCTTGCTAGCCTCCGCCATCTGCACCTCTCTCAGCCTGCCCCCTATCTCTCCTCACTCACCACCTGTGCTCCTTCTATTCCTGCCCTCTGACTCAGCCTGGACCTATCCTTGCTCTCTCTGCGCCTGCGCGCACACACACACACACACACACCAACTGCTCTGCAATCCACCATTCACATGTCGACTCATGCTCTATCCACGCACACACAGCCATTGTACTTACCAATTTAGCAGCCATCTCTGACTTACCTCTGCTTTGCCGCCATCAGTCACCTGGTGCCGAGCCCGGGATTGGAACCCTGGTTGTCTGGTTGGAAGGCGGGAACTTACCCACTGGACCACAGTGGATTCCATATCTCTAGCTTGTCAAATCGTCCCTATATCATGGCTGTGAAGTGCCCTGTGTAGTAGAAGCCAGGAGCAGTGACATCAGGACCTTGATGTTGCCAATAGTGTCTCTTGCACAGTAAAAAGCCATGAAGGAGCTGTAGCTCAGTTGGTTGGGTGACTGCCTTTGGTGGAGCAAGCTACCCTTGGACAGGGGTTCGAATCCAGCCAGTGCCCAGAAACTACATTTAGCTAGAAAATACCAAGATATTTTTGTTTATTTAGAAATATTTTTTTTACTTCAAAAAATGCAGCAACAATTGGAGTAACTATGTTTTTTTGTATTAGAGCCCCAAATTTACAAATTTTGTCCCTCCTGACCCACCCCCTCCCTCCTTTTGCTCAAGTAGGTAAAATAGGAGCAGCGCCTTATTTTCAATGATCAATGTGTTGATGTTTTCTTCAATTTGGTGTTTTGGAGAAGAGTAATATGGGCGATGGGGGAGCATAACTAAGATCTATTATCTGAGGGGGATGCCATCCAGGTAATAAAATAGGTTGAATGGTGTTGATTTTTCATTTTGGTGTGAGCCAAGCTCTGCCATTGGGTGGATGATGCTTGCCAAGTTGCCTAGGCATAAAGGCAGAGTATGAGAGCTTGCTACTGAAATGCTGGGTAAAGCTGTGTGCAGGTGAAAGAGCCTTTATTAGCTGCATTGAGAAGGTAGCATGTTGTATTTTTGAAGTGCTAAAAAAGGATAAAGTCAGGCCTTTGTCTGACTATTTCTTGAAGATGCATGATGCAAGAAGTGTGAGTATGGAGCAGCTGGCCTGTCGTGACCTAGCCCACTCTGGCATGCTGTACTAGGCCATGCCGTAGGACTGGGACCACCGGGATTGGGATTTTAAACACCCCAGTCTGGGACTGGGACTGGGACTGGGACTGCGACTGGGACTGGGATTTTAAACAACCCAGTCTTAGTCTGCAGCCTTTACAGTCAGCCCACGAACGCCCATGTTCTGTATAGTGGATTACTGCAGGTAATTCGGGACCCTGCTAAATGAGGGTGGGGCACTTATCTGAAGGCTATTCGAGCGGAAGAATCCTTAGCCTAGGACAGTTTGGCAATTTAAGAAGTCTGCTGAATACCATATGTTGAAGGACGTATCACGCGGAAGCCAGCTAATGGCTCAGACCGAAGTAAGCATGGGAGGACTTTATTTGCATAGGACAGCCCCTTTCTCATTCCTAATATTATGCTGCAGTTGCTATGTAGCAGTACTAGGGGGCAGCTGTATGAACATAAAGCCACAGCGAGGCTTTAAAACTGTTTTTGTGGTGGGGGGTGGATTTGGAAGGAAAACAGCAAGATAAAAGTGTGAAAACATAGAGCAAGTGAGTGTGTCATCTGTCTCTTTGAAGAGACATGTGAAAGAAGAACAGCAGATCCACAGACCTCAGGTGGGAGAAGCATGGAAGAATATTCACCCCAAAATGAATACACTTACGCCATCTCAAAGCTTCCATGTGTGATCTGATGCTTTGCAGGTTGAAGGATTTGCCATTTCTGGTTTATAAATGTGCACAGTTGGAAAGAGCCTATTCCTAGAATGTTAGTAGCACACTCTTTAGAAGTGTCCTTACAGCCAAAATGTCAGGTACTCCTTTGGGGTTATGAGGCCTAGAAAAACATCCCAGGGGATCTTATAACATGTCCAGCAACAGGGCAACGAAATCATGGGGAGACCATCCCCCCAAGAATACTACTGCATGTTCTTTGTTTCCCCTCTCATAGCCACAGTAGGCCTCTTTCAAGCACCCTATTGCTTTGGTAATAGAAAGTGCCACAAAACTGATCCCCAGCCCTTGTCTCACCCATTGCCCCTAACCTTTAGGGGTACCCCTGCCCCCCAAGGAAAGGAGCAATAAACAGGACACCCCCCCAAAAAAAAAAAAACGCAGTCTGCACCATTCTGTGCCTCCTAGCACCACTTTAATAATGCACCGACACCCCTTTTAACACTGCTCCCCCAAATTTGACTGCCTCTTCTCCCCAAGAGAGGGGGCAGGGGGACTAACCTTTAGGGGTACCACTGCCCCCCAAGGAAAGGCACAATAAACAAGAGTGTGGGAGGGAACCCCACCCCCCCAAAAAAACGAAGTCTGCACCATTCGGTGCCTCCTAGCACCCCTTTAATAATGCACTGACACCTCTTTTAACACTGCTCCCCCACATTTGTCTGCCCCTTCACCCCAAGAGAGGGGGCAGGGGGACATAAAAATGATGGGGATTGCCACCAAAACCCCCCTCCTTTGTAATTCCCCCATTTGTGTCCAAGGGGTTGGGCTCTGCTTGCCACCTATTGGCTCTGCTCCACTCTCTCTTACTCACACTCCGGCCCTGTGGCCTAGACTCTTCCACCACCTTCTCCTGAATCCCTGGCCCTGTCTTTCCTCTGTGACCACCACCCACTCTTGCTCTCTGCCCTTTCTCCATCTATGTCCCCCTTTCTTCTCTAAGTCCAACCAACCACCCCTGCTAGCCTCCGCCATCTGCACCTCTCTCAGCCTGCCCCCTATCTCTCCTCACTCACCACCTGTGCTCCTTCTATTCCTGCCCTCTGACTCAGCCTGGACCTATCCTTGCTCTCTCTGCGCCTGCGCGCACACACACACACACACACACCAACTGCTCTGCAATCCACCATTCACATGTCGACTCATGCTCTATCCACGCACACACAGCCATTGTACTTACCAATTTAGCAGCCATCTCTGACTTACCTCTGCTTTGCCGCCATCAGTCACCTGGTGCCGAGCCCGGGATTGGAACCCTGGTTGTCTGGTTGGAAGGCGGGAACTTACCCACTGGACCACAGTGGATTCCATATCTCTAGCTTGTCAAATCGTCCCTATATCATGGCTGTGAAGTGCCCTGTGTAGTAGAAGCCAGGAGCAGTGACATCAGGACCTTGATGTTGCTAATAGTGTCTCTTGCACAGTAAAAAGCCACGAAGGAGCTGTAGCTCAGTTGGTTGGGTGACTGCCTTTGGTGGAGCAAGCTACCCTTGGACAGGGGTTCGAATCCAGCCAGTGCCCAGAAACTACATTTAGCTAGAAAATACCAAGATATTTTTGTTTATTTAGAAATATTTTTTTTACTTCAAAAAATGCAGCAACAATTGGAGTAACTATGTTTTTTTGTATTAGAGCCCCAAATTTACAAATTTTGTCCCTCCTGACCCACCCCCTCCCTCCTTTTGCTCAAGTAGGTAAAATAGGAGCAGCGCCTTATTTTCAATGATCAATGTGTTGATGTTTTCTTCAATTTGGTGTTTTGGAGAAGAGTAATATGGGCGATGGGGGAGCATAACTAAGATCTATTATCTGAGGGGGATGCCATCCAGGTAATAAAATAGGTTGAATGGTGTTGATTTTTCATTTTGGTGTGAGCCAAGCTCTGCCATTGGGTGGATGATGCTTGCCAAGTTGCCTAGGCATAAAGGCAGAGTATGAGAGCTTGCTACTGAAATGCTGGGTAAAGCTGTGTGCAGGTGAAAGAGCCTTTATTAGCTGCATTGAGAAGGTAGCATGTTGTATTTTTGAAGTGCTAAAAAAGGATAAAGTCAGGCCTTTGTCTGACTATTTCTTGAAGATGCATGATGCAAGAAGTGTGAGTATGGAGCAGCTGGCCTGTCGTGACCTAGCCCACTCTGGCATGCTGTACTAGGCCATGCCGTAGGACTGGGACCACCGGGATTGGGATTTTAAACACCCCAGTCTGGGACTGGGACTGGGACTGGGACTGGGACTGGGACTGGGACTGGGATTTTAAACAACCCAGTCTTAGTCTGCAGCCTTTACAGTCAGCCCACGAACGCCCATGTTCTGTATAGTGGATTACTGCAGGTAATTCGGGACCCTGCTAAATGAGGGTGGGGCACTTATCTGAAGGCTATTCGAGCGGAAGAATCCTTAGCCTAGGACAGTTTGGCAATTTAAGAAGTCTGCTGAATACCATATGTTGAAGGACGTATCACGCGGAAGCCAGCTAATGGCTCAGACCGAAGTAAGCATGGGAGGACTTTATTTGCATAGGACAGCCCCTTTCTCATTCCTAATATTATGCTGCAGTTGCTATGTAGCAGTACTAGGGGGCAGCTGTATGAACATAAAGCCACAGCGAGGCTTTAAAACTGTTTTTGTGGTGGGGGGTGGATTTGGAAGGAAAACAGCAAGATAAAAGTGTGAAAACATAGAGCAAGTGAGTGTGTCATCTGTCTCTTTGAAGAGACATGTGAAAGAAGAACAGCAGATCCACAGACCTCAGGTGGGAGAAGCATGGAAGAATATTCACCCCAAAATGAATACACTTACGCCATCTCAAAGCTTCCATGTGTGATCTGATGCTTTGCAGGTTGAAGGATTTGCCATTTCTGGTTTATAAATGTGCACAGTTGGAAAGAGCCTATTCCTAGAATGTTAGTAGCACACTCTTTAGAAGTGTCCTTACAGCCAAAATGTCAGGTACTCCTTTGGGGTTATGAGGCCTAGAAAAACATCCCAGGGGATCTTATAACATGTCCAGCAACAGGGCAACGAAATCATGGGGAGACCATCCCCCCAAGAATACTACTGCATGTTCTTTGTTTCCCCTCTCTATACCATAGCCACAGTAGGCCTCTTTCAAGCACCCTATTGCTTTGGTAATAGAAAGTGCCACAAAACTGATCCCCAGCCCTTGTCTCACCCATTGCCCCTAACCTTTAGGGGTACCCCTGCCCCCCAAGGAAAGGAGCAATAAACAGGACACCCCCCCCCAAAAAAAAAAAAACGCAGTCTGCACCATTCTGTGCCTCCTAGCACCACTTTAATAATGCACCGACACCCCTTTTAACACTGCTCCCCCAAATTTGACTGCCTCTTCTCCCCAAGAGAGGGGGCAGGGGGACTAACCTTTAGGGGTACCACTGCCCCCCAAGGAAAGGCACAATAAACAAGAGTGTGGGAGGGAACCCCACCCCCCCAAAAAAACGAAGTCTGCACCATTCGGTGCCTCCTAGCACCCCTTTAATAATGCACCGACACCTCTTTTAACACTGCTCCCCCACATTTGTCTGCCCCTTCACCCCAAGAGAGGGGGCAGGGGGACATAAAAATGATGGGGATTGCCACCAAAACCCCCCTCCTTTGTAATTCCCCCATTTGTGTCCAAGGGGTTGGGCTCTGCTTGCCACCTATTGGCTCTGCTCCACTCTCTCTTACTCACACTCCGGCCCTGTGGCCTAGACTCTTCCACCACCTTCTCCTGAATCCCTGGCCCTGTCTTTCCTCTGTGACCACCACCCACTCTTGCTCTCTGCCCTTTCTCCATCTATGTCCCCCTTTCTTCTCTAAGTCCAACCAACCACCCCTGCTAGCCTCCGCCATCTGCACCTCTCTCAGCCTGCCCCCTATCTCTCCTCACTCACCACCTGTGCTCCTTCTATTCCTGCCCTCTGACTCAGCCTGGACCTATCCTTGCTCTCTCTGCGCCTGCGCGCACACACACACACACACACACACCAACTGCTCTGCAATCCACCATTCACATGTCGACTCATGCTCTATCCACGCACACACAGCCATTGTACTTACCAATTTAGCAGCCATCTCTGACTTACCTCTGCTTTGCCGCCATCAGTCACCTGGTGCCGAGCCCGGGATTGGAACCCTGGTTGTCTGGTTGGAAGGCGGGAACTTACCCACTGGACCACAGTGGATTCCATATCTCTAGCTTGTCAAATCGTCCCTATATCATGGCTGTGAAGTGCCCTGTGTAGTAGAAGCCAGGAGCAGTGACATCAGGACCTTGATGTTGCTAATAGTGTCTCTTGCACAGTAAAAAGCCATGAAGGAGCTGTAGCTCAGTTGGTTGGGTGACTGCCTTTGGTGGAGCAAGCTACCCTTGGACAGGGGTTCGAATCCAGCCAGTGCCCAGAAACTACATTTAGCTAGAAAATACCAAGATATTTTTGTTTATTTAGAAATATTTTTTATACTTCAAAAAATGCAGCAACAATTGGAGTAACTATGTTTTTTTGTATTAGAGCCCCAAATTTACAAATTTTGTCCCTCCTGACCCACCCCCTCCCTCCTTTTGCTCAAGTAGGTAAAATAGGAGCAGCGCCTTATTTTCAATGATCAATGTGTTGATGTTTTCTTCAATTTGGTGTTTTGGAGAAGAGTAATATGGGCGATGGGGGAGCATAACTAAGATCTATTATCTGAGGGGGATGCCATCCAGGTAATAAAATAGGTTGAATGGTGTTGATTTTTCATTTTGGTGTGAGCCAAGCTCTGCCATTGGGTGGATGATGCTTGCCAAGTTGCCTAGGCATAAAGGCAGAGTATGAGAGCTTGCTATTGAAATGCTGGGTAAAGCTGTGTGCAGGTGAAAGAGCCTTTATTAGCTGCATTGAGAAGGTAGCATGTTGTATTTTTGAAGTGCTAAAAAAGGATAAAGTCAGGCCTTTGTCTGACTATTTCTTGAAGATGCATGATGCAAGAAGTGTGAGTATGGAGCAGCTGGCCTGTCGTGACCTAGCCCACTCTGGCATGCTGTACTAGGCCATGCCGTAGGACTGGGACCACCGGGATTGGGATTTTAAACACCCCAGTCTGGGACTGGGACTGGGACTGGGACTGCGACTGCGACTGGGATTTTAAACAACCCAGTCTTAGTCTGCAGCCTTTACAGTCAGCCCACGAACGCCCACGAACGCCCTTGTTCTGTATAGTGGATTACTGCAGGTAATTCGGGACCCTGCTAAATGAGGGTGGGGCACTTATCTGAAGGCTATTCGAGCGGAAGAATCCTTAGCCTAGGACAGTTTGGCAATTTAAGAAGTCTGCTGAATACCATATGTTGAAGGACGTATCACGCGGAAGCCAGCTAATGGCTCAGACCGAAGTAAGCATGGGAGGACTTTATTTGCATAGGACAGCCCCTTTCTCATTCCTAATATTATGCTGCAGTTGCTATGTAGCAGTACTAGGGGGCAGCTGTATGAACATAAAGCCACAGCGAGGCTTTAAAACTGTTTTTGTGGTGGGGGGTGGATTTGGAAGGAAAACAGCAAGATAAAAGTGTGAAAACATAGAGCAAGTGAGTGTGTCATCTGTCTCTTTGAAGAGACATGTGAAAGAAGAACAGCAGATCCACAGACCTCAGGTGGGAGAAGCATGGAAGAATATTCACCCCAAAATGAATACACTTACGCCTTCTCAAAGCTTCCATGTGTGATCTGATGCTTTGCAGGTTGAAGGATTTGCCATTTCTGGTTTATAAATGTGCACAGTTGGAAAGAGCCTATTCCTAGAATGTTAGAAGCACACTCTTTAGAAGTGTCCTTACAGCCAAAATGTCAGGTACTCCTTTGGGGTTATGAGGCCTAGAAAAACATCCCAGGGGATCTTATAACATGTCCAGCAACAGGGCAACGAAATCATGGGGAGACCATCCCCCCAAGAATACTACTGCATGTTCTTTGTTTCCCCTCTCTATACCATAGCCACAGTAGGCCTCTTTCAAGCACCCTATTGCTTTGGTAATAGAAAGTGCCACAAAACTGATCCCCAGCCCTTGTCTCACCCATTGCCCCTAACCTTTAGGGGTACCCCTGCCCCCCAAGGAAAGGAGCAATAAACAGGACACCCCCCCCCAAAAAAAAAAAAACGCAGTCTGCACCATTCTGTGCCTCCTAGCACCACTTTAATAATGCACCGACACCCCTTTTAACACTGCTCCCCCAAATTTGACTGCCTCTTCTCCCCAAGAGAGGGGGCAGGGGGACTAACCTTTAGGGGTACCACTGCCCCCCAAGGAAAGGCACAATAAACAAGAGTGTGGGAGGGAACCCCACCCCCCCAAAAAAACGAAGTCTGCACCATTCGGTGCCTCCTAGCACCCCTTTAATAATGCACCGACACCTCTTTTAACACTGCTCCCCCACATTTGTCTGCCCCTTCACCCCAAGAGAGGGGGCAGGGGGACATAAAAATGATGGGGATTGCCACCAAAACCCCCCTCCTTTGTAATTCCCCCATTTGTGTCCAAGGGGTTGGGCTCTGCTTGCCACCTATTGGCTCTGCTCCACTCTCTCTTACTCACACTCCGGCCCTGTGGCCTAGACTCTTCCACCACCTTCTCCTGAATCCCTGGCCCTGTCTTTCCTCTGTGACCACCACCCACTCTTGCTCTCTGCCCTTTCTCCATCTATGTCCCCCTTTCTTCTCTAAGTCCAACCAACCACCCCTGCTAGCCTCCGCCATCTGCACCTCTCTCAGCCTGCCCCCTATCTCTCCTCACTCACCACCTGTGCTCCTTCTATTCCTGCCCTCTGACTCAGCCTGGACCTATCCTTGCTCTCTCTGCGCCTGCGCACACACACACACACACACACACACACACACACACACCAACTGCTCTGCAATCCACCATTCACATGTCGACTCATGCTCTATCCACGCACACACAGCCATTGTACTTACCAATTTAGCAGCCATCTCTGACTTACCTCTGCTTTGCCGCCATCAGTCACCTGGTGCCGAGCCCGGGATTCGAACCCTGGTTGTCTGGTTGGAAGGCGGGAACTTACCCACTGGACCACAGTGGATTCCATATCTCTAGCTTGTCAAATCGTCCCTATATCATGGCTGTGAAGTGCCCTGTGTAGTAGAAGCCAGGAGCAGTGACATCAGGACCTTGATGTTGCTAATAGTGTCTCTTGCACAGTAAAAAGCCATGAAGGAGCTGTAGCTCAGTTGGTTGGGTGACTGCCTTTGGTGGAGCAAGCTACCCTTGGACAGGGGTTCGAATCCAGCCAGTGCCCAGAAACCACATTTAGCTAGAAAATACCAAGATATTTTTGTTTATTTAGAAATATTTTTTTTACTTCAAAAAATGCAGCAACAATTGGAGTAACTATGTTTTTTTGTATTAGAGCCCCAAATTTACAAATTTTGTCCCTCCTGACCCACCCCCTCCCTCCTTTTGCTCAAGTAGGTAAAATAGGAGCAGCGCCTTATTTTCAATGATCAATGTGTTGATGTTTTCTTCAATTTGGTGTTTTGGAGAAGAGTAATATGGGCGATGGGGGAGCATAACTAAGATCTATTATCTGAGGGGGATGCCATCCAGGTAATAAAATAGGTTGAATGGTGTTGATTTTTCATTTTGGTGTGAGCCAAGCTCTGCCATTGGGTGGATGATGCTTGCCAAGTTGCCTAGGCATAAAGGCAGAGTATGAGAGCTTGCTACTGAAATGCTGGGTAAAGCTGTGTGCAGGTGAAAGAGCCTTTATTAGCTGCATTGAGAAGGTAGCATGTTGTATTTTTGAAGTGCTAAAAAAGGATAAAGTCAGGCCTTTGTCTGACTATTTCTTGAAGATGCATGATGCAAGAAGTGTGAGTATGGAGCAGCTGGCCTGTCGTGACCTAGCCCACTCTGGCATGCTGTACTAGGCCATGCCGTAGGACTGGGACCACCGGGATTGGGATTTTAAACACCCCAGTCTGGGACTGGGACTGGGACTGGGACTGCGACTGGGACTGGGATTTTAAACAACCCAGTCTTAGTCTGCAGCCTTTACAGTCAGCCCACGAACGCCCATGTTCTGTATAGTGGATTACTACAGGTAATTCGGGACCCTGCTAAATGAGGGTGGGGCACTTATCTGAAGGCTATTCGAGCGGAAGAATCCTTAGCCTAGGACAGTTTGGCAATTTAAGAAGTCTGCTGAATACCATATGTTGAAGGACGTATCACGCGGAAGCCAGCTAATGGCTCAGACCGAAGTAAGCATGGGAGGACTTTATTTGCATAGGACAGCCCCTTTCTCATTCCTAATATTATGCTGCAGTTGCTATGTAGCAGTACTAGGGGGCAGCTGTATGAACATAAAGCCACAGCGAGGCTTTAAAACTGTTTTTGTGGTGGGGGGTGGATTTGGAAGGAAAACAGCAAGATAAAAGTGTGAAAACATAGAGCAAGTGAGTGTGTCATCTGTCTCTTTGAAGAGACATGTGAAAGAAGAACAGCAGATCCACAGACCTCAGGTGGGAGAAGCATGGAAGAATATTCACCCCAAAATGAATACACTTACGCCATCTCAAAGCTTCCATGTGTGATCTGATGCTTTGCAGGTTGAAGGATTTGCCATTTCTGGTTTATAAATGTGCACAGTTGGAAAGAGCCTATTCCTAGAATGTTAGTAGCACACTCTTTAGAAGTGTCCTTACAGCCAAAATGTCAGGTACTCCTTTGGGGTTATGAGGCCTAGAAAAACATCCCAGGGGATCTTATAACATGTCCAGCAACAGGGCAACGAAATCATGGGGAGACCATCCCCCCAAGAATACTACTGCATGTTCTTTGTTTCCCCTCTCATAGCCACAGTAGGCCTCTTTCAAGCACCCTATTGCTTTGGTAATAGAAAGTGCCACAAAACTGATCCCCAGCCCTTGTCTCACCCATTGCCCCTAACCTTTAGGGGTACCCCTGCCCCCCAAGGAAAGGAGCAATAAACAGGACACCCCCCCCAAAAAAAAAAAAACGCAGTCTGCACCATTCTGTGCCTCCTAGCACCACTTTAATAATGCACCGACACCCCTTTTAACACTGCTCCCCCAAATTTGACTGCCTCTTCTCCCCAAGAGAGGGGGCAGGGGGACTAACCTTTAGGGGTACCACTGCCCCCCAAGGAAAGGCACAATAAACAAGAGTGTGGGAGGGAACCCCACCCCCCCAAAAAAACGAAGTCTGCACCATTCGGTGCCTCCTAGCACCCCTTTAATAATGCACCGACACCTCTTTTAACACTGCTCCCCCACATTTGTCTGCCCCTTCACCCCAAGAGAGGGGGCAGGGGGACATAAAAATGATGGGGATTGCCACCAAAACCCCCCTCCTTTGTAATTCCCCCATTTGTGTCCAAGGGGTTGGGCTCTGCTTGCCACCTATTGGCTCTGCTCCACTCTCTCTTACTCACACTCCGGCCCTGTGGCCTAGACTCTTCCACCACCTTCTCCTGAATCCCTGGCCCTGTCTTTCCTCTGTGACCACCACCCACTCTTGCTCTCTGCCCTTTCTCCATCTATGTCCCCCTTTCTTCTCTAAGTCCAACCAACCACCCCTGCTAGCCTCCGCCATCTGCACCTCTCTCAGCCTGCCCCCTATCTCTCCTCACTCACCACCTGTGCTCCTTCTATTCCTGCCCTCTGACTCAGCCTGGACCTATCCTTGCTCTCTCTGCGCCTGCGCGCACACACACACACACACACACACCAACTGCTCTGCAATCCACCATTCACATGTCGACTCATGCTCTATCCACGCACACACAGCCATTGTACTTACCAATTTAGCAGCCATCTCTGACTTACCTCTGCTTTGCCGCCATCAGTCACCTGGTGCCGAGCCCGGGATTGGAACCCTGGTTGTCTGGTTGGAAGGCGGGAACTTACCCACTGGACCACAGTGGATTCCATATCTCTAGCTTGTCAAATCGTCCCTATATCATGGCTGTGAAGTGCCCTGTGTAGTAGAAGCCAGGAGCAGTGACATCAGGACCTTGATGTTGCTAATAGTGTCTCTTGCACAGTAAAAAGCCATGAAGGAGCTGTAGCTCAGTTGGTTGGGTGACTGCCTTTGGTGGAGCAAGCTACCCTTGGACAGGGGTTCGAATCCAGCCAGTGCCCAGAAACTACATTTAGCTAGAAAATACCAAGATATTTTTGTTTATTTAGAAATATTTTTTATACTTCAAAAAATGCAGCAACAATTGGAGTAACTATGTTTTTTTGTATTAGAGCCCCAAATTTACAAATTTTGTCCCTCCTGACCCACCCCCTCCCTCCTTTTGCTCAAGTAGGTAAAATAGGAGCAGCGCCTTATTTTCAATGATCAATGTGTTGATGTTTTCTTCAATTTGGTGTTTTGGAGAAGAGTAATATGGGCGATGGGGGAGCATAACTAAGATCTATTATCTGAGGGGGATGCCATCCAGGTAATAAAATAGGTTGAATGGTGTTGATTTTTCATTTTGGTGTGAGCCAAGCTCTGCCATTGGGTGGATGATGCTTGCCAAGTTGCCTAGGCATAAAGGCAGAGTATGAGAGCTTGCTATTGAAATGCTGGGTAAAGCTGTGTGCAGGTGAAAGAGCCTTTATTAGCTGCATTGAGAAGGTAGCATGTTGTATTTTTGAAGTGCTAAAAAAGGATAAAGTCAGGCCTTTGTCTGACTATTTCTTGAAGATGCATGATGCAAGAAGTGTGAGTATGGAGCAGCTGGCCTGTCGTGACCTAGCCCACTCTGGCATGCTGTACTAGGCCATGCCGTAGGACTGGGACCACCGGGATTGGGATTTTAAACACCCCAGTCTGGGACTGGGACTGGGACTGGGACTGCGACTGCGACTGGGATTTTAAACAACCCAGTCTTAGTCTGCAGCCTTTACAGTCAGCCCACGAACGCCCACGAACGCCCTTGTTCTGTATAGTGGATTACTGCAGGTAATTCGGGACCCTGCTAAATGAGGGTGGGGCACTTATCTGAAGGCTATTCGAGCGGAAGAATCCTTAGCCTAGGACAGTTTGGCAATTTAAGAAGTCTGCTGAATACCATATGTTGAAGGACGTATCACGCGGAAGCCAGCTAATGGCTCAGACCGAAGTAAGCATGGGAGGACTTTATTTGCATAGGACAGCCCCTTTCTCATTCCTAATATTATGCTGCAGTTGCTATGTAGCAGTACTAGGGGGCAGCTGTATGAACATAAAGCCACAGCGAGGCTTTAAAACTGTTTTTGTGGTGGGGGGTGGATTTGGAAGGAAAACAGCAAGATAAAAGTGTGAAAACATAGAGCAAGTGAGTGTGTCATCTGTCTCTTTGAAGAGACATGTGAAAGAAGAACAGCAGATCCACAGACCTCAGGTGGGAGAAGCATGGAAGAATATTCACCCCAAAATGAATACACTTACGCCTTCTCAAAGCTTCCATGTGTGATCTGATGCTTTGCAGGTTGAAGGATTTGCCATTTCTGGTTTATAAATGTGCACAGTTGGAAAGAGCCTATTCCTAGAATGTTAGAAGCACACTCTTTAGAAGTGTCCTTACAGCCAAAATGTCAGGTACTCCTTTGGGGTTATGAGGCCTAGAAAAACATCCCAGGGGATCTTATAACATGTCCAGCAACAGGGCAACGAAATCATGGGGAGACCATCCCCCCAAGAATACTACTGCATGTTCTTTGTTTCCCCTCTCTATACCATAGCCACAGTAGGCCTCTTTCAAGCACCCTATTGCTTTGGTAATAGAAAGTGCCACAAAACTGATCCCCAGCCCTTGTCTCACCCATTGCCCCTAACCTTTAGGGGTACCCCTGCCCCCCAAGGAAAGGAGCAATAAACAGGACACCCCCCCCCAAAAAAAAAAAACGCAGTCTGCACCATTCTGTGCCTCCTAGCACCACTTTAATAATGCACCGACACCCCTTTTAACACTGCTCCCCCAAATTTGACTGCCTCTTCTCCCCAAGAGAGGGGGCAGGGGGACTAACCTTTAGGGGTACCACTGCCCCCCAAGGAAAGGCACAATAAACAAGAGTGTGGGAGGGAACCCCACCCCCCCAAAAAAACGAAGTCTGCACCATTCGGTGCCTCCTAGCACCCCTTTAATAATGCACCGACACCTCTTTTAACACTGCTCCCCCACATTTGTCTGCCCCTTCACCCCAAGAGAGGGGGCAGGGGGACATAAAAATGATGGGGATTGCCACCAAAACCCCCCTCCTTTGTAATTCCCCCATTTGTGTCCAAGGGGTTGGGCTCTGCTTGCCACCTATTGGCTCTGCTCCACTCTCTCTTACTCACACTCCGGCCCTGTGGCCTAGACTCTTCCACCACCTTCTCCTGAATCCCTGGCCCTGTCTTTCCTCTGTGACCACCACCCACTCTTGCTCTCTGCCCTTTCTCCATCTATGTCCCCCTTTCTTCTCTAAGTCCAACCAACCACCCCTGCTAGCCTCCGCCATCTGCACCTCTCTCAGCCTGCCCCCTATCTCTCCTCACTCACCACCTGTGCTCCTTCTATTCCTGCCCTCTGACTCAGCCTGGACCTATCCTTGCTCTCTCTGCGCCTGCGCACACACACACACACACACACACACACACACACACACCAACTGCTCTGCAATCCACCATTCACATGTCGACTCATGCTCTATCCACGCACACACAGCCATTGTACTTACCAATTTAGCAGCCATCTCTGACTTACCTCTGCTTTGCCGCCATCAGTCACCTGGTGCCGAGCCCGGGATTCGAACCCTGGTTGTCTGGTTGGAAGGCGGGAACTTACCCACTGGACCACAGTGGATTCCATATCTCTAGCTTGTCAAATCGTCCCTATATCATGGCTGTGAAGTGCCCTGTGTAGTAGAAGCCAGGAGCAGTGACATCAGGACCTTGATGTTGCTAATAGTGTCTCTTGCACAGTAAAAAGCCATGAAGGAGCTGTAGCTCAGTTGGTTGGGTGACTGCCTTTGGTGGAGCAAGCTACCCTTGGACAGGGGTTCGAATCCAGCCAGTGCCCAGAAACCACATTTAGCTAGAAAATACCAAGATATTTTTGTTTATTTAGAAATATTTTTTTTACTTCAAAAAATGCAGCAACAATTGGAGTAACTATGTTTTTTTGTATTAGAGCCCCAAATTTACAAATTTTGTCCCTCCTGACCCACCCCCTCCCTCCTTTTGCTCAAGTAGGTAAAATAGGAGCAGCGCCTTATTTTCAATGATCAATGTGTTGATGTTTTCTTCAATTTGGTGTTTTGGAGAAGAGTAATATGGGCGATGGGGGAGCATAACTAAGATCTATTATCTGAGGGGGATGCCATCCAGGTAATAAAATAGGTTGAATGGTGTTGATTTTTCATTTTGGTGTGAGCCAAGCTCTGCCATTGGGTGGATGATGCTTGCCAAGTTGCCTAGGCATAAAGGCAGAGTATGAGAGCTTGCTACTGAAATGCTGGGTAAAGCTGTGTGCAGGTGAAAGAGCCTTTATTAGCTGCATTGAGAAGGTAGCATGTTGTATTTTTGAAGTGCTAAAAAAGGATAAAGTCAGGCCTTTGTCTGACTATTTCTTGAAGATGCATGATGCAAGAAGTGTGAGTATGGAGCAGCTGGCCTGTCGTGACCTAGCCCACTCTGGCATGCTGTACTAGGCCATGCCGTAGGACTGGGACCACCGGGATTGGGATTTTAAACACCCCAGTCTGGGACTGGGACTGGGACTGGGACTGCGACTGGGACTGGGATTTTAAACAACCCAGTCTTAGTCTGCAGCCTTTACAGTCAGCCCACGAACGCCCATGTTCTGTATAGTGGATTACTACAGGTAATTCGGGACCCTGCTAAATGAGGGTGGGGCACTTATCTGAAGGCTATTCGAGCGGAAGAATCCTTAGCCTAGGACAGTTTGGCAATTTAAGAAGTCTGCTGAATACCATATGTTGAAGGACGTATCACGCGGAAGCCAGCTAATGGCTCAGACCGAAGTAAGCATGGGAGGACTTTATTTGCATAGGACAGCCCCTTTCTCATTCCTAATATTATGCTGCAGTTGCTATGTAGCAGTACTAGGGGGCAGCTGTATGAACATAAAGCCACAGCGAGGCTTTAAAACTGTTTTTGTGGTGGGGGGTGGATTTGGAAGGAAAACAGCAAGATAAAAGTGTGAAAACATAGAGCAAGTGAGTGTGTCATCTGTCTCTTTGAAGAGACATGTGAAAGAAGAACAGCAGATCCACAGACCTCAGGTGGGAGAAGCATGGAAGAATATTCACCCCAAAATGAATACACTTACGCCATCTCAAAGCTTCCATGTGTGATCTGATGCTTTGCAGGTTGAAGGATTTGCCATTTCTGGTTTATAAATGTGCACAGTTGGAAAGAGCCTATTCCTAGAATGTTAGTAGCACACTCTTTAGAAGTGTCCTTACAGCCAAAATGTCAGGTACTCCTTTGGGGTTATGAGGCCTAGAAAAACATCCCAGGGGATCTTATAACATGTCCAGCAACAGGGCAACGAAATCATGGGGAGACCATCCCCCCAAGAATACTACTGCATGTTCTTTGTTTCCCCTCTCATAGCCACAGTAGGCCTCTTTCAAGCACCCTATTGCTTTGGTAATAGAAAGTGCCACAAAACTGATCCCCAGCCCTTGTCTCACCCATTGCCCCTAACCTTTAGGGGTACCCCTGCCCCCCAAGGAAAGGAGCAATAAACAGGACACCCCCCCAAAAAAAAAAAAAACGCAGTCTGCACCATTCTGTGCCTCCTAGCACCACTTTAATAATGCACCGACACCCCTTTTAACACTGCTCCCCCAAATTTGACTGCCTCTTCTCCCCAAGAGAGGGGGCAGGGGGACTAACCTTTAGGGGTACCACTGCCCCCCAAGGAAAGGCACAATAAACAAGAGTGTGGGAGGGAACCCCACCCCCCCAAAAAAACGAAGTCTGCACCATTCGGTGCCTCCTAGCACCCCTTTAATAATGCACCGACACCTCTTTTAACACTGCTCCCCCACATTTGTCTGCCCCTTCACCCCAAGAGAGGGGGCAGGGGGACATAAAAATGATGGGGATTGCCACCAAAACCCCCCTCCTTTGTAATTCCCCCATTTGTGTCCAAGGGGTTGGGCTCTGCTTGCCACCTATTGGCTCTGCTCCACTCTCTCTTACTCACACTCCGGCCCTGTGGCCTAGACTCTTCCACCACCTTCTCCTGAATCCCTGGCCCTGTCTTTCCTCTGTGACCACCACCCACTCTTGCTCTCTGCCCTTTCTCCATCTATGTCCCCCTTTCTTCTCTAAGTCCAACCAACCACCCCTGCTAGCCTCCGCCATCTGCACCTCTCTCAGCCTGCCCCCTATCTCTCCTCACTCACCACCTGTGCTCCTTCTATTCCTGCCCTCTGACTCAGCCTGGACCTATCCTTGCTCTCTCTGCGCCTGCGCGCACACACACACACACACACACACCAACTGCTCTGCAATCCACCATTCACATGTCGACTCATGCTCTATCCACGCACACACAGCCATTGTACTTACCAATTTAGCAGCCATCTCTGACTTACCTCTGCTTTGCCGCCATCAGTCACCTGGTGCCGAGCCCGGGATTGGAACCCTGGTTGTCTGGTTGGAAGGCGGGAACTTACCCACTGGACCACAGTGGATTCCATATCTCTAGCTTGTCAAATCGTCCCTATATCATGGCTGTGAAGTGCCCTGTGTAGTAGAAGCCAGGAGCAGTGACATCAGGACCTTGATGTTGCTAATAGTGTCTCTTGCACAGTAAAAAGCCATGAAGGAGCTGTAGCTCAGTTGGTTGGGTGACTGCCTTTGGTGGAGCAAGCTACCCTTGGACAGGGGTTCGAATCCAGCCAGTGCCCAGAAACTACATTTAGCTAGAAAATACCAAGATATTTTTGTTTATTTAGAAATATTTTTTATACTTCAAAAAATGCAGCAACAATTGGAGTAACTATGTTTTTTTGTATTAGAGCCCCAAATTTACAAATTTTGTCCCTCCTGACCCACCCCCTCCCTCCTTTTGCTCAAGTAGGTAAAATAGGAGCAGCGCCTTATTTTCAATGATCAATGTGTTGATGTTTTCTTCAATTTGGTGTTTTGGAGAAGAGTAATATGGGCGATGGGGGAGCATAACTAAGATCTATTATCTGAGGGGGATGCCATCCAGGTAATAAAATAGGTTGAATGGTGTTGATTTTTCATTTTGGTGTGAGCCAAGCTCTGCCATTGGGTGGATGATGCTTGCCAAGTTGCCTAGGCATAAAGGCAGAGTATGAGAGCTTGCTATTGAAATGCTGGGTAAAGCTGTGTGCAGGTGAAAGAGCCTTTATTAGCTGCATTGAGAAGGTAGCATGTTGTATTTTTGAAGTGCTAAAAAAGGATAAAGTCAGGCCTTTGTCTGACTATTTCTTGAAGATGCATGATGCAAGAAGTGTGAGTATGGAGCAGCTGGCCTGTCGTGACCTAGCCCACTCTGGCATGCTGTACTAGGCCATGCCGTAGGACTGGGACCACCGGGATTGGGATTTTAAACACCCCAGTCTGGGACTGGGACTGGGACTGGGACTGCGACTGCGACTGGGATTTTAAACAACCCAGTCTTAGTCTGCAGCCTTTACAGTCAGCCCACGAACGCCCACGAACGCCCTTGTTCTGTATAGTGGATTACTGCAGGTAATTCGGGACCCTGCTAAATGAGGGTGGGGCACTTATCTGAAGGCTATTCGAGCGGAAGAATCCTTAGCCTAGGACAGTTTGGCAATTTAAGAAGTCTGCTGAATACCATATGTTGAAGGACGTATCACGCGGAAGCCAGCTAATGGCTCAGACCGAAGTAAGCATGGGAGGACTTTATTTGCATAGGACAGCCCCTTTCTCATTCCTAATATTATGCTGCAGTTGCTATGTAGCAGTACTAGGGGGCAGCTGTATGAACATAAAGCCACAGCGAGGCTTTAAAACTGTTTTTGTGGTGGGGGGTGGATTTGGAAGGAAAACAGCAAGATAAAAGTGTGAAAACATAGAGCAAGTGAGTGTGTCATCTGTCTCTTTGAAGAGACATGTGAAAGAAGAACAGCAGATCCACAGACCTCAGGTGGGAGAAGCATGGAAGAATATTCACCCCAAAATGAATACACTTACGCCTTCTCAAAGCTTCCATGTGTGATCTGATGCTTTGCAGGTTGAAGGATTTGCCATTTCTGGTTTATAAATGTGCACAGTTGGAAAGAGCCTATTCCTAGAATGTTAGAAGCACACTCTTTAGAAGTGTCCTTACAGCCAAAATGTCAGGTACTCCTTTGGGGTTATGAGGCCTAGAAAAACATCCCAGGGGATCTTATAACATGTCCAGCAACAGGGCAACGAAATCATGGGGAGACCATCCCCCCAAGAATACTACTGCATGTTCTTTGTTTCCCCTCTCTATACCATAGCCACAGTAGGCCTCTTTCAAGCACCCTATTGCTTTGGTAATAGAAAGTGCCACAAAACTGATCCCCAGCCCTTGTCTCACCCATTGCCCCTAACCTTTAGGGGTACCCCTGCCCCCCAAGGAAAGGAGCAATAAACAGGACACCCCCCCCCAAAAAAAAAAAACGCAGTCTGCACCATTCTGTGCCTCCTAGCACCACTTTAATAATGCACCGACACCCCTTTTAACACTGCTCCCCCAAATTTGACTGCCTCTTCTCCCCAAGAGAGGGGGCAGGGGGACTAACCTTTAGGGGTACCACTGCCCCCCAAGGAAAGGCACAATAAACAAGAGTGTGGGAGGGAACCCCACCCCCCCAAAAAAACGAAGTCTGCACCATTCGGTGCCTCCTAGCACCCCTTTAATAATGCACCGACACCTCTTTTAACACTGCTCCCCCACATTTGTCTGCCCCTTCACCCCAAGAGAGGGGGCAGGGGGACATAAAAATGATGGGGATTGCCACCAAAACCCCCCTCCTTTGTAATTCCCCCATTTGTGTCCAAGGGGTTGGGCTCTGCTTGCCACCTATTGGCTCTGCTCCACTCTCTCTTACTCACACTCCGGCCCTGTGGCCTAGACTCTTCCACCACCTTCTCCTGAATCCCTGGCCCTGTCTTTCCTCTGTGACCACCACCCACTCTTGCTCTCTGCCCTTTCTCCATCTATGTCCCCCTTTCTTCTCTAAGTCCAACCAACCACCCCTGCTAGCCTCCGCCATCTGCACCTCTCTCAGCCTGCCCCCTATCTCTCCTCACTCACCACCTGTGCTCCTTCTATTCCTGCCCTCTGACTCAGCCTGGACCTATCCTTGCTCTCTCTGCGCCTGCGCACACACACACACACACACACACACACACACACACACCAACTGCTCTGCAATCCACCATTCACATGTCGACTCATGCTCTATCCACGCACACACAGCCATTGTACTTACCAATTTAGCAGCCATCTCTGACTTACCTCTGCTTTGCCGCCATCAGTCACCTGGTGCCGAGCCCGGGATTCGAACCCTGGTTGTCTGGTTGGAAGGCGGGAACTTACCCACTGGACCACAGTGGATTCCATATCTCTAGCTTGTCAAATCGTCCCTATATCATGGCTGTGAAGTGCCCTGTGTAGTAGAAGCCAGGAGCAGTGACATCAGGACCTTGATGTTGCTAATAGTGTCTCTTGCACAGTAAAAAGCCATGAAGGAGCTGTAGCTCAGTTGGTTGGGTGACTGCCTTTGGTGGAGCAAGCTACCCTTGGACAGGGGTTCGAATCCAGCCAGTGCCCAGAAACCACATTTAGCTAGAAAATACCAAGATATTTTTGTTTATTTAGAAATATTTTTTTTACTTCAAAAAATGCAGCAACAATTGGAGTAACTATGTTTTTTTGTATTAGAGCCCCAAATTTACAAATTTTGTCCCTCCTGACCCACCCCCTCCCTCCTTTTGCTCAAGTAGGTAAAATAGGAGCAGCGCCTTATTTTCAATGATCAATGTGTTGATGTTTTCTTCAATTTGGTGTTTTGGAGAAGAGTAATATGGGCGATGGGGGAGCATAACTAAGATCTATTATCTGAGGGGGATGCCATCCAGGTAATAAAATAGGTTGAATGGTGTTGATTTTTCATTTTGGTGTGAGCCAAGCTCTGCCATTGGGTGGATGATGCTTGCCAAGTTGCCTAGGCATAAAGGCAGAGTATGAGAGCTTGCTACTGAAATGCTGGGTAAAGCTGTGTGCAGGTGAAAGAGCCTTTATTAGCTGCATTGAGAAGGTAGCATGTTGTATTTTTGAAGTGCTAAAAAAGGATAAAGTCAGGCCTTTGTCTGACTATTTCTTGAAGATGCATGATGCAAGAAGTGTGAGTATGGAGCAGCTGGCCTGTCGTGACCTAGCCCACTCTGGCATGCTGTACTAGGCCATGCCGTAGGACTGGGACCACCGGGATTGGGATTTTAAACACCCCAGTCTGGGACTGGGACTGGGACTGGGACTGCGACTGGGACTGGGATTTTAAACAACCCAGTCTTAGTCTGCAGCCTTTACAGTCAGCCCACGAACGCCCATGTTCTGTATAGTGGATTACTACAGGTAATTCGGGACCCTGCTAAATGAGGGTGGGGCACTTATCTGAAGGCTATTCGAGCGGAAGAATCCTTAGCCTAGGACAGTTTGGCAATTTAAGAAGTCTGCTGAATACCATATGTTGAAGGACGTATCACGCGGAAGCCAGCTAATGGCTCAGACCGAAGTAAGCATGGGAGGACTTTATTTGCATAGGACAGCCCCTTTCTCATTCCTAATATTATGCTGCAGTTGCTATGTAGCAGTACTAGGGGGCAGCTGTATGAACATAAAGCCACAGCGAGGCTTTAAAACTGTTTTTGTGGTGGGGGGTGGATTTGGAAGGAAAACAGCAAGATAAAAGTGTGAAAACATAGAGCAAGTGAGTGTGTCATCTGTCTCTTTGAAGAGACATGTGAAAGAAGAACAGCAGATCCACAGACCTCAGGTGGGAGAAGCATGGAAGAATATTCACCCCAAAATGAATACACTTACGCCATCTCAAAGCTTCCATGTGTGATCTGATGCTTTGCAGGTTGAAGGATTTGCCATTTCTGGTTTATAAATGTGCACAGTTGGAAAGAGCCTATTCCTAGAATGTTAGTAGCACACTCTTTAGAAGTGTCCTTACAGCCAAAATGTCAGGTACTCCTTTGGGGTTATGAGGCCTAGAAAAACATCCCAGGGGATCTTATAACATGTCCAGCAACAGGGCAACGAAATCATGGGGAGACCATCCCCCCAAGAATACTACTGCATGTTCTTTGTTTCCCCTCTCATAGCCACAGTAGGCCTCTTTCAAGCACCCTATTGCTTTGGTAATAGAAAGTGCCACAAAACTGATCCCCAGCCCTTGTCTCACCCATTGCCCCTAACCTTTAGGGGTACCCCTGCCCCCCAAGGAAAGGAGCAATAAACAGGACACCCCCCCAAAAAAAAAAAAAACGCAGTCTGCACCATTCTGTGCCTCCTAGCACCACTTTAATAATGCACCGACACCCCTTTTAACACTGCTCCCCCAAATTTGACTGCCTCTTCTCCCCAAGAGAGGGGGCAGGGGGACTAACCTTTAGGGGTACCACTGCCCCCCAAGGAAAGGCACAATAAACAAGAGTGTGGGAGGGAACCCCACCCCCCCAAAAAAACGAAGTCTGCACCATTCGGTGCCTCCTAGCACCCCTTTAATAATGCACCGACACCTCTTTTAACACTGCTCCCCCACATTTGTCTGCCCCTTCACCCCAAGAGAGGGGGCAGGGGGACATAAAAATGATGGGGATTGCCACCAAAACCCCCCTCCTTTGTAATTCCCCCATTTGTGTCCAAGGGGTTGGGCTCTGCTTGCCACCTATTGGCTCTGCTCCACTCTCTCTTACTCACACTCCGGCCCTGTGGCCTAGACTCTTCCACCACCTTCTCCTGAATCCCTGGCCCTGTCTTTCCTCTGTGACCACCACCCACTCTTGCTCTCTGCCCTTTCTCCATCTATGTCCCCCTTTCTTCTCTAAGTCCAACCAACCACCCCTGCTAGCCTCCGCCATCTGCACCTCTCTCAGCCTGCCCCCTATCTCTCCTCACTCACCACCTGTGCTCCTTCTATTCCTGCCCTCTGACTCAGCCTGGACCTATCCTTGCTCTCTCTGCGCCTGCGCGCACACACACACACACACACACCAACTGCTCTGCAATCCACCATTCACATGTCGACTCATGCTCTATCCACGCACACACAGCCATTGTACTTACCAATTTAGCAGCCATCTCTGACTTACCTCTGCTTTGCCGCCATCAGTCACCTGGTGCCGAGCCCGGGATTCGAACCCTGGTTGTCTGGTTGGAAGGCGGGAACTTACCCACTGGACCACAGTGGATTCCATATCTCTAGCTTGTCAAATCGTCCCTATATCATGGCTGTGAAGTGCCCTGTGTAGTAGAAGCCAGGAGCAGTGACATCAGGACCTTGATGTTGCTAATAGTGTCTCTTGCACAGTAAAAAGCCATGAAGGAGCTGTAGCTCAGTTGGTTGGGTGACTGCCTTTGGTGGAGCAAGCTACCCTTGGTCAGGGGTTCGAATCCAGCCAGTGCCCAGAAACTACATTTAGCTAGAAAATACCAAGATATTTTTGTTTATTTAGAAATATTTTTTTTACTTCAAAAAATGCAGCAACAATTGGAGTAACTATGTTTTTTTGTATTAGAGCCCCAAATTTACAAATTTTGTCCCTCCTGACCCACCCCCTCCCTCCTTTTGCTCAAGTAGGTAAAATAGGAGCAGCGCCTTATTTTCAATGATCAATGTGTTGATGTTTTCTTCAATTTGGTGTTTTGGAGAAGAGTAATATGGGCGATGGGGGAGCATAACTAAGATCTATTATCTGAGGGGGATGCCATCCAGGTAATAAAATAGGTTGAATGGTGTTGATTTTTCATTTTGGTGTGAGCCAAGCTCTGCCATTGGGTGGATGATGCTTGCCAAGTTGCCTAGGCATAAAGGCAGAGTATGAGAGCTTGCTACTGAAATGCTGGGTAAAGCTGTGTGCAGGTGAAAGAGCCTTTATTAGCTGCATTGAGAAGGTAGCATGTTGTATTTTTGAAGTGCTAAAAAAGGATAAAGTCAGGCCTTTGTCTGACTATTTCTTGAAGATGCATGATGCAAGAAGTGTGAGTATGGAGCAGCTGGCCTGTCGTGACCTAGCCCACTCTGGCATGCTGTACTAGGCCATGCCGTAGGACTGGGACCACCGGGATTGGGATTTTAAACACCCCAGTCTGGGACTGGGACTGGGACTGGGACTGGGACTGCGACTGGGACTGGGATTTTAAACAACCCAGTCTTAGTCTGCAGCCTTTACAGTCAGCCCACGAACGCCCATGTTCTGTATAGTGGATTACTGCAGGTAATTCGGGACCCTGCTAAATGAGGGTGGGGCACTTATCTGAAGGCTATTCGAGCGGAAGAATCCTTAGCCTAGGACAGTTTGGCAATTTAAGAAGTCTGCTGAATACCATATGTTGAAGGACGTATCACGCGGAAGCCAGCTAATGGCTCAGACCGAAGTAAGCATGGGAGGACTTTATTTGCATAGGACAGCCCCTTTCTCATTCCTAATATTATGCTGCAGTTGCTATGTAGCAGTACTAGGGGGCAGCTGTATGAACATAAAGCCACAGCGAGGCTTTAAAACTGTTTTTGTGGTGGGGGGTGGATTTGGAAGGAAAACAGCAAGATAAAAGTGTGAAAACATAGAGCAAGTGAGTGTGTCATCTGTCTCTTTGAAGAGACATGTGAAAGAAGAACAGCAGATCCACAGACCTCAGGTGGGAGAAGCATGGAAGAATATTCACCCCAAAATGAATACACTTACGCCATCTCAAAGCTTCCATGTGTGATCTGATGCTTTGCAGGTTGAAGGATTTGCCATTTCTGGTTTATAAATGTGCACAGTTGGAAAGAGCCTATTCCTAGAATGTTAGTAGCACACTCTTTAGAAGTGTCCTTACAGCCAAAATGTCAGGTACTCCTTTGGGGTTATGAGGCCTAGAAAAACATCCCAGGGGATCTTATAACATGTCCAGCAACAGGGCAACGAAATCATGGGGAGACCATCCCCCCAAGAATACTACTGCATGTTCTTTGTTTCCCCTCTCATAGCCACAGTAGGCCTCTTTCAAGCACCCTATTGCTTTGGTAATAGAAAGTGCCACAAAACTGATCCCCAGCCCTTGTCTCACCCATTGCCCCTAACCTTTAGGGGTACCCCTGCCCCCCAAGGAAAGGAGCAATAAACAGGACACCCCCCCCAAAAAAAAAAAACGCAGTCTGCACCATTCTGTGCCTCCTAGCACCACTTTAATAATGCACCGACACCCCTTTTAACACTGCTCCCCCAAATTTGACTGCCTCTTCTCCCCAAGAGAGGGGGCAGGGGGACTAACCTTTAGGGGTACCACTGCCCCCCAAGGAAAGGCACAATAAACAAGAGTGTGGGAGGGAACCCCACCCCCCCAAAAAAACGAAGTCTGCACCATTCGGTGCCTCCTAGCACCCCTTTAATAATGCACCGACACCTCTTTTAACACTGCTCCCCCACATTTGTCTGCCCCTTCACCCCAAGAGAGGGGGCAGGGGGACATAAAAATGATGGGGATTGCCACCAAAACCCCCCTCCTTTGTAATTCCCCCATTTGTGTCCAAGGGGTTGGGCTCTGCTTGCCACCTATTGGCTCTGCTCCACTCTCTCTTACTCACACTCCGGCCTAGACTCTTCCACCACCTTCTCCTGAATCCCTGGCCCTGTCTTTCCTCTGTGACCACCACCCACTCTTGCTCTCTGCCCTTTCTCCATCTATGTCCCCCTTTCTTCTCTAAGTCCAACCAACCACCCCTGCTAGCCTCCGCCATCTGCACCTCTCTCAGCCTGCCCCCTATCTCTCCTCACTCACCACCTGTGCTCCTTCTATTCCTGCCCTCTGACTCAGCCTGGACCTATCCTTGCTCTCTCTGCGCCTGCGCGCACACACACACACACACACCAACTGCTCTGCAATCCACCATTCACATGTCGACTCATGCTCTATCCACGCACACACAGCCATTGTACTTACCAATTTAGCAGCCATCTCTGACTTACCTCTGCTTTGCCGCCATCAGTCACCTGGTGCCGAGCCCGGGATTCGAACCCTGGTTGTCTGGTTGGAAGGCGGGAACTTACCCACTGGACCACAGTGGATTCCATATCTCTAGCTTGTCAAATCGTCCCTATATCATGGCTGTGAAGTGCCCTGTGTAGTAGAAGCCAGGAGCAGTGACATCAGGACCTTGATGTTGCTAATAGTGTCTCTTGCACAGTAAACAGCCATGAAGGAGCTGTAGCTCAGTTGGTTGGGTGACTGCCTTTGGTGGAGCAAGCTACCCTTGGTCAGGGGTTCGAATCCAGCCAGTGCCCAGAACCTACATTTAGCTAGAAAATACCAAGATATTTTTGTTTATTTAGAAATATTTTTTTTACTTCAAAAAATGCAGCAACAATTGGAGTAACTATGTTTTTTTGTATTAGAGCCCCAAATTTACAAATTTTGTCCCTCCTGACCCACCCCCTCCCTCCTTTTGCTCAAGTAGGTAAAATAGGAGCAGCGCCTTATTTTCAATGATCAATGTGTTGATGTTTTCTTCAATTTGGTGTTTTGGAGAAGAGTAATATGGGCGATGGGGGAGCATAACTAAGATCTATTATCTGAGGGGGATGCCATCCAGGTAATAAAATAGGTTGAATGGTGTTGATTTTTCATTTTGGTGTGAGCCAAGCTCTGCCATTGGGTGGATGATGCTTGCCAAGTTGCCTAGGCATAAAGGCAGAGTATGAGAGCTTGCTACTGAAATGCTGGGTAAAGCTGTGTGCAGGTGAAAGAGCCTTTATTAGCTGCATTGAGAAGGTAGCATGTTGTATTTTTGAAGTGCTAAAAAAGGATAAAGTCAGGCCTTTGTCTGACTATTTCTTGAAGATGCATGATGCAAGAAGTGTGAGTATGGAGCAGCTGGCCTGTCGTGACCTAGCCCACTCTGGCATGCTGTACTAGGCCATGCCGTAGGACTGGGACCACCGGGATTGGGATTTTAAACACCCCAGTCTGGGACTGGGACTGGGACTGGGACTGCGACTGGGATTTTAAACAACCCAGTCTTAGTCTGCAGCCTTTACAGTCAGCCCACGAACGCCCATGTTCTGTATAGTGGATTACTGCAGGTAATTCGGGACCCTGCTAAATGAGGGTGGGGCACTTATCTGAAGGCTATTCGAGCGGAAGAATCCTTAGCCTAGGACAGTTTGGCAATTTAAGAAGTCTGCTGAATACCATATGTTGAAGGACGTATCACGCGGAAGCCAGCTAATGGCTCAGACCGAAGTAAGCATGGGAGGACTTTATTTGCATAGGACAGCCCCTTTCTCATTCCTAATATTATGCTGCAGTTGCTATGTAGCAGTACTAGGGGGCAGCTGTATGAACATAAAGCCACAGCGAGGCTTTAAAACTGTTTTTGTGGTGGGGGGTGGATTTGGAAGGAAAACAGCAAGATAAAAGTGTGAAAACATAGAGCAAGTGAGTGTGTCATCTGTCTCTTTGAAGAGACATGTGAAAGAAGAACAGCAGATCCACAGACCTCAGGTGGGAGAAGCATGGAAGAATATTCACCCCAAAATGAATACACTTACGCCATCTCAAAGCTTCCATGTGTGATCTGATGCTTTGCAGGTTGAAGGATTTGCCATTTCTGGTTTATAAATGTGCACAGTTGGAAAGAGCCTATTCCTAGAATGTTAGTAGCACACTCTTTAGAAGTGTCCTTACAGCCAAAATGTCAGGTACTCCTTTGGGGTTATGAGGCCTAGAAAAACATCCCAGGGGATCTTATAACATGTCCAGCAACAGGGCAACGAAATCATGGGGAGACCATCCCCCCAAGAATACTACTGCATGTTCTTTGTTTCCCCTCTCATAGCCACAGTAGGCCTCTTTCAAGCACCCTATTGCTTTGGTAATAGAAAGTGCCACAAAACTGATCCCCAGCCCTTGTCTCACCCATTGCCCCTAACCTTTAGGGGTACCCCTGCCCCCCAAGGAAAGGAGCAATAAACAGGACACCCCCCCCAAAAAAAAAAAAACGCAGTCTGCACCATTCTGTGCCTCCTAGCACCACTTTAATAATGCACCGACACCCCTTTTAACACTGCTCCCCCAAATTTGACTGCCTCTTCTCCCCAAGAGAGGGGGCAGGGGGACTAACCTTTAGGGGTACCACTGCCCCCCAAGGAAAGGCACAATAAACAAGAGTGTGGGAGGGAACCCCACCCCCCCAAAAAAACGAAGTCTGCACCATTCGGTGCCTCCTAGCACCCCTTTAATAATGCACCGACACCTCTTTTAACACTGCTCCCCCACATTTGTCTGCCCCTTCACCCCAAGAGAGGGGGCAGGGGGACATAAAAATGATGGGGATTGCCACCAAAACCCCCCTCCTTTGTAATTCCCCCATTTGTGTCCAAGGGGTTGGGCTCTGCTTGCCACCTATTGGCTCTGCTCCACTCTCTCTTACTCACACTCCGGCCCTGTGGCCTAGACTCTTCCACCACCTTCTCCTGAATCCCTGGCCCTGTCTTTCCTCTGTGACCACCACCCACTCTTGCTCTCTGCCCTTTCTCCATCTATGTCCCCCTTTCTTCTCTAAGTCCAACCAACCACCCTTGCTAGCCTCCGCCATCTGCACCTCTCTCAGCCTGCCCCCTATCTCTCCTCACTCACCACCTGTGCTCCTTCTATTCCTGCCCTCTGACTCAGCCTGGACCTATCCTTGCTCTCTCTGCGCCTGCGCGCACACACACACACACACACACCAACTGCTCTGCAATCCACCATTCACATGTCGACTCATGCTCTATCCACGCACACACAGCCATTGTACTTACCAATTTAGCAGCCATCTCTGACTTACCTCTGCTTTGCCGCCATCAGTCACCTGGTGCCGAGCCCGGGATTGGAACCCTGGTTGTCTGGTTGGAAGGCGGGAACTTACCCACTGGACCACAGTGGATTCCATATCTCTAGCTTGTCAAATCGTCCCTATATCATGGCTGTGAAGTGCCCTGTGTAGTAGAAGCCAGGAGCAGTGACATCAGGACCTTGATGTTGCCAATAGTGTCTCTTGCACAGTAAAAAGCCATGAAGGAGCTGTAGCTCAGTTGGTTGGGTGACTGCCTTTGGTGGAGCAAGCTACCCTTGGACAGGGGTTCGAATCCAGCCAGTGCCCAGAAACTACATTTAGCTAGAAAATACCAAGATATTTTTGTTTATTTAGAAATATTTTTTTTACTTCAAAAAATGCAGCAACAATTGGAGTAACTATGTTTTTTTGTATTAGAGCCCCAAATTTACAAATTTTGTCCCTCCTGACCCACCCCCTCCCTCCTTTTGCTCAAGTAGGTAAAATAGGAGCAGCGCCTTATTTTCAATGATCAATGTGTTGATGTTTTCTTCAATTTGGTGTTTTGGAGAAGAGTAATATGGGCGATGGGGGAGCATAACTAAGATCTATTATCTGAGGGGGATGCCATCCAGGTAATAAAATAGGTTGAATGGTGTTGATTTTTCATTTTGGTGTGAGCCAAGCTCTGCCATTGGGTGGATGATGCTTGCCAAGTTGCCTAGGCATAAAGGCAGAGTATGAGAGCTTGCTACTGAAATGCTGGGTAAAGCTGTGTGCAGGTGAAAGAGCCTTTATTAGCTGCATTGAGAAGGTAGCATGTTGTATTTTTGAAGTGCTAAAAAAGGATAAAGTCAGGCCTTTGTCTGACTATTTCTTGAAGATGCATGATGCAAGAAGTGTGAGTATGGAGCAGCTGGCCTGTCGTGACCTAGCCCACTCTGGCATGCTGTACTAGGCCATGCCGTAGGACTGGGACCACCGGGATTGGGATTTTAAACACCCCAGTCTGGGACTGGGACTGGGACTGGGACTGGGACTGCGACTGGGACTGGGATTTTAAACAACCCAGTCTTAGTCTGCAGCCTTTACAGTCAGCCCACGAACGCCCATGTTCTGTATAGTGGATTACTGCAGGTAATTCGGGACCCTGCTAAATGAGGGTGGGGCACTTATCTGAAGGCTATTCGAGCGGAAGAATCCTTAGCCTAGGACAGTTTGGCAATTTAAGAAGTCTGCTGAATACCATATGTTGAAGGACGTATCACGCGGAAGCCAGCTAATGGCTCAGACCGAAGTAAGCATGGGAGGACTTTATTTGCATAGGACAGCCCCTTTCTCATTCCTAATATTATGCTGCAGTTGCTATGTAGCAGTACTAGGGGGCAGCTGTATGAACATAAAGCCACAGCGAGGCTTTAAAACTGTTTTTGTGGTGGGGGGTGGATTTGGAAGGAAAACAGCAAGATAAAAGTGTGAAAACATAGAGCAAGTGAGTGTGTCATCTGTCTCTTTGAAGAGACATGTGAAAGAAGAACAGCAGATCCACAGACCTCAGGTGGGAGAAGCATGGAAGAATATTCACCCCAAAATGAATACACTTACGCCATCTCAAAGCTTCCATGTGTGATCTGATGCTTTGCAGGTTGAAGGATTTGCCATTTCTGGTTTATAAATGTGCACAGTTGGAAAGAGCCTATTCCTAGAATGTTAGTAGCACACTCTTTAGAAGTGTCCTTACAGCCAAAATGTCAGGTACTCCTTTGGGGTTATGAGGCCTAGAAAAACATCCCAGGGGATCTTATAACATGTCCAGCAACAGGGCAACGAAATCATGGGGAGACCATCCCCCCAAGAATACTACTGCATGTTCTTTGTTTCCCCTCTCTATACCATAGCCACAGTAGGCCTCTTTCAAGCACCCTATTGCTTTGGTAATAGAAAGTGCCACAAAACTGATCCCCAGCCCTTGTCTCACCCATTGCCCCTAACCTTTAGGGGTACCCCTGCCCCCCAAGGAAAGGAGCAATAAACAGGACACCCCCCCCCAAAAAAAAAAAACGCAGTCTGCACCATTCTGTGCCTCCTAGCACCACTTTAATAATGCACCGACACCCCTTTTAACACTGCTCCCCCAAATTTGACTGCCTCTTCTCCCCAAGAGAGGGGGCAGGGGGACTAACCTTTAGGGGTACCACTGCCCCCCAAGGAAAGGCACAATAAACAAGAGTGTGGGAGGGAACCCCACCCCCCCAAAAAAACGAAGTCTGCACCATTCGGTGCCTCCTAGCACCCCTTTAATAATGCACCGACACCTCTTTTAACACTGCTCCCCCACATTTGTCTGCCCCTTCACCCCAAGAGAGGGGGCAGGGGGACATAAAAATGATGGGGATTGCCACCAAAACCCCCCTCCTTTGTAATTCCCCCATTTGTGTCCAAGGGGTTGGGCTCTGCTTGCCACCTATTGGCTCTGCTCCACTCTCTCTTACTCACACTCCGGCCCTGTGGCCTAGACTCTTCCACCACCTTCTCCTGAATCCCTGGCCCTGTCTTTCCTCTGTGACCACCACCCACTCTTGCTCTCTGCCCTTTCTCCATCTATGTCCCCCTTTCTTCTCTAAGTCCAACCAACCACCCCTGCTAGCCTCCGCCATCTGCACCTCTCTCAGCCTGCCCCCTATCTCTCCTCACTCACCACCTGTGCTCCTTCTATTCCTGCCCTCTGACTCAGCCTGGACCTATCCTTGCTCTCTCTGCGCCTGCGCGCACACACACACACACACACACACCAACTGCTCTGCAATCCACCATTCACATGTCGACTCATGCTCTATCCACGCACACACAGCCATTGTACTTACCAATTTAGCAGCCATCTCTGACTTACCTCTGCTTTGCCGCCATCAGTCACCTGGTGCCGAGCCCGGGATTGGAACCCTGGTTGTCTGGTTGGAAGGCGGGAACTTACCCACTGGACCACAGTGGATTCCATATCTCTAGCTTGTCAAATCGTCCCTATATCATGGCTGTGAAGTGCCCTGTGTAGTAGAAGCCAGGAGCAGTGACATCAGGACCTTGATGTTGCTAATAGTGTCTCTTGCACAGTAAAAAGCCATGAAGGAGCTGTAGCTCAGTTGGTTGGGTGACTGCCTTTGGTGGAGCAAGCTACCCTTGGACAGGGGTTCGAATCCAGCCAGTGCCCAGAAACTACATTTAGCTAGAAAATACCAAGATATTTTTGTTTATTTAGAAATATTTTTTATACTTCAAAAAATGCAGCAACAATTGGAGTAACTATGTTTTTTTGTATTAGAGCCCCAAATTTACAAATTTTGTCCCTCCTGACCCACCCCCTCCCTCCTTTTGCTCAAGTAGGTAAAATAGGAGCAGCGCCTTATTTTCAATGATCAATGTGTTGATGTTTTCTTCAATTTGGTGTTTTGGAGAAGAGTAATATGGGCGATGGGGGAGCATAACTAAGATCTATTATCTGAGGGGGATGCCATCCAGGTAATAAAATAGGTTGAATGGTGTTGATTTTTCATTTTGGTGTGAGCCAAGCTCTGCCATTGGGTGGATGATGCTTGCCAAGTTGCCTAGGCATAAAGGCAGAGTATGAGAGCTTGCTATTGAAATGCTGGGTAAAGCTGTGTGCAGGTGAAAGAGCCTTTATTAGCTGCATTGAGAAGGTAGCATGTTGTATTTTTGAAGTGCTAAAAAAGGATAAAGTCAGGCCTTTGGCTGACTATTTCTTGAAGATGCATGATGCAAGAAGTGTGAGTATGGAGCAGCTGGCCTGTCGTGACCTAGCCCACTCTGGCATGCTGTACTAGGCCATGCCGTAGGACTGGGACCACCGGGATTGGGATTTTAAACACCCCAGTCTGGGACTGGGACTGGGACTGGGACTGCGACTGCGACTGGGATTTTAAACAACCCAGTCTTAGTCTGCAGCCTTTACAGTCAGCCCACGAACGCCCACGAACGCCCTTGTTCTGTATAGTGGATTACTGCAGGTAATTCGGGACCCTGCTAAATGAGGGTGGGGCACTTATCTGAAGGCTATTCGAGCGGAAGAATCCTTAGCCTAGGACAGTATGGCAATTTAAGAAGTCTGCTGAATACCATATGTTGAAGGACGTATCACGCGGAAGCCAGCTAATGGCTCAGACCGAAGTAAGCATGGGAGGACTTTATTTGCATAGGACAGCCCCTTTCTCATTCCTAATATTATGCTGCAGTTGCTATGTAGCAGTACTAGGGGGCAGCTGTATGAACATAAAGCCACAGCGAGGCTTTAAAACTGTTTTTGTGGTGGGGGGTGGATTTGGAAGGAAAACAGCAAGATAAAAGTGTGAAAACATAGAGCAAGTGAGTGTGTCATCTGTCTCTTTGAAGAGACATGTGAAAGAAGAACAGCAGATCCACAGACCTCAGGTGGGAGAAGCATGGAAGAATATTCACCCCAAAATGAATACACTTACGCCTTCTCAAAGCTTCCATGTGTGATCTGATGCTTTGCAGGTTGAAGGATTTGCCATTTCTGGTTTATAAATGTGCACAGTTGGAAAGAGCCTATTCCTAGAATGTTAGAAGCACACTCTTTAGAAGTGTCCTTACAGCCAAAATGTCAGGTACTCCTTTGGGGTTATGAGGCCTAGAAAAACATCCCAGGGGATCTTATAACATGTCCAGCAACAGGGCAACGAAATCATGGGGAGACCATCCCCCCAAGAATACTACTGCATGTTCTTTGTTTCCCCTCTCTATACCATAGCCACAGTAGGCCTCTTTCAAGCACCCTATTGCTTTGGTAATAGAAAGTGCCACAAAACTGATCCCCAGCCCTTGTCTCACCCATTGCCCCTAACCTTTAGGGGTACCCCTGCCCCCCAAGGAAAGGAGCAATAAACAGGACACCCCCCCCCAAAAAAAAAAAACGCAGTCTGCACCATTCTGTGCCTCCTAGCACCACTTTAATAATGCACCGACACCCCTTTTAACACTGCTCCCCCAAATTTGACTGCCTCTTCTCCCCAAGAGAGGGGGCAGGGGGACTAACCTTTAGGGGTACCACTGCCCCCCAAGGAAAGGCACAATAAACAAGAGTGTGGGAGGGAACCCCACCCCCCCAAAAAAACGAAGTCTGCACCATTCGGTGCCTCCTAGCACCCCTTTAATAATGCACCGACACCTCTTTTAACACTGCTCCCCCACATTTGTCTGCCCCTTCACCCCAAGAGAGGGGGCAGGGGGACATAAAAATGATGGGGATTGCCACCAAAACCCCCCTCCTTTGTAATTCCCCCATTTGTGTCCAAGGGGTTGGGCTCTGCTTGCCACCTATTGGCTCTGCTCCACTCTCTCTTACTCACACTCCGGCCCTGTGGCCTAGACTCTTCCACCACCTTCTCCTGAATCCCTGGCCCTGTCTTTCCTCTGTGACCACCACCCACTCTTGCTCTCTGCCCTTTCTCCATCTATGTCCCCCTTTCTTCTCTAAGTCCAACCAACCACCCCTGCTAGCCTCCGCCATCTGCACCTCTCTCAGCCTGCCCCCTATCTCTCCTCACTCACCACCTGTGCTCCTTCTATTCCTGCCCTCTGACTCAGCCTGGACCTATCCTTGCTCTCTCTGCGCCTGCGCACACACACACACACACACACACACACACACACACACCAACTGCTCTGCAATCCACCATTCACATGTCGACTCATGCTCTATCCACGCACACACAGCCATTGTACTTACCAATTTAGCAGCCATCTCTGACTTACCTCTGCTTTGCCGCCATCAGTCACCTGGTGCCGAGCCCGGGATTCGAACCCTGGTTGTCTGGTTGGAAGGCGGGAACTTACCCACTGGACCACAGTGGATTCCATATCTCTAGCTTGTCAAATCGTCCCTATATCATGGCTGTGAAGTGCCCTGTGTAGTAGAAGCCAGGAGCAGTGACATCAGGACCTTGATGTTGCTAATAGTGTCTCTTGCACAGTAAAAAGCCATGAAGGAGCTGTAGCTCAGTTGGTTGGGTGACTGCCTTTGGTGGAGCAAGCTACCCTTGGACAGGGGTTCGAATCCAGCCAGTGCCCAGAAACCACATTTAGCTAGAAAATACCAAGATATTTTTGTTTATTTAGAAATATTTTTTTTACTTCAAAAAATGCAGCAACAATTGGAGTAACTATGTTTTTTTGTATTAGAGCCCCAAATTTACAAATTTTGTCCCTCCTGACCCACCCCCTCCCTCCTTTTGCTCAAGTAGGTAAAATAGGAGCAGCGCCTTATTTTCAATGATCAATGTGTTGATGTTTTCTTCAATTTGGTGTTTTGGAGAAGAGTAATATGGGCGATGGGGGAGCATAACTAAGATCTATTATCTGAGGGGGATGCCATCCAGGTAATAAAATAGGTTGAATGGTGTTGATTTTTCATTTTGGTGTGAGCCAAGCTCTGCCATTGGGTGGATGATGCTTGCCAAGTTGCCTAGGCATAAAGGCAGAGTATGAGAGCTTGCTACTGAAATGCTGGGTAAAGCTGTGTGCAGGTGAAAGAGCCTTTATTAGCTGCATTGAGAAGGTAGCATGTTGTATTTTTGAAGTGCTAAAAAAGGATAAAGTCAGGCCTTTGGCTGACTATTTCTTGAAGATGCATGATGCAAGAAGTGTGAGTATGGAGCAGCTGGCCTGTCGTGACCTAGCCCACTCTGGCATGCTGTACTAGGCCATGCCGTAGGACTGGGACCACCGGGATTGGGATTTTAAACACCCCAGTCTGGGACTGGGACTGGGACTGGGACTGCGACTGCGACTGGGATTTTAAACAACCCAGTCTTAGTCTGCAGCCTTTACAGTCAGCCCACGAACGCCCACGAACGCCCTTGTTCTGTATAGTGGATTACTGCAGGTAATTCGGGACCCTGCTAAATGAGGGTGGGGCACTTATCTGAAGGCTATTCGAGCGGAAGAATCCTTAGCCTAGGACAGTTTGGCAATTTAAGAAGTCTGCTGAATACCATATGTTGAAGGACGTATCACGCGGAAGCCAGCTAATGGCTCAGACCGAAGTAAGCATGGGAGGACTTTATTTGCATAGGACAGCCCCTTTCTCATTCCTAATATTATGCTGCAGTTGCTATGTAGCAGTACTAGGGGGCAGCTGTATGAACATAAAGCCACAGCGAGGCTTTAAAACTGTTTTTGTGGTGGGGGGTGGATTTGGAAGGAAAACAGCAAGATAAAAGTGTGAAAACATAGAGCAAGTGAGTGTGTCATCTGTCTCTTTGAAGAGACATGTGAAAGAAGAACAGCAGATCCACAGACCTCAGGTGGGAGAAGCATGGAAGAATATTCACCCCAAAATGAATACACTTACGCCTTCTCAAAGCTTCCATGTGTGATCTGATGCTTTGCAGGTTGAAGGATTTGCCATTTCTGGTTTATAAATGTGCACAGTTGGAAAGAGCCTATTCCTAGAATGTTAGAAGCACACTCTTTAGAAGTGTCCTTACAGCCAAAATGTCAGGTACTCCTTTGGGGTTATGAGGCCTAGAAAAACATCCCAGGGGATCTTATAACATGTCCAGCAACAGGGCAACGAAATCATGGGGAGACCATCCCCCCAAGAATACTACTGCATGTTCTTTGTTTCCCCTCTCTATACCATAGCCACAGTAGGCCTCTTTCAAGCACCCTATTGCTTTGGTAATAGAAAGTGCCACAAAACTGATCCCCAGCCCTTGTCTCACCCATTGCCCCTAACCTTTAGGGGTACCCCTGCCCCCCAAGGAAAGGAGCAATAAACAGGACACCCCCCCCCAAAAAAAAAAAACGCAGTCTGCACCATTCTGTGCCTCCTAGCACCACTTTAATAATGCACCGACACCCCTTTTAACACTGCTCCCCCAAATTTGACTGCCTCTTCTCCCCAAGAGAGGGGGCAGGGGGACTAACCTTTAGGGGTACCACTGCCCCCCAAGGAAAGGCACAATAAACAAGAGTGTGGGAGGGAACCCCACCCCCCCAAAAAAACGAAGTCTGCACCATTCGGTGCCTCCTAGCACCCCTTTAATAATGCACCGACACCTCTTTTAACACTGCTCCCCCACATTTGTCTGCCCCTTCACCCCAAGAGAGGGGGCAGGGGGACATAAAAATGATGGGGATTGCCACCAAAACCCCCCTCCTTTGTAATTCCCCCATTTGTGTCCAAGGGGTTGGGCTCTGCTTGCCACCTATTGGCTCTGCTCCACTCTCTCTTACTCACACTCCGGCCCTGTGGCCTAGACTCTTCCACCACCTTCTCCTGAATCCCTGGCCCTGTCTTTCCTCTGTGACCACCACCCACTCTTGCTCTCTGCCCTTTCTCCATCTATGTCCCCCTTTCTTCTCTAAGTCCAACCAACCACCCCTGCTAGCCTCCGCCATCTGCACCTCTCTCAGCCTGCCCCCTATCTCTCCTCACTCACCACCTGTGCTCCTTCTATTCCTGCCCTCTGACTCAGCCTGGACCTATCCTTGCTCTCTCTGCGCCTGCGCACACACACACACACACACACACACACACACACACACCAACTGCTCTGCAATCCACCATTCACATGTCGACTCATGCTCTATCCACGCACACACAGCCATTGTACTTACCAATTTAGCAGCCATCTCTGACTTACCTCTGCTTTGCCGCCATCAGTCACCTGGTGCCGAGCCCGGGATTCGAACCCTGGTTGTCTGGTTGGAAGGCGGGAACTTACCCACTGGACCACAGTGGATTCCATATCTCTAGCTTGTCAAATCGTCCCTATATCATGGCTGTGAAGTGCCCTGTGTAGTAGAAGCCAGGAGCAGTGACATCAGGACCTTGATGTTGCTAATAGTGTCTCTTGCACAGTAAAAAGCCATGAAGGAGCTGTAGCTCAGTTGGTTGGGTGACTGCCTTTGGTGGAGCAAGCTACCCTTGGACAGGGGTTCGAATCCAGCCAGTGCCCAGAAACCACATTTAGCTAGAAAATACCAAGATATTTTTGTTTATTTAGAAATATTTTTTTTACTTCAAAAAATGCAGCAACAATTGGAGTAACTATGTTTTTTTGTATTAGAGCCCCAAATTTACAAATTTTGTCCCTCCTGACCCACCCCCTCCCTCCTTTTGCTCAAGTAGGTAAAATAGGAGCAGCGCCTTATTTTCAATGATCAATGTGTTGATGTTTTCTTCAATTTGGTGTTTTGGAGAAGAGTAATATGGGCGATGGGGGAGCATAACTAAGATCTATTATCTGAGGGGGATGCCATCCAGGTAATAAAATAGGTTGAATGGTGTTGATTTTTCATTTTGGTGTGAGCCAAGCTCTGCCATTGGGTGGATGATGCTTGCCAAGTTGCCTAGGCATAAAGGCAGAGTATGAGAGCTTGCTACTGAAATGCTGGGTAAAGCTGTGTGCAGGTGAAAGAGCCTTTATTAGCTGCATTGAGAAGGTAGCATGTTGTATTTTTGAAGTGCTAAAAAAGGATAAAGTCAGGCCTTTGGCTGACTATTTCTTGAAGATGCATGATGCAAGAAGTGTGAGTATGGAGCAGCTGGCCTGTCGTGACCTAGCCCACTCTGGCATGCTGTACTAGGCCATGCCGTAGGACTGGGACCACCGGGATTGGGATTTTAAACACCCCAGTCTGGGACTGGGACTGGGACTGGGACTGCGACTGCGACTGGGATTTTAAACAACCCAGTCTTAGTCTGCAGCCTTTACAGTCAGCCCACGAACGCCCACGAACGCCCTTGTTCTGTATAGTGGATTACTGCAGGTAATTCGGGACCCTGCTAAATGAGGGTGGGGCACTTATCTGAAGGCTATTCGAGCGGAAGAATCCTTAGCCTAGGACAGTTTGGCAATTTAAGAAGTCTGCTGAATACCATATGTTGAAGGACGTATCACGCGGAAGCCAGCTAATGGCTCAGACCGAAGTAAGCATGGGAGGACTTTATTTGCATAGGACAGCCCCTTTCTCATTCCTAATATTATGCTGCAGTTGCTATGTAGCAGTACTAGGGGGCAGCTGTATGAACATAAAGCCACAGCGAGGCTTTAAAACTGTTTTTGTGGTGGGGGGTGGATTTGGAAGGAAAACAGCAAGATAAAAGTGTGAAAACATAGAGCAAGTGAGTGTGTCATCTGTCTCTTTGAAGAGACATGTGAAAGAAGAACAGCAGATCCACAGACCTCAGGTGGGAGAAGCATGGAAGAATATTCACCCCAAAATGAATACACTTACGCCTTCTCAAAGCTTCCATGTGTGATCTGATGCTTTGCAGGTTGAAGGATTTGCCATTTCTGGTTTATAAATGTGCACAGTTGGAAAGAGCCTATTCCTAGAATGTTAGAAGCACACTCTTTAGAAGTGTCCTTACAGCCAAAATGTCAGGTACTCCTTTGGGGTTATGAGGCCTAGAAAAACATCCCAGGGGATCTTATAACATGTCCAGCAACAGGGCAACGAAATCATGGGGAGACCATCCCCCCAAGAATACTACTGCATGTTCTTTGTTTCCCCTCTCTATACCATAGCCACAGTAGGCCTCTTTCAAGCACCCTATTGCTTTGGTAATAGAAAGTGCCACAAAACTGATCCCCAGCCCTTGTCTCACCCATTGCCCCTAACCTTTAGGGGTACCCCTGCCCCCCAAGGAAAGGAGCAATAAACAGGACACCCCCCCCCAAAAAAAAAAAACGCAGTCTGCACCATTCTGTGCCTCCTAGCACCACTTTAATAATGCACCGACACCCCTTTTAACACTGCTCCCCCAAATTTGACTGCCTCTTCTCCCCAAGAGAGGGGGCAGGGGGACTAACCTTTAGGGGTACCACTGCCCCCCAAGGAAAGGCACAATAAACAAGAGTGTGGGAGGGAACCCCACCCCCCCAAAAAAACGAAGTCTGCACCATTCGGTGCCTCCTAGCACCCCTTTAATAATGCACCGACACCTCTTTTAACACTGCTCCCCCACATTTGTCTGCCCCTTCACCCCAAGAGAGGGGGCAGGGGGACATAAAAATGATGGGGATTGCCACCAAAACCCCCCTCCTTTGTAATTCCCCCATTTGTGTCCAAGGGGTTGGGCTCTGCTTGCCACCTATTGGCTCTGCTCCACTCTCTCTTACTCACACTCCGGCCCTGTGGCCTAGACTCTTCCACCACCTTCTCCTGAATCCCTGGCCCTGTCTTTCCTCTGTGACCACCACCCACTCTTGCTCTCTGCCCTTTCTCCATCTATGTCCCCCTTTCTTCTCTAAGTCCAACCAACCACCCCTGCTAGCCTCCGCCATCTGCACCTCTCTCAGCCTGCCCCCTATCTCTCCTCACTCACCACCTGTGCTCCTTCTATTCCTGCCCTCTGACTCAGCCTGGACCTATCCTTGCTCTCTCTGCGCCTGCGCACACACACACACACACACACACACACACACACACCAACTGCTCTGCAATCCACCATTCACATGTCGACTCATGCTCTATCCACGCACACACAGCCATTGTACTTACCAATTTAGCAGCCATCTCTGACTTACCTCTGCTTTGCCGCCATCAGTCACCTGGTGCCGAGCCCGGGATTCGAACCCTGGTTGTCTGGTTGGAAGGCGGGAACTTACCCACTGGACCACAGTGGATTCCATATCTCTAGCTTGTCAAATCGTCCCTATATCATGGCTGTGAAGTGCCCTGTGTAGTAGAAGCCAGGAGCAGTGACATCAGGACCTTGATGTTGCTAATAGTGTCTCTTGCACAGTAAAAAGCCATGAAGGAGCTGTAGCTCAGTTGGTTGGGTGACTGCCTTTGGTGGAGCAAGCTACCCTTGGACAGGGGTTCGAATCCAGCCAGTGCCCAGAAACCACATTTAGCTAGAAAATACCAAGATATTTTTGTTTATTTAGAAATATTTTTTTTACTTCAAAAAATGCAGCAACAATTGGAGTAACTATGTTTTTTTGTATTAGAGCCCCAAATTTACAAATTTTGTCCCTCCTGACCCACCCCCTCCCTCCTTTTGCTCAAGTAGGTAAAATAGGAGCAGCGCCTTATTTTCAATGATCAATGTGTTGATGTTTTCTTCAATTTGGTGTTTTGGAGAAGAGTAATATGGGCGATGGGGGAGCATAACTAAGATCTATTATCTGAGGGGGATGCCATCCAGGTAATAAAATAGGTTGAATGGTGTTGATTTTTCATTTTGGTGTGAGCCAAGCTCTGCCATTGGGTGGATGATGCTTGCCAAGTTGCCTAGGCATAAAGGCAGAGTATGAGAGCTTGCTACTGAAATGCTGGGTAAAGCTGTGTGCAGGTGAAAGAGCCTTTATTAGCTGCATTGAGAAGGTAGCATGTTGTATTTTTGAAGTGCTAAAAAAGGATAAAGTCAGGCCTTTGTCTGACTATTTCTTGAAGATGCATGATGCAAGAAGTGTGAGTATGGAGCAGCTGGCCTGTCGTGACCTAGCCCACTCTGGCATGCTGTACTAGGCCATGCCGTAGGACTGGGACCACCGGGATTGGGATTTTAAACACCCCAGTCTGGGACTGGGACTGGGACTGGGACTGCGACTGCGACTGGGATTTTAAACAACCCAGTCTTAGTCTGCAGCCTTTACAGTCAGCCCACGAACGCCCACGAACGCCCTTGTTCTGTATAGTGGATTACTGCAGGTAATTCGGGACCCTGCTAAATGAGGGTGGGGCACTTATCTGAAGGCTATTCGAGCGGAAGAATCCTTAGCCTAGGACAGTTTGGCAATTTAAGAAGTCTGCTGAATACCATATGTTGAAGGACGTATCACGCGGAAGCCAGCTAATGGCTCAGACCGAAGTAAGCATGGGAGGACTTTATTTGCATAGGACAGCCCCTTTCTCATTCCTAATATTATGCTGCAGTTGCTATGTAGCAGTACTAGGGGGCAGCTGTATGAACATAAAGCCACAGCGAGGCTTTAAAACTGTTTTTGTGGTGGGGGGTGGATTTGGAAGGAAAACAGCAAGATAAAAGTGTGAAAACATAGAGCAAGTGAGTGTGTCATCTGTCTCTTTGAAGAGACATGTGAAAGAAGAACAGCAGATCCACAGACCTCAGGTGGGAGAAGCATGGAAGAATATTCACCCCAAAATGAATACACTTACGCCTTCTCAAAGCTTCCATGTGTGATCTGATGCTTTGCAGGTTGAAGGATTTGCCATTTCTGGTTTATAAATGTGCACAGTTGGAAAGAGCCTATTCCTAGAATGTTAGAAGCACACTCTTTAGAAGTGTCCTTACAGCCAAAATGTCAGGTACTCCTTTGGGGTTATGAGGCCTAGAAAAACATCCCAGGGGATCTTATAACATGTCCAGCAACAGGGCAACGAAATCATGGGGAGACCATCCCCCCAAGAATACTACTGCATGTTCTTTGTTTCCCCTCTCTATACCATAGCCACAGTAGGCCTCTTTCAAGCACCCTATTGCTTTGGTAATAGAAAGTGCCACAAAACTGATCCCCAGCCCTTGTCTCACCCATTGCCCCTAACCTTTAGGGGTACCCCTGCCCCCCAAGGAAAGGAGCAATAAACAGGACACCCCCCCCCAAAAAAAAAAAACGCAGTCTGCACCATTCTGTGCCTCCTAGCACCACTTTAATAATGCACCGACACCCCTTTTAACACTGCTCCCCCAAATTTGACTGCCTCTTCTCCCCAAGAGAGGGGGCAGGGGGACTAACCTTTAGGGGTACCACTGCCCCCCAAGGAAAGGCACAATAAACAAGAGTGTGGGAGGGAACCCCACCCCCCCAAAAAAACGAAGTCTGCACCATTCGGTGCCTCCTAGCACCCCTTTAATAATGCACCGACACCTCTTTTAACACTGCTCCCCCACATTTGTCTGCCCCTTCACCCCAAGAGAGGGGGCAGGGGGACATAAAAATGATGGGGATTGCCACCAAAACCCCCCTCCTTTGTAATTCCCCCATTTGTGTCCAAGGGGTTGGGCTCTGCTTGCCACCTATTGGCTCTGCTCCACTCTCTCTTACTCACACTCCGGCCCTGTGGCCTAGACTCTTCCACCACCTTCTCCTGAATCCCTGGCCCTGTCTTTCCTCTGTGACCACCACCCACTCTTGCTCTCTGCCCTTTCTCCATCTATGTCCCCCTTTCTTCTCTAAGTCCAACCAACCACCCCTGCTAGCCTCCGCCATCTGCACCTCTCTCAGCCTGCCCCCTATCTCTCCTCACTCACCACCTGTGCTCCTTCTATTCCTGCCCTCTGACTCAGCCTGGACCTATCCTTGCTCTCTCTGCGCCTGCGCACACACACACACACACACACACACACACACACACACCAACTGCTCTGCAATCCACCATTCACATGTCGACTCATGCTCTATCCACGCACACACAGCCATTGTACTTACCAATTTAGCAGCCATCTCTGACTTACCTCTGCTTTGCCGCCATCAGTCACCTGGTGCCGAGCCCGGGATTCGAACCCTGGTTGTCTGGTTGGAAGGCGGGAACTTACCCACTGGACCACAGTGGATTCCATATCTCTAGCTTGTCAAATCGTCCCTATATCATGGCTGTGAAGTGCCCTGTGTAGTAGAAGCCAGGAGCAGTGACATCAGGACCTTGATGTTGCTAATAGTGTCTCTTGCACAGTAAAAAGCCATGAAGGAGCTGTAGCTCAGTTGGTTGGGTGACTGCCTTTGGTGGAGCAAGCTACCCTTGGACAGGGGTTCGAATCCAGCCAGTGCCCAGAAACCACATTTAGCTAGAAAATACCAAGATATTTTTGTTTATTTAGAAATATTTTTTTTACTTCAAAAAATGCAGCAACAATTGGAGTAACTATGTTTTTTTGTATTAGAGCCCCAAATTTACAAATTTTGTCCCTCCTGACCCACCCCCTCCCTCCTTTTGCTCAAGTAGGTAAAATAGGAGCAGCGCCTTATTTTCAATGATCAATGTGTTGATGTTTTCTTCAATTTGGTGTTTTGGAGAAGAGTAATATGGGCGATGGGGGAGCATAACTAAGATCTATTATCTGAGGGGGATGCCATCCAGGTAATAAAATAGGTTGAATGGTGTTGATTTTTCATTTTGGTGTGAGCCAAGCTCTGCCATTGGGTGGATGATGCTTGCCAAGTTGCCTAGGCATAAAGGCAGAGTATGAGAGCTTGCTACTGAAATGCTGGGTAAAGCTGTGTGCAGGTGAAAGAGCCTTTATTAGCTGCATTGAGAAGGTAGCATGTTGTATTTTTGAAGTGCTAAAAAAGGATAAAGTCAGGCCTTTGTCTGACTATTTCTTGAAGATGCATGATGCAAGAAGTGTGAGTATGGAGCAGCTGGCCTGTCGTGACCTAGCCCACTCTGGCATGCTGTACTAGGCCATGCCGTAGGACTGGGACCACCGGGATTGGGATTTTAAACACCCCAGTCTGGGACTGGGACTGGGACTGGGACTGCGACTGGGACTGGGATTTTAAACAACCCAGTCTTAGTCTGCAGCCTTTACAGTCAGCCCACGAACGCCCATGTTCTGTATAGTGGATTACTACAGGTAATTCGGGACCCTGCTAAATGAGGGTGGGGCACTTATCTGAAGGCTATTCGAGCGGAAGAATCCTTAGCCTAGGACAGTTTGGCAATTTAAGAAGTCTGCTGAATACCATATGTTGAAGGACGTATCACGCGGAAGCCAGCTAATGGCTCAGACCGAAGTAAGCATGGGAGGACTTTATTTGCATAGGACAGCCCCTTTCTCATTCCTAATATTATGCTGCAGTTGCTATGTAGCAGTACTAGGGGGCAGCTGTATGAACATAAAGCCACAGCGAGGCTTTAAAACTGTTTTTGTGGTGGGGGGTGGATTTGGAAGGAAAACAGCAAGATAAAAGTGTGAAAACATAGAGCAAGTGAGTGTGTCATCTGTCTCTTTGAAGAGACATGTGAAAGAAGAACAGCAGATCCACAGACCTCAGGTGGGAGAAGCATGGAAGAATATTCACCCCAAAATGAATACACTTACGCCATCTCAAAGCTTCCATGTGTGATCTGATGCTTTGCAGGTTGAAGGATTTGCCATTTCTGGTTTATAAATGTGCACAGTTGGAAAGAGCCTATTCCTAGAATGTTAGTAGCACACTCTTTAGAAGTGTCCTTACAGCCAAAATGTCAGGTACTCCTTTGGGGTTATGAGGCCTAGAAAAACATCCCAGGGGATCTTATAACATGTCCAGCAACAGGGCAACGAAATCATGGGGAGACCATCCCCCCAAGAATACTACTGCATGTTCTTTGTTTCCCCTCTCATAGCCACAGTAGGCCTCTTTCAAGCACCCTATTGCTTTGGTAATAGAAAGTGCCACAAAACTGATCCCCAGCCCTTGTCTCACCCATTGCCCCTAACCTTTAGGGGTACCCCTGCCCCCCAAGGAAAGGAGCAATAAACAGGACACCCCCCCAAAAAAAAAAAAAACGCAGTCTGCACCATTCTGTGCCTCCTAGCACCACTTTAATAATGCACCGACACCCCTTTTAACACTGCTCCCCCAAATTTGACTGCCTCTTCTCCCCAAGAGAGGGGGCAGGGGGACTAACCTTTAGGGGTACCACTGCCCCCCAAGGAAAGGCACAATAAACAAGAGTGTGGGAGGGAACCCCACCCCCCCAAAAAAACGAAGTCTGCACCATTCGGTGCCTCCTAGCACCCCTTTAATAATGCACCGACACCTCTTTTAACACTGCTCCCCCACATTTGTCTGCCCCTTCACCCCAAGAGAGGGGGCAGGGGGACATAAAAATGATGGGGATTGCCACCAAAACCCCCCTCCTTTGTAATTCCCCCATTTGTGTCCAAGGGGTTGGGCTCTGCTTGCCACCTATTGGCTCTGCTCCACTCTCTCTTACTCACACTCCGGCCCTGTGGCCTAGACTCTTCCACCACCTTCTCCTGAATCCCTGGCCCTGTCTTTCCTCTGTGACCACCACCCACTCTTGCTCTCTGCCCTTTCTCCATCTATGTCCCCCTTTCTTCTCTAAGTCCAACCAACCACCCCTGCTAGCCTCCGCCATCTGCACCTCTCTCAGCCTGCCCCCTATCTCTCCTCACTCACCACCTGTGCTCCTTCTATTCCTGCCCTCTGACTCAGCCTGGACCTATCCTTGCTCTCTCTGCGCCTGCGCGCACACACACACACACACACACCAACTGCTCTGCAATCCACCATTCACATGTCGACTCATGCTCTATCCACGCACACACAGCCATTGTACTTACCAATTTAGCAGCCATCTCTGACTTACCTCTGCTTTGCCGCCATCAGTCACCTGGTGCCGAGCCCGGGATTCGAACCCTGGTTGTCTGGTTGGAAGGCGGGAACTTACCCACTGGACCACAGTGGATTCCATATCTCTAGCTTGTCAAATCGTCCCTATATCATGGCTGTGAAGTGCCCTGTGTAGTAGAAGCCAGGAGCAGTGACATCAGGACCTTGATGTTGCTAATAGTGTCTCTTGCACAGTAAAAAGCCATGAAGGAGCTGTAGCTCAGTTGGTTGGGTGACTGCCTTTGGTGGAGCAAGCTACCCTTGGTCAGGGGTTCGAATCCAGCCAGTGCCCAGAAACTACATTTAGCTAGAAAATACCAAGATATTTTTGTTTATTTAGAAATATTTTTTTTACTTCAAAAAATGCAGCAACAATTGGAGTAACTATGTTTTTTTGTATTAGAGCCCCAAATTTACAAATTTTGTCCCTCCTGACCCACCCCCTCCCTCCTTTTGCTCAAGTAGGTAAAATAGGAGCAGCGCCTTATTTTCAATGATCAATGTGTTGATGTTTTCTTCAATTTGGTGTTTTGGAGAAGAGTAATATGGGCGATGGGGGAGCATAACTAAGATCTATTATCTGAGGGGGATGCCATCCAGGTAATAAAATAGGTTGAATGGTGTTGATTTTTCATTTTGGTGTGAGCCAAGCTCTGCCATTGGGTGGATGATGCTTGCCAAGTTGCCTAGGCATAAAGGCAGAGTATGAGAGCTTGCTACTGAAATGCTGGGTAAAGCTGTGTGCAGGTGAAAGAGCCTTTATTAGCTGCATTGAGAAGGTAGCATGTTGTATTTTTGAAGTGCTAAAAAAGGATAAAGTCAGGCCTTTGTCTGACTATTTCTTGAAGATGCATGATGCAAGAAGTGTGAGTATGGAGCAGCTGGCCTGTCGTGACCTAGCCCACTCTGGCATGCTGTACTAGGCCATGCCGTAGGACTGGGACCACCGGGATTGGGATTTTAAACACCCCAGTCTGGGACTGGGACTGGGACTGGGACTGGGACTGCGACTGGGACTGGGATTTTAAACAACCCAGTCTTAGTCTGCAGCCTTTACAGTCAGCCCACGAACGCCCATGTTCTGTATAGTGGATTACTGCAGGTAATTCGGGACCCTGCTAAATGAGGGTGGGGCACTTATCTGAAGGCTATTCGAGCGGAAGAATCCTTAGCCTAGGACAGTTTGGCAATTTAAGAAGTCTGCTGAATACCATATGTTGAAGGACGTATCACGCGGAAGCCAGCTAATGGCTCAGACCGAAGTAAGCATGGGAGGACTTTATTTGCATAGGACAGCCCCTTTCTCATTCCTAATATTATGCTGCAGTTGCTATGTAGCAGTACTAGGGGGCAGCTGTATGAACATAAAGCCACAGCGAGGCTTTAAAACTGTTTTTGTGGTGGGGGGTGGATTTGGAAGGAAAACAGCAAGATAAAAGTGTGAAAACATAGAGCAAGTGAGTGTGTCATCTGTCTCTTTGAAGAGACATGTGAAAGAAGAACAGCAGATCCACAGACCTCAGGTGGGAGAAGCATGGAAGAATATTCACCCCAAAATGAATACACTTACGCCATCTCAAAGCTTCCATGTGTGATCTGATGCTTTGCAGGTTGAAGGATTTGCCATTTCTGGTTTATAAATGTGCACAGTTGGAAAGAGCCTATTCCTAGAATGTTAGTAGCACACTCTTTAGAAGTGTCCTTACAGCCAAAATGTCAGGTACTCCTTTGGGGTTATGAGGCCTAGAAAAACATCCCAGGGGATCTTATAACATGTCCAGCAACAGGGCAACGAAATCATGGGGAGACCATCCCCCCAAGAATACTACTGCATGTTCTTTGTTTCCCCTCTCATAGCCACAGTAGGCCTCTTTCAAGCACCCTATTGCTTTGGTAATAGAAAGTGCCACAAAACTGATCCCCAGCCCTTGTCTCACCCATTGCCCCTAACCTTTAGGGGTACCCCTGCCCCCCAAGGAAAGGAGCAATAAACAGGACACCCCCCCCCCAAAAAAAAAAACGCAGTCTGCACCATTCTGTGCCTCCTAGCACCACTTTAATAATGCACCGACACCCCTTTTAACACTGCTCCCCCAAATTTGACTGCCTCTTCTCCCCAAGAGAGGGGGCAGGGGGACTAACCTTTAGGGGTACCACTGCCCCCCAAGGAAAGGCACAATAAACAAGAGTGTGGGAGGGAACCCCACCCCCCCAAAAAAACGAAGTCTGCACCATTCGGTGCCTCCTAGCACCCCTTTAATAATGCACCGACACCTCTTTTAACACTGCTCCCCCACATTTGTCTGCCCCTTCACCCCAAGAGAGGGGGCAGGGGGACATAAAAATGATGGGGATTGCCACCAAAACCCCCCTCCTTTGTAATTCCCCCATTTGTGTCCAAGGGGTTGGGCTCTGCTTGCCACCTATTGGCTCTGCTCCACTCTCTCTTACTCACACTCCGGCCTAGACTCTTCCACCACCTTCTCCTGAATCCCTGGCCCTGTCTTTCCTCTGTGACCACCACCCACTCTTGCTCTCTGCCCTTTCTCCATCTATGTCCCCCTTTCTTCTCTAAGTCCAACCAACCACCCCTGCTAGCCTCCGCCATCTGCACCTCTCTCAGCCTGCCCCCTATCTCTCCTCACTCACCACCTGTGCTCCTTCTATTCCTGCCCTCTGACTCAGCCTGGACCTATCCTTGCTCTCTCTGCGCCTGCGCGCACACACACACACACACACCAACTGCTCTGCAATCCACCATTCACATGTCGACTCATGCTCTATCCACGCACACACAGCCATTGTACTTACCAATTTAGCAGCCATCTCTGACTTACCTCTGCTTTGCCGCCATCAGTCACCTGGTGCCGAGCCCGGGATTCGAACCCTGGTTGTCTGGTTGGAAGGCGGGAACTTACCCACTGGACCACAGTGGATTCCATATCTCTAGCTTGTCAAATCGTCCCTATATCATGGCTGTGAAGTGCCCTGTGTAGTAGAAGCCAGGAGCAGTGACATCAGGACCTTGATGTTGCTAATAGTGTCTCTTGCACAGTAAACAGCCATGAAGGAGCTGTAGCTCAGTTGGTTGGGTGACTGCCTTTGGTGGAGCAAGCTACCCTTGGTCAGGGGTTCGAATCCAGCCAGTGCCCAGAAACTACATTTAGCTAGAAAATACCAAGATATTTTTGTTTATTTAGAAATATTTTTTTTACTTCAAAAAATGCAGCAACAATTGGAGTAACTATGTTTTTTTGTATTAGAGCCCCAAATTTACAAATTTTGTCCCTCCTGACCCACCCCCTCCCTCCTTTTGCTCAAGTAGGTAAAATAGGAGCAGCGCCTTATTTTCAATGATCAATGTGTTGATGTTTTCTTCAATTTGGTGTTTTGGAGAAGAGTAATATGGGCGATGGGGGAGCATAACTAAGATCTATTATCTGAGGGGGATGCCATCCAGGTAATAAAATAGGTTGAATGGTGTTGATTTTTCATTTTGGTGTGAGCCAAGCTCTGCCATTGGGTGGATGATGCTTGCCAAGTTGCCTAGGCATAAAGGCAGAGTATGAGAGCTTGCTACTGAAATGCTGGGTAAAGCTGTGTGCAGGTGAAAGAGCCTTTATTAGCTGCATTGAGAAGGTAGCATGTTGTATTTTTTAAGTGCTAAAAAAGGATAAAGTCAGGCCTTTGTCTGACTATTTCTTGAAGATGCATGATGCAAGAAGTGTGAGTATGGAGCAGCTGGCCTGTCGTGACCTAGCCCACTCTGGCATGCTGTACTAGGCCATGCCGTAGGACTGGGACCACCGGGATTGGGATTTTAAACACCCCAGTCTGGGACTGGGACTGGGACTGGGACTGCGACTGGGATTTTAAACAACCCAGTCTTAGTCTGCAGCCTTTACAGTCAGCCCACGAACGCCCATGTTCTGTATAGTGGATTACTGCAGGTAATTCGGGACCCTGCTAAATGAGGGTGGGGCACTTATCTGAAGGCTATTCGAGCGGAAGAATCCTTAGCCTAGGACAGTTTGGCAATTTAAGAAGTCTGCTGAATACCATATGTTGAAGGACGTATCACGCGGAAGCCAGCTAATGGCTCAGACCGAAGTAAGCATGGGAGGACTTTATTTGCATAGGACAGCCCCTTTCTCATTCCTAATATTATGCTGCAGTTGCTATGTAGCAGTACTAGGGGGCAGCTGTATGAACATAAAGCCACAGCGAGGCTTTAAAACTGTTTTTGTGGTGGGGGGTGGATTTGGAAGGAAAACAGCAAGATAAAAGTGTGAAAACATAGAGCAAGTGAGTGTGTCATCTGTCTCTTTGAAGAGACATGTGAAAGAAGAACAGCAGATCCACAGACCTCAGGTGGGAGAAGCATGGAAGAATATTCACCCCAAAATGAATACACTTACGCCATCTCAAAGCTTCCATGTGTGATCTGATGCTTTGCAGGTTGAAGGATTTGCCATTTCTGGTTTATAAATGTGCACAGTTGGAAAGAGCCTATTCCTAGAATGTTAGTAGCACACTCTTTAGAAGTGTCCTTACAGCCAAAATGTCAGGTACTCCTTTGGGGTTATGAGGCCTAGAAAAACATCCCAGGGGATCTTATAACATGTCCAGCAACAGGGCAACGAAATCATGGGGAGACCATCCCCCCAAGAATACTACTGCATGTTCTTTGTTTCCCCTCTCATAGCCACAGTAGGCCTCTTTCAAGCACCCTATTGCTTTGGTAATAGAAAGTGCCACAAAACTGATCCCCAGCCCTTGTCTCACCCATTGCCCCTAACCTTTAGGGGTACCCCTGCCCCCCAAGGAAAGGAGCAATAAACAGGACACCCCCCCCAAAAAAAAAAAAACGCAGTCTGCACCATTCTGTGCCTCCTAGCACCACTTTAATAATGCACCGACACCCCTTTTAACACTGCTCCCCCAAATTTGACTGCCTCTTCTCCCCAAGAGAGGGGGCAGGGGGACTAACCTTTAGGGGTACCACTGCCCCCCAAGGAAAGGCACAATAAACAAGAGTGTGGGAGGGAACCCCACCCCCCCAAAAAAACGAAGTCTGCACCATTCGGTGCCTCCTAGCACCCCTTTAATAATGCACCGACACCTCTTTTAACACTGCTCCCCCACATTTGTCTGCCCCTTCACCCCAAGAGAGGGGGCAGGGGGACATAAAAATGATGGGGATTGCCACCAAAACCCCCCTCCTTTGTAATTCCCCCATTTGTGTCCAAGGGGTTGGGCTCTGCTTGCCACCTATTGGCTCTGCTCCACTCTCTCTTACTCACACTCCGGCCCTGTGGCCTAGACTCTTCCACCACCTTCTCCTGAATCCCTGGCCCTGTCTTTCCTCTGTGACCACCACCCACTCTTGCTCTCTGCCCTTTCTCCATCTATGTCCCCCTTTCTTCTCTAAGTCCAACCAACCACCCTTGCTAGCCTCCGCCATCTGCACCTCTCTCAGCCTGCCCCCTATCTCTCCTCACTCACCACCTGTGCTCCTTCTATTCCTGCCCTCTGACTCAGCCTGGACCTATCCTTGCTCTCTCTGCGCCTGCGCGCACACACACACACACACACACCAACTGCTCTGCAATCCACCATTCACATGTCGACTCATGCTCTATCCACGCACACACAGCCATTGTACTTACCAATTTAGCAGCCATCTCTGACTTACCTCTGCTTTGCCGCCATCAGTCACCTGGTGCCGAGCCCGGGATTGGAACCCTGGTTGTCTGGTTGGAAGGCGGGAACTTACCCACTGGACCACAGTGGATTCCATATCTCTAGCTTGTCAAATCGTCCCTATATCATGGCTGTGAAGTGCCCTGTGTAGTAGAAGCCAGGAGCAGTGACATCAGGACCTTGATGTTGCCAATAGTGTCTCTTGCACAGTAAAAAGCCATGAAGGAGCTGTAGCTCAGTTGGTTGGGTGACTGCCTTTGGTGGAGCAAGCTACCCTTGGACAGGGGTTCGAATCCAGCCAGTGCCCAGAAACTACATTTAGCTAGAAAATACCAAGATATTTTTGTTTATTTAGAAATATTTTTTTTACTTCAAAAAATGCAGCAACAATTGGAGTAACTATGTTTTTTTGTATTAGAGCCCCAAATTTACAAATTTTGTCCCTCCTGACCCACCCCCTCCCTCCTTTTGCTCAAGTAGGTAAAATAGGAGCAGCGCCTTATTTTCAATGATCAATGTGTTGATGTTTTCTTCAATTTGGTGTTTTGGAGAAGAGTAATATGGGCGATGGGGGAGCATAACTAAGATCTATTATCTGAGGGGGATGCCATCCAGGTAATAAAATAGGTTGAATGGTGTTGATTTTTCATTTTGGTGTGAGCCAAGCTCTGCCATTGGGTGGATGATGCTTGCCAAGTTGCCTAGGCATAAAGGCAGAGTATGAGAGCTTGCTACTGAAATGCTGGGTAAAGCTGTGTGCAGGTGAAAGAGCCTTTATTAGCTGCATTGAGAAGGTAGCATGTTGTATTTTTGAAGTGCTAAAAAAGGATAAAGTCAGGCCTTTGTCTGACTATTTCTTGAAGATGCATGATGCAAGAAGTGTGAGTATGGAGCAGCTGGCCTGTCGTGACCTAGCCCACTCTGGCATGCTGTACTAGGCCATGCCGTAGGACTGGGACCACCGGGATTGGGATTTTAAACACCCCAGTCTGGGACTGGGACTGGGACTGGGACTGGGACTGCGACTGGGACTGGGATTTTAAACAACCCAGTCTTAGTCTGCAGCCTTTACAGTCAGCCCACGAACGCCCATGTTCTGTATAGTGGATTACTGCAGGTAATTCGGGACCCTGCTAAATGAGGGTGGGGCACTTATCTGAAGGCTATTCGAGCGGAAGAATCCTTAGCCTAGGACAGTTTGGCAATTTAAGAAGTCTGCTGAATACCATATGTTGAAGGACGTATCACGCGGAAGCCAGCTAATGGCTCAGACCGAAGTAAGCATGGGAGGACTTTATTTGCATAGGACAGCCCCTTTCTCATTCCTAATATTATGCTGCAGTTGCTATGTAGCAGTACTAGGGGGCAGCTGTATGAACATAAAGCCACAGCGAGGCTTTAAAACTGTTTTTGTGGTGGGGGGTGGATTTGGAAGGAAAACAGCAAGATAAAAGTGTGAAAACATAGAGCAAGTGAGTGTGTCATCTGTCTCTTTGAAGAGACATGTGAAAGAAGAACAGCAGATCCACAGACCTCAGGTGGGAGAAGCATGGAAGAATATTCACCCCAAAATGAATACACTTACGCCATCTCAAAGCTTCCATGTGTGATCTGATGCTTTGCAGGTTGAAGGATTTGCCATTTCTGGTTTATAAATGTGCACAGTTGGAAAGAGCCTATTCCTAGAATGTTAGTAGCACACTCTTTAGAAGTGTCCTTACAGCCAAAATGTCAGGTACTCCTTTGGGGTTATGAGGCCTAGAAAAACATCCCAGGGGATCTTATAACATGTCCAGCAACAGGGCAACGAAATCATGGGGAGACCATCCCCCCAAGAATACTACTGCATGTTCTTTGTTTCCCCTCTCTATACCATAGCCACAGTAGGCCTCTTTCAAGCACCCTATTGCTTTGGTAATAGAAAGTGCCACAAAACTGATCCCCAGCCCTTGTCTCACCCATTGCCCCTAACCTTTAGGGGTACCCCTGCCCCCCAAGGAAAGGAGCAATAAACAGGACACCCCCCCCCAAAAAAAAAAAACGCAGTCTGCACCATTCTGTGCCTCCTAGCACCACTTTAATAATGCACCGACACCCCTTTTAACACTGCTCCCCCAAATTTGACTGCCTCTTCTCCCCAAGAGAGGGGGCAGGGGGACTAACCTTTAGGGGTACCACTGCCCCCCAAGGAAAGGCACAATAAACAAGAGTGTGGGAGGGAACCCCACCCCCCCAAAAAAACGAAGTCTGCACCATTCGGTGCCTCCTAGCACCCCTTTAATAATGCACCGACACCTCTTTTAACACTGCTCCCCCACATTTGTCTGCCCCTTCACCCCAAGAGAGGGGGCAGGGGGACATAAAAATGATGGGGATTGCCACCAAAACCCCCCTCCTTTGTAATTCCCCCATTTGTGTCCAAGGGGTTGGGCTCTGCTTGCCACCTATTGGCTCTGCTCCACTCTCTCTTACTCACACTCCGGCCCTGTGGCCTAGACTCTTCCACCACCTTCTCCTGAATCCCTGGCCCTGTCTTTCCTCTGTGACCACCACCCACTCTTGCTCTCTGCCCTTTCTCCATCTATGTCCCCCTTTCTTCTCTAAGTCCAACCAACCACCCCTGCTAGCCTCCGCCATCTGCACCTCTCTCAGCCTGCCCCCTATCTCTCCTCACTCACCACCTGTGCTCCTTCTATTCCTGCCCTCTGACTCAGCCTGGACCTATCCTTGCTCTCTCTGCGCCTGCGCGCACACACACACACACACACACACCAACTGCTCTGCAATCCACCATTCACATGTCGACTCATGCTCTATCCACGCACACACAGCCATTGTACTTACCAATTTAGCAGCCATCTCTGACTTACCTCTGCTTTGCCGCCATCAGTCACCTGGTGCCGAGCCCGGGATTGGAACCCTGGTTGTCTGGTTGGAAGGCGGGAACTTACCCACTGGACCACAGTGGATTCCATATCTCTAGCTTGTCAAATCGTCCCTATATCATGGCTGTGAAGTGCCCTGTGTAGTAGAAGCCAGGAGCAGTGACATCAGGACCTTGATGTTGCTAATAGTGTCTCTTGCACAGTAAAAAGCCATGAAGGAGCTGTAGCTCAGTTGGTTGGGTGACTGCCTTTGGTGGAGCAAGCTACCCTTGGACAGGGGTTCGAATCCAGCCAGTGCCCAGAAACTACATTTAGCTAGAAAATACCAAGATATTTTTGTTTATTTAGAAATATTTTTTATACTTCAAAAAATGCAGCAACAATTGGAGTAACTATGTTTTTTTGTATTAGAGCCCCAAATTTACAAATTTTGTCCCTCCTGACCCACCCCCTCCCTCCTTTTGCTCAAGTAGGTAAAATAGGAGCAGCGCCTTATTTTCAATGATCAATGTGTTGATGTTTTCTTCAATTTGGTGTTTTGGAGAAGAGTAATATGGGCGATGGGGGAGCATAACTAAGATCTATTATCTGAGGGGGATGCCATCCAGGTAATAAAATAGGTTGAATGGTGTTGATTTTTCATTTTGGTGTGAGCCAAGCTCTGCCATTGGGTGGATGATGCTTGCCAAGTTGCCTAGGCATAAAGGCAGAGTATGAGAGCTTGCTATTGAAATGCTGGGTAAAGCTGTGTGCAGGTGAAAGAGCCTTTATTAGCTGCATTGAGAAGGTAGCATGTTGTATTTTTGAAGTGCTAAAAAAGGATAAAGTCAGGCCTTTGGCTGACTATTTCTTGAAGATGCATGATGCAAGAAGTGTGAGTATGGAGCAGCTGGCCTGTCGTGACCTAGCCCACTCTGGCATGCTGTACTAGGCCATGCCGTAGGACTGGGACCACCGGGATTGGGATTTTAAACACCCCAGTCTGGGACTGGGACTGGGACTGGGACTGCGACTGCGACTGGGATTTTAAACAACCCAGTCTTAGTCTGCAGCCTTTACAGTCAGCCCACGAACGCCCATGTTCTGTATAGTGGATTACTGCAGGTAATTCGGGACCCTGCTAAATGAGGGTGGGGCACTTATCTGAAGGCTATTCGAGCGGAAGAATCCTTAGCCTAGGACAGTTTGGCAATTTAAGAAGTCTGCTGAATACCATATGTTGAAGGACGTATCACGCGGAAGCCAGCTAATGGCTCAGACCGAAGTAAGCATGGGAGGACTTTATTTGCATAGGACAGCCCCTTTCTCATTCCTAATATTATGCTGCAGTTGCTATGTAGCAGTACTAGGGGGCAGCTGTATGAACATAAAGCCACAGCGAGGCTTTAAAACTGTTTTTGTGGTGGGGGGTGGATTTGGAAGGAAAACAGCAAGATAAAAGTGTGAAAACATAGAGCAAGTGAGTGTGTCATCTGTCTCTTTGAAGAGACATGTGAAAGAAGAACAGCAGATCCACAGACCTCAGGTGGGAGAAGCATGGAAGAATATTCACCCCAAAATGAATACACTTACGCCATCTCAAAGCTTCCATGTGTGATCTGATGCTTTGCAGGTTGAAGGATTTGCCATTTCTGGTTTATAAATGTGCACAGTTGGAAAGAGCCTATTCCTAGAATGTTAGTAGCACACTCTTTAGAAGTGTCCTTACAGCCAAAATGTCAGGTACTCCTTTGGGGTTATGAGGCCTAGAAAAACATCCCAGGGGATCTTATAACATGTCCAGCAACAGGGCAACGAAATCATGGGGAGACCATCCCCCCAAGAATACTACTGCATGTTCTTTGTTTCCCCTCTCATAGCCACAGTAGGCCTCTTTCAAGCACCCTATTGCTTTGGTAATAGAAAGTGCCACAAAACTGATCCCCAGCCCTTGTCTCACCCATTGCCCCTAACCTTTAGGGGTACCCCTGCCCCCCAAGGAAAGGAGCAATAAACAGGACACCCCCCCCCCAAAAAAAAAAACGCAGTCTGCACCATTCTGTGCCTCCTAGCACCACTTTAATAATGCACCGACACCCCTTTTAACACTGCTCCCCCAAATTTGACTGCCTCTTCTCCCCAAGAGAGGGGGCAGGGGGACTAACCTTTAGGGGTACCACTGCCCCCCAAGGAAAGGCACAATAAACAAGAGTGTGGGAGGGAACCCCACCCCCCCAAAAAAACGAAGTCTGCACCATTCGGTGCCTCCTAGCACCCCTTTAATAATGCACCGACACCTCTTTTAACACTGCTCCCCCACATTTGTCTGCCCCTTCACCCCAAGAGAGGGGGCAGGGGGACATAAAAATGATGGGGATTGCCACCAAAACCCCCCTCCTTTGTAATTCCCCCATTTGTGTCCAAGGGGTTGGGCTCTGCTTGCCACCTATTGGCTCTGCTCCACTCTCTCTTACTCACACTCCGGCCTAGACTCTTCCACCACCTTCTCCTGAATCCCTGGCCCTGTCTTTCCTCTGTGACCACCACCCACTCTTGCTCTCTGCCCTTTCTCCATCTATGTCCCCCTTTCTTCTCTAAGTCCAACCAACCACCCCTGCTAGCCTCCGCCATCTGCACCTCTCTCAGCCTGCCCCCTATCTCTCCTCACTCACCACCTGTGCTCCTTCTATTCCTGCCCTCTGACTCAGCCTGGACCTATCCTTGCTCTCTCTGCGCCTGCGCGCACACACACACACACACACCAACTGCTCTGCAATCCACCATTCACATGTCGACTCATGCTCTATCCACGCACACACAGCCATTGTACTTACCAATTTAGCAGCCATCTCTGACTTACCTCTGCTTTGCCGCCATCAGTCACCTGGTGCCGAGCCCGGGATTCGAACCCTGGTTGTCTGGTTGGAAGGCGGGAACTTACCCACTGGACCACAGTGGATTCCATATCTCTAGCTTGTCAAATCGTCCCTATATCATGGCTGTGAAGTGCCCTGTGTAGTAGAAGCCAGGAGCAGTGACATCAGGACCTTGATGTTGCTAATAGTGTCTCTTGCACAGTAAACAGCCATGAAGGAGCTGTAGCTCAGTTGGTTGGGTGACTGCCTTTGGTGGAGCAAGCTACCCTTGGTCAGGGGTTCGAATCCAGCCAGTGCCCAGAAACTACATTTAGCTAGAAAATACCAAGATATTTTTGTTTATTTAGAAATATTTTTTTTACTTCAAAAAATGCAGCAACAATTGGAGTAACTATGTTTTTTTGTATTAGAGCCCCAAATTTACAAATTTTGTCCCTCCTGACCCACCCCCTCCCTCCTTTTGCTCAAGTAGGTAAAATAGGAGCAGCGCCTTATTTTCAATGATCAATGTGTTGATGTTTTCTTCAATTTGGTGTTTTGGAGAAGAGTAATATGGGCGATGGGGGAGCATAACTAAGATCTATTATCTGAGGGGGATGCCATCCAGGTAATAAAATAGGTTGAATGGTGTTGATTTTTCATTTTGGTGTGAGCCAAGCTCTGCCATTGGGTGGATGATGCTTGCCAAGTTGCCTAGGCATAAAGGCAGAGTATGAGAGCTTGCTACTGAAATGCTGGGTAAAGCTGTGTGCAGGTGAAAGAGCCTTTATTAGCTGCATTGAGAAGGTAGCATGTTGTATTTTTTAAGTGCTAAAAAAGGATAAAGTCAGGCCTTTGTCTGACTATTTCTTGAAGATGCATGATGCAAGAAGTGTGAGTATGGAGCAGCTGGCCTGTCGTGACCTAGCCCACTCTGGCATGCTGTACTAGGCCATGCCGTAGGACTGGGACCACCGGGATTGGGATTTTAAACACCCCAGTCTGGGACTGGGACTGGGACTGGGACTGCGACTGGGATTTTAAACAACCCAGTCTTAGTCTGCAGCCTTTACAGTCAGCCCACGAACGCCCATGTTCTGTATAGTGGATTACTGCAGGTAATTCGGGACCCTGCTAAATGAGGGTGGGGCACTTATCTGAAGGCTATTCGAGCGGAAGAATCCTTAGCCTAGGACAGTTTGGCAATTTAAGAAGTCTGCTGAATACCATATGTTGAAGGACGTATCACGCGGAAGCCAGCTAATGGCTCAGACCGAAGTAAGCATGGGAGGACTTTATTTGCATAGGACAGCCCCTTTCTCATTCCTAATATTATGCTGCAGTTGCTATGTAGCAGTACTAGGGGGCAGCTGTATGAACATAAAGCCACAGCGAGGCTTTAAAACTGTTTTTGTGGTGGGGGGTGGATTTGGAAGGAAAACAGCAAGATAAAAGTGTGAAAACATAGAGCAAGTGAGTGTGTCATCTGTCTCTTTGAAGAGACATGTGAAAGAAGAACAGCAGATCCACAGACCTCAGGTGGGAGAAGCATGGAAGAATATTCACCCCAAAATGAATACACTTACGCCATCTCAAAGCTTCCATGTGTGATCTGATGCTTTGCAGGTTGAAGGATTTGCCATTTCTGGTTTATAAATGTGCACAGTTGGAAAGAGCCTATTCCTAGAATGTTAGTAGCACACTCTTTAGAAGTGTCCTTACAGCCAAAATGTCAGGTACTCCTTTGGGGTTATGAGGCCTAGAAAAACATCCCAGGGGATCTTATAACATGTCCAGCAACAGGGCAACGAAATCATGGGGAGACCATCCCCCCAAGAATACTACTGCATGTTCTTTGTTTCCCCTCTCATAGCCACAGTAGGCCTCTTTCAAGCACCCTATTGCTTTGGTAATAGAAAGTGCCACAAAACTGATCCCCAGCCCTTGTCTCACCCATTGCCCCTAACCTTTAGGGGTACCCCTGCCCCCCAAGGAAAGGAGCAATAAACAGGACACCCCCCCCAAAAAAAAAAAAACGCAGTCTGCACCATTCTGTGCCTCCTAGCACCACTTTAATAATGCACCGACACCCCTTTTAACACTGCTCCCCCAAATTTGACTGCCTCTTCTCCCCAAGAGAGGGGGCAGGGGGACTAACCTTTAGGGGTACCACTGCCCCCCAAGGAAAGGCACAATAAACAAGAGTGTGGGAGGGAACCCCACCCCCCCAAAAAAACGAAGTCTGCACCATTCGGTGCCTCCTAGCACCCCTTTAATAATGCACCGACACCTCTTTTAACACTGCTCCCCCACATTTGTCTGCCCCTTCACCCCAAGAGAGGGGGCAGGGGGACATAAAAATGATGGGGATTGCCACCAAAACCCCCCTCCTTTGTAATTCCCCCATTTGTGTCCAAGGGGTTGGGCTCTGCTTGCCACCTATTGGCTCTGCTCCACTCTCTCTTACTCACACTCCGGCCCTGTGGCCTAGACTCTTCCACCACCTTCTCCTGAATCCCTGGCCCTGTCTTTCCTCTGTGACCACCACCCACTCTTGCTCTCTGCCCTTTCTCCATCTATGTCCCCCTTTCTTCTCTAAGTCCAACCAACCACCCTTGCTAGCCTCCGCCATCTGCACCTCTCTCAGCCTGCCCCCTATCTCTCCTCACTCACCACCTGTGCTCCTTCTATTCCTGCCCTCTGACTCAGCCTGGACCTATCCTTGCTCTCTCTGCGCCTGCGCGCACACACACACACACACACACCAACTGCTCTGCAATCCACCATTCACATGTCGACTCATGCTCTATCCACGCACACACAGCCATTGTACTTACCAATTTAGCAGCCATCTCTGACTTACCTCTGCTTTGCCGCCATCAGTCACCTGGTGCCGAGCCCGGGATTGGAACCCTGGTTGTCTGGTTGGAAGGCGGGAACTTACCCACTGGACCACAGTGGATTCCATATCTCTAGCTTGTCAAATCGTCCCTATATCATGGCTGTGAAGTGCCCTGTGTAGTAGAAGCCAGGAGCAGTGACATCAGGACCTTGATGTTGCCAATAGTGTCTCTTGCACAGTAAAAAGCCATGAAGGAGCTGTAGCTCAGTTGGTTGGGTGACTGCCTTTGGTGGAGCAAGCTACCCTTGGACAGGGGTTCGAATCCAGCCAGTGCCCAGAAACTACATTTAGCTAGAAAATACCAAGATATTTTTGTTTATTTAGAAATATTTTTTTTACTTCAAAAAATGCAGCAACAATTGGAGTAACTATGTTTTTTTGTATTAGAGCCCCAAATTTACAAATTTTGTCCCTCCTGACCCACCCCCTCCCTCCTTTTGCTCAAGTAGGTAAAATAGGAGCAGCGCCTTATTTTCAATGATCAATGTGTTGATGTTTTCTTCAATTTGGTGTTTTGGAGAAGAGTAATATGGGCGATGGGGGAGCATAACTAAGATCTATTATCTGAGGGGGATGCCATCCAGGTAATAAAATAGGTTGAATGGTGTTGATTTTTCATTTTGGTGTGAGCCAAGCTCTGCCATTGGGTGGATGATGCTTGCCAAGTTGCCTAGGCATAAAGGCAGAGTATGAGAGCTTGCTACTGAAATGCTGGGTAAAGCTGTGTGCAGGTGAAAGAGCCTTTATTAGCTGCATTGAGAAGGTAGCATGTTGTATTTTTGAAGTGCTAAAAAAGGATAAAGTCAGGCCTTTGTCTGACTATTTCTTGAAGATGCATGATGCAAGAAGTGTGAGTATGGAGCAGCTGGCCTGTCGTGACCTAGCCCACTCTGGCATGCTGTACTAGGCCATGCCGTAGGACTGGGACCACCGGGATTGGGATTTTAAACACCCCAGTCTGGGACTGGGACTGGGACTGGGACTGGGACTGCGACTGGGACTGGGACTGGGATTTTAAACAACCCAGTCTTAGTCTGCAGCCTTTACAGTCAGCCCACGAACGCCCATGTTCTGTATAGTGGATTACTGCAGGTAATTCGGGACCCTGCTAAATGAGGGTGGGGCACTTATCTGAAGGCTATTCGAGCGGAAGAATCCTTAGCCTAGGACAGTTTGGCAATTTAAGAAGTCTGCTGAATACCATATGTTGAAGGACGTATCACGCGGAAGCCAGCTAATGGCTCAGACCGAAGTAAGCATGGGAGGACTTTATTTGCATAGGACAGCCCCTTTCTCATTCCTAATATTATGCTGCAGTTGCTATGTAGCAGTACTAGGGGGCAGCTGTATGAACATAAAGCCACAGCGAGGCTTTAAAACTGTTTTTGTGGTGGGGGGTGGATTTGGAAGGAAAACAGCAAGATAAAAGTGTGAAAACATAGAGCAAGTGAGTGTGTCATCTGTCTCTTTGAAGAGACATGTGAAAGAAGAACAGCAGATCCACAGACCTCAGGTGGGAGAAGCATGGAAGAATATTCACCCCAAAATGAATACACTTACGCCATCTCAAAGCTTCCATGTGTGATCTGATGCTTTGCAGGTTGAAGGATTTGCCATTTCTGGTTTATAAATGTGCACAGTTGGAAAGAGCCTATTCCTAGAATGTTAGTAGCACACTCTTTAGAAGTGTCCTTACAGCCAAAATGTCAGGTACTCCTTTGGGGTTATGAGGCCTAGAAAAACATCCCAGGGGATCTTATAACATGTCCAGCAACAGGGCAACGAAATCATGGGGAGACCATCCCCCCAAGAATACTACTGCATGTTCTTTGTTTCCCCTCTCTATACCATAGCCACAGTAGGCCTCTTTCAAGCACCCTATTGCTTTGGTAATAGAAAGTGCCACAAAACTGATCCCCAGCCCTTGTCTCACCCATTGCCCCTAACCTTTAGGGGTACCCCTGCCCCCCAAGGAAAGGAGCAATAAACAGGACACCCCCCCCCAAAAAAAAAAAACGCAGTCTGCACCATTCTGTGCCTCCTAGCACCACTTTAATAATGCACCGACACCCCTTTTAACACTGCTCCCCCAAATTTGACTGCCTCTTCTCCCCAAGAGAGGGGGCAGGGGGACTAACCTTTAGGGGTACCACTGCCCCCCAAGGAAAGGCACAATAAACAAGAGTGTGGGAGGGAACCCCACCCCCCCAAAAAAACGAAGTCTGCACCATTCGGTGCCTCCTAGCACCCCTTTAATAATGCACCGACACCTCTTTTAACACTGCTCCCCCACATTTGTCTGCCCCTTCACCCCAAGAGAGGGGGCAGGGGGACATAAAAATGATGGGGATTGCCACCAAAACCCCCCTCCTTTGTAATTCCCCCATTTGTGTCCAAGGGGTTGGGCTCTGCTTGCCACCTATTGGCTCTGCTCCACTCTCTCTTACTCACACTCCGGCCCTGTGGCCTAGACTCTTCCACCACCTTCTCCTGAATCCCTGGCCCTGTCTTTCCTCTGTGACCACCACCCACTCTTGCTCTCTGCCCTTTCTCCATCTATGTCCCCCTTTCTTCTCTAAGTCCAACCAACCACCCCTGCTAGCCTCCGCCATCTGCACCTCTCTCAGCCTGCCCCCTATCTCTCCTCACTCACCACCTGTGCTCCTTCTATTCCTGCCCTCTGACTCAGCCTGGACCTATCCTTGCTCTCTCTGCGCCTGCGCGCACACACACACACACACACACACCAACTGCTCTGCAATCCACCATTCACATGTCGACTCATGCTCTATCCACGCACACACAGCCATTGTACTTACCAATTTAGCAGCCATCTCTGACTTACCTCTGCTTTGCCGCCATCAGTCACCTGGTGCCGAGCCCGGGATTGGAACCCTGGTTGTCTGGTTGGAAGGCGGGAACTTACCCACTGGACCACAGTGGATTCCATATCTCTAGCTTGTCAAATCGTCCCTATATCATGGCTGTGAAGTGCCCTGTGTAGTAGAAGCCAGGAGCAGTGACATCAGGACCTTGATGTTGCTAATAGTGTCTCTTGCACAGTAAAAAGCCATGAAGGAGCTGTAGCTCAGTTGGTTGGGTGACTGCCTTTGGTGGAGCAAGCTACCCTTGGACAGGGGTTCGAATCCAGCCAGTGCCCAGAAACTACATTTAGCTAGAAAATACCAAGATATTTTTGTTTATTTAGAAATATTTTTTATACTTCAAAAAATGCAGCAACAATTGGAGTAACTATGTTTTTTTGTATTAGAGCCCCAAATTTACAAATTTTGTCCCTCCTGACCCACCCCCTCCCTCCTTTTGCTCAAGTAGGTAAAATAGGAGCAGCGCCTTATTTTCAATGATCAATGTGTTGATGTTTTCTTCAATTTGGTGTTTTGGAGAAGAGTAATATGGGCGATGGGGGAGCATAACTAAGATCTATTATCTGAGGGGGATGCCATCCAGGTAATAAAATAGGTTGAATGGTGTTGATTTTTCATTTTGGTGTGAGCCAAGCTCTGCCATTGGGTGGATGATGCTTGCCAAGTTGCCTAGGCATAAAGGCAGAGTATGAGAGCTTGCTATTGAAATGCTGGGTAAAGCTGTGTGCAGGTGAAAGAGCCTTTATTAGCTGCATTGAGAAGGTAGCATGTTGTATTTTTGAAGTGCTAAAAAAGGATAAAGTCAGGCCTTTGGCTGACTATTTCTTGAAGATGCATGATGCAAGAAGTGTGAGTATGGAGCAGCTGGCCTGTCGTGACCTAGCCCACTCTGGCATGCTGTACTAGGCCATGCCGTAGGACTGGGACCACCGGGATTGGGATTTTAAACACCCCAGTCTGGGACTGGGACTGGGACTGGGACTGCGACTGCGACTGGGATTTTAAACAACCCAGTCTTAGTCTGCAGCCTTTACAGTCAGCCCACGAACGCCCACGAACGCCCTTGTTCTGTATAGTGGATTACTGCAGGTAATTCGGGACCCTGCTAAATGAGGGTGGGGCACTTATCTGAAGGCTATTCGAGCGGAAGAATCCTTAGCCTAGGACAGTTTGGCAATTTAAGAAGTCTGCTGAATACCATATGTTGAAGGACGTATCACGCGGAAGCCAGCTAATGGCTCAGACCGAAGTAAGCATGGGAGGACTTTATTTGCATAGGACAGCCCCTTTCTCATTCCTAATATTATGCTGCAGTTGCTATGTAGCAGTACTAGGGGGCAGCTGTATGAACATAAAGCCACAGCGAGGCTTTAAAACTGTTTTTGTGGTGGGGGGTGGATTTGGAAGGAAAACAGCAAGATAAAAGTGTGAAAACATAGAGCAAGTGAGTGTGTCATCTGTCTCTTTGAAGAGACATGTGAAAGAAGAACAGCAGATCCACAGACCTCAGGTGGGAGAAGCATGGAAGAATATTCACCCCAAAATGAATACACTTACGCCTTCTCAAAGCTTCCATGTGTGATCTGATGCTTTGCAGGTTGAAGGATTTGCCATTTCTGGTTTATAAATGTGCACAGTTGGAAAGAGCCTATTCCTAGAATGTTAGAAGCACACTCTTTAGAAGTGTCCTTACAGCCAAAATGTCAGGTACTCCTTTGGGGTTATGAGGCCTAGAAAAACATCCCAGGGGATCTTATAACATGTCCAGCAACAGGGCAACGAAATCATGGGGAGACCATCCCCCCAAGAATACTACTGCATGTTCTTTGTTTCCCCTCTCTATACCATAGCCACAGTAGGCCTCTTTCAAGCACCCTATTGCTTTGGTAATAGAAAGTGCCACAAAACTGATCCCCAGCCCTTGTCTCACCCATTGCCCCTAACCTTTAGGGGTACCCCTGCCCCCCAAGGAAAGGAGCAATAAACAGGACACCCCCCCCCAAAAAAAAAAAACGCAGTCTGCACCATTCTGTGCCTCCTAGCACCACTTTAATAATGCACCGACACCCCTTTTAACACTGCTCCCCCAAATTTGACTGCCTCTTCTCCCCAAGAGAGGGGGCAGGGGGACTAACCTTTAGGGGTACCACTGCCCCCCAAGGAAAGGCACAATAAACAAGAGTGTGGGAGGGAACCCCACCCCCCCAAAAAAACGAAGTCTGCACCATTCGGTGCCTCCTAGCACCCCTTTAATAATGCACCGACACCTCTTTTAACACTGCTCCCCCACATTTGTCTGCCCCTTCACCCCAAGAGAGGGGGCAGGGGGACATAAAAATGATGGGGATTGCCACCAAAACCCCCCTCCTTTGTAATTCCCCCATTTGTGTCCAAGGGGTTGGGCTCTGCTTGCCACCTATTGGCTCTGCTCCACTCTCTCTTACTCACACTCCGGCCCTGTGGCCTAGACTCTTCCACCACCTTCTCCTGAATCCCTGGCCCTGTCTTTCCTCTGTGACCACCACCCACTCTTGCTCTCTGCCCTTTCTCCATCTATGTCCCCCTTTCTTCTCTAAGTCCAACCAACCACCCCTGCTAGCCTCCGCCATCTGCACCTCTCTCAGCCTGCCCCCTATCTCTCCTCACTCACCACCTGTGCTCCTTCTATTCCTGCCCTCTGACTCAGCCTGGACCTATCCTTGCTCTCTCTGCGCCTGCGCACACACACACACACACACACACACACACACACACACCAACTGCTCTGCAATCCACCATTCACATGTCGACTCATGCTCTATCCACGCACACACAGCCATTGTACTTACCAATTTAGCAGCCATCTCTGACTTACCTCTGCTTTGCCGCCATCAGTCACCTGGTGCCGAGCCCGGGATTCGAACCCTGGTTGTCTGGTTGGAAGGCGGGAACTTACCCACTGGACCACAGTGGATTCCATATCTCTAGCTTGTCAAATCGTCCCTATATCATGGCTGTGAAGTGCCCTGTGTAGTAGAAGCCAGGAGCAGTGACATCAGGACCTTGATGTTGCTAATAGTGTCTCTTGCACAGTAAAAAGCCATGAAGGAGCTGTAGCTCAGTTGGTTGGGTGACTGCCTTTGGTGGAGCAAGCTACCCTTGGACAGGGGTTCGAATCCAGCCAGTGCCCAGAAACCACATTTAGCTAGAAAATACCAAGATATTTTTGTTTATTTAGAAATATTTTTTTTACTTCAAAAAATGCAGCAACAATTGGAGTAACTATGTTTTTTTGTATTAGAGCCCCAAATTTACAAATTTTGTCCCTCCTGACCCACCCCCTCCCTCCTTTTGCTCAAGTAGGTAAAATAGGAGCAGCGCCTTATTTTCAATGATCAATGTGTTGATGTTTTCTTCAATTTGGTGTTTTGGAGAAGAGTAATATGGGCGATGGGGGAGCATAACTAAGATCTATTATCTGAGGGGGATGCCATCCAGGTAATAAAATAGGTTGAATGGTGTTGATTTTTCATTTTGGTGTGAGCCAAGCTCTGCCATTGGGTGGATGATGCTTGCCAAGTTGCCTAGGCATAAAGGCAGAGTATGAGAGCTTGCTACTGAAATGCTGGGTAAAGCTGTGTGCAGGTGAAAGAGCCTTTATTAGCTGCATTGAGAAGGTAGCATGTTGTATTTTTGAAGTGCTAAAAAAGGATAAAGTCAGGCCTTTGGCTGACTATTTCTTGAAGATGCATGATGCAAGAAGTGTGAGTATGGAGCAGCTGGCCTGTCGTGACCTAGCCCACTCTGGCATGCTGTACTAGGCCATGCCGTAGGACTGGGACCACCGGGATTGGGATTTTAAACACCCCAGTCTGGGACTGGGACTGGGACTGGGACTGCGACTGCGACTGGGATTTTAAACAACCCAGTCTTAGTCTGCAGCCTTTACAGTCAGCCCACGAACGCCCACGAACGCCCTTGTTCTGTATAGTGGATTACTGCAGGTAATTCGGGACCCTGCTAAATGAGGGTGGGGCACTTATCTGAAGGCTATTCGAGCGGAAGAATCCTTAGCCTAGGACAGTTTGGCAATTTAAGAAGTCTGCTGAATACCATATGTTGAAGGACGTATCACGCGGAAGCCAGCTAATGGCTCAGACCGAAGTAAGCATGGGAGGACTTTATTTGCATAGGACAGCCCCTTTCTCATTCCTAATATTATGCTGCAGTTGCTATGTAGCAGTACTAGGGGGCAGCTGTATGAACATAAAGCCACAGCGAGGCTTTAAAACTGTTTTTGTGGTGGGGGGTGGATTTGGAAGGAAAACAGCAAGATAAAAGTGTGAAAACATAGAGCAAGTGAGTGTGTCATCTGTCTCTTTGAAGAGACATGTGAAAGAAGAACAGCAGATCCACAGACCTCAGGTGGGAGAAGCATGGAAGAATATTCACCCCAAAATGAATACACTTACGCCTTCTCAAAGCTTCCATGTGTGATCTGATGCTTTGCAGGTTGAAGGATTTGCCATTTCTGGTTTATAAATGTGCACAGTTGGAAAGAGCCTATTCCTAGAATGTTAGAAGCACACTCTTTAGAAGTGTCCTTACAGCCAAAATGTCAGGTACTCCTTTGGGGTTATGAGGCCTAGAAAAACATCCCAGGGGATCTTATAACATGTCCAGCAACAGGGCAACGAAATCATGGGGAGACCATCCCCCCAAGAATACTACTGCATGTTCTTTGTTTCCCCTCTCTATACCATAGCCACAGTAGGCCTCTTTCAAGCACCCTATTGCTTTGGTAATAGAAAGTGCCACAAAACTGATCCCCAGCCCTTGTCTCACCCATTGCCCCTAACCTTTAGGGGTACCCCTGCCCCCCAAGGAAAGGAGCAATAAACAGGACACCCCCCCCCAAAAAAAAAAAACGCAGTCTGCACCATTCTGTGCCTCCTAGCACCACTTTAATAATGCACCGACACCCCTTTTAACACTGCTCCCCCAAATTTGACTGCCTCTTCTCCCCAAGAGAGGGGGCAGGGGGACTAACCTTTAGGGGTACCACTGCCCCCCAAGGAAAGGCACAATAAACAAGAGTGTGGGAGGGAACCCCACCCCCCCAAAAAAACGAAGTCTGCACCATTCGGTGCCTCCTAGCACCCCTTTAATAATGCACCGACACCTCTTTTAACACTGCTCCCCCACATTTGTCTGCCCCTTCACCCCAAGAGAGGGGGCAGGGGGACATAAAAATGATGGGGATTGCCACCAAAACCCCCCTCCTTTGTAATTCCCCCATTTGTGTCCAAGGGGTTGGGCTCTGCTTGCCACCTATTGGCTCTGCTCCACTCTCTCTTACTCACACTCCGGCCCTGTGGCCTAGACTCTTCCACCACCTTCTCCTGAATCCCTGGCCCTGTCTTTCCTCTGTGACCACCACCCACTCTTGCTCTCTGCCCTTTCTCCATCTATGTCCCCCTTTCTTCTCTAAGTCCAACCAACCACCCCTGCTAGCCTCCGCCATCTGCACCTCTCTCAGCCTGCCCCCTATCTCTCCTCACTCACCACCTGTGCTCCTTCTATTCCTGCCCTCTGACTCAGCCTGGACCTATCCTTGCTCTCTCTGCGCCTGCGCACACACACACACACACACACACACACACACACACACCAACTGCTCTGCAATCCACCATTCACATGTCGACTCATGCTCTATCCACGCACACACAGCCATTGTACTTACCAATTTAGCAGCCATCTCTGACTTACCTCTGCTTTGCCGCCATCAGTCACCTGGTGCCGAGCCCGGGATTCGAACCCTGGTTGTCTGGTTGGAAGGCGGGAACTTACCCACTGGACCACAGTGGATTCCATATCTCTAGCTTGTCAAATCGTCCCTATATCATGGCTGTGAAGTGCCCTGTGTAGTAGAAGCCAGGAGCAGTGACATCAGGACCTTGATGTTGCTAATAGTGTCTCTTGCACAGTAAAAAGCCATGAAGGAGCTGTAGCTCAGTTGGTTGGGTGACTGCCTTTGGTGGAGCAAGCTACCCTTGGACAGGGGTTCGAATCCAGCCAGTGCCCAGAAACCACATTTAGCTAGAAAATACCAAGATATTTTTGTTTATTTAGAAATATTTTTTTTACTTCAAAAAATGCAGCAACAATTGGAGTAACTATGTTTTTTTGTATTAGAGCCCCAAATTTACAAATTTTGTCCCTCCTGACCCACCCCCTCCCTCCTTTTGCTCAAGTAGGTAAAATAGGAGCAGCGCCTTATTTTCAATGATCAATGTGTTGATGTTTTCTTCAATTTGGTGTTTTGGAGAAGAGTAATATGGGCGATGGGGGAGCATAACTAAGATCTATTATCTGAGGGGGATGCCATCCAGGTAATAAAATAGGTTGAATGGTGTTGATTTTTCATTTTGGTGTGAGCCAAGCTCTGCCATTGGGTGGATGATGCTTGCCAAGTTGCCTAGGCATAAAGGCAGAGTATGAGAGCTTGCTACTGAAATGCTGGGTAAAGCTGTGTGCAGGTGAAAGAGCCTTTATTAGCTGCATTGAGAAGGTAGCATGTTGTATTTTTGAAGTGCTAAAAAAGGATAAAGTCAGGCCTTTGGCTGACTATTTCTTGAAGATGCATGATGCAAGAAGTGTGAGTATGGAGCAGCTGGCCTGTCGTGACCTAGCCCACTCTGGCATGCTGTACTAGGCCATGCCGTAGGACTGGGACCACCGGGATTGGGATTTTAAACACCCCAGTCTGGGACTGGGACTGGGACTGGGACTGCGACTGCGACTGGGATTTTAAACAACCCAGTCTTAGTCTGCAGCCTTTACAGTCAGCCCACGAACGCCCACGAACGCCCTTGTTCTGTATAGTGGATTACTGCAGGTAATTCGGGACCCTGCTAAATGAGGGTGGGGCACTTATCTGAAGGCTATTCGAGCGGAAGAATCCTTAGCCTAGGACAGTTTGGCAATTTAAGAAGTCTGCTGAATACCATATGTTGAAGGACGTATCACGCGGAAGCCAGCTAATGGCTCAGACCGAAGTAAGCATGGGAGGACTTTATTTGCATAGGACAGCCCCTTTCTCATTCCTAATATTATGCTGCAGTTGCTATGTAGCAGTACTAGGGGGCAGCTGTATGAACATAAAGCCACAGCGAGGCTTTAAAACTGTTTTTGTGGTGGGGGGTGGATTTGGAAGGAAAACAGCAAGATAAAAGTGTGAAAACATAGAGCAAGTGAGTGTGTCATCTGTCTCTTTGAAGAGACATGTGAAAGAAGAACAGCAGATCCACAGACCTCAGGTGGGAGAAGCATGGAAGAATATTCACCCCAAAATGAATACACTTACGCCTTCTCAAAGCTTCCATGTGTGATCTGATGCTTTGCAGGTTGAAGGATTTGCCATTTCTGGTTTATAAATGTGCACAGTTGGAAAGAGCCTATTCCTAGAATGTTAGAAGCACACTCTTTAGAAGTGTCCTTACAGCCAAAATGTCAGGTACTCCTTTGGGGTTATGAGGCCTAGAAAAACATCCCAGGGGATCTTATAACATGTCCAGCAACAGGGCAACGAAATCATGGGGAGACCATCCCCCCAAGAATACTACTGCATGTTCTTTGTTTCCCCTCTCTATACCATAGCCACAGTAGGCCTCTTTCAAGCACCCTATTGCTTTGGTAATAGAAAGTGCCACAAAACTGATCCCCAGCCCTTGTCTCACCCATTGCCCCTAACCTTTAGGGGTACCCCTGCCCCCCAAGGAAAGGAGCAATAAACAGGACACCCCCCCCCAAAAAAAAAAAACGCAGTCTGCACCATTCTGTGCCTCCTAGCACCACTTTAATAATGCACCGACACCCCTTTTAACACTGCTCCCCCAAATTTGACTGCCTCTTCTCCCCAAGAGAGGGGGCAGGGGGACTAACCTTTAGGGGTACCACTGCCCCCCAAGGAAAGGCACAATAAACAAGAGTGTGGGAGGGAACCCCACCCCCCCAAAAAAACGAAGTCTGCACCATTCGGTGCCTCCTAGCACCCCTTTAATAATGCACCGACACCTCTTTTAACACTGCTCCCCCACATTTGTCTGCCCCTTCACCCCAAGAGAGGGGGCAGGGGGACATAAAAATGATGGGGATTGCCACCAAAACCCCCCTCCTTTGTAATTCCCCCATTTGTGTCCAAGGGGTTGGGCTCTGCTTGCCACCTATTGGCTCTGCTCCACTCTCTCTTACTCACACTCCGGCCCTGTGGCCTAGACTCTTCCACCACCTTCTCCTGAATCCCTGGCCCTGTCTTTCCTCTGTGACCACCACCCACTCTTGCTCTCTGCCCTTTCTCCATCTATGTCCCCCTTTCTTCTCTAAGTCCAACCAACCACCCCTGCTAGCCTCCGCCATCTGCACCTCTCTCAGCCTGCCCCCTATCTCTCCTCACTCACCACCTGTGCTCCTTCTATTCCTGCCCTCTGACTCAGCCTGGACCTATCCTTGCTCTCTCTGCGCCTGCGCACACACACACACACACACACACACACACACACACACCAACTGCTCTGCAATCCACCATTCACATGTCGACTCATGCTCTATCCACGCACACACAGCCATTGTACTTACCAATTTAGCAGCCATCTCTGACTTACCTCTGCTTTGCCGCCATCAGTCACCTGGTGCCGAGCCCGGGATTCGAACCCTGGTTGTCTGGTTGGAAGGCGGGAACTTACCCACTGGACCACAGTGGATTCCATATCTCTAGCTTGTCAAATCGTCCCTATATCATGGCTGTGAAGTGCCCTGTGTAGTAGAAGCCAGGAGCAGTGACATCAGGACCTTGATGTTGCTAATAGTGTCTCTTGCACAGTAAAAAGCCATGAAGGAGCTGTAGCTCAGTTGGTTGGGTGACTGCCTTTGGTGGAGCAAGCTACCCTTGGACAGGGGTTCGAATCCAGCCAGTGCCCAGAAACCACATTTAGCTAGAAAATACCAAGATATTTTTGTTTATTTAGAAATATTTTTTTTACTTCAAAAAATGCAGCAACAATTGGAGTAACTATGTTTTTTTGTATTAGAGCCCCAAATTTACAAATTTTGTCCCTCCTGACCCACCCCCTCCCTCCTTTTGCTCAAGTAGGTAAAATAGGAGCAGCGCCTTATTTTCAATGATCAATGTGTTGATGTTTTCTTCAATTTGGTGTTTTGGAGAAGAGTAATATGGGCGATGGGGGAGCATAACTAAGATCTATTATCTGAGGGGGATGCCATCCAGGTAATAAAATAGGTTGAATGGTGTTGATTTTTCATTTTGGTGTGAGCCAAGCTCTGCCATTGGGTGGATGATGCTTGCCAAGTTGCCTAGGCATAAAGGCAGAGTATGAGAGCTTGCTACTGAAATGCTGGGTAAAGCTGTGTGCAGGTGAAAGAGCCTTTATTAGCTGCATTGAGAAGGTAGCATGTTGTATTTTTGAAGTGCTAAAAAAGGATAAAGTCAGGCCTTTGTCTGACTATTTCTTGAAGATGCATGATGCAAGAAGTGTGAGTATGGAGCAGCTGGCCTGTCGTGACCTAGCCCACTCTGGCATGCTGTACTAGGCCATGCCGTAGGACTGGGACCACCGGGATTGGGATTTTAAACACCCCAGTCTGGGACTGGGACTGGGACTGGGACTGGGACTGCGACTGCGACTGGGATTTTAAACAACCCAGTCTTAGTCTGCAGCCTTTACAGTCAGCCCACGAACGCCCACGAACGCCCTTGTTCTGTATAGTGGATTACTGCAGGTAATTCGGGACCCTGCTAAATGAGGGTGGGGCACTTATCTGAAGGCTATTCGAGCGGAAGAATCCTTAGCCTAGGACAGTTTGGCAATTTAAGAAGTCTGCTGAATACCATATGTTGAAGGACGTATCACGCGGAAGCCAGCTAATGGCTCAGACCGAAGTAAGCATGGGAGGACTTTATTTGCATAGGACAGCCCCTTTCTCATTCCTAATATTATGCTGCAGTTGCTATGTAGCAGTACTAGGGGGCAGCTGTATGAACATAAAGCCACAGCGAGGCTTTAAAACTGTTTTTGTGGTGGGGGGTGGATTTGGAAGGAAAACAGCAAGATAAAAGTGTGAAAACATAGAGCAAGTGAGTGTGTCATCTGTCTCTTTGAAGAGACATGTGAAAGAAGAACAGCAGATCCACAGACCTCAGGTGGGAGAAGCATGGAAGAATATTCACCCCAAAATGAATACACTTACGCCTTCTCAAAGCTTCCATGTGTGATCTGATGCTTTGCAGGTTGAAGGATTTGCCATTTCTGGTTTATAAATGTGCACAGTTGGAAAGAGCCTATTCCTAGAATGTTAGAAGCACACTCTTTAGAAGTGTCCTTACAGCCAAAATGTCAGGTACTCCTTTGGGGTTATGAGGCCTAGAAAAACATCCCAGGGGATCTTATAACATGTCCAGCAACAGGGCAACGAAATCATGGGGAGACCATCCCCCCAAGAATACTACTGCATGTTCTTTGTTTCCCCTCTCTATACCATAGCCACAGTAGGCCTCTTTCAAGCACCCTATTGCTTTGGTAATAGAAAGTGCCACAAAACTGATCCCCAGCCCTTGTCTCACCCATTGCCCCTAACCTTTAGGGGTACCCCTGCCCCCCAAGGAAAGGAGCAATAAACAGGACACCCCCCCCCAAAAAAAAAAAACGCAGTCTGCACCATTCTGTGCCTCCTAGCACCACTTTAATAATGCACCGACACCCCTTTTAACACTGCTCCCCCAAATTTGACTGCCTCTTCTCCCCAAGAGAGGGGGCAGGGGGACTAACCTTTAGGGGTACCACTGCCCCCCAAGGAAAGGCACAATAAACAAGAGTGTGGGAGGGAACCCCACCCCCCCAAAAAAACGAAGTCTGCACCATTCGGTGCCTCCTAGCACCCCTTTAATAATGCACCGACACCTCTTTTAACACTGCTCCCCCACATTTGTCTGCCCCTTCACCCCAAGAGAGGGGGCAGGGGGACATAAAAATGATGGGGATTGCCACCAAAACCCCCCTCCTTTGTAATTCCCCCATTTGTGTCCAAGGGGTTGGGCTCTGCTTGCCACCTATTGGCTCTGCTCCACTCTCTCTTACTCACACTCCGGCCCTGTGGCCTAGACTCTTCCACCACCTTCTCCTGAATCCCTGGCCCTGTCTTTCCTCTGTGACCACCACCCACTCTTGCTCTCTGCCCTTTCTCCATCTATGTCCCCCTTTCTTCTCTAAGTCCAACCAACCACCCCTGCTAGCCTCCGCCATCTGCACCTCTCTCAGCCTGCCCCCTATCTCTCCTCACTCACCACCTGTGCTCCTTCTATTCCTGCCCTCTGACTCAGCCTGGACCTATCCTTGCTCTCTCTGCGCCTGCGCACACACACACACACACACCAACTGCTCTGCAATCCACCATTCACATGTCGACTCATGCTCTATCCACGCACACACAGCCATTGTACTTACCAATTTAGCAGCCATCTCTGACTTACCTCTGCTTTGCCGCCATCAGTCACCTGGTGCCGAGCCCGGGATTGGAACCCTGGTTGTCTGGTTGGAAGGCGGGAACTTACCCACTGGACCACAGTGGATTCCATATCTCTAGCTTGTCAAATCGTCCCTATATCATGGCTGTGAAGTGCCCTGTGTAGTAGAAGCCAGGAGCAGTGACATCAGGACCTTGATGTTGCTAATAGTGTCTCTTGCACAGTAAAAAGCCATGAAGGAGCTGTAGCTCAGTTGGTTGGGTGACTGCCTTTGGTGGAGCAAGCTACCCTTGGACAGGGGTTCGAATCCAGCCAGTGCCCAGAAACCACATTTAGCTAGAAAATACCAAGATATTTTTGTTTATTTAGAAATATTTTTTTTACTTCAAAAAATGCAGCAACAATTGGAGTAACTATGTTTTTTTGTATTAGAGCCCCAAATTTACAAATTTTGTCCCTCCTGACCCACCCCCTCCCTCCTTTTGCTCAAGTAGGTAAAATAGGAGCAGCGCCTTATTTTCAATGATCAATGTGTTGATGTTTTCTTCAATTTGGTGTTTTGGAGAAGAGTAATATGGGCGATGGGGGAGCATAACTAAGATCTATTATCTGAGGGGGATGCCATCCAGGTAATAAAATAGGTTGAATGGTGTTGATTTTTCATTTTGGTGTGAGCCAAGCTCTGCCATTGGGTGGATGATGCTTGCCAAGTTGCCTAGGCATAAAGGCAGAGTATGAGAGCTTGCTACTGAAATGCTGGGTAAAGCTGTGTGCAGGTGAAAGAGCCTTTATTAGCTGCATTGAGAAGGTAGCATGTTGTATTTTTGAAGTGCTAAAAAAGGATAAAGTCAGGCCTTTGGCTGACTATTTCTTGAAGATGCATGATGCAAGAAGTGTGAGTATGGAGCAGCTGGCCTGTCGTGACCTAGCCCACTCTGGCATGCTGTACTAGGCCATGCCGTAGGACTGGGACCACCGGGATTGGGATTTTAAACACCCCAGTCTGGGACTGGGACTGGGACTGGGACTGGGACTGGGACTGGGATTTTAAACAACCCAGTCTTAGTCTGCAGCCTTTACAGTCAGCCCACGAACGCCCATGTTCTGTATAGTGGATTACTGCAGGTAATTCGGGACCCTGCTAAATGAGGGTGGGGCACTTATCTGAAGGCTATTCGAGCGGAAGAATCCTTAGCCTAGGACAGTTTGGCAATTTAAGAAGTCTGCTGAATACCATATGTTGAAGGACGTATCACGCGGAAGCCAGCTAATGGCTCAGACCGAAGTAAGCATGGGAGGACTTTATTTGCATAGGACAGCCCCTTTCTCATTCCTAATATTATGCTGCAGTTGCTATGTAGCAGTACTAGGGGGCAGCTGTATGAACATAAAGCCACAGCGAGGCTTTAAAACTGTTTTTGTGGTGGGGGGTGGATTTGGAAGGAAAACAGCAAGATAAAAGTGTGAAAACATAGAGCAAGTGAGTGTGTCATCTGTCTCTTTGAAGAGACATGTGAAAGAAGAACAGCAGATCCACAGACCTCAGGTGGGAGAAGCATGGAAGAATATTCACCCCAAAATGAATACACTTACGCCTTCTCAAAGCTTCCATGTGTGATCTGATGCTTTGCAGGTTGAAGGATTTGCCATTTCTGGTTTATAAATGTGCACAGTTGGAAAGAGCCTATTCCTAGAATGTTAGAAGCACACTCTTTAGAAGTGTCCTTACAGCCAAAATGTCAGGTACTCCTTTGGGGTTATGAGGCCTAGAAAAACATCCCAGGGGATCTTATAACATGTCCAGCAACAGGGCAACGAAATCATGGGGAGACCATCCCCCCAAGAATACTACTGCATGTTCTTTGTTTCCCCTCTCTATACCATAGCCACAGTAGGCCTCTTTCAAGCACCCTATTGCTTTGGTAATAGAAAGTGCCACAAAACTGATCCCCAGCCCTTGTCTCACCCATTGCCCCTAACCTTTAGGGGTACCCCTGCCCCCCAAGGAAAGGAGCAATAAACAGGACACCCCCCCCCAAAAAAAAAAAACGCAGTCTGCACCATTCTGTGCCTCCTAGCACCACTTTAATAATGCACCGACACCCCTTTTAACACTGCTCCCCCAAATTTGACTGCCTCTTCTCCCCAAGAGAGGGGGCAGGGGGACTAACCTTTAGGGGTACCACTGCCCCCCAAGGAAAGGCACAATAAACAAGAGTGTGGGAGGGAACCCCACCCCCCCAAAAAAACGAAGTCTGCACCATTCGGTGCCTCCTAGCACCCCTTTAATAATGCACCGACACCTCTTTTAACACTGCTCCCCCACATTTGTCTGCCCCTTCACCCCAAGAGAGGGGGCAGGGGGACATAAAAATGATGGGGATTGCCACCAAAACCCCCCTCCTTTGTAATTCCCCCATTTGTGTCCAAGGGGTTGGGCTCTGCTTGCCACCTATTGGCTCTGCTCCACTCTCTCTTACTCACACTCCGGCCCTGTGGCCTAGACTCTTCCACCACCTTCTCCTGAATCCCTGGCCCTGTCTTTCCTCTGTGACCACCACCCACTCTTGCTCTCTGCCCTTTCTCCATCTATGTCCCCCTTTCTTCTCTAAGTCCAACCAACCACCCCTGCTAGCCTCCGCCATCTGCACCTCTCTCAGCCTGCCCCCTATCTCTCCTCACTCACCACCTGTGCTCCTTCTATTCCTGCCCTCTGACTCAGCCTGGACCTATCCTTGCTCTCTCTGCGCCTGCGCACACACACACACACACACACACACACACACACACACCAACTGCTCTGCAATCCACCATTCACATGTCGACTCATGCTCTATCCACGCACACACAGCCATTGTACTTACCAATTTAGCAGCCATCTCTGACTTACCTCTGCTTTGCCGCCATCAGTCACCTGGTGCCGAGCCCGGGATTCGAACCCTGGTTGTCTGGTTGGAAGGCGGGAACTTACCCACTGGACCACAGTGGATTCCATATCTCTAGCTTGTCAAATCGTCCCTATATCATGGCTGTGAAGTGCCCTGTGTAGTAGAAGCCAGGAGCAGTGACATCAGGACCTTGATGTTGCTAATAGTGTCTCTTGCACAGTAAAAAGCCATGAAGGAGCTGTAGCTCAGTTGGTTGGGTGACTGCCTTTGGTGGAGCAAGCTACCCTTGGACAGGGGTTCGAATCCAGCCAGTGCCCAGAAACCACATTTAGCTAGAAAATACCAAGATATTTTTGTTTATTTAGAAATATTTTTTTTACTTCAAAAAATGCAGCAACAATTGGAGTAACTATGTTTTTTTGTATTAGAGCCCCAAATTTACAAATTTTGTCCCTCCTGACCCACCCCCTCCCTCCTTTTGCTCAAGTAGGTAAAATAGGAGCAGCGCCTTATTTTCAATGATCAATGTGTTGATGTTTTCTTCAATTTGGTGTTTTGGAGAAGAGTAATATGGGCGATGGGGGAGCATAACTAAGATCTATTATCTGAGGGGGATGCCATCCAGGTAATAAAATAGGTTGAATGGTGTTGATTTTTCATTTTGGTGTGAGCCAAGCTCTGCCATTGGGTGGATGATGCTTGCCAAGTTGCCTAGGCATAAAGGCAGAGTATGAGAGCTTGCTACTGAAATGCTGGGTAAAGCTGTGTGCAGGTGAAAGAGCCTTTATTAGCTGCATTGAGAAGGTAGCATGTTGTATTTTTGAAGTGCTAAAAAAGGATAAAGTCAGGCCTTTGGCTGACTATTTCTTGAAGATGCATGATGCAAGAAGTGTGAGTATGGAGCAGCTGGCCTGTCGTGACCTAGCCCACTCTGGCATGCTGTACTAGGCCATGCCGTAGGACTGGGACCACCGGGATTGGGATTTTAAACACCCCAGTCTGGGACTGGGACTGGGACTGGGACTGCGACTGGGACTGGGACTGGGATTTTAAACAACCCAGTCTTAGTCTGCAGCCTTTACAGTCAGCCCACGAACGCCCATGTTCTGTATAGTGGATTACTGCAGGTAATTCGGGACCCTGCTAAATGAGGGTGGGGCACTTATCTGAAGGCTATTCGAGCGGAAGAATCCTTAGCCTAGGACAGTTTGGCAATTTAAGAAGTCTGCTGAATACCATATGTTGAAGGACGTATCACGCGGAAGCCAGCTAATGGCTCAGACCGAAGTAAGCATGGGAGGACTTTATTTGCATAGGACAGCCCCTTTCTCATTCCTAATATTATGCTGCAGTTGCTATGTAGCAGTACTAGGGGGCAGCTGTATGAACATAAAGCCACAGCGAGGCTTTAAAACTGTTTTTGTGGTGGGGGGTGGATTTGGAAGGAAAACAGCAAGATAAAAGTGTGAAAACATAGAGCAAGTGAGTGTGTCATCTGTCTCTTTGAAGAGACATGTGAAAGAAGAACAGCAGATCCACAGACCTCAGGTGGGAGAAGCATGGAAGAATATTCACCCCAAAATGAATACACTTACGCCTTCTCAAAGCTTCCATGTGTGATCTGATGCTTTGCAGGTTGAAGGATTTGCCATTTCTGGTTTATAAATGTGCACAGTTGGAAAGAGCCTATTCCTAGAATGTTAGAAGCACACTCTTTAGAAGTGTCCTTACAGCCAAAATGTCAGGTACTCCTTTGGGGTTATGAGGCCTAGAAAAACATCCCAGGGGATCTTATAACATGTCCAGCAACAGGGCAACGAAATCATGGGGAGACCATCCCCCCAAGAATACTACTGCATGTTCTTTGTTTCCCCTCTCTATACCATAGCCACAGTAGGCCTCTTTCAAGCACCCTATTGCTTTGGTAATAGAAAGTGCCACAAAACTGATCCCCAGCCCTTGTCTCACCCATTGCCCCTAACCTTTAGGGGTACCCCTGCCCCCCAAGGAAAGGAGCAATAAACAGGACACCCCCCCCCAAAAAAAAAAAACGCAGTCTGCACCATTCTGTGCCTCCTAGCACCACTTTAATAATGCACCGACACCCCTTTTAACACTGCTCCCCCAAATTTGACTGCCTCTTCTCCCCAAGAGAGGGGGCAGGGGGACTAACCTTTAGGGGTACCACTGCCCCCCAAGGAAAGGCACAATAAACAAGAGTGTGGGAGGGAACCCCACCCCCCCAAAAAAACGAAGTCTGCACCATTCGGTGCCTCCTAGCACCCCTTTAATAATGCACCGACACCTCTTTTAACACTGCTCCCCCACATTTGTCTGCCCCTTCACCCCAAGAGAGGGGGCAGGGGGACATAAAAATGATGGGGATTGCCACCAAAACCCCCCTCCTTTGTAATTCCCCCATTTGTGTCCAAGGGGTTGGGCTCTGCTTGCCACCTATTGGCTCTGCTCCACTCTCTCTTACTCACACTCCGGCCCTGTGGCCTAGACTCTTCCACCACCTTCTCCTGAATCCCTGGCCCTGTCTTTCCTCTGTGACCACCACCCACTCTTGCTCTCTGCCCTTTCTCCATCTATGTCCCCCTTTCTTCTCTAAGTCCAACCAACCACCCCTGCTAGCCTCCGCCATCTGCACCTCTCTCAGCCTGCCCCCTATCTCTCCTCACTCACCACCTGTGCTCCTTCTATTCCTGCCCTCTGACTCAGCCTGGACCTATCCTTGCTCTCTCTGCGCCTGCGCACACACACACACACACACACACACACACACACACACCAACTGCTCTGCAATCCACCATTCACATGTCGACTCATGCTCTATCCACGCACACACAGCCATTGTACTTACCAATTTAGCAGCCATCTCTGACTTACCTCTGCTTTGCCGCCATCAGTCACCTGGTGCCGAGCCCGGGATTCGAACCCTGGTTGTCTGGTTGGAAGGCGGGAACTTACCCACTGGACCACAGTGGATTCCATATCTCTAGCTTGTCAAATCGTCCCTATATCATGGCTGTGAAGTGCCCTGTGTAGTAGAAGCCAGGAGCAGTGACATCAGGACCTTGATGTTGCTAATAGTGTCTCTTGCACAGTAAAAAGCCATGAAGGAGCTGTAGCTCAGTTGGTTGGGTGACTGCCTTTGGTGGAGCAAGCTACCCTTGGACAGGGGTTCGAATCCAGCCAGTGCCCAGAAACCACATTTAGCTAGAAAATACCAAGATATTTTTGTTTATTTAGAAATATTTTTTTTACTTCAAAAAATGCAGCAACAATTGGAGTAACTATGTTTTTTTGTATTAGAGCCCCAAATTTACAAATTTTGTCCCTCCTGACCCACCCCCTCCCTCCTTTTGCTCAAGTAGGTAAAATAGGAGCAGCGCCTTATTTTCAATGATCAATGTGTTGATGTTTTCTTCAATTTGGTGTTTTGGAGAAGAGTAATATGGGCGATGGGGGAGCATAACTAAGATCTATTATCTGAGGGGGATGCCATCCAGGTAATAAAATAGGTTGAATGGTGTTGATTTTTCATTTTGGTGTGAGCCAAGCTCTGCCATTGGGTGGATGATGCTTGCCAAGTTGCCTAGGCATAAAGGCAGAGTATGAGAGCTTGCTACTGAAATGCTGGGTAAAGCTGTGTGCAGGTGAAAGAGCCTTTATTAGCTGCATTGAGAAGGTAGCATGTTGTATTTTTGAAGTGCTAAAAAAGGATAAAGTCAGGCCTTTGGCTGACTATTTCTTGAAGATGCATGATGCAAGAAGTGTGAGTATGGAGCAGCTGGCCTGTCGTGACCTAGCCCACTCTGGCATGCTGTACTAGGCCATGCCGTAGGACTGGGACCACCGGGATTGGGATTTTAAACACCCCAGTCTGGGACTGGGACTGGGACTGGGACTGCGACTGCGACTGGGATTTTAAACAACCCAGTCTTAGTCTGCAGCCTTTACAGTCAGCCCACGAACGCCCACGAACGCCCTTGTTCTGTATAGTGGATTACTGCAGGTAATTCGGGACCCTGCTAAATGAGGGTGGGGCACTTATCTGAAGGCTATTCGAGCGGAAGAATCCTTAGCCTAGGACAGTTTGGCAATTTAAGAAGTCTGCTGAATACCATATGTTGAAGGACGTATCACGCGGAAGCCAGCTAATGGCTCAGACCGAAGTAAGCATGGGAGGACTTTATTTGCATAGGACAGCCCCTTTCTCATTCCTAATATTATGCTGCAGTTGCTATGTAGCAGTACTAGGGGGCAGCTGTATGAACATAAAGCCACAGCGAGGCTTTAAAACTGTTTTTGTGGTGGGGGGTGGATTTGGAAGGAAAACAGCAAGATAAAAGTGTGAAAACATAGAGCAAGTGAGTGTGTCATCTGTCTCTTTGAAGAGACATGTGAAAGAAGAACAGCAGATCCACAGACCTCAGGTGGGAGAAGCATGGAAGAATATTCACCCCAAAATGAATACACTTACGCCTTCTCAAAGCTTCCATGTGTGATCTGATGCTTTGCAGGTTGAAGGATTTGCCATTTCTGGTTTATAAATGTGCACAGTTGGAAAGAGCCTATTCCTAGAATGTTAGAAGCACACTCTTTAGAAGTGTCCTTACAGCCAAAATGTCAGGTACTCCTTTGGGGTTATGAGGCCTAGAAAAACATCCCAGGGGATCTTATAACATGTCCAGCAACAGGGCAACGAAATCATGGGGAGACCATCCCCCCAAGAATACTACTGCATGTTCTTTGTTTCCCCTCTCTATACCATAGCCACAGTAGGCCTCTTTCAAGCACCCTATTGCTTTGGTAATAGAAAGTGCCACAAAACTGATCCCCAGCCCTTGTCTCACCCATTGCCCCTAACCTTTAGGGGTACCCCTGCCCCCCAAGGAAAGGAGCAATAAACAGGACACCCCCCCCCAAAAAAAAAAAACGCAGTCTGCACCATTCTGTGCCTCCTAGCACCACTTTAATAATGCACCGACACCCCTTTTAACACTGCTCCCCCAAATTTGACTGCCTCTTCTCCCCAAGAGAGGGGGCAGGGGGACTAACCTTTAGGGGTACCACTGCCCCCCAAGGAAAGGCACAATAAACAAGAGTGTGGGAGGGAACCCCACCCCCCCAAAAAAACGAAGTCTGCACCATTCGGTGCCTCCTAGCACCCCTTTAATAATGCACCGACACCTCTTTTAACACTGCTCCCCCACATTTGTCTGCCCCTTCACCCCAAGAGAGGGGGCAGGGGGACATAAAAATGATGGGGATTGCCACCAAAACCCCCCTCCTTTGTAATTCCCCCATTTGTGTCCAAGGGGTTGGGCTCTGCTTGCCACCTATTGGCTCTGCTCCACTCTCTCTTACTCACACTCCGGCCCTGTGGCCTAGACTCTTCCACCACCTTCTCCTGAATCCCTGGCCCTGTCTTTCCTCTGTGACCACCACCCACTCTTGCTCTCTGCCCTTTCTCCATCTATGTCCCCCTTTCTTCTCTAAGTCCAACCAACCACCCCTGCTAGCCTCCGCCATCTGCACCTCTCTCAGCCTGCCCCCTATCTCTCCTCACTCACCACCTGTGCTCCTTCTATTCCTGCCCTCTGACTCAGCCTGGACCTATCCTTGCTCTCTCTGCGCCTGCGCACACACACACACACACACACACACACACACACACCAACTGCTCTGCAATCCACCATTCACATGTCGACTCATGCTCTATCCACGCACACACAGCCATTGTACTTACCAATTTAGCAGCCATCTCTGACTTACCTCTGCTTTGCCGCCATCAGTCACCTGGTGCCGAGCCCGGGATTCGAACCCTGGTTGTCTGGTTGGAAGGCGGGAACTTACCCACTGGACCACAGTGGATTCCATATCTCTAGCTTGTCAAATCGTCCCTATATCATGGCTGTGAAGTGCCCTGTGTAGTAGAAGCCAGGAGCAGTGACATCAGGACCTTGATGTTGCTAATAGTGTCTCTTGCACAGTAAAAAGCCATGAAGGAGCTGTAGCTCAGTTGGTTGGGTGACTGCCTTTGGTGGAGCAAGCTACCCTTGGACAGGGGTTCGAATCCAGCCAGTGCCCAGAAACCACATTTAGCTAGAAAATACCAAGATATTTTTGTTTATTTAGAAATATTTTTTTTACTTCAAAAAATGCAGCAACAATTGGAGTAACTATGTTTTTTTGTATTAGAGCCCCAAATTTACAAATTTTGTCCCTCCTGACCCACCCCCTCCCTCCTTTTGCTCAAGTAGGTAAAATAGGAGCAGCGCCTTATTTTCAATGATCAATGTGTTGATGTTTTCTTCAATTTGGTGTTTTGGAGAAGAGTAATATGGGCGATGGGGGAGCATAACTAAGATCTATTATCTGAGGGGGATGCCATCCAGGTAATAAAATAGGTTGAATGGTGTTGATTTTTCATTTTGGTGTGAGCCAAGCTCTGCCATTGGGTGGATGATGCTTGCCAAGTTGCCTAGGCATAAAGGCAGAGTATGAGAGCTTGCTACTGAAATGCTGGGTAAAGCTGTGTGCAGGTGAAAGAGCCTTTATTAGCTGCATTGAGAAGGTAGCATGTTGTATTTTTGAAGTGCTAAAAAAGGATAAAGTCAGGCCTTTGTCTGACTATTTCTTGAAGATGCATGATGCAAGAAGTGTGAGTATGGAGCAGCTGGCCTGTCGTGACCTAGCCCACTCTGGCATGCTGTACTAGGCCATGCCGTAGGACTGGGACCACCGGGATTGGGATTTTAAACACCCCAGTCTGGGACTGGGACTGGGACTGCGACTGCGACTGGGATTTTAAACAACCCAGTCTTAGTCTGCAGCCTTTACAGTCAGCCCACGAACGCCCACGAACGCCCTTGTTCTGTATAGTGGATTACTGCAGGTAATTCGGGACCCTGCTAAATGAGGGTGGGGCACTTATCTGAAGGCTATTCGAGCGGAAGAATCCTTAGCCTAGGACAGTTTGGCAATTTAAGAAGTCTGCTGAATACCATATGTTGAAGGACGTATCACGCGGAAGCCAGCTAATGGCTCAGACCGAAGTAAGCATGGGAGGACTTTATTTGCATAGGACAGCCCCTTTCTCATTCCTAATATTATGCTGCAGTTGCTATGTAGCAGTACTAGGGGGCAGCTGTATGAACATAAAGCCACAGCGAGGCTTTAAAACTGTTTTTGTGGTGGGGGGTGGATTTGGAAGGAAAACAGCAAGATAAAAGTGTGAAAACATAGAGCAAGTGAGTGTGTCATCTGTCTCTTTGAAGAGACATGTGAAAGAAGAACAGCAGATCCACAGACCTCAGGTGGGAGAAGCATGGAAGAATATTCACCCCAAAATGAATACACTTACGCCTTCTCAAAGCTTCCATGTGTGATCTGATGCTTTGCAGGTTGAAGGATTTGCCATTTCTGGTTTATAAATGTGCACAGTTGGAAAGAGCCTATTCCTAGAATGTTAGAAGCACACTCTTTAGAAGTGTCCTTACAGCCAAAATGTCAGGTACTCCTTTGGGGTTATGAGGCCTAGAAAAACATCCCAGGGGATCTTATAACATGTCCAGCAACAGGGCAACGAAATCATGGGGAGACCATCCCCCCAAGAATACTACTGCATGTTCTTTGTTTCCCCTCTCTATACCATAGCCACAGTAGGCCTCTTTCAAGCACCCTATTGCTTTGGTAATAGAAAGTGCCACAAAACTGATCCCCAGCCCTTGTCTCACCCATTGCCCCTAACCTTTAGGGGTACCCCTGCCCCCCAAGGAAAGGAGCAATAAACAGGACACCCCCCCCCAAAAAAAAAAAACGCAGTCTGCACCATTCTGTGCCTCCTAGCACCACTTTAATAATGCACCGACACCCCTTTTAACACTGCTCCCCCAAATTTGACTGCCTCTTCTCCCCAAGAGAGGGGGCAGGGGGACTAACCTTTAGGGGTACCACTGCCCCCCAAGGAAAGGCACAATAAACAAGAGTGTGGGAGGGAACCCCACCCCCCCAAAAAAACGAAGTCTGCACCATTCGGTGCCTCCTAGCACCCCTTTAATAATGCACCGACACCTCTTTTAACACTGCTCCCCCACATTTGTCTGCCCCTTCACCCCAAGAGAGGGGGCAGGGGGACATAAAAATGATGGGGATTGCCACCAAAACCCCCCTCCTTTGTAATTCCCCCATTTGTGTCCAAGGGGTTGGGCTCTGCTTGCCACCTATTGGCTCTGCTCCACTCTCTCTTACTCACACTCCGGCCCTGTGGCCTAGACTCTTCCACCACCTTCTCCTGAATCCCTGGCCCTGTCTTTCCTCTGTGACCACCACCCACTCTTGCTCTCTGCCCTTTCTCCATCTATGTCCCCCTTTCTTCTCTAAGTCCAACCAACCACCCCTGCTAGCCTCCGCCATCTGCACCTCTCTCAGCCTGCCCCCTATCTCTCCTCACTCACCACCTGTGCTCCTTCTATTCCTGCCCTCTGACTCAGCCTGGACCTATCCTTGCTCTCTCTGCGCCTGCGCACACACACACACACACACCAACTGCTCTGCAATCCACCATTCACATGTCGACTCATGCTCTATCCACGCACACACAGCCATTGTACTTACCAATTTAGCAGCCATCTCTGACTTACCTCTGCTTTGCCGCCATCAGTCACCTGGTGCCGAGCCCGGGATTGGAACCCTGGTTGTCTGGTTGGAAGGCGGGAACTTACCCACTGGACCACAGTGGATTCCATATCTCTAGCTTGTCAAATCGTCCCTATATCATGGCTGTGAAGTGCCCTGTGTAGTAGAAGCCAGGAGCAGTGACATCAGGACCTTGATGTTGCTAATAGTGTCTCTTGCACAGTAAAAAGCCATGAAGGAGCTGTAGCTCAGTTGGTTGGGTGACTGCCTTTGGTGGAGCAAGCTACCCTTGGACAGGGGTTCGAATCCAGCCAGTGCCCAGAAACCACATTTAGCTAGAAAATACCAAGATATTTTTGTTTATTTAGAAATATTTTTTTTACTTCAAAAAATGCAGCAACAATTGGAGTAACTATGTTTTTTTGTATTAGAGCCCCAAATTTACAAATTTTGTCCCTCCTGACCCACCCCCTCCCTCCTTTTGCTCAAGTAGGTAAAATAGGAGCAGCGCCTTATTTTCAATGATCAATGTGTTGATGTTTTCTTCAATTTGGTGTTTTGGAGAAGAGTAATATGGGCGATGGGGGAGCATAACTAAGATCTATTATCTGAGGGGGATGCCATCCAGGTAATAAAATAGGTTGAATGGTGTTGATTTTTCATTTTGGTGTGAGCCAAGCTCTGCCATTGGGTGGATGATGCTTGCCAAGTTGCCTAGGCATAAAGGCAGAGTATGAGAGCTTGCTACTGAAATGCTGGGTAAAGCTGTGTGCAGGTGAAAGAGCCTTTATTAGCTGCATTGAGAAGGTAGCATGTTGTATTTTTGAAGTGCTAAAAAAGGATAAAGTCAGGCCTTTGGCTGACTATTTCTTGAAGATGCATGATGCAAGAAGTGTGAGTATGGAGCAGCTGGCCTGTCGTGACCTAGCCCACTCTGGCATGCTGTACTAGGCCATGCCGTAGGACTGGGACCACCGGGATTGGGATTTTAAACACCCCAGTCTGGGACTGGGACTGGGACTGGGACTGCGACTGCGACTGGGATTTTAAACAACCCAGTCTTAGTCTGCAGCCTTTACAGTCAGCCCACGAACGCCCATGTTCTGTATAGTGGATTACTGCAGGTAATTCGGGACCCTGCTAAATGAGGGTGGGGCACTTATCTGAAGGCTATTCGAGCGGAAGAATCCTTAGCCTAGGACAGTTTGGCAATTTAAGAAGTCTGCTGAATACCATATGTTGAAGGACGTATCACGCGGAAGCCAGCTAATGGCTCAGACCGAAGTAAGCATGGGAGGACTTTATTTGCATAGGACAGCCCCTTTCTCATTCCTAATATTATGCTGCAGTTGCTATGTAGCAGTACTAGGGGGCAGCTGTATGAACATAAAGCCACAGCGAGGCTTTAAAACTGTTTTTGTGGTGGGGGGTGGATTTGGAAGGAAAACAGCAAGATAAAAGTGTGAAAACATAGAGCAAGTGAGTGTGTCATCTGTCTCTTTGAAGAGACATGTGAAAGAAGAACAGCAGATCCACAGACCTCAGGTGGGAGAAGCATGGAAGAATATTCACCCCAAAATGAATACACTTACGCCTTCTCAAAGCTTCCATGTGTGATCTGATGCTTTGCAGGTTGAAGGATTTGCCATTTCTGGTTTATAAATGTGCACAGTTGGAAAGAGCCTATTCCTAGAATGTTAGAAGCACACTCTTTAGAAGTGTCCTTACAGCCAAAATGTCAGGTACTCCTTTGGGGTTATGAGGCCTAGAAAAACATCCCAGGGGATCTTATAACATGTCCAGCAACAGGGCAACGAAATCATGGGGAGACCATCCCCCCAAGAATACTACTGCATGTTCTTTGTTTCCCCTCTCTATACCATAGCCACAGTAGGCCTCTTTCAAGCACCCTATTGCTTTGGTAATAGAAAGTGCCACAAAACTGATCCCCAGCCCTTGTCTCACCCATTGCCCCTAACCTTTAGGGGTACCCCTGCCCCCCAAGGAAAGGAGCAATAAACAGGACACCCCCCCCCAAAAAAAAAAAACGCAGTCTGCACCATTCTGTGCCTCCTAGCACCACTTTAATAATGCACCGACACCCCTTTTAACACTGCTCCCCCAAATTTGACTGCCTCTTCTCCCCAAGAGAGGGGGCAGGGGGACTAACCTTTAGGGGTACCACTGCCCCCCAAGGAAAGGCACAATAAACAAGAGTGTGGGAGGGAACCCCACCCCCCCAAAAAAACGAAGTCTGCACCATTCGGTGCCTCCTAGCACCCCTTTAATAATGCACCGACACCTCTTTTAACACTGCTCCCCCACATTTGTCTGCCCCTTCACCCCAAGAGAGGGGGCAGGGGGACATAAAAATGATGGGGATTGCCACCAAAACCCCCCTCCTTTGTAATTCCCCCATTTGTGTCCAAGGGGTTGGGCTCTGCTTGCCACCTATTGGCTCTGCTCCACTCTCTCTTACTCACACTCCGGCCCTGTGGCCTAGACTCTTCCACCACCTTCTCCTGAATCCCTGGCCCTGTCTTTCCTCTGTGACCACCACCCACTCTTGCTCTCTGCCCTTTCTCCATCTATGTCCCCCTTTCTTCTCTAAGTCCAACCAACCACCCCTGCTAGCCTCCGCCATCTGCACCTCTCTCAGCCTGCCCCCTATCTCTCCTCACTCACCACCTGTGCTCCTTCTATTCCTGCCCTCTGACTCAGCCTGGACCTATCCTTGCTCTCTCTGCGCCTGCGCACACACACACACACACACACACACACACACCAACTGCTCTGCAATCCACCATTCACATGTCGACTCATGCTCTATCCACGCACACACAGCCATTGTACTTACCAATTTAGCAGCCATCTCTGACTTACCTCTGCTTTGCCGCCATCAGTCACCTGGTGCCGAGCCCGGGATTCGAACCCTGGTTGTCTGGTTGGAAGGCGGGAACTTACCCACTGGACCACAGTGGATTCCATATCTCTAGCTTGTCAAATCGTCCCTATATCATGGCTGTGAAGTGCCCTGTGTAGTAGAAGCCAGGAGCAGTGACATCAGGACCTTGATGTTGCTAATAGTGTCTCTTGCACAGTAAAAAGCCATGAAGGAGCTGTAGCTCAGTTGGTTGGGTGACTGCCTTTGGTGGAGCAAGCTACCCTTGGACAGGGGTTCGAATCCAGCCAGTGCCCAGAAACCACATTTAGCTAGAAAATACCAAGATATTTTTGTTTATTTAGAAATATTTTTTTTACTTCAAAAAATGCAGCAACAATTGGAGTAACTATGTTTTTTTGTATTAGAGCCCCAAATTTACAAATTTTGTCCCTCCTGACCCACCCCCTCCCTCCTTTTGCTCAAGTAGGTAAAATAGGAGCAGCGCCTTATTTTCAATGATCAATGTGTTGATGTTTTCTTCAATTTGGTGTTTTGGAGAAGAGTAATATGGGCGATGGGGGAGCATAACTAAGATCTATTATCTGAGGGGGATGCCATCCAGGTAATAAAATAGGTTGAATGGTGTTGATTTTTCATTTTGGTGTGAGCCAAGCTCTGCCATTGGGTGGATGATGCTTGCCAAGTTGCCTAGGCATAAAGGCAGAGTATGAGAGCTTGCTACTGAAATGCTGGGTAAAGCTGTGTGCAGGTGAAAGAGCCTTTATTAGCTGCATTGAGAAGGTAGCATGTTGTATTTTTGAAGTGCTAAAAAAGGATAAAGTCAGGCCTTTGTCTGACTATTTCTTGAAGATGCATGATGCAAGAAGTGTGAGTATGGAGCAGCTGGCCTGTCGTGACCTAGCCCACTCTGGCATGCTGTACTAGGCCATGCCGTAGGACTGGGACCACCGGGATTGGGATTTTAAACACCCCAGTCTGGGACTGGGACTGGGACTGGGACTGGGACTGCGACTGCGACTGGGATTTTAAACAACCCAGTCTTAGTCTGCAGCCTTTACAGTCAGCCCACGAACGCCCACGAACGCCCTTGTTCTGTATAGTGGATTACTGCAGGTAATTCGGGACCCTGCTAAATGAGGGTGGGGCACTTATCTGAAGGCTATTCGAGCGGAAGAATCCTTAGCCTAGGACAGTTTGGCAATTTAAGAAGTCTGCTGAATACCATATGTTGAAGGACGTATCACGCGGAAGCCAGCTAATGGCTCAGACCGAAGTAAGCATGGGAGGACTTTATTTGCATAGGACAGCCCCTTTCTCATTCCTAATATTATGCTGCAGTTGCTATGTAGCAGTACTAGGGGGCAGCTGTATGAACATAAAGCCACAGCGAGGCTTTAAAACTGTTTTTGTGGTGGGGGGTGGATTTGGAAGGAAAACAGCAAGATAAAAGTGTGAAAACATAGAGCAAGTGAGTGTGTCATCTGTCTCTTTGAAGAGACATGTGAAAGAAGAACAGCAGATCCACAGACCTCAGGTGGGAGAAGCATGGAAGAATATTCACCCCAAAATGAATACACTTACGCCTTCTCAAAGCTTCCATGTGTGATCTGATGCTTTGCAGGTTGAAGGATTTGCCATTTCTGGTTTATAAATGTGCACAGTTGGAAAGAGCCTATTCCTAGAATGTTAGAAGCACACTCTTTAGAAGTGTCCTTACAGCCAAAATGTCAGGTACTCCTTTGGGGTTATGAGGCCTAGAAAAACATCCCAGGGGATCTTATAACATGTCCAGCAACAGGGCAACGAAATCATGGGGAGACCATCCCCCCAAGAATACTACTGCATGTTCTTTGTTTCCCCTCTCTATACCATAGCCACAGTAGGCCTCTTTCAAGCACCCTATTGCTTTGGTAATAGAAAGTGCCACAAAACTGATCCCCAGCCCTTGTCTCACCCATTGCCCCTAACCTTTAGGGGTACCCCTGCCCCCCAAGGAAAGGAGCAATAAACAGGACACCCCCCCCCAAAAAAAAAAAACGCAGTCTGCACCATTCTGTGCCTCCTAGCACCACTTTAATAATGCACCGACACCCCTTTTAACACTGCTCCCCCAAATTTGACTGCCTCTTCTCCCCAAGAGAGGGGGCAGGGGGACTAACCTTTAGGGGTACCACTGCCCCCCAAGGAAAGGCACAATAAACAAGAGTGTGGGAGGGAACCCCACCCCCCCAAAAAAACGAAGTCTGCACCATTCGGTGCCTCCTAGCACCCCTTTAATAATGCACCGACACCTCTTTTAACACTGCTCCCCCACATTTGTCTGCCCCTTCACCCCAAGAGAGGGGGCAGGGGGACATAAAAATGATGGGGATTGCCACCAAAACCCCCCTCCTTTGTAATTCCCCCATTTGTGTCCAAGGGGTTGGGCTCTGCTTGCCACCTATTGGCTCTGCTCCACTCTCTCTTACTCACACTCCGGCCCTGTGGCCTAGACTCTTCCACCACCTTCTCCTGAATCCCTGGCCCTGTCTTTCCTCTGTGACCACCACCCACTCTTGCTCTCTGCCCTTTCTCCATCTATGTCCCCCTTTCTTCTCTAAGTCCAACCAACCACCCCTGCTAGCCTCCGCCATCTGCACCTCTCTCAGCCTGCCCCCTATCTCTCCTCACTCACCACCTGTGCTCCTTCTATTCCTGCCCTCTGACTCAGCCTGGACCTATCCTTGCTCTCTCTGCGCCTGCGCACACACACACACACACACACACACACACACACACACCAACTGCTCTGCAATCCACCATTCACATGTCGACTCATGCTCTATCCACGCACACACAGCCATTGTACTTACCAATTTAGCAGCCATCTCTGACTTACCTCTGCTTTGCCGCCATCAGTCACCTGGTGCCGAGCCCGGGATTGGAACCCTGGTTGTCTGGTTGGAAGGCGGGAACTTACCCACTGGACCACAGTGGATTCCATATCTCTAGCTTGTCAAATCGTCCCTATATCATGGCTGTGAAGTGCCCTGTGTAGTAGAAGCCAGGAGCAGTGACATCAGGACCTTGATGTTGCTAATAGTGTCTCTTGCACAGTAAAAAGCCATGAAGGAGCTGTAGCTCAGTTGGTTGGGTGACTGCCTTTGGTGGAGCAAGCTACCCTTGGACAGGGGTTCGAATCCAGCCAGTGCCCAGAAACCACATTTAGCTAGAAAATACCAAGATATTTTTGTTTATTTAGAAATATTTTTTTTACTTCAAAAAATGCAGCAACAATTGGAGTAACTATGTTTTTTTGTATTAGAGCCCCAAATTTACAAATTTTGTCCCTCCTGACCCACCCCCTCCCTCCTTTTGCTCAAGTAGGTAAAATAGGAGCAGCGCCTTATTTTCAATGATCAATGTGTTGATGTTTTCTTCAATTTGGTGTTTTGGAGAAGAGTAATATGGGCGATGGGGGAGCATAACTAAGATCTATTATCTGAGGGGGATGCCATCCAGGTAATAAAATAGGTTGAATGGTGTTGATTTTTCATTTTGGTGTGAGCCAAGCTCTGCCATTGGGTGGATGATGCTTGCCAAGTTGCCTAGGCATAAAGGCAGAGTATGAGAGCTTGCTACTGAAATGCTGGGTAAAGCTGTGTGCAGGTGAAAGAGCCTTTATTAGCTGCATTGAGAAGGTAGCATGTTGTATTTTTGAAGTGCTAAAAAAGGATAAAGTCAGGCCTTTGGCTGACTATTTCTTGAAGATGCATGATGCAAGAAGTGTGAGTATGGAGCAGCTGGCCTGTCGTGACCTAGCCCACTCTGGCATGCTGTACTAGGCCATGCCGTAGGACTGGGACCACCGGGATTGGGATTTTAAACACCCCAGTCTGGGACTGGGACTGGGACTGGGACTGCGACTGCGACTGGGATTTTAAACAACCCAGTCTTAGTCTGCAGCCTTTACAGTCAGCCCACGAACGCCCATGTTCTGTATAGTGGATTACTGCAGGTAATTCGGGACCCTGCTAAATGAGGGTGGGGCACTTATCTGAAGGCTATTCGAGCGGAAGAATCCTTAGCCTAGGACAGTTTGGCAATTTAAGAAGTCTGCTGAATACCATATGTTGAAGGACGTATCACGCGGAAGCCAGCTAATGGCTCAGACCGAAGTAAGCATGGGAGGACTTTATTTGCATAGGACAGCCCCTTTCTCATTCCTAATATTATGCTGCAGTTGCTATGTAGCAGTACTAGGGGGCAGCTGTATGAACATAAAGCCACAGCGAGGCTTTAAAACTGTTTTTGTGGTGGGGGGTGGATTTGGAAGGAAAACAGCAAGATAAAAGTGTGAAAACATAGAGCAAGTGAGTGTGTCATCTGTCTCTTTGAAGAGACATGTGAAAGAAGAACAGCAGATCCACAGACCTCAGGTGGGAGAAGCATGGAAGAATATTCACCCCAAAATGAATACACTTACGCCTTCTCAAAGCTTCCATGTGTGATCTGATGCTTTGCAGGTTGAAGGATTTGCCATTTCTGGTTTATAAATGTGCACAGTTGGAAAGAGCCTATTCCTAGAATGTTAGAAGCACACTCTTTAGAAGTGTCCTTACAGCCAAAATGTCAGGTACTCCTTTGGGGTTATGAGGCCTAGAAAAACATCCCAGGGGATCTTATAACATGTCCAGCAACAGGGCAACGAAATCATGGGGAGACCATCCCCCCAAGAATACTACTGCATGTTCTTTGTTTCCCCTCTCTATACCATAGCCACAGTAGGCCTCTTTCAAGCACCCTATTGCTTTGGTAATAGAAAGTGCCACAAAACTGATCCCCAGCCCTTGTCTCACCCATTGCCCCTAACCTTTAGGGGTACCCCTGCCCCCCAAGGAAAGGAGCAATAAACAGGACACCCCCCCCCAAAAAAAAAAAACGCAGTCTGCACCATTCTGTGCCTCCTAGCACCACTTTAATAATGCACCGACACCCCTTTTAACACTGCTCCCCCAAATTTGACTGCCTCTTCTCCCCAAGAGAGGGGGCAGGGGGACTAACCTTTAGGGGTACCACTGCCCCCCAAGGAAAGGCACAATAAACAAGAGTGTGGGAGGGAACCCCACCCCCCCAAAAAAACGAAGTCTGCACCATTCGGTGCCTCCTAGCACCCCTTTAATAATGCACCGACACCTCTTTTAACACTGCTCCCCCACATTTGTCTGCCCCTTCACCCCAAGAGAGGGGGCAGGGGGACATAAAAATGATGGGGATTGCCACCAAAACCCCCCTCCTTTGTAATTCCCCCATTTGTGTCCAAGGGGTTGGGCTCTGCTTGCCACCTATTGGCTCTGCTCCACTCTCTCTTACTCACACTCCGGCCCTGTGGCCTAGACTCTTCCACCACCTTCTCCTGAATCCCTGGCCCTGTCTTTCCTCTGTGACCACCACCCACTCTTGCTCTCTGCCCTTTCTCCATCTATGTCCCCCTTTCTTCTCTAAGTCCAACCAACCACCCCTGCTAGCCTCCGCCATCTGCACCTCTCTCAGCCTGCCCCCTATCTCTCCTCACTCACCACCTGTGCTCCTTCTATTCCTGCCCTCTGACTCAGCCTGGACCTATCCTTGCTCTCTCTGCGCCTGCGCACACACACACACACACACACACACACACACCAACTGCTCTGCAATCCACCATTCACATGTCGACTCATGCTCTATCCACGCACACACAGCCATTGTACTTACCAATTTAGCAGCCATCTCTGACTTACCTCTGCTTTGCCGCCATCAGTCACCTGGTGCCGAGCCCGGGATTCGAACCCTGGTTGTCTGGTTGGAAGGCGGGAACTTACCCACTGGACCACAGTGGATTCCATATCTCTAGCTTGTCAAATCGTCCCTATATCATGGCTGTGAAGTGCCCTGTGTAGTAGAAGCCAGGAGCAGTGACATCAGGACCTTGATGTTGCTAATAGTGTCTCTTGCACAGTAAAAAGCCATGAAGGAGCTGTAGCTCAGTTGGTTGGGTGACTGCCTTTGGTGGAGCAAGCTACCCTTGGACAGGGGTTCGAATCCAGCCAGTGCCCAGAAACCACATTTAGCTAGAAAATACCAAGATATTTTTGTTTATTTAGAAATATTTTTTTTACTTCAAAAAATGCAGCAACAATTGGAGTAACTATGTTTTTTTGTATTAGAGCCCCAAATTTACAAATTTTGTCCCTCCTGACCCACCCCCTCCCTCCTTTTGCTCAAGTAGGTAAAATAGGAGCAGCGCCTTATTTTCAATGATCAATGTGTTGATGTTTTCTTCAATTTGGTGTTTTGGAGAAGAGTAATATGGGCGATGGGGGAGCATAACTAAGATCTATTATCTGAGGGGGATGCCATCCAGGTAATAAAATAGGTTGAATGGTGTTGATTTTTCATTTTGGTGTGAGCCAAGCTCTGCCATTGGGTGGATGATGCTTGCCAAGTTGCCTAGGCATAAAGGCAGAGTATGAGAGCTTGCTACTGAAATGCTGGGTAAAGCTGTGTGCAGGTGAAAGAGCCTTTATTAGCTGCATTGAGAAGGTAGCATGTTGTATTTTTGAAGTGCTAAAAAAGGATAAAGTCAGGCCTTTGTCTGACTATTTCTTGAAGATGCATGATGCAAGAAGTGTGAGTATGGAGCAGCTGGCCTGTCGTGACCTAGCCCACTCTGGCATGCTGTACTAGGCCATGCCGTAGGACTGGGACCACCGGGATTGGGATTTTAAACACCCCAGTCTGGGACTGGGACTGGGACTGGGACTGGGACTGCGACTGCGACTGGGATTTTAAACAACCCAGTCTTAGTCTGCAGCCTTTACAGTCAGCCCACGAACGCCCACGAACGCCCTTGTTCTGTATAGTGGATTACTGCAGGTAATTCGGGACCCTGCTAAATGAGGGTGGGGCACTTATCTGAAGGCTATTCGAGCGGAAGAATCCTTAGCCTAGGACAGTTTGGCAATTTAAGAAGTCTGCTGAATACCATATGTTGAAGGACGTATCACGCGGAAGCCAGCTAATGGCTCAGACCGAAGTAAGCATGGGAGGACTTTATTTGCATAGGACAGCCCCTTTCTCATTCCTAATATTATGCTGCAGTTGCTATGTAGCAGTACTAGGGGGCAGCTGTATGAACATAAAGCCACAGCGAGGCTTTAAAACTGTTTTTGTGGTGGGGGGTGGATTTGGAAGGAAAACAGCAAGATAAAAGTGTGAAAACATAGAGCAAGTGAGTGTGTCATCTGTCTCTTTGAAGAGACATGTGAAAGAAGAACAGCAGATCCACAGACCTCAGGTGGGAGAAGCATGGAAGAATATTCACCCCAAAATGAATACACTTACGCCTTCTCAAAGCTTCCATGTGTGATCTGATGCTTTGCAGGTTGAAGGATTTGCCATTTCTGGTTTATAAATGTGCACAGTTGGAAAGAGCCTATTCCTAGAATGTTAGAAGCACACTCTTTAGAAGTGTCCTTACAGCCAAAATGTCAGGTACTCCTTTGGGGTTATGAGGCCTAGAAAAACATCCCAGGGGATCTTATAACATGTCCAGCAACAGGGCAACGAAATCATGGGGAGACCATCCCCCCAAGAATACTACTGCATGTTCTTTGTTTCCCCTCTCTATACCATAGCCACAGTAGGCCTCTTTCAAGCACCCTATTGCTTTGGTAATAGAAAGTGCCACAAAACTGATCCCCAGCCCTTGTCTCACCCATTGCCCCTAACCTTTAGGGGTACCCCTGCCCCCCAAGGAAAGGAGCAATAAACAGGACACCCCCCCCCAAAAAAAAAAAACGCAGTCTGCACCATTCTGTGCCTCCTAGCACCACTTTAATAATGCACCGACACCCCTTTTAACACTGCTCCCCCAAATTTGACTGCCTCTTCTCCCCAAGAGAGGGGGCAGGGGGACTAACCTTTAGGGGTACCACTGCCCCCCAAGGAAAGGCACAATAAACAAGAGTGTGGGAGGGAACCCCACCCCCCCAAAAAAACGAAGTCTGCACCATTCGGTGCCTCCTAGCACCCCTTTAATAATGCACCGACACCTCTTTTAACACTGCTCCCCCACATTTGTCTGCCCCTTCACCCCAAGAGAGGGGGCAGGGGGACATAAAAATGATGGGGATTGCCACCAAAACCCCCCTCCTTTGTAATTCCCCCATTTGTGTCCAAGGGGTTGGGCTCTGCTTGCCACCTATTGGCTCTGCTCCACTCTCTCTTACTCACACTCCGGCCCTGTGGCCTAGACTCTTCCACCACCTTCTCCTGAATCCCTGGCCCTGTCTTTCCTCTGTGACCACCACCCACTCTTGCTCTCTGCCCTTTCTCCATCTATGTCCCCCTTTCTTCTCTAAGTCCAACCAACCACCCCTGCTAGCCTCCGCCATCTGCACCTCTCTCAGCCTGCCCCCTATCTCTCCTCACTCACCACCTGTGCTCCTTCTATTCCTGCCCTCTGACTCAGCCTGGACCTATCCTTGCTCTCTCTGCGCCTGCGCACACACACACACACACACACACACACACACACACACCAACTGCTCTGCAATCCACCATTCACATGTCGACTCATGCTCTATCCACGCACACACAGCCATTGTACTTACCAATTTAGCAGCCATCTCTGACTTACCTCTGCTTTGCCGCCATCAGTCACCTGGTGCCGAGCCCGGGATTGGAACCCTGGTTGTCTGGTTGGAAGGCGGGAACTTACCCACTGGACCACAGTGGATTCCATATCTCTAGCTTGTCAAATCGTCCCTATATCATGGCTGTGAAGTGCCCTGTGTAGTAGAAGCCAGGAGCAGTGACATCAGGACCTTGATGTTGCTAATAGTGTCTCTTGCACAGTAAAAAGCCATGAAGGAGCTGTAGCTCAGTTGGTTGGGTGACTGCCTTTGGTGGAGCAAGCTACCCTTGGACAGGGGTTCGAATCCAGCCAGTGCCCAGAAACCACATTTAGCTAGAAAATACCAAGATATTTTTGTTTATTTAGAAATATTTTTTTTACTTCAAAAAATGCAGCAACAATTGGAGTAACTATGTTTTTTTGTATTAGAGCCCCAAATTTACAAATTTTGTCCCTCCTGACCCACCCCCTCCCTCCTTTTGCTCAAGTAGGTAAAATAGGAGCAGCGCCTTATTTTCAATGATCAATGTGTTGATGTTTTCTTCAATTTGGTGTTTTGGAGAAGAGTAATATGGGCGATGGGGGAGCATAACTAAGATCTATTATCTGAGGGGGATGCCATCCAGGTAATAAAATAGGTTGAATGGTGTTGATTTTTCATTTTGGTGTGAGCCAAGCTCTGCCATTGGGTGGATGATGCTTGCCAAGTTGCCTAGGCATAAAGGCAGAGTATGAGAGCTTGCTACTGAAATGCTGGGTAAAGCTGTGTGCAGGTGAAAGAGCCTTTATTAGCTGCATTGAGAAGGTAGCATGTTGTATTTTTGAAGTGCTAAAAAAGGATAAAGTCAGGCCTTTGGCTGACTATTTCTTGAAGATGCATGATGCAAGAAGTGTGAGTATGGAGCAGCTGGCCTGTCGTGACCTAGCCCACTCTGGCATGCTGTACTAGGCCATGCCGTAGGACTGGGACCACCGGGATTGGGATTTTAAACACCCCAGTCTGGGACTGGGACTGGGACTGGGACTGCGACTGCGACTGGGATTTTAAACAACCCAGTCTTAGTCTGCAGCCTTTACAGTCAGCCCACGAACGCCCATGTTCTGTATAGTGGATTACTGCAGGTAATTCGGGACCCTGCTAAATGAGGGTGGGGCACTTATCTGAAGGCTATTCGAGCGGAAGAATCCTTAGCCTAGGACAGTTTGGCAATTTAAGAAGTCTGCTGAATACCATATGTTGAAGGACGTATCACGCGGAAGCCAGCTAATGGCTCAGACCGAAGTAAGCATGGGAGGACTTTATTTGCATAGGACAGCCCCTTTCTCATTCCTAATATTATGCTGCAGTTGCTATGTAGCAGTACTAGGGGGCAGCTGTATGAACATAAAGCCACAGCGAGGCTTTAAAACTGTTTTTGTGGTGGGGGGTGGATTTGGAAGGAAAACAGCAAGATAAAAGTGTGAAAACATAGAGCAAGTGAGTGTGTCATCTGTCTCTTTGAAGAGACATGTGAAAGAAGAACAGCAGATCCACAGACCTCAGGTGGGAGAAGCATGGAAGAATATTCACCCCAAAATGAATACACTTACGCCTTCTCAAAGCTTCCATGTGTGATCTGATGCTTTGCAGGTTGAAGGATTTGCCATTTCTGGTTTATAAATGTGCACAGTTGGAAAGAGCCTATTCCTAGAATGTTAGAAGCACACTCTTTAGAAGTGTCCTTACAGCCAAAATGTCAGGTACTCCTTTGGGGTTATGAGGCCTAGAAAAACATCCCAGGGGATCTTATAACATGTCCAGCAACAGGGCAACGAAATCATGGGGAGACCATCCCCCCAAGAATACTACTGCATGTTCTTTGTTTCCCCTCTCTATACCATAGCCACAGTAGGCCTCTTTCAAGCACCCTATTGCTTTGGTAATAGAAAGTGCCACAAAACTGATCCCCAGCCCTTGTCTCACCCATTGCCCCTAACCTTTAGGGGTACCCCTGCCCCCCAAGGAAAGGAGCAATAAACAGGACACCCCCCCCCAAAAAAAAAAAACGCAGTCTGCACCATTCTGTGCCTCCTAGCACCACTTTAATAATGCACCGACACCCCTTTTAACACTGCTCCCCCAAATTTGACTGCCTCTTCTCCCCAAGAGAGGGGGCAGGGGGACTAACCTTTAGGGGTACCACTGCCCCCCAAGGAAAGGCACAATAAACAAGAGTGTGGGAGGGAACCCCACCCCCCCAAAAAAACGAAGTCTGCACCATTCGGTGCCTCCTAGCACCCCTTTAATAATGCACCGACACCTCTTTTAACACTGCTCCCCCACATTTGTCTGCCCCTTCACCCCAAGAGAGGGGGCAGGGGGACATAAAAATGATGGGGATTGCCACCAAAACCCCCCTCCTTTGTAATTCCCCCATTTGTGTCCAAGGGGTTGGGCTCTGCTTGCCACCTATTGGCTCTGCTCCACTCTCTCTTACTCACACTCCGGCCCTGTGGCCTAGACTCTTCCACCACCTTCTCCTGAATCCCTGGCCCTGTCTTTCCTCTGTGACCACCACCCACTCTTGCTCTCTGCCCTTTCTCCATCTATGTCCCCCTTTCTTCTCTAAGTCCAACCAACCACCCCTGCTAGCCTCCGCCATCTGCACCTCTCTCAGCCTGCCCCCTATCTCTCCTCACTCACCACCTGTGCTCCTTCTATTCCTGCCCTCTGACTCAGCCTGGACCTATCCTTGCTCTCTCTGCGCCTGCGCACACACACACACACACACACACACACACACCAACTGCTCTGCAATCCACCATTCACATGTCGACTCATGCTCTATCCACGCACACACAGCCATTGTACTTACCAATTTAGCAGCCATCTCTGACTTACCTCTGCTTTGCCGCCATCAGTCACCTGGTGCCGAGCCCGGGATTCGAACCCTGGTTGTCTGGTTGGAAGGCGGGAACTTACCCACTGGACCACAGTGGATTCCATATCTCTAGCTTGTCAAATCGTCCCTATATCATGGCTGTGAAGTGCCCTGTGTAGTAGAAGCCAGGAGCAGTGACATCAGGACCTTGATGTTGCTAATAGTGTCTCTTGCACAGTAAAAAGCCATGAAGGAGCTGTAGCTCAGTTGGTTGGGTGACTGCCTTTGGTGGAGCAAGCTACCCTTGGACAGGGGTTCGAATCCAGCCAGTGCCCAGAAACCACATTTAGCTAGAAAATACCAAGATATTTTTGTTTATTTAGAAATATTTTTTTTACTTCAAAAAATGCAGCAACAATTGGAGTAACTATGTTTTTTTGTATTAGAGCCCCAAATTTACAAATTTTGTCCCTCCTGACCCACCCCCTCCCTCCTTTTGCTCAAGTAGGTAAAATAGGAGCAGCGCCTTATTTTCAATGATCAATGTGTTGATGTTTTCTTCAATTTGGTGTTTTGGAGAAGAGTAATATGGGCGATGGGGGAGCATAACTAAGATCTATTATCTGAGGGGGATGCCATCCAGGTAATAAAATAGGTTGAATGGTGTTGATTTTTCATTTTGGTGTGAGCCAAGCTCTGCCATTGGGTGGATGATGCTTGCCAAGTTGCCTAGGCATAAAGGCAGAGTATGAGAGCTTGCTACTGAAATGCTGGGTAAAGCTGTGTGCAGGTGAAAGAGCCTTTATTAGCTGCATTGAGAAGGTAGCATGTTGTATTTTTGAAGTGCTAAAAAAGGATAAAGTCAGGCCTTTGTCTGACTATTTCTTGAAGATGCATGATGCAAGAAGTGTGAGTATGGAGCAGCTGGCCTGTCGTGACCTAGCCCACTCTGGCATGCTGTACTAGGCCATGCCGTAGGACTGGGACCACCGGGATTGGGATTTTAAACACCCCAGTCTGGGACTGGGACTGGGACTGGGACTGGGACTGCGACTGCGACTGGGATTTTAAACAACCCAGTCTTAGTCTGCAGCCTTTACAGTCAGCCCACGAACGCCCACGAACGCCCTTGTTCTGTATAGTGGATTACTGCAGGTAATTCGGGACCCTGCTAAATGAGGGTGGGGCACTTATCTGAAGGCTATTCGAGCGGAAGAATCCTTAGCCTAGGACAGTTTGGCAATTTAAGAAGTCTGCTGAATACCATATGTTGAAGGACGTATCACGCGGAAGCCAGCTAATGGCTCAGACCGAAGTAAGCATGGGAGGACTTTATTTGCATAGGACAGCCCCTTTCTCATTCCTAATATTATGCTGCAGTTGCTATGTAGCAGTACTAGGGGGCAGCTGTATGAACATAAAGCCACAGCGAGGCTTTAAAACTGTTTTTGTGGTGGGGGGTGGATTTGGAAGGAAAACAGCAAGATAAAAGTGTGAAAACATAGAGCAAGTGAGTGTGTCATCTGTCTCTTTGAAGAGACATGTGAAAGAAGAACAGCAGATCCACAGACCTCAGGTGGGAGAAGCATGGAAGAATATTCACCCCAAAATGAATACACTTACGCCTTCTCAAAGCTTCCATGTGTGATCTGATGCTTTGCAGGTTGAAGGATTTGCCATTTCTGGTTTATAAATGTGCACAGTTGGAAAGAGCCTATTCCTAGAATGTTAGAAGCACACTCTTTAGAAGTGTCCTTACAGCCAAAATGTCAGGTACTCCTTTGGGGTTATGAGGCCTAGAAAAACATCCCAGGGGATCTTATAACATGTCCAGCAACAGGGCAACGAAATCATGGGGAGACCATCCCCCCAAGAATACTACTGCATGTTCTTTGTTTCCCCTCTCTATACCATAGCCACAGTAGGCCTCTTTCAAGCACCCTATTGCTTTGGTAATAGAAAGTGCCACAAAACTGATCCCCAGCCCTTGTCTCACCCATTGCCCCTAACCTTTAGGGGTACCCCTGCCCCCCAAGGAAAGGAGCAATAAACAGGACACCCCCCCCCAAAAAAAAAAAACGCAGTCTGCACCATTCTGTGCCTCCTAGCACCACTTTAATAATGCACCGACACCCCTTTTAACACTGCTCCCCCAAATTTGACTGCCTCTTCTCCCCAAGAGAGGGGGCAGGGGGACTAACCTTTAGGGGTACCACTGCCCCCCAAGGAAAGGCACAATAAACAAGAGTGTGGGAGGGAACCCCACCCCCCCAAAAAAACGAAGTCTGCACCATTCGGTGCCTCCTAGCACCCCTTTAATAATGCACCGACACCTCTTTTAACACTGCTCCCCCACATTTGTCTGCCCCTTCACCCCAAGAGAGGGGGCAGGGGGACATAAAAATGATGGGGATTGCCACCAAAACCCCCCTCCTTTGTAATTCCCCCATTTGTGTCCAAGGGGTTGGGCTCTGCTTGCCACCTATTGGCTCTGCTCCACTCTCTCTTACTCACACTCCGGCCCTGTGGCCTAGACTCTTCCACCACCTTCTCCTGAATCCCTGGCCCTGTCTTTCCTCTGTGACCACCACCCACTCTTGCTCTCTGCCCTTTCTCCATCTATGTCCCCCTTTCTTCTCTAAGTCCAACCAACCACCCCTGCTAGCCTCCGCCATCTGCACCTCTCTCAGCCTGCCCCCTATCTCTCCTCACTCACCACCTGTGCTCCTTCTATTCCTGCCCTCTGACTCAGCCTGGACCTATCCTTGCTCTCTCTGCGCCTGCGCACACACACACACACACACACACACACACACACACACCAACTGCTCTGCAATCCACCATTCACATGTCGACTCATGCTCTATCCACGCACACACAGCCATTGTACTTACCAATTTAGCAGCCATCTCTGACTTACCTCTGCTTTGCCGCCATCAGTCACCTGGTGCCGAGCCCGGGATTGGAACCCTGGTTGTCTGGTTGGAAGGCGGGAACTTACCCACTGGACCACAGTGGATTCCATATCTCTAGCTTGTCAAATCGTCCCTATATCATGGCTGTGAAGTGCCCTGTGTAGTAGAAGCCAGGAGCAGTGACATCAGGACCTTGATGTTGCTAATAGTGTCTCTTGCACAGTAAAAAGCCATGAAGGAGCTGTAGCTCAGTTGGTTGGGTGACTGCCTTTGGTGGAGCAAGCTACCCTTGGACAGGGGTTCGAATCCAGCCAGTGCCCAGAAACCACATTTAGCTAGAAAATACCAAGATATTTTTGTTTATTTAGAAATATTTTTTTTACTTCAAAAAATGCAGCAACAATTGGAGTAACTATGTTTTTTTGTATTAGAGCCCCAAATTTACAAATTTTGTCCCTCCTGACCCACCCCCTCCCTCCTTTTGCTCAAGTAGGTAAAATAGGAGCAGCGCCTTATTTTCAATGATCAATGTGTTGATGTTTTCTTCAATTTGGTGTTTTGGAGAAGAGTAATATGGGCGATGGGGGAGCATAACTAAGATCTATTATCTGAGGGGGATGCCATCCAGGTAATAAAATAGGTTGAATGGTGTTGATTTTTCATTTTGGTGTGAGCCAAGCTCTGCCATTGGGTGGATGATGCTTGCCAAGTTGCCTAGGCATAAAGGCAGAGTATGAGAGCTTGCTACTGAAATGCTGGGTAAAGCTGTGTGCAGGTGAAAGAGCCTTTATTAGCTGCATTGAGAAGGTAGCATGTTGTATTTTTGAAGTGCTAAAAAAGGATAAAGTCAGGCCTTTGGCTGACTATTTCTTGAAGATGCATGATGCAAGAAGTGTGAGTATGGAGCAGCTGGCCTGTCGTGACCTAGCCCACTCTGGCATGCTGTACTAGGCCATGCCGTAGGACTGGGACCACCGGGATTGGGATTTTAAACACCCCAGTCTGGGACTGGGACTGGGACTGGGACTGCGACTGCGACTGGGATTTTAAACAACCCAGTCTTAGTCTGCAGCCTTTACAGTCAGCCCACGAACGCCCATGTTCTGTATAGTGGATTACTGCAGGTAATTCGGGACCCTGCTAAATGAGGGTGGGGCACTTATCTGAAGGCTATTCGAGCGGAAGAATCCTTAGCCTAGGACAGTTTGGCAATTTAAGAAGTCTGCTGAATACCATATGTTGAAGGACGTATCACGCGGAAGCCAGCTAATGGCTCAGACCGAAGTAAGCATGGGAGGACTTTATTTGCATAGGACAGCCCCTTTCTCATTCCTAATATTATGCTGCAGTTGCTATGTAGCAGTACTAGGGGGCAGCTGTATGAACATAAAGCCACAGCGAGGCTTTAAAACTGTTTTTGTGGTGGGGGGTGGATTTGGAAGGAAAACAGCAAGATAAAAGTGTGAAAACATAGAGCAAGTGAGTGTGTCATCTGTCTCTTTGAAGAGACATGTGAAAGAAGAACAGCAGATCCACAGACCTCAGGTGGGAGAAGCATGGAAGAATATTCACCCCAAAATGAATACACTTACGCCTTCTCAAAGCTTCCATGTGTGATCTGATGCTTTGCAGGTTGAAGGATTTGCCATTTCTGGTTTATAAATGTGCACAGTTGGAAAGAGCCTATTCCTAGAATGTTAGAAGCACACTCTTTAGAAGTGTCCTTACAGCCAAAATGTCAGGTACTCCTTTGGGGTTATGAGGCCTAGAAAAACATCCCAGGGGATCTTATAACATGTCCAGCAACAGGGCAACGAAATCATGGGGAGACCATCCCCCCAAGAATACTACTGCATGTTCTTTGTTTCCCCTCTCTATACCATAGCCACAGTAGGCCTCTTTCAAGCACCCTATTGCTTTGGTAATAGAAAGTGCCACAAAACTGATCCCCAGCCCTTGTCTCACCCATTGCCCCTAACCTTTAGGGGTACCCCTGCCCCCCAAGGAAAGGAGCAATAAACAGGACACCCCCCCCCAAAAAAAAAAAACGCAGTCTGCACCATTCTGTGCCTCCTAGCACCACTTTAATAATGCACCGACACCCCTTTTAACACTGCTCCCCCAAATTTGACTGCCTCTTCTCCCCAAGAGAGGGGGCAGGGGGACTAACCTTTAGGGGTACCACTGCCCCCCAAGGAAAGGCACAATAAACAAGAGTGTGGGAGGGAACCCCACCCCCCCAAAAAAACGAAGTCTGCACCATTCGGTGCCTCCTAGCACCCCTTTAATAATGCACCGACACCTCTTTTAACACTGCTCCCCCACATTTGTCTGCCCCTTCACCCCAAGAGAGGGGGCAGGGGGACATAAAAATGATGGGGATTGCCACCAAAACCCCCCTCCTTTGTAATTCCCCCATTTGTGTCCAAGGGGTTGGGCTCTGCTTGCCACCTATTGGCTCTGCTCCACTCTCTCTTACTCACACTCCGGCCCTGTGGCCTAGACTCTTCCACCACCTTCTCCTGAATCCCTGGCCCTGTCTTTCCTCTGTGACCACCACCCACTCTTGCTCTCTGCCCTTTCTCCATCTATGTCCCCCTTTCTTCTCTAAGTCCAACCAACCACCCCTGCTAGCCTCCGCCATCTGCACCTCTCTCAGCCTGCCCCCTATCTCTCCTCACTCACCACCTGTGCTCCTTCTATTCCTGCCCTCTGACTCAGCCTGGACCTATCCTTGCTCTCTCTGCGCCTGCGCACACACACACACACACACACACACACACACCAACTGCTCTGCAATCCACCATTCACATGTCGACTCATGCTCTATCCACGCACACACAGCCATTGTACTTACCAATTTAGCAGCCATCTCTGACTTACCTCTGCTTTGCCGCCATCAGTCACCTGGTGCCGAGCCCGGGATTCGAACCCTGGTTGTCTGGTTGGAAGGCGGGAACTTACCCACTGGACCACAGTGGATTCCATATCTCTAGCTTGTCAAATCGTCCCTATATCATGGCTGTGAAGTGCCCTGTGTAGTAGAAGCCAGGAGCAGTGACATCAGGACCTTGATGTTGCTAATAGTGTCTCTTGCACAGTAAAAAGCCATGAAGGAGCTGTAGCTCAGTTGGTTGGGTGACTGCCTTTGGTGGAGCAAGCTACCCTTGGACAGGGGTTCGAATCCAGCCAGTGCCCAGAAACCACATTTAGCTAGAAAATACCAAGATATTTTTGTTTATTTAGAAATATTTTTTTTACTTCAAAAAATGCAGCAACAATTGGAGTAACTATGTTTTTTTGTATTAGAGCCCCAAATTTACAAATTTTGTCCCTCCTGACCCACCCCCTCCCTCCTTTTGCTCAAGTAGGTAAAATAGGAGCAGCGCCTTATTTTCAATGATCAATGTGTTGATGTTTTCTTCAATTTGGTGTTTTGGAGAAGAGTAATATGGGCGATGGGGGAGCATAACTAAGATCTATTATCTGAGGGGGATGCCATCCAGGTAATAAAATAGGTTGAATGGTGTTGATTTTTCATTTTGGTGTGAGCCAAGCTCTGCCATTGGGTGGATGATGCTTGCCAAGTTGCCTAGGCATAAAGGCAGAGTATGAGAGCTTGCTACTGAAATGCTGGGTAAAGCTGTGTGCAGGTGAAAGAGCCTTTATTAGCTGCATTGAGAAGGTAGCATGTTGTATTTTTGAAGTGCTAAAAAAGGATAAAGTCAGGCCTTTGTCTGACTATTTCTTGAAGATGCATGATGCAAGAAGTGTGAGTATGGAGCAGCTGGCCTGTCGTGACCTAGCCCACTCTGGCATGCTGTACTAGGCCATGCCGTAGGACTGGGACCACCGGGATTGGGATTTTAAACACCCCAGTCTGGGACTGGGACTGGGACTGGGACTGGGACTGCGACTGCGACTGGGATTTTAAACAACCCAGTCTTAGTCTGCAGCCTTTACAGTCAGCCCACGAACGCCCACGAACGCCCTTGTTCTGTATAGTGGATTACTGCAGGTAATTCGGGACCCTGCTAAATGAGGGTGGGGCACTTATCTGAAGGCTATTCGAGCGGAAGAATCCTTAGCCTAGGACAGTTTGGCAATTTAAGAAGTCTGCTGAATACCATATGTTGAAGGACGTATCACGCGGAAGCCAGCTAATGGCTCAGACCGAAGTAAGCATGGGAGGACTTTATTTGCATAGGACAGCCCCTTTCTCATTCCTAATATTATGCTGCAGTTGCTATGTAGCAGTACTAGGGGGCAGCTGTATGAACATAAAGCCACAGCGAGGCTTTAAAACTGTTTTTGTGGTGGGGGGTGGATTTGGAAGGAAAACAGCAAGATAAAAGTGTGAAAACATAGAGCAAGTGAGTGTGTCATCTGTCTCTTTGAAGAGACATGTGAAAGAAGAACAGCAGATCCACAGACCTCAGGTGGGAGAAGCATGGAAGAATATTCACCCCAAAATGAATACACTTACGCCTTCTCAAAGCTTCCATGTGTGATCTGATGCTTTGCAGGTTGAAGGATTTGCCATTTCTGGTTTATAAATGTGCACAGTTGGAAAGAGCCTATTCCTAGAATGTTAGAAGCACACTCTTTAGAAGTGTCCTTACAGCCAAAATGTCAGGTACTCCTTTGGGGTTATGAGGCCTAGAAAAACATCCCAGGGGATCTTATAACATGTCCAGCAACAGGGCAACGAAATCATGGGGAGACCATCCCCCCAAGAATACTACTGCATGTTCTTTGTTTCCCCTCTCTATACCATAGCCACAGTAGGCCTCTTTCAAGCACCCTATTGCTTTGGTAATAGAAAGTGCCACAAAACTGATCCCCAGCCCTTGTCTCACCCATTGCCCCTAACCTTTAGGGGTACCCCTGCCCCCCAAGGAAAGGAGCAATAAACAGGACACCCCCCCCCAAAAAAAAAAAACGCAGTCTGCACCATTCTGTGCCTCCTAGCACCACTTTAATAATGCACCGACACCCCTTTTAACACTGCTCCCCCAAATTTGACTGCCTCTTCTCCCCAAGAGAGGGGGCAGGGGGACTAACCTTTAGGGGTACCACTGCCCCCCAAGGAAAGGCACAATAAACAAGAGTGTGGGAGGGAACCCCACCCCCCCAAAAAAACGAAGTCTGCACCATTCGGTGCCTCCTAGCACCCCTTTAATAATGCACCGACACCTCTTTTAACACTGCTCCCCCACATTTGTCTGCCCCTTCACCCCAAGAGAGGGGGCAGGGGGACATAAAAATGATGGGGATTGCCACCAAAACCCCCCTCCTTTGTAATTCCCCCATTTGTGTCCAAGGGGTTGGGCTCTGCTTGCCACCTATTGGCTCTGCTCCACTCTCTCTTACTCACACTCCGGCCCTGTGGCCTAGACTCTTCCACCACCTTCTCCTGAATCCCTGGCCCTGTCTTTCCTCTGTGACCACCACCCACTCTTGCTCTCTGCCCTTTCTCCATCTATGTCCCCCTTTCTTCTCTAAGTCCAACCAACCACCCCTGCTAGCCTCCGCCATCTGCACCTCTCTCAGCCTGCCCCCTATCTCTCCTCACTCACCACCTGTGCTCCTTCTATTCCTGCCCTCTGACTCAGCCTGGACCTATCCTTGCTCTCTCTGCGCCTGCGCACACACACACACACACACACACACACACACACACACCAACTGCTCTGCAATCCACCATTCACATGTCGACTCATGCTCTATCCACGCACACACAGCCATTGTACTTACCAATTTAGCAGCCATCTCTGACTTACCTCTGCTTTGCCGCCATCAGTCACCTGGTGCCGAGCCCGGGATTGGAACCCTGGTTGTCTGGTTGGAAGGCGGGAACTTACCCACTGGACCACAGTGGATTCCATATCTCTAGCTTGTCAAATCGTCCCTATATCATGGCTGTGAAGTGCCCTGTGTAGTAGAAGCCAGGAGCAGTGACATCAGGACCTTGATGTTGCTAATAGTGTCTCTTGCACAGTAAAAAGCCATGAAGGAGCTGTAGCTCAGTTGGTTGGGTGACTGCCTTTGGTGGAGCAAGCTACCCTTGGACAGGGGTTCGAATCCAGCCAGTGCCCAGAAACCACATTTAGCTAGAAAATACCAAGATATTTTTGTTTATTTAGAAATATTTTTTTTACTTCAAAAAATGCAGCAACAATTGGAGTAACTATGTTTTTTTGTATTAGAGCCCCAAATTTACAAATTTTGTCCCTCCTGACCCACCCCCTCCCTCCTTTTGCTCAAGTAGGTAAAATAGGAGCAGCGCCTTATTTTCAATGATCAATGTGTTGATGTTTTCTTCAATTTGGTGTTTTGGAGAAGAGTAATATGGGCGATGGGGGAGCATAACTAAGATCTATTATCTGAGGGGGATGCCATCCAGGTAATAAAATAGGTTGAATGGTGTTGATTTTTCATTTTGGTGTGAGCCAAGCTCTGCCATTGGGTGGATGATGCTTGCCAAGTTGCCTAGGCATAAAGGCAGAGTATGAGAGCTTGCTACTGAAATGCTGGGTAAAGCTGTGTGCAGGTGAAAGAGCCTTTATTAGCTGCATTGAGAAGGTAGCATGTTGTATTTTTGAAGTGCTAAAAAAGGATAAAGTCAGGCCTTTGGCTGACTATTTCTTGAAGATGCATGATGCAAGAAGTGTGAGTATGGAGCAGCTGGCCTGTCGTGACCTAGCCCACTCTGGCATGCTGTACTAGGCCATGCCGTAGGACTGGGACCACCGGGATTGGGATTTTAAACACCCCAGTCTGGGACTGGGACTGGGACTGGGACTGCGACTGCGACTGGGATTTTAAACAACCCAGTCTTAGTCTGCAGCCTTTACAGTCAGCCCACGAACGCCCATGTTCTGTATAGTGGATTACTGCAGGTAATTCGGGACCCTGCTAAATGAGGGTGGGGCACTTATCTGAAGGCTATTCGAGCGGAAGAATCCTTAGCCTAGGACAGTTTGGCAATTTAAGAAGTCTGCTGAATACCATATGTTGAAGGACGTATCACGCGGAAGCCAGCTAATGGCTCAGACCGAAGTAAGCATGGGAGGACTTTATTTGCATAGGACAGCCCCTTTCTCATTCCTAATATTATGCTGCAGTTGCTATGTAGCAGTACTAGGGGGCAGCTGTATGAACATAAAGCCACAGCGAGGCTTTAAAACTGTTTTTGTGGTGGGGGGTGGATTTGGAAGGAAAACAGCAAGATAAAAGTGTGAAAACATAGAGCAAGTGAGTGTGTCATCTGTCTCTTTGAAGAGACATGTGAAAGAAGAACAGCAGATCCACAGACCTCAGGTGGGAGAAGCATGGAAGAATATTCACCCCAAAATGAATACACTTACGCCTTCTCAAAGCTTCCATGTGTGATCTGATGCTTTGCAGGTTGAAGGATTTGCCATTTCTGGTTTATAAATGTGCACAGTTGGAAAGAGCCTATTCCTAGAATGTTAGAAGCACACTCTTTAGAAGTGTCCTTACAGCCAAAATGTCAGGTACTCCTTTGGGGTTATGAGGCCTAGAAAAACATCCCAGGGGATCTTATAACATGTCCAGCAACAGGGCAACGAAATCATGGGGAGACCATCCCCCCAAGAATACTACTGCATGTTCTTTGTTTCCCCTCTCTATACCATAGCCACAGTAGGCCTCTTTCAAGCACCCTATTGCTTTGGTAATAGAAAGTGCCACAAAACTGATCCCCAGCCCTTGTCTCACCCATTGCCCCTAACCTTTAGGGGTACCCCTGCCCCCCAAGGAAAGGAGCAATAAACAGGACACCCCCCCCCAAAAAAAAAAAACGCAGTCTGCACCATTCTGTGCCTCCTAGCACCACTTTAATAATGCACCGACACCCCTTTTAACACTGCTCCCCCAAATTTGACTGCCTCTTCTCCCCAAGAGAGGGGGCAGGGGGACTAACCTTTAGGGGTACCACTGCCCCCCAAGGAAAGGCACAATAAACAAGAGTGTGGGAGGGAACCCCACCCCCCCAAAAAAACGAAGTCTGCACCATTCGGTGCCTCCTAGCACCCCTTTAATAATGCACCGACACCTCTTTTAACACTGCTCCCCCACATTTGTCTGCCCCTTCACCCCAAGAGAGGGGGCAGGGGGACATAAAAATGATGGGGATTGCCACCAAAACCCCCCTCCTTTGTAATTCCCCCATTTGTGTCCAAGGGGTTGGGCTCTGCTTGCCACCTATTGGCTCTGCTCCACTCTCTCTTACTCACACTCCGGCCCTGTGGCCTAGACTCTTCCACCACCTTCTCCTGAATCCCTGGCCCTGTCTTTCCTCTGTGACCACCACCCACTCTTGCTCTCTGCCCTTTCTCCATCTATGTCCCCCTTTCTTCTCTAAGTCCAACCAACCACCCCTGCTAGCCTCCGCCATCTGCACCTCTCTCAGCCTGCCCCCTATCTCTCCTCACTCACCACCTGTGCTCCTTCTATTCCTGCCCTCTGACTCAGCCTGGACCTATCCTTGCTCTCTCTGCGCCTGCGCACACACACACACACACACACACACACACACCAACTGCTCTGCAATCCACCATTCACATGTCGACTCATGCTCTATCCACGCACACACAGCCATTGTACTTACCAATTTAGCAGCCATCTCTGACTTACCTCTGCTTTGCCGCCATCAGTCACCTGGTGCCGAGCCCGGGATTCGAACCCTGGTTGTCTGGTTGGAAGGCGGGAACTTACCCACTGGACCACAGTGGATTCCATATCTCTAGCTTGTCAAATCGTCCCTATATCATGGCTGTGAAGTGCCCTGTGTAGTAGAAGCCAGGAGCAGTGACATCAGGACCTTGATGTTGCTAATAGTGTCTCTTGCACAGTAAAAAGCCATGAAGGAGCTGTAGCTCAGTTGGTTGGGTGACTGCCTTTGGTGGAGCAAGCTACCCTTGGACAGGGGTTCGAATCCAGCCAGTGCCCAGAAACCACATTTAGCTAGAAAATACCAAGATATTTTTGTTTATTTAGAAATATTTTTTTTACTTCAAAAAATGCAGCAACAATTGGAGTAACTATGTTTTTTTGTATTAGAGCCCCAAATTTACAAATTTTGTCCCTCCTGACCCACCCCCTCCCTCCTTTTGCTCAAGTAGGTAAAATAGGAGCAGCGCCTTATTTTCAATGATCAATGTGTTGATGTTTTCTTCAATTTGGTGTTTTGGAGAAGAGTAATATGGGCGATGGGGGAGCATAACTAAGATCTATTATCTGAGGGGGATGCCATCCAGGTAATAAAATAGGTTGAATGGTGTTGATTTTTCATTTTGGTGTGAGCCAAGCTCTGCCATTGGGTGGATGATGCTTGCCAAGTTGCCTAGGCATAAAGGCAGAGTATGAGAGCTTGCTACTGAAATGCTGGGTAAAGCTGTGTGCAGGTGAAAGAGCCTTTATTAGCTGCATTGAGAAGGTAGCATGTTGTATTTTTGAAGTGCTAAAAAAGGATAAAGTCAGGCCTTTGTCTGACTATTTCTTGAAGATGCATGATGCAAGAAGTGTGAGTATGGAGCAGCTGGCCTGTCGTGACCTAGCCCACTCTGGCATGCTGTACTAGGCCATGCCGTAGGACTGGGACCACCGGGATTGGGATTTTAAACACCCCAGTCTGGGACTGGGACTGGGACTGGGACTGCGACTGCGACTGGGATTTTAAACAACCCAGTCTTAGTCTGCAGCCTTTACAGTCAGCCCACGAACGCCCACGAACGCCCTTGTTCTGTATAGTGGATTACTGCAGGTAATTCGGGACCCTGCTAAATGAGGGTGGGGCACTTATCTGAAGGCTATTCGAGCGGAAGAATCCTTAGCCTAGGACAGTTTGGCAATTTAAGAAGTCTGCTGAATACCATATGTTGAAGGACGTATCACGCGGAAGCCAGCTAATGGCTCAGACCGAAGTAAGCATGGGAGGACTTTATTTGCATAGGACAGCCCCTTTCTCATTCCTAATATTATGCTGCAGTTGCTATGTAGCAGTACTAGGGGGCAGCTGTATGAACATAAAGCCACAGCGAGGCTTTAAAACTGTTTTTGTGGTGGGGGGTGGATTTGGAAGGAAAACAGCAAGATAAAAGTGTGAAAACATAGAGCAAGTGAGTGTGTCATCTGTCTCTTTGAAGAGACATGTGAAAGAAGAACAGCAGATCCACAGACCTCAGGTGGGAGAAGCATGGAAGAATATTCACCCCAAAATGAATACACTTACGCCTTCTCAAAGCTTCCATGTGTGATCTGATGCTTTGCAGGTTGAAGGATTTGCCATTTCTGGTTTATAAATGTGCACAGTTGGAAAGAGCCTATTCCTAGAATGTTAGAAGCACACTCTTTAGAAGTGTCCTTACAGCCAAAATGTCAGGTACTCCTTTGGGGTTATGAGGCCTAGAAAAACATCCCAGGGGATCTTATAACATGTCCAGCAACAGGGCAACGAAATCATGGGGAGACCATCCCCCCAAGAATACTACTGCATGTTCTTTGTTTCCCCTCTCTATACCATAGCCACAGTAGGCCTCTTTCAAGCACCCTATTGCTTTGGTAATAGAAAGTGCCACAAAACTGATCCCCAGCCCTTGTCTCACCCATTGCCCCTAACCTTTAGGGGTACCCCTGCCCCCCAAGGAAAGGAGCAATAAACAGGACACCCCCCCCCAAAAAAAAAAAACGCAGTCTGCACCATTCTGTGCCTCCTAGCACCACTTTAATAATGCACCGACACCCCTTTTAACACTGCTCCCCCAAATTTGACTGCCTCTTCTCCCCAAGAGAGGGGGCAGGGGGACTAACCTTTAGGGGTACCACTGCCCCCCAAGGAAAGGCACAATAAACAAGAGTGTGGGAGGGAACCCCACCCCCCCAAAAAAACGAAGTCTGCACCATTCGGTGCCTCCTAGCACCCCTTTAATAATGCACCGACACCTCTTTTAACACTGCTCCCCCACATTTGTCTGCCCCTTCACCCCAAGAGAGGGGGCAGGGGGACATAAAAATGATGGGGATTGCCACCAAAACCCCCCTCCTTTGTAATTCCCCCATTTGTGTCCAAGGGGTTGGGCTCTGCTTGCCACCTATTGGCTCTGCTCCACTCTCTCTTACTCACACTCCGGCCCTGTGGCCTAGACTCTTCCACCACCTTCTCCTGAATCCCTGGCCCTGTCTTTCCTCTGTGACCACCACCCACTCTTGCTCTCTGCCCTTTCTCCATCTATGTCCCCCTTTCTTCTCTAAGTCCAACCAACCACCCCTGCTAGCCTCCGCCATCTGCACCTCTCTCAGCCTGCCCCCTATCTCTCCTCACTCACCACCTGTGCTCCTTCTATTCCTGCCCTCTGACTCAGCCTGGACCTATCCTTGCTCTCTCTGCGCCTGCGCACACACACACACACACACACACACACACACCAACTGCTCTGCAATCCACCATTCACATGTCGACTCATGCTCTATCCACGCACACACAGCCATTGTACTTACCAATTTAGCAGCCATCTCTGACTTACCTCTGCTTTGCCGCCATCAGTCACCTGGTGCCGAGCCCGGGATTCGAACCCTGGTTGTCTGGTTGGAAGGCGGGAACTTACCCACTGGACCACAGTGGATTCCATATCTCTAGCTTGTCAAATCGTCCCTATATCATGGCTGTGAAGTGCCCTGTGTAGTAGAAGCCAGGAGCAGTGACATCAGGACCTTGATGTTGCTAATAGTGTCTCTTGCACAGTAAAAAGCCATGAAGGAGCTGTAGCTCAGTTGGTTGGGTGACTGCCTTTGGTGGAGCAAGCTACCCTTGGACAGGGGTTCGAATCCAGCCAGTGCCCAGAAACCACATTTAGCTAGAAAATACCAAGATATTTTTGTTTATTTAGAAATATTTTTTTTACTTCAAAAAATGCAGCAACAATTGGAGTAACTATGTTTTTTTGTATTAGAGCCCCAAATTTACAAATTTTGTCCCTCCTGACCCACCCCCTCCCTCCTTTTGCTCAAGTAGGTAAAATAGGAGCAGCGCCTTATTTTCAATGATCAATGTGTTGATGTTTTCTTCAATTTGGTGTTTTGGAGAAGAGTAATATGGGCGATGGGGGAGCATAACTAAGATCTATTATCTGAGGGGGATGCCATCCAGGTAATAAAATAGGTTGAATGGTGTTGATTTTTCATTTTGGTGTGAGCCAAGCTCTGCCATTGGGTGGATGATGCTTGCCAAGTTGCCTAGGCATAAAGGCAGAGTATGAGAGCTTGCTACTGAAATGCTGGGTAAAGCTGTGTGCAGGTGAAAGAGCCTTTATTAGCTGCATTGAGAAGGTAGCATGTTGTATTTTTGAAGTGCTAAAAAAGGATAAAGTCAGGCCTTTGTCTGACTATTTCTTGAAGATGCATGATGCAAGAAGTGTGAGTATGGAGCAGCTGGCCTGTCGTGACCTAGCCCACTCTGGCATGCTGTACTAGGCCATGCCGTAGGACTGGGACCACCGGGATTGGGATTTTAAACACCCCAGTCTGGGACTGGGACTGGGACTGGGACTGCGACTGCGACTGGGATTTTAAACAACCCAGTCTTAGTCTGCAGCCTTTACAGTCAGCCCACGAACGCCCACGAACGCCCTTGTTCTGTATAGTGGATTACTGCAGGTAATTCGGGACCCTGCTAAATGAGGGTGGGGCACTTATCTGAAGGCTATTCGAGCGGAAGAATCCTTAGCCTAGGACAGTTTGGCAATTTAAGAAGTCTGCTGAATACCATATGTTGAAGGACGTATCACGCGGAAGCCAGCTAATGGCTCAGACCGAAGTAAGCATGGGAGGACTTTATTTGCATAGGACAGCCCCTTTCTCATTCCTAATATTATGCTGCAGTTGCTATGTAGCAGTACTAGGGGGCAGCTGTATGAACATAAAGCCACAGCGAGGCTTTAAAACTGTTTTTGTGGTGGGGGGTGGATTTGGAAGGAAAACAGCAAGATAAAAGTGTGAAAACATAGAGCAAGTGAGTGTGTCATCTGTCTCTTTGAAGAGACATGTGAAAGAAGAACAGCAGATCCACAGACCTCAGGTGGGAGAAGCATGGAAGAATATTCACCCCAAAATGAATACACTTACGCCTTCTCAAAGCTTCCATGTGTGATCTGATGCTTTGCAGGTTGAAGGATTTGCCATTTCTGGTTTATAAATGTGCACAGTTGGAAAGAGCCTATTCCTAGAATGTTAGAAGCACACTCTTTAGAAGTGTCCTTACAGCCAAAATGTCAGGTACTCCTTTGGGGTTATGAGGCCTAGAAAAACATCCCAGGGGATCTTATAACATGTCCAGCAACAGGGCAACGAAATCATGGGGAGACCATCCCCCCAAGAATACTACTGCATGTTCTTTGTTTCCCCTCTCTATACCATAGCCACAGTAGGCCTCTTTCAAGCACCCTATTGCTTTGGTAATAGAAAGTGCCACAAAACTGATCCCCAGCCCTTGTCTCACCCATTGCCCCTAACCTTTAGGGGTACCCCTGCCCCCCAAGGAAAGGAGCAATAAACAGGACACCCCCCCCCAAAAAAAAAAAACGCAGTCTGCACCATTCTGTGCCTCCTAGCACCACTTTAATAATGCACCGACACCCCTTTTAACACTGCTCCCCCAAATTTGACTGCCTCTTCTCCCCAAGAGAGGGGGCAGGGGGACTAACCTTTAGGGGTACCACTGCCCCCCAAGGAAAGGCACAATAAACAAGAGTGTGGGAGGGAACCCCACCCCCCCAAAAAAACGAAGTCTGCACCATTCGGTGCCTCCTAGCACCCCTTTAATAATGCACCGACACCTCTTTTAACACTGCTCCCCCACATTTGTCTGCCCCTTCACCCCAAGAGAGGGGGCAGGGGGACATAAAAATGATGGGGATTGCCACCAAAACCCCCCTCCTTTGTAATTCCCCCATTTGTGTCCAAGGGGTTGGGCTCTGCTTGCCACCTATTGGCTCTGCTCCACTCTCTCTTACTCACACTCCGGCCCTGTGGCCTAGACTCTTCCACCACCTTCTCCTGAATCCCTGGCCCTGTCTTTCCTCTGTGACCACCACCCACTCTTGCTCTCTGCCCTTTCTCCATCTATGTCCCCCTTTCTTCTCTAAGTCCAACCAACCACCCCTGCTAGCCTCCGCCATCTGCACCTCTCTCAGCCTGCCCCCTATCTCTCCTCACTCACCACCTGTGCTCCTTCTATTCCTGCCCTCTGACTCAGCCTGGACCTATCCTTGCTCTCTCTGCGCCTGCGCACACACACACACACACACACACACACACACCAACTGCTCTGCAATCCACCATTCACATGTCGACTCATGCTCTATCCACGCACACACAGCCATTGTACTTACCAATTTAGCAGCCATCTCTGACTTACCTCTGCTTTGCCGCCATCAGTCACCTGGTGCCGAGCCCGGGATTCGAACCCTGGTTGTCTGGTTGGAAGGCGGGAACTTACCCACTGGACCACAGTGGATTCCATATCTCTAGCTTGTCAAATCGTCCCTATATCATGGCTGTGAAGTGCCCTGTGTAGTAGAAGCCAGGAGCAGTGACATCAGGACCTTGATGTTGCTAATAGTGTCTCTTGCACAGTAAAAAGCCATGAAGGAGCTGTAGCTCAGTTGGTTGGGTGACTGCCTTTGGTGGAGCAAGCTACCCTTGGACAGGGGTTCGAATCCAGCCAGTGCCCAGAAACCACATTTAGCTAGAAAATACCAAGATATTTTTGTTTATTTAGAAATATTTTTTTTACTTCAAAAAATGCAGCAACAATTGGAGTAACTATGTTTTTTTGTATTAGAGCCCCAAATTTACAAATTTTGTCCCTCCTGACCCACCCCCTCCCTCCTTTTGCTCAAGTAGGTAAAATAGGAGCAGCGCCTTATTTTCAATGATCAATGTGTTGATGTTTTCTTCAATTTGGTGTTTTGGAGAAGAGTAATATGGGCGATGGGGGAGCATAACTAAGATCTATTATCTGAGGGGGATGCCATCCAGGTAATAAAATAGGTTGAATGGTGTTGATTTTTCATTTTGGTGTGAGCCAAGCTCTGCCATTGGGTGGATGATGCTTGCCAAGTTGCCTAGGCATAAAGGCAGAGTATGAGAGCTTGCTACTGAAATGCTGGGTAAAGCTGTGTGCAGGTGAAAGAGCCTTTATTAGCTGCATTGAGAAGGTAGCATGTTGTATTTTTGAAGTGCTAAAAAAGGATAAAGTCAGGCCTTTGTCTGACTATTTCTTGAAGATGCATGATGCAAGAAGTGTGAGTATGGAGCAGCTGGCCTGTCGTGACCTAGCCCACTCTGGCATGCTGTACTAGGCCATGCCGTAGGACTGGGACCACCGGGATTGGGATTTTAAACACCCCAGTCTGGGACTGGGACTGGGACTGGGACTGGGACTGCGACTGCGACTGGGATTTTAAACAACCCAGTCTTAGTCTGCAGCCTTTACAGTCAGCCCACGAACGCCCACGAACGCCCTTGTTCTGTATAGTGGATTACTGCAGGTAATTCGGGACCCTGCTAAATGAGGGTGGAGCACTTATCTGAAGGCTATTCGAGCGGAAGAATCCTTAGCCTAGGACAGTTTGGCAATTTAAGAAGTCTGCTGAATACCATATGTTGAAGGACGTATCACGCGGAAGCCAGCTAATGGCTCAGACCGAAGTAAGCATGGGAGGACTTTATTTGCATAGGACAGCCCCTTTCTCATTCCTAATATTATGCTGCAGTTGCTATGTAGCAGTACTAGGGGGCAGCTGTATGAACATAAAGCCACAGCGAGGCTTTAAAACTGTTTTTGTGGTGGGGGGTGGATTTGGAAGGAAAACAGCAAGATAAAAGTGTGAAAACATAGAGCAAGTGAGTGTGTCATCTGTCTCTTTGAAGAGACATGTGAAAGAAGAACAGCAGATCCACAGACCTCAGGTGGGAGAAGCATGGAAGAATATTCACCCCAAAATGAATACACTTACGCCTTCTCAAAGCTTCCATGTGTGATCTGATGCTTTGCAGGTTGAAGGATTTGCCATTTCTGGTTTATAAATGTGCACAGTTGGAAAGAGCCTATTCCTAGAATGTTAGAAGCACACTCTTTAGAAGTGTCCTTACAGCCAAAATGTCAGGTACTCCTTTGGGGTTATGAGGCCTAGAAAAACATCCCAGGGGATCTTATAACATGTCCAGCAACAGGGCAACGAAATCATGGGGAGACCATCCCCCCAAGAATACTACTGCATGTTCTTTGTTTCCCCTCTCTATACCATAGCCACAGTAGGCCTCTTTCAAGCACCCTATTGCTTTGGTAATAGAAAGTGCCACAAAACTGATCCCCAGCCCTTGTCTCACCCATTGCCCCTAACCTTTAGGGGTACCCCTGCCCCCCAAGGAAAGGAGCAATAAACAGGACACCCCCCCCAAAAAAAAAAAAACGCAGTCTGCACCATTCTGTGCCTCCTAGCACCACTTTAATAATGCACCGACACCCCTTTTAACACTGCTCCCCCAAATTTGACTGCCTCTTCTCCCCAAGAGAGGGGGCAGGGGGACTAACCTTTAGGGGTACCACTGCCCCCCAAGGAAAGGCACAATAAACAAGAGTGTGGGAGGGAACCCCACCCCCCCAAAAAAACGAAGTCTGCACCATTCGGTGCCTCCTAGCACCCCTTTAATAATGCACCGACACCTCTTTTAACACTGCTCCCCCACATTTGTCTGCCCCTTCACCCCAAGAGAGGGGGCAGGGGGACATAAAAATGATGGGGATTGCCACCAAAACCCCCCTCCTTTGTAATTCCCCCATTTGTGTCCAAGGGGTTGGGCTCTGCTTGCCACCTATTGGCTCTGCTCCACTCTCTCTTACTCACACTCCGGCCCTGTGGCCTAGACTCTTCCACCACCTTCTCCTGAATCCCTGGCCCTGTCTTTCCTCTGTGACCACCACCCACTCTTGCTCTCTGCCCTTTCTCCATCTATGTCCCCCTTTCTTCTCTAAGTCCAACCAACCACCCCTGCTAGCCTCCGCCATCTGCACCTCTCTCAGCCTGCCCCCTATCTCTCCTCACTCACCACCTGTGCTCCTTCTATTCCTGCCCTCTGACTCAGCCTGGACCTATCCTTGCTCTCTCTGCGCCTGCGCACACACACACACACACACACACACACACACACACCAACTGCTCTGCAATCCACCATTCACATGTCGACTCATGCTCTATCCACGCACACACAGCCATTGTACTTACCAATTTAGCAGCCATCTCTGACTTACCTCTGCTTTGCCGCCATCAGTCACCTGGTGCCGAGCCCGGGATTCGAACCCTGGTTGTCTGGTTGGAAGGCGGGAACTTACCCACTGGACCACAGTGGATTCCATATCTCTAGCTTGTCAAATCGTCCCTATATCATGGCTGTGAAGTGCCCTGTGTAGTAGAAGCCAGGAGCAGTGACATCAGGACCTTGATGTTGCTAATAGTGTCTCTTGCACAGTAAAAAGCCATGAAGGAGCTGTAGCTCAGTTGGTTGGGTGACTGCCTTTGGTGGAGCAAGCTACCCTTGGACAGGGGTTCGAATCCAGCCAGTGCCCAGAAACCACATTTAGCTAGAAAATACCAAGATATTTTTGTTTATTTAGAAATATTTTTTTTACTTCAAAAAATGCAGCAACAATTGGAGTAACTATGTTTTTTTGTATTAGAGCCCCAAATTTACAAATTTTGTCCCTCCTGACCCACCCCCTCCCTCCTTTTGCTCAAGTAGGTAAAATAGGAGCAGCGCCTTATTTTCAATGATCAATGTGTTGATGTTTTCTTCAATTTGGTGTTTTGGAGAAGAGTAATATGGGCGATGGGGGAGCATAACTAAGATCTATTATCTGAGGGGGATGCCATCCAGGTAATAAAATAGGTTGAATGGTGTTGATTTTTCATTTTGGTGTGAGCCAAGCTCTGCCATTGGGTGGATGATGCTTGCCAAGTTGCCTAGGCATAAAGGCAGAGTATGAGAGCTTGCTACTGAAATGCTGGGTAAAGCTGTGTGCAGGTGAAAGAGCCTTTATTAGCTGCATTGAGAAGGTAGCATGTTGTATTTTTGAAGTGCTAAAAAAGGATAAAGTCAGGCCTTTGTCTGACTATTTCTTGAAGATGCATGATGCAAGAAGTGTGAGTATGGAGCAGCTGGCCTGTCGTGACCTAGCCCACTCTGGCATGCTGTACTAGGCCATGCCGTAGGACTGGGACCACCGGGATTGGGATTTTAAACACCCCAGTCTGGGACTGGGACTGGGACTGGGACTGGGACTGCGACTGCGACTGGGATTTTAAACAACCCAGTCTTAGTCTGCAGCCTTTACAGTCAGCCCACGAACGCCCACGAACGCCCTTGTTCTGTATAGTGGATTACTGCAGGTAATTCGGGACCCTGCTAAATGAGGGTGGGGCACTTATCTGAAGGCTATTCGAGCGGAAGAATCCTTAGCCTAGGACAGTTTGGCAATTTAAGAAGTCTGCTGAATACCATATGTTGAAGGACGTATCACGCGGAAGCCAGCTAATGGCTCAGACCGAAGTAAGCATGGGAGGACTTTATTTGCATAGGACAGCCCCTTTCTCATTCCTAATATTATGCTGCAGTTGCTATGTAGCAGTACTAGGGGGCAGCTGTATGAACATAAAGCCACAGCGAGGCTTTAAAACTGTTTTTGTGGTGGGGGGTGGATTTGGAAGGAAAACAGCAAGATAAAAGTGTGAAAACATAGAGCAAGTGAGTGTGTCATCTGTCTCTTTGAAGAGACATGTGAAAGAAGAACAGCAGATCCACAGACCTCAGGTGGGAGAAGCATGGAAGAATATTCACCCCAAAATGAATACACTTACGCCTTCTCAAAGCTTCCATGTGTGATCTGATGCTTTGCAGGTTGAAGGATTTGCCATTTCTGGTTTATAAATGTGCACAGTTGGAAAGAGCCTATTCCTAGAATGTTAGAAGCACACTCTTTAGAAGTGTCCTTACAGCCAAAATGTCAGGTACTCCTTTGGGGTTATGAGGCCTAGAAAAACATCCCAGGGGATCTTATAACATGTCCAGCAACAGGGCAACGAAATCATGGGGAGACCATCCCCCCAAGAATACTACTGCATGTTCTTTGTTTCCCCTCTCTATACCATAGCCACAGTAGGCCTCTTTCAAGCACCCTATTGCTTTGGTAATAGAAAGTGCCACAAAACTGATCCCCAGCCCTTGTCTCACCCATTGCCCCTAACCTTTAGGGGTACCCCTGCCCCCCAAGGAAAGGAGCAATAAACAGGACACCCCCCCCCAAAAAAAAAAAACGCAGTCTGCACCATTCTGTGCCTCCTAGCACCACTTTAATAATGCACCGACACCCCTTTTAACACTGCTCCCCCAAATTTGACTGCCTCTTCTCCCCAAGAGAGGGGGCAGGGGGACTAACCTTTAGGGGTACCACTGCCCCCCAAGGAAAGGCACAATAAACAAGAGTGTGGGAGGGAACCCCACCCCCCCAAAAAAACGAAGTCTGCACCATTCGGTGCCTCCTAGCACCCCTTTAATAATGCACCGACACCTCTTTTAACACTGCTCCCCCACATTTGTCTGCCCCTTCACCCCAAGAGAGGGGGCAGGGGGACATAAAAATGATGGGGATTGCCACCAAAACCCCCCTCCTTTGTAATTCCCCCATTTGTGTCCAAGGGGTTGGGCTCTGCTTGCCACCTATTGGCTCTGCTCCACTCTCTCTTACTCACACTCCGGCCCTGTGGCCTAGACTCTTCCACCACCTTCTCCTGAATCCCTGGCCCTGTCTTTCCTCTGTGACCACCACCCACTCTTGCTCTCTGCCCTTTCTCCATCTATGTCCCCCTTTCTTCTCTAAGTCCAACCAACCACCCCTGCTAGCCTCCGCCATCTGCACCTCTCTCAGCCTGCCCCCTATCTCTCCTCACTCACCACCTGTGCTCCTTCTATTCCTGCCCTCTGACTCAGCCTGGACCTATCCTTGCTCTCTCTGCGCCTGCGCACACACACACACACACACACACACACACACACACCAACTGCTCTGCAATCCACCATTCACATGTCGACTCATGCTCTATCCACGCACACACAGCCATTGTACTTACCAATTTAGCAGCCATCTCTGACTTACCTCTGCTTTGCCGCCATCAGTCACCTGGTGCCGAGCCCGGGATTGGAACCCTGGTTGTCTGGTTGGAAGGCGGGAACTTACCCACTGGACCACAGTGGATTCCATATCTCTAGCTTGTCAAATCGTCCCTATATCATGGCTGTGAAGTGCCCTGTGTAGTAGAAGCCAGGAGCAGTGACATCAGGACCTTGATGTTGCTAATAGTGTCTCTTGCACAGTAAAAAGCCATGAAGGAGCTGTAGCTCAGTTGGTTGGGTGACTGCCTTTGGTGGAGCAAGCTACCCTTGGACAGGGGTTCGAATCCAGCCAGTGCCCAGAAACCACATTTAGCTAGAAAATACCAAGATATTTTTGTTTATTTAGAAATATTTTTTTTACTTCAAAAAATGCAGCAACAATTGGAGTAACTATGTTTTTTTGTATTAGAGCCCCAAATTTACAAATTTTGTCCCTCCTGACCCACCCCCTCCCTCCTTTTGCTCAAGTAGGTAAAATAGGAGCAGCGCCTTATTTTCAATGATCAATGTGTTGATGTTTTCTTCAATTTGGTGTTTTGGAGAAGAGTAATATGGGCGATGGGGGAGCATAACTAAGATCTATTATCTGAGGGGGATGCCATCCAGGTAATAAAATAGGTTGAATGGTGTTGATTTTTCATTTTGGTGTGAGCCAAGCTCTGCCATTGGGTGGATGATGCTTGCCAAGTTGCCTAGGCATAAAGGCAGAGTATGAGAGCTTGCTACTGAAATGCTGGGTAAAGCTGTGTGCAGGTGAAAGAGCCTTTATTAGCTGCATTGAGAAGGTAGCATGTTGTATTTTTGAAGTGCTAAAAAAGGATAAAGTCAGGCCTTTGTCTGACTATTTCTTGAAGATGCATGATGCAAGAAGTGTGAGTATGGAGCAGCTGGCCTGTCGTGACCTAGCCCACTCTGGCATGCTGTACTAGGCCATGCCGTAGGACTGGGACCACCGGGATTGGGATTTTAAACACCCCAGTCTGGGACTGGGACTGGGACTGGGACTGGGACTGCGACTGCGACTGGGATTTTAAACAACCCAGTCTTAGTCTGCAGCCTTTACAGTCAGCCCACGAACGCCCACGAACGCCCTTGTTCTGTATAGTGGATTACTGCAGGTAATTCGGGACCCTGCTAAATGAGGGTGGGGCACTTATCTGAAGGCTATTCGAGCGGAAGAATCCTTAGCCTAGGACAGTTTGGCAATTTAAGAAGTCTGCTGAATACCATATGTTGAAGGACGTATCACGCGGAAGCCAGCTAATGGCTCAGACCGAAGTAAGCATGGGAGGACTTTATTTGCATAGGACAGCCCCTTTCTCATTCCTAATATTATGCTGCAGTTGCTATGTAGCAGTACTAGGGGGCAGCTGTATGAACATAAAGCCACAGCGAGGCTTTAAAACTGTTTTTGTGGTGGGGGGTGGATTTGGAAGGAAAACAGCAAGATAAAAGTGTGAAAACATAGAGCAAGTGAGTGTGTCATCTGTCTCTTTGAAGAGACATGTGAAAGAAGAACAGCAGATCCACAGACCTCAGGTGGGAGAAGCATGGAAGAATATTCACCCCAAAATGAATACACTTACGCCTTCTCAAAGCTTCCATGTGTGATCTGATGCTTTGCAGGTTGAAGGATTTGCCATTTCTGGTTTATAAATGTGCACAGTTGGAAAGAGCCTATTCCTAGAATGTTAGTAGCACACTCTTTAGAAGTGTCCTTACAGCCAAAATGTCAGGTACTCCTTTGGGGTTATGAGGCCTAGAAAAACATCCCAGGGGATCTTATAACATGTCCAGCAACAGGGCAACGAAATCATGGGGAGACCATCCCCCCAAGAATACTACTGCATGTTCTTTGTTTCCCCTCTCTATACCATAGCCACAGTAGGCCTCTTTCAAGCACCCTATTGCTTTGGTAATAGAAAGTGCCACAAAACTGATCCCCAGCCCTTGTCTCACCCATTGCCCCTAACCTTTAGGGGTACCCCTGCCCCCCAAGGAAAGGAGCAATAAACAGGACACCCCCCCCCAAAAAAAAAAAACGCAGTCTGCACCATTCTGTGCCTCCTAGCACCACTTTAATAATGCACCGACACCCCTTTTAACACTGCTCCCCCAAATTTGACTGCCTCTTCTCCCCAAGAGAGGGGGCAGGGGGACTAACCTTTAGGGGTACCACTGCCCCCCAAGGAAAGGCACAATAAACAAGAGTGTGGGAGGGAACCCCACCCCCCCAAAAAAACGAAGTCTGCACCATTCGGTGCCTCCTAGCACCCCTTTAATAATGCACCGACACCTCTTTTAACACTGCTCCCCCACATTTGTCTGCCCCTTCACCCCAAGAGAGGGGGCAGGGGGACATAAAAATGATGGGGATTGCCACCAAAACCCCCCTCCTTTGTAATTCCCCCATTTGTGTCCAAGGGGTTGGGCTCTGCTTGCCACCTATTGGCTCTGCTCCACTCTCTCTTACTCACACTCCGGCCCTGTGGCCTAGACTCTTCCACCACCTTCTCCTGAATCCCTGGCCCTGTCTTTCCTCTGTGACCACCACCCACTCTTGCTCTCTGCCCTTTCTCCATCTATGTCCCCCTTTCTTCTCTAAGTCCAACCAACCACCCCTGCTAGCCTCCGCCATCTGCACCTCTCTCAGCCTGCCCCCTATCTCTCCTCACTCACCACCTGTGCTCCTTCTATTCCTGCCCTCTGACTCAGCCTGGACCTATCCTTGCTCTCTCTGCGCCTGCGCGCACACACACACACACACACACACCAACTGCTCTGCAATCCACCATTCACATGTCGACTCATGCTCTATCCACGCACACACAGCCATTGTACTTACCAATTTAGCAGCCATCTCTGACTTACCTCTGCTTTGCCGCCATCAGTCACCTGGTGCCGAGCCCGGGATTCGAACCCTGGTTGTCTGGTTGGAAGGCGGGAACTTACCCACTGGACCACAGTGGATTCCATATCTCTAGCTTGTCAAATCGTCCCTATATCATGGCTGTGAAGTGCCCTGTGTAGTAGAAGCCAGGAGCAGTGACATCAGGACCTTGATGTTGCTAATAGTGTCTCTTGCACAGTAAAAAGCCATGAAGGAGCTGTAGCTCAGTTGGTTGGGTGACTGCCTTTGGTGGAGCAAGCTACCCTTGGACAGGGGTTCGAATCCAGCCAGTGCCCAGAAACTACATTTAGCTAGAAAATACCAAGATATTTTTGTTTATTTAGAAATATTTTTTATACTTCAAAAAATGCAGCAACAATTGGAGTAACTATGTTTTTTTGTATTAGAGCCCCAAATTTACAAATTTTGTCCCTCCTGACCCACCCCCTCCCTCCTTTTGCTCAAGTAGGTAAAATAGGAGCAGCGCCTTATTTTCAATGATCAATGTGTTGATGTTTTCTTCAATTTGGTGTTTTGGAGAAGAGTAATATGGGCGATGGGGGAGCATAACTAAGATCTATTATCTGAGGGGGATGCCATCCAGGTAATAAAATAGGTTGAATGGTGTTGATTTTTCATTTTGGTGTGAGCCAAGCTCTGCCATTGGGTGGATGATGCTTGCCAAGTTGCCTAGGCATAAAGGCAGAGTATGAGAGCTTGCTACTGAAATGCTGGGTAAAGCTGTGTGCAGGTGAAAGAGCCTTTATTAGCTGCATTGAGAAGGTAGCATGTTGTATTTTTGAAGTGCTAAAAAAGGATAAAGTCAGGCCTTTGGCTGACTATTTCTTGAAGATGCATGATGCAAGAAGTGTGAGTATGGAGCAGCTGGCCTGTCGTGACCTAGCCCACTCTGGCATGCTGTACTAGGCCATGCCGTAGGACTGGGACCACCGGGATTGGGATTTTAAACACCCCAGTCTGGGACTGGGACTGGGACTGGGACTGGGACTGCGACTGGGATTTTAAACAACCCAGTCTTAGTCTGCAGCCTTTACAGTCAGCCCACGAACGCCCATGTTCTGTATAGTGGATTACTGCAGGTAATTCGGGACCCTGCTAAATGAGGGTGGGGCACTTATCTGAAGGCTATTCGAGCGGAAGAATCCTTAGCCTAGGACAGTTTGGCAATTTAAGAAGTCTGCTGAATACCATATGTTGAAGGACGTATCACGCGGAAGCCAGCTAATGGCTCAGACCGAAGTAAGCATGGGAGGACTTTATTTGCATAGGACAGCCCCTTTCTCATTCCTAATATTATGCTGCAGTTGCTATGTAGCAGTACTAGGGGGCAGCTGTATGAACATAAAGCCACAGCGAGGCTTTAAAACTGTTTTTGTGGTGGGGGGTGGATTTGGAAGGAAAACAGCAAGATAAAAGTGTGAAAACATAGAGCAAGTGAGTGTGTCATCTGTCTCTTTGAAGAGACATGTGAAAGAAGAACAGCAGATCCACAGACCTCAGGTGGGAGAAGCATGGAAGAATATTCACCCCAAAATGAATACACTTACGCCATCTCAAAGCTTCCATGTGTGATCTGATGCTTTGCAGGTTGAAGGATTTGCCATTTCTGGTTTATAAATGTGCACAGTTGGAAAGAGCCTATTCCTAGAATGTTAGTAGCACACTCTTTAGAAGTGTCCTTACAGCCAAAATGTCAGGTACTCCTTTGGGGTTATGAGGCCTAGAAAAACATCCCAGGGGATCTTATAACATGTCCAGCAACAGGGCAACGAAATCATGGGGAGACCATCCCCCCAAGAATACTACTGCATGTTCTTTGTTTCCCCTCTCATAGCCACAGTAGGCCTCTTTCAAGCACCCTATTGCTTTGGTAATAGAAAGTGCCACAAAACTGATCCCCAGCCCTTGTCTCACCCATTGCCCCTAACCTTTAGGGGTACCCCTGCCCCCCAAGGAAAGGAGCAATAAACAGGACACCCCCCCAAAAAAAAAAAAACGCAGTCTGCACCATTCTGTGCCTCCTAGCACCACTTTAATAATGCACCGACACCCCTTTTAACACTGCTCCCCCAAATTTGACTGCCTCTTCTCCCCAAGAGAGGGGGCAGGGGGACTAACCTTTAGGGGTACCACTGCCCCCCAAGGAAAGGCACAATAAACAAGAGTGTGGGAGGGAACCCCACCCCCCCAAAAAAACGAAGTCTGCACCATTCGGTGCCTCCTAGCACCCCTTTAATAATGCACTGACACCTCTTTTAACACTGCTCCCCCACATTTGTCTGCCCCTTCACCCCAAGAGAGGGGGCAGGGGGACATAAAAATGATGGGGATTGCCACCAAAACCCCCCTCCTTTGTAATTCCCCCATTTGTGTCCAAGGGGTTGGGCTCTGCTTGCCACCTATTGGCTCTGCTCCACTCTCTCTTACTCACACTCCGGCCCTGTGGCCTAGACTCTTCCACCACCTTCTCCTGAATCCCTGGCCCTGTCTTTCCTCTGTGACCACCACCCACTCTTGCTCTCTGCCCTTTCTCCATCTATGTCCCCCTTTCTTCTCTAAGTCCAACCAACCACCCCTGCTAGCCTCCGCCATCTGCACCTCTCTCAGCCTGCCCCCTATCTCTCCTCACTCACCACCTGTGCTCCTTCTATTCCTGCCCTCTGACTCAGCCTGGACCTATCCTTGCTCTCTCTGCGCCTGCGCGCACACACACACACACACACACCAACTGCTCTGCAATCCACCATTCACATGTCGACTCATGCTCTATCCACGCACACACAGCCATTGTACTTACCAATTTAGCAGCCATCTCTGACTTACCTCTGCTTTGCCGCCATCAGTCACCTGGTGCCGAGCCCGGGATTGGAACCCTGGTTGTCTGGTTGGAAGGCGGGAACTTACCCACTGGACCACAGTGGATTCCATATCTCTAGCTTGTCAAATCGTCCCTATATCATGGCTGTGAAGTGCCCTGTGTAGTAGAAGCCAGGAGCAGTGACATCAGGACCTTGATGTTGCTAATAGTGTCTCTTGCACAGTAAAAAGCCATGAAGGAGCTGTAGCTCAGTTGGTTGGGTGACTGCCTTTGGTGGAGCAAGCTACCCTTGGACAGGGGTTCGAATCCAGCCAGTGCCCAGAAACTACATTTAGCTAGAAAATACCAAGATATTTTTGTTTATTTAGAAATATTTTTTTTACTTCAAAAAATGCAGCAACAATTGGAGTAACTATGTTTTTTTGTATTAGAGCCCCAAATTTACAAATTTTGTCCCTCCTGACCCACCCCCTCCCTCCTTTTGCTCAAGTAGGTAAAATAGGAGCAGCGCCTTATTTTCAATGATCAATGTGTTGATGTTTTCTTCAATTTGGTGTTTTGGAGAAGAGTAATATGGGCGATGGGGGAGCATAACTAAGATCTATTATCTGAGGGGGATGCCATCCAGGTAATAAAATAGGTTGAATGGTGTTGATTTTTCTTTTTGGTGTGAGCCAAGCTCTGCCATTGGGTGGATGATGCTTGCCAAGTTGCCTAGGCATAAAGGCAGAGTATGAGAGCTTGCTACTGAAATGCTGGGTAAAGCTGTGTGCAGGTGAAAGAGCCTTTATTAGCTGCATTGAGAAGGTAGCATGTTGTATTTTTGAAGTGCTAAAAAAGGATAAAGTCAGGCCTTTGTCTGACTATTTCTTGAAGATGCATGATGCAAGAAGTGTGAGTATGGAGCAGCTGGCCTGTCGTGACCTAGCCCACTCTGGCATGCTGTACTAGGCCATGCCGTAGGACTGGGACCACCGGGATTGGGATTTTAAACACCCCAGTCTGGGACTGGGACTGGGACTGGGACTGGGACTGGGACTGCGACTGGGACTGGGATTTTAAACAACCCAGTCTTAGTCTGCAGCCTTTACAGTCAGCCCACGAACGCCCATGTTCTGTATAGTGGATTACTGCAGGTAATTCGGGACCCTGCTAAATGAGGGTGGGGCACTTATCTGAAGGCTATTCGAGCGGAAGAATCCTTAGCCTAGGACAGTTTGGCAATTTAAGAAGTCTGCTGAATACCATATGTTGAAGGACATATCACGCGGAAGCCAGCTAATGGCTCAGACCGAAGTAAGCATGGGAGGACTTTATTTGCATAGGACAGCCCCTTTCTCATTCCTAATATTATGCTGCAGTTGCTATGTAGCAGTACTGGGGGCAGCTGTATGAACATAAAGCCACAGCGAGGCTTTAAAACTGTTTTTGTGGTGGGGGGTGGATTTGGAAGGAAAACAGCAAGATAAAAGTGTGAAAACATAGAGCAAGTGAGTGTGTCATCTGTCTCTTTGAAGAGACATGTGAAAGAAGAACAGCAGATCCACAGACCTCAGGTGGGAGAAGCATGGAAGAATATTCACCCCAAAATGAATACACTTACGCCATCTCAAAGCTTCCATGTGTGATCTGATGCTTTGCAGGTTGAAGGATTTGCCATTTCTGGTTTATAAATGTGCACAGTTGGAAAGAGCCTATTCCTAGAATGTTAGTAGCACACTCTTTAGAAGTGTCCTTACAGCCAAAATGTCAGGTACTCCTTTGGGGTTATGAGGCCTAGAAAAACATCCCAGGGGATCTTATAACATGTCCAGCAACAGGGCAACGAAATCATGGGGAGACCATCCCCCCAAGAATACTACTGCATGTTCTTTGTTTCCCCTCTCTATACCATAGCCACAGTAGGCCTCTTTCAAGCACCCTATTGCTTTGGTAATAGAAAGTGCCACAAAACTGATCCCCAGCCCTTGTCTCACCCATTGCCCCTAACCTTTAGGGGTACCCCTGCCCCCCAAGGAAAGGAGCAATAAACAGGACACCCCCCCCCAAAAAAAAAAAACGCAGTCTGCACCATTCTGTGCCTCCTAGCACCACTTTAATAATGCACCGACACCCCTTTTAACACTGCTCCCCCAAATTTGACTGCCTCTTCTCCCCAAGAGAGGGGGCAGGGGGACTAACCTTTAGGGGTACCACTGCCCCCCAAGGAAAGGCACAATAAACAAGAGTGTGGGAGGGAACCCCACCCCCCCAAAAAAACGAAGTCTGCACCATTCGGTGCCTCCTAGCACCCCTTTAATAATGCACCGACACCTCTTTTAACACTGCTCCCCCACATTTGTCTGCCCCTTCACCCCAAGAGAGGGGGCAGGGGGACATAAAAATGATGGGGATTGCCACCAAAACCCCCCTCCTTTGTAATTCCCCCATTTGTGTCCAAGGGGTTGGGCTCTGCTTGCCACCTATTGGCTCTGCTCCACTCTCTCTTACTCACACTCCGGCCCTGTGGCCTAGACTCTTCCACCACCTTCTCCTGAATCCCTGGCCCTGTCTTTCCTCTGTGACCACCACCCACTCTTGCTCTCTGCCCTTTCTCCATCTATGTCCCCCTTTCTTCTCTAAGTCCAACCAACCACCCCTGCTAGCCTCCGCCATCTGCACCTCTCTCAGCCTGCCCCCTATCTCTCCTCACTCACCACCTGTGCTCCTTCTATTCCTGCCCTCTGACTCAGCCTGGACCTATCCTTGCTCTCTCTGCGCCTGCGCGCACACACACACACACACACACACCAACTGCTCTGCAATCCACCATTCACATGTCGACTCATGCTCTATCCACGCACACACAGCCATTGTACTTACCAATTTAGCAGCCATCTCTGACTTACCTCTGCTTTGCCGCCATCAGTCACCTGGTGCCGAGCCCGGGATTGGAACCCTGGTTGTCTGGTTGGAAGGCGGGAACTTACCCACTGGACCACAGTGGATTCCATATCTCTAGCTTGTCAAATCGTCCCTATATCATGGCTGTGAAGTGCCCTGTGTAGTAGAAGCCAGGAGCAGTGACATCAGGACCTTGATGTTGCTAATAGTGTCTCTTGCACAGTAAAAAGCCATGAAGGAGCTGTAGCTCAGTTGGTTGGGTGACTGCCTTTGGTGGAGCAAGCTACCCTTGGACAGGGGTTCGAATCCAGCCAGTGCCCAGAAACTACATTTAGCTAGAAAATACCAAGATATTTTTGTTTATTTAGAAATATTTTTTATACTTCAAAAAATGCAGCAACAATTGGAGTAACTATGTTTTTTTGTATTAGAGCCCCAAATTTACAAATTTTGTCCCTCCTGACCCACCCCCTCCCTCCTTTTGCTCAAGTAGGTAAAATAGGAGCAGCGCCTTATTTTCAATGATCAATGTGTTGATGTTTTCTTCAATTTGGTGTTTTGGAGAAGAGTAATATGGGCGATGGGGGAGCATAACTAAGATCTATTATCTGAGGGGGATGCCATCCAGGTAATAAAATAGGTTGAATGGTGTTGATTTTTCATTTTGGTGTGAGCCAAGCTCTGCCATTGGGTGGATGATGCTTGCCAAGTTGCCTAGGCATAAAGGCAGAGTATGAGAGCTTGCTATTGAAATGCTGGGTAAAGCTGTGTGCAGGTGAAAGAGCCTTTATTAGCTGCATTGAGAAGGTAGCATGTTGTATTTTTGAAGTGCTAAAAAAGGATAAAGTCAGGCCTTTGGCTGACTATTTCTTGAAGATGCATGATGCAAGAAGTGTGAGTATGGAGCAGCTGGCCTGTCGTGACCTAGCCCACTCTGGCATGCTGTACTAGGCCATGCCGTAGGACTGGGACCACCGGGATTGGGATTTTAAACACCCCAGTCTGGGACTGGGACTGGGACTGGGACTGCGACTGCGACTGGGATTTTAAACAACCCAGTCTTAGTCTGCAGCCTTTACAGTCAGCCCACGAACGCCCACGAACGCCCTTGTTCTGTATAGTGGATTACTGCAGGTAATTCGGGACCCTGCTAAATGAGGGTGGGGCACTTATCTGAAGGCTATTCGAGCGGAAGAATCCTTAGCCTAGGACAGTTTGGCAATTTAAGAAGTCTGCTGAATACCATATGTTGAAGGACGTATCACGCGGAAGCCAGCTAATGGCTCAGACCGAAGTAAGCATGGGAGGACTTTATTTGCATAGGACAGCCCCTTTCTCATTCCTAATATTATGCTGCAGTTGCTATGTAGCAGTACTAGGGGGCAGCTGTATGAACATAAAGCCACAGCGAGGCTTTAAAACTGTTTTTGTGGTGGGGGGTGGATTTGGAAGGAAAACAGCAAGATAAAAGTGTGAAAACATAGAGCAAGTGAGTGTGTCATCTGTCTCTTTGAAGAGACATGTGAAAGAAGAACAGCAGATCCACAGACCTCAGGTGGGAGAAGCATGGAAGAATATTCACCCCAAAATGAATACACTTACGCCTTCTCAAAGCTTCCATGTGTGATCTGATGCTTTGCAGGTTGAAGGATTTGCCATTTCTGGTTTATAAATGTGCACAGTTGGAAAGAGCCTATTCCTAGAATGTTAGAAGCACACTCTTTAGAAGTGTCCTTACAGCCAAAATGTCAGGTACTCCTTTGGGGTTATGAGGCCTAGAAAAACATCCCAGGGGATCTTATAACATGTCCAGCAACAGGGCAACGAAATCATGGGGAGACCATCCCCCCAAGAATACTACTGCATGTTCTTTGTTTCCCCTCTCTATACCATAGCCACAGTAGGCCTCTTTCAAGCACCCTATTGCTTTGGTAATAGAAAGTGCCACAAAACTGATCCCCAGCCCTTGTCTCACCCATTGCCCCTAACCTTTAGGGGTACCCCTGCCCCCCAAGGAAAGGAGCAATAAACAGGACACCCCCCCCCAAAAAAAAAAAACGCAGTCTGCACCATTCTGTGCCTCCTAGCACCACTTTAATAATGCACCGACACCCCTTTTAACACTGCTCCCCCAAATTTGACTGCCTCTTCTCCCCAAGAGAGGGGGCAGGGGGACTAACCTTTAGGGGTACCACTGCCCCCCAAGGAAAGGCACAATAAACAAGAGTGTGGGAGGGAACCCCACCCCCCCAAAAAAACGAAGTCTGCACCATTCGGTGCCTCCTAGCACCCCTTTAATAATGCACCGACACCTCTTTTAACACTGCTCCCCCACATTTGTCTGCCCCTTCACCCCAAGAGAGGGGGCAGGGGGACATAAAAATGATGGGGATTGCCACCAAAACCCCCCTCCTTTGTAATTCCCCCATTTGTGTCCAAGGGGTTGGGCTCTGCTTGCCACCTATTGGCTCTGCTCCACTCTCTCTTACTCACACTCCGGCCCTGTGGCCTAGACTCTTCCACCACCTTCTCCTGAATCCCTGGCCCTGTCTTTCCTCTGTGACCACCACCCACTCTTGCTCTCTGCCCTTTCTCCATCTATGTCCCCCTTTCTTCTCTAAGTCCAACCAACCACCCCTGCTAGCCTCCGCCATCTGCACCTCTCTCAGCCTGCCCCCTATCTCTCCTCACTCACCACCTGTGCTCCTTCTATTCCTGCCCTCTGACTCAGCCTGGACCTATCCTTGCTCTCTCTGCGCCTGCGCACACACACACACACACACACACACACACACACACCAACTGCTCTGCAATCCACCATTCACATGTCGACTCATGCTCTATCCACGCACACACAGCCATTGTACTTACCAATTTAGCAGCCATCTCTGACTTACCTCTGCTTTGCCGCCATCAGTCACCTGGTGCCGAGCCCGGGATTCGAACCCTGGTTGTCTGGTTGGAAGGCGGGAACTTACCCACTGGACCACAGTGGATTCCATATCTCTAGCTTGTCAAATCGTCCCTATATCATGGCTGTGAAGTGCCCTGTGTAGTAGAAGCCAGGAGCAGTGACATCAGGACCTTGATGTTGCTAATAGTGTCTCTTGCACAGTAAAAAGCCATGAAGGAGCTGTAGCTCAGTTGGTTGGGTGACTGCCTTTGGTGGAGCAAGCTACCCTTGGACAGGGGTTCGAATCCAGCCAGTGCCCAGAAACCACATTTAGCTAGAAAATACCAAGATATTTTTGTTTATTTAGAAATATTTTTTTTACTTCAAAAAATGCAGCAACAATTGGAGTAACTATGTTTTTTTGTATTAGAGCCCCAAATTTACAAATTTTGTCCCTCCTGACCCACCCCCTCCCTCCTTTTGCTCAAGTAGGTAAAATAGGAGCAGCGCCTTATTTTCAATGATCAATGTGTTGATGTTTTCTTCAATTTGGTGTTTTGGAGAAGAGTAATATGGGCGATGGGGGAGCATAACTAAGATCTATTATCTGAGGGGGATGCCATCCAGGTAATAAAATAGGTTGAATGGTGTTGATTTTTCATTTTGGTGTGAGCCAAGCTCTGCCATTGGGTGGATGATGCTTGCCAAGTTGCCTAGGCATAAAGGCAGAGTATGAGAGCTTGCTACTGAAATGCTGGGTAAAGCTGTGTGCAGGTGAAAGAGCCTTTATTAGCTGCATTGAGAAGGTAGCATGTTGTATTTTTGAAGTGCTAAAAAAGGATAAAGTCAGGCCTTTGTCTGACTATTTCTTGAAGATGCATGATGCAAGAAGTGTGAGTATGGAGCAGCTGGCCTGTCGTGACCTAGCCCACTCTGGCATGCTGTACTAGGCCATGCCGTAGGACTGGGACCACCGGGATTGGGATTTTAAACACCCCAGTCTGGGACTGGGACTGGGACTGGGACTGGGACTGCGACTGCGACTGGGATTTTAAACAACCCAGTCTTAGTCTGCAGCCTTTACAGTCAGCCCACGAACGCCCACGAACGCCCTTGTTCTGTATAGTGGATTACTGCAGGTAATTCGGGACCCTGCTAAATGAGGGTGGGGCACTTATCTGAAGGCTATTCGAGCGGAAGAATCCTTAGCCTAGGACAGTTTGGCAATTTAAGAAGTCTGCTGAATACCATATGTTGAAGGACGTATCACGCGGAAGCCAGCTAATGGCTCAGACCGAAGTAAGCATGGGAGGACTTTATTTGCATAGGACAGCCCCTTTCTCATTCCTAATATTATGCTGCAGTTGCTATGTAGCAGTACTAGGGGGCAGCTGTATGAACATAAAGCCACAGCGAGGCTTTAAAACTGTTTTTGTGGTGGGGGGTGGATTTGGAAGGAAAACAGCAAGATAAAAGTGTGAAAACATAGAGCAAGTGAGTGTGTCATCTGTCTCTTTGAAGAGACATGTGAAAGAAGAACAGCAGATCCACAGACCTCAGGTGGGAGAAGCATGGAAGAATATTCACCCCAAAATGAATACACTTACGCCTTCTCAAAGCTTCCATGTGTGATCTGATGCTTTGCAGGTTGAAGGATTTGCCATTTCTGGTTTATAAATGTGCACAGTTGGAAAGAGCCTATTCCTAGAATGTTAGAAGCACACTCTTTAGAAGTGTCCTTACAGCCAAAATGTCAGGTACTCCTTTGGGGTTATGAGGCCTAGAAAAACATCCCAGGGGATCTTATAACATGTCCAGCAACAGGGCAACGAAATCATGGGGAGACCATCCCCCCAAGAATACTACTGCATGTTCTTTGTTTCCCCTCTCTATACCATAGCCACAGTAGGCCTCTTTCAAGCACCCTATTGCTTTGGTAATAGAAAGTGCCACAAAACTGATCCCCAGCCCTTGTCTCACCCATTGCCCCTAACCTTTAGGGGTACCCCTGCCCCCCAAGGAAAGGAGCAATAAACAGGACACCCCCCCCCAAAAAAAAAAAACGCAGTCTGCACCATTCTGTGCCTCCTAGCACCACTTTAATAATGCACCGACACCCCTTTTAACACTGCTCCCCCAAATTTGACTGCCTCTTCTCCCCAAGAGAGGGGGCAGGGGGACTAACCTTTAGGGGTACCACTGCCCCCCAAGGAAAGGCACAATAAACAAGAGTGTGGGAGGGAACCCCACCCCCCCAAAAAAACGAAGTCTGCACCATTCGGTGCCTCCTAGCACCCCTTTAATAATGCACCGACACCTCTTTTAACACTGCTCCCCCACATTTGTCTGCCCCTTCACCCCAAGAGAGGGGGCAGGGGGACATAAAAATGATGGGGATTGCCACCAAAACCCCCCTCCTTTGTAATTCCCCCATTTGTGTCCAAGGGGTTGGGCTCTGCTTGCCACCTATTGGCTCTGCTCCACTCTCTCTTACTCACACTCCGGCCCTGTGGCCTAGACTCTTCCACCACCTTCTCCTGAATCCCTGGCCCTGTCTTTCCTCTGTGACCACCACCCACTCTTGCTCTCTGCCCTTTCTCCATCTATGTCCCCCTTTCTTCTCTAAGTCCAACCAACCACCCCTGCTAGCCTCCGCCATCTGCACCTCTCTCAGCCTGCCCCCTATCTCTCCTCACTCACCACCTGTGCTCCTTCTATTCCTGCCCTCTGACTCAGCCTGGACCTATCCTTGCTCTCTCTGCGCCTGCGCGCACACACACACACACACACACACCAACTGCTCTGCAATCCACCATTCACATGTCGACTCATGCTCTATCCACGCACACACAGCCATTGTACTTACCAATTTAGCAGCCATCTCTGACTTACCTCTGCTTTGCCGCCATCAGTCACCTGGTGCCGAGCCCGGGATTGGAACCCTGGTTGTCTGGTTGGAAGGCGGGAACTTACCCACTGGACCACAGTGGATTCCATATCTCTAGCTTGTCAAATCGTCCCTATATCATGGCTGTGAAGTGCCCTGTGTAGTAGAAGCCAGGAGCAGTGACATCAGGACCTTGATGTTGCTAATAGTGTCTCTTGCACAGTAAAAAGCCATGAAGGAGCTGTAGCTCAGTTGGTTGGGTGACTGCCTTTGGTGGAGCAAGCTACCCTTGGACAGGGGTTCGAATCCAGCCAGTGCCCAGAAACTACATTTAGCTAGAAAATACCAAGATATTTTTGTTTATTTAGAAATATTTTTTATACTTCAAAAAATGCAGCAACAATTGGAGTAACTATGTTTTTTTGTATTAGAGCCCCAAATTTACAAATTTTGTCCCTCCTGACCCACCCCCTCCCTCCTTTTGCTCAAGTAGGTAAAATAGGAGCAGCGCCTTATTTTCAATGATCAATGTGTTGATGTTTTCTTCAATTTGGTGTTTTGGAGAAGAGTAATATGGGCGATGGGGGAGCATAACTAAGATCTATTATCTGAGGGGGATGCCATCCAGGTAATAAAATAGGTTGAATGGTGTTGATTTTTCATTTTGGTGTGAGCCAAGCTCTGCCATTGGGTGGATGATGCTTGCCAAGTTGCCTAGGCATAAAGGCAGAGTATGAGAGCTTGCTATTGAAATGCTGGGTAAAGCTGTGTGCAGGTGAAAGAGCCTTTATTAGCTGCATTGAGAAGGTAGCATGTTGTATTTTTGAAGTGCTAAAAAAGGATAAAGTCAGGCCTTTGGCTGACTATTTCTTGAAGATGCATGATGCAAGAAGTGTGAGTATGGAGCAGCTGGCCTGTCGTGACCTAGCCCACTCTGGCATGCTGTACTAGGCCATGCCGTAGGACTGGGACCACCGGGATTGGGATTTTAAACACCCCAGTCTGGGACTGGGACTGGGACTGGGACTGCGACTGCGACTGGGATTTTAAACAACCCAGTCTTAGTCTGCAGCCTTTACAGTCAGCCCACGAACGCCCACGAACGCCCTTGTTCTGTATAGTGGATTACTGCAGGTAATTCGGGACCCTGCTAAATGAGGGTGGGGCACTTATCTGAAGGCTATTCGAGCGGAAGAATCCTTAGCCTAGGACAGTTTGGCAATTTAAGAAGTCTGCTGAATACCATATGTTGAAGGACGTATCACGCGGAAGCCAGCTAATGGCTCAGACCGAAGTAAGCATGGGAGGACTTTATTTGCATAGGACAGCCCCTTTCTCATTCCTAATATTATGCTGCAGTTGCTATGTAGCAGTACTAGGGGGCAGCTGTATGAACATAAAGCCACAGCGAGGCTTTAAAACTGTTTTTGTGGTGGGGGGTGGATTTGGAAGGAAAACAGCAAGATAAAAGTGTGAAAACATAGAGCAAGTGAGTGTGTCATCTGTCTCTTTGAAGAGACATGTGAAAGAAGAACAGCAGATCCACAGACCTCAGGTGGGAGAAGCATGGAAGAATATTCACCCCAAAATGAATACACTTACGCCTTCTCAAAGCTTCCATGTGTGATCTGATGCTTTGCAGGTTGAAGGATTTGCCATTTCTGGTTTATAAATGTGCACAGTTGGAAAGAGCCTATTCCTAGAATGTTAGAAGCACACTCTTTAGAAGTGTCCTTACAGCCAAAATGTCAGGTACTCCTTTGGGGTTATGAGGCCTAGAAAAACATCCCAGGGGATCTTATAACATGTCCAGCAACAGGGCAACGAAATCATGGGGAGACCATCCCCCCAAGAATACTACTGCATGTTCTTTGTTTCCCCTCTCTATACCATAGCCACAGTAGGCCTCTTTCAAGCACCCTATTGCTTTGGTAATAGAAAGTGCCACAAAACTGATCCCCAGCCCTTGTCTCACCCATTGCCCCTAACCTTTAGGGGTACCCCTGCCCCCCAAGGAAAGGAGCAATAAACAGGACACCCCCCCCCAAAAAAAAAAAACGCAGTCTGCACCATTCTGTGCCTCCTAGCACCACTTTAATAATGCACCGACACCCCTTTTAACACTGCTCCCCCAAATTTGACTGCCTCTTCTCCCCAAGAGAGGGGGCAGGGGGACTAACCTTTAGGGGTACCACTGCCCCCCAAGGAAAGGCACAATAAACAAGAGTGTGGGAGGGAACCCCACCCCCCCAAAAAAACGAAGTCTGCACCATTCGGTGCCTCCTAGCACCCCTTTAATAATGCACCGACACCTCTTTTAACACTGCTCCCCCACATTTGTCTGCCCCTTCACCCCAAGAGAGGGGGCAGGGGGACATAAAAATGATGGGGATTGCCACCAAAACCCCCCTCCTTTGTAATTCCCCCATTTGTGTCCAAGGGGTTGGGCTCTGCTTGCCACCTATTGGCTCTGCTCCACTCTCTCTTACTCACACTCCGGCCCTGTGGCCTAGACTCTTCCACCACCTTCTCCTGAATCCCTGGCCCTGTCTTTCCTCTGTGACCACCACCCACTCTTGCTCTCTGCCCTTTCTCCATCTATGTCCCCCTTTCTTCTCTAAGTCCAACCAACCACCCCTGCTAGCCTCCGCCATCTGCACCTCTCTCAGCCTGCCCCCTATCTCTCCTCACTCACCACCTGTGCTCCTTCTATTCCTGCCCTCTGACTCAGCCTGGACCTATCCTTGCTCTCTCTGCGCCTGCGCACACACACACACACACACACACACACACACACACCAACTGCTCTGCAATCCACCATTCACATGTCGACTCATGCTCTATCCACGCACACACAGCCATTGTACTTACCAATTTAGCAGCCATCTCTGACTTACCTCTGCTTTGCCGCCATCAGTCACCTGGTGCCGAGCCCGGGATTGGAACCCTGGTTGTCTGGTTGGAAGGCGGGAACTTACCCACTGGACCACAGTGGATTCCATATCTCTAGCTTGTCAAATCGTCCCTATATCATGGCTGTGAAGTGCCCTGTGTAGTAGAAGCCAGGAGCAGTGACATCAGGACCTTGATGTTGCTAATAGTGTCTCTTGCACAGTAAAAAGCCATGAAGGAGCTGTAGCTCAGTTGGTTGGGTGACTGCCTTTGGTGGAGCAAGCTACCCTTGGACAGGGGTTCGAATCCAGCCAGTGCCCAGAAACCACATTTAGCTAGAAAATACCAAGATATTTTTGTTTATTTAGAAATATTTTTTTTACTTCAAAAAATGCAGCAACAATTGGAGTAACTATGTTTTTTTGTATTAGAGCCCCAAATTTACAAATTTTGTCCCTCCTGACCCACCCCCTCCCTCCTTTTGCTCAAGTAGGTAAAATAGGAGCAGCGCCTTATTTTCAATGATCAATGTGTTGATGTTTTCTTCAATTTGGTGTTTTGGAGAAGAGTAATATGGGCGATGGGGGAGCATAACTAAGATCTATTATCTGAGGGGGATGCCATCCAGGTAATAAAATAGGTTGAATGGTGTTGATTTTTCATTTTGGTGTGAGCCAAGCTCTGCCATTGGGTGGATGATGCTTGCCAAGTTGCCTAGGCATAAAGGCAGAGTATGAGAGCTTGCTACTGAAATGCTGGGTAAAGCTGTGTGCAGGTGAAAGAGCCTTTATTAGCTGCATTGAGAAGGTAGCATGTTGTATTTTTGAAGTGCTAAAAAAGGATAAAGTCAGGCCTTTGTCTGACTATTTCTTGAAGATGCATGATGCAAGAAGTGTGAGTATGGAGCAGCTGGCCTGTCGTGACCTAGCCCACTCTGGCATGCTGTACTAGGCCATGCCGTAGGACTGGGACCACCGGGATTGGGATTTTAAACACCCCAGTCTGGGACTGGGACTGGGACTGGGACTGGGACTGCGACTGCGACTGGGATTTTAAACAACCCAGTCTTAGTCTGCAGCCTTTACAGTCAGCCCACGAACGCCCACGAACGCCCTTGTTCTGTATAGTGGATTACTGCAGGTAATTCGGGACCCTGCTAAATGAGGGTGGGGCACTTATCTGAAGGCTATTCGAGCGGAAGAATCCTTAGCCTAGGACAGTTTGGCAATTTAAGAAGTCTGCTGAATACCATATGTTGAAGGACGTATCACGCGGAAGCCAGCTAATGGCTCAGACCGAAGTAAGCATGGGAGGACTTTATTTGCATAGGACAGCCCCTTTCTCATTCCTAATATTATGCTGCAGTTGCTATGTAGCAGTACTAGGGGGCAGCTGTATGAACATAAAGCCACAGCGAGGCTTTAAAACTGTTTTTGTGGTGGGGGGTGGATTTGGAAGGAAAACAGCAAGATAAAAGTGTGAAAACATAGAGCAAGTGAGTGTGTCATCTGTCTCTTTGAAGAGACATGTGAAAGAAGAACAGCAGATCCACAGACCTCAGGTGGGAGAAGCATGGAAGAATATTCACCCCAAAATGAATACACTTACGCCTTCTCAAAGCTTCCATGTGTGATCTGATGCTTTGCAGGTTGAAGGATTTGCCATTTCTGGTTTATAAATGTGCACAGTTGGAAAGAGCCTATTCCTAGAATGTTAGAAGCACACTCTTTAGAAGTGTCCTTACAGCCAAAATGTCAGGTACTCCTTTGGGGTTATGAGGCCTAGAAAAACATCCCAGGGGATCTTATAACATGTCCAGCAACAGGGCAACGAAATCATGGGGAGACCATCCCCCCAAGAATACTACTGCATGTTCTTTGTTTCCCCTCTCTATACCATAGCCACAGTAGGCCTCTTTCAAGCACCCTATTGCTTTGGTAATAGAAAGTGCCACAAAACTGATCCCCAGCCCTTGTCTCACCCATTGCCCCTAACCTTTAGGGGTACCCCTGCCCCCCAAGGAAAGGAGCAATAAACAGGACACCCCCCCCCAAAAAAAAAAAACGCAGTCTGCACCATTCTGTGCCTCCTAGCACCACTTTAATAATGCACCGACACCCCTTTTAACACTGCTCCCCCAAATTTGACTGCCTCTTCTCCCCAAGAGAGGGGGCAGGGGGACTAACCTTTAGGGGTACCACTGCCCCCCAAGGAAAGGCACAATAAACAAGAGTGTGGGAGGGAACCCCACCCCCCCAAAAAAACGAAGTCTGCACCATTCGGTGCCTCCTAGCACCCCTTTAATAATGCACCGACACCTCTTTTAACACTGCTCCCCCACATTTGTCTGCCCCTTCACCCCAAGAGAGGGGGCAGGGGGACATAAAAATGATGGGGATTGCCACCAAAACCCCCCTCCTTTGTAATTCCCCCATTTGTGTCCAAGGGGTTGGGCTCTGCTTGCCACCTATTGGCTCTGCTCCACTCTCTCTTACTCACACTCCGGCCCTGTGGCCTAGACTCTTCCACCACCTTCTCCTGAATCCCTGGCCCTGTCTTTCCTCTGTGACCACCACCCACTCTTGCTCTCTGCCCTTTCTCCATCTATGTCCCCCTTTCTTCTCTAAGTCCAACCAACCACCCCTGCTAGCCTCCGCCATCTGCACCTCTCTCAGCCTGCCCCCTATCTCTCCTCACTCACCACCTGTGCTCCTTCTATTCCTGCCCTCTGACTCAGCCTGGACCTATCCTTGCTCTCTCTGCGCCTGCGCACACACACACACACACACACACACACACACACACACCAACTGCTCTGCAATCCACCATTCACATGTCGACTCATGCTCTATCCACGCACACACAGCCATTGTACTTACCAATTTAGCAGCCATCTCTGACTTACCTCTGCTTTGCCGCCATCAGTCACCTGGTGCCGAGCCCGGGATTGGAACCCTGGTTGTCTGGTTGGAAGGCGGGAACTTACCCACTGGACCACAGTGGATTCCATATCTCTAGCTTGTCAAATCGTCCCTATATCATGGCTGTGAAGTGCCCTGTGTAGTAGAAGCCAGGAGCAGTGACATCAGGACCTTGATGTTGCTAATAGTGTCTCTTGCACAGTAAAAAGCCATGAAGGAGCTGTAGCTCAGTTGGTTGGGTGACTGCCTTTGGTGGAGCAAGCTACCCTTGGACAGGGGTTCGAATCCAGCCAGTGCCCAGAAACCACATTTAGCTAGAAAATACCAAGATATTTTTGTTTATTTAGAAATATTTTTTTTACTTCAAAAAATGCAGCAACAATTGGAGTAACTATGTTTTTTTGTATTAGAGCCCCAAATTTACAAATTTTGTCCCTCCTGACCCACCCCCTCCCTCCTTTTGCTCAAGTAGGTAAAATAGGAGCAGCGCCTTATTTTCAATGATCAATGTGTTGATGTTTTCTTCAATTTGGTGTTTTGGAGAAGAGTAATATGGGCGATGGGGGAGCATAACTAAGATCTATTATCTGAGGGGGATGCCATCCAGGTAATAAAATAGGTTGAATGGTGTTGATTTTTCATTTTGGTGTGAGCCAAGCTCTGCCATTGGGTGGATGATGCTTGCCAAGTTGCCTAGGCATAAAGGCAGAGTATGAGAGCTTGCTACTGAAATGCTGGGTAAAGCTGTGTGCAGGTGAAAGAGCCTTTATTAGCTGCATTGAGAAGGTAGCATGTTGTATTTTTGAAGTGCTAAAAAAGGATAAAGTCAGGCCTTTGTCTGACTATTTCTTGAAGATGCATGATGCAAGAAGTGTGAGTATGGAGCAGCTGGCCTGTCGTGACCTAGCCCACTCTGGCATGCTGTACTAGGCCATGCCGTAGGACTGGGACCACCGGGATTGGGATTTTAAACACCCCAGTCTGGGACTGGGACTGGGACTGGGACTGGGACTGCGACTGCGACTGGGATTTTAAACAACCCAGTCTTAGTCTGCAGCCTTTACAGTCAGCCCACGAACGCCCACGAACGCCCATGTTCTGTATAGTGGATTACTGCAGGTAATTCGGGACCCTGCTAAATGAGGGTGGGGCACTTATCTGAAGGCTATTCGAGCGGAAGAATCCTTAGCCTAGGACAGTTTGGCAATTTAAGAAGTCTGCTGAATACCATATGTTGAAGGACGTATCACGCGGAAGCCAGCTAATGGCTCAGACCGAAGTAAGCATGGGAGGACTTTATTTGCATAGGACAGCCCCTTTCTCATTCCTAATATTATGCTGCAGTTGCTATGTAGCAGTACTAGGGGGCAGCTGTATGAACATAAAGCCACAGCGAGGCTTTAAAACTGTTTTTGTGGTGGGGGGTGGATTTGGAAGGAAAACAGCAAGATAAAAGTGTGAAAACATAGAGCAAGTGAGTGTGTCATCTGTCTCTTTGAAGAGACATGTGAAAGAAGAACAGCAGATCCACAGACCTCAGGTGGGAGAAGCATGGAAGAATATTCACCCCAAAATGAATACACTTACGCCTTCTCAAAGCTTCCATGTGTGATCTGATGCTTTGCAGGTTGAAGGATTTGCCATTTCTGGTTTATAAATGTGCACAGTTGGAAAGAGCCTATTCCTAGAATGTTAGAAGCACACTCTTTAGAAGTGTCCTTACAGCCAAAATGTCAGGTACTCCTTTGGGGTTATGAGGCCTAGAAAAACATCCCAGGGGATCTTATAACATGTCCAGCAACAGGGCAACGAAATCATGGGGAGACCATCCCCCCAAGAATACTACTGCATGTTCTTTGTTTCCCCTCTCTATACCATAGCCACAGTAGGCCTCTTTCAAGCACCCTATTGCTTTGGTAATAGAAAGTGCCACAAAACTGATCCCCAGCCCTTGTCTCACCCATTGCCCCTAACCTTTAGGGGTACCCCTGCCCCCCAAGGAAAGGAGCAATAAACAGGACACCCCCCCCCAAAAAAAAAAAACGCAGTCTGCACCATTCTGTGCCTCCTAGCACCACTTTAATAATGCACCGACACCCCTTTTAACACTGCTCCCCCAAATTTGACTGCCTCTTCTCCCCAAGAGAGGGGGCAGGGGGACTAACCTTTAGGGGTACCACTGCCCCCCAAGGAAAGGCACAATAAACAAGAGTGTGGGAGGGAACCCCACCCCCCCAAAAAAACGAAGTCTGCACCATTCGGTGCCTCCTAGCACCCCTTTAATAATGCACCGACACCTCTTTTAACACTGCTCCCCCACATTTGTCTGCCCCTTCACCCCAAGAGAGGGGGCAGGGGGACATAAAAATGATGGGGATTGCCACCAAAACCCCCCTCCTTTGTAATTCCCCCATTTG